>NC_084795.1:97586410-98965576 GCF_963169125.1 Humulus lupulus | reverse complement strand
TGTATGGACATCAACCTAACATTAAAATTTTCAATTGTATGGATTTTAAACCAAACACGAGCTAAATTAGTTTGGAACAAACCAACCCAATCGACAGTAAAAAAAAAGTTGGAATTTAAGATAAACCAACTGCGAACTAAGTTGATTCCAAGGTTGGAAAATTTTGCAAATAAGTCTCGACCTTGTAACCCCGAGGACATACTCGAGGATGAGAAAAAGGGACTAGGAAAGCAAGATATAACTAAACTACTAAAATTACATGCCAATTAAGTACTTTCGAGTACATGGTGAAAGTAAGGTTCGACCTTGACAATAACAAAGTCGAACATGGATACTCTAAATAAATTATACATGAATGCATTGAAATTCGAGCTTAAATCCAATAGATGTATTTGTACAAATAAACAAATATAAAAGCAAGTCTTTAATATAACATGCTCGAAATATTTCGACCCAGAAATGTAAAGCATAATATTAAGGCAAAAAGCTGAAAATAAAATCAAATGCATATAAGATTTTCGAGCCAGAAAATTGTATGCATAAAGATTAAAGTTACTATTTAATAAAAATAGCTCTAAATTGAGCTATATATTGTCTTCGCCCCAAGGGCACATATATAAATATATATATATAGAAAGATAGCTACAAAAGTTTAATGGGATGTAGCCCATGATCTCGCCTTCACGAAGTCGACGCCTCCCCACCAGCAGTCCTGGGTGCCTCCGTCGTCTCCTCAGCCTCGAGCTTGGCCTCCTTTTCCTCAACTCTAGCTTTCTATTTGTCAACAAATCCAGCCTCTAAGTTGGCCAAGAAGGTGGTATCAAGGTCATGATTGTTCACCCAGATCCGATACATCGCAATATCTGCGGCGTGATCTTTCTTGGTCTTGAACTCCTCAAGAAGGCGGGCCTTCTCACCTTTGATTATCTTGAAGGTTGCCTTCTTTTCCTCCTTAAACTTGGCATTTAACTCTTGAAGTTCCTTAGTCTTGGAGTCTTTCTCCTTGATCTCAGAATTTTTAGCCTCGACTTTTTTCAAGGTCACTGCCATCGTTGACTCGAGGTCAGACACTTTCTGGGCAATCTTCAGGGCAGCCTCCAGCTTCAGTTCAAGTTAGAAAACCTTTAGCTTCGCTGATTTGAGCTCATTTGCGAGCTTCAGCTGGAGGACCTTAGCTTCTTGAGCATGTGTCCTGCTCGCAGCCACCTCGTTGTTCAACTTAAAGTTGTGTTGAACAAATGAAGCGAATGTCTGTACACAGAAACAAATATGAGTTATTAAACATATGATGTAAGTCACTATAGCAAAGTTGTGGTACAAATGACTTACTGAGGTTAGAAGCTCGCAACCCTTGTCGAAGATGGTATTGGCATCACGGCAAGAGGTGAGGAACTCCCATTGATGGGTGCCAAGGTTGCTGAGACTTTGGCCAACGCGGGACAAGACATCCGAGTCTAGATTGACTCCATGCGATCCCGCTGCATTGTCAAGTACGTACTCTGGGATGTGAGTTGAGATCGACCATAGTCGTTCCCATGTGGGGGTTTGTCTCTTTTGGGCAGCAGGAGTTTTTTTGGTAACTCGGACCGCAGGAGGAGGCAGGTGGACTATGAGCACCATTGGCTCAATTTTAGCAGTTACCCTGATCTCGGGATTAGAGTCAGCAGCTTGTCTTAGACCCTGAACAGCCGAGGTTGGAGGGACCGCCTCAGATCTCTTGGGTACTTCAGAGGGACGCCCCCCTCTTTGAGACGCCCTTTGGCATTTGCTTGCCTTGGCCACTGAGGGGCGGTTGAGCACGTTGTTGAGATCAGAGTCCATGTCACCTGCAAAAAACACAAAAGTCACACTTCAGTCATCGAGCTAAGGTTACTAAAAGGACTAAGACTAAGGATAAAAGAAACCTAACTGGTACTCTCGTCTGAGCTTGAGCTCGGCGACCAGGAAATTCCCCTATCTTCTGAGGATGCTGAGGGAGTCCCATCTCTATATGTAGGAGATAGCCTCGAAAGGTCTCTATATATGTTGGTTCCGTACTGAATGACAACCCCATCTCAGACCTCGTTCATACTATACATAGTTTGATACTGACCTAACCAGCTATCAAACCTACGCACTCTATAATCTACCCATGAACACACATAAAAATTATCCCTAGGATCCAGAAAGAGGATCAGTACATCAGGTTTGTGCTTAAGCATAGAGGGAGACAACATGGAGGAGTTGAGCACTACTTTACCTCCATCACCCGAGCTTGGTGAGGCTTCGTCGTGGGCTTCGTTGCCCGAGGCAAACTGATCGTGACAGGGAGCCACAGGGGTGCGAGCCTGCGAGCTTGAAGACCTCCTCCTAGGGGGAAGTTTGTCACTGGGAAGCGGCACGTGTTCCCACTTTGGATATTTTCGGTATGCCAAGTCATTCATAGACTGGCCTTCTTATAAAAGGCCATAAGCTTGAAGCCAGTCTTTGTGGAGGAGATAAGACAAAGACCTTTGGCCATAAGGCAGTTGGAGAAAGGCTGCCTTATGTCCCACCATCGACTCTGATGGGATGGGGTGGTGGTAATTGGCTGCAGGAACAACTACGTATTAATATTCCAAGCCTAACTATTTAATAAAAAAAAGGGGGGATAAGGGTGATGAGGTACTTATGGATTCATTGAAAATAGTAAAATCTGGAAGGAGCGAGACCATCCATCTAGAAGAAAGAGAGCTTGAAGTTCGAAGGATGATTTGGCATATCCTCGAAGAGCTTTTTTCCTTCAGGTAGCTCAACAGATAATAAAAATTTTCCCCGCCACTAACTCGAGATGGGTTGCTTTTGAGACAAAAAAGATATAATATCTCTTGAGGAGAAGGCCCTTCCCACTTCAGCTCGTGGTATAGCGATCTGAGGGCTAATAACATTCTGAAGGAATTCATCTGGAGTTGGAATAGGGTGAGCCCAACGAAGTCCAGAAAATCCTTTAAATATGACTTCAAGGGTAGCAGAGCCCCTGCCCTCATATGCTCGCGACTCCATGCGACAAGCTTTATTTTACAGTCAGGATTTCCATCTCCCCGGGCAAAGCCGCTCTGTTCATTCGAAGCCATAGGTCGGCACATCAGGGTGCCAGAAAGTTTAAGTCCATGGTAAGCCAGCAACTCGGATATCTGGCTGGTAGAAGTGACTGAGCTCCAATAGTGCTCATCCTCTAAGAATTTCTCTTTCGAGGTGGGAATTGAAGTGACTTGGGAGGTGGAAGGAAGTTTTTAAAGATCTTCCATTAGTGAGAACGAAACTGCACCAAGCTCGAAGGCGATGGTGACTTTGAGCTTGGGATCTAGTGGAACTGTTCTAATTTTGGGGTCTAGGTCTGAATAAACTGCGACTCGGAGTATATTTCTCTTTTTCTCCTTGACCTCGTCAATTTTGCGTCGAAACCGATCTCGGATATCTTCTTGTTCGCACCTTTCTCTATGCCTACGTATCTGATGCTAGTTTTGTGTGAAGGGTGATTTAGGACTGGGAGTTGATGGGAAGTAAGGAATAGCGAGCTCGGGCCCCCACTGAGTCTTAGAGTACTACGACATCTAACAAGAAAGAAAAGGGTGAGGGCCCAGTATATAGGAAATCACAAAGAAAGTATAATTTTGATGATTCGAGCTCGAAAGTTCGAGATCACGAAATTACCTCAGTCGAGATTGAAGTCTTGAAAGGGTAAGATGAATTCAAAGGTGAGCCCCAAACAATTGTAAAGTTTGGGCTTCAAGCGTGTACCCACATGAGAGAGCGAGGAAGTGGATATCAGTTTCAAAGAATCCCAGATTTTCAGAAATAAAGCTGACGGTTACCCAAAAAGGTGATATTATTGGGATTTGTGCAGTTAAAACCCTAAATCAAAATCCCTATTTCTTGGCTTACACGAAACGCTACTCCTAATCAGAATTACCCCATTGTTGCATTTTTTTTTGCACTACAAAAAAACCTGGGTTAAAAAATCGTGATCCCAAAACCTCGAATCCAAAAATTTGCTTAATGCCAAATAAACTACCTTTGCAAAAACTAGAAACGAAACTAGTAAAGAAATTCATGATACAGAGAAGTACATAAAAAATGCATGAAAAAAAAAGTACGAGAGTCAAGAATAGAATCTTACACACAGAAGCTTGTAGATATAGAAAAATCATTGACTGGAATATTGGTTGCAAGAAGGACCTCACAGAGTCGAAGGTACAGGAGTTGCTTTGTTTTTTTTGTTTAGAGAACATGCAAAGAAAAAAAAAAGAAAAAAAGGGCTTTGGTTCATTTTCTTCTCTGAAAGTCAGAATGTAAAAATGGGAGTGATGAAGATGAAGTGAATATATATATATAAACTTTAGGGGAGGTCAAAGGACGAACAAACCCGGACCATTGGTTTGATTTAGAGTATGATCTAACAGATGGGGTGCAAATATGATGATGGTGACAAAAAGGAGATACAGAAAGACGTGGGCAAAGATAAAAAGTACTCTGATTGGGCAACCCTTGGCTGACACGTGTCCATATTCGAGTGTGGTAGGTGGCACGATTTTTTAAATTAGCACTTCAAAAGTTTCCTTCTCATAGGATTCGAACCAATACTTTTAAGGGGGAAAAATGTTACACCCAAATTTTGAGAATAGAAATTTTCATCTCGAAAGTCAGGCTCGTAAAGTGTATGGTCGAAATAAGAAATTTTGTCATGTGATCAGCAATAACGAGAATTGATATTGACAGTCTCGCTCAATATTAAAATGACGACGTCGAAATTGGTGAGCTCGGAACCATGTGGTCTCGAAGGAGTTTCGAGGTTACAATTCAAGCTCGAAGCTACAATGACAAGGGTTGAACACTTGTCTAAATTTCATGGTCTATTTTTATTAGCATCAGTCAAGAAGGTTTGAGCCTGGGCATTGCAAGCTCATAGAGGATGATTTCGATAAAGTTACTTGTGAAGACCGTGGCAAGCCGAGGTAGCGAGCTCATGATGGTCAATCGATCTTGAGGATATGTAAGTCATATGTTCGAGGTCGATAATCTAGTGTGAATACGGTTACAGTTTGAAAATCCCTATATCTAGGGGATTTATTGTAATCTGTTAGTAAATCCCGAATATCAGGGGATATTGTATATTTATACGCATTTAGTTGTATTTATTTGAATTCTGAATAATAACTTTCCAAAATTTGAGGGGAGATATTCTGTAAACCAGTCTATAAATAGACTAAAGAAATTCATTTGTAGGGACACTAAAATTGGTACTGGGAATACACTGCTGAATTGCTTTCTAAAAGCTTTAAGAGAATTCTATAGTTGAATAATATCGACCGTGGACTAGGCAGATTTTAACTGCTAAACCACGTAAAAAATCATGTTTTTTATTATTTGTTTTTCTGGTTTTGTGTTTCGTGCTCTTCATTTCTATGTTGGCAAAAAATGACGTCAACAGATGGGAACCCCTGTATGAGAGGTTCAGGAAACAACACCCTCCAGTTTTTTAGTGCAGCTCAGACCCACTGAAGGGCGAATAGTGGAAGCCTATGATAACCACCATCCTGGATTTTATGAGAGTAGGTGGTAATGAGAGAGTGGCCTGCGCCACTTACATGTTTCGGGAGGATGCCCGAATATGGTGAGAGGTGGTATCCCAAACCAAGTCAGTAAACACCATGGAATGGAAAGAATTTAGAACTTTGTTTAACGAGAAATACTACAACAACACAGTTAAAGATGCGAAGGCTGAAGAGTTCAACAAGTTACTTCAGGGTAACATGACAGTGACTCATTACGCCCTGAAGTTCGACAGATTGGCAAATTTTTTCACGGATCTGGTGTCCACTGATGGGACCAAAAGAGAGAGATTTCTCCAGAGGCTACAACCTATGATAGCCTAGGATGTTCGTGTTGGATTAGCATATACAGGATCTTTATTTATTTTCATGTATATCTAATATTAAACAAATTAATACGAGATAGCCTAAAACATGTTTCCAAAATTGAATTCAAAGAGAAACAAAGAATAGAATACTTACAGTATACGCAGCGGAATTAGAGAGTCCTTCCATCAGTTTATCTAACTCTTGTATCCTCTCTGTCACAGAGTATTATCAAGAAACTGAACCAATCTTCTATTTTCTTCACAATCTTCCAATGTATCCTTAGAACCACCTAGACTAGTGTGGGCAATTCTCAACACATGAGATAGATATAGAGAGAAGAAGAGAAAATAACAAAGAAGCTTAGAAAAGGACTTGTGTTTAGAGAGAATCTAAAAATATCAGAAAATCTGACTTGTGACTTATCAAACTTATGTTTTGACTTCTCTCTAAGAACTCCTTTTATAGACTCAATTAGGCCATTTAATTTAATTAAAAAAATAAATAAAATAATTGCCATTTTGAAGCCCTAGGTCGAAATTATCATGGGTTATAGGCCCGTGAAATTTCTCATTTGATTATAAGCCCATTGGACTTAAAATCAAGGCCTGTATTATTTTCTATTGATTTAATTAATTAAATAATTATTTAAATCTTTTATCAAATTAATTATTTATAATTTGAACCTTGATTTAAATTTATTTATTAATTTAGATACCAATTTATCTTAATTAATAAATCTGCCATAATTTCTCTTTTCTTCTCAAAATTACACAACTCTGTGAAACAATCCAAAATTGACCTGGTCAACTTTGATAATTCTAATTGATAATTAAATAAATTAATTGTGACTATCTAGATGATTTTATCCAAGGTACAATGGGGACCATGGGCCTATGAAATCAAGCTCTAATAAGTTATCATAAATCTAACAAATAAATTTACTAACTTATTAATTCCTCATGACTCCACTATAGACTTGGAATTGCACTCTTGAATTCATAGAACGCTCTATAACAAATATAGATACGCTATTAATTATCCATTGTTACAATCATAATTGTCACTCAATCCTCTATGGACAGTCTACAATGAGATAGGACTAAAATACCGTTTTACCCCTCATTGTATTTTATCCTTAAAACACTTAGTTACTTGTAAACGATATTTCAGTAAACTAATTTAATTACTGAAATGAGATCTCTATCATTTAACACCTTGAACCAAACTAAAAGGAAACCATCGTTTCACTTCTTGATCAGAAGCTATAGATGTTCATATCTATGATTAACACTCCCACTCAATTATACTACCGAGTTCCCAAGATGTAAGTATGGGCTAGTCCGTAGGGTAAGCTGGTAACGAACAAGTCAAAGAACTCAAATAATACAATCAGTTAGAATACTAACCACTCAGAATTGAGATTGAATTGACCTATGGTCAACTATATGATATGACTAGAATAGATAATAACGGTATGTTTACTTATCTTATCAACTGTCAATATCGATCCAGTCCGATGTAACAAATACATCCGATCTTATCTACTTTACTAATGTTCTAGAAATAACATAACACTATAATGTGTAAGTAGATCATATCGTAGATTGGCAAGTTAGTGTAAATCCTGGGCACTGACTAATCTTAGGACTAACTTATTTTGAACATATGATCATATTTATATTACACTGTGATTACGTCACTATAAATTAGATTAGCTATATGCTCAGGATTTAATAGAAGTTTATATTAAACAAATAATCATGAAAATAAAACATGTGAGCAAAGTGATTGACCAAGTCAAAAAATGATTTCTATTCTTTTATTGATAATAAAATGAGATTACAAAGAATTTGGGTTTTAATTAGGGCATAAAACCCCAACAGTTCGTATTACTACTGTGTAAAAGGTGACTACCTATGCATAGGTTGTGGAGAAGGCACTCACATCTGAGAGCGTAGAGAACAAGATCTAGTGTGAGAATGCGACCAAAAGGGATTCTAGGAGGTCGGGACCTCCATTTACATGCTTTGGTAGGGGTGGAGGCACTAGTGACCAAAAGAGAAAGATTTCAGATATAGTTTCAACTACAGGGCCAGATAGGAGGCCACGGGGCATACAGATGGGCCACCAGGGCGGCAGTGAGACCGGGAAAGCATTCTCGGAGTGTACTCGGTAGAGGAGGCGCCATATTGGAGAATTTTGGGCGGAGGTCTACTTTGTCTGCAGGAGTGTTAAAAACTTGAAGAAGGACTGCTTGAAAGCCAGAAAGGAAGAGCCCAAGAAGGTGGACAGCCACAGCCTGATGTTGTTGGTATTAAATGATCAAATTAAAGGTATGAAACGGAATATATGGACCCATTTTAATAAATATTAATACCAGCCAGGATCATACACGTATATAAATATTAAATGACATACAAATGGATCAGGGATTACCTCTTGTAGGCTATCAAGTGTCCTTGAGTCTTTTTGTATAAATCAACGATCTTCCTACCCAGTTGTAATGCCCCAAATTTTCTAATAAGGTTTAGGACCTTGATTAGGAGGCCGGGAGGGCCATAATTGATTTAATATGATATATAATGATTATATGATGGTGAATGCATGCATATGGGTGTATTTATTATTATAAGGGCATTTTGGTAATTTGGCATGTTGAGGGCATATTTGTAAATTGGGTGCATATCGTAATTTGTGAATGAGATTTAATTATTATGGAGATATATTCGAGCTATTCGACATGAGACGGTCATATATAATGGATTAGCGGTTTTGTCATAACGGGGTCAATTTTGGGGTAATAGAAATGTTTATTTGGTGATAGATTGGGAATATTTGAGATCAGGGTGAAATTCTGGAAGTTTTGACTATAGTGTCTCCGGGGGTGTTTTCGGGACCCCGAGCACTAGGTTTTATTTGAGGTTACTTAAGCTTGAAGTAGCTTGACAGATAAGAACGTACGTTAGAAACCTCTCGTTCTCTCTCAAAACAGACCGTTTTACCGTTTGAGCCTTTTTGAGGAAATCTTGAGTTCTGGGAGTCGGAATCAAGCGAGGGTCGAGGCATAGCGATCCTAGGAAAGATTAGAAGCTTCTTAACCGAAGGATTTGATGAGAAACAACCCAATCGAAGGTAATCTAAGTTTGAAGTTTTAAGTTTTTAAAGTTTTAAAGCTTAGAATTGGACTTTGTTAATTGTTGAGTTTTTGGTTGGTTTGAGCCTTGGGTTTTGGTGGTTTTGGACCATTGGGGAGCTTGGGAACTTTGATTTGATGATTGGAGAATGTTTGGGTATGTTTTTGGAGGATTTGGAGTGCTTGAAACACGTTTGGGAATGGCCCAGGGTTGGGGGCCGCGGCCCTGTTCTTGTGCGCCGCGGCCCTTGGTGGAGGGCGCCGCGGCCCTAGCCTCAGAGAACCCTGGGCGCCGCGGCCCAAGGTGCTAGGGCCGCAGCCCTTGCCCTGTTTTCACCCCGTTTGCTCGTTTTGACCCCGGGAACTTAGTTATGGGCCTCGGGAGTGTCCCTACTACTTGGATTAGTTTGGATTGATCTCTTGGGGGCTAGATATTGGTGTGGAACCTTTGGTTATCATGTTATTGATGGTGTTCCATATTTGGTTATGATTAGGTGACCGCTAAGGGCTTAAAGGTTGATCGTTCTCAAGGGTCGTTCTTATATTGGTTCTAGCTCGAATCTAAGGTAAGAAAACTGCACCCTGTGTATATGAGACGTGCATGGTTTTTATTGATGCATGTCGGTTGATTATTATGTATGAGACATGCATGGTTATTATTGATGCATGTCGGTTGATTATTATGTATGAGACATGCATGGTTATTATTGATGCATGTCGGTTGGTTATTATGTATGAGACATGCATGGTTATTATTGATGCATGTCAGTTGATTGTTATGTATGACATGCGTGGTTATTATGATGCATGTTGGTTGATTAATGAGTATGACATGCGTGGTTATTATTGAAGCATGTCGGTTGATTATTATGTATGACATGCATGGCTATTCTTGACGCATGCTGGTTGACTGTTAAACGTGACATGCATGGCTGTTATTGGTGCATGTTAGATTGCTAGATTTATTGCATATGATGCATGAGAAACATGTGATTGGGACATGCCTTATATATTGAGTATGATATCGTTCAGAGCTTGAGTCTCTGTGTTGATGCATGGGCCTAATAGTACTAATACCTGTTTAGTAAGCATGCTAAATACCTCATTTATGGATATGGAATATGTGATATGTGATTGGTGGCATGTCTTACTAGTGAAAGACACTGACTAGTCAGGGACTGACCCTAAAGTCGAGAATCACGCATTGAATGGCTCTATGGCATTAATGCTAGACCGACTCTAAAGTCGAAGAACTTATAAGCGCTTGCCTGGTCTACAACCAGATGACTATAGCCAAGGTATATGACCCCGGTGACCGTTTGTCACATGGCTAAGGGACGTTGTCCATAGTTTCGACTCTAGAGTCGTGAGGAAGGTTATGTTGGTGACTAATCACCTTGCACCTGTCCTAATCAAACTTAAGAAAGAATCACTTATCGGTTAAGCCCTGGTGACCCTATCGTCACATGGCTAGAAGGAGCGATGCTCATTATTGTGACTTTTGGCTATTGTCACCTATTTGCCTGGACTGATAGTCCTGAATGGTTATTATGATCGTTGTTGATATTATATCATGTTATATTGTGTTTTCTTGCTGGGCTTCGGCTCACGGGTGCTACGTGGTGCAGGTAAAGACAAGAGGAAGCTGGACCATCCTTGAGTTGGAGAGCTTAGGTGATGACGTGTACATATGCAACTGCTCGACCACCACGGGCGAGGTTTAAAGTGGAACTAGAGTTGAACCCTGTTTTGCCGCTTAGAACGGCCTGTTGTAAATGTTTTCTGTAATAGACTCTGAAACTTTATTTTCGGGATCTCAATGTATATATTAAACGTTTTTGTGAAACGTTACATCCTAACCAAATTTTTAATCCCTAAACCGCTAATCATACTTAGTTTCACGATTTTGGCCAAATGACTCGATTAGCGAGTTTAGCACTGTTTACAAGGCACACTGTAACGGTCCCTGGAGTTTGGGGCGTTGCACCAGTGTTCTTAGATCTCACACCCTGATCTTCCAGACCAATCCTCAAACACACAAGGACGTGCATGGGCACGTAGGATTCAAAAGGTTGATTTATATGACTCCCTGGATATACTCAACACATGAGATCTAGTGAGTTTTTTTTACAGAGAGAAGGTTTAGAATAGTTTTTAGGTTTAGAAAAAACTATCGCTTTAGAGAGAGAGTCTATATTTTTATTATTCAAAATAATAATAATTTATTTTTCCTCAAAGTTACGTACTATCAGACTTATAAAGATATTTAATCTAATTACATGATCTTTATTTAATTAAAATATCATTCAAATTAAAAATTGATTCGATATTTTCATTTAATTATTTATTTAAATCATATTTAAAATGAATAATTAAATAAACTGATTAAACAAACTTATTTGAAATTCAAAATTCAAATCCCAGTGATAAAAATCTCTGATGTTATGCGCCACACACTATATTGTACAATGTGTGTCGCCGAGCCCTATTAGGGTTGTACTAATTTTCTCATTTGTTTATTTAATAAACTTTTAAGAGAAGATATTTATCCCAACATAAATATCAGTTAATTGAAAATTAAATTTATCTTAAAATATCAGTTTTAAATTAAATACATAAATATCTTATTAAAAATAAGATATTTATTATTCTCTCTCTTTATATTAATCCAAACAAGATTAATATTAATTTTTACCTATAGTTTTTCAAAATAAAAACTATATAGTTAAATAATTAATTGATTCACAATTAACCAATTACCCATAGTTATCAAATAATTAATTCCTTTGTGTTATCCCAAAAATTTGAAAAGAATGACGTGGCGGTGAAATGGACACGTGGCATGAGTTAGTAGGGTGATCTGGCTTAGTAATGGCCTAATACATTAGTTAAGGAATGGGACAGAGGGTCAAGCCAAATACGCCCAATCGAAGAGAGTATTTAGACTGGGGGTTGCTTGGCTCAGACCTCAGTTTAAAGACCCATATAATTAAATTGGTGCCAAGACCAAGAAAGTGAAAGGGAGGTATGAATTTTGGTTCAAGATATAAAAACAGTAGGTCCGATCGGACCTAAGCTTAGGGGACCTCTTGTTAAGCTTGGCTCGAATAAGTTCAAAAAGAATAAGGCTCAAGTTTTACTCAAAAGGGGAAAGCCACATAGTGGCCGATCGAGCATACACATAGGAGGTACCTTCGACCATTCAGGTCCAAGGAGGAATAGATGGTGGCTCGGACCACCTTGGTCCGAGGAGAGAAGCCTAATGCCCGATCGAGCATTTGGTTGAGAGAAGGGGTTCAAACCTAGTTGGCCCAAGGAGAAGGGTGTGTGCCCGATCGAACGTGGTCTTGTGGGTACCTTGGACCATTTTGATCCAAGGAGAGGTGGTGGCTCGGACCACCTAGGTCCGAAAAGAGAGGACCAAGGTCCGATCGGACCTTGGTTAGGCGAAGGAAGCTTGGACCATTTAGGTCCAAGTAAAGGGGCATTATGCCCGATCGCACAAGATCTCCCCCGATCGCACATGACCTCCCCCGATCGCACAAGATCTCCCCCGATCGCACATGACCTCCCCCGATCGCGCAAGACACCTGCAGGAGCCCTTGGACCATTTTGATCAAGGAGAGGTGGTGGCTCAGACCACCTAGGTCCGAAGAGAGAGGACCAAGGTCCGATCGGACCTTGGTTAAGCAAAGGAAGCTTGGACCATTTAGGTCCAAGGGGCATTATGCCCGATCGCATAAGACCTCCCCCGATCGCACATGACCTCCCCCGATCGCGCAAGATACCTGCAGGAGCGCTTGGACCAAGTTGGTCCGAGGATATGCTAGGAAGAAGATGGCTCGGACCATGTTGGTCCGAGGAGCAAAGTGTAAGGTCATGTTGGACCTTGATTGAAGGAGTCAAATAAGGTGGTTTGAACCACCTTAAGCCAAAGAAGACAACCATTGTGTCCGATCGGACACAATGGGGGAGTATACCTCGAGTGTAGTTGGCCTTTGGTCCAAGGATAGCCATGCGTATGCCACCTTTGACCTACGTAAAGCTTGAAGAATAGCCAACATGCATGAGAAGCTACGTCAAACTGCCCAAAACTACTTCAGTGAGAATCGGTCCAAACATCCGGGAATCACTCAATCCTCACTCGAAATTAGGGATCAGTTATATTTTGAATGTTTATTTTGTAATATAAATATTAGGTAAATAATAGAATATCCCTATAAAAAGGGGATGTCAGTTGAGAACCCAGGTCTATAAATAGGGACTTGGGACGATCGTGAAAGGACTTTTTGGAAAAATCAAGAGTGAATCTGTATTCTAGAGAGAGAAAGTGTGTTGTTCTTGAGATAAACCCATTTTTGCGTTCTAGAATATCTCACACTGAAGAAACTCAGTTGACACGGTTCATCTGATCTTGAGTGCGAATACAGTAATAAAATCTCTAAGTGGATTAGGCTATTACCGATCATCGGGGCTGAACCACTATAAAAACCTCGTGTTATTTACTTTCGTTCATAAAAAACTGTCTGTTGTCGTTTATAATTCTCTTGAAGGTTGTCGTAGTTGACGTTCTCACGTCGTTGGCTAAATTCACAGTCAACACTTTGCAATTTAGTCATTTCTCTTCACTATTTTTTTCTTTTGACATCCTTACCCTTGACAGTGCAGGACAGAGGTGAACTGGGGACCATGGACCTATAATACGAAGCTCCAATAAACCAGATTATTAATTAAACTCTTTAATCTAATAATCTTATTTATTAATTTCATGATTACTCCACTATAAATATGGAATTGCACTCTAAATATTTATAGAATTATATTTATAGATTTTTCTCTAGTAGTCCATTGATATAATCAATATATGTAGTTATGTCCTCCATTATTAGTTCATTAATTAGAGCTGGTCAAAATTACCGTTTTACCCTTCTAATTACCTCTTGATCCTTAAGTACAATTAATTCACTAGCGAATAATTAATCTATAATCTAATTATAGATTTGAGCTCAATAACTATTCAGTTCCATAATCAACTCTTAAGGGAACCAATATTCGATCTGTTAGGAAAGCATGGATTCCATTATTGTAATTCATGTTCCCAGCCATCCATGATATTGAATCTCCAAAATAAAAATCATTAGCCTCATTATCTAAGAGACCTTAATGAGTGAATCAAAAGATTCCATAAACATAAACAGAAGTTCATGAATACTCAGGATTAAGACTGATCTACAAATGATCATCTATTATGACAAGAATTAAATATTTACGTCAAACTGCAAGTTTATCCAGATAATTAATTCTCATCTGTCCCGTCATATATAATATCTATTATATACATCACATTTACTAAGATGTCTATCCACATCAGTAATCTAAATCTAGATTACTTGCATCTCGTATGCTTAGCAAACCGTCCTAGTAACCATTCATTAAAGATTCCTTACTTTAATATATGATCTTAATTCTCTCGTACTAATACAAGATCGTATTCTCATGAATGAATAGAGAGCTTTCTTGATATTATTATATAATTAATTCAAACAATAATTATAACATTCAAATATAATAAAATTGTACTTTTATTTAAAACCAATAAAATGTATTTACATGCTTTTAGAGCATTAATCCTAACAATCTCCCACTTTCCCTCAAAGCAAGTGAGGCAACTCCCTTAATCCCATAATGTGCACGTGACCCATGAACAACTTTGCAGAAAGTGTCTTTGTTAACGGGTCCACCAGGTTCTGTTCCAATGCTATCTTCATAATAGTCACATCACCTCGGTATACAATCTCTCTTACAAAATGGTATTTCCTTTCTATATGCATCCCTCTCTTGTGGCTTCTCGGTTCTTTGGAATTAGCTACTGCTCCACTGTTGTCACAGTACAGGATTAGTGGCTTATCCATATCTGGAACAAGTTCCAGATCAGTGTAGAACTTCCTCAACCAAACTGCCTCCTTAGTTGCTTCACAAGCCTCTATGTATTCGGCTTCCATGGTTGAATCAACTATACTAGATTTATTAATGATTCTCCAGACAACAGCTCCTTGACCAAGAGTGAACACTGACCCAGATGTCAATTTTTGACTGTCTTTGTCTGATTAGAAATCAGAATCAGTGTATCTAGTAGAGTTTAGCTCACCCCCTGAATATACTAGCATATAGTCTCTCGTTCTCCTAAGATACTTGAGAATGTGCTTTACTGCAATCCAGTGTTCCAAACCAGGATTCGATTGACAATGACTTACAATCCCATCTGCATAACATATGTTAGGCCTAGTACACAACATAGCATACATCAGACTCCCAACTGTTGAAGCAAAGGGATACTTTCTCATATCCTCTTCCTCCTGAGGTGTCTTGGGACATTGTTCCTTGGAGAGAGCAATTCCATGTCTAGTCGGTAGTTGACCTTATTCGAAATTCTCCATAGAGAATCTTTCAAGAACCTTATCTATATAATTAGCTTGAGAAAGTATCAAGAGCTTGTTCTTCCTATTCCTTAGGATTTGGATTCCCAGAAAATAGCTCGCCTTGCCCAAATCTTCCATTTGGAACTTTTCAGCTAACAACTTCTTTGCGTTTGACAATGTCTCTACATTGTTCCCAATGAGCAAAATGCCGTCATAATCATTGGCAACCGCTATGGATAAGAAGATATGAATGGATTTGAGCATGGCCAAAGGAGAAAATGTTTCTTCATAATCAACACCTTCTCTCTGAGTGTAACCTTTGGCTACAAGCCTCGCTTTGAAAGTCTCTACTTTCCCATCTACAACTCTTTTCTTCTTGTATATCCACTTACACCCTATGGGTCTGACATCTTCAGGTGGATCCACAAGTTCCCAGACAAAATTGGAATACATCGATTCCATTTCTTGGTTCATGGCTTCTTGCCATTTATCCTTTTTAGGATCATCCATTGCCTCTTTAAAGGTTAATGGATCGTCCTTGTCTGTATCAGAAACAAGGACATGTGCCTCATGTTTGTAGCGAACAGATTGTCTCACAATCCTCCTACTACGACGTTGCATCGAGGTTTCTTTTTCAGGAGTAATGGTTTCCTCGGTTTGTCGTTTATCATTTAATGATGAAGATGATTGTGATGGAATCTTATCAGCTGTGAGTTCCTCCAATACTACCGTGCTCTGAGGTTTATAGTTATTCATGTAGTCATGTTCAAGGAAAGTCGTATTTGTTGAAATAAATACATTTTGATCCTTGGAACTATAGAAATAACCACCTCTTGTTTCTGGAGTGTAGCCAACAGAAATGCACACTTCTGACCTTGATTCAAGTTTCCCTGATTGAGGTCTAAGAACATGAGCAGGACAGCCTTAAATGTAGAAATTGTGCAAACTAGGTTTGTTTCCATTCCACAGTTCCAGTGGCGCTTTGCTAATGGTCTTATATAGGACTACATTCAAAATGTATGTCGCTATTTGAAGTGTATATCCCCAGAATGAAAGAGGAAGTGAAGAGTATCTTAGACCTGACCATGTCCAACAAGGTCATGTTTCTTCTTTCAGAAACACCATTTTGTTGTGGTGTTCCTGGTGGTGTGAGTTGGGATAGAATACCATGCTCCAGCAAGAAATCTTTTAATTCTAAATCCATATATTCTCCACCTTGATTAGATCAAAGTATCTTTAGAGTCTTACCTAATTGCTTCTCAGGCTCAGCTTTGAATTCTTGAAACTTACCAAAGGTTTCAGATTTCCTAACCATTAGGTAAGTATGACCATATCTTGAGTAATCGTTAATAAAAGTGACGAAATAATCATACCCACCTCTTGCTTGTACACTTATTGGACCACAGACATCGCTGTGTACAAACTCCAAAGGTTCCTTGGCTCTATTGCCTTTCGCTGAGAAAGGACATTTGGTCATTTTTCCTTCTAGACAAGATTCACAAACCAGAAGAGTTCCAACTCTTAGTTCTCTCAAATGACCATCTTTTGTTAACCGATTTATCCTATCTATACTTATATGAACAAGTCTAAGATACCAAATATATGTGTCATCCTCGTTTGAAACTTTTTGTCTTTTGTTACCTTGCGATTTTGCTATTTTAAATCATTCTGAATTGTTGAGCGTTTGTTCATTTTAATGAAAGCAATAAAGTCCAAATATTCAATTGCATGTCTAAAGAAAAAATTAAGAATAATCAAATTATAAATAAAATATTCTAAAGTCATTACATGCAATAACATTCCAAATTAACTAAAAAATGAACTAAACATTGTTCAACCAACAATAAAGTTTTCTTTTAATAAAACTAAAGAATTTTAAATAAATGGACATTCTTTAACGCTTTCTTGAACTAGATGCTTTTCCTCTTTTCCTCTTCAACTTTTTGTCTCCATATGCAATTTCTCTTGATCGCTCAAGTGTCTGTAAAGAAGAACAAGTAACAAAAAATATGATTAGTGGTTTCTAAATCAAAGATGTAGAACTTTATGTATCATAATCCACTATTAAGCCTAAGGTAAAGGTAAATCATATCTACCTTTTTCGTGATTGTGGTCTTGTCTGAAAATCCTCAAATGCAGCATCCCATAAGTCACGAGAATATTCAAAGTGTTCGTAGTTTTTCCTTAGCTTCTCTTCCATGGTACTAAGACAGTAAAATCTCACCATGTGATTTGATCTCATCCAATTAGCATATTTCTCATGTTCCTCTTTGCTTGCATCCCATGATGGTACAAGAGGAGGCCTCTTATCAATATAGATATGTTTAAGACTTTTTGCCAAAAAAATTAACAAATTTGAATTTTCCAATCCATCTTCATCCTCTTCAGTCATTTTTACTTTCTTTATATGATCATCAATCTTTTTATGCATTACCGGGCACGTTATAGGAAAATAATTGGGTGGCAACATTTTATGATTGAAAATAAAACACAATAATATTATCATTTGAAAAAATATCAATGTTTTTTAAAGTAAACATGATGCATGAATGCAACAATTAAAACACATAAAATAACATTTACTTTTCCACGATAAAACTACCCAACAAATAAAGTGTCGCCTTAGGGTCGGTCAAGTTAAATTCAGATAGCTTATAAGACAATTTTATCTTTATAATTTAAAACTTAAAACAAATCTTTATTTTCTCTTTTAAATATAAAGTATCGCTGGTTTGGTCAAAATGTAATTATCCACCGCAAAAGCTTAATTACATCTGTGTAAGTGTAACCCATTATTTCATAATTCAAGACTTGACTTAGAGAGTGCCACCTTAGGGTCGGTCAAGCTTAAAATACATCACTTCCTCCTATCTTCATAAGAAGCCAACCTTGGTATTAATATGTCTAGAAACCTTCCTTAGGGGGACGGAAACAAAGCTGCCTCGAGGCCCTATTCATATCTCATAGTGTTGTACTAATAATGGAGACCATAGGTCACATTGAGATGTTCACCTTCTCCCACTTACTATTTTAGATTAAATGTGTTTTATTAAACTAATCAATTAATTACAAATTAATTATTAGTTTATAAATAACCCTATGAATGTAATTAATTATAAAAATCATAATTGTAAAAGGGTATGTTCTATAACTAATGTTATCTAAATAATTACCCATTACATTCATCTAAATTTACTAAAATGTTTTTTTTACATAAAGTTGGTTATCTTAAAGGCCTATAAAATCTATTTCCTTTATTATGGTGTGAGTTACCAAGTCTTAACTAATTTAATACTTAGTAGTTTACATGCAATTGGTTTCTCCAAAATAATTCATATAAACAAATAGGACAATCCTAGATAATCATGTTTCTAAAACATGCATGATTAATGAGAAACTGTGTGGGGTTTCATGAATGGCATGTAATTGACTAATGCATGATCATGTTATCAATCAAACATTAATGAACATTCATTTAAATAAATACAATAAATGATGAATCGATTACTAATGTGTATTTATAAGGTTTACAACCCTTTGAAAAAATTAGAAATTAAATTGCAATCTAAGCCTATGTAGCTTTCAAGACTCTCCAAGAATGCTCCTCCTCTCCTTTAGGCTTTCTTGCTAATCTTTAGGAACTTTTTTTTGCCCAACTTATTAATTAGAAACAAATTTTCTAATTAATTTATTTAATTAAAACTAACTTTTAATTAAATAACTATTTTTTTCATCTTTTTAATTTAGTTGAATTTAAATAATTAAATAATCAAATTCAAATAATTATTTAAACTTAAGATATTAAAATATCTTAATCAACTAAAAGATATTTTATTTTCTAATAAAATAAAATAAGACGTTTACCCTAAAAACGACTGCTGATGACATGACAGGGATTTCTTGCATGTGGTCGACACTTGGCCAAAGTACTACTCGACTATCGACCAGAGGCTTAACATTTAGATACGACCAGGTCGGTCGTATAACTTGATTTGTTTCCTTCTTAGACTGTAATCTTGTAATTAATACATTGAATATTTCCACATTATGACCTTGATACGTGATTATTAAGGAAATATATGGCCCATTGGCCCATGTAACCCTCCTTGAGCTTATAAATATACATGAAATAGCTCAAGGAAGGGACTTTTGATCCCTGAATCTTTTTGCTAAGATAGAGAGAGAAAGAGAGCTATAGTGCAATTATCCATCATTTCATTGTATTTCTTCTAAGGTTTGTGAAACTCAAGAACCCTAGTTCTTTGATCACAGCTTTGAGATTCAATATCAATAATATCACTAAGTGGACGTAGGTCATTACCATTCTTTGGGGTTGAACCACTATAAATCCTTGGTGTTTTTCTTCTCATTCATTAGATTATCTTTCTTACTTGCCGCTTTATCTTTTGTCGTATATTTGACTCCGTGTCGTTGGCCAAATCAAGGGTCAACATTCTGGTGCTTTCATTGAGAGTTTGACAAAACACTGCGAAAAAATCTAATGGCGAAAACATCCAAGAGGACTGGACAGGCTGCTAGCGCTGCACCATCCCAACCTCCTCCCCCAAATGTGGCCGAGAATGAACCACATTTGGAGTTTGATGAGGAGGAGTTAGATTTCGAAACACTGAGGGCAACGCTATGAGTGTTGCAAGATGAATTGGCCAATCTGAGGGCCAATCAGGAGAATGTTGTGGAGACGATGGCGCTGCAGCAAAGAGAAATAGAATGTCAGCGCTAGGAGCTGATTGAGCGACATGCAGAAATGGATCGTCGGCAGAGGGATGCCATGGCCACCCTTGAAGCAGCCACTCAACTGGATAGGATTCAGGCTGTGCCAACCTCCCGGCCAGATCAGCCACCAAATGCGCCACCTCAAAGAGGTCCCAATCCAAGCCCTCCACTCCAGCCAGCAAGCCCTCAAAGGCCGGAGCAGCCGCCTATGGCTCAGGATGATGTCCCACCTAGGTATCCTGAGCAGCAGCCTCCACCTTCGGCTGGTCGAGGCGATCCCCAGCGCCTAAGGCAGAATAGGGCCGGGCAACCGCCCCGCAACCTTAGACGCCCCGGGCATGAAGAGCCAAATATACCGAGCAGGGGCACCGTCCTTTTGCCAACAGAAGGAACACCGAGTCAGGCTCTGCGGTCAGGGGCCACCCACGGCATAACAATGCACAGGAACCCAACGACCAGCGCAGGCCTCCCCCTGACGCTCGGGAAATGCCAGCCCGAGGAGGAAATAGCATGAACAGCCGGTCACGCCATAGTCAGCCACAATTAAGAGACGGCCATGACTATAATGAGGCTGCTTCCAGCAGAAGAAATGCTGGTCGAAGAAATGAGGAAAGAGGTGGAGGCAGAAGCCCCCCACCTAGAGAAAATATGTCAGCTAGCCACAACGCTGGGGGGCAACCCAGGCAGCAGAACATCTTTAGTCGACTAGGAGCTAGCGAGCAGAGACGTAGAGACGATGATCTAAGGGATGTACTTAACGACCGCGGTGAGAGACACGACGAGTACGCTCCCCTGGCACCGGTGGCCCCAGCAGTCCCAGAAGCTGTTCAGGCTCAGATTGATGCCCTGAACCAGGTGGTACAGCATCTAGTTGGGGGACGAACGTCCCATATTGAGTACGATAGGAGGAGGGGCACCCCCTTTGTACAAAGAATTGTTGCGGCTAAAACCCCCAGTAAGTTCAAGATGCCAACATTGCCAAACTTTGATGGGTACGGAGACCCGCTATCTCACGTTAATAAGTTTGAGATACAAATGGACATACAAAAAGTGTCGGAAGATGCCCGCTGCCGGATCTTCCCTGTGACACCGTCTGACACCGCCCAGGAGTGGTTCTTCAAGTTCCCTCCTGCTAGTATAGTATCTTGGGAGATGTTCGTGAAGGAATTTTATGGATAGTTTTACGCAGGTCGCGTACACCCCACAGAGGCCAACCAGCTGGTCGAGATACACCAGAAAGAGGGAGAGTCCTTGAAAGAATATGTCCAAAGCTTCATGCGAGCAACAGCTGGAGCCAAGACAGTGGGCGATGAAGGTAAGATGATGGCTCTAACTACTGGGGTTAGGCGCCATTCACCCCTCTGGAGTAGCCTCAGAATGAATGGGGTAAGAAGTACCCAAGAGTTTTTGGATCGGACTGATTGATTAGTGCTCAAAAATGCAAATTTATTGGTTTTAAAGTGTAAAATAAATTAAGTTTTAATTAATAAATTCATGAATTTATTATAATATATTTTATAATTGAAAATATTAATTTTAAATTTAATTTGTGTTTAATTTTTAGGAAATAAATTGCATTTGGACATTAATAAAAAAAACAAAACAAAGAAATAGTTAAAACTGAAAAAGAAAATGAAAGAAATGGCATTTTTGAAAGAATTTGGCCCAAACCGAAGCTCCAAGCCCAGACCCAACTCTTCCTTCATGCTTCCCCCCAGCTGCCAGGTGTCATGCTCATTTCATGCCATGTGTCCAGGTTATCCTTGCGCCACGTGTCCAGGCCATCCTCAACTACCTTCAGCACCAAGCTTCCAACGTGCCTTCCCAGCAACCCAAAGCAGTCTGGTCCAATCCTCCAGCTCCTTCAACAACTTCTCTTCCCTTCAGCACACATCAACCAAGCTTCAGCCAAGCCTTCAACAGCCCAAATGCATGCCAACATTTCTCTTCAGCCAGCCCAATGTTGCAAAAATTAAAGCTACACAAGTATACGTAATCGCAATTTGTAATAAATCTCGATAAGAACAAGTATCATCCCACAAAGACTAATTTATCAATTACCAAATAATTAATTTCTAGTTTCTATTTGGCTAATGAAAACTAGATTTGTGAAATTTGAAAATAAGAAAACAGAAATAAATGAAAATTGCAGAAATCAAATAATAAAAAGAACACAAGGATTAAATTCACTATGAAACAATTAGGAATCCTAATCTTCTTTACTATCCACTCTATTATTCTTTAATTCAATTACTACTGAAACTCTTCTCACTGAAATGATAGGCGTGCAGAAGTGTTAACTATTCGAGTTAAGAGATAGAAAACTCGACCTAATGTGAATTCCCTATATTTATATGGTCAATTCAAACAATAGGAAGCAATGAATACAGCCCTAAATCACATAAACCAATTTGATACTCTCGTTCTAAATTGAAATCTATGTCTATTCAATTTTAGCATATTCAAATCTCACTTTTCAGATTTTGATTCAAATTCATAAATCATATGTAAAAGGTGCGCAGTCAATTACATACACAATAAACACAAATTGAATAGATTTCAGATGAAGAAGAAATAGATAAATGCATTAAATCATAACAGAGTTTCAAGAGAGTCAATTAGAAAACCTAAACAAAATTTAGTTCATAAACATCACTAAGAAATCCATAAACCTAAAATTAACATAAACTAAAAAATAAGAAGAGAAGAAGAAAAAAAACTCTAAATGATAGATCCACTCCTCAGCCTCCTCTCCCAGTCTAAGTCTACAAAAAGTGCCTCCTTTTCTCTCCTTAATTGTAATTTAAACCTAATTAACGATTTTTTAAACATGAAAGGACCAAAACACCCTTAATTAAAAATCTGTGTTTTTCTCATTTGTAGACATATCCTGCGGTTGGAGGATGTCATTCCTGCGGTCAGAGGAATGCTCTAGAAATGCAAAAACTTCTCTGGAGTTGCGGCCGCAA
The DNA here is from genome assembly GCF_963169125.1 of Humulus lupulus. Classification (NCBI taxonomy): domain Eukaryota; kingdom Viridiplantae; phylum Streptophyta; class Magnoliopsida; order Rosales; family Cannabaceae; genus Humulus; species Humulus lupulus. The sequence continues at coordinate 98,942,442 of NC_084795.1, read as the reverse complement.
GACATACTTCCTACAGTCGCAGGAAGTGCTCCGAAACACCGTTTTCCACCCATTTTTGTCATTTTGTCGATTTTTCAACCATGTTTCCACACCTAAGTCACCTAAGCCCTTCGAAACCAGAAAACATACAAAAACCAGCGTAAAATAGAACAAAACAAAACAAACACCTAATACTTTACCTGAAAAACACATAGATAAATGAGTCTAAAACTCATTTATCAAACTTCCCCAAACTTAACATTTGCTCGCCCTCAAGCAAAGAAAACAAGACTCAAGATAAAATAAACAAATAAATGCAGACACTAAACAAATGAATCAAGATAACCACAATTTTTAAGCCTCAAAATTAATGAAGGACAAGCATATATAATTTTCGGAAAAATTGTTTTGACAAGTAATCCAGATTTTCAATCCAACCACTTCTTCAATTCACCCTAACCCATTGATCATTTTTGTCTACTCAATCATGAACAGTAAATAACACATATTTAAAATAATTTACACATGCTGAACTCTCACCATCACTCCATCAAATCCCAAATTTCCATATGCTTGCTAACTTATTATTCTCCACTAATATAAATCAATGCATGTTCAAGAATCAAAAGGTCTTTTAAAGCTTGTATTGAGAGCCTTAGGTAACAGTAGATAAAATAGTCATTTAGGCTCATATATACCATAAGCATATAATCCAAACAAACCACACCTGATATCCACTTTGTAATCCAAACAACCCTAAATTTCCCTTTATTTTCCAAGATTGAGAAGAATTCACACTAATTGTATCTTTTTTTTTCTCATTTCTTTCTTTTTTTCCTTCAACTACACTTCCCCAAACTTATGTTTTTCAATGTGAACAAACATAAGAAGTGTAATTTATTTTCAATCTCGTTTTTATTTTTCTCTGAATTTTCCTCTCAATCTTTCCTTTTATTTTTCTATTGTCACAACCAAATCAAACAATAGCACCCAATACAATTCAATCCCCATTTATATGTTTATATGCTCATGGTATAAATCAAGGGAATGAAAAGAATAATTAAGTGTTCAATTAGGATCAAAATAAGTGGTTAACAATAAAAAGTTATACTTTAGGCTCAAAAAATGGTAACTAAGGATAAATTAATCAAGGATGGCTTGAAAGGCTCAAACGTCCCAAAAAAATCGCCTAAATCATTTTCCTAAACAAGCATTGTCTATGATTTCGCCTCAAATAGTAAGCAAGCAAGTTCTAGAATTGTTCATACATTCTTTCCACATTCAAAATTCAGCAAGTGTAAATTTATTTAAATGCAAGAATTTACCAATCATGATCAAATATTCAGTTTTACAATGAATTAAAGTAATCCAAAGAGGTGGTCAAACCAAGCACACGGATTGTTTTTTTTATAATCAAATATAGTTTTCTCGAATTATATTACAAGTCATTCACGTATTCTCATCGGCTAATCAATGTTATCTTACTTTAACACACTCTCTAGATACCCTAGCACACAACACAATTAACACACAAAACCAAACACAATTTAACAAAACACCAAATTAAACAGAAACTTGACTCAACTAACCTGACACAAATAACAAACATAAATTTCTCTTCCCCAAACTTAACAAAAACATTGTCCCCAATGTTTAAATAAAAGCTAAGGAAAGGAAACTTACTTGACTCGACTCATGATGAAGGTCATGCCTCGTCATCCCCCTCAGTTGGAGGATACCCAATGTTAGGTGGTTGTGGATATGGTGGAAATCCACTAGTGTCAATGCCAAAATGAGTGGTGAAGGCTTGGTTGTAGGCATATTGGTTCTGCGCGTTTTTTTTTTCATCATTTTTCAATTTTTTTTCACGTATTTCACGATTTCATAATCAACCATATTTACAAGAAAATTAAAATTAAACAAAAACTAACTAAAAAAATAAAAATTGTCTCAACTAAAATAGCTTAAAAACTTAACGAACTTAAATGAATTTGGGATGCCTCCCAATGGTGCTGTCGTTAATGTCATTTAGCCGGATGCTGAACTCTCTACACCTTCAACTTGGGTCAAGTCCACCCCTTGCATCCTTGAGAGCCATCGTGTCATACGAGGAGAATTCCCTTCTACTGTTGAGAATATTGAAATTATCCCCAATGTCATCGAAACCTTCAAACTTGCCACACAATAATCTTTTCATACGACATCGAACTGTTCGAAATTGTTCTGTGGTCTTCTTCTTCTTTTTACCAATTGATTCTTGACAATCATTCACCACATCAACTCTACAACATGTAGGAATTTCAATTGCTGCAAAGACATTACAACTTATTTCCTCATTTTGGACTCGCAACCTTAACTCCCCCTTTTGTACGTCGATTAAAGCTCATCCTGTGGCTAAGAATGGCCTTCCAAGAATGATTGGGATGTTGGCATCCTCCTCCATATCAAGTACAATAAAGTCTGCTAGGAAGATGAACTTGTCACTTTTACTAGAACATCTTCAATAATACCTCGAGGATGTGCTATTGATCTGTCTGCCAACTGGAGAGTCACTGTTGTAGGTCTTGCTTCCCCAAGCTTCAATCTTCTGAAAACAAAAAGCGGTATTAGATTAATGCTCGCCCCCAAATCACATAGAGCATTCATGCTCCCAAAATTCCCAATAGTGCAGGGTCTTGTGAAACTCCCAGGATCTCTCAGTTTCTGAGGAAGCTTCATTTGCATAATGGCGCTGCACTCTTCAGTGAGCACCACCGTCTCATAATCCTCCATCTTCCTCTTCTTGGACAGAATCTTCTTCATGAATTTCACATAACTCGGCATTTTCTCCAAAGCCTCAGCAAATGGGATGTTAATGTGAAGCTTTTTAAACACCTCAAGAAACTTTGAGAATTGTTTGTCAAGGGAATTCTTCTGTAGACGTTGTGGATATGGGATTTTGACATTAGAATCAACAACTACCGGTTGAATCTTCTCATTGGTTGCAAGGCCTTCAGTAACCTTTTCCTCCACTTGGGGCTCAACTTTTTCATAACTCTCCTCTTCTACAGCCTTTTTTTCTTGAGTCCCCTTAGGAGAAGGACCCTCAATTTCTTTCCCGCTCCTCAAGATGGTAGCTTGACATTGCTCCTTAGGATTTACCACAGTATTGCTAGGCAAATTCCCTTGAGGCCTAGTATTCAACATATTGGCCAACTGCCCTACTTGCATCTCCAAATTTCTAATGGAGGATCTATTCTCAATCATAAACTGAGTTTGAGTGCTGGTGAGAGTCAATAGGGCAGCCTGTAAATCACTAGGCTGTTCTGTAGGAGCTGGCGGCCTAGGTTGCTGAGAGGTTGATGCTTATGGTGGAGCTTGAGTCATAGGCCGCTGATACTGTGGTTGAAACGGTTGTTGTTGGCCTTGATTGTTTCTCCAGGAAAAGTTAGGATGGTTTCTCCACCCCGGATTATACGAGTTAGAGTAGGGGTTGTTGTAGGGCCTTTGAAAATTACCCACTGCCTGAACTTGGGCTTGATCTAATGGGACATTGTTGGGATCTAAAGCAGCTTGGCACTGGTCAAAAGGATGAGACCCCCCACACAATTCACACATTACTTGGGCTTGCACAACCTGGGAAGACATGGTATTTATTGCAACTACTTAGTTAGAGACGCAACTTGAGTAGTTAAGGCTGTGATTGCATCTAATTCGTGAACCCCTGCAACCTTTTTATTACTGCCCACTCGTTCACTTGGCCATTGGTAATTATTAGTGGCAATTTCCTCTAAGAGTTCATAAGCTTCATTAGCACTTTTGCTCATAAACGCTCCTCCCACTGCTGCATCAATGATTGTGCGAGTGGTACCGTACAAACCATTGTAAAAGTTGTGGACCAACATCCACTTCTTAATACCGTGGTGGGGACATTTTCTGATCAAGTCCTTGAACCTCTCCCAAGCATCATACAAGGATTCTCCCTCAAGTTGAGAGAAGTTATTGATCTCCCCTCTTAGTTTAGCAGCCTTAGCAGGTGGGAAGAACTTTGCTAAAAACTTCTGAGCTAGAGCATCCCAAGTGGTGTTAGTATTGGCCTCAAGTGAATTCAGCCAACTTTTCGCTCACTCCCGTAGTGAGAATGGGGACAAGCACAATCTAATAGCATCATCATTCACCCCATTCATCTTGAAAGTAGCACACAACTCCAGGAAATTGGCTATGTGCATATTGGGGTCTTCAATGGGGAGGCCACTAAATTGAACAGCAGTTTGGACCATCTGTAATATAGCAGGCTTGATCTCAAAATTATTTGACTCTACTGCTGGAGGACGGATGCATGAGTGTACCCCTGTGACAGTAGGGAGTACATAGTCCCGTAGAGCTCTTTGACGGGTAGGATTATGATTTTGTGGTGCTCCCCCGCTCATGTTTTCCAAACTGTTGTTATTAATATCTGTTATAACAACAGTGGAACTTTCAGCCCTCTTGTTTTTTCTGTTTCTCTTGCACTCTTTCTCGATCTCAAGATTAATTTGAATTGGACTATCAACTCCCCTTCTATTGCGTATAGAAGGAAAATACCTGAAATAAAGGACAACTACAGCCAAACAAATTAGAAATTATTGTAAAAGACAGCCAAATTAGAAATAAAATTAACTATTTTAATATTGATAATTTTTTTTCAGTCCCCGGCAACGGCGCCAAAAACTTGTTGCGAAAATTAAAGCTACGCAAGTATACGTAATCGCAATTTGTAATAAATCTCGATAAGAACGAGTATCGTCCCACGAAGACTGATTTATCAATTACCAAATCATTAATTTCTAGTTTCTATTTGGCTAATGAAAACTAGATTTATGAAATTTGAAAATAAGAAAACATAAATAAATGAAAATTGTAGAAATCAAATAATAAAAAGAACACAAGGATTAAATTCACTATGAAACAATTAGGAATCCTAATCTTCTCTACTATCCACTCTATTATTCTTTAATTCAATTACTACTGAAACTCTTCTCACTGAAATGATAGGCATGCAAAAGTGTTAACTATTCGAGTTAAGAGATAGAAAACTCGACCTAATGTGAATTCCCTATATTTCTATGGTCAATTCAAACAATAGGAAGTAATGAATACATCCCTAAATCACATAAACCAATTTGATACTCTCGTTCTAAATTGAAATCTATGTCTATTCAATTTTAGCATATTCAAATCTCACTTTTCAGATTTTGATTCAAATTCATAAATCATATGCAAAAAGTGCGTAGTCAATTACATACACAATAAACACAAATTGAATAGATTTCAGATGAAGAAGAAATAGATAAATGCATTAAATCATAACAGAGTTTCAAGAGAGTCAACTAGAAAACCTAAACAGAATTTAGTTCATAAACATCACTAAGAAATCCATAAACCTAAAATTAACATAAACTAAAAAATAAGAAGAAAAGAAGAAAAAAAAAACTCTAAATGATAGATCCACTCCCCAGCCTCCTCTCCCAGTCTAAGTCTGCAAAAAGTGCCTCATTTTCTCTCCTTAATCGTAATTTAAACCTAATTAGGGATTTTTTAAACACGAAAGGACCAAAACACCCTTAATTAAAAATCTGCGTTTTTCTCATTTGTAGACATATCCTGCGGTTGCAGGATGTCATTCCTGCGGTCGCAGGAATGCTCTAGAAATGCAAAAACTTCTCTGGAGTTGCGGCCGCAAGACACACTTCCTGCAGTCGCAGGAAGTGCTTCGAAACACCGTTTTCCACCAATTTTTGTCATTTTGTCATTTTTTCCACCATGTTTCCACACCGAAGTCACCTAAGCCCTTCGACACCTGAAAACATACAAAAACCAGCGTAAAATAGAACAAAACAAAACAAACACCTAATACTTTACTTGAAAAACACATAGATAAATGAGTCTATTATCACCCAAACGCAGCTCCAGGCCCAGCAAAGTCTCCTCCATTCCAACGCCTCACTCAAGCTTCAGCTAGCCTTCTCTTCAGCCCAGTGCTACATGGCACCTTTCCATTGGCTGGGAGTGGGTCAAAACCCTCTTGTGTCACCAGCCATGTTTTGTGGGCATTGGGCTTTGTAAATTTCTATTTTGAGATTTAAAGCTCATGCTTTTGTGTATTTTAGAAAAGGGGAAAATGACCATACACCAAGATAGCTAAGTTAATATTAATAATAAGATTTGATTTTTCAAAATCATATTTTATTATTAATATTTCAGATTTATTTTGTAAGCCCCATTTTGTTGTTTAATTTCTTTTTAGTCATTTTCTCCCTCTATAAATAGGGATTCCTTCTTCACACTAGGTATGTAATTTTTAGAGTAAAGAAACTATAGAAAAATTTCTACTCACTTTCTTCTCATATTTTCTTCTTAGAATTTTGTGAGAATCATGAGCATAATGGCCTAATCTTCCTAGGAAGGTTATGGATGATTCCATATGCTAGTGATGTTATTTTGCTACTTTGATTTACTATGTTCTTAATGTAAAATTTTGAGTTATTTATGTTCTTTCATCTCCATCTTTATTTTGTTATCTTTATTTACTTATGCTAATAGTATATAGGATTAGTCATGCTCTTTCTATGTACTTCTAATTAGTAAAAGTAATATGGATACCTAATTTTATGTCTAATCTTCTATTGCATTATTGCCTTTGGGTATTTTGTCATTTTTAGATTTTTCATAAGATTAACATTGTTCTTTTAAAGTAAAGAAATTTATAACTCAAATGAACTTTTGTTAGAAAAGAATATGGACTTTAATGTTAGATTTTCCAAGTAAATGTTGAGATGTGAACTATTTACTTGTGTATTTTTGTAAATCAAGTAACCAAGTAACTAAACAAGCATATGGATGATTCTTAAAACCTTTCATTTTCTCAAACTCTTGATTACATCTTACCTTTATTTCACTTATCTCATTTCATCACTTTATCAAAAATACAATACCAAAATCTCAAACCTCTTTCCATTTACAATTTTATTTACTTCTTGTTAGTAACTTTTTGTGTTATTTTCTACTAATCTTTTGATTTTAGGTTACCTCCTTGTGGATCGACCGCCCGATCTTACTACAACTACTGCTTAGTGGTAGTCACATTTTGGGCGTTAAACACCGATCGATACACCAAGCTCGAAGAAGCGATTGCCAACAAAGGGAAATCGCCAACAAAAGACAAGGGGCCGAGGAAGAACCCGCCAAAGCCGCCAACGGGTCAAAAAATCCCAATGGCAAAGGCAACGGGAATGGCAATAGTAGGAATGGTGGAAAAAGGGCGAACAATGAACCCTCAGCTTCTGAGAGTAAACGCCCCAAAGGCAATCGATACGAGCCGAGATTCACCAACTACATGGCCCTTGTCGAAATCCGAGCTGAAGTCTACCAGGCGACCAGCACAAGCGTGCCTTACAAATGACCCGCAGCTATAAGGAAAGATATCTCCAAGAGAGATACGACAAAGTTCTGTCATTTTCACAACGACTACGGGCACGACACCAATGAAAGTAACTAGTTGAAAGGTGAAATTGAGTTCCTGATCAGGCAGGGACATTTAAGAAGATATGTGCGAGTCGCAGGAGGATCTCAGCAAGAGGCTCAAGGTGGCAACGAGCAGGCGCCTGCACGTCAAAGCTCGCCACCTCTACAACTAGCTCCTGTGGCAGGCACTTTACTCACCATTTGCGGAGGCCCACATCTTGCAGGAGGTAGTGGGAAGGCAAGGGAACGATACGCTCGAACCCTACGCCACGACCAGGACATCGAGATGATGAGTGTGGAGGATCGAGCACCAAAATAGGCTCGAATAGAGGAGGAATTGATAACCTTCTTTGAAGACGATGCCTAGCATGTGCGATTCCCACACTCCAATCCGCTGGTCGTAGACGTACAAATTTACAACATGATGGTAAAGAGGGTGTTGGTCGACACAGGAAGTTTGGTCAACATCCTGTACAAGTCTTCGCTGGAAAGAATGAAGCTGTCCGTCAAAGACCTGGAGCCATGCAACCAAACCATTTATGGTTTTTTCGGTGAAGGGCTCTCCCCAACAGGATCGATAAGCTTCTGGTTACAGTAGGTACTGCACCTGCTAATAGGACATTACTCACTACTTTCATAGTAGTTGATTTTCCTTCAGCATACAGTGCTGTGAGTGGGAGGCCAATTCTGGTCAACCTACGGGCCGTCACTTCAATATGGCACCTTGCCATAAAATTCCTGACAGACGCAGGGGTAGGAAGCGTATTGGGAAATCAGCGAGAAACAAGGGAGTTATACAATGCCTCGATCATCAAGGCAAAGAAGGGTGTATCGAGAGATGTTCCCGGAAAGGAGTTGCAAGTGGAAATTGATGCTCAGGCCCACTTAGGTGATAACGTCACCAAATAGGGCGTTGCCCAAAGGGAGGATAGAGACTTGGATCCTCACTTTGGGTATTTTGAAGAAGAAATTGGACCCATCAAGGACCTTGAAGAGGTCCAACTCGATGAAGAAAATCCGACCAGGGTTGTGAAAGTCGGTAAAAACTTAGAGACAACAACAAAACAAGCACTGGTGGAGTTTTTAAGGAGAAACCAGGAAGTCTTTCCCTGGTCGCACAAAGACATGGTCGGGATAGATCCTGCAGTCATCAGCCATGTCCTGAACATCGACAAAAGTTTTCCACCGGTGCAACAAAAAAGAAGGTTGCTCGACAAAGATAGATCAAAGGCCTTAAAAGAAGAAGTCGAAAAGTTGAAGGAGAATGGGTTCATCAGGGTGGCATTTTATCCATCGTGGGTTTCTAATCCCGTGCTAGTTCCCAAACTGAATGGCAAGTGGCGCACGTGCGTGGATTTCACAGACCTTAATAAAGCTTGCCCCAAAGATTGTTTCCCACTCCCAAGAATCGACCAGCTGGTCGATGCCACTGCAGGACATGATATTCTCTCATTCATGGATGCATACTCCAGGTATAATCAAATTAGTATGCATCCCCCTGATGAGGATCACACTATCTTTCAGACTGATACAGGGCTTTACTGTTACAAAGTAATGCCTTTCGGTTTGAAAAACGCTAGTGCGACTTACCAGCGACTAGTCAACCACATGTTTAAAGAGTTGATCGACGCAAACATGGAGGTCTACGTCAACGACATGCTGGTCAAGTCGAAGAAGGCAGAATGGCATATAAAGGATTTGCAAGAGTGCTTCAATGTCTTGAACAAATATCAGATGAAGTTGAATCCCCTTAAATGCTCCTTCGGGGTAAGATCAGGAAAGTTCTTGGGATTTATAGTTAACTCGAGAGGAATTGAGGCCAATCCTGAGAAAATTAAAGCCATGATCGATATGAAATTTCCAGCGAAGATTAAGGATGTTCAAAGTTTAACTGGAAGAATTGACGCTCTCAGTAGATTCATTTCGAAGTCAACGGACAAGTGCGTCCCATTTTTCGATCTACTTAGAGGCAACAAAAAGTTTGAATGGACAAAGGAGTGCGAACAGGCTTTTCAAGTAAAAACTCATATGGCGCAACCACCCATCCTATCTAAGCCGGTCGATAAGGAAACTTTGTTCATCTACCTGGCGATCACGGAATATGCTGCTAGTGTTGTTTTAGTAAGGGAGGAAGAAGGCATGTAGAAGGCTGTATACTATGTGAGTAAAAGGCTAATCGAAGTAGAACAGCGGTACCCACGCATCGAGAAGCTAGCCTATTGCCTAATTTTGGCCTCCAGGAAGCTGCAGCCTTACTTTCAAGCTCACCCAATCACGATTTTGACCGACCAGCCTCTACGACAAGTCCTGCAAAAACCAGAGGCTGCGGGTAGATTGTTAAAATGGGCAGTCAAACTTGGGCAATTCGATATATCTTAGTTGCCACGAGCAGTGATAAAAGGACAAGCCCTGGCTGACTTCATTGCAAAGTTCACTGAACCTACAGATAGTGAGCAGACTGAAGAGTCTAATGAGCCTAAGGCTCAAAACCAAACTCCCTCGTGGGAATTATTTACAAATGGTTCTTCTAATGAGTGCCACGCTAGAGCAGGAGTGATATTGATAACGCTGGAAGGGCATCGATTTCACTGCACAATCAGGTTTGACTTCACTGCTTCTAACAATGATGCCGAGCATGAAGCATTACTCGCTGTGTTGCGTCTAGCCAGGGACATGAATATGTGCTCAGCATCTACATCGATTCTCAGTTGGTAGTGAATCAAGTCATGGGAGAATACCAAGTGCAGGGGTTAAAGATGGTTGCCTACTTAAACAAAACAAGAGATCTATTGGCTCAGTTCGACAAATACACCCTCCAACAAGTACCTTGCGACCAGAATTCCAACGCTGATGTTTTGGCCAAGTTAGCAAGTGTGAAGGATGTTGATACTCTGAATATAGTACCGGTTGAGTGGCTATCTATGCCAAGCATCCAAGCAGAGGAGACCACTATGGTAATCCAGATGGCGGATACATGGATGGCACCATATATAGAGTATCTGACGCAAGGCGAGTTACGAACGGACAGAAACAAAGCTAGGACCCTTCAGCGACAATCTGCTAGGTATATCCTAGTCGATGGAATCTTGTACCGAAGGGGATACTCAATGCCACTCCTCAGATGTATTTCAAAAGAAAAGGCCAAAGAATTAATGAAAGAGGTACACGAAGGCTTTTGTGGAGACCACGCTGGGGGGCAAAGCTTGTCCAAAAAGATCCTGAGACAAGGATACTTCTGGCCCACGATGAATGAAGACTCGGTGGAGTTTGTGTGGAGGTGCGACAAGTGCCAGAGGTTCTCCAAAATCCCACGAGCAGCCCCTGATGAGCTTAAACAGATGCAAAGTCCGTGGCCGTTTGCAGTTTGGGGCATAGATCTAATCGGATCTTTGCCCACAGGAAAGGGCAGCGTCAAGTATGATGTGGTTGCCGTTGACTGCTTCACTAAATGGGTCAAAGCTGAGCCACTCGCAACCATAACAACCAAAAAGGTACTGGATTTCATGATCAAAAACATCGTTTGTCGCTATGGGTTGCCAAGCAAAATCGTCTCGGATAATGGCACACAATTTGATAGTGATTTGTTCACGGACTTTTGCAAACAGCATGGTATTATCAAGAGCTTTTCTTCAGTCACTTATCCCCAAGCAAATGGACAAGTCGAAGCAGTCAACAAAATGCAAAAGGATACACTGAAGAAAAGACTGGAGGAAGCTAAGGGGGCGTGGCCAGAACAATTGCCTGAAGTCCTTTGGTCGTACAGAACTTCCTATCGAACAGCAACAGGCCATACTCCATTCTCTTTAGACTATGGATATGAGGCTATGCTGCATGTTGAATTAGATCCGCCCTCACATCGCAGAATAATGTACGATCAAGGCTCGAACATCCAACTACTGATGGAATCCCTAGACTTAGTCGATGAGAAGCGTGAGAAAGCCCAACTCCGAGTAGCTGCGTACCAGCAAAAATTTGCTCAGTATTTCATTTCTAAATTGCGAGAAAGGAAATTAAATGTCAGAGATCTAGTACTTCGAAGAGTTTTCCTAAACACTTGCGACCAAGCTGCTGGAGTACTCGGACCTAATTGGGAAGGGCCATACCAGATTGAAGAAGTCCTTCACCCAGGCACCTATAAACTTGCTTACTTAAACAGAGATCTTGTTCCTCGCTATTGGAATGGAGAACACCTGCGCAAGTACTTTCAATGAACAATTCTTCTTAAGGGATTGGCTTGTATTCATTTTACTTTTTACAAGTTATGAAAAAGGGTTGGTCATTTTATGTGACTAATTGCTTATAAGTGTAAGAACTTTTTTGATCACTCGTACAGACACGTTTTGTCCATTTATTATGAGAAATATAAGGGATTAAGCGCAGCCAGTCATTCTTGCCAATTATTGTATTTTATACAAGTATTTGTTCATTACGTGTGTTGTTTTGTTGTATTACAATTTTAATTATTTTGCTCCGAGCAGTATTGTTTGAACAAGTCTTGGTCAAGGCAAGTGACCAAGGACCTAAAACTCCTTGATCACTTGGGGGGCACATAAGATATCTAGTAAGCAAAGCATATCGAAAGGTATGTAAACACATGAGCAAAATAAGTGAAAGCATGCTAGGGTACTTAGAGTATTTTTCAAAATTTTGTATTTTGTTAAATCAAACCAAAGTACTATGCTAAGTTTGGTCATGCGAACAGATGTGTTGACGCCGCTTTTCGTCAACAGATAAAAGAAGAGAGCACGCAAACAATTAAAGACAATGGCTAAAACAAACAAACGAATCAGACACGCGGTTTTTACGTGGTTCAGCAGTTAAATCTGCCTAGTCCATGAGTCTCTGTTATTAATCTCAAGATTATCTCTGAACAATCCTTTAGCATGAATTCTCCAGAGTTTTCTCTCAAGAATCAGAAATTCGATCCTTTACAATGGTGCATGCCTTCTCTATTTATAGAGAAGGATGCAGAATACTATCCCACATATTTTGGGTAGTTACTCTTTTGTGAATAAAATAAATGGCTTTAAATGCCTATAATCAGATATAAAAGGAAACGTCCCTGAAGACCAGGAAACGCATAACTGACCAAATAATATCCCACGATTCTTGGGGATTTACATTAATAAATGAGGATCATATCCCATATCTACAACACTTGTAGACATTCAAGGTAGTCATTGCGTATCTCCAAGGCTTCACGTCATTGTGCGAGCCGCTGACACTTCCCGAGCTTACATTTCTTTCGAGATGGCATATCGAGCTCGAGATCCCTGCTCCGAAGTTGCTTCTGAAGATGAGGGGCTCACAGAGCTATCCTTCGAGATCGAGATCATTTCGAGGTCACCATATTCGAGATCTGTATCACACTTTGCAGGCTCCGATTTACAATCGTAGAGCATACCCTTAACCCTCACGAGACCATTTAATGCGAACTCAGCTTTCGAGGTCATATTTTCTACGGCTCGAAATCTGGGTATAACATTTTGCCCCCTCAAAAGTATTTGTTCGAATCCTAAGAGAAGGAAACTTTTGAACTACTTTTTTCGGGAACCATACTGTCACTCTCTTAAAAACGGACACGTGCCAGATGGGTATTGCTCACTTTAGGTACTTGAGTACCTTGGGAACATGCCCACGATCGTTCGTCTGACAGCTTTTCGGCGCTTATCTCATCATCGACTCCCCTCCATTCGATCTGATGAGGATTTCAATCAACGTTCCTGATTAATTCAGTTTTCCCACCTATTTATGCAAGACTCCCTCTTCGTCTTCTTCACATTTTCTCATCACAGACCAGAAAAAAGAAACACTCCCTAAACCTCTTACCACAGTTCATGCTCATTGCATGTTTTCCAAGCCGAAGAAACAAAAGAATCCTGGTTTGTACGACTCAGTGAGTTCTTTCCTGCAACCTCTTCTCCACTCGACGATTTTGCTGCACTCCCCATTACTGTGTAAGTACGCCATTTTTGTTGTTCCTTTTATATTGTGCTGGCTGTGTATGTTAGTTTACGTTATTAGCATGATGCGATAGGAGGGTTTGAACCGATAGGTTTTTAGGCTTTCTGGATTTTCACTCTGGAAGTTCGTCTCTGGTTTATATTCAGATTCAATCGTTTGAATGTGGTTTCAACTTTCTGGGTTTTGAAGATTTTAGGCTATGATTCTTGTACACCAAGTTTTCGGGTAAAAACCCTTATTCTTGACAATTACACGAAACCCGAAAAAGCCCTTTCCTGGCTAACCGCCACCTTTCTTTCCCTTGAACTTCGGGATTTTCAAAAAATCATCCACGTTCTTTTTCTTCCCTGTGGAACACGTGCTCGGGTCTCAATATTTAGTTTCTTGCCCTTAGTTATCCGAGCTTATCTTATCGAGTTCGTGATCCTTGCATGCATGGCCCTCACCATTTTTTCTTTCTCGTTAGATGTCACAGAATCTGGAAAGACGGTGGGGGTCATTACGAGCAATCCCTTACGAGCCCAAATCTCCGAGCCCGGAATCGGTCTTTGTCCGGAACCAGCGTCGGATTAAAGAGTACGAGATCGCACGCGAGCAAGAAGACATCCGAGCCCACTATCGCCGCCAGATTGACGAGGTCATCGAAAAGAAGAGAAGGGTCCTTCGGGAAGCCATCTATCCGGAGCCGAACCCCGGACCTAGGCCAGTTCCCCTTGACCCCGCGTTAAAAGTCACGGTAGCATACTATCCGGGGGAACTTCAGTTTTCCTTAATGGCGGAGCCTTCGTCTTCGCAGCCTAGGAGGGAGATGTTTGAAGCCGAGTTCTACCAGAGCTCGGTTACCACCTCCGACCAGATAACTGACATTCTGGCCCTTCATGGCCTTAGCTCATTGGACACACTGAACTGCCGAGCTCCGACAAGACATGAACGGAGCTGCTTCGCTCCTGGGGGCCGCGATTCCAGTGTGAAGTACGCGGCCTGGAGCCAGGAACACCTAAAGGCAGGAGCTTTGCTGCCCCTGAAGTCCTTTTTCAGAGATTTCACCGATTTCGTTGGGTTGGCTCCATTCCAACTCAACACCAATTCATACAGGGTGTTGTCTGCCCTGAGGTCCTTATTCCACGAGCTGGGGTGGATAGGACCTTCACCCCAAGAGATTTTATACCTCTTTTGTTTGAAGAGTAATCCCTCCCGAGCTCGGGGAGGAGATGGTTTTTACTACCTTTCGAGCTATCCCAAAGAGACAAAAATCTTTGAAGACCTTCCGAACCATCCCCCTGACTTCAAAAGGGCTTTTTTCTGGACAGACGGTCTGTTCCCGTCTCGACATCGTTCGTTTAGGCGAATTCGTAAGTATTCTCGTTACTTTCTATTTTTGAGCTCGAATCTTTAGCCCTTGTATCCATGTTTAGTTGAAGTGTATCTCGCCTTTCAGCTAACTTTCAGCGTCCCACCCCCGACGAGACAATGAAGGAGCACAGAGGGAGCCTGCTCCGACTCCCTTATGGCAGGAGGTCTCTTTCATTTCTGTTACATGAGGACAAGCTTCGAGCTTGTGGCTTGTTGGGACAGGGCTAGTCAACCTCTGACTGGTCCAGTAAAAAATACGAACGCTGGGAGGAAGTGCCTCTGCCCACAGGCATCCTTCCTCCGAGGAGGAAAAGGAAAACACCTCTCCCAATTCGCTCGAGAAGTCCGCGGTCAGGGAACGAGGCAAATGATGAAGCCTCGGGTTCGGACTCTGATGGAGGTAAAACTCTTCCTACTTCGCGAATGTGGTCTCCCACTTTATTAAAACACAGGCCCAATAGACTAGTCTCGTGCCCACAGGATAGATATCACTTCTATATATGGAGTTGGGTAGATGACTGTGTCCATAGGTTTGATAGTGGGCTCGGGAAATATGACACTATGTATACCACAGATGAGATGTGGAATGGGATAGCTGTGCAGTATGGGACCAATGACTATAGGGACCTTTCGAGGTTATCACCAACTTATAGGGAAGGCCCTCCCCCCGCCTCTTCTGAAGACGGGGGAATTTCATGGTCCCCAAGCTCGATCTCGGGGGAAAGTTCCAGTTAGGTTTTTTCTTTCACCACTCTATATAGTGTTGGAGTAACTTGTATTTCTTTCACTGACTCACTGTGATGACTTGTGCAGGCAACATGGACTCCGACCTCGACGCCCTCATTGACAATGCGGGTGCCAAGAGGAGCAAGCGCCCCAGGGCAAGGGGACTGACAACCAGTCAGCCTGGGAAAAGCTCCAAGAGATCCAGGAAAACGCCTCCTCCTCCCCCGCCGGCTTCGAGCTCTGCTGCTGCGTCGACTGGCCAGACTAACGTCCCCACGACGATACCACCCTCGCAGGTCGTCGTCCCTGTGGTGGCGCCGGCCTCGCAGACTGATATCGCTGCCGTGGTTGAATCCCAACCTCCTGTGGCGGGTCAAATGCCTTCTACCCAGCTCGCCAAAAGACCTTCTGCTTCCCGAGCCCAGAAGCTAACTATTTCCACCCATATGGATTCGTATGTGGTGGATAATGCTGCCGGTCCTCACGGGTCTACGCTGATCTCGGATGTAATGTCCCGGATTGGCCAGAGCTACGGCAATTTTGAGGCTCCTCAGTGGCAGTGTCTAACTGGCACTCGGGACCGCACTGTCCTGTACGAGAAGAGTATCGACCACACTGCCGCGGTAAGTATCCTATATATTCCCTTTGCTTACATTCATGCTGTCTCGAGGCTAATGATGGTTTCTTCCTTTTTTCAGGCTCTTGCTTTCACTGCCCAGCTTAATTACGAGCTGAACAACGAGGTCCATACGAGCAGGACCCTCGCCCAAGAGGAGAGGGACCTCCACCTTAAAGCGAATGACGACCTGAAGGCAGTGAATACTAAGCTCGAGGCAGTGGTTAAGGAGCGTGAGGAAATGGCCAAGGAGCTCGGAAAGCTGAAAAACGAACTCGAGGAGCAGAAGAAAGACAACATCCAGCTTCGGGAGACCAACAAGAAGCTCGAGGAAGACAAGGCCGTCACCCTCGACCTCATGGAGGATATCAAAACCCGCCTTACTGCTGAGTTCAAAGAAAAGAAGGAAACGGCGGTCGATTCAGCCATGTACCGGATGTGGGCCTATAACGAAGAACTGGACACCAGTTTTTTGGGTCCCCTCGAGGCGTCCTTCCTCGAACGATGGAATGCCCGGCTCGAGAAGGAAGAGGCTGACCAGCTCGAGAAGGATAAAGCTACTCCGAGTACTGTTTCGGAGGGAGCTCAGGAGGATAGTCATGCTATTCGTCCTGAGGGGTCTGGTGCCACTGATGCTGAGAAGGCCAAGGAGACTCCTCTTCTTTGAATCTGACCTCGGGGAGATCAGTTTTCGGGGCTGCGTCCCATTATTTCTGTAATTATTTCAACTTGTGCCCACGGGGCTGATACAATTCCCTTTATTATTCTTTTATATACTTACATTTCTTGGTTCGAAATATTTTGCATATTTTTATAATTGATGGACCGGTTATGTTTATTTATGCATACAAACATAGTTTGGATTTAGGCTCGAAATTCGATGCATTCATGCATAGTTTATTCGATTTATCCTTTTCCAACCTCGTTATTTATCAAGGTCGGACATTACTGTAACCATGAACTGAAAAGTACTTATATGGCATGTAATATGAATGATTTGGTTAATCTTTTTAGTCACTTTCCCTCATCCTTAGTATCTTAGCTCCGAGGTTATGAGTTCGAAACTATTTTAAGATGTTCCAGCCTCGATCTCGACATATTTTGTGACGGGTTTAGGCTCCCATTCATCATTGATCGATAATTTGGCTGGTTTGTTCCAAACCTGTTATGCTTGCACATCTGGTTAATTCCAAACGTTTTTGGTTTTTGGTAGCTCGGTAATGTCCGAACTATCTAAGCCCGCATACTTGGTTATTTCCAAATACTTAATGTTTTTTATAATTCGGTTAAGTCCGAACTATCTAAGCTCGCTCGGTTAAGTCCGAACTATCTGAACTCGCGTATTTGGTTATATCCAAATACTTTTTTGTTTTTTATAATTCGGTTAAGTCCGAACTATCTTAGCTCGCGTATTTGGTTGTATCCAAATACTTTTTGTATTGTATATTTTTTTTTTCTTTTTAAAGCTAGAGGTATGTATACCAATGTTGCCCCCTTAATATCCTATGAGTGTGACCATAGGTTATTAAATTAAGAGAGATTGCAAAAATAAAAATAAGTTACATGTGAAACAAAGTAGACCCTTTATTTGAAATTCAAAAACAAACTAAGTACAGAAAATCATGGTTACGGGCGACACTTCCTACACTATTGATAATATGGTCTAAGGTGTTCGCCATTCCATGCTCGTGGTATGAGGTTCCCATATAATCTCGCAAGTTTGTATACGCCAGGGCGGATGACTGATTCTATCTGGTATGGTCCTTCCCAGTTTGGCCCGAGTACTCCTGCTGCTGGATCTCGGGTTGCTAAGAATACTCGTCTCAAAATCAGGTCTCCTACTCCGAACTTTCGACTTCGGACCCTTTTATTGAAATATCTTGTTGTTCGTTGCTGGTAAGCAGCATTTCTCAGCTGAGCCTCCTCCCTTTTTTCTTCGATCAAGTCTAGGGTTTCTTCGAGCTGAGTATGATTGGAACTTTGGTCGTAAATCTGAGTTCGAATTGTCGGAATTTCGACCTCAATGGGCAACATTGCCTCGCAGCCGTATGCTAGAGAAAACGGGGTATGCCCAGTTGATGTCCGAGCTGTAGTTCTATATCCCCAAAGGACTTGGGGTAATTCCTCAGGCCATCGTCCCTTTGCTTCTTCCAACTTTTTCTTCAAGGAACTCTTGAGAGTTTTATTAACGGCTTCGACCTGACCGTTCGCCTGAGGGTGAGCCACTGACGAAAAGCTCTTTATTATACCGTTCTTGTTACAAAAGTTGGAAAATAAGTCGCAATCAAACTGGGTTCCGTTGTCAAACACAATCTTTCTTGGCACTCCATATCGGCATACGATGTTCTTTACCACGAAATCCAGGATCTTCTTCGAAGTTATGGTCGCCAATGGTTCAGCCTCCGTCCATTTTGTGAAGTAATCAACCGCGACCACAGCATACTTTACTCCTCCTTTGCCAGTTGGGAGTGAGCCTATGAGGTCGATGCCCCATACCGCAAAAGGCCATGGGGACGTCAACATGGTTAGTTCGGAAGGTGGAGCTCGGGGTATCGTGGCGAATCTCTGGCACTTGTCGCATTTTTTCACGAACTCGAAAGAATCCGTCTTAATGGTTGGCCAGAAATATCCTTGGCGTATAATTTTCTTGGATAGACTGTGCCCCCCAGTATGATCTCCGCAAAACCCTTCATGAACTTCTCTAATAATCTTCTTTGCCTCGGGGGGAGTCACGCATCTGAGCAATGGCATGGAATACCCTCTTCTGTATAGCCTTCCATCCAGGATGGTGTAACGAGGAAGTTGATACATTAGTTTCCGAGCCTGACTTCGATCTTTGGGAAGAATTCCATTTTCGAGGTATTCAACGATCAGGCTCATCCAGGTCGGTTCTGTCTCGATCATGCACACATCTTCCTTGTCTGACTCAGTAATGCTGGGTGCTGACAGATGTTCTATGGGTACAACATTCAGCTCCTCATTTTCAGTGGAAGTGGCGAGCCGAGCTAAGGCATCTGCATTTGAGTTTTGTTCTCGGGGAACTTGTTCGATTGCATAAAACTCAAAAAACTCCAATGCGTACTTTGCCTTCTCCAGATAAGCTACCATTTTTGTGCCACGAGCCTGATATTCTCCCAAGATTTGATTAACTACGAGCTGGGAGTCGCTGTAGCAATGTATAGCTCTGGCCTTGAGTTCCTTTGCTATTCGTAGTCCCGCCAGTAAAGCCTCGTACTCAGCTTCATTATTAGATGCTTTAAAGCTGAATCTTAATGCAGAGTGAAATTTGCTCCCTGCAGGGGTGATCAGAATAACTCCTGCCCCCGCTCCATTTTCATTTGACGACCCGTCGACGTAAAGTTTCCATAGCTCGTGGGCCGTGGTTGTTACTTCGTCGTCGGCTGTACCGGTGCATTCTACTATAAAATCTGCCAACGCTTGTGCCTTAATGGTTGTTCTCGGATGGTAGGTGATCTCGAATTGTCCGAGCTCAACAGCCCACTTAAGGAGTCGACCAGACGCCTCTGGTTTCGACAAGACTTGCCTTAGTGGTTGATCTGTCAGTACATGGATAGGATGTGCCTGAAAGTAAGGGCGGAGCTTTCGAGATGAGTGGATCAGACTGAGGGCGAGCTTCTCCATCAGTGGATACCTTGACTCTGCCCCCAGTAATCTTTTACTGATATAGTAGACGGGTTTCTGTATTCTCTCTTCCTCTCGGACGAGCACCGCGCTTATCGCGTTTTCAGTTGTTGAGAGATATAAGAACAGTACTTCTCCCGTCTCAGGTTTCGATAGGATAGGTGGTTCAGCCAAGTGCCTTTTTAACTCTTGAAAGGCTAGCTCGCACTCGTCTGTCCATTCGAACTTTTTACTTCCTTTCAATAAGTTGAAGAACGGGAGACCACGGTCCGTTGACTTCGAAAGGAACCTGCCCAGAGCTGCCATCCTGCCAGTCAAGCTTTGAACATCTTTATGCTTCCGAGGTGACGGCATATCAATCAGGGCCTTTATTTTATCGGGATTAGCCTCGATTCCACGAGAGTTGACAATGAAACCCAGAAATTTCCCTGAAGACACCCCAAAAGTGCACTTCTGAGGATTCAACTTCATGTTGTACTTTCTGAGCACGCCAAAGCACTCTTCGAGGTCATCAACATGGTTCTTGTTAAGTTGAGACTTTACGAGCATGTCGTCAACATAAACTTCCATGTTGTTCCCTATTTGCTCTGAGAACATCATGTTTACGAGCCGCTGGTACGTTGCTCCGGCATTCTTGAGTCCGAATGGCATGACATTGTAGCAGTAGAGCCCTTTATCCGTAATGAAGCTTGTATGCTCTTGGTCGGGGGCATGCATGGGAATCTGGTTATATCCAGAATAGGCATCCATGAATGACATCAGACCATGCCCCGCCGTGGCATCCACGAGCTGATCAATTCTCGGTAGGGGAAAACAGTCTTTCGGGCAGGCCTTGTTGAGGTCTGAGTAGTCAATGCACGTCCTCCATGTCCCATTGGGTTTCGGGACCAACACTGGATTGGCCACCCAATCAGGGTAAAAAGCGTCCCTTATAAAATTATTTGCTTTCAGCCTGTCCACCTCCTCCTTTAGTGCTTTCTTTCTGTCTTCATCCAGCTGCCTTCGCTTTTGCTGCTTCGGAGGAAAGCTTTTGTTTATATTCAATGCGTGGCTCGCTATATTAGGGCTTATTCCCACCATGTCAGAGTGGGACCACGCGAAGACATCCTGGTTTTTCTTCAGAAAGCAAATTAATTGCTATTTTGATTCGTCTAGGAGGTGTTTCCCGACCTTCACCTTTTTCGAGGGACTAGATTCATCGAGCTGAACCTCTTCGAGCTCCTCCAAAGGTTGGAGGTAAATCTTCTCTTCAATCCTTGGATCGATCTCCTCGTCAATTTTTAGAACTGTCCCGTCTTTATACTGTATGACAACAAGTGCTTGCGCGCTTGTTTGTTTCTTTCCCCTTAAAGAAATGTTGTAGCACTCCCTTCCTGCCAGTTGATCTCCTTTCAATGTTCCGACCCCGCTTGGAGTTGGGAACTTAAGGGCTAGATGCCTTACAGATGAAACTGCCCCCAGCCCGACCAGGGCGGGTCTCCCGAGCAATACATTGTAGGCAGATGGTAACTCTACTACCACGAACTCCATCATCTTGGTCACCGAGACTGGATAGTCTCCCAAGGTCACAGGGAGTTCAATGGACCCCATACAAGCGGTTCCTTCTCCAGAAAAGCCGTACAAAGTGGTTGCACAAGCCCTCAGGTCGCGAAGGGAGAGCCCCATTTTCTCTAGGGTTGCTTTATAAAGAATGTTAACTGAGCTCCCATTGTCTATGAGAACTCGGCGCACTCTTTTGTTGGCAAGCTGTAGGGTGATGACGAGTGGATCATGATGAGGGAACTGGACGTGAGAGGCATCCTCCTCGGTGAAGGTTATAGGCTGAGTCTCAACCCTTTGGCTTTTTGGTGCCCTTGGTTCGAGTTCATATGGAGACCCGTCCCCTGTCTTTAGCTCATTCACATATCGTTTTTGAGCATTTCTGCCCCCTCCTGCGAGATGAGGACCTCCCGAGATGGTTATTACGTCCTCTCCATCTATCGGTGGAGGCCTATCCTCATCCCGAGATCGGGAGTTATTATTCTGTGTTGCCGGAAGCGCGGCTACTCTCTGGCTGGCAGTAGCCTGTCCAGTATTCTGGTTTTTGACATACTGCCGGAAATAACCTCTCGAGATCAATCATTCGATCTCGTCCTTGAGCTTTCGGCACTCATCAGTTGTGTGGCCGGTGTCCCTATGAAATCGACAATACTTGCTGGAGTCCCTCTTGGACTTTTGATTCCTCATAGGATCCGGTCGCCTGAAGGGGACCTGGTTTTCATTAGCCAGGTATATGTTTTCCCGGGACTCGTTGAGCTCGGTATGCACTTTATATACGGAGAAATATCTTTCTCCTTTTTTCTTCTTTCCTCCATCAGCCTCGGGATTATTTCCCTCGCTTTTTTTTCTCTTGGAAGGATTCTCCGAGGCAGGCTGTGTAACTAGAGGGTCAACCGAGGTTGAGGCGGAGTTAATGTTTATCGTTGTAGTTTCGGTCTGCGAGGTCGCTTTGAGTGTTGACCTCGCTTCCTCTACATTAACAAATTTCTGCGCCCGTCTGTTAAACTCGGTTATCGACCTCACCGGTTTCCCTTGTATGTCATCCCAAAGTGCACTCCCGGGTAAAACACCAGCTCAGATGGCCATCAAGTGCCCGCTGTCATCCACGTCACGAGCTCGGGCGACCTCTAGATTAAATCTTGTCAGGTAGCTCTTTAGTGTTTCGCCTGGTTGTTGTCGGACGTTAGTCAAAGTGGATGCTTCGGGTCTGACTCCCACCATAGCCCGGAACTGCTTCTTGAAGTCTCTAGACAATTGATCCCACGAAGTTATAGAATGTCTCTTGTACTTCTCGAACCAACTCTTGGCAGGCCCGGCCAATGATGTTGGAAACAACATACATCTGAGCTCGTAACCTACGTTACTAGCTCTCATAATAGTGTTGAATGTACTCAGATGGCTGCATGGGTCGGTTTTTCCTTCAAACGCTGGGACGTGAGGAATCCGGAACCCTTGGGGGAACTGAGTGTTAGAAATATTGGGAGCAAACGGCTCGAGTTCCTCATCAGAGTCCTCATATCGACCGTTTCCTCGCTCATTCTTCAAAAGCCTAAAGGCTTTTTCGAGCTGATCGATCCTTTCTTGTACTGGGTCCTTAGGCGGCGTTTGGAATTGATAGTCATTAATCGCGATCCCAGGCTCGCGTCTCCGTGAGGGATCTCTACGCCCATTCAGATGATTCCTAAGATCCGGGTTTGTCTGATCTCCCTTTCCCCTGCTCTGATTCAGGTGATTGCGCAGGTCGGGATGGCTCTTGTGATTCCCAGTATTTTTACGACCCCGGTCGTGTTTACTGACAGACCTTGTTTCTCTGGACTCATCGCTAGTGAAACTCATCGATCGGTCATTTCGTGGTGGATCCTTTCTACGTCGCCTCGTCACTGCAGTACGAGATCGGGACGTCTGACTTCTCTCGGATGGCGCGCCTTTCCGCCCCTGGAACGTCTCCCCGTTTCCTTGTCTCTCCCCTGTACGCCCTTGATCCTGATCTCGACCAGGTTGAGCGTTCCTGCGGGGAGGTGAAGGATATCTTATGGGAGACGGAGGAAACCGTATAGGTGACGGTGGTTGCCGTCCTTGCCTCGGCCTGGAAGGTCCAGAATTTGCCCGAGATGGGCCGGTTGCGTTTGGTGCGCTACCAGGAACCTGAGTCCGAGCCTCGACAGGAGCTTGGTTGTTCTCAGTTCCTGCAGGCACTTCCACAGGTGGATGAGGCGGGACCCGAGCTCGGGTACTCCTCTGAGGCCTAGAAGGAGCAGATGGCTCTGTTGGTGCTGGAGGCTGAGCTGGCCTCCTTGTGTTAGCATTTTTTCGTGGACGTCCACGGGGCTTCCGGGGAGGAACGTGTACGTCCCTTGGAGGAGGGGCTCGGTCTTCGCGCGGAGGTGGGGGCTGAGCCACCTGCGCCTCCGCGGCTATCCTAGTCAACTCCTCGTTACGTTTGTTGGCATCTGCCAGCAGTTGTTTCAGCTGCCGATTCTCCAATTCTACAATAGGGACATAACGCTCAGGGTTATAGTACATGTCCTCATCCCTTGGTTGTGGAGGTGGTCCCCGGGAATCAGAGGACCCACTCCTTTCATCAGCGTCCGGGTTCTCCATTGGCTGTTTTCCAGGATGCCTTGGGTAATTTTCTTCAGGAGTGTTCTGATTGTTTGTAGCCATGAATCTCTCAGGGATGGATGCTTGAGTTCAGCTCTCAATGAAAGCACCAAACTGTTGACGCCGCTTTTCGTCAACAGATAAAAGAAGAGAGCACGCAAACAATTAAAGACAATGGCTAAAACAAACAAACGAATCAGACACGCGGTTTTTACGTGGTTCAGCAGTTAAATCTGCCTAGTCCACGAGTCTCTGTTATTAATCTCAAGATTATCTCTGAACAATCCTTTAGCATGAATTCTCCAGAGTTTTCTCTCAAGAATCAGAAATTCGATCCTTTACAATGGTGCATGCCTTCTCTATTTATAGAGAAGGATGCAGAATACTATCCCACATATTTTGGGTAGTTACTCTTTTGTGAATAAAATAAATGGCTTTAAATGCCTATAATCAGATATAAAAGGAAACGTCCCTGAAGACCAGGAAACGCATAACTGACCAAATAATATCCCACGATTCTTGGGGATTTACATTAATAAATGAGGATCATATCCCATATCTACAACACTTGTAGACATTCAAGGTAGTCATTGCGTATCTCCAAGGCTTCACGTCATTGTGCGAGCCGCTGACACTTCCCGAGCTTACATTTCTTTCGAGATGGCATATCGAGCTCGAGATCCCTGCTCCGAAGTTGCTTCTGAAGATGAGGGGCTCACAGAGCTATCCTTCGAGATCGAGATCATTTCGAGGTCACCATATTCGAGATCTGTATCACACTTTGCAGGCTCCGATTTACAATCGTAGAGCATACCCTTAACCCTCACGAGACCATTTAATGCGAACTCAGCTTTCGAGGTCATATTTTCTACGGCTCGAAATCTGGGTATAACAAGATGTTATAATAAGATGCAAAGATATTATAATATCATAATGAAACCTTTTACATCGCGCAGTCGCTGCTCGGATGTAATTGTTCAATTAAAAGTAAAAGGTGCTTGTGCAGCAAGAAATATTCAACTAGAAAATAAGTGTCTTTACATCACGACCCGTAGGCCGTGTATTTGAAAAATTAAAGAAAGAAAAATAATTGACTACGAGGTTGGAGGATCTTGGGGGGTGCCCTGGTCATTGACAGTTGTATCTTCATTGTCCGCCCCGTCCACGCCAGTAGCCAAGGAAATTTCAGGCGAGGCAGGTACCCTTGCTCTCTCTTCTTCCTCCAGTCGAGCAACGCAGCGGGCTATCTCGGCATGCCTTGCACGCTCGAGAAGATAGCTGAAATTAGCCCCTAGTTGTGTTTTCAGAAGTCATAGAAACATTTAACCGTGGCATTCTTATACCTTTCGAAATTGCTGGCGTTGGCTTGTTCAAGCTTCTCGATCCGGCCCTCCAAGGTTGTAGTCTTCTGTCTACTCGCGATCAAGTCCTGCTCGAGCTTTTTGGCCTCGCAATAGTTGATGTGGTTAGACTCTTTGAAATTGTCCCTTTGCTCGACGGCCTTGTCTAGAGCATTTTGCTTCTCCCTCAACTCCTCAGCCAGTTTGTTCTTCTCCCCAAGCACTGCCTCAAGCTGCTCAGTGTATCTCGCTTCGGCAGCTTTGAGTTCTTCAATGTGCCATTGCTCCAAAGTCCTGGATTGCTCGATGACGGCACCCGATCGGAGCCGACCGGCGGTAAGGGTTAGCATTGCCTGTGATCAGAGCAAAGGTTAGACTGACTGTAGATGTGGATGCTCAAAATTTCATGTTTGTAAAAGGTCCAAAGAACACGCTGAGGTCCCCTAAACCCCTAAATACACGTTTGTGCCCCAAGATCCTTGGGCCACCATATTCTTGCAAGGAGGCAAGTGATTATACCCTCGGCGTACCTAACACCCATGCACCCCTCGAGGTCGTGCCTCGTGCGAAAGCCTCTCGCAAGACCCATTTCGCAACACCACCTGCATCCGCGCATGCAGGGCCTCGCGACAGGCCTCGCGCCACCACCTGGATCTGCGAGCAGAGCCACGCCACCATGGCCTCGCGAGGGGGTGTCTCGCGCCATCAGGGTCACGCCACCATGGCCTCGCAAGGGGGCGTCTCGCGCCATCAGGGCCTCGCGAGGGGGCGCCTCGCGCCATCAGGGCCACGCCACCATCGCCTCGCGAGGGGGCGCCTCGCGCCATCACCGTGGCCTCGCGAGGGGGCGCCTCACACCATCAGGGTCGCACCACCATGGCCTCGCGAGGGGGCGCCTCACACCATCAGGGTCGCACCACCATGGCCTCGCGAGGGAGCGCCTCGCGCCATCAGGGCCACACCACCATGGCCTCGCGGGGGGGCGCCTCGCGCCATCAGGGCCATGCCACCATGGCCTCGCGAGGGGGCATCTCGCGCACCTATCATCCATGTCTTGTGGGTGGCCTTGAGGTGCTTTGGGCACCTCGCGCCAAGGACCCAAGAGCCCCGTTTCGCGCCATGACCCCAGCGTGCATCAGGTGTCTCGCACCCTACACCTCAAGAGGGTGTCTCCTATGAAGATCTATCAAGACTCCCACATTTAGAGGTAAAGGCCCAAGTATGATTCAAAAGGATCATGCTAGTACAATCTTGTACGGGGTACGGCCTTTAAAACCCCGTATGCCTGATCCAAGCACTCATGCTAGATAAGTAGTGGGAACACTAGGAGAGAGGACATGGCCTGCATACTCCCAACCAGATGTTAGAGTCGACACCATTACCACCTGCACCACTCCTCTGACATTTGTACGGTCGAGTAGTGGAGACAGTATCAACACCACTACCTCTAAAACCACTCTCCTGATAGTGTACCTGAGTACCGCTTGGTCCCCTGGACCACCATGTATCCAGGGTCATTAGAGCCTACTATAAAATGAATCCCAATTCCACATGGAGGGGGGTTGGAAAAATTACTGTAGCATTGCACCATAATCAATACAAGCTGATTTTACCATTTTTCTTCTACAATTGTTCTTGGAGTTTCTACTTAGATTTCTAAAGCTTTTCTTTTGATAATCTCTGTGTTGCAATTTTTATAACTTAAATTAGTTGATGAGTTCTCACCGTCAACAGTAGAATATAAAAGGGGCTATCTCTACAGAAAAAGATAACATACACTGGCGAACTCATTTAATGCGCGAGTCAAGATCTAGTCGACGTCCATCGTCTCTGTCACAGCCATTGCTTCTCGGCAATGTTCATGCTTCGAAATTTTGGCCACCCTATCTTTGACCGATCGTAAGGCACGACTTGTTATGTCTCCCCCTCAATTTTCTGCTCATGAGGGGAAAGAGGTGGTGTTACATTTGCTGAGGGTCTGTCTGCTGGAGGGCCTACAGTACGGGCTTTCTTGGCTTAAGGCATTTTATTGCTTTACCCGAGATGCCTCTTGCTTGTTTTCTTCTTGCTCGAGGGAGCTTCAGGAGCCTCGGGGGCACTGTATATGTTGAACACACTCTCAGAGTCCATGTCTGTAAGAAAAGCAAATACACGAATAGTGAGATAGTATAAACAATTGAGTATGTTATATCAGGAAAAGAAACAAAGAAAATTGTAAGTGAAATACCCGAGCTATCATTACTGGTCGCTACATGAAGAAGTCTGAATCTAAATTGGGAGCGTACTTAAAATTGCCTTCCACGTCAAATAAGTGACAGGGAATTGGCAAACTATCTAAGAGCGAGAGATCAATACCGTTCTCATCCGAAGATTCGTCGAGGGGCTCGAGAGGTTCGATGGCTTTCTTTTTTCCCTTTCCCATTGGGACAGGGGGAGCAGCAGCCCGCGGGGTGCTGGAGGGTTCCCTGATTGTCACTCCAGTGGCTCTCCTTGGAGGGGGCTGTGACACATCTGGGTGTTGCTCGGGAACCTCTCCGCCAGTGGCACTCCCCGCTGTTTACTCCCTCACATCCTGATGAGGGGCCAAAAGGCCGACCAGTCTCAAATTAGCCTCTGTGACCAGTTGTTTGACACTTTTCTCTATGTCGGTCATGCTGGCCAGGAGGGCTGATCGCATCTCCATGTCTGGAGTAGGGTCTAGTCGCAAACATGGGCCTAAAACGCACTAAATTTCTAAGGAAAATGCAGCAAAAAATTGAAGAAAGATAAACGACCAGTGGTACAAAAGCTTTACCTCCTTGAGTGAAGGCCAAGTTATTCGCAACCATGTTAGTCATTAGGAAATACTCCAGATGGTACTTCCCCACGTTTGAGATATAAGTGGTGTCAGTCAGGAAAGTGTGACCTGTTTCCTGGTGACAAAAGTGGAAAAACCCCGTGTTTTCTTGGTTGGGGTTAGATTTTAGGTCGAACAGATAGTTGACCTCGTGTGGTGTGGGGACGGGCCATTTCTTGTGGCTATAAAGGATATAGAGTGCAGCAACCATTCTATATCCATTCTGAGCTATTTGAAAAGGGGCGACCCCGAAGTAATTGGCCACCCCTTGGAAAAAAGGATGAAGAGGCAGGGTCGCTCTTGCCTCAATGTGGTATCTCGACCAGGCGGTGAAGGCGCCTCCAGGTAAGTTCGCCCATTGGTCTTGAGTGGGTTGAACTAGTGTCACCTCGAGAAGTCCATATTTTTTAATATAATTAGTGATCATCATGATCGTTACCCGGCTGACAGGGGCGACGTACCATTCAACATCTGGTTGAACGATGTTTCGAGGCCGAGCGCGAGTTTTGATGTTAGGGTCGGGGATATTTCTTTCCCGACCACTGGTAGAGGAAACTCCATCCTGAGGAACGGGCTGGTCTGAAGGTTTGGAAGGTTTCTTTTTCTGGACTGTGGATTTTACTCTACCCATGGATGGAAGGTTTATCTGAGGTCTATTGGGTGAGGTTCGAGAAAAAGGGATCTCTGGTACCAGCAGCGACGGATGCTCCTCGTCTTCAAGTAATTGGGCAAGCAAGTCGTCGTCGATAGGCCTTTCACCTCCCCACGGATCTTGCATGAAAAGCTGCGAACAGAGAAAGGGGGAGGTGAGAACGTAAAGCCTAAAATTTGTGTGAAGAGTAAGAATAACGTTGCTCGCATATAAAAGTTAAGCTTTTATACTGCCAGCAGCATTCTAGCAAAAACACTAAGTTCTATACGAGCAATTTGAAAAGCGGAAGTAAAAAGTTTTTCGGGAAAAAAACTTTTTCAACTCCAAAGGGGCAGGAAAAACTGTAGTGCACCAATTTTTTTTTTTTAGTTTATTAAATTTTTGGTGTTTTATTTTATTTAAGTGTTAAGTATGGTGAATTGTTTTATTTAAATGTTGTTTATTTTATTTAGTTGTTGTTTGTTTTATTTAATTGTTTATTATTTTATTTAATTGTTAGAATTGTTTGGTATAACCTTTTTGAATTTAAATTTGTTAATTGTTTGTTTGATTATTTATTTTTAATATGTGAATAATTGTGTAACTTGTTTATTTTACTATTAGTGTTACATTTTTAAATAAGTGTAACAATTGATGTGATTAAAATAGGTTATTTTCTTTTAGTGTTAGTGTGTACCGAAATGTGTGTGTGTGTGTATGTGAATGTGTTTTATTTTTCTTTTATTAATTTATTTAGTTATTGTTCCCATTATAGAAAAGGAAAGGGTAGTATGAATCTAGACCTAATGTGAGTCTTGAGCATTTTCCTTTTAATTATGAAAAGAAAAGAAAATAGAAAAGAAAAGAAATATAAGTTGTCATCTTGTAGGAAAAGATGACAAGGTTGATTTTTGATTTGGTTCACATTAGGATAAGGGTTTAGGTGAGGTGTGAGGAGAGGAAATAATGGGATTTAGCTTAAATTATGGGATAGGAATTTGGCTTTTCACACTTGAGTCCTTTTCTTAAGGTTAAGTCACTAGAGGCTATAAATAGGAGAGTATGGAAGCCTTGGCATTCTTTTGCTTGTGGCTGCCGAAATTATAAGAGAAGGAGAGAGAGAAAGAGGCGTAAAAGAGAGAGAAAGTGGAGGAGAGAGGAAGAAGAAGAAGGAGGTCCTAGGTATGGTTTTCTTATGGTTCCTTGTTATTTTTCTTTAGATTAAGGTTTATCTTCCCCATCATCTTAAGTCTTTTTTTTTATTTTCTTCTTCTTCATGGGTTTCAAAAACCCTAGGGTATTCAAAGGTGATTATCACTTGGGTGTTGATCAAGTTGTGTTCTTGATTTTACAATCAAGAGAGGTATTGAATCTCTACCCCTAATGCTATGTTGTTCTCTTGAGTTATTAGATTTGTGGATATTTTTAAATATGTTGATGCATGGGAGATTGATCTAGGCGTGGGTAGGGGTTTAAGATGTTGATGATATTCTATGATTTTATGTATGTATGTTTCGGCCTATGTGGTTTGGGCATATTGGGTTGTTTTTATTTTGTGTCACATTTACATGTTAGAAACATGCTAGGTTTCATGTGTTTATAGATGAGGATTTTTTGTGTAAATTATTGTTGGGTATCCTAGGTATTTCGGCCTAGGGGTGATGTTCAAGCATGATTGTTTTCTTATATGTTTTAGATCAATTGTGAATCTAGAAACATGATAGGGTGTATATGAGTTTATGTATCAATATATTATGGTATGCATGAAAAATAATAGGAACATGTTAGGTTTAATATAAAAACATATATGAGGATTTATGTTATGATATTCATGCATGTTGTATTATTATTTTGTTGGGTTACATGCATGAACTCATTAGAAAAAGAATAAGGTTTTATAAGGTTGAATATGAATATGTGTTAGATATGTTCTTTGAATTATTTGTATAATAAGAGCATGTTAGGATTTGTGAATTATTGTGTTAATGAAACATGAATAATCTTGAATGAATTTTATGAGGTATGAGGTAATAGATAAAATTCATGGTAATTTATGCTTGCTGATTTTGTGAATAAATGGTGAAAAGATTGATGAAATAAGGATATGTATGCATAAGAATGACTCTAATGATAAGTGGTGTTTGTGAAAATAAAATGGTACATTAATTCACAATTAAAATGATGTTTTTGCACAAATAATTACCTACAAATTTTTTGTTATATTTTTTGAGAAAATATGAGTTTTAAAAATAAGGATGGTGATTTTAATGATAAATTTGATTGCTCGAATTTTTGTTTAGAAATGTAAAGTGTGTTTCAATAAAATGAATTTGATTGGTATTTTGAAATAAATAAATAACCTAAACAATGGTAAAATTTAAAAGTGATGTTTTTAATATAATATGAGTGGTTATTTTACAAGTTATGATTTTCTTTAATTGGATTAAGAAAAATGTTAAATTTAATTCACTTGTGATTTTTAAATAATGGCTGAAAATTTAGTTTAAAAAGTTTTAAATAGTTAATTATTCTTCACATATGAATTTGTGTTACATAAAATTAAGTATTAAAAATAATTCAAATAAAATATATTTTTTCCCAAACTTAATATTATTATTTTTCTCACATCAAATTATGAAATTCTATTAACTTAAATTAAATTGTTATTTTTCTAAGGAAACATGGTAATCATAGGTTTCCATTTTAAAAATAATTTCCAATGCCTTTGCTTTCTTTGTAAATTAAAAATAATAAATGGGTCTAATGGCTAAATAAAATTGTTTTTATGAAATAAAAAGAATGTCTTGGGAGATTTAATCAACCTAGTAATTTTAAGAAGGTGAACAATGGTAAACAAAACATGGTACAAGTCTTTTATTTTTAAAACGATAGAAGTAGACGCATGGAATTATCGTTTTTAACGCCACATTTACGCAACATTCCCACGT
The DNA here is from genome assembly GCF_963169125.1 of Humulus lupulus. Classification (NCBI taxonomy): domain Eukaryota; kingdom Viridiplantae; phylum Streptophyta; class Magnoliopsida; order Rosales; family Cannabaceae; genus Humulus; species Humulus lupulus. The sequence continues at coordinate 98,910,785 of NC_084795.1, read as the reverse complement.
ATACATGTTACATGCAAATTCACTTTTACGTCCAAAATTATGTCTATTATACAATCATGTAGTTTTTATAGAAGGATCATGCATGCAATATAGGTAGAATGAGCATTATTCTTTTTGACCTTATGTGTATCTAAGCATATTTGTATGTTGTGTGTAACTCTCACCATGTGTGCATGGCCCATGCACACATGAGTTGTATGAAAGGGCAAAATATTAATTATATGAAGCTAAGAAATGTCGTTTTGATTATGGTATAAGCTCGTTGAGAAGTTGTGGTTTTACTTAGCTTGGACCTGAGGTAAGGAAGTGAGAAAGAAGTTATGATTGTTATATTGTGAATGGTAAGACTGTTGTGTGAATGAAATGTTATGAATTATGAATGCCATAATGTCATGATATGATGGCTTGTATGATATGAATGGATGTTAGCGTGATGTACGCGACACATCAAAATGGGTTGCTAAGGATAAGAAGACGTAACTCGAGTTACTAAGGATATGAAGACATAACTCCATGGGCGAATGCGCCGAGCATATTCAAGGACCAGAGACTCTTATTTACCTCAAAGGGTGGCATGGACAAGTTAGCAGGCCATGTTCACAAGGAATTATTTATGAATGTCTTATGCTGTGTGGTGATGTTTATGATTTGTTATGATGTTATGATGTTTATGATTTTGTTATGATGTCATGATGTTTATGATATGACGGTGGCAATATGTTTATGTTTATGATATTGATGCCAGTTTTATGATGATGCTATGATGTATAAGATGAATGATAGTGTTTGTAAATTGTTGTATCTTACTTGCTTGTTTTTTGTACTTCCTTACTGGGCTTTTAGCTCACCCCCCTTACTTTCCCTTCCAGGTAGCAAATAGGTTTTCTCTGTGGCACGCGTGGTGATGTGGAGAGTTCTGTCGTCCTAGTGTGTATGGCGTGGGGGCATCCTATGGGCGAAAAACGATCAATTAAAATGCCATTTTTAATAATGTTATGTTTTATGAGACCTTTTTTTAAACTTATCAGTGGGACTTGAATTATAGGTTGTTTTAGAACTTTGCATAAAAACTAATATTTTCTTTTAAAACCATTGGGCCCAACTTGCATGTTTTTAAGTAAGACCCCACTGAAACCTTTATAATAAGTGGCTTTTCTGTTATAGACCAATGAAAATGTGAATGTTTTATTAAGTACTAGTTAATGGCGTTTTACAAAAACCCAGTTTTTCAGCTAGCCTAAAAATCAAATTTTTACTTCGATTTTACGCCATAAAATCTACAATATCGACTACCAAACTGGCTCCTAACTCCTACGAAATGTTACTTCACTACCCTACCAAACATCTATTGGTATACACTCAATCCCCAAAACAGTTTCAGTCAAGAACAGTAAAAAATCTCCAAGAACTCAGAAATCAGAAATAGAGATAAACAAGTGTTGCATGGCGTATCAACAACTGAAAGGTTTGAAGAAACGTACTTGTATGAAAGATGGAGTAAAGTTTTGAGGTGCTAAGTTGATTCAACTGGGCAGGAGCTTCATGATCCGTCTGAGTTTTTGGTTTCTGGAAATATAGCTCCCGGTTCTTCAGTTTTCTTAAGGATAAAGTTAAAGCGTAAAAAGTAAAAACTGATTCTGAAGGGTTATTTATATTAGCCGAGGAGCGGTTATCAAAGTAATCATGAATTACCTTTTTCAAAGTATGGGGAAGTGTAATGGCCGTTAGACAAGTTATTGGGAAACTGAAAAGACTTGATTGGACATGATTGATCACCCTTTTTCAAGAAAGCATTGGCGGCTCTGACAGATTTCGTGGGGTATTCGAAGAGTCAGTTTCCTAAGTTTACTTATTGCTGGTCGCAATAAATAAACTTGGGGGCCAAATGTTTACCCTAAAAATGGCTGCTGATGATGTGGCAGGGATTTCTCGCACGTGGTCGACACGTGGCCAAAGTACTGCTCGACTATCGACCAGAAGCACATCGCTTCGTCGAGGCTTAACATTTAGATACGACCAGGCTGGTCATATAACTTGATTTGTTTCCTTCTTCGACTGTAATCTTGTAATTAATACATTGAATATTTCCTCATTATGACCTCGATACGTGATTATTAAGGAAAGATATGGCCCGTTGGCCCATGTAACCCTCCTTGAGCCTATAAATATACATGAAATAGCTCAAGGAAGGGACTTTTGATCCCTGAATCTTTTTGCTAAGATAGAGAGAGAAAGAGAGCTATAGTGAAATTATCCATCGTTTCATTGTATTTCTTCATAGGTTTGTGAAACTCAAGAACCCTATTTCTTTGATCACAGCTTTGAGATTCAATATCAATAATAGCACTAAGTGAACATAGGTCATTACCATTCTTTGGGGCCGAACCATTATAAATCCTTGGTGTTTTTCTTCTCATTCATTAGATTATCTTTCTTACTTGCCGCTTTATCTTTTGTCGTATATTTGACTATGTGTCGTTGGTCAAATCAAGGGTCAACATAAGATAATTAAACTTTTAAATTCAAATCATTTAAAAATTAATTAAATAAAATATATTTTTTTAACAACTTAGATATTAGGGTTTTGGGCACCAAGACGGTGCCCTAGGGCCGGCTGCACAAGGAGCCAAGGGCTCGGATGGGGTGGCATGCTGGCGCGCAAGGGCTTGGCCAAGGGCCTGGCAGGCGCAAGACAGGTGGGTGTGCACGCCCATGGGCGCGGAATGCGCGCTGGGAGCCACGGGGCTGCACGCAGGGAGCTGTGGGGCTACACGCAGGGAGCTGCAGGGCTGTGTCTGGCGCGTGGCTGCAGGAGGCTCGAGCCTTGTGCGTGTGCTTGGGTGAGAAGGGGCTCGAACCGTGTGCCTCTTAGGTGCATGACTCAGGTGCCTCCTCATCTTTGTGTACAATTTTTTAAGAAACATATTTCTCAAATAAATTTACAAAAATCCTATGCCTTTTATGGCTTCCACAAGATCTAGAAAAATAATAAAATTCCTAACCCAATAACACCATATAATTAACGATCCTTCATTCGACCATACATTCAAAAAATATATCAATTCATTCAATATACATATCAACATAAATATAACAAATGCAAGAAACCCACACAGTATTTATTATATATATGTATAGAATGCTCTGATACCAATTGTTGGTATTAAATGATCAAATCAGAGATATGCAGTGGAATATATGGACTCATTTTAATAAATATTAATACCAACTAGGATCATACACATATATAAATATTAAATCACATACAAATGGATCAGGGATTACCTATTGTAGCCTATCAAGTGTCCTAGAGTCTTTTTGTATAAATTAACGATCTTCCAATCCAGTGTTCTAAGATCTCGCTCCCTGGTCTTCCAAACCAATCCTCAAACACACAAGGACGTGTGTGGGCATGTGGGATTCAAAAGGTTGACTTATGTGACTCCTTAGATGTACTCAACATATGAGATATATAAAGTTTTTGACAGAGAGAATGTTTAGAATAGTTTTTAGGTTTAGAGAAAATTATCGCTTTAGAGAGAGAATCTGTATTTTTATTATTCAAAATAATAATAATTCCTTATTCCTGAAAGTTGCGTACTATCAGACTTATAAAGATATTAAATCTAATTAAATAATCTTTATTTAATTCAAATTAAAAATTGATTAGATATTTTCATTTAATTATTTATTTAAATCATACTTAAAATGAATAATTAAATAACTGATTAAACAAACTTATTTAAAATTCAAAATTCAAATCTCAGGGATAAAAATCTCTGATGCTATGCGCCACACACTGTATTGTACAGTGTGTGTCGCCCAGCCCTATTAGGGTTACCCTAATTTTCTCATTTGTTTATTTAATCAACTTTTAAGATAAGATATTTATCCCAACACATATATCAGTTAATTCAAAAGTAACTTTATCTTAAAATATGAATTTTAAATTAAATAAATAAATATCATATTATAAATAAGATATTTATTATTCTCTCTCTTTATATTAATCCAACAAGATTAATATTAATTTTAACTTATATTTTTTCAAAATAAAAACTATATAGTTAAACAATTAATTAATTCATAATTAATCAATTACCCATAATTATCAAATAATTATTTTCTTGCCCTAGAAAATTAATTCCTTTTCAATTTAGTCATTTCTCTTTACAAATCTTTCTTTTGATATCCTTACCCTTGACAATGTAAGACAGAGGTGATCTGGGGACCATGGACCTATAATACGAAGCTCTAATAAACCAGATTATTAATTAAACTCTTTAATCTAATACTATTATTTATTAATTCCATGATTACTCCACTATAAATATGAAATTGCACTCTAAGTATTTATAGAATTATATTTACAGAGTTTTCTCTAGTAGTCCATTGATATAATCAATATATGTAGTTATGTCCTCCATTATTGGTTCGTTAATTAGAGTTGGTCAAAATTACCGTGTTACCCTTCTAATTACCTCTTGATCCTTAAGTACCATTAATTCACTAGCGAATAATTAATCTATAATCTAATTATAAATTTGAGCTCAATAACTATTAAGTTCCAAAATCAACCCTTAAGGGAACCAATATTCGATCCATTAGGAAAGTATGGATTCCATTATTGTAATTCATGCTCCCAGCCATCCATGATATTGAATCTCCAAAATAAAAGTCATTAGCCTCATTATTCTAAGAGACCTTAACAAGTGAATCAAAAGATCCAATAAACATAAACAGGAGTTCATGAATACTCAGGATTTATATAGACGGATCTACAAATGATCATCTATTATGACAAGAATTAAATATTTACGTCAAACGACAAGTTTATACAGATAATTAATTCTCATCGGTACTGTCATATATAATCTCTATTATATACATCACATTTACTAAGATGTCTATCCACATCAGTAATCTAAATCTAGATTACTTGCATCTCGTATGCTTAGCAAACCGTACTAGTAACCATTCATTAAATTGTTTCTTGTAGAGTTATAGATGGATTGTATAGATCATGTGACTTTTGTCTTATGGGGTTTGGTACTATGCTGCCTACTGGGGAGTTAGTGGTTTCCAGGAGATGGGTTAGATCACTACCAGTGACAGTGGATGGCAGGGAGTTGTCAGTTGACTTGATAGAGTTGGTTATGACTGATTTTGATATAATTCTAGGTATGGACTGGCTAGAGAAGTATGGGGCAACGATAGATTGTAAGAAGAAGAAGGTAACCTTTGAGCTTGAAGGTGAGGACCCCTTTGTATTTGTTGGCACTATGCATGGACCTCATATACCTATGATATCTGTACTTAGAGCTAGAGACCTATTGCAGGGAGGATTCATAGGATTCTTAGCTAGCATGGTGGATACCACTCATTTCATGCCAGTGGGACTAGGACATACCAGATTGGTCTGTGAATTTCTGGATGTGTTTCCAGAGGATCTACCAGGGTTACCTCCGCACAGGGAGATAGAGTTTGTGATTAAATTGGCGCCATGGACAGAGCCAGTGTCTAGGGCACCTTATAGGATGGCTCCAGCTGAGATGAAGGAACTAAAGGATCAATTACAAGAATTACTAGACTTGAGTTTTATCAGGCCTAGTTTCTCGCCATGGGGCACACCGGTTCTCTTCGTGAAGAAGAAAGATGGTTCTCTGAGGATGTGTATTGATTATAGAGAACTAAACAAGTTGACTCTCAAGAACAGGTATCCTCTGCCAAGGATTGATGATCTGTTTGATCAATTATATGGTAGGATGGTATTCTCCAAGATAGATCTTCGATCTGGTTATCACCAGTTGAGGATCAGGGAGGGGGATATACCGAAAACAACTTTTTGCACCAGGTACAGGCATTATGAGTTTTTGATGATTTCATTTGGACTGACTAATGCCCCAGGAACATTTATGGATCTGATGAACAGGGTGTTCAAAGATTACTTGGATCGGTTGGTGATTTTCTTTATTGATGATATACTAGTATACTCTCAGTCAGAGACAGAGCACGAGCAGCATCTCAGATTGGTACTACATAGGTTTAGAGAATACAGGCTGTATGCAAAATTCAAGAAATGTGAGTTCTGGTTGCCATAGGTGGCTTTCTTAGGTCACATAGTCGGTAAGGATGAGATTATGGTAGATCAAACGAAGATTGAGGCAGTCAGAGATTGGCCAAGTCTGAAGAATGCTTCAAAGATCAGAAGTTTCTTGGGATTGGTAGGTTATTATAGATGCTTTGTGGAGGGTTTTTCCAAGATTGCATCACTACTAACAAAGTTGACATGCAATATCAGAGGTTCATATGGTCAGACAAGTGTGAAGACAGCTTCCAGAAACTGAAGAAGAGTTTGATCACCGCTCGGTTCTGAGTCTTCCTATAGATCAGGAAAAGTTTGTGGTTTATTGTGACACCTCGAGACAGGGCCTAGGTTGTGTCCTTATGCAGACAGGGAAGGTGATTGCCTATGCATCACGTCAACTGAAGGAGTATGAGCAGAGTTACCCCACACATGATTTAGAACTTGTAGCAGTAGTTTTTTTTGGGAATATATGGCTTCACTTCTTGAAAATCAACAATGAAATATGATAATAATGAAATATTCTAAACCTTAGATGTTGATCAAGATTCAAACTCTAAGTATGAAGTCAATTCATTATAATCAAAGAAACATGTTCATGATATGAATGTTAATCTTGAATATAATGAACTAAATGATTAAATGATGATAAGATGAATTTAGATACATTTAACCATCAATACTAACAATGAATAACATAATAGAATCACAAAATACAAGATTAGTGTAATGCCCCGAATTCCCCGATATGGTTTAATGGCGAGATTAGTAGGCCGGGAGGGCCATACTTGTTTAATTGTGCCATTAAATGATATTATGCATGTATATGTGAATTATATTATGATATGATGTTATATGCGTGCATGTGGGTCCACATTTGAATAATTATGCTATTTTGATAATTTGGCCCATTGAGGGTGAATATGTGTATTTGGGTGCATAACTTGATTTTTGAATGGGATTCCATTATTATGGAGATATATTCGAGCTATTCGGCATGAGACGGTCATATTTAATGGATTAGCGGTTTTGTCATAACGGGTTCAATTTTGGGGTAATAGGAATGTTTATTTGATGATAAATTAGGAATATTTGAGATCAGGGTGAAATTTCTGAGGTTTTGACTATAATGTCCCCGGGGGTATTTTTGGAACCCCGAGCATTAGGTTTTATTTGAGGTTACTTAAGCTTGAAGTAGCTGTCAGATAGAACGTACGATTAGAAAACCTCTTGTTCTCCCTTTCGATAGTTCGTTTTACCGTTTGAGCATTTTCGAAGATATCTCGAGTTCTAGGAGTCGGAATTAAGCGAGGATCGAGGCATAGCGATCCTAGGAAAGATTAGAATCTTCTTAACCGAAGGATTTGATAGAAAACAGCCCAATCAAAGGTAATCTAAGTTTAAATTTTTTAGTTTTCCAAGTTTCTAAGCTTTGAATTGGACTTTGTGAATTGTTGAGTTTTTTGTGGGTTTGAACCTTGGGTTTTGAGGGTTTTGGAGTTTTGGGAAGCTTGGGAACTTTGTTTTGATGATTGGGGATGGTTAAGTATTATTTTGGAAGCTTGGAGAAGTTGAAAACATGTTTGGGAGTGGCCCAGGGTCGGAGGCCGCGACCCTGTTCTTGGGCGCCGCGGCCCTGGCTCGAAGAGGAAGATGAGGGGGTTATGTTTTGGCTGGGCGCCGCGGCCCTTGGTGTTGGGCGCCGCGGCGCTTGTCTAAGGGATTTCTGGGGGTCGCGGCCCATGGTGTCAGGGCTGTAGCCCTTGCCCTGTTTTCACCCCGTTTGCTCGTTTTGACCCCGGGAACTTAGCTATAGGCCTCCGAATTGTTCCTACTACTTGAGTTAGTTGGGATTTATCTTCCGGAGGCTAGATATTGGTGTGGAAACCTATTTTGACCATTATTATTGATGATTTCCAATGTTTGGTTATGATTAGGCGACCGCTAAAGGACTAAAGGTTTACCGTTCTCAAGGGTGGTTCTTTTAATCTTTCTAGCTCGAATCTGAGGTAAGAAAACAGTGTAAGAAAACTGCACCCTGTATATGTATATGACATGCATGATTATTACTGAGGCATGTTGGTTGATGAATGTGGACATGGATTGCATATTATGTGCTAGTGAATGTTGTATACTTGTATATGTACTGACTAGTCAGGGATACTGACCTAAGAGTCAGAAATGGCATAGCATCATGAACGTCGAGCCAAATGAAGATTAGATCTAATCGATATCAGTGTTGAATGGCTCTAAGGCATTAACGCTAGATCGACCCTAAGGTCGATGAACTTATAAGCGCTTGTCTGGTCTAAGACCAATTATTCAGAGCCAGGGCATATGGCCCCGGTGACTGTTTGTCACATGGCTAGGGAACGCTGTTCCAAGGTTATGACTCTAAGGTCATGAGAAAGGTTATGTTGGTGACTATTCACCATACACCTATCCTGTTCAAACTTATGAAAGGTTCACTAATCAGACAAGCCCGAGTGACCCTACCGTCACATGGCTATAGGGGGTTGTACCCACTTTTGTGACTGTTGCGACTGTCACCTATTTGTTTTGACTGATGGTCCTGAATGATTATTATGATCATTGTTGATATTATATCATGCTTTATTGTGTTTTCTTACTGGGCCTTGGCTCATGGGTGCTATGTGGTGCAGGTAAAGGGAAAGAAATGCTCACCCAGCCTTGAGTGGAGAGCTTAGGTGGTGATGTGTACATATGCGGCCGCTTAACCACCACGGCCAAGGCGTTCTCAGAGGAACTAGGGGGTTTACCCTATTTTTCCGCTTAGGTCGGCAGGATTGTAAATTTGAAACAGTAATGACCCTTTTCTACTGAGAAAAACTTGTAAATGTTTTGATTAGCTCTGCAGAGAAGTTTTTAATTAAAATATCCATTTCCTTTTTAGTAGTTTTTCAACTTAACTTGTTAATTACACTTAGAGCACGTTTTTGACCAAAGGACTCGGGTAGCGGGTCAAATTTCCGATCCACCGTTCACCGTAATTGTTCTGGGTTAACCAGATGTTACAATTAAGGTTAGAGAGATACAACATTTATATTGAGAAACTTGATTCTTCAACTTTGGGAACTTCAAAGGCTTATACACAATATGAATATTGTTGTCCAAAATCTCTATTCCAAGTCTTCCCAATTTCTTGAAGCTTCAACTAAGTAGAATGAGATTTGGAATTGAAACCTTGAAACCCATGCAAGTCAAGCAAGCTTGATGAGTTTCTTGGAGAAAACTTTGGTCTTAGAGAACTAGAGAGAGAATGAGTTTAGAGAGAGAGTTGGAAAGTGTGATCAAAGCTTTTCAACTCTAATAACCCATATATATAGTGTAGGCATCATCATTATTCTAACAAATAGGATTAGAGCATTTAAAACACATCATTTGGGGAATTTTACGTAAACTGTATGGCCCTAAAAGACCGCACAGGCGATGCATCGCCTGCAAGGGCTTTTGAAGCCCTTCGCATTTAGGCGATGCTATGCCACTAAGGGGGCGACGTATCGCCACCCTCTCTGACTTTGGACCACTCCAATGGTCCTAAAATTGCTCCAAATTCTACCAAACTAATGAGGACACCAAGACTAAAGATCCAAGTCTAGTTCCAGTTGGTCTGGTGACGAGGGCTCGAGCCAAAAGACTCAGTTTAGGAGCTTGATGAGTCTTACTGTATTTTGTCATCTTGTATTTTTTATTTAGTCTTTGTTTATTTTGTGAAAAGTCAAACACTTGACTTGTGTGAGCTGAAGAGTTGTGTGAGCCGAAAGGTCTTGTTTTGTGAGCTGAAGAGTTGTGTGAGCCGAAAGGTCTTGTTTATGGTGCTTTCATTAGGAAGACCAAGGGTCTTGTTTTCATGTAATTTTCTTCCTTATAAGGACTGCCAAAACAATGTGAAAAGGCAGATTATGTGAAATGAAAATTTGTGAGTTTTTCTTCTTGAGTTCTTGAAGAAACTATTAGAACTTATCAAGGGATTCCTTGTGGCGTTCAACCCGACTTATCAAACGGATTCCCATCCCCGTTTGTGGCGTCTTCCTCATACCAAGGTTCGTGCTTGGCTAAGCATTGGGTCGCGGTCTTCATTCCCATTTCCTGTGTTCTTGGTGGCTGTGCCATATTTGGTGTCGGGTTTCATCACAGTGTTGGTGTGGTTCGTATCAGTTGGTATTAGAGCTTAGGATCATTCGGTTTGGCCTATCCTTTTTTTTATTATTATTCTTTCATTTGTGTTTCTATTCTATTCGTATTTCAATTTTAGGGTTTCTGAAATCAAAAAAAAAAAATCTATCTATTCGTGTTCTTGATTTTCTTAGTCTTTGTTCTTGTTTTCCTTCTAAAAATCTGAAACCATTTTAGTTAATCTCTTTATTCCAGATTGTTTCTTTGTTCAAATCGTGCAATCGAATTTGGGTTTCTGAAATTTCCCCTATTTTGTTTTCTTTTCGTTTCTAAAATCGTGAATTAGGGTTCTTAATTGTGAAAACCGAATTTTCATTGAGTCCTCTTGTTTTGTTGTTAAATCCGAATTTGCTTTTGGGTTTCTCTTGTTCTTATTGTGCAATCCGAATTGGCATTGCGTTTTCTCTTATTCTTATTGTGACATCTGAAATTGGGATTGAGGTTCTCTTATTCTTATTGTGAAATCTGAAATGGGGATTGAGTTTCTCTTGTTCTTATTATGCAATCCGAATTGGCATTGATTTTTCTCTTATTTTTATTGTGAAATCTGAAATTGGGATTGAGGTTCTCTTATTCTTATTGTGAAATCTGAAATTGGGATTGAGAATTTGAATTGGGATCGACTTTTTTTTCCCATGTTCTTATTGTGAAATCTGAATTGGGATTGAGTTTTCTCTTGTTCTTGTAGTGAAATCTGAATTGAGATTGGGTTTTCTCTTGTTCTTATGGTGAAATCTGAATTGGGATTGATTTTCTCTTATTCATAGTGTTAAATCCGAATGTGGGTTGGGTTTTCTCTTTTCTTTTTGTGAAATCCGAATCTGCATTGTTTCTCTTTTCTTTTTGAGTCTCCATTGTTTCTCTTGTGAAAACCGATTCATTTTGCTTTCGAATCGTTCCTTGTACCTGCATTTGAGAAAAAAAAATAGAAAGAAAGAAGAAGAAAAGAAAACCAAGAGGATCCGAGACTAAAAAAAAAAAAAAAAAAAAATTTTGTTCTATTCTTGTTCCCCATAGTCTAGAGGCCCTTTTGCCAAAACCCCACACACGTGTTCCAAAAATCACCATTTTTTGCCACTTTTTCATCGGTTTTCGTTTGATTTGTTTGGTAGAATTGGCTGCTTGAACCTCCATATCACCGTTTCATTAGTTTTCAAAGAGCTTAAAGAAGAAAATAGAGTGGAAAAAGGCAGAGGTGTGAGCTTATTTGAGGGTAAAAGCCATCATTGAGTGCAAACACGAGTGTACTTGAGTGACCATTTTCTTTGAGTGAAACACGTGAGGGAGTGCAGTGAGGTCCTTTCTATAATTGTCTAACCTTATTGTTTTGCAGATTCTCCATCATGTCACAAAATATAGAAAGAAATGCAGGCAATGACGCTCCACCACCTACAGTTCCAAATCTACAAATTGAAGCTTTAATGGGGGAGATGAGGAGGATGTTGAGGGATGAGTGTGAGCAAATACATGAGCGGTTGGATAGGGTAGAAGAGGGGGCACAACGGAGACCAAGGAGGGGTAGGGTACACCAAAGGGATGATGAGAATGAAGGTGATTTAGAAGGGGTAGTTTCTGATGATGAGTTTGATAGGATGTCGACAGGTAACCATAGGAGGTATGGTGGGAATAGAGAAGATAGGAACCAGGTAGATAATTATATGGGGAATATCAAAATGAGAATCCCAGCATTTCAAGGGAAGAGTGATCCTGAAGCATACCTTGAGTGGGAGAAGAAGATGGAGCTAGTTTTTGATTGTCACAACTACTCCGACATGAAGAAGGTAAAACTAGCTGTCATTGAATTTACTGATTATGCTATTGTTTGGTGGGATCAATTGTGCATCAATAGGAGGCGAAATGGAGATCATGCCATTGACACTTGGGAGGCTATGAAGAGGGTGATGAGGTGACGGTTTGTACCATCTCATTATTATCGAGATCTATACCTTAAGTTGCAGGGTCTTCGTCAATGTTCCAAGAGTGTTGATGAGTATTACAAGGAGATGGAGATGGCTATGATTAGAGCCAATGTGGAAGAGGATCGGGAGGCAACAATGGCAAGGTTTTTGAATGGGTTGAACCGAGAGATTGCTAATCCAATTGAGCTACACCATTATGTGGAATTGGAAGATTTGGTGCATATGGCAATCAAAGTTGAGAGGCAGCTCAAGAGGGGTAGTACAAGTGCAACACCTTGGCGGTCGAACTATCCAAAGAAGGAAGAAGACCAACCTACTTCATCCTTTACACCAAAACCAGCCACGACCCCTCAAGGTAAAACAGCCCCTACTTCGTCCCGTTCTAGTGAGATAAAGTGTTTCAAATGTCAGGGGCGAGGACACATAGCTAGCCAATGTCCAAACAAGAGAGTTATGGTGATTCGAGAAAGTGGCGAGCTCGATTCTGAAGATGAAGATCTTGCTGACATGCCACCATTGGAAGATGTTTCTATCGATGATGAGGAGTTTGGGGCAGAATCTGGTGAGATGCTTGCACTAGTCACACGACGAGCCTTAAATTTGCAAGCAAAAGAAGAGGAAGAAGAGGTGCAGCGGGAGAACATCTTTCACACTCGTTGTCATGTGAAAGACAAGGTATGCAGTGTTATTATTGATGGTGGTAGTTGCACTAACGTTGCTAGTTCTTCCATGGTTGAAAAGCTAGGGCTCCCAACGCTTAGACATCCTTGTCCATACAAGTTGCAATGGTTGAATGATAGTGGTGAAGTGAGGGTTACAAAACAGGTGCTGGTATCATTTCGAATTGGCAAGTATGAGGATGAGGTATTGTGTGATGTGGTTCCCATGCAAGCTGGACACCTCCTTCTAGGAAGGCCTTGGCTATTTGATCGGCGAGTCCAGCATGATGGCTTCACCAACAAGTACTCATTCACGTTCCATCAACAAACAATCACTCTAGCTCCATTGATGCCAAAGCAAGTATATGAAGACCAAGTGAGGTTGCAAAAATTGAGAGATCAAAAAATATTGAGTGAGCAAAAGAAGGAGAGTGAAAAGACGAATGAGAGTGAGAAAAAAGAGAGACAAAGAGAGAAAAGGGTCGAATCAAGTGAGAGAGAAAAGAAAGAGAAGAGTTCGATCAATGAGGGAAAATTAGAGAGAAAACAAAATAATTTTTATGCAAAAAAAAGTGAGGTTAAGGAGGCTCTTTTAAACACTAACCAACTTGATGCTAACAAGGGTCGTCACAAGCAAGTTTTTGACCCCGGTGATTGGGTATGTGTACACATGAGGAAAGAGGGATTCCCAGCACAAAGACATTCCAAATTGCTACCTCGAGGAGATTGTCCATTTCAAGTGCTAGAAAGGATCAATGACAATGCCTACAGACTCGATTTACCAGGTGAGTATACTGTTAGTGCTACTTTTAATGTTTCTGATTTGAGTCCTTTTGATGCAGGTGAAGATTTGAGGACAAATCCTTCTCAAGAGGGGGGGAATGATGAGGACACCAAGACTAAAGATCCAAGTCTAGTTCCAGTTGGTCTGGTGACGAGGGCTCGAGCCAAAAGACTCAGTTTAGGAGCTTGATGAGTCTTATTGTATTTTGTCATCTTGTATTTTTTATTTAGTCTTTGTTTATTTTGTGAAAAGTCAAACACTTGACTTGTGTGAGCTGAAGAGTTGTGTGAACCGAAAGGTCTTGTTTATGGTGCTTTCATTAGGAAGACCAAGGGTCTTGTTTTCATGTAATTTTCGTCCTTATAAGGACTGCCAAAACAATGTGAAAAGGCAGATTATGTGAAATGAAAATTTGTGAGTTTTTCTTCTTGAGTTCTTGAAGAAACTATTAGAACTTATCAAGGGATTCCTTGTGGCGTTCAACCCAACTTATCAAACGGATTCCCATCCCCATTTGTGGCGTCTTCCTCATACCAAGGTTCGTGCTTGGCTAAGCATTGGGTCGCGGTCTTCATTCCCATTTCGTGTGTTCTTGGTGACTGTGCCATATTTGGTGTTGGGTTTCATCACAGTGTTGGTGTGGTTCGTATCACAAACTTTTTGGGAATGTTTGGATACCTCATTGTATCCGTTTAGATCCATAAAAGTCACTTTTAGATGTCTTCTACATAATCTCATGTTTTCACTTATCTTTAAGTGAAAAATTGTTAAGTGTTTTGCTCCTCAACGTGTAAACATCTTAACCATTATATTTAACCAATCTCAAAAATCCCCCACTTGGTTAAATATAATCTTCTCTTCTTAGCTTAACAGTTTTGGTGCATAAAATAAAGTATCTTTTAATTTGAACTTCATCTTAGTGAAAGTATTACAAAGCCTTATCGAAGTCATTGGTGTCTTAAAGATTGAACCAAATACTCCTTAATGATAAAATCAGTAACACCACACACACATCCACTTGACCATTCATTTTCCCACTTTTCTCGCTTAACACTCATATGGTCATGTGCTCATCCATTTCATGAACTTTCCGAGGAGAAACTCCAACTCCCTTGAGAGGCGACACCACCTCTAAGTTCACATAGGTGAAGTTCTTACAACATCTTTGCTACCTTTAGAGATGCTTGTTGCACACAATTGAAATTCATTAAAATCCTTAAGCTTAACCCTCACTTGGTAGCAGCCAACACTAACCATCCTTTGATGGAACTCATGATTTTTTTTTTTAGTGTTGAAACTATTCACCCAATAACTTGTTCTTACCCATTGAACTCTTACCCTTGATGTTCAAAAGTTTTGATTTGGGCTTCCATCATTGGTGAATATATTATTCTAGGAGTTTTAGTCCCATTCCTTTTGAAGTAGAACTTACTAACCTCTTCGTTAGAGGTTTTGTAAATGGATCCGCTAAGTTCTCACTTGTCTTAACATATTAGATCGATATGATTCCTCCACGAATCAATTGTCTCATATACTCATGTCTTAGACTTATATGTCTAGAATTCCCATTATATATGCCATTATATGCTCTGCCAATGTGGCTTGACTATCACAAAGTATCGAGATCGTCGATACCTCATCCGCAGAAATTGGGATCTCCAGCATTAGATCCCTAAGTCACTCAGCCACTTTGCTGGTTGCCACTAGAGCTATAAATTTGGCCTCCATGGTTGAGTGTGGAATACATGTTTGTTTCTTAGAACCCCAAGAAACCGCTCCTCCTCCGAGCATAAACACCCAACCACTTGTGGAGAGATTATCTCCTACACTTGATAT
Organism: Humulus lupulus; assembly: GCF_963169125.1. Classification (NCBI taxonomy): domain Eukaryota; kingdom Viridiplantae; phylum Streptophyta; class Magnoliopsida; order Rosales; family Cannabaceae; genus Humulus; species Humulus lupulus. Next base: position 98,895,305 of record NC_084795.1, on the reverse strand, counting down.
CCAATTCGCATCAGAATATCCTTCAAGTATCTTCGAGAACTTTGAATATTGGAGGCCTAGCTGCTTGGTCCTTTTAAGGTACCCTAGAACTCTCTCAATCACTTTCCAATGTTCCATACTTGGATTGCTAGTAAACCTACTTAGTTTACTAATCGCATATGCAATATTCGCCCTTGTACAATGAGCGTCGTACATTTAACTCCCTAATGCACGTGCATACTCAAGTTGAGCCACTGATCTACCATTATTATTTTCAAGCTTTATGCTTGAATCAAATGGTGTGTTTGCCTCTTTGATTTTGAGATGACTAAACTTGTCAATCACTTTCTCAACATAGTGTTCTTGACTTAAGGCATAACCCCCACTATTTCTTCATACTTGTATACCCAAGATGGTATCAACCTCTCCAAGGTCTTTCATCTTGAAAGTGGAAGATAGAAACCTCTTCATTTCCATTATGCCTTTCATATCATTACTCAAAATCAACATATCATCAACATATAGACACACCAAGATGACAAAGTCATCACAAGTCTTAAAGTATAAGCACTTGTCCGCATTATTGTGTCTAAACCCATTCAAAATTATGGCTTTATCAAATTTCTCATGCCATTTTTTCAGTGCTTTCTTTAAACCATATAATGATTTCACAATCCTACACACTTTATGTTCATTTCCCCTTAGAACAAATCCCTCCTGTTGTTCCATATAAATCTCCTCATTGAGATCTCCATTTAGGAATGTCCTTTTGACATCCATTTGATGAACATAAAGGTAATATATTGATGATAAGGAAAATAGTACTCTTATAGTGGTTTTCCTAGAAACAGGTGCATACATGTCAAAATAACCGTCTCCTTCCTTTTGTTTAAACCCTTTGGCTACTAGTCTTGCCTTGAAGGTTTGTAATGTGCCATCAGTGTGATATTTCCTCCGAAATACCCACTTGCACCCAATTGGTTTTGAACCTTGTGGAAGGTCTACCAATTCCCATGTGTGGTTTGAAATAATTGAATCCATATCATCATTTATTGCCTCCTACCAAAAAGCGGTGTCTCTCGAAGAAATTACTTCTTGGAATGTTTTGGGATCATCCTCAACTTGAAAAGCCATAGGAAATTTCCATGTGACTTCTTCAAGGTTTCCCTCTACTAGGTAGAGTGTCTCCACTTGAGAACATGTCTCATTTGATCCCAATTATTTAAGCCTTTGTCTTATTCGAGGCAATATAGGTTTCTCATCAACCTTTGGATCTTTCTCTTTAAGAGATTCTCCAACACTTGTGGGTTCTTGAGAATTGCTATCACAATATAAAATATTCTCAAAGAACTCCAGTTCTCTTAATTCAATTATCATATTAGACTCCAAGTCTAATAGCCTATAGGCCTTGCTATTTGAGGCATAGCCAACAAATGCATACTTTACAGCCCTTGGACCCAACTTGGTCCTCTTAGGCTTCGTGCTCTTGCAATAAGCAAGGCACCCCCACACTTTAAGATAGCCTAGGTTAGGCTTCTTTCCTCTCCGTAACTCATATGGAGACACATTGTTCTTTTTCATAGGAATTCGATTCAATATATGAAATGCAGCAAGCAAGGCTTCACCCCACAAATTATAACATAATTTAGCATGTAAAATCATAGAGTTAATCATATCAAGATAAGTCCTATTCTTTCTTTCAGCTATTCTATTTTGTTGTTGAGTGTATGGTGCAGTGCATTCATGTATAATGTCATGTTGTTCACAAAACACATTGAAATCATTTGAAAAATATTCACACCTCTATCACTTCTAAGAGTCTTTATTTTCCTTTCCAATTGATTTTCTACTTCGGCTTTATAGAATTTAAATGCATTAAATGTCTCATCCTTAATCTTAAGTAAATACACATAAGTATACCTAGAGCAATCATCTATAAAAGTTATGAAGTATCTATTTCCTCCTGTTGCCAACATGCCATTCAATTAACATAAATCACTATGTATTAAATCTAGCAAGTTTGAACATATATCAACACTTGGAAAAGGTTTCTTTACCATTTTAGATTTAACACATAATTCACATTTATCATGCTCATTCACATCACAATTAATCAATCCGCATTTAACAACTATTTTAATTGTGCTATAACCTATATGAGCAAGTCTATTATGCCACAAGGTGATAGAATTAGAATTAATTACATTGCAAGATTTAGATGTCATATCATTATTGTCACTATTAAGAGCACAAAGTTTGATCATTCAATCACATGTATAACCCTTTCCCAAAAAAGTGTCGAATTTAGTCAAAGTAAGTTTACTGAATTCAAACTCCATTTTGATACCGGATTTACTCAATAGACTTCCACTCATAATGCTTCTAGTCATATCGGGAACATAGAAAACATTAATTAGGGTCACTTTCTTTTCATTTGTGAAGAACACATCAATGCATCCCCTTCCAACTCCCACCTTTGCACTTTCAAAGGTTTTGAAAATAGTTTATCATAGGTTGCATGAATGGTGGCACAAGTATCATATCACCATACTTGTACCTTTCCTTGGGTTTCATTAACTTCACTCAAGGTTGCAATGATCTCAACATCAATTGCATTGACATGTTCATCTTCTCTTATGGTTGCATTAGTCTCATCACTACATGCATGAACCCTGTCAATTCTCTTTAGGGTTATCATACATTCCTCATCAAATGCATTATATTCAATTAAGGTCACAAAGATCTCATCATCAATTGTATTGACCTCAATCTCATTATGGTTCATTTTACAATTTCCATATCTCACATGATGATCAATAACTTTACAAACAAAACAAGTACAACAATAACGCTTGAATTGTTTATTAACATTCACCATTGTACTCTTAATATAAACAATAATCTCAAACTCACAAAAATATGGCAACAAACACATTTCATTCAAATTCTTGAAATCTACACATTTAGAAATAAGGAATTTGATGATACCAATCTCCTTAAGCATATAATCCCATTGAGTTGTCTCATCATTTGTTGATGAAGAGTTTGAATCCATATCCACATTCATGTAGAGCATTTCCAAATAGATCTTTCTTTGATCTTTTATGGCTATGTGTCCAACACAAACCAAATCTTGAAACAATGATTTGAAGGTTATAGAAGATGAACCAATTTCCCTCATTATTGATTATGCAAAACACAAAATGAAAGTAATTAGAAATAGAGATTTTGATTGTTGGAAATATATGGATTTTCTCCTTGCAAATCAGCAATGAATTATGATAATAATGCAATATTCCAAACCCTAGATGTTGATGAAGGTTCAAATTCTAAGTATGAAGTCAATTCTTGATAATCAAAGAAACATGTTCATGATATGAATGTTAATCTTGAATATAATGAACTAAATGATTAAATGATGATAATATGAATTTAGATACATTTAATCATCAATACTAACAATGAATAACATAATAGAATCACAAAATACAAGATTAGGGTTAGAGAGATACAACATTTATATTTAGCAGCTTGAATCTTCAACTTGGGGAACTTCAAAGGCTTATACAGAATATGAATATTGTTGTTCAAAATCTCTATTCCAAGCCTTCCCAATTGCTTGAAGCTTCAACTAAGTAGAATGAGATTTGGGATTGAATAAGCATTGAAACTCATGCAAGTTAATCAAGCTTGATGAGTTTCTTGGAGAAAACTTTGGTCTTAGAGAGCTAGAGAGAGAGTTGGAAAGTCTAATCAAGGCTTTTCAACTCTAATAACATATATATATAGTGTAGGAATCATCATTAGTCTAACCAATAGGATTAGAGCATTTAAAACACATCATTTGGAGAATTTTATGTAAACTGTACGGCCCTAAAAGACTGCCCAGGCAATGCATCGCTTGCATGTAGGCGATGTATCGCCTGTCGCTTGTCGCCTACTAGCAGGCGATGCATTGCCTGCTAGGGATTTTAAATCCCTTTGCATTTAGGCGATGCTATGCCACTTAAGGGGCGACGTATCGCCACCCTCTCTGACTTTGGACCACTCCAATGGTCCTAAAATTGCTCCAAATGCTACCAAACTTTTTGGGAATGTTTGGATACCTCATTGTATCACTTTAGACCTATAAAAGTCAATTTTAGATGCATTCTACATAATCTCATGTTTTCACTTCTCTTTAAGTGAAAAACCATTAAGTGTTTTGCACCTCAATGTGTAAACATCTTAACCATTATATTTAACAAATCTCAATAGTTTTTGCAATGAAGGTGTGGCGACACTACTTATATGGTGAGAAGTGTGAGATATACACTAACCACAAGAGCTTAAAGTACTTCTTTACCCAAAAGGATCTAAACATGAGGTAGAGATGTTGGTTAGAACTGGTGAAGGATTATGATTGTGAAATCCTCTATCACCCGGGGAAAGCCAACATGGTAGCAGATGCCTTCAGCCGGAAGGGTCCGGGATAGTTGTATAGTGCCAGGCAGATATCCAGGGAGTCGGTTGACGATATGAATAGAGCAGGAATTGAGCTAGTGGTGGGGCAGTTAGCCAAAATCACAATGCATTCTATTCTTTTAGAGAGGATTAAGGAGAAGCAACTAAGTGACCCATAGTTGGGAAAGATCAGAGGGGGAGGCCTAGTTGGAGTAGCTAAGAACTACACAATGCCACGCATGGCCTTATTGAGATACAAAGATCGAATCTACGTTTTGATGGACACTTAGATCAGACGTGACATTCTGGATGATTCTCATACTACCTCTTATTCTCTACATCTAGGCACCATGAAGATGTACCAGGATTTGGAAGTTTTATATTGGTGGCCTATGATGAAGAGGGACGTGACTGAGTACGTGGCAAGGTGCTTGACTTGTCAATAGGTCAAGGCAAAGCATTAGAGACCAACAGGGCTGTTGCATCATTAAGATATCCCAAAGTGGAAGTGGGAGGACATCACGATGGATTTCATGGTAGGATTGCCCAAGACAGTGGGCCAGCATGACTAAGTCTGGACCATCGTGGATCGGTATACGAAATCATCTCACTTTCTACCAATGAGGATGAATTACATGGTTGACCAGTATGCAGATCCCTATGTGAGAGAGATAGTTCACCTTCATGGGACCCTGAGGTCTAACGTGTCTGATAGGGACCCTATCTTTACTTCTAAGTTTTGAAGAAGTTTACAAAAGGCGATGGGTACACAGTTGAAGTTTAGTACAGCTTATCATCCTCAGATCGATGGTCAGTCTAAGAGGACTATCCAGATATTGGAGGACATGCTAAGAGCATGTGTATTGGACTTTGAAGGATCCTAGAGTAAATATTTTCCTCTGATAGAGTCTTCCTTTAATAATAGCTACTAGTCGACTATTGGAGTGGCATCTTATGAGAAGTTGTATGGTAGGAAGTGCAGATCGCCCATTCACTAGGATGAGATGGGTGAGAGGAAATATTTGGGTCCAAAGGCAGCTTAGAGGGTCACTGAGGCTATTGAGAAAATTAAAGCTCGGATGCTCACGTCTCATAGCAGACAAAAGAGTTATTCAAACCCAAAGCAGAGGAACGTGGAGTTCCAAGTGGGAGACTATGTCTTCCTTAGGGTTTCACCACTGAGAGGGGTGAAGAGATTTGGGAAGAAAGGCACACTGAGCCCTAGGTTTGTTAGACCATTTAAGATCCTGGAGAGGATCGGTCAGGTGGCCTATAGGTTGTCCTTACCCCGTGCACTATCTAGTGTGCACAACGTATTTCATATTTCCATGTCGAGGAAGTATGCATCAGATGGGACTCATGTATTGAGTTCTGAGGATCTAGAACTGGTGGCAGATTTGTCCTATGAGGAGCAACCAGTTCAGATTTTAGACAGGAAGGACAAGGTCCTGAGGAATAAGACAATACCTTTAGTTAAGGTATTATGAAGGAACAACAAGGTTGAGGAAGAGACCTAGGAGCTAGAGGCAGATATGCAGACTCAGTTTCTCGAGCTGTTCAAGTAAAATTTCGAGGACGAAATTTCTGTAAGGAGGGGATAGTTGTAATGTAACGCCCTGGTAATAGAGGTCTGTTACCAAGTGTGTTTAAAATTAGTGCTGGACTTGCTAAACAAGTCATTTGGACTAAACATGTGATTAAGCCACTAAAGGTTTATGTACTAAAAATTTTGGTCAAGTCATAAACATTTTCATTAATAAAAAACTTTGTTCTTTACACGGGATCCCAAAAACACAAGTTTAAAAGTTGGTTACAACATCAAGGTTACATAAAAATCCAACCTAGGCGACAAAATTCGGGTTCAACCCTAGCTTCCTCAAGTATCTCGGCCGTGGCGTTCTAGCAGACTACATATGTACATGTCACTGCTATCGCTCTCCAACTCATGGCTAGCCAAGGCTTCTCTTTACATTTACCTACACCACAAAGCACCTGTGAGCCAAAAGACTCAGCAATAAAACATATTAAACAATTCACGAAGTAATATATCAGACTAACAGTAATAACTGAATCTAGCATAGACATTATACAAATCAGCAACCATAGAGTTGCACAGCCATGGTGGTCTGCACTCCACATACGTAATGCCAATCTCAGCTCATAAGCTGAGTCCTACAGGTCCTTGACTTATAAGTCAAGCCTTACATGCCCCTGACTTATAAGTCGAAGCTTTAAGACCATCGACTTATGAACCGAGCTTCAAAGACCCTCGACTTATAAGCCGAGCCCCTCAAATCATATATGCCCTCGACTAATAAGTTGATCTCTAACTAGATATCACAACAATTCCCTGGTTTATAAATCGAGCTCCCTAGTCACAGCAGACAATCACATATTCCATTTATCATACATATATATAGATACGATGTATTATATTCCATAATCATAATCATGCGCATTCACAGGCCTAATTCCTAAATCAAGATTATACTCAGCATTTGGGCCAAGCCCCAATCATGTACATCATATTCTGGGTGCAGTTTTCTTACCTTTGGTCCAAGTGCAAGCTACCAATGAACGACTCTTAAGTATGATCCCTGGTTCAAGCCCTTAATGTTGACCTAGTCACAACCATGACAAAGAATTCCATCAACAATGAGTGAATAAAGGCTTCCAGACCGAGCCCTAGTCTCCGGGACATCGAATTCCACCAAACATGGTAGTAGAATCGATCCCAAGCTCATAAGGTTGAGTTCCCGCACTCAAAACCTTCTCGGGGGCCAAAAACCTCTTAGGAGCCACAGCCCCATGCTCTAGCGTCGCAGCCTCAATCAGAGGCTCAGCCTCCCCAAAACACTAGACATGCACTGCGGCCCAGCCTAAGAGGCGCCGCGGTGCGCCCTCGCGACAGTGCCCTCCTTGGCTCCCTTTTGTTCTAGAGGACCGCGGCACACCAAGAACAAGGTCACGGCCCGACCCCTTCAAACCCAAAATTCTGGGTTTTTCCCTTAGCCAAACCCAAATAAAAACAACCCAATTACACTCAAATCTTTAATTCAATCCCCATAATCAGTATAACTCCTTTCCAACAACAAAACCTAGCAAATTACTAGATTAAAAACTCAACAACAATCCAAAATTCACCCTCCAACTATCAAACATGCAAATACTAAAGCCTCCAACCAAAACAACAGAACTATCAAGAAGAAAATTGAATTTAAACCCTTACTTCTAAGATGATAACACCCTTGAGCTAATCCCCATGTTTTCCAAGCTTAATCCTTCAATTTCCTAAGCTTGATTCCTTCAATTCCTCAAGATCCTCAAACCACCAAGAAGAGGGAGAGATATTTATGGGAGAGAGAAAGTGGTTCTGTGTTTGTAATTACTTTGTTTAAGTTTTCCCTCAGCTGAAGAAACCTCTAACTTATCTCTAAATGCCCATAAATGCACAAATGACCTAAATGCCCCTAGGCCAAATCAATCTTTCCAAAGCCCTTCAAGGGAAATTCCGTCAATTTCCACTTCCCGTGACTCCCCAAGTGTTCCTCTACATCCCCAACTATCTCAAAATAATAATCATTTAATCTCCCATTACCCGATAAATCTCGGCAATGTACTAAATTACTAAAATACCCCTAAGCTCACCTCAAGCCGGGTATTTTACCCCGTTGTGAATTTTCCGCCAACTTGCTCACCAAGATCACCTCACGTCGAATAACCCAAATATATCAACATAATAATGTGGTCTCAACCACACAGACTGAAATTTACAATTATACCCTCAGCGGATCAAATTACTAAAATGCCCTTCTTATAAGAAACGGGCCCACATACACATTTAATATTTCTAAACATGTAAGCATAATTATATTATAATATAATTCACATAATAACATGCTCGTACAATATTAACACAAAATTAAAACAATTATTGCCTCCCGGCCCCCTAATCCAGGCACTAAGCCATATTAGGGAATTTGGGATGTTACATGTAAAGTCCCAAATTACCTAATAAGGCTTAGGGCCTTGATTAGGGGGTCGGGATGACAATTTATGGAATTATGTGAGATATATTTGTGTGTAATTATGTGATTATGTGAGTTATATGATAACATGACTAGATATGCATGTTTAGATGTATTAAATATGCATGTGGGCCCATTTCTTATTAGAAGGGTAATTTTCGTAATTTGGCCTGTTATGGGCATAATTGTAAATATGTGCATATATGTGATATATATGAGAGAACACATTATTATTTGGGTTTATTTGGGTTACTCGGCACGAGAAAATCCTAGGGAGCATGTTAACGGGAAAGTCACAACGGGACCTAATACACGACTCGGGGTGAGTCAAGGGGTATTTTGGGTAACTGGTACAATAGCGGGTTATCGAGCAACAGGAATAAATATTTGATGACATATTTGGAATTATTGAGATTAGGAGGGAATATCAGAGATTTTGAGCATTTTTCCCTCGAGGATGTTTTTGGTACCCCGAGCCTCGAGATTAGCTTAAGTTACTTGAACCTTAAGAAAACAAAACAAAACACTCAAACACTCTTATCAACTCACCCAACTGACTCTCTCTCTCTCTATCTATCTATCTCTCTCTCTCTCTCTCCCTCATTCTCTTTCATTTTCTAAGTGAATTGCTTAAGGAACTAAGGAAATTATTTGTTGAAGCTTGGGAAATTGAAGGCTTGGCTCTAGAATCGGATTAGCTACAACTAGGAGGACTTAAATCACAACTAAGGTAAAGCTCTAACCCCTGTTTTAGTTTAATTCTGTGATGCTTTCTTAGTGTTCTTGAGATGTTCTTGAGATTTGTAGCTCAAGTGTTGGATTGTGAGTTTTGATGGGTTTTTAATCAAGTTTTAGGTTGAGTTTTGTTGTTGGTATTATGTTCAATCTATTATGGGGATTGAATTGTGATTCTAGGATTGATTTAGGGTGTTTTGTGGTTGAGTTTGAGTTTTTCTGAAAGAAAACAGAGAATTTTGGGTTCGTAGGGTTGAGCCGCAACCTTATTCTTAGGGTGCCGCCACCCGAACGAACCCAGGTCCAGGTGGGGCTTATGTTTCAGAGACGCGTCGCGACCCTATGGGGCAAGTCGCGACCCATGTCTTGTCTCCAAGCAGGAGGGGCTCTCTATTCCAGGGGGTGCGCCGCGACCTTAGGGGCAGGTCATGGCCTGCCTAGGCTGTTTTGGCAACCATAGGTCTTGAGTAACAGGAACTCAAACCTAAGGGCTCGGGATCGATTCTACTACCCTGTTTAGTAGAATTCAAGGTCCCAGAGACTAAAACTTGGTCCAGAAGCCTTTATTTGCTCATTATTGATGGGATCCTATATTGTGGCTGTGACTATGTTATCGCTAGAGACTCGAAACCAGGATCGTGCTCAAGGATCGTTCTTATTATTACACCATACTCAGACTTGAGGTAAGAAAACTACACCCAATACGTGATATATGTGATTAGGGCTTGGCCCAACTATTGTTTATAACTATTAATTGGTGGGACTCGGTCCTGAGAATGAATGTGAATTAGGTTATGTAACACCCTACTCTGTGTGATTATAAAGGTGCAAGACTTGCTAATCAAGTCATAAAGTTTAAAACGTGACCCTAAAGTCGTATTTAGGTTAGGGTTAAAATATTTTGATCATAAACAGAAAACTTCTCATTAAAAATAAACGTTTAATACATGGGATCCCAAAATAGGTTTTAAAGGACAGTTTACAAAATGTCACAACTTCATGTATAACCGAAAGCCACTCTAATGGAAAAATATGCACTTTAGGTTCTCCTGTCCTTGTACCAATCCTCGACCGTGGCGGCCAATCAGCTGACTATGTACATTCAACCCCAGAGCTCTCCAACTCACGACTGGTCCACTTTGCCCTTGCCTTTACCTGCACCACGTAGCACCCATGAGCCAAGGTCCAGCAAGAAAACCATAATACATAGCATAAATGATAATCAACAGACAGATATTTTACAAATCATCAATCAAATATACATCAAGTCATACTACTCACATATTCAAAGACATCAAACTATAAGCCAATAATCAGTCATCCAAATAACAAACTTGTCACAATCATCAATTAAACAACAATAAACATATCACACAATAGGGCTGAGCATAAAATCCGAAAAACTGAAAAAACCAAAACCAATTAAACCGAACACCGAAAAAACTGTTAATGACGCAAACTGCCACTGTTCGGTCGGTTTGAAAATTTTATGTGAACCGACCGGCGGAACCGAAACCGATCGAACAGTATAAATATAATAATATAATATTATATAATTATTAATTGTTAAAATTATTAAATAAAAAAAATATGAAAGACTGAATTTTTATTAAAAAAATTAGGGCACTGAATCTCTTTCTCTCTCTCTCTATCGTATACTCACTTCTCTCATCACTCAGCAACCTCTCATCTCATCTCCTCCTTCCTCTCTGTTTTGTTTCACTATCCTCCCAGCCCAAACGAATGGACCGACCAGACTCGGCGGCAGCAGCATGGCCCAGCCGCACGACCATGACCCACGCACGCGACTACTTCACGGACACGGCCCGGCTAACCCTTCCCCACTCCGACGACTGCTTCACGGAGACGGAGCTCCGCCACACTGATTCGTTTGCAAGCTCAAACAGCCGAGGTACTCCACTCCATCATTGAACTACTTGATCTGGTCTGATTTTGTTTTTCTAACTTTTTTTTGTTGGTATTTTTCTATTTGTAGGAGACAATTGTAATCTAATTTGCTCTGTGTTTACTTACTTTTATTCATGATCAATATTATCAATTAAACTAAAAAAATGGAAATTTGCATTAAAAATTAGCTGCTCACTTGCTTTTTTAATCTTCTTAATAAATATAAGAGAACTTTTTTATATTGTTACATCATAAACCCGAATGCTGAATTTGCACTATAGCACTAAGTGGTCATCATGACATAGGTAAAGCTATGCAAACATCTAATCCTTATTGTGATTTTATTATGTATTTTCCTTCTTGAATTGTATATTAAAATGGGATTTTTAAAGAGACGTGCTTGCCATAATGAGTAAAGATATTGTATATTTCAGCTGGACAGGAGATGTTCAGAACATTAACAAGTTCATATTACAGAGGAGCTCAGGGGATCATTCTAGGTACACTATGATATGTTTACATCATATAATTCTGAAAATCAAGTATTGAAAAATAAACATTAATAATATTATTAATATAATTTTTTATTATTGTTATTATTCTAGTCCTTTTGTAAGTGCTGACTTTTTGAAAGAAAAAGAAAATGAAGTGACTATCATGTTCTATTGAGTGCTGAGTGAAATACAAACATAGTTGGCTTATCTTTCATGTGCTATAATACAGTATGTGATTTGACACTGTCATTAGCTTAGTGGTCATTCCCATGTTCAATTATTTTAAAAAACAATGTATTAGGTCTAAATCCATAGAAATAGATGAATATCAATGTATTATATTGTTTTGACCAGGTTTCTTTCATGTGTTAATTGGTGAAGAATGAAAATATCTAAAAGATACGTTCCTCGTTGATAATTTATTTGTGCATCCTATGGACAATAATCATTTTTTTTATTTCATATTACAAGTTAAACTAGCAAGAAGAAACACAACTTTCATTTCTGGGTACATTCATATTATGTCTTATATTTGTTGCTGAAATTATGTTTATAAATTTGTAAATATGTAAATATGTAAATAGATCATTAATATGGATAATGAGGAAAATTTAGAAGAGATGATGGGGGAGTGGTTGTAGTATGCTGAAACTAATTTGTCAAGTTCTAATGGAGAAGAACAAGCGAAGGAAAGGAAAAAAGAGAACGTACGAAAGAAGATGAATGATCGACAAAATCAAGACAAGGAAAAAGACAAAGTGTAACGCCCTGGATAGCCAAGACCGCTACACTGTGTGTTTATAAAGTGCCAGACTCGCTAATCAAGTCATTAAAGTAAAAACGTGATACTCAGATAGTAGAGGAACTAGGGTTAAAAGCATTTTTGTCTCGAAAGATACATTTTCAATACTAAACATTGTTTATGTACATGGGATCCCAAAAATGACAGTTTAAAAGCCTTTTACAAAAGTTACAAAGTTTAAATACATTAACAGCCATGCTAAGGCAAAATGAGCGGTTAGATGATCTCTGTCCTGACACACTCCTCGATCATGGTGATCGAACGGCTAGCTATGTACATTCACTTCGGAGCTCTCCACCTCAGGCCTGGTCCAGCTTGCTCTTGCCTTTACCTGCACCACGTAGCACCCGTGAGCCAAGGCCCAGCAAGAACACATATTAACAATAGAACATGCACATTTAGCTGTCAAGTCAATCTCACATATGGCATCTCATAAACTTCAAGCATATCAACAGTCAAGTATTTCATATACAAAGCTTATCATTAGTCAAATATTTCATATACAAAGCATATCAGCTCATATAACACAATGCACATATGATAACCAGGGCTAGCGCTCACAAGCTGCTCCCTCTGTTATCCTTTCGTTTCTGGCTCCCAGTGGCCAGTTCGTGTCCCATGCACTACATTCATGAACGGTACTCTTAGACCGCTTACACGTGTCCCTTGGCATAATACCAACGATGACACAAAACAATTCTCGGGAGCACTTAGTCCCATCACAATTATACATTCGGGTGCAGTGTTCTTACCTTTCAAGTCACTGGTTTTCGATGTCACGACACCTTGAGCACGATCCCACTCGAGCCCTAGCGCTTACTTAACACAATCATGGTCAAAGTCAACATCAACCCTCAAGTTCAAAACCTAGCCCCGGGGCTAATCCCGAGCCCCCGGGATGTCCTAGTTCCACCAAACAAGGTGGTGGAACCAAACCCCAAACCTTAGGTCAAAAACCCTTGCAAAATATCCTAAAATCCCCTTCAGAAGGTAGGGTAGCGCTACAGCGCTCTTGGGAGGGCGCTATAGCGCTACAGACAGAAACCAAAACCCCTCAGCAAGATGGCCTAGCGCTACAGCGCCCAAAGGCTAGCGCTGTAGTGCTAGTCACAGACAGCCCAACACCAAAATTTCCCTTGTGCGATTTTCTCGAGCCAAACTCAACCAAACCTCTTCCAACTCTTACCCAAACCTAAAAACAACCTGATGACCACACTCCACTCATCCCAAGCACCCTAAACCTCTAAACTCCAAGCACATGCAATCACAAACTCAAAATTCACCATAGCCACCTCCAAACTTCAGAACCTAACATAAACCAGCTGAACATCAGAACTAGAGTTTAGAATTCATACCTTTGATAGAATTTCGCCCACAAGCTAACCCTAGGCTCCCCTTGGCTTGCTGCTCCTCAACCCTAAGCCTGAATTCCCTAAAGTTCCATTCAATTCCACTCAAGTACCACAGCTTAAAAAAACAGAAACAGAAATGGATGAACTCTAGAATCTTACCTCAAGTATTAGTGAAACCCTGTTAAACCTCTGTCAATTCCTTAGCCTTAGATCAAAGTCCTTGAGGTTTAGTTATCCCAGCTCTCCTCTAAGCTTTGCTCCAGAAATTCTCCAGAAATAGGTGAAGGAAAGTGTAAACCGACTCAAGAAACTCTCTCTGTTTTCCCTCCTTCTTTTCCCTTCTTTTTCAGACCCTTTTGATATTCTATAAATCCCACTATCTTAAAACCTCAGTAATGCCCTTCCTTAAAAGTCAAATGACCTTTATGCCCTCACAGTTATCTCTAATCCTTTAGTCCTCTTAAGGGCATTTTAGTCTTTTTACCCAATTCCCGCTACTTCCTCGAGTGTCCCTATTATTTCCCGCTTAGTTCCCGATACCTTACTAATCACCAATAGCCTTCCTCAATATCATAATAATCTCCAGCTTATCCACTAAATTCCCATTTACACCCCTAAGCTCACCCCGAGCCGGGTATAAATCCCCGATATGACTTTTACGCTACTTTGCTCACTAGGATCGTCTCAAGTAACAGATCTCAGATATATCCACATAATAATGTGGTCTCAACAATTATCACATATATCAAAGCAGTTATGCCCATAATGGCTAAAATTACGATTATGCCCTTCTAACCTAATCTGGGCCGATATGCACACCAACACACATAGTCATGCATCTCAAGTACTCAGGTAATCATATAACATGCTTAAGTCATAATAATCACACATAATTCCCATCATGCCCTCCTGGCACACTAATCAAAGCCCTTAAGCTTTATTAGTGAATTTGGGTCGTTACACAAAGAGACCGAGAAAGAGGATAATGAAAAAGAAAAGGGGAAAGTTGTTGAACGACCAGAAAAGAAGCAAAGGGTTGGAAAGAAAAGATCGAGTGTGTGGGATCATTACACTATGTTGCTTGATTATGATCCTAAGAAGCCAAGGGCTGCTTGCCATTATTGTGGCACCGATTATGCGGCTGATACAAAGTTGAATGGGACTAGCACACTATGGGCACATGTGGAGAGAAAATGTAAGAAGTGTCCTTTCAGTGACTGGGTTGACCAAAGTAAGAAGCAACAATCAACTATGGATAGATTTACTAAAAAGACAACAACCAACAATGAAGAAGAAGTCGCTTCAAGTGGGCTGCCACTAAGGTTTAATCAAAATGCTGTTAGGAAAGTGATCGCTGAATATATCATTATGGATGAGTTATCCTTTAGGCATGTGGACGGAAAAGGATTTCAAAAGCCCATTAAACATTTCTTTCCCACATTTCAGTTCCCATCAAGATTTACTGTTGCGAGAGATATTTATAATGCGTTTCTAGATCAGAAGAAAGAGCAGAAGTCGATTTTGGTGAAGCACAAAGTGTCATTGACCACCGACTGTTGGACATCAATCCATAATATTATTTATTTGTGTTTGACTGCACATTGGGTTAATGATAATTGCAAAATGCAAAAGAGAATTATCAACTTTATCCAAGTTCCTAGCCATAAAGGGACTTGGTGGGGAAAGAGTTGATAAATTGTCTTAATGAGTGGGGTATC
Organism: Humulus lupulus; assembly: GCF_963169125.1. Lineage (NCBI taxonomy): Eukaryota > Viridiplantae > Streptophyta > Magnoliopsida > Rosales > Cannabaceae > Humulus > Humulus lupulus. The sequence continues at coordinate 98,879,846 of NC_084795.1, read as the reverse complement.
TCCTCGGTTTTTGCAGTGACGATTGACAAGGCCTCCTCAAATAACGTTGCTCTTAGAAAATTGAAGGGGCACTTGTTTGACAAATAAAATACCATTCCATTGAATGGCGAAATGTTTCATGTGAGGTGTTCAACTCATATTTTGAATTTGATAGTAACTGATGGGTTGAAAGAGTTGAATGATGCAATTTCAAGCATTCGAATTGCGGTGAGATATGTGCGGTCATCTCTAGCTAGATTGAAAAGATTTAAAGAAAGTTGCAAGGATGAAAACATTGAATCAAAAGCCTTGTTATGCTTGGATGTGGTTACTAGGTGGAACTCCACCTACTTGGTGTTAGAATCTGCTATAAAATTCAAGAAGGCTTTTGAGAATTTGGAAGCAGATGCAAACTACACAAAGTACTTTGATGAAGAAAGAATGGATGGCCCACCAACCGGGGTGGTAGAATCAAACCCCGAGCCCCCGAGCGAAAACCCTAAGAAAATACCCAATAATTAATTTATGAAGGCAGGGTAGCGCTACAGCACCACAAGGTGGGCACTACAGCGCTACAAACAGAAACAAAATTCCCCAAAAAACCCAGGCATAGGGCTGTAGCGCTCTACAACTGGCGCTACATCGCTACAGACAGCACCAGAAATCCCCTGAGTTTTTCCATCAAATTTCCCCGAGCCAAAACTCCATAAATCTCCTCCAAACCTCAACCACACTACAAAATAAGTCTACCATCCACTACATCTCATCCCACATGGCCCAACAACATCAAACTTGGCCACATGCATCATTAAACAAAGAAAAACAAGAATTGAGTTTGAAGCTCAAAAACTCATTAGAAAAACCAGAAACAACCCAGAAACTCAAATGATCAAGTCCAGAATTGTTACCTTTAATGAAGAATTCGACCCTAGGTTTCCCTCTATGCCCTTCTAGCCTTTAGCTTCTCAGTTCCCAAAGCACAAATCCCTTAATTTCCATCCAAAGTTCAAGTTCATAAATCAACTCCAACAAAACTCAGAAAACTCATCAAAACTTTTAAACTTTACCTTAATTGGGTAGCTAATTCCTGCTAAATCTTCTAGCTTCACCAAGAACCCAAGCCCCAAGCTCTAGCCTAAGCTTCCTCAAAGTTACAGCTTTAAATTCCACAAGAAATAGTGAGGAGCAAGGCAAACCGAGTGGGAGAGAAAGAGGTTAACTATGTGTTCTGTTTTTTTTTTTTCTTTCTTTTTTTTCCTTCAGCTTCTACTATATTCTACAAATCCCACTAAGTCTAAAAATGCAAAAAGACCCTTATCCTCTTTCTAACCATCAAATGACCATTTTGCCCTCCCACTAAAACCTAAGCCTTTAAACATTTTAAGGGCATTTTGGTCATTTGCTCCCAATTCCAACTAATTCCTCAAGTGTCCCTAATAATTACTGCTTAAATCTCGCCACCTATGTAATCACCAATTATTTTCCTCAATGTCCAATAGTCTCCAATATATTTCCCAAGTTCCCAAAAATACCCCCAGACTCCCCCCGAGCAAGGTATAAATCCCCACCGTGACTTTTTCGCTAAACTGCTTACTAGGATCGCCTCGAGCCACCAGCTACAAATATATCCACATATTAATGTGGTCTTAACAATTTATCGCAAATAATTACATTTATGCCCTCAATGGGCCAAAATTACAAATATGCCCTTATAATCTAAACAGGGCCTACATGCATACTAATACTCATAATCATGCATTTCATACATCCATATAATCATGTAAGCATGCTTATCACATAATCATGCATTAAATCATTTAAATCACATATAAAGCACTTATGCCCTCCCGACACCCTAATCAAGGCCCTTAAGCCTTATTAGTAATTTTGGGTCGTTACAACTATCCCCTCCCACTGAGAATTTCATCCTCAAAATTTACCCGAATAACTCGGGATACTGATCCCGCATCACTGACTCAAGCTCCCAGGTCGCCTCCTCGACCCTGCTATTCCTCCATAGTACCTTAACCAGAGGAATCGTTTTGTTCCGTAGGACCTTGTCCTTCCTGTCTAAGATCTGAACCGGTTGTTCCTCATAAGATAAATCGGCCTGCAGTTCCAAGTCTTCATACCTTAGCACATGTGTTGTATATGAGACGTACTTCTGGAGCATAGAAACATGGAATACGTCATGAACTCCCGACAACGACGGTGGCAAAGCTAACCTGTAAGCCACATGTCTGATCATTTCCAGGATCTCAAAAGGTCTGATGAATCTTGGGCTCAACTTGCCTTTCTTTCTGAACTTTCTCACCCCTCGCAAAAACACGTGGTCCCCAACCTGAAACTCCATGTCTCTATGCTTGGGGTCAGCGTAGCTTTTCTGTCTGCTCTGTGAAGCAAGCATCCTAGCTCGGATCTTCTCAATAGCTTCATTTGTCTTCTGAACCATGTCTAGCCCCATATACTTCCTCTCACCCATCTCATCCCAATGAATGGGTGATCTACATCTCCTCCCATATAGCATCTCATATGGAGCCATCCCAATTGTTGATTGATAACTATTGTTGTATGAAAACTCAATCAACGGAAGATATTTACTCCAAGATCCCTCAAAGTCAATCACACATGCTCTAAGCATATCTTCCAACACCTGAATTGTCCTCTCAGACTGTCCATTAGTCTTAGGATGAAAGGTTGTACTAAACTTCAACAGAGTTCCCATAGCCTTCTACAAACTACCCCAAAACTTGGAGGTAAAGGTAGGATCCCGGTCCGACACTATATACTTAGGAACCCCATGGAGACGTACGATCTCCCTCACATATAACCCTGCATACTGATCCACTATATATGTCGTCTTCACTGGAAGAAAATGAGCTGACTTAGTGTATCTGTCCACTATCACCCACACCAAGTCATGAAGCCCTACTGTTCTAGGTAAACCTCCCACAAATTCCATCGTAATATCCTCCCATTTCCACTCAGGAATACCCAAAGGTTGAAGCAACCCTGCTGGTCACTGATTCTCCGCCTTCACTTGCTGATAGGTCAAACACCTGGCCACATACTCCACTACGTCCTTCTTCATCATGGGCTGCCAATACAACGTCCGTAGATCCTGATACATCTTCGTGGTGCCCGGATGAAGTGAGTACGATGTAGTATGCGACTCATCTAATATCTCTCGTCTGATCCCCACATCAGCTGGAACACAAATCCGCCCCTAATACCGTAGCAAACCAACCTCAGAAATAGAATAGTCCTTAGCTACTCCAGCTAGGACATTCTCTCTAATCTCCTGTAGTTGAGCATTCACTAGCTGACCTTCCTTAATCCGCTCTAGCAGGGTCGACTGCAGAGTAATGTTGGCCAACCGGCCCACCACCAATTCTATCCCTGCTCTGGCCATCTCATCAGCTAACTCCCTCGAGACCTGGGTGGAACTATATAACTGACCCGGGCCCCTCTGGCTCAATGCATCCACCACTACATTGGCATTTCCTAGATGGTAAAGAATATCACAGTCATAGTCTTTTACCAACTCTAACCAACGCCTCTGCCTCGTGTTCAAGGCCTTATGTGTGAAGAAGTACTTCAAACTCTTATGATCGATATATATCTCGCACTTCTCCCTGTACAGATAATGCCGCCAAACCTTCAATGCGAATACCACCACTGCCAACTCCAAATCATGGGTAGGATACCACTGCTCATACTCCTTCAGCTGTCGTGACACATAAGCTATAACTTTCTCGTTATGCATCAACACACAGCCAAAACCCAACCTTGACGCATCGCAATAGACCACAAACTTTCCTTCCTTCAAAGGAAGATTTAGTACATGTGCAGAAATAAGTCATCGCTTCAATTCTTGATAACTGTTCTCACACTTGTCTGACCAGACAAACTTTAAATTCTTCCGTGTCAATTCTGTCATCGGTGTCGCAATCTTCGAGAACCCTTCCACAAATCGTCTGTAGTAACCCATTAACTTGAGAAAACTCTGAACCTCTGAGGCGTTCCTTGGCCTCGGCCAATCCCTAACTGCCTCCACCTTAGATGGATCCACCTTAATCTCATCTGCATCAACAATATGTCCAAGGAATGTCACTTCTGGTAGCCAAAACTCGCACTTCTTAAACTTAGTGTACAATGGGTGCTCTCTCAACCTCTGCAAGACCTGTCGAAGATATTTCTCGTGCTCTACCTCTGAAATGGAGTACACTAAAATATCATCGATGAAGACAATAACGAACTGATCCAAGAAGTCCTTGAACACCCTGTTCATTAAGTCCATGAAAGCCACTGGGGCATTAGTCAAACCAAACGACATGACCAGAAACTCATAGTGCCCATACCTCGTTCGGAAGGCCGTCTTCGGTATATCCTCATCCTTCATCCTCAGTTAGTGATAACTAGATCGAAGATCAATCTTCGAGAATACCATATTTCCCTGCAGCTGATCAAACAAGTCATCAATCCTTGGAAGAGGGTACTTGTTCTTGATGGTCAACTTGTTCAATTCCCTGTAGTCTATACACATCCTCAAAGTCCTGTCCTTCTTCTTCACAAAGAAAACCGGAGCACCCTATGGCGAAAAACTAGGCCTGATGAACTCCAAATCCAGAAGCTCCTGTAACTTCAATTCTGCTGGTGCCATTCTATACGGTGCTCTCGACACTGGCTCTATTCCCGATGCCAACTCAATGACGAACTAAATCTCCCTGTGCAGTGGCAGTCCTGGTAAATCCTCAAGGAATACATTTAAGAATTCACAAACCAATCTAGTCTCTCCTGGACCTACTGGCAATACCCTGGTGATATCTACCACACTAGCTAAGAAACCTATACATCCTCCCTATAATAGGTCTCTAGCTCTCAGCGCTGAAATCATAGGTATGCGGGGTCCACATGCCGTTCCCACTAACACAAAGGGATCCTCTCCCTTCGGCTCAAAAGTCACCATCTTCTTCCTGCAGTCAATGGCAGCCCCATATCTGACCAGCCAATCCATTCCTAGAATCATGTCAAAGTCCTCCATAACCAACTCAATCAAGTCTACTGATAACTCCCTACCATCAAACATCACTGGCAGTGCTTTAATCCATCTCCTAGAAACTACCAGTTCTCCTATAGGCAATATAGTCTCAAACCCCGCAGTATAATACTCAATAGGTCTACACAGTCTATCAATCACCTTACTAGAAACAAATGAATGTGTAACACCAGAGTCAATCAATACAGTTAAAGGAGAGCCAGCGCTAGAAAGTTGACCTATCACCACCGAGGGACTAGCCTCGGCCTCTGCCTGCGTCAGGGTGAACACTCAAGTTGGATTCAAGCTGTCCACCTTCCCTGCTTCCCCTTTCTTCACTGTTGGGAGGTCCTTCTTGAGGTGTCCTACCACCCCGCACACATAACAGGCCTTAGCCCGACATTCGCCCGAATGGCGTCTTCTATACATTGTGCACTCCGGATAGCTCCTCCATGTATCACCGCCTCCCTGACGGCCACCTTAAGTACCATGACCTCTCCTATCAGGACCAGGAGCGGTCGACAGATCAGGGGTCTTCCTCTTCAGATCACTGGGGCCTCTGCCCCTACCAGACCCAGAGTGTGGAGGCACCGCTCTGTGGCCCTCCCGTCTTGCCGTACTCTCCCTCCAAATCTTGTTATCTGCTTCCTCAGCGGTAAGAGCGTTCTCAACAGCCTGGGCATAAGTTGTCCCCCCTGCAACTGTTGTAATCCTCACATCTTGGGCTATCATAGCATTAAGCCCCCTAATAAATCTGTCCTGCCTAGCTGCATCTGTAGGCACAAGATCCGGTGAAAACTTCACAAGTCTGTCAAATTTCAGGGCATATTCTGTAACTGTCATGCTGCCCTGAACCAATCCCACAAATTCATTAACCTTCGCTGCCCTGATGGCAACATTGTAATACTTCTGGCTGAACAAATCCTTGAATCCATCCCAACTCAAGGTAGTAACATCTCTGGTCTGTGCTGCCACTTCCCACCAGATGCGAGCATCCTCTCTCAGCATATATGTGGCACAAGCCACTCTGTCATGACCCTCTACCTTCATAAAATCCAAGATAGCGGTGATCATACTCATCCACTGTTCAGCTTTCAGTGGATCTGGTCCCCCTTCAAAAGTTGGAGGATGTTGTCTCCTGAACTGCTCATACAACGGTTCCCACCTATTCCCAACCTCCACTGGCTGTACTACTGGTACCATTGCAGGTGGCACAACAGATGCAGCACTCCCTGACAGGGCCTGCTGTCTCAGAAGTCGGATATGCTCATCTTGGCTCTGAAGCCCATATCTGCCATAACATGTTGCCAGTTCTCAGGGACTGTCGGAGGGTTCTAGCCCTGGTCATCATCTCTAGTCTCAAATCTATTGCCAGTCGTGTAGATCGTCTTGAACACATAGTTATCCAAGTTAATCTCCAATCAACGATCGGCGATCAGACTATGATGACAGGGTAATAATCCTTCCATAATCCTCCATTGAAACACAACCAATCACAAGCAGTCAAGATATAACATTTTATTCAAATATTCATTCACATACAACAACAATGCTAATACGCGTGCCTCAATATAATCACACAACAGTCAAGAGCCAGGCCCTATCAATATCTCATGCTCCCTATTAATCAAACAGATATCAGCATTCATATTTCTTTCTAATCATTTAAGCATATAAACATGTATACACAATTACCAAACCCTGAGTCGAGCTTGTCTTTAGCGGCGAATGTACATGTCCAGCCAGTCTTCAGGAACCCTTAAACCTAGGACGCTCTGATACCAAGTTGTAACACCCTGGATAACCAAGGTCGCTATACTGTGTGTTATAAAGGTGCAAGACTTGCTAATCAAGTCATAAAGTTGAAAACGTGACCCTAAAGTCGTATTTAGGTTAAGGTTAAAATATTTTTTTTCACAAACAGAAAACTTCTCATTAAAAATAAACACTTAATACATGGGATCCCAAAATATCTTTTAAAGGACAGTTTACAAAATTTCACAAGTTCATGTATAATCAAAAGCTACTCTAATGGAAAAATAGGCACTTTAGGTTCTCCTGTCCTTGTACCAATCCTCGACCTTGGCGACCGATCAGCTGACTACGTACATTCAGCCCCAGAGCTCTCCAACTCAGGACTAGTCCACTTTGCCCTTGCCTTTACCTGCACCACGTAGCACCCGTGAGCCAAGGCCCAGCAAGAAAACCATAATACATCAGGTCATACTGCTCACATAATCAAAGACATCAAACGATAAGCCAATAATCAGTCATCCAAATAACAAACTTGTCACAATCATCATTTAAACAACAATAAACATATCACACAATATCCAGGGCCGACGCCCTTAGGCCGCACTCTCTGATCATCCCACTGACTCCGGCTCGCTTAGGCCGAGCTCAGTGATTATGTACTTAACCTCAGCTACCAATGGCCGAGTCGCGCCTTATGCGCAATTATTAATTCCAACAGTCTTAGGCCGTTTATCACATGTCCCTATGGCATAATACCATCTTATGAAATCACATACAAATATAGGGAACTCTTAGTCTAAACATAATCTCAGAACCGGGTGCAGTTTCTTACCTTTGATTCCGAGCGCTTTGGTTAATTTGAAATGATCATCGAGCACGATCCCGTCTGAGCCCTGGCGTACACCTAGTCACAAACGTAACATAGAACCCTCATTAACATTCAATTCCATAACCTAACCTTGGGACCGATCCCGAGCCCTCGGGAAGCCCCAATTCCACCAAACGGGGTGGTGGAATCAAACCCCGAGCCCCCGAGCTAAAACCCTAAGAAAATACCCAAAAATCCATTTATGAAGGCAGGGTAGCACTACAGCGCCACAAGGTGGGCACTACAGTGCTACAAACATAAACAAAATCCCCCAGAAAACCCAGGCATAGCGTTGTAGCGCTCTATAGCTAGCACTACAGTGCTACAAACAACACTAGAAATCCCCTGAGTTTTTCCTTCGAATTTCCCCGAGCCAAAACTCCATAAATCTCCTCCAAACCTCAACCACACTTCAAATAAAGCCTACCATCCACTACATCTCATCCCACATGGCCCAACAACATCAAACTTGGCCATATGCATCATTAAACATAGAAAAACAAGAATTGAGTTTGAAGCTCAAAAACTCATCAGAAAAACTAGAAACAACCCAGAAACTCAAATGATCAAGTCCATAATTGTTACATTTAATGGAGAATTCGACCCTAGGTTGCTCTCTATGCCCTTCCAGCCTTTAACTCCTCAGTTCCCAAAGCTCAAATCCCTAAATTTCCATCCAAAGTTCAAGTTCAGAAATCAACTCCAACAAAACTCAGAAAACTCATCAAAACTTTTAAACTTTACCTTAATTGGGTAGCTAATTCCTGCTAAATCTTCTAGCTTCACCAAGAACCCAAGCCCCAAGCTCTAGCCTAAGCTTCCTCTGAGTTACAGCTTCAAATTCCATAAGAAATAGTGAGGAGCAAGGCAAATCGAGTGGGAGAGAAAGAGGTTAACTTTGTGTTCTATTTTTTTTTCTTTCTTTCTTTTTCCTTCAGCTTCTACTATATTCTACAAATTTCACTAAGTCTAAAAAGGCAGAAAGACCCTTATCCTCTTTTTAACCATCAAATGACCATTTTGCCCTCCCACTAAAACCTAAGCCTTTAAACATTTTAAGGGCATTTTGGTCATTTGTTCCCAATTCCTGCTAATTCCTCAAGTGTCCCTAATAATTACCGCTTAAATCTCGTCACCTAACTAATCACCAATTATTTTCCTCAATGTCCAATAGTCTCCAATATATTTTCCAAGTTCCCGAAAATACCCCTAAACTCCCTCCAAGCCGGGTATAAATCCCCACCGTGACTTTTTTGCTAAACTGCTCACTAGGATCGCCTCGAGCCACCAGCTGCAAATATATCCACATAATAATGTGGTCTTAAAAATTTATCGCATATAATTACATTTATGCCCTCAATGGACCAAAATTACAAATATGCCATTCTAATCTAAATAGGGCCTACATGCATACTAATACTCATAATCATGCATCTCATATATCCATATATTCATGTAAGCATGCTTATCACATAATCATGCAATAAATCATTTAAATCACATATAAACCAATTATGCCCTCCCGACACCCTAATCACATATAAACCAATTGTAGGATCTTGGAATTTAAATCTAGATGCATGCTTCCTATTATTTTTCTAAACACATAATAGAAACATAGAATAACATGACATACATATGAACATTAGATTCTTAAATTAACATAAACACAATGATGTAGAAACTTACAAATACGCAGCAGAACTGGAACAACTCCATCCTTCAATCTCTCTAACCCTTGATTCCTTTCTGTAGCAAAGTATTATCAAGAGATTGAACTAGATCAGAAGCATAGTCTTCCTCGCCAAGCCTTTGATCAACCTAGAACTAGTGTGGGCTGGTTCTCAACACATGAGATAGAGATCTTGAAGAGAAGAAGAAGAGATAGTGGCTAAGAAAGGATTAGAGTGTCTAGGTTTTCACTTACCCAAATCAACTGAGACTTATTTCCTTTGAAAACCCTAGATATCATATTCCTTATATAGGCAACTTAATGGGATTTATTTAAATTTAAATTAATTAAAAATAATAAACAAAAATAAAAGCGTTGGGCTGTCATAAATGGACTTGGGCCTAAATTCAAAACCTTTTATTTTTTTTAATTAATTAATTAAATCCTTATTCAAATTAACTAATTATAATTTGAAACTTGATTTAATATTATTTATTTATATTGATACCAATTTATCAATATTAATAAATTTACCCAAAGATTCTCTTTTATTCTCTAAATCTCATATCTCTATAAATTTTCCAAAATTGACCTAGTCAACTTTAAAAAATTCTAATTGATAATTAAATCAATTAATTGAGACATTCTAGATGATTTACTCAAAGGTGATGCGGGGACCATGGATCCATGAAATCAAGCTCCAACAAGTTACCGTGAATTTATTTACGAATAATTTCACTACCTTATTAATTCCTCGTGACTCCACTATAGACTCGGAATTGAACTCTTGAATTCATAGAACGTATTTTCAAAAAACATAAATACGTTATCCATTGTTATAACCATTACAATCAGTCAATCCTCTATCGATGACTTACTAACGAGCTGGGTGCAAATTACCGTTTTACCCCTCATCAGTATTTTATCCTTAACTCCCACTAAGTTCCTTATAAATGAAATTTCCGTGAACTTAATCACAGAAATGAGATCCCAATCATTTAACCTTTTAAACAAAGCAATTAAGGAAATCATCTTTTCACTTCTCATACAGAAGTTATAGATTTCGTATCTATGAATAATACTCCCACTCAATTACACTAATAAATCTCCAAGATGTAAGTATGGGCTAGACCGTAGGGTAAGCTGGTAACGAACAAGTCAAAAGATTTAAATAATATAATTAGCAGAATATTATCACTCAGAATTAAGATCGACTTAACCTATGGTCAACGTTGTGACATTGATTAGATTCGATAACAACGATACTTATTTATCAATCAATAATCAATATCGGTCCTAGTTCGATGTAACTAAATACATCTGATCTTATCTATTGGTCGATGCCTTGGACAAGACATCACACCCTGAATGTGTAAGTAGATCATATCGTAGATTGCCTAATCAGTGAAAATCCAATGCACTGATCTAATCTTAGGACTCGTTCTTTTGAACATATAATTACAACTATAATCCACTGTGACGTAGTCACTATAATTGTAACTATCCATATGTTCGGGATTTTATAAATGTTTGTATTATTTCAATAATCATGTAATAAAACAAGCAAGCAACACGGTTGTCAAACTAAATGATTTCTACTACTTTTATTGATAATATGAAATCGTGCTACATGTCCGACATGGTTTTATAAGGGCATAAAACCCAACAAATCAAGGCTCTTAAGCCTTATTAGTAATTTTGGGTCGTTACAGGTTATGCTTGAATGCTCTATGTCTGATTAATTGTTTAATGAATGCTTGTCTTGTTGCATAGGTAGGGCTCGACCCCGTTAAGGAACATGGTTATTATTGTGTTCATGCTTGATTGGTTAAGATACCATGAATTATATGTATGCATACTTGTATTGTCTGGAGTATGCTTATCTGTATTTGTAACTGTGTCTATATTTGTATCTGTATCTGAATGTCTGATTAAAGCCTTGACTTATTAGTCAAGGGCGACAATAGCGCGATGCACGCTGGTCGAAGGGCTTAGGCCAAACCAGGAACGTACTATTACGTTGGTTGACCATATGGTCATTGGAAAACAAAGCGTTTGGGATAGCTCTATGGCTAGTTACTCAGAGCTAAGGGTGAGGGCCCCAGGTGACTCTATGGTCACATAGCTAGGGCATAGGACCCAGGATTGACTCTATGGTCAACTATTCAGGGCAGCGGGCCCCAGAATGGTCCAATGATCATTTAGTTGTAATTGTTTGCATGCATGAGTAGGTTATTACTACTGGGCATGTTATATATATATGATTTGGATTCTGTATTTACTGTTCATGCACATGTCTAAGTTTTCTTGCTGAGCCTTGGCTCACGGGTGTTATGTGGTGCTGGTAAGGGAAAAAGAAAGCTAGACCAGCCATGAGTTGGAAAGCTTCGGTGGCGGCGTGTACATATTCAGCTGCTCGTCCACCACGGCCGAGGATATTTCAGAGGAACTAGGGTTGTATCCCTTATTTTGTCGCTTAGGTCGGCTGGTTGTAACTTTTGATGTATATACACCCTTTTAAATGTTTGTTTCTAAGATTTTGGGATCCTATATATCTATTAAACTCTTTAATGAAAAGTCAACGGTTCCTTTGACCAAAAATTTTAACCCTAACCCTTGACATTAACCTTAGTTACACGTTTATGACCAAATAACTTGATTAGCAAGTTTGACACTATTTAAAGTATACAGTGTAGCGGTCATGGATTAGGAGGACGTTACATTATCTCTATCTAGCCAAACAAAGGAAAGCTTCCCTCCCTCCTATTCTTTCCCTCCATTCTTCTCTGTCCTCTCATATTTCCACCCTGCCAAACATATTGTAAAGCTCAAAGAAAGATCACTAAATAAATGGAAAATAACATTTTGGTCCTAGTATTTTTTTAATACGCAATCGATATGTGTTTTGTTAAATGATAATTTGAACATCCTAATTTACAAAATAGATCAAAATAGTACTTTAGACCTGATTTTGGTCAAAATATTTTCAATTATAAGATTAATTCTTAGGTTATTAGTAATGTGATAAGTTCATATAAATAAATAAATTGATCAAAGAGCTGAGAATGAAATATAATATTTAAAAATATTTTGACCATAATCAAATTTGTGGTACTATTTTCATCTATTTTGTAAAATACATAGTCTAAATTATTATTTTGTTAAATAATATATTTTCCATTAAATAAAATAATTCCCGTGACTTAGGCTAGAGACCACAAGTTTTAATTATACTTTATAGAGCATAATAAGCCGTACTAGAGAGCACAAGCTTATAACCCTAATCTTCTATTCTACCAAAAAGGTGTAATTACGTCAGCAACTTCTCACACAATTCTTCTACTCTGCACATTCATTTATCCTACTCTATGAGAGTAGTCTCAGCAATTAAGTATTCTCCTCGTAGACGATGGACCGTTTTAATTTATTTTTTCTAAAGGTGGACCATTTCTTTTATAATTAATATCCTGTAAGAGAGGGAGTAATAAAAACAAGCTAATAAGAATAAGAACAAGAATAAGAATAATATGAGTTAAGAAATTAATAATAATTTTTCTCTTACTATTATGAAGAATATTTAGTCATTATTTTCTCAAAATAGTAAAATAATCATTTTAATACTTTAGATTATATTATTGTAACTAAACAAATAAATAGACTAAAAATATATTTATTTCCTCTCAAACCATATATATCCTTAATTCTTATATGTCAATGTGAAATACTTGTTTCACCAAAAAAAAAACTCAAATATTTTATTTATATTCTATATATATTACGTATATCAAAATATATATTTCTTTTGTCGCTATTATGTATTTTCTCGTATGTTTTTAAGTTGATATAAGAAGAGAGAAAACCATAAGCAAAAAAAGAAAGTTATAATTAAGAGACACTAATACATTACACGTAAAAATTAGGAAAATTTACCGCAAAAAAATATATTATTTATGCATTATTATACTCAAGAATATCTTATTCCAAATTTTAACCGTAAGTATCTTCCGTCTACTTTTTTTAACAGGAAAAATAGTTTACGTCCATTTCTTTTGGCAATCATTAAATTTTTTCCATTATTTAGAGCAAAGAAACCTTATTTATAAATTATTTTGCTCAAAAAGACCTTAATTAATATATTGTACTAAAAAAGACCTTCCCTTTACTTTTATTTTTTTTTAAATTATATTATGATTTAATTATTTTAAAATATAATTAAGACTTAAAAAATAACACATTTATTTTTTAAAAAAAACGTATCATTTAATTTTTTTAAAGTCTTGATTATATTTTAAAAGTTAAATGAGATTTTTTTTAAATACATGTGTTATAACAAAATTACCCTTAAATTTTGGATGATGATATTTACACCCCAAGAATATAAAAAATAAAATTAATTATTTTAAAAATTTATTCTTAATAATTTTTCTCAATTTTCTTGAAATTCTTAAATTTCTTTTATGTGTTAATTTCAATCATTTTTTTATCTCGTCTTCATAATTTAATGTTTTCTTTTATTTTTACTATAACAAGTTTTTATATATGTATAAATATATTTTTTGAATTTTTTTATATCTAAATATTTAAAATATTATTATTTATATGTATTTTTTTAAAATATGAAAATGAAGAAAAAAAGTGAGCATAAGTTGATAAGACTTAAAAAAATTAAATGAGATTTTTTTTAAAATAAATTTATTATATTTTTAAGTCTTAATTATATTTTAAAAGAATTAAATCCTAATTTATTTTTATTAAAAAAATAAAAGTAGACGCTAGGTCTTTTTAAGTATAATATATTGGATTAAGGTCTTTTTGAGTAAACTAATGTATAAATAAAATATTTTTGCTGCAAATAATGGAAGAATTTTAATGATTGTCAAAGAAATTGACGGAATATGCTTTTACCATAAAAAAAAATAAACGAAAAGTACTTTCATTGCCAAAATTTAGAATAAGGTATTTTTTTTAGTATAATAATACATAATTAAGGTCTTTTTTATGGCAAATTTCCCTAAAAATTATAAATTATTTTCTGTATTTAATCATTTATATTTTCAGTGGAATCACATCATTTTCAATTATATAATTTATTTATTTTTTGTCGGGTCAATTATACAATTTATTAATTACACATTAATGTGTATAACTTCTATTTATCTATGTCATTGCCTTTAAATTAAACATTTTAATAAAAAGAAAGTTGATATAGTATAAGAAAGTTTGGTTTGTTAATGAAAAGAGGCTAAGTACATTTAATTCAACATCCTTCCCATTTTTGGAACGTTCTCACATGACTTTTGCCCAACACCTTTTTACAATTTCTTCCATATATCCAATAAGTAAGAAATCATTACATAAATACTAGACCTAAAATTAATTACAAAAAATACCGTTAAAACTAAAACAATTACTCAAATACTAACATTTGTAAAAATAATTACAAAATATTAGGGTTGTTTTTTAGTAGTTTTTATAACTATTTAAAATACTAATTAGTTACTTTTAAAACATGAATTTAGATGGCAAAATAATTACAAAAACACCAGGTTTCATTTTTGTTGCCTTAAAAACTATTTAATGCCAATTTGTTCTATTTTAGAACATGACTTAGTATTTAGGTTATTTTTTAGTAACTTATTTAATTTTGTGATGTTGAAGATATCTGATTTGGTTACCCTAAAAGGTATTCTAGACACGTGTTGAAGTAACTTTTTAAAAGAGATTTGTTTAAATTAATATCTAGTAACCTTTAAATGAAAAGTAATATGATTTTTTTTGGTAATTCACTAAGTTGATTGTTTTAAAATTATGTTTGTATTTTGAATTTTATTATAAAAGTGACTTAAAATTAACTTGTTTAGAATACTATACGATAACTTTTCATTGTAAAATAAAAATGTAAATTTTAGTAAATATTTACAAAAATACAAATGTAAATAGAGGAAATTACATGAAATATGAGATTTTTTGTAAAACTTTGATAAATATGGTTTTTTTCCCTTAAGTTTTGTATGGCATAATTTATTTATTTACATTTTTATGGGATTTTTTTCCCATATTTTTGTAATTTTATTAAAATATATCATATACTTGATATAAAATTTCAATATTAATTTTTTTAATTACGGGATATTTTTATTGCTATATTTTTTTAATTATATTTAGGTTAATAATATATATACAATTAATCGTATACATAAAACCATATAATTTCTTCTATTATATATATGTATATATACATATAATATTGCTATTATTATTTTTATATGTGTATATATATATAAGATTATAAAATAGTACACATTTATATATATGGATGTATTATAATTAATAGTACAAATTTATATATATGGATGTATTATAATTGTTATTATATTAATTTTATATATACATTCAATTATGAGGTGATGAGAATGACTTTTACTAATTGTGGTGATGATAATGATGATGTCTGGGTTATGTCATTATACATATGTGTGTTTTTTATTATTGTTGGAGATGTATATATGTCATTTAATTTCATTTTAAATAATAACCGATTACCACTATAAATTTTTTTTTATAGATTTTTTAGTAATGTGGCAGTAACCGGTTACTACTATCAATTTTAACTGTCATGGCAAGTACTCGAGTGAATTGTAATTGGTTACTGACAGTTTTGGAAGAAAAAAAAACAGATCAGAATACAGCCAGTAAAAAAGAAGAAGAAGAAGAAGAAGAAGAAAAAGAAGAAGAATGTAACCGGTTACCCCTATTAAAATAACTGATAGATAACCAATTACTAAGACAAACCTAGAAAATAAAAAATTAATCTGAGAAGTAGTAGAATAAGAAGAAGAATGCGGTAACTAGTTACCCCTATCAAAATAACAATTAATTGGTAACTAGTTACTTAGCCAAATCTTTAAAACAAAAAAAAACAACTACATCTGAAAAACAAAATCAGATATGAAAATAACCAAGAAGAAGAAGAAGATCGAAGAATGTAACTGGTTACTTAGGTAGTTTTATAAAGAAAATCAAATCTGAAAAATAAAATCAGATTTAAAAATAACACATGAAGAAGGAGATTAAATAAGGTAATGGTTACAACTAGGTCAACAAAAAAACTCAGATATGAAAATAAAATAAAATCGTTCAGTAATTGGTTACTTAGGTAGTTTTATAAAGAAAACCAGATCTAAAAAACAAAATCAGATTTAAAAACAACCATGAAGAAGGAAATTAAATAAGGTAATTGGTTACAGCTAAGTTTACAAAAAACTCAGATCTGAAAACAAGATAGAATTGTGACAGTAACTGGTTACTTAGACAGATTTAGAAAAAAAAAAAAGCCAGATTTGTAAAAGAAAACCAGATCTCAAAAGAAAAAAAAAACAGATTTGAAACAACAAAGAAGATGCAGAAGAACGTAAAGAAGAAGAAAAAGAACGTGAAAACGAAGAAGAATGCGCAGAAGAATACGAATCGGAGATGGCGTTGGCGGTGACCGGAGATACGTCGCCTATTTACCGGTGTGAGAGAGCTCCTATTCTTGTGAGAGAAAATGGTTGGCTGCCATTGTTGTAAAAAAAATAGAGAGATCAAGTGAAGAATACGTGAGAGATGGAGAGAAAGAGGAAAGTAAGAGAGAGTGTGTGTATTTTTGTTTATAGTATTTTGATCATAGTATTTTGTGGGATTCTCATATTTAAATTTTTCTTTTGCTAGAATTACCATTTTTTTTGGCATAAGTTGTATGTCCATAAATATAGAAAATAATTTATTTTTTCTCATATTTTTGTAAAGTTCTCATGTAAATATTATTTCATCTGAATCAGCACAAGGCCCACAAATTGGTCTTGGACCTTCTTGAAGCCTCTGTCTCAATTCTTTAGCCCATTTGCTCATAGCCAGTCCAAAACCCTTCAGCCTATTTACTAAACAAGCACTTTTTTTTTTCAATCCAACCTGATCAAAAACATTCTTAATTTTGGAAGAAATTACATTTTATATGAGATTTTTAATAGTGTGCAAAAATATAGTTTTTTTAAAAAAAAAAAAAAAGTTTATCTATGGCTTTTTTTAAGATTTTTCACTTTTATGAGTTTATTTTCTCATATTTTTTTTATAAAAGTTGGTTTATGCCATAGTTTTACTCTTACTCAAGTTTTATCAATTTAGAAGGGTATGTTTGTAATTTAATTATTTTTTTAGCTTATTTGCTTTTTTTTATATTATTTTTATATAACTAATTTTATATTAAATTTTTCTTTGGTTATTTTGCAAAAAATATGAATTGTATTTTGTTGACACTGTTTTTCGTCAACTTAAAATGTAGAGAAATTAAACAATATGATCTATGGTGCAGATGAATAGTATAGTGGAACAACAAAAGTTTTACGTGGTTCAGCAGTTAAATCTGCCTAGTCCACGAGTCTATTTTATTAGAACTTGGAGTTTTCTGGAAACCCTTCAGAGATGAATTCCCCAGAGTTCTCTCTCAAGATATTAAAAGATCTGTCCTTTACAAGTGTTCATGACTTCTCTATTTATAGAGAGTTTTCAGAGTTCATTCCCACATATTTTGGGAAGATACTCCTGCATATTAATTGAAATAATGATATTAAATGTTGTAACTTCTACATACAAGGAAATGTCCCCTGAATGAGGTATGGGACGGAATAGCCATTCAATATGGGACTAATGACTATAGGGACCTTTCAAGGTTGACTTCCACCTATAGGGTAGGTACTCCCCCCGCCTCTTCTGAAGACGGGGGAATTACCTGGTCGCCGAGCACGAGCTCGGGGGAGAGTTCCAGTTAGGTTTCTCTCCACTTGTCTTTTCATTCCTTGTTCGATTGCATCATGCTAACTTATTTTGTTTTGGGGATGTCTCATAATGCGATATGAATGTGCAGGTGATATGGATTCCGACCTTGACAATGTACTGGCCAGCGCCTGAGGGGGTCGCAGAAAACAGACCGGCCAGCTAAGGTCATTAAGAGGACCGAGAAGACGCCTCCTCCCCTGGCTCTGGTTGCTCCGAGCCCGGTTTTGAGTCCACTTGCTCAGGTCGAGACATCCTCTTCGACCTTACCTCCCGCTCCTCCTGCAATCCAGGTCCATCCCACGCTTGGCCCACCTCCGAAGAAACCCTTAACCTCAAGAACACAGTTGCTTTCGATTTCTACTCACGTCGATGAGTATGTGATCGACAACGCAGCTGGACCCCATGGGGCTACGCTAGGCTCGGACGTTCTTTCTCGGGTGGGCCAGAGTTTTGGCAGCTTCGACGCCCCTCACTGGCAGTTCTTGAACAATGCTCGAGATTGCAACACTCTTTACGAGAAGAGCATCGAGCTTACTGCTGCGGTGACCTTTCTTCTTTTGCCTTTAGCTGTATTTATACTTGGTTCATATGCTAATTTGATTTCCTCGTATGTCAGACTCTTGCTGTCTCTGCTCAGCTTAATTATAAGTTGAACAACAAGATCCACTCGAGCATGTCTTTTGCTTATGAGGCAAAGGATCTCCAACTCAAGCTGAGTGACGAGCTCAAGACCACAAAGGCAGAAGCTAAGCAGCTAAAGGCCAAGAAAGTCGAGCTTGAAAAACTGAATGCCCGGCTCGCGGAGCTCGAGAAGGCAAATGCTCGGGCCGCGGAGCTTGAGAATATCAATGCAAAGCTCGAAGAAGAGAAGGCTGCCACTTTCGAGATCATGGAGGGTGAAAAGACGCATCTTCTTGAAGAGTTTAAGGAGAAGAAGGATCGAGCAGTCGACTTGGCCATGTATAGAATCTGGGCCAACAATGTCGACCTCGACACCAGCTTCTTAGGCCTTCTTGAAGCAAAGCTCGTGGCTAAATGGCAAGCTCGGTTTGATGATGAGGAGGCTGCTCGGGAAGAGGCAGAGGGAGCCAGGGATAATGCTGATGCTGAGAAGGCCAAGGAGAATGCTCCTTCTTCTTAAATCTCGCCTCGGGGCTGCGTCCCTCTGAACTTCTTGTAATAGTCTTAGTGTTCGATTTTTTTATTTTATATGCCCCCGGGGCCAAGACTATTCTATAGCTCGTGGAAGAACTTATGATATATGAAATACCATTCTCGACTTTATTTTAATATATTTGCTTTACATTTATTGGGTCGAAATAGTTCACGCATTTTTATATTAAAGTGTCATGCATGCCTGTTTATTCATACAAACATATGGTGGATTTAAGCTCGAGGTTTAATGCATTTATGCACAGTTTGCTCGAAATATCCGCATCCGATCTCGTTATTTGTCAAGGTCGGAGATTACTTTTACCATGCACCCGAAAGTGCTTATATGGTATGTAATGCAAATGGTTTAGTTATATCTTACTTTTTTAGTTACTTTTTCTCGTCCTCGGGTAGTTCCCCGAGGTTATGAGGTCGAAACTATCGTTTTGCAAGATACTCCAACCTCGATCTCGACTTATCGCGAAGCGGGTTTATGTTCCAACTTACTGTCGATTAGTTTTAGCTGGTTTGTTCCAAACCTATTTGTTATCCAAAAAGCAGGTGTGGATGACGTGGCAAATATTTTCAACACGTGGCTGACATCTGGCAGAGGTTTTGTTCGACCATCGATCAGGGATGTTCCCCTGACACGTCATTTGAGTTTTGTATACGACCAGATTGCTCGTATACTCCATATATTTTTGAGTAATCTTGTACAATTGTAATCATATCCGAGATTATTTCCATTTATACCTGATTATCCAATTAATTAGGTATAAAGATCTTTGATTGATTCATGTAACCCACCTTAAGCCTATAAATAAAGAGAAATAGCTCAAGGGAGGGACTTTTGGCTAATTTTTGTTTATGCTTTAAAAGAGAATTTTGGCTATTATCTTTCGGTTGTATTACTCATCCCTCGAAGGTTTGTGAAACTCATAGAAACCTAGTTCTTTGATCACCCCTTTGAGAATCAAGATCAATAATAGCTTAAGTGGACGTAGGTCATTACCAATTCTTGGGGCCGAACCACTATAAATTATTGTGTCGTTTATTTTTCTTTCCATTAGATGTTATTCAATACTTTCCATCACATCAAGCATTTGACTGTGTCAGTTGACCAAAATGAGGGTCAACATTCTGGTGCTTTCATTGAGAGCTTGAGAAGATCTTGTTGAAGGTACTAATGGCTAAGACATCGAAGAAAACTGGACAAGCTGCTGCCGCTCCATCCCAGCCTCCTCCACCAAATATGGCTGAAGACGAGCCTCATTTGGAGTTCGATGAGGAGGAAGTAGACTCTGAGGCTCTAAAGACAACACTGGGGGTGTTGCAAGATGAACTGGCCTCTTTGAGGGCCAATCAAGAGAGTGTCTCCGAGATAACGGCGTCACAACAGAGGGAAATAGAGCGCCAGCGCCAAGAGCTGAGTGAAAGACAGGCGAAGATGGACCGTCGTCAGAGGGGTGCCATGGCAGCCCTCGAAGCAGCCCTGCAATTGGCTAGGAATTAGGCTACACCTGCCTCGTAGCCTGATCAACCCCCGAGTGGGCCACCTCAAAGAGGTCCCAATCCTAGCCCTCCGCTCCAGCCAACAAGCCCTCAAAGGCCGGAGCAGCCACCAATACCTCAGGATGATGTCCCACCTAGGGACCCTGAGACGCAGCCTCCATCCCAGGCTGGTCGAGGCAATCCCCCGCGTCCAAGGAAGAATAGGGCCGGGCAACAGCCCCGCAGCCCTAGACGCCCGGGGGGTGAAGAGCTGCGCCCACCGAGCAGGGGGCAGCGTCCTTATGCCAACAGAAGGAACTCAGAGACAGGATCTTCGGTCAGGGGCCCTCCACGGCATGACAATGCACGGGGACCCACCGACCAGCGCAGGCCTCCCCCTAATGCTCGAGAAGTTCCAGCCCAAGGAGGCAACCGAGGAAACAGTCGGTCCCACCATAGCCAGTAGAGGTTCAGAGATGGCCACGGCTACAATGAGGCCGACTCAGGCAAAGGGAATGCTGGTCAGAGAAATGAGGAGAGAGGTGGAGGCAGAAGCCCCCCACCTAGAGAAGACCGACATGCAGGACATAATGCTGGGGGGCAGCCCAGACAAAACAACGTCTTTAGCCGGCTCGGAGCCAGTGAGCAGCAGCAAAGAGAAGATGACCTAAGGGATGTACTCAATGACCGCTGAGAAAGGCACGATGAGTACATTCCCCTGGCACCAGAGGCCCCGGCAATTCCTGAGGCCATTCAGGCCCAAATAGATGCCCTGAACCAAGCAGTGCAACAGCTGGTCGGGGGAAGAACATCTCATATCGAGTACGACAGGAGAAGGGGCACTCCTTTCATACAAAGGATCACCATGGCTGAAACCCCCAGTAAGTTTAAAATGCCCACACTTTCAAACTTTGACGGGTATGGTGACCCGGTATCTCATGTCAACAAGTTTGAGATACAGATGGACATTCAGAAGGTGTCTGAAGACGCTCAATGCAGGATCTTCCCTGCAACGCTTTCTGATGCTGCACAGGAGTGGTTCTTTAAGTTCCCTCCTGCAAGTATAGTATCCTGGGAGATGTTCGTAAAGGAGTTTTACGGACAATTCTATGCGGGTCGTGTGCACCCCACTGAGGCAAACCAGCGGGTCGAGATATGCCAGCAAGAAGGAGAACCACTGAAAGATTATGTCAAGTGTTTCATGCGAGCGGAAGCCAGGGCAAAAACAGTGGGAAACGAAGGCAAGATGATGGCCCTAACTGCAGGAGTTAGGCACCGTACGCCCCTGTGGAGTAGCCTCAGAAAGCATGGGGTCAAAACTACCCAAGAATTCTTGGACCGAGCTGATCGATACATCAAGCTCGAGGATGCAATTGCCAGCGAGGGAAAGAGCCCAAATAAGGATAAAGGGACTGAAGACCCCGCCAAAGCCTCCAATGGGTCAAAGCCCAACGGCAACGACAAAGGCAATAGGAATGGCAATGACAAGAATGGGGGGAAGAGGCCCCATAACGAACCCTCTACCTTCAAGAGTAAGCGCGCTAAGGGCAACCGTTATGAGCCAAGGTTCACTAACTATACCGCCCTTGTTGAGTCTCGAGCAGAGATGTATCAGGCCACAAGTTTCAATGTACCCTACAAAAGACCCGCTCCCATTCGAAAGGATATTTCGAAAAGGGATACAACTAAGTTTTGTCATTTTCACAACGACTACGGACATGATATGAATGAATGTAACCAGCTGAAGGACGAAATCGAGTTCCTTATTAGACAAGGACACTTAAGGAAATACGTGTGAGCCGCAAGAGCTTCCCAACGAGAGGCTCCGGGTGGCAACGAGCAGGTGCCTACACACCAACGCTTGCCACCTTTACAGCATGATCTCGTGGCATGCACCTTACTCCCCATCTGCGGAGGCCCGCACCTCACGGGAAATAGCGGAAAGGCAAGGGAACAATACGCTCGGACCCTACGCCATGACCAGGACATCGAGATGATGACTGTGGAGGATCAGGCAATGAAAGAGGCTCGAACAGAGGACGATGTAATAACTTTCTCTAATAATGATGCCCAGCATGTCCGGTTCCCACATTCCGATCCGCTGGTCGTGGATGTTCAGATTGCCAATATGATGGTGAAAAGAGTACTGGTCGATACAGGAAGTTCAGTTAACATCCTGTATAAATCTTTGCTGGAACGAATGAAGTTGTCCACAAAGGACTTGGAGCCTTGCAACCAAACAATTTAAGGTTTCTCTGGTGAGGGACTCGCTCCAACAAGGTCAATCAAGCTTCCGGTGACAGCAGGTACTTTGCCCGCCAACAGGACATTACTCACTACTTTTATAGTAGTTGACTGTCCTTCGGCCTACAACGCAGTGATTGGAAGGCCAATACTGGTCGACCTTCGGACTGTCACCTCTATATGGCACTTAGCCATGAAATTCCCAATAGACGCAGGGGTAGGACGCGTATTGGGAAACTAGAGGGAAGCAAGGGAGTGCTACAATGCCTCAATCACTAAGGCCAAGAAGGGTATGTCGAGGAATGCTCCCCCAAAAGAGTTGCAAATGGCCATTGATGTACAAGCCCAATCAGGTGATGAAGTCACCAAATAGGGTGTTGCCCAAAGTGAGGATAGAGACTTAGATCCTCGCTTTGGGGATTGTGAAGAAGATATAGGACCTGTCGAGGACCTTGAAGAGGTCCAACTCGATGAAGAGTTTCCGACTAGAGTTGTGAAGGTCGGTAAAAATTTAGAAACAACAAGCAAATACGCACTGGTCGCATAAGGACATGGTTGGGATAGATCCTGTGGTAATCATCCATTTCCTGAACGTTGACAAAATCTTTCCACCTGTGCAACAGAAAAGAAGGCTACTCGATAAAGACAGATCAAAAGCCTTAAAGGAAGAAGTTGAAAAACTGAAGGAGAATGGGTTCATCAGGGTGGTGTTTTATCCGTCATGGGTCTCTAATCCAGTGCTGGTTCCCAAGACGAATGGCAAATGGCGGACCTGCGTGGATTTCACAGACCTTAACAAAGCCTGCCCTAAAGATTGCTTCCCACTCCCAAGGATCGACCAGCTGGTCGATGCAACTGCAAGCCATGAGATCCTCTCCTTCATGGATGCATACTCAGGGTACAATTAGATTAGTATGCATCCCCTTGATGAGGATCACACTAGCTTTTGGACCGATACAGGGCTACACTGTTACAAAGTAATGCCCTTCGGATTGAAAAACTCTGGTGCGACTTACCAGCGACTAGTTAACCACATGTTTAAGGAGTTGAACGGGATAAACATGGAGGTATACGTTGATGACATACTGGTGAAGTCAAAAAAGGCAGAAGGACATGTGAAGGATTTACAAGAGTGTTTCAATGTTCTGAACAAATACCAGATGAAGCTAAATCCTCTCAAATGTTCCTTCGGAGTAGGATCAGGGAAGTTCTTGGGGTTCATTGTCAATTCAAGAGGAATCGAGGCTAATCCCGAGAAGATCAAGGCCCTGATCGATATGAAATCACCAGTGAAGATCAAAGATGTGCAAAGTTTGACTGGAAGGTTTGCCGCGCTCAGTAGATTTATTTCAAAATCAACAGATAAGTGCGTCCCTTTCTTTAATCTACTTAGAGGCAACAAGAAGTTTGAGTGGACTAAAGACTGCGAACAGGCTTTCCAAGCCTTAAAAGCCCACATGGCGCAGCCTCCTGTCTTATCAAAGCCTGTAGATGGGGAAACTTTGTTCATATACTTGGTGATCACCGAATATGCTGCTAGTGCGGTGTTGGTAAGAAAAGAAGAAGGCGTACAAAAGGCGGTGTATTATTTGAGCAAGAGGTTAATTAGAGCCTATTGTCTAATTTTGGCCTCAAGGAAGTTACGTCCTTACTTCCAAGCCCATCCAATCACAGTCTTGACTGACCAACCCCTTCGTCAAGTTTTACAAAAACCAGAGGCTGCTGGTCGTTTGTTGAAATGGGCAGTCGAACTTGGGCAGTTCGATATAACATACTCACCGCAAGCAGCAATAAAAGGACAAGTCTTGGCTGACTTCATTGCTGAATTCACTGAACTCCCAGATAACGAGCAGAGTGAAAAGCCTAATGCACTTGAGCCTCAGGTTGAAGCTCCTTCGTGGAAACTATTCACAGACGGATCATCCAACGAATCCCACGTAGGAGCAGGAGTGATTTTGATAACGCCAGAAGGGCATTGATTTCACTGCGCAATTAGGTTTGATTTCACCGCTTCAAACAATGAAGCTGAATATGAAGCCCTACTCGCTGGATTAAGGTTAGCCAAAGACATGAACATAAAAGTGCTGGATATCTATAGTGATTCACAGTTGGTAGTGAATCAAGTCTTAGGGGAGTACCAAGCACGAGGCCTAAAAATGGTAGCTTATCTGAACAAAACAAAGGATCTGTTGGCACAATTTGAAAAATATACCCTCCATCAAATACCTCGAGATCAGAATTCAAACGCGGATACCTTAGCCAAACTCGCGAGTGCAAAAGATGCTAACACTTTAAATATAGTGCCAGTTGAGCGGCTATGCGCACCAAGCATACGAGCAGATGAAGCCAATATGGTGATCCAGTTAGCAGATACATGGATGGCACCATATTTAGAGTATCTCACGAACGACACACTACCAGCAGATAGAAACAAAGCCAGGACCCTTTAGAGACAGTGTTAGGAAAATATTGTTTTGCCTCAATGGAAATGATTATAATATTACAACTCTATGCAATAATATTACAAGTAAATATAGATTGATTAAATAAGGTTACAACTCTATAACTGAAAATACAAATAAATTAAAGAAAGGAAGAAGATGATGATGAAGAAGAGAATAGTGAGAATACAACTCTAAGCAAAAGATTACAAGTAAAATAAAGTGTTTAGACCAAATGAAAAGATTACAACTCTTAAACAAAATATACAAGTAAATAGAACAAGAGAATAAGAAGAAAAACAATAGAATAAAAAGAAGAACAAAAACACAATCAAACTCTCACTTACACAACCTAAGTGAAGAGGATTGGGGATCACCAACTTGAACAAGGTTTAAAACCTTTATCCAAAAGCTTATTTCCCCCTAACTCAAGCACTAAGGGATCTCTATCAGATATTGGAAAAGCTTTCTGGAATTATCAAGCCTCGAGGTGTTTCTAGTCAAGTGCTCTAGTGGATATAAAAGTTGTTGTGTCTTACAAGTGAGCTATAGGCTCCTATTTATAGAGTTTAGAGACACCCTTTGAATTTCAAATTCCACCAACCCCCATGGCTGTTACCAATGTTTAATTGGATTAATATGGAATTAAAAAAGAGATTTGGGAGTTATTTGGGTTTTTTGAGCCGTTCAACAAATATTGAAAAAACTGAAAATTGGTCAGTTTTTTGGCCTGTGGCCGCGGCCACTGGTCTCTGTCCCACAGGCCACGACCATTGAATGTTGGTGGTCGCGGCCACTGACCAATTTCAGCACAAAAAATTGTGCTGTTTTTTCAAACGGTTCCAAACCCTCCCAAATGATTTTGTAACTCCCAAAACACATTATTGGGGTTAAAATCATATCTCTAACAGCCATATCACATATGCTTTTATGAAATTCATCTCAATATTGTGTAACAACAATTTTACACAATAAAGGGTAATATTTGGAAGTTACAAATTTGTAACACCAAATATGTTACATTATTTGGATATATCTCATATATCTAAATATTGTAACTCTCTATTATATGTTACAATATGTGATACACTTTGTCACATTTATTTAATCTAAAACATTATATTATAATATAATATAATTTTACATTATACTATAAAATAATATAACAGACAATCTGTAAGGTATATCCTGGTCGATGGCATTTTATATCGAAGAGGATACTCAATGCCACTGCTCAGATGTGTTACACCAAAAAAGGCTAAAGAGTTGATGAAGGAGGTACATGAAGGCTTCTGCGGAGACCACGCTGGGGGGCAAAGCCTATCGAAGAAGATCCTAAGGCAGAGATATTTCTGGCCAATGATGAATGAGGACTCGATGGAGTTTGGGCGAAAGTATGATAAGTGTCAGTGATTTTCCAAGATCCCACGAGCAGCTCCCAACGAGTTAAAGCAAATGCAAAGTCCATGGCCCTTCACAGTATGGGGTATAGATTTAATCGGGTCCTTGCCTACAGGGAAAGGTGGTGTGAAATATGCAGTGGTAGCTGTCGACTACTTCACAAAATGGGTCGAGGTTGAACCGCTAGCATCCATAACGACAAAGAAAGTACTTGATTTTGTTATCAAAAACATTGTTTGTCGATATGGATTGCCAAGAAAGATTGTCTCAGACAATGGCACCCAGTTTGATAGTGACTTGTTCACAGACTTCTGCGAAAGACATGGCATCATCAAGAGCTTTTCTTCAGTTGCTCACCCCAAGCAAATGGGCAAGTCGAAGCAGTTAATAAAACATTGAAAGATACCCTGAAGAAAAGGCTCGAGGAAGCTAAAGGAGCATGGTCAAAACAGTTGCCTGAAGTCCTCTGGTCGTATAGAACATCCCACCGAACAGCAACAGTTCATACCCCATTTTCCTCAGCATACGGGTACGAAGCCATGTTGCCTGTCGAGTTAGATCCGCCCTCGCACCGCAGAATAACATACAACCAAGACCAAAATAGCCAATTGTTGATGGAGTCCCTAGACCTAGTCGAGGAGAAATGAGAAAAGCCCAGCTCCGAGTAGCTGCGTACTAGCAAAAAGTCGCTCGGTATTTTAACTCCAAAGTAAAAGAAAGAAAGTTCAACGTCGGGGACTTAGTACTTCAAAGAGTTTTCTTAAACACCCGTGACCAAGCTGCTAGAGTACTCAGACCAAACTGGGAAGGACCTTACCAGATTGAAGAAGTCCTTCATCCAGGCACTTTCAAACTTGCACGCTTGAATGGAGATCTTGTTCCACGTTATTGGAATGGAGAACACCGGCACAAGTATTATCAGTAAACAGTCTTTCTTAAAGGACTGGCTTGTATTTATTTTTACTTTTTACAAGTTTTTGAAAAAGGGTTAGTCATGAGATATGGCTAATCGCTTATAAGTGTAAGATGTTTTTTAAGATCACTCGTAAAGACATGTTTAGTCCATTTAATACGATAATTATAAGGGATTGTGCACAGCCAGTCATTCTTGCCAAACTTTGTAATTTTTTACAAGTATTTGCTCATTACGTGTGTTGTTTTGCTGTATTACAATTTCCATGTTCTATACCGAGCAGTAATGTTTGTACAGGTTTTGGTCAAGGCAAGTGAACAAGGACCTAAAGCTCCTCGATCACTTGGGGGGCATATAAGGTACATAGGAAGCAAAGCATACCAAAAGGTATGTAAACACATGAGCAAAATAAGTGAAAGCATGCTACGGTCATGCGAACATATGTTATAACAAAGTAAAAATATTATAATATCAAAAGAATTCTTTTACACCGCAAGCAGTACTGCTCGGATGTAAATGTTAAGTTTAAAAGAAAAAGCTGCCCATGCAGCAATAAAAGCAAATAAATATTATCTTAACATCATGACCCGTGGGTCATGTAAGAAAAACAAAACAAGGAAAAATTAGCTAAGGGGCAGCAGGAGGATCTTGGGGAACGTCTTGGTTGACCACTTCTTCTCCAGCTTCCCCTCCATCCATCCCTGTGGCCAGCGAAATCTTAGGGGAGGCAGGAACTCTGGCCCTTTCTTCTGCAGCCAGTCGAGCAGCGCAGCGAGCCAACTCAGCTTTCCTGGCATCCTCTGGAAGGTAGCCGAAGTTGGCACTTTGGTTATGCTTCCAGAAATCGTAGAAGCATCGAAGTGTCACATTCTTGTACCTTTCTAGGTCTTTGGCGTTCGTGAGCTTGAGTTGCTTCACTTGGCTCTTTAGGCTGGCAATGCTCTTATCTTTCGCAAGATTTTCCTCCTGGAGCCTTTTGACATCGCGCCAGTGGATTTGTCTTGCCTCCTGGTATTCCTCTCTCTATTTTCTAGCACTTTCCAGAGAGGCCTATTTCTCCACTAGATCCGCAGCCAAAGAGTCCTTCTGCTGGGTCACCACTTCCAGCTCCCCTGCATGCCTTTACCTCTGCGGCTTGAAGCTCCTCCATCAAATTCAACTCCCGAGCACGGGACTGCTCGATGCTGGTACCCGAGCGCAGACGGGCAGCCGTTAAAGTCAGCATGGCCTACGCAAAAAATAAGTGTTAGATAGACTTTAGGAAAGTTAGATTGTATGTAAAGAGAAGTAAGATGCTTACACTGGCAGTCTCGTTCAGGGCCCTGTTAATGATCTGATTGACCCCCATTTCCTCTGTCCCTGCCATGGCCTCTTTGCAGCGGTCATGTTTGAGGATTTTGGCCAGGCGATCCTTGGCAGATCTCAGGGCACGGTGTGACAGTTCCGTCCCAGTAGAAGCCCCCCCAGCCTGTTGTGTTTGTTCGGTAGGGGTTGGGGGTGATGGAGTTTTGGCAGCTGGAGCGTTTGAAGGTTGAACCTCCTGCTCGAGAGGATGTTGTTCGGTATCTTGGGCAGGAGGCCCGTCTGCCAGAGAGCCCGAGGCTCGGTTCTTCTTAGCCGAGGGCATTTGGTTGGACTCCCCATCATGTCACCTAGACGACTTCCTCTTGCGAACCAGGGGGACTTATTCCTCCTCCTAAGTGTTGTAGATGTCGAAGACATTGGCAGAGGCCATTTCTGCAAAAGAAGTAAACATGCGGACAATGAGCCAAAAATGGGTAACAAATTATGTTGCATCAGAAAAGAAATAAGGAAAAATTGTAAAGTCCAATACCCAAGCTATTACTACTAGTCGTTATACTATTGACTCTACTAGTCATACACTCACTCTCTGGCATGAAGAAGTCTGGCCCTAGGTTTGGAGTATATGTAAAATTGTCATCCCTGTCAAATAAGTGACAGGGAATTGGTAAGCTATCTAGGAATAAAATAACTGTACCATTTTCATCAGAGGACTCGTCTAAGTCAATGACGGGCTTGCTCACCTTTTGTTTTCCCTTTCCTTTGGGGGCAGAAGACCTTTCTGTTGAGGGGGGTGCCAACGGGTTCCCTAATTGTAACCCCAGTTGGTCTCCGTCGAGGAGAAGACACTGGGGGCTACGGCTCAGGATTTTCCTCGGCAGTGGCACTACCCGCCGCGAATTCCCTCACATCCCGGTGAGGGGCCAGGAGGCCAACTAGCCTCAAGTTGGCCTCGGTGACTAGAGATTTGACGGTCTTCTCAACGTCTGTCATGCTGGCCAACATGGCAGACCTCAACACCACATCTGGTGTTGGGTCTGGTCGCAACCATGGGCCTGAAAAACACAAGAAGTTTCAGAAAAATGCAAGGAAAAATGCTAAGTAAAAATAGCGACCAGTGGAAAAAGACTTTTACCTCCTCGAGTGAAGGCCAGGTTATTCGCGACCATGTCAGCCATGAGGAAATACTCCTGACTGTATTTCCCCACGTTTGAAATGTGGGTTGTATCACTCAAGAAGGTTCGGCTAGTCTCTTGGTGACAAAAGTGAAAGAACCCCGTACCAGACTGTTGAGGGTTGGACTTAAGGTCAAAAAGGTAATTGACCTCATGAGGGGTAGGCTCTGGCCATTTTTTGTGGTTATAAAAGATATAGAGTGCAATAAGCATTCTATATCCATTTGGTGTGATTTGAAAGGGGGCGACTCCAAAATAGTTCGCCACCCCTTGGAAGAATGGATGAAGAGGAAGAGTAGCCCCAGCCTCTATGTGATATCTCGACCAGGCGCTATAAACGCCTCCAGGCAAATTTTTCCGCTCGTCCGCAGTAGGGAGTTTGAGGGTTACCCCAGAAAGGCCGTATTTTCTGAAGTAGTTAGCTAACATCCTAGGGGTTACATGACTGAGTGGGGCAAGATACCACTCGACGTCGGGAAGAACTGAATACCGAGGACGAGCTCTGACTTGGCTGGGAGGGTCGAGAGCATTATTGTCTCGACCACTAGTCGAGGGAACCCTTGCCTGTGAGCCAGGCTGGGCTGGTGGATTTGAAGGGTTTTTCTACTTCTTGGCGGTAGACTTGGCACGACCCATGCTGGCAGAAGTTGGTTGAGGTCTTGGAGGAGAGCTTCGCGAAAAGGGAATCTCTTGGATTCACTGAGCTGGTTGCTCTTCGCCCTCGAGCAGCTGTGCAAGCAAGTCATCGTCTATCGGCCTTTCACCTCCCCAAAAATCTGGCATTAAAAGTTGCGAACAGAAAAAATGGGAGGTGAGGAAGAAGAGCCTAAGAAGTCGGTTAGAATAACGTTGTTCATGTTCAAAAGTCTAACTTTTATACAGCAGCATTCTAACGAAAAATTGAAATTTTCATACGAACTATTTGAAAAATAGATCAAAAAGTGAAAGTAAAAAGTTTTTTCTAAAAAAGCTTTTTCAACTCCAGTAAGGACGGGAAAAACCCAGTTTTTCAACTAGCCTAAAAATCGAATTTTTACTTCGATTTTACGTCCTAAACCTATGATCTCGACTATCAAACTGATTCATAACCCCTACAAATTAAGTATGCTCAACCATATCTAACGTCAATAGCCAAACATCCAATTTTCCTATATTTTTACTCAGAAACACGACACTGTTTCAGAGCCTAAAAAGCTAGCATAAACAGACATGCACAGCACAGTAAAGGGTGCGAAAGTTCTGAAATTTACCTATACGAAGATTGAGAAGTCCTGGAGAAATTTTGATTCTAGGCGTGCGAGTAGCAGATTCCTGGAACAACGAAGGATGAACTTCAGAGAAATTTCTGGGCTCTGTCTTGGGAGTTCTTGGAGTGTTCTTGACAAAAATATAGCTTGTAAAAAGTGGAAAGGTAATTTTGAAGGCTATATATATTGTCTGAGATATGTTAAAAAGAGGCAATCATAAGTTCCCCTTTTTCGAAGCATGGGGAAATGTGATAGCCGTCAAAGGTTTACTTGGGAACCAAAAAGGCATGATTGGACATGGGTAGGTCACTTTTTTCAAGGAGGCACAAACTACTCTGACAGATTTGGTGGGGTAATCGAATGGTCATTGTCCTAAAGTTTATTTATTGTTGGTCGTAATAAATAAACTTGGGGGGCAAATGTTATCCAAAAAGCAGGTGTGGATGACATGGCAAATATTTTCAACACGTGGCTGACACCTGGCTGAGGTTTTGTTCGACCATCGATCAGGGATGTTCCCCTGACACGTCATTTGAGTTTTGTATATGACCAGACTGCTCGTATACTCCGTATATTTTTTAGTAATCTTGTACAGTTGTAATCATATCCGAGATTATTTCTGTTTATACCTGATTATCCGATTAATTAGGTATAAAGATCTTTGATTGATTCATGTAACCCACCTTGAGCCTATAAATAAAGAGAAATAGCTAAAGGGAGGGACTTTTGGCTAATTTTTTTTTATGCTTTAAAAGAGAATTTTGGCTATTATCTTTCGGTTGTATTACTCATCCCTCGAAGGTTTGTGAAACTCATAGAACCCTAGTTCTTTGATCACCCCTTTGAGAATCAAGATCAATAATAACTTAAGTGGACGTAGGTCATTACCAATTCTTGGGGCTGAACCACTATAAATTGTTGTGTCGTTTATTTTTCTTTCCATTGGATGCTATTCAATACTTTCCCTCACATCAAGTATTTGACTCCGTGTCAGTTGACCAAAATGAGGGTCAACACTATTAAGGTCGTGTTTGGTTTGTAATCCATACACTTATATTTTTAATCTAGTTCGCATATTTGGTTACATCCAAACATTTTTATCTTTTGATAATTTGGTTATGTCCAAACTTTCTTAGCTCACGCGTTTGGTTACGTCCAAACACTTATATGTTTTTGATAGTTTGGTTATATCCAAACTATTTTAGCTCGCGCATTTGGTTATATCCAAACACTTATATGCTTTTCGTATATGCAATTTTATTTTTTCAAGCTGATGGTATATGTACCACTAATGCCCCCTTAATATCCTATGAGTGTGACCATAGGTTATTTAATTAATAGAGATTGCAAAAAATATAGCATATTAAAACAAAATCAAACTTTATTTGAATAATTCAATAATAGGAAAATAGTACAGACAAACAAGCATGGTTATAGACGACACCATTCCTACACTATTGATAGTAAGGTCGTAGATGTTCGCCATTCCATGCTCGTGGTACCAAACTTCCATTCAATCTTGCCAACTTGTATACGTCGGGTCGGATGACTGATTCTATCTGATAAGGTCCTTCCCAATTTGGCTCGAGCACGCCAACTGCTGGATCCCGTGTTGCCAAGAATACACGCCTCAGTAACAAATCTCCTATGCCGAATTTTCTATCTCGAACTCTTTTGTTGAAGTACCAGGTAGCTCGTTGTTGGTATGTAGCATTTTTTAGCTGAGCTTCATTCCTTCTTTCTTCGATTAGGTCCAAAGTTTCTTCGAGCTGGGATTGGTTCAAGGTTTGGTCATAAGCGAGGGCTCAAATTATGGGAATTTCGACCTCGATTGGCAACATAGCCTCGCAACCATACGCTAGAGAATATGGGGTATGTCCAGTTGATGTACAAGTCGTGGTCCTATATGCCCATAGGACTTGGGGCAATTCTTCGGGCCATCTTCCTTTAGCTTCTTCCAACTTTTTCTTTAGCGAACTCTTTAGGGACTTATTTACAGCTTCGACCTGGCCATTTTCCTAGGGATGGACCACCGATGAGAAGCTCTTTATTATCCCATTTTTTTCACAAAAGTTGGTAAATAGATCGCTGTCAAATTGAGTACCGTTATCAGACACAATCTTCCTTGGCATCCCATATCGACATATGATGTTCTTCACTACGAAGTCGAGGACTTTCTTCGAGGTGATCGTCGCCAAAGGTTCGGCTTCGGTCAACTTTGTGAAGTAATCTACGGCAACTACTGCGTATTTCACTCCGCCTTTGCCAGTCGGCAATGAGCCTATGAGGTCGATTCCCCAGACTGCAAATGGCCAGGGGGAGGTCATCATAGTTAGCTCGGAGGGTGGAGCTCGAGGAATTGTGGAAAATCGTTGGCACTTATCACACCTCTTGACGTAGTCGAATGAATCTGTTTTGATGGTAGGCCAGAAGTATCCCTGGCGTATGATCTTCTTGGATAGGCTATGCCCCCCAGTATGGTCTCCACAGAACCCTTCGTGAATTTCCTCCATGATTTTCTTAGCTTCGGGTGGGGTCACACATCGGAGTAACGGCATGGAATATCCTCTTCTATACAACTTTCCATCTATAATGGTATACCTGGGGATCTGATGCATCAGTTTTTGAGCCTTGGTCCGTTCTTCTGGGAGAATGTCGGTCTCAAGGTATTCAACTATCGGAGTCATCTAGGTTGGCTCGGAATTGATCATGCAAACATCCTCCTACTCATGCTAATGAATACTGGCTGTCGTGAGATGTTCGATTGGCACGACATTCAGTTCGTCAGCATCGGTAGAGGTAGCAAGCCTGGCTAAGGCGTCCGCGTTCGAGTTCTGCTCCTGGGGGACCTGTTCTATCGCATAGAACTCGAAATGCTCTAGTGCTGATTTTGCCTTTTCTAAATATGCAGCCATTCTCGTACCATGAGCCAGATACTCTCCTAAAATTTATTAACCACCAGCTGGGAATCACTGTATTAATGTATTTCTTTGGCCTTCAGTTCCTTGGCCATACGGAGCCCTGCCAGTAGGGCCTCGTATTTGGCTTCCTTGTTCGACGCTTCGAAGTCAAATCTCAAAGCAGAGTGAAATTGACTTCCTGCCGGGGTGATCAGAATTACACATGCCCCCGATCCATTCTCATTGGAAGACCCTTCAACGTAAAGTTTCCACAGTTTGCGGGCCGGGGTTATAACTTCATCGTTGGTCACACCAGTGCATTCCACTATGAAGTCTGCCAAGGCCTGTCCTCTTATGGTCGTTCTAGGATGATAAGTGATCTCGAATTGTCCGAGCTCAACAACCCATTTGAGTAGTCGATCGGAGGCTTCTGGCTTGGACAAGACTTGTCTTAGTGGTTGATCGATCAATACATGGATGAGGTGCGCCTGAAAATAGGGTCGGAGCTTTCGAGATGAGTGGATTAGGCTGAGAGCTAACTTCTCCATCAAGGGATATCTTGATTCTGGCCCTAGTAACCTTTTACTGACATAATACACAGGCCTTTGCACTTTTTGTTCTTCTCGCACGAGTACCGTGCTTATGGCATGCTCGGTCGTAGCAAGGTATAGGTATAGAACTTCTCCCCTTATCGGTTTTGACAAGATGGGGGTTCTGCGAGGTGTTTCTTGAGCTCTTGAAAAGCCAACTTGCATTCCTCCGTCCATTCGAATTTCTTGCCTCCCCTCAAAAGGTTGAAAAATTGAAGACAACGGTCTGTAGATTTCGAAATAAATCTACTTAGCGCCACCATCTTGCCAGTTAAACTTTGGACATCCTTATGCTTTCGAGGTGAGGGCATATCAATTAGAGCCTGGATCTTGTCTGAATTTTCTTCTATTCCCCGGGAATTTACAATGAAGCATAGGAATTTTCCCGAAGATACTCTGAAAGAGCACTTCTGAGGGTTGAGCTTCATGTTATATCTCCGTAATACGGCGAAGCATTGTTAGAGGTCATCAATATGGTTATTGTTATGTTGAGATTTAACTAACATATCGTCAACATAAACTTCCATGTTATTACCTATATGTTCGGAGAACATCATGTTTACGAGTTGCTGGTAAGTGGCTCCAGCATTCTTGAGCCCGAATGGCATGACGTTATAGCAATACAGCCCTTTGTCTGTCACAAAACTCGTATGCTCTTGGTTAGGGGCGTGCATGGAAATCTGGTTATCTCCAGAATAGGCATCCATGAACGACATGAGTCCATGCCCTGCCGTGGCGTCCACGAGCTGGTCGATCCGAGGTAAAGGGAAGCAGTCCTTAGGACATGCCTTATTGAGGTCCGAGTAATCAATACAGGTTCGCCATGTCCCGTTAGGCTTCGGGACTAGCACCGGGTTTGTAACGACCCAAATTGCTAATAAGGCTTGGGGCCTTGATTAGTGTGTCGGGAGGGCAATAACTGTTATACTGTATTAATTTATGTGAATTTAATTAATATGTGGTTAGAATGCATGTTTAGGTGAAATAAATATGCATGTGGGCCCCATTTGGTTGTTAGGGGTAAATTGGTAATTTCAGCCCGCTAAGGGCATAAATGTAATAATTATGTTATATGATTAATTCCACGTGTGAGTGGTGATATTGTAGTGATGCACGTGCCGAGACGGTCCTAGGGAGCTAATTAGTATAAAAGTCACAACGGGATTAAATACCTGGCTCGGGAGGAGCCTAGGGGTATTTTGGGAATTTTATAATTTGAGTTTGTGAGTTAATGGTTAATGGTGATTGAGTAACTTGAGTGACCATTGGAAACTATTGAGAGTAACAATTTTAGGTGAGAAAAATGGTAGAATTGTAGGAAAGGTGAAATGGCAAAAACGCCCTTGAGGTTTAGTTAGGAAGGGAATTACATGGAGGGGTAAAATGGTCTTTTGGTAGGATATAGATAACTTCAGATGAGGGAAATGTTATTCACGTTTTAACACTTAGGCATATTCTGTTTTGGCTGGAAGCTTGAGGAGAAAACTAGAAAGAAAGGAAAGGAAGAAGGGAGCTGAAATTTGAAAGAACTAGGAGGAGAATTAAGTGGTTGGAGGTAATTAAACTTGATCATAGACCAAGACTTTTCTGAAGTAAGGATTTGTCTCTGTTTTTGTTTAAGTTTAAGCTTAATTTCTAGAAAGTAAGTGTGGATATTTAAAGATAGTTGTGGCTGGTTTTGTAAGGAATTCAGTTTGGGTAATCAGGAGGAATTGGCTCAAAGCTGGGATTGGAGAGAATTCAAGCTGAATTATTGATTGAGGTAAGAGTTTTAAACATCTTTGAATTTTCGTATCTGATGTGGTTTAAGAATTTAGAAGCATGGTTTACATTTTTCAAGTCTTGGTTTAAGTTTTAAAAGCTATGGTTTAAGTTTCTGGAATTTGAAACCAAAGTGTGGATTTTGGGTGTGATTGTGTGTTGGACCTTGTTGTTGGTGTTTTTAGGATGTTAGATGGTTCATTTGAGGTTTCAAATTGGTTTTGGGGTTTGGGTTGAATTGGAAGTGTTTTGGCTCGGGAAAAACGCAGGGGAAAACCCAGAATTCTGGGTTCGCGAAGGGGCGCCGCGGCCCTGTTCTTCTGCACCGCGGCGCTAGGCTACAGCAGGGGCGTAGGCCATTCTGGGCGCCGCGGCCCTCATTGGAGGGCACCGCGGCGCTAGGCCATTTTTGGGCAGGGGAAAATTTCCATTTTAGGGTTTTTGCCCAGGGGGATCGGGGGTGTTTTCGCTACTTTGTTTTGGGAAATTGGAGGTCCTGAGAGTACGGGATTGGTCCCAGGAAATGGTTTTGGATTGGTTAGTATTAAATAGTGTTTTTTATGTGTTGTGACTAGGTTTTGTTGAAGAGTCTCAGGATAGAGGACCGTGCCCGTGACTTCGGTGCTTAAGGAGCTCGGGACACAGGTAAGAAAACCACTGTCTTCCACAGAGCTTGTATGCAGGGCTAAGCCCTATATGTCTGTGTTGCAGGGCATAGCCCTTTGATTGATTTGTTCATAATTAGTATTTGCTTTATTATGCTATGTATGCATATGTGTAAATGTTCAGTAAGAGCCGGGAACGGCGCAGGCCGAGGTCGACAAGGCCAGAAACGGTAAGGGACCGAAAACGGTGTTAGGCATGTGGAGTGCAAGGCTGAGAGCGGCAAGGGGCCGGGAGCAGCATTGAGCACGTGGAGTGCGAGCTGCCAGGGCGAGACCCTAAAGGATACCTGGGATATCCTCACGGTGTGGACCGCGAACCCAGGGCATGGTAAAGCACCTGGGACAGCATGGTCGTATGTGTTTAGCCTATTGATGGCCTGTTTAACTGATAAGTGTTTATTATGCATATGTTATCTGCTTGTGAGGGTTTTCTTGCTGGGCTTCAGCTCACGGGTGCTCTGTGGTGCAGGTAAGGGCAAGGGGAAAGTCAACCAACCATGGGTACGGAGAGCGTGAAGCGGCGCGTACATGTTTGGCCTGCCTGGCTGCCACAGCCAGTGGTTTTGGGAGATGGTTGTATTAAAACTTAGATTTTGTCGTCTTATCGATTTGACTTGTGATTATATGTTATAAATATTTCTAAACAGTATCTTGGGATCCCAAGTGTCAAACACTCGATGATTTATAGTAAATGGAATTATTTTCAAAGTTTATTTAACTGTTTATGATTTAGTCACACTTTTGACCTAAGACCTCGATTAGCGAGTTAAGTGCACGTTTAAAACTCACTTAGTAACGGCTCTAAGGAAGTAGGGCATTACAGGATTGGCCACCCAATCGGGGTAAAAAGCGTCCCTGATGAATCGGTTTGCTTTCAACCTGTCGACTTCCTCTTTAAGGGTCTTTTTCTTGTCGTCATCCAATAGTCTTCGCTTTTGCTGCTTCGAAGGGAAGCCTTTTTCGATGTTCAATGTATGGCTTACCACATTCGGACTTATCCCTATCATGTCTGAATGCGGCCATGCGAAGATGTCCTGGTTCTTTTTTAAGAAGCAAATTAATTGTTATTTTGTTTCTTCGGGAAGGTTTTTCCCTACCTTTATTGTTTTCGGGGGATCTGCTTCTTCGAGCCTGATTTCTTCGAGCTCTTCCAATGGTTTGAGATCAGCTCTTTCCTCTATTCTTGGATCGATTTCTTCATCTATTTCGAAGATTGTCTCGTCCTTATTCTGAATAATGACGAGTGCTTGTGCGCTCGTCTGCTTCTTTCCTCTAATGGAAATACTATAGCATTCCCTTCCGGCTAGCTGGTCTCCTTTCAGTGTTCCAATGCCACTAGAAGTCAAGAACTTGATGGCCAAATGCCTTACAGACAAGACTGCCCCCAGCCTTACTAGGGCGGGTCTCCCGAGCAGCACGTTGTAGGCCGATGGCAACTCCATTACTACGAATTCCATCATCTTGGTTGTTGAGATTGGGAAGTCTCCCAAGGTCATAGGGAGTTCGATGGACCCCATACAGGAAATCCCTTCTCCTGAAAAACCATACAACGTCGTTGCACAGACCTTTAGGTCACGAAGCACGAGTCCCATCTTTTCTAAGGTGGCCTTATATAGAATGTTCACTGAGCTCCCATTATCTATAAGAACTCGGTGAACCCTCTTGTTCACGAGCTGAAGAGTGATGACTAGTGGGTTGTTGTGAGGAAATTGAACATGGGACGCATCGTCATCAGTAATGGTTATAGGTTAAGATTCAACCCTTTGGTACTTCGGAGCTCTAGGTTCGGGTTCATAAGGGGACCCGTCGCCAGTTTTTAGCTCATTCACGTATCATTTTTGGGCGTTCTTGCCCGATCCTGCGAGATGAGGCCCGCCCGAGATGGTTACAACATCTTCTCCATCAATCGGAGGGGATCTCTCGTCTTCCCAAGCTCGGGAATTGTTGTTTTGGGCAGGCGGCAGTGCAGCTATCTTCTGGTTGGTAGAAGCCTGATTATTGTTTTGGTTTCTGACATACTGCCTGAAGTATCCTCTCGAGATCAAGCCTTCGATCTCGTCCTTCAGTTGCCTGCACTCATCAGTAGTGTGTCCAGT
The DNA here is from genome assembly GCF_963169125.1 of Humulus lupulus. Taxonomy (NCBI): domain Eukaryota; kingdom Viridiplantae; phylum Streptophyta; class Magnoliopsida; order Rosales; family Cannabaceae; genus Humulus; species Humulus lupulus. The sequence continues at coordinate 98,840,342 of NC_084795.1, read as the reverse complement.
ATCTCTGTGAAATTGACAGTATTGTTGAATCCCAAAAGAGGGTGTTTTAATATTTAAACTCGCAAGTGCACGAATCATTTCGGAATATAATGTTCATGTAAGTACGAGGTCGAACCCATGGGAGTTGACTAACATCAAAAGAAACTATTTCAAACAAAGCAAGAATATTCTAACCTAGTTCCAAATATTTGATGAGATTTTGTTTTAGAAAAATAAAAGACAAGTAATAAAAAGATTTAAGATTAAATAGAAAAATGGTTTTCAAATGAGATATGTAAAATAAGATTATTAAGATATTAGAATCCACAAAATGCAAGTTCAATAGTATTTATAAGTATATTGATTCCCAAGTTTAGATATAGTTGAAATAAATCACGCTATATTTTTTTCAAAATACATTTTCTATTCAAGCACAAGTTACTTTCAAAAAGGTAGGATTTTTCTTCACTTATATAAAATATAATTTCTAAGCATTAGTTGTGTTACAACCTAATGAAACTACAAAAAATCAAAGAGATTATGTTTAGGCAAAATATGATACTTATGCTCTAAGAATTAGATGTGAACAATTTAATGAAAAACATTTAATCAAAGAATATCATATTTTTGCATAATGAAGAACTAAGTGTAATATGCTTTAACAATCAACACTAGATGAAAAATGCATATCTTTGATAGAAAAATCCATAAACAATGTTGTACAAATGGGAAATCAACATACAACAAAAAATACTATCTAGTTACATTTTGCTTCATCATCATCCTAATAATCTTTGAAAAAGATTAGAAGCTCATAACTAGATTGAAATAAAAATTACAAAATAACATACTTGACATGCTCTTCAAAAGATGAAAATGGTAGAGAGAAAATAGTGAAAAGAAGAGAGAAAAATATGTGTAGAAGATGTTGAAAAGATGACGAAGAAGAGCCCCCCAAATGGTCTTACAAGACTCTATTTATAGGCAAAATATGGAGATTAAATTAATCAAATTAAAATAAATAAATTGATTAATTTAATTGTGTTGGGAAGTGGTAGGATAAATAGAGTAAGTGTAAGAGTATTGGAAAAATGAAATGTTTGGTTGGGTAAAAGATTAGTGAAAAGCTAGGGTAAAAAAATAAATTAGGAATGTTTATTTAGGTAAGAAAAATAGGGAAGAGTGAATTGATATTTGAGTGAAAGGAAAAAATATTGGGAAGAAAAATGTGACTTTTTGGTCTTTTTGGTGGCTGTTTGGTGCTGAAGGAGTGCTGGGCCTGGACTGCTTTGTGGTGCAACTAGACATTCATCAGGCGGTTGGGCCTAGCTGGTGGCAGGCGACCCAGAAGCTAGTGAGAAGAGTAGCTTGGTGGGCTGAAGAATTCGGGCCCGTGTGGCTGGAAGGAACAGCTGCAGGCGTGAACGTGATGGTGATGATACTATATGCTGATGGGAGATTGCTTCAGGGTGAGGTGGTGGAGCACGCTGATGAAGAGGGAGGCTGGAGGGAGAGACCGAAAATGGGCCTGGGCTGAGGGCTATAACGGGCTTGGCTGAAGGAAAATGCCAGTTTTTCACTTCCTTTTCTTTGAAAATGCCATTTCTTCTCCTTCATCTTTCTTATTTTTCAATAGCAAAAATACACCAAATTCCCTAACAAAATAAACATAAACTAAATCATAATAAAATATTTCCACTATAAAATAAATCAAGTTAATTCTTTGAAAATATTAATTATAACTTAATTTATATTTAACATTTAAATTCAAGAATACAACATTTTTTTTACCTCAAACTAAACAATAATAATTCAAATAATTGACTACAACATTTTACAACAAAATAACTATAAAAACACACAAAAATCTATAAAATTAAAATAAAGCTAATAAATTCAAAAAGTAATTAAAACTTAATAATTTAATTAAAAACTTAAGAACTAAATCATTTTTAGCTTAAAAAGTGTGGTAAAATAACTCTAATTTCTAGAGTTATCAAGTATTTACTGGAGTCTCTCTTGGATTTTTTATTTCTAAGGGGGTCTAGACGTCTGAAAGGGACCTGGTTTTCATTAGCCAGGTAAATATTCTCCCGAGACTCATTGAGCTCGGTGTACACCTTGTACATGGAGAAATACCTTTCCCCTTTCTTCTTCTTTCCCCCTTCCGCCTTGAGGTTACTTCCTTCATTCTTCTTTCTTTTGGAAGGGTTTTCTGCAGGGGGTTTCGAGGCTGATGGGTCCGCCGAGGTCGAGGCAGAGTTTACGTTTGTCCTTGTAGTTATGGGCTGAGAGGTCATATTCAGCGTTGACCTCGCCTCTTCTACATTGACAAACCTCTGAGCTCGTCGATTAAACTCGGTTATGGACCTCACAGGCTTCCTTTGCATATCTTCCCAGAGGGAACTTCCCAGCATTACCCCAGCTTGGACGACCATTAAATGACCGCTTTCGTCTACAGCACGAGCTCGGGCGACTTCCAGATTGAATCTTGTAAGGTAGCTTTTCAGCGTTTCATTTGGCTGTTGCCGAACGTTGGTCAGGGTCGATGCCTCGGGCCTTATCTCGATCATGGCTCTAAATTGCTTCTTGAAATCCCTTGACAACTGATCCCAAGAAGTGATTGAATGCCTCTTATATTTTTCGAACCAGTATTTTGCTGGTCCTGTAAGCGATGCTGGAAACAGCATGCATCTGAGCTCGTAACCCACATTACTTGCTCTCATAATAGTGTTAAATGTACTTAAGTGACTGTATGGGTCGGATTTCCCTTCAAAAGGTGGGACATGAGGAATCCGAAACCCTTGAGGAAATAGAGTGTTGGAAATGTGGGGAGCGAATGGTTCGAGCTCCTCATCAGAATCTTCGTCCCAATTCCGCCCTCGCTCATTCTGTAAGAGCCTAAATGCTCTTTCCAGTTGATCAATTCTCTCCTGAACTGGATCCACGGGGGGTCTCGCCTGAAATCGGTTGTCGTCGATCACAATTCCAGGCTCGCGCCTTCGCTGCGCCCATTTAGTCGATCTCTCAGGTCTGGGTTTGAGGGGTTACCACTACCCCGATTTTGATTCAGCTGTTTCCGCAAGTCAGGGTGGTTCCTTTGGTTCCCAGTATTTCTGCGTCCCTGATCATACATACTGACTGATCTGGTGTCCCCTGAGTCTTCGCTGGCGAGGCTCGTTGCATGATTGTTTCGAGAGGGATTCCTCTTAGGTTGCCTCGTCTCTATAGTGTGAGATCGAGACATTTGGCTTCTCGTCGGCTGGGTGCCTCTCCGTTCTCTAGCAGTTTCTCCATTCCCCTGCTTCCGTCCAGCCCGCCTTTCCCTATCACCCTGAGTCAGTTGTGTGTTTCTCCGAGTCGATGAGGGATACCTTATTGGTGACGGAGGGTGCCGTATGGGTGATGGTGGCTGCCACCCATTTTGGGGTCTGGATGGTCCCGAGTTTGCCTGTGCTGGCTCGGGAACATTCTGCATGTTACCAGGATTCTGAGTCTGAGCCGCTGCAGGGGCTCGGTTATTCCCAGTTTCAGCTGGTAACTCAGCAGTTGAGTTAACAGGAGCTTTAGCCCGGGTGTTTCTTCGGGGCCTCGAGGGAGCAGGCTATTCTGCTGGTGGAGGAGGTTGCTCCGTTCGTCTTGTGGTGGAATTTTTGCGAGGTCGCCCATGAGGCCTGCGGGGAGGAACATGAACGTCCCATGGAGGTGGGACCTGGAACTCAGACAGAGGTTGAGGTTGAGCCGCCTGTGCCTCCGCAGCCAATCTAGCTAATTCCTCATTACGCTTCTTGGCCTCAGCCAGCTGCTTTCTCAACTGATGATTTTCGAGTTCCACAATGGGAACATATCGTTCAGGATTATAATACATGTCCTCTTCGTCACTGGGGCCGGTGCTGAAGGTCCTCGAGAGTCAGAGGACTTACTTCTCTGTTCTAGTTATGGATTCGTCATTGGCTGTTTCCCAGGGCATCGTAGATAGTTGACTTCTTCTTCAGGAATATTAGGATCATTTGTGACCATAGCTAATCAAGGAGGCTTTTTCGAATGACTAGACTCAGATTCGTACTTCTTAATGCTCTCAATGAAAGCACCAAACTATTGACGCCGTTTTTCGTCAACTTAAAATGTAGAGCAATTAAACAATATGAGCTATGGTGCAGATGAATAGTATAGTGGAACAACAAAAGTTTTATGTGGTCCAGCAGTTAAATCTGCCTAGTCCACGAGTCTATTTTATTAGAACTTGGAGTTTTCTGGAAACCCTTCAGAGATGAATTCCTCAGAGTTCTCTCTCAAGATATTAAAAGATCCGTCCTTTACAAATGTTCATGACCTCTCTATTTATAGAGAGTTTTCAGAGTTCATTCCCACATATTTCGAGAAGATACTTCTGCATATTAATTGAAATAATGATATTAAATGCTGTAAATCCTATATACAAGGAAACGTCCCCTGAAGACCAGGAAACAGATAACAGACTTGTTAATATCCCTTTAATGCTGGGATGTTACAACAATAAATATCTTTAAACGTACAGAACGTGTTACATCAGATGACTCATCAAATCTCCGAGATCAGCAACCAGCATCGCGTCAGTCAAGGTTTACGGACAGGTTACGAACTGGCCGTCTTATTCCAAGACCTGCTCGGAGCAGATAGATACCATCGAGGTTGTCACATTTCGAGCTTGTGCTCTTTAAGCTCGGATTACTCGGTCTGAAGGCATTCGCTAACGGATGTATCCTGATGCTATGCTCTTTCGAGCTTAGAAAGAATCTCGAGGTTACATCTTTGAGATTGCCATCTTGCTATGGGGGTTTTACAGCTAGACCATGAACACACGTTTTTATATATCTCGAGCTCACACTCAACGAGTTCAGCCTTCGAGGTCATAATTTCTTATCTCGAAATCTGGGTGTAACATGTTTTTTTTTATTTATTATAAACATTTTTCCTTATTTTTATATTGTACGTTTCTTTTTTCAAATCCTGGGTAAGGTAACCAATTACATAATTGATCTTTGGCAATTATGTAAAAAAAATCCTAGAGCTAGCTAGGTTAAATAACATGTACCAGGAGGAATAACCAGTTACCCTGAGAGGAAGGGGTGTAATCAGTTACCATAAGAGGGGTAACAGGTTACTCATATTAAATATGAAAAGAAACATCAAATCTGAATGAAAAAGAGGAAGAACACTTCATTAAAAAAAGTGGTAACTATGATTTTAGTAACATAGGAAGCCAGTTACCATAAAGAACCAAAAAATACACACACACATCATAACGTGAAGGTAACCAGTTACCCCAAAAAATATACACACTAAGCGTGAATGTAACCAGTTACTCTCAGAAATATACACACAAATAACGGGAAGGTAACCAGTTTCCACAAATTTGAAGATAGAAAAAAAAATCAGATCCACCCCCTTTCCTTTCTCTCCCATCTTCTTCATATAATTTTTTTTTCTAGATTTGAATGTTCTCATCAGGGTAACTGGTTACCCATTCATGTTTTCATATTTTTATTAGCTTTCTTTCCAAATTTTAGTGTTCCTATAAGAGTTGCAGTAAAATGAAAATGCTGCAAAAATTGATTTGGTTTTTTTTACATATAGTGGAAAAAACTATCAAAAAATTACAATATTAAAAGATAATAAATAAATAAATAGTAAAATAATTATGCAACGTTAAAATATGTGTGAAAAAAGTAAAAAAAAAATGCAATGAGAAAAGAATAAGTACAAAAAAAGGAAAAAAACTTAGGAAAGAAAACTAAAAAAATATGAAAAAAAACAAAACAAAAGAAATGATGGAGGAAAAAAATCGATGAATGAATAAAACTGAAAAGAAGAGGAAGAACAGTAATGGAAAAATGGAAAGAAAAAAAATGAATGAAAAATTGGTAGAAAAAATGGAAGAAGAAAAAAAGAAAGAAAACAAAGCTCATATGTGTGAAAAAAGAAAAAAAAAATGGAAGGAGAAAATAATAAATACAAAAATGAAGAAAAACTAGAAGGAAAAAATGGAAAAAAAGGAAAGAAAATTGAAAAAAAATATGAACAAAAAAATAAAACAATACAAATGAAATAAAAAAATAGATAAATTAATAAAAATGAAGAAGAAGAATGGAAAAATGGAAAGAAAAAAAAATAAAAAGGAAAAAATGGAAGAAAAAATAAATAAGGAAAAAAACTGAAAAAATAATTAAAAAAATGAAAGAAAAAATAAAAAATTGAAAAATAAATAAAATAAAATCACCTTCAAAATCAAAGAAAATATAACTATGATAAAAATGTGGTATTTTTATATTTTAGTTAACTACTAATTGTTTTTCTCATACTTTAATTTTATCTTTAATAAATGTTTTCATACAAATTAATAAAAGTATAATTCTCATATTTTTGCACATTGATAGTATAAAAGTCATATTTTTTAAAAATTACCTTAATTTTACATGATTTTCCCAACTTCAAACATCGAACACCATCTCCAGGCTAATTCCCATATCATCATGGTTGTGTATAACAACTTGTGGTGAGGCACAAATAGAGAGTCCCACTCTTTGGTTGACTCCAACTCAAGTAGAATGGAAAAGACCAATGGAAGCTATGACTATTATAGGGGGTCGTTTGGTATGAGGAGTTTGCAGTTTTTATATTACTGGGAGAGTTGAAAAGGGTAATCTGATAGTCTGGAAACTTAAATCATTGTGTTTGGTTGTGTACTGTAATCTTATCTATGATTCCTAGGAATATCACTTTCTGTGTTTGGTTGTACATAAGAATCTGTTAAGTTTTTCATATTTTCATAAAATTAATATAATAATATATTTCATCAAAATAATTTATAAACAATTTTACTCATGAAATATTTTTTAACAGAATTAAAAAAATACATCTATTGAATACTAGAATCAAGTATAATTTTTAAAATTACAAAAATACCCTTATTTTATTTTTAATAATATTTCATTTGTTATTTTAAACTAAAGTAATGATATAAATGCTTTACAAATCAATTTCTTTAAATAAACAAATATTATTTATCATTTTATAGTTTGATATATGTATATTTGTTTTTATATTATAAGCTTCAAAAATAAAATAAGTCATTAACTAAAAAATTATGGGTTTAAGATTTAAAATAATAATAATAATAATAATTTTGAAGTGTTTCACATTCCTGTGTATCTGAAAACCACTTGTCAGATGGGTTTCACTTGAGCCTAGAATTAGGAAAAGTTAAAACCCTTGGAGTATAGATTCCCAGGTTAGAAAAACTCAAACCCAGTACCAAACATAGGAAAGTGTTCAGATTTTCATTCTCGGGTCCAGATTCCTGCATACCAAATGACCCCTAAGTGTTGTTTGGTAAAACTTAAAAAAATAGTTTTTTTATTTATTTAATTAAAAAATTGACAATTAAACATAAAATGAGTTTGGTAACTTTATTTTTAGTTATTATTTTTTAAAATTTTAATAAAAATTTATTAAATTTTGAAAATAGAATTTTTTCACTTTCAAAATTTTTTTAAACCGTTTTTTATTTTTCCTTTCTTTTTTTTCTTCTCTTCTTCAAATAAACACCCATATTATTCAACAAAAAATAAAAATAAAAATTATCAAATGCGTTTATTATTTTTTGTTTTAAAAAACAAAAAACAAAAATAGTTACCAAACATATTTTTATTTTTTTAAAATAAAGAAACAAAAATAAAATAATATTTCTATTTTTATGTTTAAAAAATTCAAAAACAAAGGTTGTGTTTGGTAAAATTTTTGTTTTTGAATTTTTTAAACACAAAAATGAAAATATTATTTTATTTTTGTTTTTTTATTTTTAAAAAATAAAAATATGTTTGGTAACTATTTTTGTTTTTTGTTTTTACAAACAAAAAATAATAAACATGTTTGATAACTTCTATTTTTATTTTTTGTTTAACAATATAAGATGTTGATTTGAAGAAAAGAAGAAAAAATGAAAACTGCTTAAAAAAATTTTGAAAGTGAAAATTTTTTATTTTCAAAATTTAATAAATTTTAGTTAAAATTTAAAAAAATAATAAATAAAAATAGAGTTATCAAACACATTTTATGTTTAATTTTCAAATTTCTAATTAATTAAGGGGCTGTTTGGTAACACTTAAAAAAATATTTTTTTATTTAATTAATTAGAAATTTGAAAATTAAACATAAAATGTGTTTGATAACTCTATTTTTATTTATTATTTTTTTAAATTTTAATTAAAATTTATTAAATTTTGAAAATAAAAATTTTTCACTTTCAAAATTTTTTTAAACAATTTTTCATTTTTTCTTTCATTTTTTTATTATCTTCTTCAAATCAACACCTCATATTGTTAAACAAAAAATAAAAATAAAAGTTATCAAACACGTTTATTATTTTTTGTTTTTAAAAACAAAAATAGTTATCAAACATATTTTTATTTTTAAAAATAAAAATGCATAAATAAAATAATATTTCTATTTTTGTGGTTAAAAAATTCAAAAACAAAAATTTTACCAGACGAACTCTAAATAAAAAATTATTTTTTTAAGTGTTACCAAACGGGGTCTAATTTTTACAAAACACAACCATTTTGTTCTTGCAATTAAGAATCAAATTTCACATCAGCTTTCAATTTTGGACTTATGAGTTTAACTCCTCCTTTCATACCGGTAAAGTGTCGTATTTATATAAATATCAGTGATCCAATAGCTACTTTGAAGAGAGCGTACTATTCTTGGTCTTGGTTATATGATTTTCTATAACGGGCTTTCAGCCATTTCTAGTCTTCCACGCAAAACCTCACTAATGACAACATATTGTAATAATGGACAAAACCCCTTCTAGAGTTTGGCTTCTTTGTTAGGACTCTGCACTACGTAAATTAGATTTTAAGATATTTGAAATTAAAGCAAAATGATCCCTTGATTGATATACCATACAATTTATACCTTAAAATTATTGTTTCGGTTTGGGTTATGAATATGAGGGAGGGCACTTTTTTCAGTCGTGCTGAAGTTACAGCATTCAAACCCAATCATCTTTATGTCAACAGCTGCGTTTTTCATGAGAACCTAAGTAGAGAGCTGCAAGTCCAACTCATTTTTCTTGTCTTTGGTGTTCGGTTTCATTTCAAGTCTTAATAGAATAAGTGTTGAGTTTTATGTATTTATAAAACTATGTCGGACATGTAACATGCTTTTATGATGTCAATAAAAGAAGTAGAAATCGTTTAGTTTGACAACCGTATTGCTTCTTTGTTTTATTACATAATTATTAGAATAATACAAAAATTTATAAAATCTCAAACATATAAATAATTGCAATTATAGTGACTAGGTCACAGTGGATTATAATTGTAATTATATTTTAAAAAAGAACGAGTCCTAAGATTAAGTCAGTGCATTGGATTTTCACTAATATCGCAATCTACGATATGATCTACTTACGCATTCAGGGTGTGATGTATTATCCAATGCATTGACCAAGTAGATAAGATCGAATGTATTTTGTTACATTGGACTCGACCGATATTGATTATTGATAAGATAAGTAAGTAACGTTATTATCTAAGCTAATCATATCACAATGTTGACCATAGGTCAATTCAATCTTAATTTTGAGTGATTAATATTCTACTAATTGTATTATTCAAGTTTTTTTATTTGTTCGTTACCAGCTTACCTTACGGACTAGCTTATATTTACATATTGAAGATTTTGTAGTATAATTGAGTGAGAGTGTGTATCATAGATATGAAATGTATAGCTTATGTTTAAGAAGTGAAACAATGATTTCCTTATAGCTTGGTTCAAGTGTTAAATGATAGAGTACTAATTTTTGTAATTAAATTTACGGAAATATCATTTACAAGGAACTTTTTTAGAGTTAGGGATAAAATACCAATGAGGGGTAAAGCGGTAATTTTCATCTGTCTCATTAGTAGATCATCTATAGAGGATTGAATGACGGTTATAGTTATAACAATGAATAACATATTTACATTTTATGTAAAACGTTCTATGAATTCAAGAGTGCAATTCCAAGTCTATAGTGGAGTCACGGGGAGATAATAATGTAATGAGATTATTTGTTATAAATAAACTCACGTTAACTTATTGAAACTTGAGTTCATGGATCCATGGCCCACATGTCATCTCTTATCAAAATGAACCTAGTAGTTTTGAATAATTAATTTAATTATTAATTATAAAAATATCATCGTACGCCCTGATTTTCCAACGAGCTATTAGCGAGCTGAGATACGGCCTAAATTATATCAGCCACGTGGATCCCCATGACCGGAGCTGTTGTCGTCAGGTCCTACCTCGTTAGCTTGGGGTATCCACGGGTTCGCCAATATTACTTAAGGACTGAGTCTGGACTCTGAAGGCCACAGGTCGAGGAAAGCATCCAGCTCGTGGTACGAGCTAGAGTTGGAGGTTGTGACCTTTTATAAAGTCAACCACGCAAGGTAAACGTGCATATATCAGACATCACATGTCTGATATATCCCTGACTTCTCGGGCACGCAGCATGAACGTGCGTATTCAGGCGCCCACAACTGGGTTGGGCCATGCGGCCCATTATCCCCCTTACCTATTGATTAGACCACACTTCATGTGTCAGGTTTTATGAATTAATCATGAATGTCACAGAAGTGACATGATAGGTAAGAAGGTCACGGGATGACCTTCTTACCAACTCCCAGGTGCCCTCTCCTATAAATATGGAGACCCTGGGAGTTGCAAAGGGTTGAATTCGATATTGTAAGGAAATACCCTGTAAAAGAATACCAAGCATATAGCAATAATATTGGCTGGTGGAGTAGAATGATTTTAACCTTCGAAACACCTAAAAAACGTAATTGTGTCACCAGTCCAGTTACAAAGATCATTCATCTATTTCAGTTCATCGTTAAGCACTAATCCCTTCCTCTTATTTTCTTAATTACCTGTTGGCGAAGAACCGCGTCAACAGTTTGGTGCTATCGCAAGCATCCAACTATGGTGACCACTCAATCAAGACACGGTAACGAGGCAGAACAACATGATGGGCAGGAGGCTCATCATGCCGCCATCTCCGGTGAACAAATTCCTGAGGTCCAGCAGCAGCCGGGCAAACAGCCAGTGGGCCAAGATGACACTGGAAGTTCGGCGCCCCGGCCACCTAATCCAAACCCAGATTTTTACACTGCGGTAGAAATGGAAAACGCTAAGCTGAGGAGCCAACTAGCAAAAGCTAATTAGTAGATTAAGGAGGTGTTGGCCCGACTACCCCCTCTTACAACCGACGCTAACGTCGGAAAGAGGCAAGGCGAGACTCATAAGTCCCGCCGGGGTAATCGGTCCAGGCCTAGCCGCTCGGACAGACCGCCGGCATCCAACTCTGTTCCCTCATCGCATCGTCGAGAGGCAAACTTCGAAGGAATGCCTAGAGCCGAGCAACAGTATAGCCGCTCGGTCCGAACTTCAACTCCCAGTTCACAGCCAGCCTCGAGCGCGCCCAGGAGGGCTCGAGGGAATTCCAGAAGGAGATCCGGGGAGGGCTCACAGCACCAGCCCGTCCCCACCAGCCGTCCTGCGCCTCATCTAGATCATCAGGCGCGGGACCCGCAGGTTGGCAGGGCTGAAAGGCCCCCACCTAACTTGATCCGCCCTGACGAAACCAGGATTGCATCTCCGGTCAGGCATCCTCCGTCTCCAATAAGATATCCGTCTCCTCCTCGGCCCATCCGAGATATTCCAGCCTATGGAAACAACAGGAGAAACCCGCCGTCCGTAGGACCTTCCCGACATAGCAGGGCGCCGAGAGAGAGCCCGGATCCTCACCCCCAAAGGCAGACTCCGAGCTTTTCTAATAGGAGCTACTGGACCGGCAGTCGCCGGAGCGACCTTTCTGGCGGAGACCTGCGTCAACGCTTAAGCTCGGCGCAAAGTCCTCAAGCCACCCAGAGGGGCGACCTTCGAGATCGCCTTAACTCTCATAGAGGGGAACCAGTAGGAGGTGGCAGCCATGCTCGCTCAGGGGGAGACCTGTCCGAGGTGCGTAACAGCGGGAACGCCCCAAATAACCTATCTCAAGATAGGAGGGGCAATAACCCACCAAACGTACACAATGGATCCGGAGCTGTTGAGCAGCCCCGGAATAACCAAGGAAATCAGGACAAAACCCTTGAGCGCCTGGCTCAGATGGAGGAGCTGATGAGGAAGCTCCTGTCGGAGAAAGAGAAAGACGAATATGATTCGGGGGATGAGCTTGAGCTCTTCGCCCCCAGTATAGCAGCAACGACATACCCACCCGGTTCCGTATGCCGCACCTATCCAAATTCAATGGAGACGGAGATCCGTCGGATCATCTGGGGATGTTCAATACCCTGATGATGGCCCACAACATTGGTCCCGAGCTGAGGTGTCTGATACTGACTGGACCAGCCAGGCAGTGGTTCAACCAAAGCAAAAAACAATCAATCAGCTCCTGGAAAACTTTCTCTGCTGACTTCAAAAGGGCATTCTGAGCCTCCCAGGCTGCCCGCGTCAAGGCCGACTCTCTGGCTAACGTAAGGCAGCAGCCCGACAAGCCTTTGAAGGCTTACCTGAGCAGGTTCGCGAATGTCGCTGCTCAGGGCAGAGACGCAAATGACAGCTCCAAGCTCATGGCTTTGAGGACTGGAATCCTCGTCGGAGGGGGACTCTGGAACAAAATACAAAGGAAAGGAGTCAACTCAGTAAATGAATTCCTGAATAGGGCCCAAGGATGGATCAACTTGGAGGAAGCCCAAGCCTCAGTTGCAGTAACCAGCCAGGTCCCTGAGCAGCCCGCTGGAGTGGGAACGGAGGTCATGACTGCGACCCAGAACGTTACATAGAATAACCAGTTTGGCAGAGGCAAAAGAAAGGGGAATGGCGAGGGCAGCCAGCACGGCCCAAAGAAGAATAAGTCCGTTGACAAATTTAAGCCGGTCTACGCGACTTATATAGAGCTCACCCACTCTAGGGAGAACATCTTCCTAGCGAATTATGCTCGCCTCCCCTAGAAGAAGCCAGAGCCGTTAAAGCACCAGAAAGGGAAGAGAGACACCACCGAGTTTTGCCGTTTTCACAACGACGTTGGCCACAACACTGATGATTGTAGGCATTTGAAGGATGAGATCAAAACTCTCATCAGAGCCAGCCCCTTGGCTCAGTACGCGTGGAATAGGGTTCCAGCAAGCCGACCTGCTCCGGAAGCCCCGATCAGCCAGCCCGGGTCTCGGATAAATCAAGACGTCCCCCCTCCAATGGTAGGAGGGGAGATATCCACAATCTCGGGAGGTCCACATTTAGCTGGCGCAAGCAGGGGTGCCCAAAAGAGGTACATAAACAAACTCAAGGCACATAATGGAGTAGAGTTCGTCCCGGAGCAGCGTCTGCCAAAGCAGCAATTATTGGAAAGGCAATCGATCATTTTTATAGAAGAAGATGCGGGCCATGTCCAGTTCCTTCATAACGACCCTCTGGTCGTAGCAGTGCAGCTCGCTAATCGGAGGGTTAGGAGGGTGTTGATCGATAATGGGAGCTCGGTAAACCTTCTATTCCGGTCCACGCTGGAGAAGATGGGTTTGACTGTCGCCGAGCTGAAGGCGACCTCCATGATGCTGTATGGCTTTTCAGGAGAAGGGTCAGCGGCTATAGGGACTATCGAGCTGGTGATCACCTTAGGAGAAGGACCTCGGACAGTCTCCAAACTCCTCGAGTTCGTGGTCATCGACTGCTCCGTTGCATACAATGCTGTTTTGGGTCGACCCACACTCATAGCTTTTGAGGCCATCACCTCCGTTCGCCACCTCGCGCTGAAATTCCCTTCTTCCACGGGGATATGCACGGTCCGTGGTGATCAGCTCGCTGCCAGGGAATGCTACAGCATTTCCATGAAGGGAAAATCGAAACCCGGGCAGCTAGCAATGGCCATCCAAGGTGGAGGAGAGGAATCTCAAGAACCTTTAGCTAATCCTGAGATTGAAAAACCTCATAGCGCCGAAGGGGAAAATATCTTCTTAAGTGAGGATATTGACCCCCAAATAGGCGAGGATAAGTCCGAGCTCCATGCTATTGAAGAGCTCGAGGAAATAAACATCGATCCACAAAATCCTTCACGGACGGTCAGGCTCGGGAAAAACCTCTGTGACAAGAGGAAAGCGGAGCTGATCAAATTTCTGCAGGATAACCTGGATGTGTTTGAGTGGTCACACGAGGACATGGTGGGAATCAGTCCAAATGTCATCATGCACACCCTTCATCTAGACAAGAGCGTTCCTGTGAAGTCCCAGAAGCAGAGGCGCCTGGGAACAACCCGGGCTGAGGCCTTAGAAGAAGAAGTGGCCCGGCTCAAGAAATGCGGCTTTATCCGTGAAGCCAAGTTTCCGATTTGGGTCGCCAACCCCGTGCTGGTCCCGAAGCCCAACGGGAAATGGAGGACCTGCATCGACTTCTCTGACCTGAATAAAGCCTGCCCCAAAGATTGTTTTCCCTTGCCAAGGATTGACCAATTGGTGGATGCTACAGCGGGACACGAGCTCATGTCCTTTATGGACGCGTACTCAGGCTACAATCAGATAGCCATGAATCTGGCGGACCAGGAGCACACCAGCTTCATGACCCCGACTAACGTCTATTGTTACAAGGTCATGCCGTTTGGGCTGAAGAACGCCGGTGCTACATACCAGAGGTTAGTAAATAGAATGTTCGCCAACCAGATCGGGAAAAACATGGAAGTGTACGTTGACGACATGCTGGTCAAGTCAAAGACTGCCGATAACCATGTTTCCGACCTGGAAGAATGCTTCAAGATACTAAGAGAATACGACATGAGGCTTAACCCTCAGAAGTGCACCTTTGGAGTCGCATTTGGAAAGTTCCTGGGTTTCATCGTCAATACCCGAGGAATCGAGGCAAACCCAGACAAGATCAGGTCATTACTTGAGCTTCCCTCACCCAGGTCGCGCAAAGACGTCCAAGGCCTGACAGGAAGGGTGGCAGCCCTCAATCGGTTTATTTCAAAATCCACCGATAAGTGCCTGCCATTCTACAACCTGCTTCGAGGAAATAAGAAGTTCGAATGGATAGAAGAGTGTGAAGGTGCTTTCCTCGACCTAAAGGCACATCTGGCCGAACCACCCGTATTGTCCAAACCAAAGGCAGGAGAGCCCCTTTTTCTCTACCTAGCTGTCACAGAGGATGCGGCTAGTGTCGTATTGGTCCGAGAAGAAGACCAGGTTCAGATTCCGGTCTACTACATCAACAAGAGACTTCTCGAGGCTGAATCCCGATACCCGTTGATGGAAAAATTGGCATTCTGCCTTATCACGGCCTCCCAAAAGCTTAGGCCGTACTTCCAGTCCCACTCAATACACGTCATGACCGATCAGCCTTTAAGGCAGGTTTTGCAAAAACCTGAAGCATCAGGACGCCTGTTAAAGTGGGCTATCGAACTCAGTCAGTTCGAGATTTTATACACCCCACGAACTGCTATAAAAATTCAGGCCCTGGCCGATTTTATGGCAGAATGCACAGGATTCCGGGAGGATCTTGCAAAAGACTCACCCCAGGTCACCTCGGCCCAGGCGTCATGGAAGATCTTTGTAGATGGCTCATCCAATGAGAACGGCTCCGGGGCTGGAATCATTTTGATATCCCCCGAGGGACATAGATTCCACTCGGCGCTGAGATTCGAATTCAAGGCCTCCAACAACGAGGCCGAATACGGAGCTTTGCTGGCCGAGCTGAGAATAGCCCAGGAGCTGAAGGCAAGCTCCGTTCAGTGTTTCAGTGACTCCCAGCTTGTGGTAAACCAGGTGCTGGGCGAATATCAGGCACGAGGAACCAAGATGGCCGCTTACCTGGCAAAGGTAAAAGTCGAACTGTCCGCGTTTGGGCAAGGCTCGATCGAGCAGATACCTCGGGAGCAGAATGCTAACGTAGACGCTCTTGCCAAGCTCGCCACCTACGATGAGACGAAGGCTTTGGGGTTAGTACCGGTAGAATTCTTGGAAATACTAAGTATAGAAGAAGTCAGGGCGGAGGTCGAGATGATCGACGCTAGGCCGACTTGGATGATCCCCATCCTCGAGTATCTCACCGAGGGGAAGCTACCTGAAGGGCATAATGATGCGCGGCGGGTACTGTACCAGGCCCCAAGGTATACGGTGGTAGACGGGGTGCTATACCGGCGTGGGCACTCCCTACCTCTCCTACGATGTGTTCTTCCAGGCGAAGCAAAGACCATCCTGCAGGAAGTGCATGAGGGTTTTTGCGGGGATCACACTAGGGGGCAAAGCTTGGCCCTAAAGGTCTTAAGGCACGGGTATTACTGGCCCACTCTGTCCAAGGACTCGATCTCGTATGTCAAGAAATGTGACAAGTGCCAACGATTCGCCATAGTTGCCCGAGCTTCCCCAGTCGAGCTGAAGATGATCTCTTCCCCATGGCCATTTGCGGTCTAGGGAATCGACTTGGTTGGCGCCCTCCCTACTGGAAAAGGCGGGGTCTGCTACGCCGTGGTGGACATCGACTACTTTACGAAGTGGGCTGAGGCAGAACCTTTGGCGACTATAACTTCCAAAAAAGTCCTCGACTTCGTGGTTAAGAGCATTATCTGCCGATTCGGGCTGCCCAAGAAAATCGTTTCTGACAATGGGACTCAGTTCGACAGCGACCTATTCACCGAATTTTGCGAAAGGTACGGGATTGTGAAAAGCTTCTCATCCGTGGCCTATCCTCAGGAAAATGGCCAGGTCGAGGCCGTCAATAAGACCCTAAAGGCGAACCTTAAGAATAGACTAGACGAGTCTGGCCAGAATAGCTCCCCCAGGTTCTGTGGGCATACCGGACCTCGCATCGGACTCCCACAAGTCATACTCCTTTCTCCCTGACTTTTGGGAGTGAGGCAGTCCTCCCCGTGGAGATTAAGGTACCTTCGCATAGAGTCCAGGCATATGACCAAGACCGCAACCACGAACTACTTTGCGCTTCCCTTGACTTGGTTGATGAAAGACAAGAAGATTCGCAACTTCAGCTCGCACATTACCAGCAAAAAATCACTCGTTATTTCAACTCAAAAGTCAAAAAGCGCGCCTTTAGCATTGGCGACCTGGTTCTCAGGAGAGTCTTCTTGGCAGGTAAGGATCCCAAAGATGGAGTATTGGGACCGAACTAGGAAGGGCCATATCAAATCATCGAGGTCATTAAAGAAGGAACTTACAAGTTAGCTCGGCTCAACGGAGGGGCAGTCCCACGAGCTTGGAACGCCATCCATTTGAAGAGATATTATCAATGACACCCTTGTAAGGCCTAAAGGCCATTTTTTATGTATTAAGCAATGAGAATTAACTTTTCGTTTATGATTGTACATGTTTACAAGTGTAATCTAAAGTAACCATGAAAGACCCTTTCCCAGTTACTTGGGGGGCATATGGTGCCTGGATATAACCAGGTCGCCATAAAAAACTTAGAAGTTAATTTAAATCGATTGATCGTTGTTTTTCTTAGAGAGCACGAGATATTGATAAAAATTAACGCGAACTAAGTTTTCAAACTAAGTTCCTGGACATAACCAGGTCATAAAACTTAGAAGTTAATTTAAATCGATTGATTGTTGTTTTTCTTAAAGAGCACGAGATATTGATAAAAATTAACGCGAACTAAGTTTTCAAACTAAGTCCTTGGACATAACCAGGTCATAAAACTTAGAAGTTAATTTAAATCGATTGATCGTTGTTTTTCTTAAAGAGCACGAGATATTGATAAAAATTAACACGAACTAAGTTTTCAAACTAAGTTCCTGGACATAACCAGGTCATAAAACTTAGAAGTTAATTTAAATCGATTGATCGTTGTTTTTCTTAAAGAGCACGAGAAATTGATAGAAATTAACGTGAACTAAGTTTTTCAAAGTAGTAACATAAATACGTAGAAGCAAAAGGAAGTAAACCAATCAAAAGTAAAAATTGATAAAACCAATTGTCTCGAGGCAGAAAAACCTCACGCAAAGTTACACAAAAAAAAAAGAGAATATTTAAGGAAAGGGTGCGAAAAAGAAAGGCCCTATGCTCCACCAGGCTGCCCCGAGGAGGTCGTTGTCTCGCCCTCCTACTCGGCCACGGCGGGTGCCTCTTGCTGGAGGCGAGCTTTGAACCCTTCCAGGAATACCTCCCCGTTCGCTCCTAAGAAGGAGAAGTCGCCATCCGGGTTATAGGCCCAGCAGTGGTAGAGCATGTCCTTCATGGCGGTGCTGGAGGCTGCCTTCTCCGTTTCCAAGGCGGCCTTAGCTTCCTCGGCCCCAGCCTTCGCCGAGTCTAGCTCGGCCAGTGCGGCAGCAAGGGCGGCCTTGGTGGCCTCGGCCTCTTGAAGCTTGGGACGGGCTTCTTCCAGCTCGGCCCGTACGGCCGCCAGAGCATCCTTGGCTTCTTTTTCCTTCTGTTGGCCCGTCTGCAAGTTTGATGGGCGGCCAAAACCACCTGATGCTCGCCCCTCATATCCTCGAGCTGGGCCCTGGACCTGGCTATGCTCCGGTGAAGGGCCAAGACACTCTACAAAAACAGAGAAACTACTGCCTTAGAAAAAAAAAGGGAGAGGAAAAACAAGACAAGGCATGATAATCAAAAATCGTAAACGGGTAAAGTCAGCTTACCGTTAGGGCCATGCCCAATGAAGATTCCATCACACCATCCGGGCTCCTTGTTTCGATGGCCCGAGCTCTCTCTCAGTGAAGCGGTAGAAGTGGTCGACGACGTAGCTCGCCGTCTCATACACCATCCCCCGAAAGACATCTGGAATCTTCTCCAAGGCCTGGGGGTCCACCGGGATACGCACCTAGGGGGCCGCAGTTGCCGAGGTCCCGAGCTCCGCCCCTGTGTCCCGGACAAAGGCCAGAGCTCGCGGAGGGGGTGGGGGCATGTTCCCCACTACAGCAAGAGGTGCAGTTTTCTTGGCCTGGGCAGCTGGGGTCTGCTCTTTCCCCTTTGCGGGGACTTGGTTAGGGTCCCAGTGGCTTTCTTCGCCACCCGGAGCTTCTTCATTTTGGGCCCAGAGGCCCCAGCTGAGGAGTTCCCTCCGGTGAACATAGCTCGCAGATCTTTTCCCCGAGCTGAGACATCTCCTCTGGCAAAACAAAGACAACATCAATATATCAGTAAGCAGTCATGCAAAAACAAAAACAAAGGGGAAAAGAGCGAAACTCACGTATATATATATATACTAAAAGGAATCCTATCCCCCGAGCTAGAAGAGGAATCTATGGTCACGACCATCGGCCCCGGAGCTTCTGCGGGGGAATCTAAGACAATTACTTCTCGAGCTGGCGCGGGTTCTGGATCCGAGGCTAGCTCAGGACTAGACTCTTCTACGTATTGCCTAAGACCCGGAGCTATGACACCCTCCCGGAGTGATGGCCATGACCGAAGGTTGGTCCCATACTCCTCGAATTGGACCAACCTAAAGGCTAGGGTGTTGTCTACAACTATGGTACCCCTAGGCCGGCTACTTTGGTAATCCAACACGAGCCGGTCGACACAGTGGAGCAGGGTTACGTCAAAGTCTGGGTCATTTCGATGGCGTTGGACGAGATGTTTGGGATTGAACCTAGCTAGCCGGGGATCTGCAGTGGCCCTATCTAAGTTCCTAAACATATATGGGTTACCTTGGCCAGAGGGATCTGTAGCTGCTTCGGACCGGATCCTCTCCTCGCCCGTTCTTTGGGCTTCCTCCAGTGCCCGCTTCCTCCTCACGAGGGGCACCTCATCCTCTTCGTCCTCCTCATCCTCATCCCCTGCGGCCTCCTCCTCGGGGATATGCCTCATCTCGCGAGCTGGGGGAGGCACCCGGGGTCTCCTCAGGTTCAAAGTCTGGCCTGGGGAGATCAGCTTGCAGGCCAGCATCGTCTCGTCTCTCACGAGCTGGCGATAGTCCTTTTCACTGGGGGGCAAGCCCGCCAGTGTCTCGTACTGGCTCCCGAGGATCACGGACTTGTCTATCCTCGCGAAAATGGCTGCAAAATTAATCTAAGTCAGAAACGGATAAGGGGGAAAGCTAACGGATACTTAACTTACGAGCTAAGGATGAAAAGTACTTACGAGGACGGTTGAAGTAATGCAGGTCGCAGTTGTGAAACCCCTTGGACATGAAGAACTGGTCTTTGAAGTCGTTGGGGTGGTTGGGCAGCTCAATGACCGCAGCCGTATTTGGAAACCGGGTCAAGTAGTAGAACCCGTTGCCTCGCCCCCGCTGCTCCGGGCTGGCCTTGAGGCAGAAAAAGTATAGGATATCTGCCGGAGTGGGGACTTCCCACTCCTGTTTCAAGAACATATATCTCAGCCCAGCCAACAAACGATAGGAGTTGGGGGGGAGCTGGAAAGGGGCCAACCTCACATAGTTGAGGAAGTCGGTGAAGTACTGATCCAGCGGGAGGAAAGCCCCAGCTTTGAAGTGTTCGTCACTCCAGGCCGCGAATTCCTCGTCGAGCGGTGCGCAGCTCACCTTCTAAGGGAGGTCGGGCGATGAGGGCGCCCCTCCCCAGTTCG
This sequence comes from Humulus lupulus, assembly GCF_963169125.1. Classification (NCBI taxonomy): domain Eukaryota; kingdom Viridiplantae; phylum Streptophyta; class Magnoliopsida; order Rosales; family Cannabaceae; genus Humulus; species Humulus lupulus. The sequence continues at coordinate 98,819,802 of NC_084795.1, read as the reverse complement.
ATGTTGTGGGAAAGGAATATCTTATTCACTTTCCCCTGGTCGGTGATCTTCGAGACGATCCTCTCGGCCTCGAAGAAAGCGTCGGGTGCCACCTCGAGCTCCCGTTCCACGGCCGGCCCGAAGGCAGGAATGGGGGAGTCTGTCATCACTTCTTTTCCCTTGGATTGTTGGGAAGACGAGCTGCCTGCGATCCTCTTAGAAGCGTTCTTCTTGGATCCCATCTGGTCGCCTAGCGAACAAAAGAAGAAATTTTCAGAAAAGGCGACCTAAGCATAAGGGAGAATCAGAAAAAGGTGTTTCCTTTGCATGAGCTGAGGTAATCTTAGCTCGTGGAGAGTGAGACCATGCGGTTCTATGAACACGCGCCTATGTTCCCAACAGATCCCCGATTGCTCGGAATTCGTGTGTCAGGAGGGTCAGGATGAAAATTTGCCTTGGATTGAAAGTTTCAGTAGGCAAGGGGTGCAAAACCGCCTGTGAGGCGTGTCCCCTAAGCTACCTGGTTTTGCACCCAAAAGTACTGGATATTTTAAACAACCATACCGAAAATCCTACCCAGAAAATTTCCCCAGAAAATGCATCCTATAAACCGTGTTCCTAAATGGTTTTCTACTACAAGCGATACCCTAACCTAAAAGGCTTTCACCCTTCATGCCCACAAAAAACCAACAAAACCTTGCATGGGGCTACAGTAAATATTTACCTAGGCTACAGTGAAAAATAATTTCAAAACATGCATAGTCGAGGGACTTACGGAGAAGAGGATGAAGGGATCGTCTGGGTTGGGGCTTCGTCGGAGTAGTTTATTCCAAAGCTTCAAGGGAGCCCTTGCACTTGAACTTCTGGGGTGGAAACGGTAACCGGAAGAAAAAGAAGGTTTTTTAAGGGTAAGAAGAGGGAAGAAGAAGGAAAATTCTGAAAATTTTCAAATGAACGGGTGGCCCGTGCGTAAGGTGGCCACCCCTTTTATATACATGAAAGGCCACGTGAGGAGGGCCGTTGGATTGCCCTGATGTGGGATCCAAGGCTCTCCACTCGAAAGACGAAACGACGGCTGAGTATAGGCTAGGCCATTTAATGCGGTTCTCGGAAGACGTACCGTCACCAACCACGATGTTCCACGTATTCGGCGCCTGCGTAAAATGTGGAATATGAAGAGTTCATGGGGAAGCCTAAAAGCCCCTACTGTGGCCCTACACGGCATCGTGTGCCACGAGCAGGGGCTTGGGGGGCAAATGTACGCCTTGATTTTCCAACGGGCTATTAGCAAGCTGAGATATGGCATAAATTATATCAGCCACGTGGATCCCCATGACCGGAGCTATTGTCGGCAAGTCCTACCTCGTTAGCTCGGGGTATCCACGGGTTCGCCAAGATTACTTAAGGACTGAGTCTCGACTCTGAAGGCCACAGGTCGAGGGAAGCATCCAGCTCGTGGTACGAGTAGAGTTGGAGGTTGTGACCTTTTATAAAGTCAACCACGCAAGGTAAACGTGCATATATCAGACATCACATGTCTGATATATCCCTGACTTCTCGGGCACGCAGCATGAACGTGCGTATTCAGGCGCCCACAACTGGGTTGGGCCGTGCGGCCCATTATCCCCTTTACCTATTAATTAGACTACACTTCATGTGTCAAGTTTTAGGAATTAATCATGAATGTCACAGAAGTGACATGATAGGTAAGAAGGTCACAAGATGACCTTCTTACCAACTCTCAGGTGCCCTCTCCTATAAATATGGAGACCCTGGGAGTTGCAAAGGGTTGGATTCGATATTGTAAGGAAATACCCTGTAAAAGAATACCAAGCATATAGCAATAATATTGGCTTGTGGAGTAGAATGATTTTAACCTTCGAACCACCTAAAAAACGTAATTGTGTCACCAGTCCAGTTACAAAGATCATTCATCTATTTCGGTTCATCGTTAAGCACTAATCCCTTCCTCTTATTTTCTTAATTACCTGTTGGCGAAGAACCGCGTCAACAATTATATTGACTAGTTCAATATAAATAAATAATGTTAAATAATTTATTGATATTTTGTGAGAAAAGAAATAGAATAAACTTTGAGGGTTTTATTGCAAAGTCTAAAAAAGATAGTATTTAGTCATTTCAGACAATTTTATTAATATTGATAAATTGATATTAATATTAATAAAATGAATTAAATAAGGGTCAAAATTATAATTAGTTAATTTTGACAAATATTTAATTCATTATAATTATTAAATAATTAAAATAAAATGGGAAACTAAAACCTATTTTCTGTTCTAACTAATTGCTTATATATAATGTTATAAAATGTATTAGGTCAGATAAATTTGACAAGATAAAAATTCACTCCTAATATTCTATACCTAGCCACCTACTTTAGTTTTATTTCTAGGAATTCTCTTCTCATGTGTTGAGACTTGTCCACACAAACACTAGGCTGGTTTAGAGAAAAACACTATGATATTGTTTCAAAGCGGTTTGGATCCCTTGTAAATGTTAGGGACTCCAAAAGGTATAGTCTTACTCTGCTATGTATTCGTAAGTGCACTAATCTTTATTGTGCTATTTACAAATCTCTATATAAAAATTACATTTATGTGTACGTTATTTTGTGCAATACGCAGCATATATATAAACTTATATAAATGAGATCCTAGTATATAAGATAAGATGATTCATATACGTATTATAGATGGAAAAAAAAAAGCTGAAAAGTAGTTACAATGCAATGTAATTCAAGATAGAAATAAAAAAGCAAGCAACTCATTCTAATCCTATCCTTAAATGGCTTCTCACAATGAAAAGCTAACAAGAAAATCATTTTTCATCCTAGTAAAAATTTGACATTGAATTTGCATGTATAATTGATTAATAACATGCGGAAAACCTTAAATGTGAAATCCTGTCCATCTTCTAAACCTTCTAACATCACTCCCTTGAGAAACCGCCATTCCAATCCCTGTTCCTCCTCCATTCCCAACACCTCTATAGTACATTCTCCACTCATCTTCATCCCCATCCATCTGAACCAAACAAGGCGATCCAACTCCTTTGTTGTCCCACCCATTAGCGTCCGAGGCCTCTAGAACTCCTTTATCTTGAAGCCTTGTCCAATTCTTAAGTCCATCTAAAGACACTGCCAACCCAATGCTCCTCTCTCCATTACCAGAAACTCCTTCATATGCCATCAAATACTTCCCATCTTTCCTACTCCTCACAACACAGGCATTTAAACCTCCCAGCTCATCAAAAGCACCACTTTTCCCTCCCTCGATTATTTTTCCCAGCTTAACCCACTTAATCCCATCTCTTGATCTTGCAATCCCAATAGAAAATTTCCCAAGTCCTACATCAAATGAGTGGTAATACATTCTCAGATCACCACTTCCGTGGAAAACAACCTGTGGTGAAGCAATAAATAAAGAATCCCATTCATTTTCAGAACCAACATCAAAAAGAGCTCCACTATGGTGTTCACCTTCAATTCTAGCCCAATACCTACCATCTTGGCTAATAGCCAAACCGGGCAAAGACTTGTAAATTTTCCCAGATCCACCATTTCCAACAGAAAACCTTTCCGGGTTTTCAATAATAAGATCAACCTCCTCAGAACTGAACCCAGTATAGTATAACCAATAAACAGCGCTCGAAGCTCTGACCTTTGTACTGGACATGATCACCATCTCAGACGGTTTGATTCTGGAAGTATCAAATGCCCACCAATCTTTGCTACAACTCAGTACTGTTCCCACATCTACGCTGGTCTGGACTGGTCCCACACCTCGTTCCCAATGGACTCCATTGCTTGAAACAGCTAAACCAATCGAATCGAAACCTGGGTTTGAATTTGACCTGCCGTAGTACCACATGTACCACCTCTCTTCTTCATCACTTAGAAACCTCTTCACAACCGGAGACCCAACGTCTTCACTATCCCAAGAATTCCCAGTTCCCAAATCGAACACCAAGCCCCCAGAGGAAGACGATGAAGATGGAGAAAGAAGAGAAGGTTCGTCACTTGAATTCAGGTTTGCTTCTTCTTGGGCTTCTAATTTTGAGTCAATGTCAAATGTCGAGTTTTGGTCCTCAGTATTGGTGTTCGACTTTGTGGAGCAGCGAGTAAGAGCAAGATAACTGTTTCTGGGATTTGAGTAAAAAGTGAGCACATTTGATTTGGTAACTTCATATGAAGGCCTTGATGACACTAAGGTAGTTGGGTTGGTTGTCCTTTGAGTGGTCGAAGATGGAAAAAAGTTGACGGTTTTCATTGATGAAGTTGCTATCGAAGTTGCATCCATGGCTGTGGAGGAGGTTGGGATTTGGGTTTCTGAATGTATTCGTATGCACTATGTAGGGCCAGAAAGAGATAGAATTTTGACACTTTGCAAGTTGTGCGAATTTTGAACGAGTCAGAAATAAACTTGCTAATCCACCAAGTCTCAATTGTTACCGTATGTTTTTTTTTATTATTATTTAGATAGCAATATTTTGTCATTTGTATTGTGCACATTAAAATATTAAATAATAACACTCGCTGCACTAACATGCTCAAATATTGTCAATTTGGAAATGAGGAAATAAAGAAGGGAAGGTTTCTTTGAATTGGAGGGACAAGTTTGACTAAAAGAGCCTTAAAGCCTTCCAATAGAGGCCCCTCTCATAATATTGATCTAGCAAATCTTAAATATATATTTTTTAATTAATGAAAATGAATAATAATCGTAATAAATCATACATATTTTCACTTGCCGCTAGTGATTAACATAACAAAATATTTTTAAAAATAAAAAAATTCTGACAAACCGAGGTTAGGCGAAAAATAGAAATGTTTATTTTTGGACAAAAAGCAAGTGTGTTGATGGTGTATTGGAACTAGTTCTTATTTGATTTTGCACTTTAGGCTGATCTTTTTAAACATAAACAGTGAAAGTGTGCGTTAAAGAATACATCTTTAAGTGTAAATGGTAAAAGGAAAAGAAAGAAAAAGAATTGCTTGGAAAATGGAGAAGGAATGTAGTGAACGGTTATCCTTTGACATCTTTACAATTATATACATAACATAATTTCAAAAATTGCCTACAAAATTTTATTTATAAAAATATCCTGATACATCATTAAAAGATATTTAATTCTAAAAATAATATACTTGAATTTTAAACTTTTCTAAAATTCTACTTTTCTCGTTTTTTATTTTATTTTAAAAAGTAATATTTTAGTTACTTAAAATATTAATAAGTTATTAATTTGTTACTTTTTTATGAAAATTTTATTTTTAGAGCATATTATTTTATATACATTTTGGTTACTTCCAAAACTTATTTGCTGAAACTTTTTATCTTAAGACATCGATTAGTCATTTTTAAGTTATATTATAATATTTTATTATTTAATATACTTTTACGTTGTCGATTAGTCATTTTTTAAAAACTAATGAATTGCAATAAAATATAACAAATTACTATATAACTTATTATTAAAAGTTAATTTTAGTATACTATACAGTAACTTTTTTAATGAAAAGTTTTAATTTACTTTTTAGTCACTAATGTAATTTATATGAGTGTAATAATATTTTTTTATTAATCAGACAAAAAAGAAACTCAAAGTTACTATATACTTTATTAAAAAAAATTAATTTAGTACTACTCAGTAACTTTTAAATGAAAACTCTTAATAGATTTTTTTAGTCACTCATGTAATTTACATGTCTTATTATTAATATATTTTTACGTTATCTTCAAGTCTATTATAAAAACAAATTACTTATCATATAGTATAAAAAATTACTCATTTAATTCCAAGTTATCATGAATAACTTATTACAAAATGATACTATTTAGTATATTGCATAATTACTTTTAAAAGCTACATTTTTGTTGCTTTTTATAAATCATTCAAGATACCAATTGGTTACTTTTTGATACATGATTAACTTTTTTAGTATATCACAAATTTATAGTAACCAACAAACTTAGTGAGTTACCAAAAAGAGTCTTCTTATGCTCTATTTAAAAGTTAGCAAACAATATACTAAATAATATATTTTAAAAAAGATACTTGAAATGTTTTAAATAACTTTAAAGTTATTTAAAATACCATATGGTATCTTTTAAATGTAAAATAAGAATACAAATTTTAGTATATTAAACTTTGTTTAAGTTTAAAATGTAGTTACTTTTTTTTTTTTTTTGATACCCAGGGTATCAGGGGCCCCACCCCCACTAATCCCTGGAGGCCCTGGTGCCAAGCGGTATTACCACCACTTGAACGATGTCGACAAAGCCCGGAGGCGCACCAATTTTTGATGATGCCACACTCCATTGGACCCGCCACATCGCTTCAGCCGGAGAAAGCCCCAGTGGCCCCTTACGGAATATTGGCTCAGTGGGGATTCGAACCTGTGAGGAATTACCTCCTCAAGGTCGCCCTTACCAACTGAGCCGCCGCTTGGGGTTAAAATGTAGTTACTTTTTGGTAAAGAGAATATAAAAAAAAAAAAAAAAAACTAAAATGTTTTTATATTCTGGTCATCTTCTTCGGCAACGGCGAAAAAATATATGCTTCCCACATATCAAAATGATCACATTAAAGAGTAGGTCGCAATGGTACCACTCTTGAGCCTAACCGACTAGCAGTGTGACTGGAAAATATTTTTGAAATTAATGAGAAGAAAGAGAATGTAAGAAACTTAAAAAAATTAAAAATTAAAAAATAAACACGGTAAAGAGAGAGAGAGCATATGTACTCTTTTGAAGCCGCCAAATCTTACATAATAAGACAGGCATGTGCCGTATAAAATATATTCACATATTCTTTCTTTAAATTACGTCATATTTGTAAATAAAATGCAAATAATGGTGTCATGTATAAATTTCTATTTACATGAAATATTGGAAAATTTTCTAAACTTTGATAAATATGGCATTTTTTTGTGCATTTTATATGGTATTTTATGTTTTCTTACTTTTTTATGGGATTTGTTTTCCCATATTTGTGTAATATTTTGTTAGTTTTACAATATTTAATTATATAAGATTATTTTGGCTAATTTTGAATATTTGTGAGGATATTTCAATAATTGTAGGTATTATTTTTAATTTATTTTTTTGTTCAGACATTGAAAAACGTTTTGTTTTCTTCTATTTTTTATCTTCTATAATTAATATTTTCTCTGCTGTAACCAGTTACCACTATCAGAACAATTTTGATATTTTTTTTTGTGGTAGTGATCATTTGTCGCTGTTAATTTTTTTAGTGATGTGTGGTAACTGGTTATATCTATAAAAATCAGTTTTATTTTTGAAGTGGTGTTGTAGTAGCTGGTTACACCTATAAAAATAATTTTAATTTTTTAGTAATGTAGTATTATCAAAATAGCAGTTGAATTGTAACTGGTTACTTAGTGAGATTTGGAGAAAAAAAAATTATATGAAAAAAATAAACTAAATTGATCGTAAAGATAATTGGTTACAATTAGGTTTGAAAAAAAATATGAAAAAAAACTAGTGCGATGGTAACCAGTTACCTAGCCAAACCTGAAAACAAATAGGATCCTAACCAAAAATCTAAAATGATCATAATCGTAACTGGTTAAAGCTATGTTTGAAAAAAAAAAAATCAGATCTGAAAAAAATATGATGGTAACTAGTTACTTATCTAGACCGGGAAAGAAAATTAGATCTAAAAAAATATAAATTGATAATTATTGTAACTAGTTACAACTAGAACTAAGAAAATATCAGTTATGAATAAAAAGAATTAGACACTATTGTACCCGGTTACTTAAACAGATCTGGAAAATAAGCTTAGAAATCAAAGCAGATCATGAATGTAATCGGTTATAGTTACGTTTAAAAGGAAAAAAAAATTAAATATGAAGTGCAAAAACATATTTGAAATGACGAAATCAGATGTGAAAAAGAAGAAGAACAACAAAGAAAATAAAAATAAAACTAGATCTGAAGAAGAAGAAGAAAAAGGAGAAGAAGAAGAAGAAGAAGAAGAACCAAAGGGGGAGGTATTGTAACTAGTTACAACTAGATCTAAAAAAATATCAGTTATGAATAAAAAGAATTAGATGCTATTGTACCTGGTTACTTAAACAGATCTGGAAAAAAAAACCCAAAAATCAGAACCAATCGTAAATGTAACCAGTTACATTTAGAAGGAAAAAAATTAAATATGAAGTGCAAAACGGATTTGAAATGACGAAACCAGATGTGAAAAAGAAGAAGAACAAAGAAAATAAAAAATAAAACTAGATATGAAGAAGAAGAAGAATAAGAAGAAGAAACAATAAGAAGAAGAACCAGAGGGGGAGGTACGCCGTCGTCAGGGGCGGGGGCGAGGACGGAGGTAGCATCGCTGGTGGATGGCTGAGATGAGAGCACCAAATGAGATAATAGAGAAGAAGAAAAGAGAAAAAAGAGAGTTTTGTGTATTTATGATTATGGTAATCAATTTTTTATATTATATGAAATTACCATATTTAATTTTTTTTTTTCAAAACTTACCATATTTTATACAATTATTTTTTTCCCTTTACTACAGAAACTATGTTTATTTTTATTAGGTTCTCTTTCTCTTATCCCCATTACTCTAGCCCAAAAAGTTCTTTCCTCTAGCAAAGTTTGGCCCATCATATTAGACATTCAAAAACTAAGAACGTGTAACCCACACCGGGGCTCTCTCTTATCAAATGGCTAATAGTCCAAAGTCACTTCTTTTTCTTCTCTTGGATTGGGGGAATTGACTTGTACGACAACGAGCCAGGCAGACGTCGTCCATTAGAAGAATCACCAATTCACCATATATTCATCCAGGCCCAGTAGCACTAGCAATGCAACTAAAATAGAATACCATTTAGTTCACTCGGGCATCATTAGCTGATAGCTGCCAGATGAGCTCTGTTTTCAAATTATCTTCATTTTTTATTTTGGGTTATGTTTGTCGTTTTGATTATTTTGGAATAGAAATATCCAATTTGGTAATAAAATGGAACCTCTTTTTTAGGAAAATTTTCACACATACATCAATTTTAAAAAAAATATATAAATATATGGTAACTAAAATTATTTACAAATTTACGGCACCTAGTTAATAGAATAGCTCACTACACACACAGAAGTCCAATCCAACACCACATCCACCCATATGCCGATCGAAACCAAAGAACCAACAATGTCAAACAGAAAAGAAAAAAAAAATACGGTCGATCAAATCTCTGGAAATTGATCGTGAAAGCTGCACCACCCACGCTGATCGGAACCCAGGAAACCAGCAATGCCGATCGGAGAAAAAATCCATGAGCACTCCCATCCGGTACTCTACTTCATTTCCAAAATACACATTTTTTTATTTTACCTCTAAGTTTTATATTTTACCATACATCAGATTCTCTATTTTTTTTTTTTCTCTGTATCATTTAAATATTATATTTTCAAACATCTTTTATTCATTTCAAATATTTTTTATAACTATGGATAATATCATTATATATTTTAATGTTATAATATTGAGTTCAATGATGAATAGTGTACATTAGATATAGTTTTATGCTGTAGCTTTATTTAAAAATATTTGTAAAATACATCATCCAATCCAATGATACACATTTTTGTTAGTTTTAGCTATTTCTTTTTACAAATTTTGGTAATATACCTCATTGGACCGAAGTGCTCTATCGGAGTTTAAAGAAACACTTCAGTATAAATATGCAACTGGAGTTAAAAAGAATCTAGTGTTAGGAATTGTTGTGAGATTGTAAACCTCATTTACATAATTGTATTTGCTTTTCATGATGGTATCTTATAGTGTCCACTACTATTGTTCTGTCTTTTCTGTTAACTTCACCTTTAATCGATAAGAATGATAATTGACAATGAAAAAAGAAAACTTGTTTAGAAAATAGTCATACGTAACTTCCCTTCCCAAATAAGCATATTTGATCAAAAAGACTCCAAAATGTCATATAATAAGAGCAAAATGAAAAATGAGATTCAGATTTGTCAACAACTAATTGAAAAACGATTGTATAATTTTTTGTTCATAAAGAGAATTCATATGTTACAAAAGAAAATCAACAGGAACAAAGGTCACTGCAAATTATCAAAAAAAAAAAAAACACACACACACATATACCAAATCAGTAAACAACAAAATATAACATTGAAATGAGTAAACAAAGATGAATACAGTAAAACTAATCAAACCATTAAATTACCACGTCAGTAAACAAAGTCTACAAAAATCATGACAGTAAAATCAAAATAAAATAGTAAACATACTTTACATAACTGTAACAGATTGTTGCAAAACTCATATATTAGCCAAAAACTATAACAACTACCATCAGTGTTTCAATACTAAAAGAATACATGACCAACAAATTAAACTCATATATTACACTATATTCGAGAAATATTAGTTATAAAAAAAAGATGTTTCTCTAATATATATATATATATATAACCATGTTATATTATTACATACCTCTTTTTTTAGTCTTTTGCACTAAAAAAACTTGCTATATGTTTTTCTAATAGTTGGGAGATCAAATAATCTAAACTAATGCACAATTTGACTTTTAACTTGATCATACTTTGGGATTGTTTGTACGATAAATTAATTGGCAGTGGATTAAAAGAGAGCTGATGATCCTAAAGAATTGTATCAATCATGGAAATGAGAATATCCTAGTTTAATTCTTGCATTTTACTATCTTACACTAATGAAGAGGAAATCACATTCACAAAATTGTCACAAATTGTTACAAAACCAAAATATAACATATTATACATTCGCGAACTTGTAACACACTGTTACAGAACCAAAATATAACATATTACACATTCACGAACTTGTAAAAGATTGTTACAAAACCAAAATATAAAAGAATATATAAATTAATCATGTAGCTCAGTCAACTCCAGGTAATGGACAAATAGAATCATAGTGCCTGACCAACAACCAAACCCTAAGTGAGAAGCAATCTTGCATAAAATCCTTTGTTTATTTATTGCATAAACATATCCCCACTTTCTTAAGTAGCATTTTTTTTCTACCAATGACCGAATACAGACTGCCAAATCATAGATGCATAATAATTGAGTCATCCGCCAGTTTTGAAAACACAATTCTAATGCACTAATTACCAAGCTCCAACGTCATAACAAAGTATTTCATTTGCTAGTGTAAACACACATATATGTATTTATATATACACACGAACAAAAAATAAGAGCTAAATCGTGTGATAGCCATTTTAGGGAAAAATATTTTAAAACCAAGGATTCGGATACCAAATCAACAAAAATGGTGAGTAGCCAGAGATAGAAACCTGGTAGATGAATGGAAAGAATGGGTTTAATCTTCAAGCCACAAATATAAATGGGGAGAAAAAGAGAGAGGGATGATGAGACCACTGAAAAATTTAGAGAGAGAAACAGTGAGAATGGGTAGAGAGAATCAATTTACTAGTGAGAGTGGTGAGAATGAGGAGTAAAAATTCTGAAAATGTGAAGAAAAAAAAGAAGGGAAAGGGGACACGGTCACAGACTCACAATAGGGGAGAGAAATGAGTAAGTGCTTTTCACCGTATAAAGGGATATAAGTTACACGCGTATATTTGATATTACAAATGGTATTTTTAATATAGACCGTATATATCGTTTTTTTTTTAAAACTTACGGTAAATTGTGTAATTTTTCCTTTTTTTTTATTCGTTATTTGGTTGCTTTATAAAGCATGAATTCACATTTTGGTAGGAAAAAAAAGACATTTTAATACACAAATAAAATAAATTCTTAATTATTTTTATGCATATTAAATTTTATTTTATTTCATTCTTATTCCCATTACAATTACAATTACCATTACCATTACCATTACCATTCCTATTTTATTTTTTCGTATTACACCCAAAACCAAACTTACCCTTGTATGTAAACAAAACATCAAAATGCTTTGCCTCTACGTTGTACAAATCGTGACTTGTTTGCTCATATCAAACTTATATGTCAAATGAAGAGTACTAAACCCAATGCTGGGAATTCAATAAATTCAGGGCATAGAGCAATTCAGGGCATAGAGCAAGCCATACAAGCTATCTCCAAGATTGATATCACTGCATCCAATAATGATCACTGGGGTTCGATTCTAAACTCCAATGGCCTCTTCTCAACCAAATCAGCTTACCTTCTCCAAACTCTTTCTCGTGCACCAGTAATTGACCAGCACACATCTAGGATGTTGAAAAGCCTTTGGGCTGCTAAAATCCATGAAAGGCACAAGCTATTATGTTGGCAAGCTCTCTCAAATGCTTTACCTACAAGAAGCAAGATTGCGAAATTCATTCCCAATATAAACACTTGCTATCCGCTTTGTAATTTTGACACTACTAGAAATATAGCATTTTATTTCGTTTTTTACGCATAGAATATAAAAAAATTGAAGTAAAAACCTTTCAATGAGTTTTTACTTCGCTTTTGGGAATAGTAGAACATAAAAATAAGCTATTACTTCGGTTTCTTAAAAAAACGAAGTTAAAATAGAAAATGAGCAAGGCTTATGTTTGGTTTGCACACTATATTGGGGCTTTTCACTTTGGTTTTTATGAAAAAATCGAAGTGAAAAGTGGAGCAAACCAAACGCGACCATGAAGGCTTTTACTTCGGTTCTTATATAAGAACCGAAGTAGAAATGGTACTTTCTACATCGGTTTTTATATAAGAACCGAAGTAAAAGAGTTTTAATACCCTTAATATATAGCTCTCGCCTCATTTGTCTCTCTGAAGCAAAAATCTCAAACGCCAAACCCAGAAAATCTCCATTGTTGTCGTACTCCCACGAGGGTTTCAATAAATATACCATTTTTTATAATTTTTTTACCATTTGAAAGTATTTTTCTTACTTAAAAATAGAAATATTAGTTCCATTTTTATTTTTGAGGGAGAAAATAAAGACTTTGGGTGTGGGTATTTTTAGGGTTTGAAAATGGGTACTGTTATTGGACTTTGACTAGTTTTCTTACATTAAAATGTGTTCTTGAGCTTCAAAAAAGATATGAATCACTAAATCTTTGTTTGTATGATTTTTTTTTATTTTCTATATTATTTTCAGATTTTTTTTTCTTCTTATAGATAAAATGTGTTTATTATATATAGGTTTTAGAGTTGCTAATATTGATTTAGAGGTTATTTTGAGCATCAAAGAAGGTTTGTTACCTTAAAACTTTGTTTGTGTTAATTTTTTTTATATTATTCAGAATTTAATACTTATTTTTTAGTATATTTTTGTTATATATTTTATTTATTTATTTTGTTATTTTATATAATGTTATTAATTATATATATATATATTAGTAAAATTTAAAAATTGTTGTGACTTGCTATTTAAATTTCTAAACATAGCTTCAATAGGAATATTGTTGCCAATGTTAGAATTTGAAATGTTTAGATTATTAGTGACATTTGTTTTTTATTTTCTATAACTAGCTAGCTTGATATGTTGTTTGGTGATTATGTAACTAGTTTAATTAATTATGTAATTGATTTTTATTTGTTTTTGTTTAAGCTTCGGTAGGGTTGTTGATTTAGTTGCCAATTTGGTATTGATTTTGGGTGACTTCAAGAGTAATATTGGAGGTGAGTAATCTTTAAATTTTATTTATTACTATTGCAATATTTATTTATAAAATTAGAGTTAAATCATGCATGTTTTACTTTAGTGAAGTAGGTTCTGGGAAATTTGTTGTTGACGGTGATATAAGTATGAAATTATGTGTGTTGATTTTGTGTTTGTTTGTGTTGAATTTATATATAATTATAAAATTGGGATATGCTACAAAAACAAGGGAAACTCTGCCAATTTTTTTTATAGATTTTATTAATTGTTTTCCTGTTTCAATTCGCACACTATGTCAAGATATTTTGTGTGTTATTTACAGGTTTTTAAATTTTTGGAGATGTTAAAATGCAGTTGTTATGCTGCCGAAATTTGGTTAAACTTAGGAAAATTTAATAATTAAACTTCAATTATGTTGGATGTCCTAGAAAAAAGAACTAGGAGTGGAAGATGTAGACGGATATGAAATTTGGATAAGAGCGCGAGAAACGAAGAAGACTCTTGTCGAAGATAATTTGGACAAAAAAATTGAAGAAAGAGTTGTAAGTGTTTTAAAGCAAAGTAGGAATTGTTTTTAAGTATTGTTACAAGTTACTAATTTAATCTATCATTGGTTTGTTTCATAGAATGAACTAAATGACAAAGTTACTAGTAGCCAAATTGTCGCCAAGAGTCGGGAGGACATCTTGCCAATCCAACAAGAATAGTTAAGCCGATTGATGACTTAAATTTATTAGTAAGACTATTTTGTTTATATATACCTTTAGTTTTATGTGAATGTATATATAAATGTTTAGGCTATTTTACTTAATTACAATTATGTGAATGTATATATGAATGATTAGGTTATTCTACTTAACAATTATGTGAATGTATAAATATTTTATTTTATTAGAATTTTAATTCTAAGTGTATAAATTTTGTGATTTTTATTTCTGTTATAAATTAAATGAAAATAAACCAATTCCAATTGTAAAAATATATATAACTATAAATTCATATAATTAGACTATTTAAAAAAAATTAGGGCAAAAAAAAAATATAAAAATAGAATTGGGCTATTTAAAAATAATTAGAAATAATTATTAAAAAAAATAGGCTTTCTACTTCAGTTATTATGTAAAAACCGAAGTAGAATCCCCACTTTCTACTTTGGTTTTTATATAATAACCAAAGTAGAAGGTGCCCACCAAAGAAGAGTACCCCACTTTCTACTTCAGTTATTATGTAAAAACCGAAGTAGAATCTCCACTTTCTACTTCGCTTTTTACATAATAACCGAAGTAAAAAGTCTATTTTTTACTTCGATTTTTAACTATTTTTTACTTCGCTCCGAACTACTGCGGTTGCGAATTTTAGCGAAAACTGAAGTAAATCCAGCTTAAAAACCAAAGTAAAAACCATTTTTTCTTGTTGTGTGAGGAGGAAGATATGGGTCATATTTTTCTGGACCATGACTTTTCTCGCAGAGCTTGGATTTTACACCTTGGAGTCTTACACCACATGAAAGCTTGTTTCCACTGTGTAGAGATTGGTTTCAATAACTTACCTCCCTTAATTCTCTCTTGGTGGACACAAACCTTGTCATCCTTTTCTCCTCCATCCTAATTGACCATATTTGGAGGCTTCGGAATGAAGTTATTTACAATCAAGTCAGTCCTGACTTCCACAAATTCTGGAGGGATTTGATTAGCTCCTACTCTTTGTTCGCAACAACTCTCTTCCCTAAGTCCCACCAAAGACGCCAACTTGGAGTCCTCCTTCAGAAGGCTAGATCAAGCTGAATTTTGATGTCCTGTTGGCAACACTAACTCTATGGCTGTTGTAGTGGGTCGTGACCATTCAGGTGAAATTATCTTTGCTACCTCCAGCCTCCTTAGACATGTTTCGACTCTCCTTGGGGAAGCCCAGGTGGCTCTCTTGCTGTCTGCCACACCGTGGATCATGGACATCTCTTTTGCATCTTTGAAGGTGATTCAGAAGTGGTTATTATTAATGTACATACTGATTAGTTAGTTTTCCTCTTGCTAATTAGTTAGTTAGTTGGTTAATGAGCTGTCCTTTGTTTTGTTACAGAGTCTGTTATTCTGTTTTGCTGGTTCTCTCTGTATAAATATACTTCTTGTATCAGCTCTAATAGTCAATACAAGTGTTATACAATTCTTTCAGATATTTCTTCTTCAAATTGTTTTGTTCTTTCTTTCTTCTCCAAATCTCATCATGGTATCAGAACCATCTGTCACTGGCGACAACCTCCCGACGGTACCCGCTCCGGCAATCGCTTCCGCTTCGTCTTCCTCACGACCGGTGGTGTTCACGCACAATTTCTCTCTCAAGCTTGACGATGGAAACTATCTTCTATGGCGTCAACAGGTTCTGTTTGCAGTCAGAGGACATTCACTGCAATGCTTCATCTTTGAAGATTTAGCACCAGATAGATTTCTTTCCGATGCCGATAAACGTGCTGACAAGGTCAATCCGGACTTCACCACTTGGGAACAACAGGATCAACTATTGTGTTCTTGGCTCTGTTCTTCCATGTCTGAATCGATCTTGACACGAATGGTAGGGTGTACCAACTCAGCTCAGGTATGGCATACATTAGAGACTTATTTTCAAGCTCAAACAGCAGCTAAAATTGATGAACTCACCACTCAATTGCAAACCATTCGAAAGAATGACCTCACTTTAAATACTTACTTGTTGAAAATCAAATCGCTTACTGACAAACTTGCTTCTGCTGGTCATCCTTTGACTCCTAAAGAACATGTTCAAGCGATTTTTAGAGGCCTTCCATCCTCTTATAACTCCTTTATCATTTCTGCCAATACAAGAACTCAGTCTTACTCTATTCTAGAAATTGAGTCTCTTCTTTTGGCTCAAGAATCTCGAATTGAAATGCAGAATAAAGAACTTGATTCTGTCTTACCTTCAGCCAATCTTGCTTCTTCTTCTAATCATCACTATAAGAAGAAATTTACCCCAAACACTCACTCCAATTTTACTTCACAAAGTGCTGGACCAATGTTCTATGGTCACAATCCCCACATCCCTCAATTCATTCCTGGTTATGCACCACCCCGTGGTCCAATGTCTGTTGGCAAATCCACCTTTCCCAAAAGTGGTCGATCTTCATCTCTCCCTATATGTCAGGTATGTGGCAAATCAGGACACATTGGTGCTTATTGCTATTTCAGATATGATCCCAACTGGTTAGGACCTTCACCAACACCATCAGAATCCAGTTCTAACACCCAAATGGCTGCTAATCTTGCTGCAATGATGGCCACCCCTGAAATGGTCCAAGATGCGAGTTGGTACCCTGATTCCAGTGCTACCAATCATTGTACAAATAGTGCTGACAATCTTGTTGACAAAGAACCATATTTTGGAACTGAAACTATACAGACTGCTGATGGAACTGCTTTACCGATAGTTAATATTGGTCAGTCATCCTTCACTTCTCCTTATGCTCCTAAGCTACTTACTTTTCACAATGTTTTACATGTTCCAAACATCACTAAAAATCTGCTAAGTGTGTCACAGTTTGCTCGAGATGACAAGGTTTATTTTGAGTTTTATGCTGATCAATGTTATATTAAGGACCAGGACACGAAGGATACACTTTTGAAGGGCAGTTTTAAGCAAGGTCTCTATGTCTTTGAAGGCTCAGATCTGAAGTTTCTCAGGAGTAATCAAATCAAGATCTCTATCCAACACTCCCCACTCTCTGTTTCTCATTCTGTTAATAGTATAAAAGCTGAAAATACTTGTAATTCCAAAGTTCAATTGTGGCATAATCGCCTTGGGCACCCTGCTACCTCAACTGTTAAAACAGTTCTTGACTTGTGTAATGAAAAGTTTGATTCAAATAAAGGTGTACCTGATTTCTGTAATGCTTGTTGTTTTGGAAAAATACATCGTTTTCCTTATCAAAAGTCAGAATCTATTTACACCATGCCTCTTGAACTTGTCCATTCAGACTTATGGGGACCTGCCCCAGTTGTTTCTTTCAGTGGATATCATTACTATGTCAGCTTCATTGATGCCTTTTCACGTTTCACTTGGGTATATCTTTTGAGAAATAAATCTGATGTTTTACAAACTTTTCAAAATTTTAAGACACAGGTTGAGTTGCAGCTTAATTGCAAGATTAAAAGTCTTCAAAGCGACTGGGGAGGAGAGTACCAGGCACTCACCCAATTACTGGTCACTCATGGCATTATACACAAGGTTTCCTGTCCAAAAACATCTCAGCAGAATGGTGTTGCCGAGCGGAAACATCGCCATTTGGTGGAAACCACTTTGACACTTTTAGCACACTCGAGCATGCCTTTTAAATACTGGGATGAAGGGGTTCGATCTGCTGCCTACCTCATCAACAGATTACCCACGGCCAAGCTTCATGACAAATCTCCACTTGAGGTACTTTTCAAACAACAACCTAAGTATACTTTTCTAAAAGTCTTTGGTTGCAGCTGCTTCCCTAATCTGAGACCTTACAACACAAATAAGCTCCAGCCTCGCTCTGAAGAGTGCACATTCTTAGGGTACAGTCTGAACCACAAAGGTTACAAGTGTCTAGCTCCATCTGGAAGGATTTACATCTCTCGTGATGTAATATTCAATGAATCTTGCTTCCCTTTTGCTAAAACAAAATCTCACATCCAGCACCCTAATACTTCTCATCACTCATCTGCCCTCATCCCCACCCCACCCTCTCCAATCATTTCCCCTCCAATCCCACCAGATCATCTACCTTCACCTTCTTCCTCTTCATCTAACACAACTGACCTTCCTATTCCCACCTCACCATTACCCTCCACCTCACCGTTACCACCTACTCAACACATTCCTGATATACATGCCACAATACCAGACCCAGAACCCATAGCCATGATACCACCAAATGACCCTCCACCCCCAAACACTCATCCCATGTTCACTAGAGCCAAAGCCGGCATATATAAGCCAAAAACTTTTCTTGCCAACAAAGAACCTACCAGCCTAAAAGATGCTTTACAAAACCAGAACTGGAAAGATGCAATGCAAGATGAGTATTTGGCACTTGTTCGAAACAACACTTGGTCTCTAGTGGAGTTACCTTCCGGACGACAACCAATAGGTTGTAAGTGGGTTTTCAGAATAAAGGAAAATCCTGATGGGTCAATCTCCAAGTATAACGCTCGTTTGGTAGCTAAGGGGTTTCACCAAAGAGCTGGTTTTGACTTCACTGAAACTTTCAGTCCAGTGATTAAGCCAACTACCATTAGAGTGGTTCTCACTTTGGCCTTGGCTCGGGGCTGGTCAATACAATAGTTGGATGTCAATAATGCGTTTTTCAATGGTGAGTTAAAGGAAGAGGTTTTCATGGTTCAACCTCTTGGTATGGTAGATTCCTCTCATCCCAATCATGTATGCCTTCTTCACAAAGCACTATATGGTCTTAAACAAGCTTCACGGGCTTGGTTTCAAAAGCTTAGTCAGGCTTTGCACACTCTTGGTTTTTACTGCTCTAAGTCTGATCATTCATTATTCATTAAGCATTCTTCCACTGCCACTATGATTATCTTGGTGTATGTTGATGATATTTTGATCACTGGCAGTGACCCTATTGCTATTCGAGCTCTTATTCAGCAACTAAACTCTCATTTTTCTCTCAAAGACCTTGGCTCTCTCAACTATTTTTTGGGTATTCAAGTTACTTCAGATCAAAATGATTTGTTATTAACTTAGTCCAAATACATTCATGATCTCTTATGCAAGGTCAAGATGCAGTGTGCCAAAAGTCTCCCAACTCCCATGGTCAGTTCTGAAAAGTTGCAATCTCACGGCAGTGACCCTTTTCAAGATGTTCACTTGTATCGCAGTGTAGTTGGAGCCCTACAATATGTCACTATAACAAGACCAGAACTTGCTTATTCTGTAAATCGAGTGTGTCAATTTATGCAGACCCCTCTTGAGTCCCACTGGAAAGCAGTCAAGCGAATTCTTCGTTATCTATAAGGCACTATCCACTATGGTCTTCATCTTCAAGTTTCCACTAACTTGAATCTCACTGGCTTTAGTGATGCTGATTGGGCCTGTGATGTTGATGACAGGCGCTCCACCAGTGGCTACTGTGTCTATTTGGGAGTTAACTTAGTTTCTTGGAGCTCGAAGAAACAAGCTACTGTCTCTCGTAGCAGCACAGAAGCTGAATACCGTAGTTTGGCTTCATTAACAGCAGAGGTCACCTGGCTTCAGTCTCTCTTAGTTGAGTTACACATCCCAAGTACTTGGACTCCCCTACTCTGGTGTGACAATTTAAGTACAGTATTAATGGCTGCGAATCCAATTCTTCATGCTCGTACAAAACATATAGAGTTGGATATTTTCTTTGTTCGAGAAAAGGTTCTGCGCAAACAAGTTGAAGTCAGGCACATTCCCTCTTCAGACCAGCCAGCTGACATTTTAACTAAACCAATCTCTCATGCTCGGTTCATGTTTCTACGGTCCAAACTTCGAGTGAAAGATACACATCTCAGTTTGAGGGGGGATATTAATGTACATACTGATTAGTTAGTTTTCCTCTTGCTAATTAGTTAGTTAGTTGGTTAATGAGCTGTCCTTTGTTTTGTTACATAGTCTGTTATTCTGTTTTGCTGGTTCTCTCTGTATAAATATACTTCTTGTATCAGCTCTAATAATCAATACAAGTTTTATATAATTCTTTCAGATATTTCTTCTTCAAATTGTTTTGTTCTTTCTTTCTTCTCCAAATCTCATCAGTTATCAGCTCCTTCCTAGGTAAATTTGTTGCATGGGAGATTGCAAATTGCTGCGAGGCTATCAACAATGTCACCAGATCCTTCATAGGCTGCTCCTTTAATCACATTAGTAGAATAAGCAACTTCAACGCACACAGTCTAGCATTATGGGCAAAAAGTAACTCCTACGGGACCTTATGCTTAGAGACTATCCCCCGGGGTCTCTTTGTAATTCTAAACAATGGTCTCCAAACTCTATTGTATTTTGATATTCCAATCTATGAAGTTGCTATCACGTTTCAATAAAGAATAATAATAAAAAAAAAGATGAGTACTAAAATAATAATGTATATTGTTATTACATCTGCCAAAAGCTGGTATTGGTTTAACCCCTAAATAGTTTCTTACTTTTTCACGTGATTAGACTGGAAAATAACAGGTGGGGTTCTTCCAATAAACCAAGCCAGTACCTGTAAACTTTCATCTTTCAAACCACCTAGTAAAGGCACAGGCCAAAACTAGATATAGTAGCCAGAAGCCAAAAACGCCATCATATATAAAATCTACTCTTTAGACGGAATCTTTTGCTTTGGTGAATTGATCGGAATATATTGGCAAAGGTCAAATAGGCAATATAGTGGAAAACCATAAGCCCTCTGTTAGTGAGGCCCAGACCATAAGTCCAATTGAATTAGACCCACGACTGACCCAAGAGAGCATAAGGAAGTGGTTGGACCACTCGGCCCAGGAAGCTGAAAACGTAGTGGCTCGGGAAGAAAGTAGTTGCAGTAAGGAAGAAGAAGAGGGAAGCAGTTCCGCAGGGGAGAAGTCTACCGCGCGTAACAGCAGAGCGCGCGTGAGGCTTAGGTGGCTTCAGGATTTCGTTGGGCATTTGGGACGCTGAAGGAGAGTGAAGATTGTAACTAATTTCTGTTATTTCCTTTTTATTGTTGCTGAGTATAAATAGACTCTTCTTGTAATGGCATATTTTATCTGGAATGAAAAGCTAAATTGGCTGTGGGAGTTTGGCACTGACTCAAAGAGTGCGATTCATACAACACTGGTGCTTTCATTGATTCTTCTTCACCATGAAGAACGACGAAATTGCCGCTCTGTTACAGGCATTAGACCTTAAATGGGAACAACGATCCGAATCGCAGATGGAGAACTTCAAGTTGCTCTTGGAACAGCACACGACCAAGACAGAAGAACGTATTGCTCAGGTGTCTCAACCTCCGTCACCAGCGACTGGACAGGATGGCAGTACGGGGCGTGAATCCGGGCGTTCTGGAGGTCGAAGATCGGATGCCAAAACCGATAGCAGAGAGCTGAATTTGTTGATGAAATCTCTGCGAGTGAAGCTCCCTCGGTTTGATGGCTCGAATGTTGACGATAGGGTATACAAGATTAACAAATTTTTTGATCTTCACAATATCGATCCAACATTGCGTCTCTCTGTGATTCCTTTTCATTTGGATGGAGCACCTTCAACCTGGTATCAATGGATGTAGAAGGGTGGGTCATTCTCAGATTGGGACTCGTTTCTACGGGCCTTGCAATTGCGTTTTGGCACCTCAATATATGATGACCCACTGGGACGTATCTCTAAGCTCGTTCAACGGGGTAAGGTTTCTGATTACCGAGCGAAATTTGAAGCACTAATGCCTCGTATAATAGGGGTTTCCGAGGCCATGTTCCTCAATTTTTTCGTTTGGGGACTTAAGTTGGAGATTCGTCGGGAACTTCTTATGATCAAACCTGCCGATCTTGCTGATGCTATGGCTAAAGCCCAATTGTTTGAAGATCGCCACGATGATTTGCTGTCTCGGAGTCGGTTTGGCGACACTCGTCCAAGCTGGTCGACTCGTACACCACAATCCTCTACAGGGGCGGGGTCTTTCTCACCAACGTCTGGAACTCAGCGATTCATGCCGTCTACAGGTAACCATGTTCCCTCTCTGCCTACGCACCCCTTGCCGATTAAGAAATTGTCTCCAGCTGAACTAAAGGATCGACGAGATAAGGGTCTTTGTTTCACCTGTGATGAGAAGTTTAACTTTGGCCATAAGTGTAAAAATAGAATGCTTATTTTGTGCGGTCAGGATGATGAAGAATGTGAGTTTTACAAGGACAGTGAATCCCAGGAATTGGAGGAAGGAGCCGAGGAGGAAGTTAGCTTGAACTCGCTGTCCAACTCCATGAATCCAAGGATATTTCGAATCATGGCAAAGCATGGGACCGAGTCATTGGAAGTTCTCATTGATACAGGCAGCCACAACAATTTTATTCAAGAGGCTTTGGTAAATTAGTTGAAATTGAAATGTGAGGATAGAAAACGATTCAAGGTGTATATGGGTAATGGAAACTTCTTGCTGTGTTCTAAAATCTGTAAAGGGGTGGAACTGAGTTTACAAGGTCATCGTTTTGAGGTCGATTAGTATGTGCTGCCAATTTGTGGGTTGGATGTGGTTTTAGGGATGCAGTGGTTGCAAACATTGGGATCGTGTGTTCACGATCATAAGGCCCTCACAATGGAGTTTACATGGGAGGGCAGCACCATTAAACTAGCGGGGTCGACTGAGGTAGCTGCTCATTAACTTTCGTTTACGCTATTCCATGCATTGTTAAGGGACGGGGAAGTCAGAGGGGTATACAAATTAGCCGCTGTTTCGGCAGATGCTCATACAGTTAGTTCGGAGTTAGCTACGATAGACGCTCAGGGCCCACGGCAAGCGAAGCCCCTGCTTACGGCCTTTGCCGATGTCTTTACAGCACCACATCAGTTACCGCCACAGCGAGGTACCGATCACAGAATTTTCTTACAGCTAGGGTCAGCACCCGTCAATGTACGTCCCTATCGATACCCCTACTTCCAAAAGGATATCATCGAGCAATTAGTGAAAGAAATGCTCGCCTTGGGATTCATTCGGCCGAGTACTAGTCCGTATTCCTCACCCGTTTCGTTAGTTAAAAAGAAAGACGGGACATGGCGCTTTTGTGTTGATTATAGAGCACTTAACGGAATCACTGTCAAAGATCGTTTTCCTATTCCCACAATCGACGAATTGTTAGACGAATTGGGTAATGCCAAGGTTTTCTCCAAACTGGACTTGAGGGCGGGTTACCATCAAATCCGAATGGATAACCGAGACGTGCATAAAACGGCATTCCGAACTCACGAAGGCCACTATGAGTTTATGGTCATGCCCTTTGGACTCACCAATGCCCTTTCGACATTTCAAGCGACCATGAATTAGCTGTTCAGACCTTTCTTACGCAGATTTGTGACAGTTTTTTTTTATGATATATTGGTATACAGTCAAACTGAGGAAGAGCACGTCAACCATTTGACAATGATTTTACAGCTTCTAAGAGATCATCAATTTTATGCCAAGGCAAGCAAGTGTCAATTCTTTCAGCACACCATTGAATACCTCGGTCACTTGGTTTCGGCAAATGGCGGACAGGCTGATCCCGCTAAGGTTCGGGTCATGGTGGATTGGCCGACTCCTCGGACTCTCAAACAATTATGAGGCTTCCTCGGCCTGACTGGGTATTACAGGCGATTTGTCGCCCAGTACGCTGCTATTACAGCCCCTTTAACCGAATTACTCAAGAAGGGCAGTTTTCAGTGGAGTTCAGCGGCCACAGAAGCTTTTGAGAGACTTAAGAGCGCCATGACAGCCACTCCAGTTTTACGGTTACCAGACTTTTCCAAGGAATTTATCATTGAGACTGATGCATCCAACGTTGGTATAGGGGGCGTCTTGATGCAAGATGGGCATCCTTTCGCTTTTTTCAGCAAGAAATTGGGACCTCGGTTCATGGGGGCTTCGGCTTACATTCGAGAGATGCGGGCAATAGTGGAGGCAGTCACCAAGTGGCGACAATACTTGCTGGGACACCATTTCATAATTCGCACAGATCACAAGAGTCTCCGTGAGCTGTTAACTCAAGTTATTCAAATGCTGGAGCAACAACATTTCCTCAGGAAGTTACTGGGTTTCCATTTCTCTATTGAGTACAAGGTGGGCAAAATGAATTCGGCAGCAGACGCACTTTCCAGATTAGAGGACACGACCAGTTCAACACTTCAACTAGCTCTCAGCACCGCCAGTTTCAAATTTTTGGAGGAATTAAGACAAGAAAACATTACATGCCCAGATTTGAGGACCCTTCATGTACAGTGGCAGCAAGGTACCGTGGACACCACTCAGTATTCGGTCTGTGATGGGTTGCTGTATTTTAGGCAGTGTCTTATGGTAAGCAAACATTCTGCTTTGAAACAGAGATTGCTGCGGTAGTTTCATGCCTAGCCGTTGGGGGGCCACGCTAGGTCGGAACGCACCTTCTTGCGTTTAGGGGCCAATTTTTTTTGGTACGGGATGTGACAAGAAGTGCGCCATTATGTCCAAGCCTGCCTTATCTGTCAAACTGTGAAATATTCCCCAGCAGCTCCCTATGGGTTACTACAGCCACTTGAGATGCCTGAAAGAGTATGGGAGGATTTGGCTATGGATTTCATTTTCGGCTTACCAAAGTCACACGGAGTGACTAATATTTTAGTAGTAATTGACCGTTTCACGAAGTATGCCCATTTTGGTGCACTCCCGAACAGTTATACAGCTTCCAAAGTAGCCGAGCTTTTCTCAAATATGGTCATCCGCTTACATGGCATGCCGAGAACTATTGTCTCAGATAGGGACCCGATTTTTACCAGTGCTTTTTGGAAGAAGCTATTTGAACTCATGGGCACCACATTGAAAATGAGTTCAGCCTATCACCCACAAACGGATGGGAAAACGGAAGTCACAAACCGATACTTAGAGCAATATCTTCGCGCTTTCACTGTTGAGAATCCGAGACAGTGGAGTAAATTTCTCACTTGGGCAGAGTACCATTACAACACCAGCTTTCATTCTGCCATCGGGATGACTCCTTTCCAAGCGGTTTATGGTCGTTTACCACCTTCCATACCGTCTTATACGCGAGGTACCACTTCCATTCAAGCTGTAGAAGAAGATCTTCTATCTCGAGATGCTATACTGCACAAACTGAAGGAAAATCTGATACACGCCCAGAATAGAATGCAACAATAGGCTAATAAGAAGCGGCGTGACATCCAGTTTCAGATCGGGGAGTTAGTGTTAGTAAAGTTGCAACCATACCGACAATCGACTGTGGCACACCGTCTTAATACAAAACTATGCAGGAGGTTCTTTGGCCCTTTTGAAATCCTTGCTCGGGTGGGACCAGTAGCGTATACGCTTAAACTGCCTCAAGAGAGCCGAATTCATCCAACATTCCATGTTTCGTTGCTGAAACCATATCATGGAACTCTTCCGCCTAGTTGCTACCAACTTCCGGAAGTAAGTATCGCCAATAAGCCGGTCATGACACCTTTGGCTATATTAGCAACTCGAATTCAAACCAGGGATAACAAAGCTCGACGCCAGGTATTGGTACAATGGTCCCTTAGTTCACCCGAGGATGCCACATGGGAAGACTTTGAGACATTTATGCAGATGTACGAATTGCCTAACCTTGAGGACAAGGTTAATTTCGTGGAAGGGAGAAGTGTTAGTGAGGCCCAGACCATAAGTCCAATTGAATTAGACCCACGGCTGACCTAAGAGAGCATAAGGAAGTGGTTGGACCACTCGGCCCAGGAAGTTGAAAACGTAGTGGCTCGGGAAGAAAGCAGTTCCAGCAAGGAAGAAGAAGAGGGAAGCAGTTTCGCAGGGGAGAAGTCTACCGCGCGTAACAGCAGAGCGCGCGTGAGGCCTAGGTGGCTTCAGGATTTCGTAGGGCATTTGGGACGCTGAAGGAGAGTGAAGATTGTAACTAATTTTTGTTATTTCCTTTTTATTGTTGCTGAGTATAAATAGACTCTTCTTGTAATGGCATATTTTATCTGGAATGAAAAGCTGAATTGGCTGTGGGAGTTTGGCACCGACTCAAAGAGTGCGATTCATACAACACCCTCTGGAATTGCAGAAATGCAAATTGGCTCAGCTTAACAGATAGCAGAGTTTGAAAAACATCTGCCTGCCCAAATGAGAAAAGAACGTGCAAATATTATTGCACTTGAATAAAATATATGCGTCTAACTTTTCCCAGAGCATCATTAATAATAAATCATTACGCAATAGTTAAATAAGGTGCACGGTCACAATCGAGATTATTATTCTTCTCAAAAGCTTAAAATTTGACTCACCTGAAGAGCCAATAACGAGATGGTAACAAAGTACTGAGAACGATAACAAAAAATATTAGGAACCTAACTAAATCTGTGAACCTTAAAATGGGTTTGCAGCCCAGCGTTCTGCCCTTTCCTCTTTGAGTTGCCTCACTGCTTCTTTAATTTTGGGGTTAAAGAATCTGTCATGAACATATTTTCTTTCCTCGGCTTGTATCTCTTTGATAGCACTTGGGTATGGATTAGGAGGTGTCTTCTTCCCTTGAATACGTGAAATTTGCTTCAACCTAGCATAAGCCTTCTTCTCTGATCGATACTATCTGTATACTCCCCAAGAATTAGTAATCACCATAGAACATATTATGTATATACGTGTGCTATATCAAAACGAGGCATTAAAAGTGAGAATTTGAAAGTATAGCTACATCTGCAATTGCCATTGCTGCATCCTCACTCACTCCTTGCTCCTATAACTCCAGAATCCACCAACCAAATCAACGAGCTGGAGGAGGATCGAAACTACAAAAATTGTTCATGAAAAAAGCAACAAATACTTAAAGTCTATTCATTCACTTCAAACGATCTTATATTCACAAAATTAGACTGCAACTCTACCAAAAAAGAAAAAGGAAAAATACTGCAAATCGGGTTATGCAAAACTAAGCTAAGTGTCTGCATTTAATTGTTAAAGAAAATAAATTGATTTACCTGGAGAAAAAACAGTTAAAGCAAAGCAATTAGAAACTAGGTTGATTGAAAATTTAGTGAAAATGTAGAGAGATTATTATTTGTTTTAAAATATATTTCTCACCTAATCCTACAATATTTACGGACCAAAAAACTCTAATAATTACTATGTAAATGCTCAAGAGAGACTCGAACCTTAGAACAAACCACATGTCTAAACGTTTCAGCTACCCTGATAGGCCACCTATTACATGTGTATACACGTCAGACCCAAGTGGAAAGGAATGCCAAGTCAGCAACAAGAAAGGATGCAGCTGGGAATTAGTTATATAGGGAGTTGTATAAGATTGGATAGAGAGTAGTGAGGTACAGGGACTTATGATGTACTGCAGTAAGTAGAGAATACAGGAGAGAAGAGTGAATTAGTTTGGGTGTGGAGAAACTAAGTCTTTTATTGGTGGAGAGACCCAGACTCTCGAATTTCCTGGTTTCCCTAATATTAGTCCAACTTTCTATTCTATTTTGAGTGTTATTTTGCCATTGTTAGTCTGAGTTGCAGGAATTTACCTATCAATTAGTATCAGAGACACTGATCCGACATGGGGCCAAAGAAGGATTTGCAGTTGGAAGCCGTTAACGAGCGTTTTGAATCCTTCCAGGCAGATTTTCAGCATGAGCTGTCGGAACTCAAATCGAACTTCCAACAGTTTCCCAAGGATTTGGAGATGCTTAAATCGAATGTGCAGAGGCTACCATCAGTTGAGAAGAAGGTCGAATTCATCATTAGAAATTTGGCTTAGCTGATTCAAGCATCGGGGCGTCCGAGTACCGATTTCACAGCTGATAGTAATGACCGCCAAAGACATGCGGTGGATGGTGATGGGTCATCAACGACACGGACGAGGGATTCGCTGGCTCAAATTCTGACTTTGTCTTCAACCCAAATTCCATCTATGTTCCCCTCACAATTGTTTGGCCGTGATTACAGACCACCAAGGATGGATCTGCCCTTGTTTTCGGGAGATAATCCCGATGGGTGGATTTTTCGCGTAGAGAGTTACTTCCATTTGGATCAATTGACAGAAGCCCACATGTTGGAGGTGACGATCTTTGGGTTAGAGGGAGATGCACTCACTTGGTTTCAGTGGGAAAATCAGAGAGGACCAATTACGTCGTGGGCTACTTTGAAGAACTTGCTATTGTTACCGTTTCGAGTTGTTCCGATGGGATTGTTATCGGAGGAGTTGTTGTCGATTCAGCAGGATACCACAGTCAAAGACTATTGTGTGAAATGGGAGGCATTGGCTTCTCGTGTACCCAACGTTCCTGAGCATATTTTAGATGGTAGCTTCATCAAATGGCTAAAGGAGGAGATCAAAGGGGCTATACACATCTTATATCCCGTGGGCTTAGCCCATATCATGGACACGACCCAACACATTAAGGAGAGCCACCGCCTGCTTTTGTTTAGATCAATTCCTCCCGTGGTGAGCCCAAAACTGATTTCTAGCCATATCAATCCACCTCACCCAGCCTTCAGTCCATTTCCCATGAAAACAACTGTCATTGCTCTGATTGCATCTTCTCAATCTTCAAGCTCTCTAGCATCTAGTTCAAACAAGGCCACCAACGTCCCTAATGTTCGTCGACTGAAGAGGTAGAGTACTAAGATCGTAAGGCTCAAGGGGTATGTTTTAAGTGTGAGAAGAAGTGGCATCGTGGTCACGTATGTGAACAGAAGGCTCTTCAAATGATGCTTATCATGGATGAAGATGATACTCCACCATCCCTGGATTCAATGCCTCCAACTCCAGACTCAACCACAGAAAGTTTGACTGAAGAAACATTAGCTACTATATCATTAAGCTCATTGGTCAGTATTACATCAGCTCACACATTGAAGCTTGTGGGTCATATTGGGCAACAACCAGTCACGGTTCTGATTGATAGTGGGGCCACTCATAATTTTTGGGTCCATGGATATTACCACGACCACAAGTATTCTGATTACGGCGACCACATGCTATGGTGTGTTGCTAGGCACAGGTAGTAAGGTTCGGACCGAGGGCAACTGTAGTCAGATGGAGCTGGAATTGGGTGCACTTAGAGTGGTTACATATTTTTTACCACGAGAGTTAGGAGGGGCAGATGTGATACTTAGCATCAAATGGCTAGAAACTTTGGGCAATATACATGTTAATTGGAAGATTATGGTCATGAAGTTTGAAGTTGGGGGATCATAGGTAACCTTACAGGGAGAACTGAGTTTGTAAATCTCATATCTCACTAAAGGTGCTGATTCACTCAGTACAACAAGGGGGCCAAAGATTTTGGGTCCAATTCAATGCCTTATTAGTGGATTCTACTTCAGATAATCAGAATATACCCAACCCAGAGCGCAACAATGGCTGTAGCAATATAGGTCTGTCTTTGATATGTCACCGGGCCTACCCCCACAATGAGCATGGGAACATTCTATTACTCTTCATGAGGGTGCGGGTCCTATCTCGGTATGCCCCTACTGATATGCGCAGGTGTAGAAAGATGAGATTGAAAGTTTGTTGGCTGAGATGTTGCAAGCAGCGATCATGCAACCGAGTACTAGCCCATTTTTCAATCCGGTTGATAGAATCTTCTTAGTTGAGAAGTAGACTATCTATTCTTGAATACAAATGTATGAAATCCCTCATAGAAAACCTTTTTATTGATGATGAAAAATTACAAACTAGTATCTCCAAACACAGCCTTTCGAGAGGGCTACTCTCTCCCTAAAGCATAATCTCTTCTAATTTCCTCCACCCCTCTACAAATGAGTCTCAACCCCTACTTATAGGAACTGATTAGACTAAAGAAACTCCAGTTAGGATCTAAAATAGAATTAATACAACTCAACCCCTTTACATTATAAAATACAGCTGGATAAAAATAAAATAAACAAATTGAAATAATACTAATACATTGAAACTAAAATATAGCTAAAATATAGAGTATTCTGGGCTTATGTGTCACGTGTCCTCCTAATGTAAACTAACTTAACTAGAGGCTTATCAATACCCCTCCCAAAAACCTTCACCTTGTCCTCAAAGTGAAAAGTTGGAAATTGGTCTTAAATAGTGAGGAAGGGCTCCCAAGTTCCTTTGAAGTCGTGAAGGTTCCTCCATTTGATGAGTACCTCCGAAGGGACAGATGTGGCGACAGTGTGAAAGCGAACGTCTAAGACAACCTCGAGTTCCACTTGAAGCTCCAACTCATCAGTCAACTGTGGTGGTATAGTGGGCATGGCTGATGAGATCCCAATGGCACGACCAAGCTGGGAAATGTGAAAGACAGGATGAATGCGAGCTTGGTCTGGTTATTGGAGCTTGTAGGCGATTGAACCAATTCTTTGTATGATAGGAAAAGGGCCATAGTAACGGCCAAACAACTTCTCATTGAAGCATTTGGCAAGGGACCTCTGGTAGTATGGACGGAGTTTGAGGTAAACATGGTCTCCCACATCGAACTTGTCCGACCTTCTCTTCAAATCTAGGCTTGGAGGAGATGCATTCTGAGGTCGTCTAAAATGTCATCTCGGCCTTGAAGTAGTTCGTCGACAGCAGAAACTATGGCAGTACCCCTTCTATAAGGTATGAGCGGTGGGGGATCTCTCCCATAACTCAAAATGGGGTACATTTGAGTTAAGTATGGTAGGAAGTATTGTAGGAGTACTCAGCCCAAGCAAGCCATTTTGACCACTATTTTGGTTGTTGGTAAGAAAAGCATCTCAAGTATGTCTCAAGGCAAGGATTTAAAACCTCTGATTGGCCATCGATTTGTGGATGATAGACTGTGCTTTTCTTTAAAGTCGTACCTTGTAGGTTAAAGAGGTGATTCCAAAATAAGCTAAGGAAAACCCGGTCTCAATCAGACACAATGGATTAAGGAAGACCGTGCAACCAGACCACTTCACGTGTAAATACTTCCGCGACTGTAGGGGCAGTAAAGGGGTGCTTCAGCTTGAGAAAATGGGCATATTTGGATAGACAATCCACTACAACAAATATAGTATCCCACCCTTCTGACTTGGGTAGACCTTCGATGAAATCCATTGTCACTTCGTCCCAAACTTGTGCTGGAAGGGATAAAGGCTGAAGGAGGCCTGCTAGGGAAGTCGCGAGGAGTTTATTCTGTTGACATACCGAGCATTTTTGGACAAACTTGTGGACATTCTGTCGTAATCCTTCCCAAAATAATTCGAAAACCACTGTCTTATATGTCTTTAGCTCTCCGGAATGGCCACCGAATGGTGTAGTGTGAAATTCCCCAAGTATTCGTGGAATTAAGAAGGATTTCTTAGGTATGACAAGACGGTTCTTATAGTAGAGAATGTCATTGTAAAGCTGGAAATGGTGGTGGATCTTGCTGTTGCTTTTTAAATCTCTCTTGTATTTGCTGCAAAACTGGATCAGCAGCTATTTGTTAGGCCAATTCAGGCCATAATTGCCATTCCAAAGTTACTAAAGAGTCTAAAGTTGTCGTCTCCACTTGCCTTGACAAAGCATCAACCACTTTATTAAGCAATCCTAGTTTGTACTCAATTTCAAAATCCATTCCCATCAATTTTGACACCAATTTATGATATTCTAAGCCAATTACTTGCTGCCTAAATAAGTATCGAAAACTCTGCTGGTCAGTACACACCATAAATTTGCTTCCCAGCAGGTAAGGCCACCACTTCGCTACTGCATATACGATAGCCATCGGTTCCTTTTCATAAATTGATTTTTTTCTGGCTTGAACCCCCAAAACCTGACTGAAATAAGTAATTGGACATTGATTTTGAAGAATTACAGCCCCTAATTCGTGTCTTGAAGCGTCAATTTCAATGACAAAAGGTTGAGAAAAATTTGGAAGTGCTAGCATAGGTACAGTCGTCATAGCTTCTTGTAGCTTGTGGAAGGCTTGTTCGGGTTGAGGTAAGCTTCACAATCTGAGTTTTTCCTTGAGTATTTCTGTGGTTGAGCTAGGTTGTGGCTGGGTAGAGTTCTAGGCTGGATTTTGAAATGGATTAGGAATTGATATGGATTTAAGGTTGTTTGTATTGTCTTTGATGTGGTTTTGAGAGTTTTAGGATTGATTCTAGCTTTGGTTCACATTTGGGATGATTTCTGTTGAGTTTGGTTGGGAAAAACATTGGAGAAACCCAGGGATTTTTGCGTTCACGGGGGCGCACCATAACCCAGTTCATGGGCGTCGCGGTCCGCGTGCCCTAGAAGGCCCTGGGAGGGCTGCTAACATGAAGGCGCGCCGCGACCCTAGAGGGAAAGTCATGGCCTGCCTCCCCCCAGATGTAGAGGCTGCGCCTCTGACTTGAGGCGCGCTGCGACCCTCATGGCCAGGTCGCGGCCCACCTAGACAATTTTAGCCTTGGATTGTCTTAGGGCTCAAGGAGGCTAAGGAATTAAAACTTGAGCGCTCGAGACGATTTCTACTACTTGGTTTAGTAGAAATTGAGGTTCCAGAGGCTAGTATTTGAGTCCAAAGTTTTTAAATGGCTTAGAATCTTATGGTTATCCATTATTGCATTGTGACTAGGTTTTACTACAAGGGCTCAGGAGTTAAGGATCGTGCTCGGGGCCGTTATACGTTTGCTGCTCGGTGATCTGTGAAAATTCGCATGCAAGTATACGTGATCAATTCAAGTAATATATAATAAGTAGAGTATCGATCCCACGAAGATTGTTTTCCAAATACCACTAATTGTTCTTTAACTTTCTATTTGGTGAATTTAAACTTAAGTGAATAATTAAAATTAAAATGTATACTCTAAATTATGAACATAATTTAAATAACTGTAAGCAAAACAATGAATCAACTAATTAGAAATCAATATTAAAAAAAACCTAGGAATTAATTTCATCAACTTTTCATTCTATTAATTTTACTAATTAATTCTAAATCTCTTCTTCCTATTCTAATAGCAGGTTAATATAATCGATTCCTATTCTTTTTCAAGATATAAGATCTCAGTCTATATGCAAGTTTTCTACATTTCTGTGATAAACTTGAACATATAAAATGCATTAAGCAAAGAAACTTAATTACTACACAAGTCATACAAGTACTTTCGTCCAATATACAACCTATGTCTATATAATGATAGCATATTCAATTCTCATCTTTCGAATTTTGAATCAAAATCATTAAATCAAGTAAATAGTGATCAAGTACTTACCAGCATTAAACAAACATCATATAGATTAGAATAGAAAAGAAGTATCAATAGAATTTCATAATAAAATTAAATAGAAATCCCAGTGACTACATTAATCCCTAGATAAAAAAAAATTAGTTTATAGATAACATGATGAAAATAAACTTCAAATAATTATTCATAGAAAATAACCTAAAGAATTCAGATGAAAAAGAAATCTAATTACAGCAGCCTTTTCTAAATCTAGGGTTTTTTCAAATTAAACTTCTTATCAAAAATCGCAGAATAATGTTCCTTAAATAGTTTTCCAAAGTTCCCAAG
Source organism: Humulus lupulus (assembly GCF_963169125.1). Lineage (NCBI taxonomy): Eukaryota > Viridiplantae > Streptophyta > Magnoliopsida > Rosales > Cannabaceae > Humulus > Humulus lupulus. Next base: position 98,786,030 of record NC_084795.1, on the reverse strand, counting down.
TGAAAAGACCATTTTGTCTTTCAAAAAGTGGCTAAAAATCTAAAAAACGCGTTTATAGCGCTGTGGCGCTATGTATTGAGCGCTGTAGCGCTACAGTCAGAGCCAAAAATGCACTAAAAACCGTTTCACTAGCGCTATAGCGCCCTTGATGTAGCGCTGGGGCGCTGCTCTGCTGCTCTGCTGGTCTTGATAGTGTTGTAGCACTGGGGCGCTACTTACAGATTCAGCAGGCTCCATCATATCCTTCCTAGCGCTATGGCACCACTTTGATAGCATTGTAGCGCTATTGGTAGTATCAAAACTCGGACTTATTGCTCCCGAAAAACACGATTTTCTCCAAATTAACTCCGTTTTCTTCCACTTTCACTTCATTCCACTCTTTTCACCAACTTATCATGGAAAACCTGAAACATGAACAAACGAGCATAATTCCGCAATAAAATAACCCTAAACTAATGAAAACCAACCTAAAAACTAGACCATAAACGAGCTTAAAACTCGTTTATCACTCGGGATCCGAGGTAAGAAAACTGCACCCATGTGGTTGTCATTGGGACTGAGACTCTTTGTAATTGAATATATGCATTCTGTGGGTTATATATTTGTTATGTGGAATATGAAATACAACCTAAGGGTGTCGGGCCTGATGATAAGCGTATTGGACGCAGCTCAGCCAATGTGAGCTGGGGTCATCTAAATAATCAGAGGACTTGGCCTAAGTGAGTCAGGGTCGGCTAAATATACAGAGGGCTCGGCCTAAGGGTGTCGACACCTGAACACTTGTATTACTGATTGAAATGTATGCATGAGAATACATGGTTATCGTTGTTTAACTTAATGCTTGTACTCTGCTGAATAATTTAATTAATTGGTTTGAAGTTTATTAATCGCTCTTGTGCTATATATGCTTGTTGTTTTTAAGTTTTCTTGCTAAGCTTTGGTTCACGGGTTCTATGTGGTGCAGGTAAGGGAGTTGATAGCTGGACCAACCATGAGTGAGAGAGCTTCAAGGGCAGTGTGTACATATGCAGCCTGCTCGATCGCCACGGTCGGGATATCTTGGGAGGAACTAGGGTTAAACCCTGTTTTTGCCGCTTAGGACGGCTAAATTGTATCTGTTTATCTTTTACAAGTATGTAAACTGATTTTTGGGATCCCGTGTACAAACTTAATATTTTAAATGAAAAGTAATCATTTTTTTGACCAAATCTTTTATTACTTGACCTTGACTTAGTTTTTAATTACACATTTAAGTTCAAACGACTTGCTTAGCAGGTTAAGCACTAATTTAAACACACCGTGTAACGGTCTTGGTTATCTAGGGCATTACACTCCAACTCTTCTTCTCCTTCCTCTTTATTTCTTCTTTACAGATCAAAGTTACAATGACTTCTGCAGATCTCCCTCCATCGCTTCTTCTCTTTTCTCTTCATTTCTTCTATAGATCAAAGGTATCATGACTTCTGCAGATTTGAGTTTTTGTTTTTGGTTTAGATCTAGGTTTCAAAAAATTTAGTTCCTCCCCTTCCTTCTTCTTCTAGGCTCGCTAGGAAGCACTAATCAGAGATGCCGAAGGCTTGGATCTAAGATTGGACGATGGTAGAAACTTTGAATTGATGAGATGGATTAGATTTGACGAGGTGGATGTCAAAAGGTTGGATCTGAGGAGGTCGACGGAGAAGGCTATGTGCGACGGGTTTGTTTGGGATTGGGGTGGGTAGCTCGAATGAGATGGATATTTTGATTTGTTTGTGTGCGATTTGTGAATTGTAGATATTCTAAGCTCATGGGCTTGCTGATATTATTGAATGATTTTTCTTTATAAATGTATATAATCCATATTTTATCATTTTTAAAGTGTTTGTTTATTGAAGTATTCTTCATACTCAAGCATGAAACTAGTGAATAAATGAATATAATTAAAGAAATTTGATTAATATATTTTTATCTTCTGATTTTGTGATTTTGTTCATGATGAATGAATAAAGGAGAGGAAATGGAAGAACATGAAGGAGGATGAAAAAGAAACAACGGAAAAGATAAAAAAAAAATAGTTTTGTATTTAGCAATGGGTTTTGTTAATAAACTATTGTTAAAGATATAATATTGTTTAAGTTTGATTTTAAATGTGCTAATATGGTAATTAGAAACTAATTAAAACTTAGTTTTAAATTTATTTTAATTTAATTTCTATAATTTAGAACTTATTTTTAACATTAATATGAAATAGACCAATAAGAGCATGACACATGGCATCCTAATGAGCTCAATCAGCAGTTAGCGAACTTGGTAGTTACAAATGTAACAAAAACATAACGTTCGATATTTTTGTCGTAAAAAAAATAGGTATATAAGTATATAAAACTGAAAACATTAGATATTTATGCTACAAAATACCCCCATTCTTTTATATAGAATATTATTTATTTATTTAAAATTTATATGACAATCATAAAAAATTAATAAAAATAATTAATAAATTTTCTAAATAAAATTAAGCAAATGTGCATTGCACATTGCTTGTATCTAGTATATATATATATACATCTACATATTTATATATTTACAAAGGAATATATGTAATATCCGCCTTTGCATTTCACGGGTATTGTGGTAATTTTGGCCTGTGAGGGAAATTTGGTAATTTATGTTGATGCATATGTGAATTTTTTTATCATTTCATGATAATGTGTGATTTATTTCATGATTATGATGTGTATGTGTGGTAGCGGCAAGACACGGTTCCTTCAAGTATTGAGGGTTTAAGTGCCAATTGTAATATCCACTTTTACTAGTAAGGGTATTATGGTAAATTGTATGACATTATGTGTTTAATTATATGAATTATGATATGCATGATTTATGATGTATGTTCATTTATGTGTTCTGTCAAGCAATCCACTCACACGTTAGTTTCTTCAAGTGTTAGGGGTCAAGGTATAATAGAAGTTGTGTATTTGGGGTTCAGGTAGAATTATGAGTTTTATGATAGAAAATGTAATTATTAAAGTTGAAGCTATTAGTTTTGGATGGAAATTACAATAAGGGTCTTAAGTGATTATTAAGAATAAATTTGAGGCTGTGGATAGAAAGGTCATTTGGTTTTCACATGAATTAAGCCAGATTAAATAATTAGGTAAAAAAAAGTGAAATAGGTTTAGATGTCGTATTTTTCTTCAGACTTTGATTTATGATAGGCTAAAGGGGAACAGACCAAGAACAATCTCTTGTTCTTGATTTGAGTTTGTGAAGACTTAAGGTTGAAGGAGATCAACAGTCTGGGTTATTGAAAAGATAGGAGATTCCATAGACGTTAAGGATCTAAGGTTTTGGTGGCTGGATTTTCATCTGTAAGTATTCAAACCTTTACTGCTTAAGGTTTTGTTAATCTGGGTTTTTGAAGATCTAAGGTTGCTTTATTGTTTCTGGATTGATGGATGTTTAATATAAGTTTAGAGATGTTAACATCTGGGTTCTAAGGGTTAGAAACATGTTAGGATAGCAGTTTTGGGGCAAGGTTTTGAGTCCATTAGTGTTTTGGGATGCTTGGGGTCGAAATGGTTGAAAAATCGCTGAGATTTCTGAGTTTTTTCACAGTGGCACCGCGGCTCAAGTGGATGAGTGCTGAGGCGCAAATGCGTCTCTTTTAGGCTGAATTTTTCTTTCTGACTTTGGAGTGCCGCGACTCTATGGGAGGGCGTCGCGACTCAAATACATTTTTCTGTTATAATTTTTGGGTTTCATATTTTGACCATAACTTTTGACCCCGATGTCGGATTTGGACATTCTTTATATGGTTGGAAAACTTGTGAAAAGATATACAACCCTAGAACCTAAGAAAAGTTTAGAGGTTATTACTTTGGAGTCAAAATCATGAACTAAGCTTAGTATTAATCGATTTCGATCGGTTTTGTTTAGGTTTGGCTGGAGACACTTGACCAGAATCACACTTGGATTGTTTTATCAACTTAATTGCTGGAATTCAGGTAAAAAGAGTGGTCACTATAACACAGGGTGTGCATTTGAAGGTACAAATTTATGTATATGTGATCTAGTTAAGTTTATGTATGTTATGGTTATGATTTTGTTATGTATATTATGAGTTTATGAATATTGCATGTTTATGTATGTTGTTGCATGCTTACATTGACATGGGTATGAATACACTTGAGTAGAGTTGCTATAACCTATGTTTATGTTATGACATTGTTTGGTGTTTGGTAAGATGTTGGACAGGGTAGTTATTGGAACAGGTAAGTGTCCGAGGCCGTGGAGGTTTAGGGTGGGACGCCACTCGCTACTATAAACTGTCAACACTTGCTTACGTTGTTTGTTTGCTGTATACTTGTGTGACATGCTTACGTGATGAAAATGCATGTGTACTTTATGATAAATAACATGCTTAGGTTTCTCGTGATTAGTTGCACACTTGACCAGGTTAGCACTGGTTTACGACTGGTATGACATTGCTAATACGTTTTACGATTGTATAATGAGATGATGTGATACGATATGGATTATTATTGAACTCTATTTATGGTAGGGTATAGATTATGAATAGTATATGAATTAGGTTGTCATAGTTTGAACTAGGTTATATTTTATGTTTATGTTTTCTGTTTCGGCTTTGGGGTTGTAACCTACATAGCTCTTCTTGCAGGGCGTTAGCCCACGAGTACTCTGTGTTGCAGGTAAGGGCAAAGCGTAGTAGATGAGGCGATGAGTTGGAGCAGGCTCGGTTTGATGTGTGCATGTCGGATTGGTTGACCTGGGTGTTTAAAAGGGTGCTACTTATGCATTGTTGTTATAAAAGCCTTTAACCTTTGGTTTTATGTTGTTCATTAAACATTAATTTTTACTTATGACGTTCATGTAAAACAGATTTGAAATATTGAGATCTCGAGTTGCATGTTTGTAAAACGACGTTAATTCATGTTTCTTTCAATAAAAGTTTTGTTTTTTTTAAAGAGATTCATGTAAATATTAATTTACTTAATATAGAGTATTTAGTAAATTAATAGATTTCAAGTCAGGTCGTTACATTATGTATATGAATATTAGGTTAATTAATGGGTTATTGGCGGCTAAAGTCCCTTTTCTTTTACAAGTGTAGTATTTAAGTCTTTTATCTTTTTTTCTGTCGGCAAAAGTTTCTAACGTTACATAATTGTTGCACCATTTCCCCCAACTGTTACTCTTCATTAAAATGGGGAAATGGTGCAACAATTATGTAACGTTTGAGACTTTTATCATTAGAAAATAAAATATCAGTGACTTAAGTGCTTCAATTGTGAAAGAACGGGGACTTTAGGCACCAATTTTCCTATAATTTTTTTTCTAGAAGATCAAATACTTTATAATTAACATATAAAAATATTTCTTAGAATTTTTAAGGGGCTATTGACTGCCTTAGATAATCTCATATTAGTCTCATATTAATTTTTTTAATTACAAAATTAAGACAAAGTATATATATATATGTTTTTTACATTACATTATATATTTTTCTATTTTTTTTCTTTACATCATTTAAATATTATATCGTTAAGCAAATTTATTTAAAATAGTAGATATAAATAAATGAATAAAAACTAAGAATTTTAGAGGGGGAAAGAAAGAAAATTGAATAATTTTAAAAAAATAATTTAATAATTTATTCCTCTACATTTGTAGATTTTTTAGTGCTCATTTAAATGTTTTTTTTAAAAATGATTTATTTAAATTTTTTTCTTTCTCTTTCCAAATTTATTATTTATTCTTATCTATTATTTTAATTAATAAAAATGTTTAAAGAAATAATATTTAAATGATGTAAAGAAAAAAATTGAGAAATTAATATGTGACATAATGTAAAAAAACATATATATTTTGTCTTAGTTTTGTAATTAAAAAAATTAATATGAGATTGTCTAGGGTAGTCAATAGCCCCTTAAAAAATCTAAGTATTTTTTTTATATGTTAATTATAGAGTATTTGATCTTCTTGAAAAAAATTGGCGGCTAAAGTCTCGTTCTTTCAAAATTGAAGCACTTAAGTCCTGTTCTTTTATTTTTTAGTAGCAAAAATCCCTAACGTTACATAATTGTTGCACTATTTCCCCATTTTAACGAAGAGATGACAGTTTGGGGAAATGGTGCAACAATTTTGTAACGTTAGAGACTTTTGCTGGCAAAAAAAAAAAAAGATAAAGAACTTAAATACTACACTTGTTAGAAAAAATAGACTTTAGTCGCCAATAACCCTTAATTAATTAAATTAGTTTTAGTCTTTAATACACTCATGATTAAATATAATCTTATATATGTGTTGAAGGAGACTATTATGAAGGAAAGTAAATTACCCATGTGTTGACCCAAGATTTGGCCAACTGACACGGAGTCAGAATGTGATTGATATGAATGAATGTATAGAGAAGAACGTATGGGAAAAACAGTAAATCACACAAGAATTTTTATAGTGGTTCGGCCCCAGGATCTGGTAATGACCTACGTCCACTTAAACTGATATTGATATAAGAATCAGAAGAGTGATCAAAGAACTAGGGTTCAATGAGTTTCACAAACCTCTGAATAACAATACAATATTCCTAGGAGAATAATTATAGTCTCAAATGATTCAAAAGCCAAAAGTCCCCTCCCTTGAGCTATCTCTTGCTATTTATAGGCTCAAGGGGGATTACAAAAGATTGTTACAGATATTCTCCCCTGAATAATCGGATACTAAGGAGATTGAATGAGATAAATTCGGGATTACAAAGATCTTCCCATTAATGTTGCCTTGTATGCGGAACTATCGACCAGCCTGGTCGCAGGTAGGACTGGGCCGTTTACTACCCTCAGCACATCTTCTGGTCGATACTCTAGTCGAACATTTCCAGGTGTCAGCCACGTGTCCAGGGATCACTTGCCACGTCACTAATGCGAATTTATTGGATAACACCATGAAAGTTGATGCAATATATATTTATCTTTCAATTTAATAAACTTAATTTAATTTTATCTTAAAATTGAAGCTTATAGAATGTTTATAATGGTAATTATAGTAATAAAATAATTAATGTGTGTACAAATAAAAATTAGATATTTCCCTTGAAACATTATATTTTTAGATTTGAAATATTAAATTTTATTATTAATAAAAGGGAAATTAGTGGCAAAAGTACCCAATGTTTTACAAAACTTGTGATTTAGTACCCAATCTTTTTTTTGGTGGGAAAAGTACCCAATGTCCACTTCTGTTGGTCTCTGTCAATACCCACCCTAACAACTCTGTTAAAATTTGATTTTGTGCACACGTGGCACGATATAATTGGTGCAATTAATAATATATTTAAAAATTTAATTTAAAATAGAAAATTTTATAAAATTTAAATAATTTTATTTAAAAACTAATTAATTAGAAAAAAACCCATTATCCCCGAGGACTACCCATTCTTCTTCTTCTTCTTCTTACTTGTGCATGGATTCTTCTTCTCCCAATAACCCAAATCCATGGAGGTTGGAGATGGCTTCGATCAGCCTGAGTTGAGCTTCGCATGGATTCCACGAGCTAGTTTCGTCACCTCCGGTGGTCTGTAACCCACATAGTTGGAAGATCCCAACTCCTCTTGGCGTGGGGAAAAAGTTGCAGCGTCAGTTTGGAAAAAAGGGCCTCCATGAACAGCGATGGAGCTCCAAAATTTCAGTCGTGGTTCATGACTCCCACTTGTGACGAATAGGACAAGTCAAGCTCCAAACATTGGGATGGAGTTCATGATGTTGAGAGGTGCATGGTGGTGGTGCACGTGTAGTCGGGAGGTCTTGCACGTCAAGGCTGCCACGGCTGGCAGTGGGGAAAAAGCAGAGGCGACGCGAGAGAGAAGGAGAGGCCGGGAGAGAAAGGGTTGGAAAGAGAGAGAAGATTTTAGTTTTAATATTATATATAATTTTAATATTTAAAATTATTTTAAAAAATATTTTTCTATTTTAAATTTAATTTAAATTAAAATTAAATATATTATGAATTGCACCAATTATATAGTGCCATGTGTGCACAAAATAAAATTTTAACAGAGTTGTTAGGGTGGGTATCGACGGAGACCATCAGAAGTGGACATTAGGTACTTTTCCCACCAAAAAAATAGATTGGGTGCTAAATCACAAGTTTTGTAAAACATTGGGTACTTTTGCTGCTAATTTCCCTTATTAATTATATTAAGTTAAATTTTTATTCCACGGGTTGCAAATAAAACTAGTATCTCTTCTATATAAAAAATGTGTAGATAACATAAATTCTTGGTTTTAATAGTTTATTTTGTTAACTTTGTTATATTAATTATAATATAATGTTTATATTAAATAAATGTGACAAAGTGTGTCACATATTGTAACATAATATATATGAGAGTTACATTTTTGGATAGTGTGAATATAAAAATGTGTAACATATTTGGGGTTACAAAAATAGTTACAAATTTGTAACTCCCAAATATTACCCAATAATGTGTAGATTTGATGTTACACATTTTGATTTGAATTTGTCAAAGCCATAAGTGATATGGCTGATGGAGACATGATTTTAACCTGCACAATGTGTTTGGAGGTTACAAAGTCATGTGGGAAGAGTATAGAATCGTTTGGAAAAATTGCACAAAAGTGTGTGCTGAAAATGAGCTGTGGCCGCGGTCACAAGTGTTCCTAGCCGCGGCCTGTGGAACAAAGGCTCACGGCCGCGACCAGGAATAGCTCTGGCCGTGGCCAGTGAGGCTGATAGCCAAAGCCATTTTTCCATTTCAATTTTGAACGGTTCCAACAACTCATGTAACTCCCAGAACTCCTTTTTAATTCTATAAACATCAAATTAAACATTGGTAACAGTCATGGGGGTTGGTGGAATTTGAAATTCAAAGGGTGTCTAAAAACTCTATAAATAGAAGCTTATTGTTCACTTGTAAGACAAGCCAATTTCTATCCACTAGAGCACTTGGCTAGAAATTCATCCTAGAGGCTTGTTTATTCTAGAAAGTTATTTTATTTGTGAGAGTTCCCTTAGTGCTTGAGATAGGGAGTAATAAGCTTTTGGACAAAGGTTGTAAACCTTGTTCAAGTTGGTGACCCCCAAAATCTTCACTTTGGTTGTGTGAGTGAGAGTTTTTATTTTGTTCTTGTTCTTCTTTTTCTTCTATTGCTTTTATCTTCTTCTCTTTTTGTCTATTTACATATTTAGATCTATCTTTATGCTATAGAGTTGTACTTCCATTTTTATCTCTTGTTCTTCATCTTTTAGTTTGTTTGTATCTATTGTGTAGAATTGTATTCTCTATTATTCTCTTCATCTACCTATTTCTATATTTACTTGTATTTTTTTGTTATAGAGTTGTAATCTTATTTAATCAATCACTTTGTCTTTTGTATTATTTTGCTTAGAGTTGTAAGAGTCTTACATTTTTCCATTGAGGTGATTTACATATTTCTAACAAACTTTAACAGAATATTCTAAATATTTAACATAATATACTTTTAAAACAAATTAAGAATAAATATTTATTAATTAAATTAATATAAATTCAAATATTATAAAATATCATTAGATATTTATTAATTATATTAATATAAATTCAAATGTTATAAAATACCATTATTATAATAATATTTAAACTAGACTAGATATTTATCAATGCTATTAATATAAATTCAAATGTTATAATACATCATTATTATAATAATATATAATAGAAGACTAGATATTTAATAATTATATCAATATAAATTCAAATGTTATAAAATATTATTATTATTCTAATAATATATAACATATAATCCTAATTTTTATAATTTTTTTTTGATCAAGAAGGAAAAAACTTCATTGAACAAACAAAACATTATAGCCAAGGGCAAGACACCCAACCAACATAACCCAGTACACGGCTACAAAAATTTTATAAAATTTTGCTAGAATAAATATTTAGTAGTTATGTTAATATAAATTCAAATGTTATAAAACATTATTATTATAATAATATTTAACACAAAAATAAATATTTAATAATTATATTAATATAAATTCACATGTTATAAAATATTATTATTACAATAATATATAATACATAATAAATACATTATATATAAGTGTCATGTATGTGCAAATAGTATGACTGTGTAACTAAATATGAAATTAGAATAACATTTATCTTCTATCAAGAATAAAGAAGTATTTCCCTAAATATTTGCATGATGACATGACATATTAAAAAGGCATGTGTACGGCACGTGATCGAACATTAATTAAAGTCTGGTCGACCAACGACCAGAGTATCAGAAGAAATTGAGCTGCTTGATTGATGCAAGGAATATGCTGAGCAACAGGAAAAGAAGGTGAACAGAGGCATACGACCAGAGCTGCTCGTAAAAAAAAGACTAACATTCAGAAATGATTATAAATTAGATATTTCTAGGATATTTATTCATTCAAGTGTAATTAATGTAATTTATATTATTGTTTTATCATATTTGTAGGGCAAGTTAATGATGGCCCATAGGCCCAAATGTACATCCGTGAGCCTATAAATAGGACTCATAGGATTCATTTAGAACAAAAATAATTTGCATTTGGGGAGTAATAGTGATTTTGTACACAATATTTGTATCTATTTTCGAGGCTTGTGAAACTCTACGAACCCTTGTTTGCTGATCGTAGGTTTTGGAGTTCTACGTCAATAAAACACTAAGTGGACGTAGGTCATTACCAATCCTTGGGGCCGAACCACTATAAAATCCTAGTGTCGTACTCATTCTTGAATTCAGTTCTCTAATTCCTATCGTTTTTGTGACTCTGTGTTGTTGACCAAATCGAGGGTCGACATTTTGGTGCTTTCGTTGAGAACTGAACTCAAGGATATCAAGAAAACAATGGCTAAGAACACTAGGAGGATGGGTCAAGATGGACAGACCTCAGAGAATGTACCAAATCCACCCCTCCACTAGGCGTAATAGAGGATGAGCCACATGTGGAATTGGAAAAGGAGGAGATGGATGCTGGAACCTTGCGAACAACCTTGGGAGTGTTGCAAGATGAGTTAGCTACCCTAAAAGCTAACTAAGAGAACATGGTTGAAACAATGGTGATGTAACAGATGGAGATGGATCATCGACAAAGAGAATTGAACGAAAGACAGGCGGACATGGATTGTCGACAAAGAGACGTGACAACGGCTTTAGAGGCGGCCATTCAGTTGACTCGAGGACTGGTACCTATTATATTTTAATATAATGTTTTGATTGATTAAATAAGTGTTACAAAAATTGATAATTTAATCTAAGCGGGGGGAATGTTATATTATTTTAAATAATATAATGTTAGATTAAATAATGTGACATAATGTGATTTGTCACACCTTGTAACATATTATTGAGAGTCACAAAAATTGGACACATGTGTGTGGCAAATGTGACATATTTTGGAGTTACAAAAAAAAAAAATTGTAACTCCCAAATATTACCCAATAATGTGTAGATTTGATATTACACATTTTGATTTGAATTTCTCAAAAGCCATAAGAGATATGGCTGTTAGAGATGTGAATTTTAACTCCCATAATGTGTATGGAAGTTACAAAATCAAGTGGGAATGAATTTGGAACGTTTTGGAAAATTGGTTGCTGAAAAAATGACTTAGGCCGCTGCCTATGTCTTTCAGGCCGCGACCCAAGAGGCAGAAAACATCGTAGGCCGCAACCTGAGTGGCTGACAGCATTTTCCAAACTTCAGTTTTATCCAATTTTGAACGTTTCCAACAACCAAATAACTCCCAAATCTCTATTTTAATTCCATAAACATCCAATTAATCATTGGTAACAACCATGGGTGTTGGTGGAATTTGAAATTTAAAAGGTGTCTCAAAACTCTATAAATAGGAGCCTAATGCTCACTTGTAAGACACACCATTTTCCATCCACAAAGCACTTGGCTGGAAAATACACCATAGAGGCTTGATAATTCCAGAGAGCTATTTCCTAGAGAGATCCCTTAGTGCTTAGAGAATAGGGGGAAATAAGCTTTTGGACAAATGTTTTGAACCTTGTTCAAGTTGGTGTTTCCCACTACTTTACACTTTGTTTGTGTGAGAGTTTGTTATTTTTATTGATTTTATTTTCATTCTTTTGATCTTGTTGATCTTATTTACTTGTATTATTATTGTTTTGAGTTTGTAATCTTCTTCTTCAACATCTTTCTATTTACTTGTATTTTGAGCAAATGAGTTGTAATATTTCTTTAATCAATATTATCTTGTCTATTGTATTTTTTAATAGAGTTGTATTTGGTTTTTTTTCCATATTTCTATTGAGTATAAAAAATATATTCTCTAACACCACCTGCACAAAACTCTTAGCCGGACCTACATTCAAATCCTGATCCTCCTCAAAACTCGCGATCAGAGCACCGCCAATGTCCTCCAAATCCACAAGACCCGAGGAGCCCACAGCGGCCGAAACAACATCCAGCTGCTTGGCAGGAAAGGCAGCCTCAAAATCCTTCTAGAAATACCGAGCAACATCAACCCTCTCGCGCTGGTCGAGGAAGCATACCGCAACATAGACATAATAGGGATGAACAACATCCCATAAGCCCTAGACGCCTCGCAACCAACGAGCAAAACCTTCCTGGCAGGAGGCAGGGTCCCTTAGGAAGTAGGAGGCAGAGGGACTTAGGTTATGCGGTCCGGGATCCCCCATGATAGAGCAATGTCCTGGGACCCAACGACCAGTGCAAGCCTCCTCCTATTTGCCAAGACGGCCTAGAGAAAAGAGAGGGGGACAGTTCCTACAGCTGGTCGCCTACTTATAGGTTGCAGTACAGAAATGGCCATAATTACAATGAAGGAGACTCCTGTTATAATAGGAGAAATGCTGGTCGGCAACAGGAGTAAAGGAACGGGCAGCTAAACCCTCCTCTAATGGACAACCAACCAGCAAGCCATAATGTTGGAGGGAAGCCCAGACAACCCAATGTCTTTGACCGACTAGGTGAAAGCGAGCAGGGACGGATGGATGAGGACCTAAGGGTCATACTCAATGAATGAAGGGAAAGGCACGATGAGCATGTCCCACCTGCTGCGGTCTCTCCTGCCCCTACTATACCAGTTGATGTTCAGGCTCAAATAGATGCCCTGAATTAGGCTGTACAACAACTGATCGGGAATAAAACTAGCCATATTGATTATGACCGGAGAAAGGGCACCCTGTTCATCAACATAATTGATATGGTAGAGATCCCAAGAAAATTCAAAATGCCAGTACTACCCAACTTCACTGGAAGAGAAGACCCAGTATCTCACGTGAATAAGTTTGAGATACAAATTGACATCCAAAAGGTGTATGAAGATGATCGATGCATGATCTTTCCTGCTACTTTATTTGATGCTACCCAGTAATGGTACATCAAATTTCCACTGGCCAACATAGTTTCATGGGAGATGTTTGTAAAGAAATTCTATGGACAATTTTATGCTGGACGGATACATCCGACAGATGCCAATCAGCTGGTTGATATCAGACAGAAAGAAGGAGAGCCTCTTAAGGAATATATCTAGAGGTTTATGTGAGCAACTGCTCGGGCCAAATCAGTTGGAGATGAGAGAAAGATGATGGCCATCATTGTTGGGGTGAAACACCATTCTCCCCTTTGGAGCAGCCTAAGGAAAAAAATGGAGTCAAAAGTACTAAAGAATTTTTGGATCGAGCGGACAAATATATCAAGCTAGAGGAGGCTATCACCAATTAAAGAAAGCCTCCGAAGGCTGACCAGGGCAAAAAAGAAGAATCAACCAAGACTGCTAATGGGTCTGACAAACCCAATAACAATAATGGAAAAAACAAGAATGGAGGAAAAAGGGCAAACACTGAGCAAACGACGTCTGATAACAAGCACCCTAAGCAGAATAGGTATGAGTCGAGGTTCACTAACTACACGACCCTGGTCGATAGTAGAGCAGAAGTGTATCAAGTCAGTCACACCACAGTCCCTTTCAGGCGACCAACCCCGATCAGAAAAGACATATCCAAGCAGGCACAACCAATTTTTGTCATTTCCACAATGACTATGGCCATGATACCAACGAATGTAACCAGCTGAAGGGCGAGATCGAGTTACTTATATGATAGGGACATCTAAGAAGATAAGTGCAAGCAGGGTGAAACCCCCAGCAAGGGGCTAATAGAGGCAACAAGCAGGCACATGTACGCCAACACTCACCTTCGCTGCAGCCAGCCCCGGTTGCTGGCACTTTGCTTACTATTTGTGGGGGATTGCATTTATCTGGTGATAGTGGTAAGGCAAGGTAGAGATATGCCAGGACCCTACGTCATGAGCATGACATAGAAATGCTAAACGTCGAGGAGTGAACTCCCAAAAAAGCTTGAACAAAGGAAGAGAGTATAACTTTCTTTGAGCTGGATGCACAACATGTCCGATTCCCCCACTCTGATCCCTTGGTAGTGGATGTTCAAATCATCAACATGATGGTGAAATGAGTGTTGGTAGGTACTGGAAGCTCGGTGAACATTTTATATAAATCTTCATTGGACATAATGAAACTGTAAGTGCAAGATTTGGAACCATGCAACCAAACCATCTACGATTTTTGTTGTTAGGGATTAGCACCAACAGGGTCAATAAGACTCCCGGTCACGGCAGGAACAACACCTGTGAACAGGACATTACTCACTACCTTTATAGTAGTTGATTGTCCATCCACATATAATGCTGTGATGGGAAGACCCATCCTTGTAGAGCTATGAACGGTAACTTCAGCCTGGCATCTAGCCATGAAGTTTCCAACAAACGAAGGAGTTGGATGGGTGTTGGGGAACCAACAATAAGCCAGAGAGTGCTATAACTCCTTGATCACAAAAGAAAAAAAGTGTGGGTTGGGGAATGGAGAAGAAAAGAGGTTGCTAGTGGTACATGAATCACATGCCCAATCAGGTGAACAAGTCACCAAATAGGGTGTTGCCTAAAGTGAGGATAAAGACTTGAATCCTCACTTTGGGGATTTTGAGGAAGGTATATGGCTCGTGGATGACCTCGAGGGGGACCAGCTAGAAGAAAAATATCCAACCAAAGTTGTGAAAGTCGGTAAAAACTTAGAGACAAGAATCAAAGAAAAGTTGGTGGAGTTTCTGATGAAGAACTAGGAGGTCTTTTCTTGGTTGCATAAAGACATGGTGGGAATTGACCCAACAGTCATTAGCCATGTCCTGAACATAGACAAGAACCACCAACCGGTCCAACATAAAAGAAGGCTGCTCAACAAAGATTGTTCCAAAGCCTTAAAGGAAGAAGTTTAGAAGCTAAAGGAGAATGGATTCATCACGGTAGTGTTTTATCCATCTTGGGTCTCTAATCCCGTATTAGTTCCTAAACTGAAGGTAAGTGGAGGACTTGCGTGGATTTCACAGACTTTAATAAAGTTTGCCTGAAAGATTGTTTCCCACTTCCAAGGATCGACCAGCTAGTCGATGCTACATTAGGGCATGAAATCTTATCATTCATGGATGTATACTCTGGCTATAATCAAATTAGTATGCATCCACCTGATGAGGAACATACCAGCTTTCAAACAAACACAGGGCTTTACTGTTACAAAGTAATGCCCTTTGGTTTGAAAAACGCTGGTGCGACTTACCAACGACTAGTAAACCACATGTTCAAAGACCAGATTAGTAATAACATGGAGGTTTACCTTGATGACATGTTGGTCAAGTTGAAAAAAGCTGGTGAGCATGTCAAGGTCTTACAAAAATGCTTCAACATCTTGAATAAATATTAGATGAAGCTTAACCCCCTTAAGTGTTCTTTTGGGGTCAGATCAAGAAATTTTTTGGGATTCAAAGTAAAATCGTGATGAATCGAGGCCAATACCGAAATATTTTTAGCGCTGATCGAGGTGCAGTCACCAGACAAAATTAAAGATGTACAAAGCCTAATAGGAAGAATTACAGCTTTGAGTAGATTCATATCTAAGTCTATGGACAAATGCGTCCCGTTTTTTAATCTACTCAGAGGAAGCAAAAAGTTCAAATGGACTGAAGTGTCCGAACAGGATTTTTAGGCATTCAACGACCATATGTCGTGATCACCCATTCTGTCCAAGCCGGTCGAAGGAGAAACTTTGTACATCTACCTAGCAATAACAGACTATACTGCTAGTGTTGTTTTAATCAGGGAAGAAGACAACATTAAAAATGCAGTATACTATATAAGTAAAAGGCTAGTGGGAGTAGAGTTATGCTATCCGGCTGTAGAGAAATCCGCTTACTGCTTGATACTGGCATCAAGAAAACTGCGACCCTACTTTCAAGCTCACCCCATAGTAGTTTTTATCGACCAGCCACTACGGCAAGCCTTGCAGAAACCAGAAGCCGCTGGTCGACTATTAAAATAGTCAGTTGAGCTAGGGCAGTTCAAAATTTCTTATGCACCACGAGCAGCCATAAAGGGACAAGCCTTAGCAGACTTTGTAGCTGAATTCACTGGACTCTCAACCAATGAGCCGACTATAGAGACTGAAGCCCAAGACAAAGCTCCTACGTGGAGACTGTTTGTGGACGGATCATCAAATGAGCATAACTCGAGGGTAGGATTGATTCTAATAACCCCTGAAGGCCATCATTTTCACTACACAATAAGATTTAACTTTAATGCCTCAAACAATGAAGTCGAATACGAAGCGTTGCTCGCATGTTTGAGACTAGCCAAAGATGTGAACGTAAAGTCACTAGAGATATACATCGACTCTCAACTAGTTGTTAATCAAATCATCGGGGAATATCAAGCCAAGGGTCTTAAGATGGTCGCGTATCTAAACAAGGCAAAAGAATTGCTAGCACAGTTTGAAAAGTATACTTTACAGCAAGTACCTCGTGACCAGAATTCCAACGCCGATGCCTTAGCCAAACTTGCAAGCGCCAAAGACGCCGATACATTGAGTATAATACCGGTCAAACGCTTGTCAGCTCCCAACATTCAAGTAGAAGAATCCTCCCTAGTAATACAAGTATCCGACACTTGGACGACTCCCATCATTCAATATCTTGAACAAGGATTGTTACCCGGTGACAGAAATAAGGTGATAACACTACAAAGGCAATCAACTCGATTTGTCTTGCTTGATGGAATACTGTATTGACAAGGATATTTTATGCCCTTGTTGAGATGTATTTCTGAGGAAAAAGCTAAGGAAATGATGCGAGAAGTACATGAAGGGTTATGTGGAGATCATGCTAGGGGGCAAAGTTTGTCAAAAAAAATTCTTCAACAAGGGTATTTCTGGCCTACTATGATCGAGGATTCTATGGAGTTTGTTAAGAAATGTGATAAAGCCCATGGACATTTGCAGTTTTGGGAATAGACCTAATCAGAGCTTTGCCTACAGGAAAAGGAAATGTCAAGTACGCTGTAGTTGTTGTAGACTACATTACAAAGTGGGTAGAAGCTGAGTCGCTCGCGACAATCACGACCAAGAAAGTGCTGGATTTCATTGTCAAATACATTTCATGTCGATATGGATTGCCAAAAAAGATCGTATTAGATAATGGCACACAATTTGACAGCGACCTGTTTACTAATTTCTGCGAACGACATGGCATAACGAAGAGCTTTTCATCAGTCGCCCATCAACAAGAGAACAGACAAGTAGAAGCTGTAACCAAAATGCTAAAGGACACACTGAAGAAAAAGCTCGAAGAGGCAAAAGGAGAATGGCCAGAACAATTACTGTAACGCCTTGGCAACCCCAGAACAGTTACGGTGAACGGTGGACTGGAAATTTGACTCGCTACCCGAGTCCTTTGGTAAAAAACGTGCTCTAAGTGTAATTATCAGGTTAAGGTATAAAACCGATAAAAGGAAATGGAGATTTTCATTACAAACTGCTCTGCAGAGCTAATCAAAATGTTTACAAGTTGTTCTCAGTACAAAATGGTCACTACTGTTTTAAAATTTACAATCCCGCCGACCTAAGCGGCAAAAATAGGGTAAACCCCCTAGTTCCTCTGAGAACTCCTTGGCCGTGGTGGTCAAGCGGCCGCATATGTACACATCACCACATCAGCTCTCCACTCAAGGCTAGGTGAGCTTTTCTTTCCCTTTACCTGCACCACATAGCACCCATGAGCCAAGGCCCAGCAAGAAAACATAACACTTTTCAATAACATTATCAAATGATTATCATTATAATCACACTGAGCATAAAGCTTCCAAACAAATGAGTGAACATCACATGATTCAAGTAGGAGAGTGGCTGCTAGGTAAGCCACTAGCCTCCAAGCACTTATTTCATTCATCGACCCTCGGGGTCGGCCTGGCATTAATGCTCTTTGAGTCATTCAATGCTAATAGTCGATTAGATCTAATCTCTGTTGGCTTGCGTGATCCACGCTAAGGCCGTTCTGACTAATGAGTCAGTGCTATGTGACCAGTGTCCAATACCACTGCCGAACCTGACTGATAAGTCACAGCTTCACAGTTGATATTAACACCTTTGCCAATTCTGACTGATGAGTCAGTGCAACGTGACCAGTGCCCAGTACCACTGCCGAACCTGACTAATGAGTCACAACTTCACAGTTGATACTAGCACCTTTGCCAAACCTGACTAATAAGTCAGTACCATGCACAAGTGAGCAGCATATGCTAAGCATTCTATATTCAATCCATGTCCATATTACACAACCAACGTGCCTCACGAGTATCCATGCATGTCACACTTGGGGTGCAATTTTCTTACCTCTGGTTCGAGCTAGAATGAATAAAAGAATGACCCTGAGAATGATCAACCTTTTGGTCCTTTAGCGGTTACCTGGTCATAACCAAATATGGGATTCCATCAATAAAATGAACAATAAAAGGTTCCCAAACCAAAACCTAACCTCCGGGACCTCAAACACTACTCAACCGGGTAGTAGGTCCGATCCCAAGGCCTTAGGTTTGAATCCCCATGCTAAAAACACCTTTTTGGAAAAATTGACCTTAAGGGCTGCGGCCCTCCCCTGCTGCGCCGCGACACACCCTTCAGACAGAAGGGGCCTCCCCTGCCAGACGCCAAGGGCTGCGGCTCACCACAGCTGCGCTGCGGCGCCCAGCCCAGAATGGCGAAAATGACAGCACGCAAACTAAAACTTTCCCCTGTATTTTCCTCCCAAACCAGCCCTTCAAATCAGTTCAAAACCTCCTCCAAACACACAATTAAACCCCTAAACAACACTCATAACTTTCCCTCATCATAACCCAAGTAAAACATCACAAAAACTCCCCTTGATTCCAACTTTCCACACCAAAATCTAGAGCTGAAATCTTAAAACGAAAACAGAGCATACATGGAAACAAGTGGCTAAAAGCTTACCTCAAGTTCAGGTTATGGCGCTCTTCCACAGTGGAACACTCTCCCAAAGTACCAAGGCCTAGATCCTAAGCTCAAATCCTCAACAAGATCACAAAAATTCACAAGGAAGATGAAGGAAGGAGAAGGTACGGGAAGGAGAAGAAGAATTGTCTCTGTTTTACTCTGTTTATTCTACAGCCTCCAAACATCATATATATCCAAGCCAAAAGACTAAAATACCCCTAGGTCTTTTAAAGCTTCTAAAACCACTTCAAGGGTAATTTTGGCACTTTCCACCTACACCGTTAATCATAATTAACGCTTCCCAACTCCCGCTAATCTCTATATTCTCAAACACCAATATTTCACATCCCGTTACCCTTTAATGCTCGGTAACACTCTAATCATTAAAACACCCCGAGACTCACCTCGAGCCCCGAGCTTAAGCCTGTTATGACCAAACCGATAATTAACATTCCTTGATCGTCTCATGCCAAATGGCTCGAACAAACCCACATCATAATGTGGTCTCAAATATATCACCAACATGCGAACAGATAAAAAATTCACCCTCAACGGGCCAAATTACCATCACACCCCTGTAAATAGAAATATGGACTCACATGCATGCATTTCTCACCATATTATAATATAATCAACATATACATGCATTTAATCAATTAATAACATAATTAAGCAAGTATGGCCCTCCCGGCCTACTATTCACGCCGTTAAACACAACGGAGAATTCGGGGCATTACAACTATCCCCTCCTTACTGAAATTTCGTCCCCGAAATTTACCTGAACTGCTCGGGATACTGACTCTGCATATCTGACTCCAGCTCCCAGGTCGCCTCCTCGACCTTGTTGTTCCTCCACAATACCTTAACCAAAGGTATTGTCTTATTCCTGAGGACCTTGTCCTTTCTGTCTAGTATCTGAACTGGCTGCTCCTCAAAGGAGAGATCTGGCTCAAGCTCCAGATCTTCATAACTCAGAATATGGCCCACATCAGATACATACCTCCGAAGAGCTGATACATGAAATACGTTGTGCACGGCAGACAACGCCGGAGGCAAAGCCAATTTGTAAGCCACTTGACCAATCCTCTCCAGGATCTCAAATGGACCTACAAATCTAGGACTCAGCTTGCCTTTCTTCCCAAACCTTCTCACCCCTTTCCATGGTGAAACTTTGAGGAAAACGTAGTCCCCTACCTGGAACTCCACGTTCCTGCGCTTGGGATCTGCATAGCTCTTCTGTCTACTCTGAGAAGCAAGCATTCTAGCTCTAATCTTCTCAATAGCCTCACTGGTCCTCTGAACTGCATCAGGACCTAAGTATTTCCTTTCTCCTGTCTCATCCCAATGGATGGGAGATCTACACTTCCTACCATATAGCATCTCATAAGGTGCTACTCTGATGGTAGATTGGTAACTGTTGTTGTAGGAGAACTCTATCAAAGGCAGATACTTACTTTAAGAACCACCGAAATATTTGTCCAGTTTTTACGAGAAATAAAAGGAATTGTGCGCAGCCAATTATTCTTTCCAATTATTGTATTTATTACAAGTATTTTCTCATTACATGTGTTGCTTTGTTATATTATCAATGATTGTTTATAAGTACGCTAACATTAATGTTCGAACAAGTATTGGTTAATGGAAAATGACCGAGAACCTTAAACTCCTCGATCACTTGGGGGGCATATAAGATACTAAGCGAGCAAAGCATATTATAAACATATGTAAACACACGAGAAAAATAAGGGAAAGCATATTATGACACTTAGAGTATTTTTAAAAAAAGTAAATTTTGTAATATAATAAAGTGTTATGCTAGGTTCAGTCATATAAGCAGGTATTATAATAACAATTTTAATATCAAAACAAAATATCTTTACACCGCGAGAAGTTTCTGCTCAGATGTAACTAATAATATTGAAATAAGTAAATAAAACTACCTTAGGCAGAAAATTGTTCTGACACCACGAACAATCTGTTCAGGTGTTGTAGTTTCAAATAAAAATGTGTTCATTGTCTAGGAGGGTCTTGATGTGGCTGCTGGTCGACAACCACTCCGACTTCCTCTTCTCCTCCATTAATGCCTGTGGCCAAGGAAATCTTAGGAGATGTAGGGGCATTCTTATCCTCCTCCAGTCGAGCGACGCATTGAGCAAGCTCGGTTTCCCTTATCTGTTCGGGAAGATAGTCAAACTTTTCACCTTGATTATTCTTCACGAACAAGTAGAAACAGGTGAAGATTGCACTGTGAAAACTTTCCAGGTTGCTCGCATTAATCTCCTCAAGCTGCTTCACCTTCTCCTCCAGCTCATTAGCCTCTTTTTGACTAGCGACTAGATCGTCCTGGAGCTTGACTGCCTCGTCATGGTTGTCCTTGGACATAACTTTGTACTTCTATTTTAAGGCTATGACTTTGTCCAAGTCCTCCTTGGTATTTTTTAGCTCCTTGACATGGACCTTAAACTCCTCATCGCGAGCCTTGATTTGGTCCTTAGCTACTCTTAGCTCCTGGATGAATTTGGAGTCGTCCTCTTCAGAGCAATGCCACCCATTGTTCAAAGTATGAAGAACATGCGAACAACATAAAAGTAATGTTTTTGAAAGAAAAAATGTTGTTGTCAATCAGAAATACAAGATAGAAAAGACTTACAACGAGCAGTTCGTTGAAACTGCGACCAATGACCTAGTCTATAATGTCCCAAATTACCAAATAAGGCTTAGGACCTTGATTAAAGGGCCATGATGGTAATATATGGAATTATATGCTTAAATGAATTATATTTGTGTGTAATTATGTGATTAAATGAGTTATATGATAATATTATTAGATATGCATGTTTAGGAGTATTAGATATGCATGTGAGCCCATTTCTTATTAGAAGGACAATTTTCGTAATTTGGCCCGTTATGGGCATAATTGTATATATGTGCATATATGTGATATATATGAGAGACCACCTTATTATGTGAGTTTATCTGGGTTACTCGGCACGAGATGATCCTAGGGAGCAAGTTAGCGAGAAAGTCACAACGGGACCCAATACTCGACTCGAGGCGAGTCAAGGGGTATTGTGGGTAATTAATACATTATCAGGTAATAGGAATAAGTATTCGAGGATATATTTGGAGTTAATGAGATTAGGAGGGAATGTTGGGGATTTTAACCATTTTGTCCTCGGGGACGTTTTTGGTACCCCGAGCCTCGGAATTAGCTTAAGAGTACTTAAGCCTTAAGAAAACAAACAAAACACAAACACTTGTAGCAATTCACTCAACTGACTCTCTCTCTCTCTCTCCCTCATTCTTTTTCATTTTTCTAAGTGAATTGCTTGAGGAAACCAAGAGATCTTTGGGCTGAAAGCTTGGGAATTGAAGGCCTAAACTTGAGTTTGGATTAGCTACAGCTAGGGGGAAATTTGTCTGCCAGTTAAGGTAAGTTTTAGACCTTGATTTTCATTGAATCTCTATTTAAGTTTGGCTATTCTTCAGCTTTGTGGCTCAAGGTTGTGAATTTGAGTTTTGGGTAGAGTTTTGAGTGTGTTGACCTAGGATTTTGTTGCTAGTATTATTTTGAATCAATTCTGGGGATTGAATTGTGGTTCTAGGATGGATTTGGGGTGGTTTTGATTGAGTTTGGCTGAAGAAAAGAGTAGAGAATTTCGGGTTCGTAGGGTCAGGTCGCGACCCTGTTCTTGAGGCTTTGCGACCCAACTAAACCCATGGCCTTTTGGGGGCTTCTGTTTGGGAGGCGCGCCGCGGTCCTTTAGGCCAGGTCGCGGCCCGTGTCCAGGTTCCAGGCAGGAGAGAGCCTCTGACTTGGGAGGCACGCCGTGGCCCTTAGGGGCAAGTCGTAGCCTACCTGGGCTGTTTTGGCCACCATGGGTTTTGAGTGACAAGAATTTTAACCTAAGGGCTTGGGATTGATTCTACTTGGTTTAGTAGAATTTGAGGTCACGAAGGCTAGGAATCGGTACAGAAGCCTTTATTTGCTCGTTATTGACGGGATACTATAATATGGTTGTGACTAGGTTATCGCTAGGGGCTTGGAACCAGAATTGTGCTCGAGGGTCGTCCTTATTTTACGCTATACTTGGACCTGAGGTAAGAAAACTGCACCCAATACATGATATATGTGATTAGGGCTTGGCCTAATTGTTGAATATAATTATGAATAGGGCTCGGGCCCCTGAGAATGTACGTGTTTAAGTTATGGTTTTGCTTGTTGATTAAACATACTTGAATGTTTCGTTCCTGGCTAAGTGTTATATGATTGTTCACATGGTTTGCGTAGCTAGGGCCCGACCCCGTTAGGGAACATGGTTATTACTATGTTTGCATTTAATTGATGGTGTTAGATGATAAATATGTACGCATACTTGTATTGTTTGAAGTATGCATATTTGTATTCGTATCTGAGTACCTGGTCCAGGGCTTGACTTATTAGTCAAGGGCGGCAGTAGTGCGTTGCATGCTGGTCGGAAGGCTTAGGAAAAAATCATCAACGTATTCTTACATTGGCCGACCCTATGGTCGTTGGAAAACAAAGCATTTTTCTAGCTCTACGGCTAGTTACTCAGAGCTAAGGGCGAGGGCCCCAGGTGGCTCTATGATAACATAACTAGGGCATAGGGCCACAGGGTTGACTATATGGTCAACTACTCAAGGCAGCGACCTCAGAATGGTCCAATAACAATTTATTTGTAATTATATGCTTGCATGAGTACGTTATTACTGTTGGGCATGCTAGACAAGTATTTGGAAATCTATATTTTCTGTTCATGCACATGTTTAAGTTTTCTTGCTGAGCCTTGACTCATAGGTGCTATGTGGTGCAGGTAAGGGAAAAGTAAAACTTGACCAATCATGAGTTGGAGAGCTTCGGTGGCGGCGTGCACATATGCGGCTGCTCATCCACCACATCCAGATATCTCAAAGGAACTAGGGTTGTATCCCTTATTTTGTTGCTTAGGTAGGCTGATTGTAACTTTTGATGTACATACACCCTTTAAATATTTATTTGTAATATTTTGGCATTCCATGTATGAATGAAACTTTTTAAATGAAAAGTCAAACAGTTCATTTGACAAAATTTTTTAACCCTAACCCTTGGCATTAACCTTAGTTACACGTTTATAACCAAATGACTTGATTAGCAAGTCTATAACTATTTAAAGTACACAGTGTAACGATCCTGGATTAGGAGGACGTTACAACTTGGTATCAGAGCTGCCAAGGGTTAAGGGTTCCTAAAGACTGGCCGGGCATGTACAATCACCACTAATGACAAGCTCGACTCAGAGTTCGATAACTATTTATGTGGTTATGTGTTTAACTGCTTAAATATGATATAAATGCCTTATCTGCATGCTTGATTAGGGAGCATGGCATAATCTGATAGGGCTTGGCCCTTGATTGTTGCATGAATGACAAAGAACGTGCTTATTAGCATTATTATTGCTTGTGAATGCAAATGAATTGCTTATTAGCGTTATTATATGGACATGTAGGTCAAGATACACTTATTAGCGTTATTATTTGCACATAGGCCAGAAAATGCTTATTAGCATTGTTATTTGCTGATGAATATTAGGAAGTGCTTATTAGCACAATGATTGAATATATTATGTGTTGGCGTGCTTATTAGCATTACATTTGAGGACCGTCAGGAGGCAAGAGGTATAGTTATTACTTACTAATGACCGATTTGATCACTGCAGAATGGGTTAGATATTAGTATGATTCCTCGAAGGTCAGAGAGGTTGGCTAGCCAAGAGATACAGGCCACGGAAGAGAATGGCTAGGGTCAGGCCCCACCGCCAGCTCCAAAAAACTTGCAACATGTGTTCGCTGGTATGCAAGCCAGATTAGAGAGGCAGGAAAAGGAGATTCGCCTCTAGAGATAGCAACAAGTTCCAGCAGGGAACCCACAACTTGCAGTACAAGCAGTGACATAGCCAGAGGTCCCAGCGGCAGTACAACCCCAGGTAGAGGGAGATAGATGGGAATCCCTGTACGAGAGGTTTAGGAAACATCACCCTCCAGTTTTTGAGGGCAGATTAGATCCACTAACGGCTGAACAGTGGATGACCATGATATCCACCATCGTGGATTTCATGAGGGTAGGTGGTAAGGAGAGAGTGGCCTGTGCCACTTACATGTTTCAGGAGGATGCCCGGATGTTGTGTGGTAGTATCCTAGACCTAAGCAGTAAACATTATGGATGGGAAGAGTTTAGAACTTTGTTCAACGAGAAGTACTACAACGACGCAGTTAAAGCTGCGAAGGTTGAATAGTTCAACAAGTTACTTCAGGGTAACATGATAATGACTGATTATGCCCTGAAGTTTGATAGATTGGAAAAGTATGCTGGGGATCTAGTGCCCACTGATGGGACCAGAAGAGAGAGGCTTCTCCAAGGGCTACAACCTATGATAGCCTGAGATGTTCATATTACTACTGTGCTAGGATTGCCACCTATGCACAGGCTATAGAGAGGGCACTTACAACTGAGAGCGCTGGTGTGAGAATGTGGCCAGAACGACTCTAGGAGGCCGGGACCTCCATTTACAGGCTTTGGTAGGGGCGGAGGCCTTAATGACCAAAAGAGAAAGACTCCATATACAATTTTTGCTCCAGGGCCAGACAGGAGGCCATGGGGCATACAGATGGGCCGCCAGGGTGGCGGTGAGACCTGGAAAGCATTCCCAGAGTGTACTCGGTGCAGGAGATGCCATATTGGGGAATTTCAGGAGAAGTTCTGCTTTGTTTGCAATAGTGTGGGGGCATTTGAAGAATGATTGCTTGAGAGCCTGAAAGGAAAAGCCCAAGAAGGTGGTCAACCTGACGCCAGCTCAGGTGTTCACCTTGACCCAGGCAGAGGCTGAGGCTAGTTCCTCGTTGGATATAGGTCAACTTTCTAGCACTAGAACCTTCTATATTGTTTTGAATGATTCAGGTGCTACACACTCTTTTGTTGCTAGTAGGATTATAGATGGATTGTGTAGACCATGTGACTTTTATTCTATGGAGTTTGGTACTATGTTGCCTACTGGGGAGTTAGTGGTTCCCAGGAGATGGGTTAGATCACTACCAATTACAGTGGATGGCAGGGAATTGTCAATTGACTTAGTAGAGTTGGTGATGACTGACTTTGATATAATTTTGGGTATGGATTGGCTAGAAAAGTATGGGGCAACGATAAATTGCAAGAAGAAGATGGTAGCCTTTGAGCCTGAGGGTGAGGACCCCTTTGTATTCGTTGGCACTGTGCATGGACCCCATATACCTATGAAATCTGTACTTAGAGCTAGAGACCTATTACAGGGGGGATGCATAGGGTTCTTAGCTAGTGTGGTGGATACCACTTAGGTTGTGCCAGTGGGACCAGGACAAATCAGATTAGTCTACGAGTTTCTGGATGTATTTCCAGAGGATCTGCTAGGGTTACCTCCACACAGGGAGATAGAGTTTGTGATTGAAGTGGCATCAGGGAAAAAGCCAGTGTCTAGGGCACCTTATAGGATGGCTCCAGCTGAGCTGAAGGAACTAAAGGTTCAACTACAGAAGTTACTAGACTTGGGTTTTATCAGGCCCAGTTTCTCACCATGGGGCGCACCACTTTTCTTCGTGAAGAAGAAAGATGGTTCTCTGAGGATGTGTATCCTTGCCAAGGATTGATGATATGTTTAATCAGTTGTAGGGTAGGACAATGTTCTCCAAGATAGATCTTCGATCTGGTTATCAACAGCTGAGGATCAGGGAGGAGGATATACCAAAGACAACTTTTCACACCAGGTATGGGCATTACGAGTTTTTGGTGATGTCATTTGGACTGACTAATGCCACATCATCATTTATGGATCTGATGAATAGGGTGTTCAAAGATTACCTAGATTGGTTTGTGATCGTCTTTATCGATGATATATTAATATACTCTCAGTCAGAAACAAAACACGAGCAACACCTCAAATTGGTACTACAGAGATTGAGAGAACACATGTTGTATGCAAAATTCAAGAAATGCAAGTTTTGGTTTCCACAGGTGACTTTCTTAAGTCATATAGTCAGTAAGGAAGGAATTATGGTGGATCCAGCAAAGATTGAAGCGGTCAGAGATTGTCCAAGACCGAAGAATGCTTCATAGATAAGAAGTTTCTTGGGATTGTCAGGTTATTACAGAAGCTTTGTGGAGGGGTTTCCCAAGATTGCATCACCATTGACAAAGTTGACATGCAAGAATCAGAGGTTCATATGGTCAGACAAGTGTGAAGACCATTTCTAGAAGCTGAAGAAGAGTTTGTGTAACGCCCCAACTCCAGGGACCGTTACGGTGCACATTACAAACAGTGCTAAACTCGCTAATCGAGTCATTTGGACATAAACGTGTAACTAAGTATGATTAGCGGTTTATGGATTAAAATTTTTAGTTAAGATATAGCATTTCACTAGAACGTTTACTGTATACATTGGGATCCCAAAAATATAATTTAAAGGTCTATTACAAGAAAAAATTTACAACCAGCCGATCTAAGCGGCAAAACAGGGTTTAGCCCTAGTTCCTTTCCTTCAAACCTCGGCCGTGGCGGTCGAGCAGCTGCATATGTACACATCGTCACCTAAGCTCTCCAACTCAAGGATGGTCCAGCTTTCTTTTGCCTTTACCTGCACCACATAGCACCTGTGAGTCGAAGCCCAGCAAGAAAACTCAATATGCTCATGAACAGTCATATCATGATATCAAATCATATCTGGCATGCCTCGCAAACATAACTTTATTCAAGCATGGAAATGAATTCAAACAATGCTAGGGTATCCAGGATAGGAAATCCTACCCTTCTGATTGGATGACTATCAAGTCAATCCTAGTCAGATGAGTGTTTCGACACTTGAGGTTCTGGTAAACCATACTGAGTGACCAACAAGCAAGTCACTACGGGGCTCAACACCCAAAGCCATGCATATGATGATCAAAGTGATCATACAGAACTTATAGCTCTGAACAGATGAGTGAATATCACTTTGAGGTTCTGTTAACCATACTGAGTGACTGACAAGCAAGTCACTATGGGACTCGGTGCCCATAGCCGTGTAACAAAACCGTTACTTGGGCTTTCCTGCAATGGCTCTAATCAGATGAGTGGCTGATGGGTAGTCACTAACTTAAATAGATGAGTGACTGTTGGGCAAGTCACCAGCTTTAACAGATGAGTGACTGATGGGTAAGTCACACAAGCGCTTTTAATTTTCATCGAACTTGAGGTCGGTCCGGCATTAATGCTCTTTGAGTCATCCAATGTAGATATCGATTAGATCTAATCTTTATTGGCTTGCGTTGAACACGCTAAGGCCGTCCTGACTTATGAGTCAGCACTGTGTGACCAATGCCCAGTACCACTGCCGAACCTGACTAATGAGTCACAGCTTCACAGTTGATACTGACACCTTTGCCAATTCTGACTAATGAGTCAGTACCACACACAAGTAAGCAATGCTACCAAACATATGTCATATGTCGAATATTCAAACGTAGGGCATTCAACATGCTTACTTAACAGTTGCTAGCACAATTATGATCATGCACAAACACAGAGACTCAAGCTCTGATCAATCTCATAGTCAATATGCATGGCATGCCCTAATCACATGTTTCTTGTGCATCACATGCATCACACTTAATAATCTAGCATGCCTCAATAATAACCATACGCAAATGAGCAAGATTGCTAAGCATTCAATATGCTATCAATGTTTACATTTAAACATCCAACATGCATCAAGAATAACCATTCATGTCACATATGGGGTGCAGTTTTCTTACCTTTGGTCCAAGCACGGGTTACTAATAAATAAGCCACAAGCACGATCTTGATTCCAAGCCCCTAGTGATAACCTAGTCATAA
Organism: Humulus lupulus; assembly: GCF_963169125.1. Taxonomy (NCBI): domain Eukaryota; kingdom Viridiplantae; phylum Streptophyta; class Magnoliopsida; order Rosales; family Cannabaceae; genus Humulus; species Humulus lupulus. The sequence continues at coordinate 98,756,751 of NC_084795.1, read as the reverse complement.
CCATAATATAAAACCTCATCAAAATGAGTAAAAAAATACTTCCAAGCCCAACCCAAGTCTCCGGGACAACAAATCCCACTCAACTAAGTAGTAGGATCGATCCCAGGCCCTTAGAGTTAAGTTCCCAGGCTCAAAACATCAATTTGGCCAAAAATGGCACCAAGCACCACGGCCCTCCCGGCAAGTGCCGCGGCCCTTAGGCAAAACAGAACCTCCACCTGCAACTTCAAGCCTGGGCCGCGACGCCCAAGAACAGGGCCGCGACCCTACCTCGAACCAGCCATTTTCCCCCATTTTCAACCTTTTAAAACCTGCCAAAAACATATCCAAACATCTCCAAACTCAAAAATCAAAGTTCCCAAACATCTCCATGATCCAAAACCCATAAAACCCAAGTCTCAATTCAACCAAAAACTCATCAAAACACAAAGTCCAATTCAAGCTTAAAAACTTTAAAAACTTAGAACTTAAAACTTGAATTACCTCCGATTGAGTTGTTTCCAACTAAATCCTCTAGCTAATAAACTTCTAATCTTTCCTAGGATCGCTATGCCTCGATCCTCGCTTGAATCCGAGTCCTAGAAATCAAGTTACCTTCGAAAACACAACTGGGAGACGAAAAGGAAACTGTGAGGGAGAGAGAACGTACATAACGCTCTTTTATTCTTTTAAAAGGTTACTTCAAGCTTAAGTAGCCTCAACCACATCCTAACACTCGGGGTCCCAAAAACCCCTGGGGACAAAATAGTCAAAACCTCCAGAATTTCCCCCTGATCTTACTAACTCCCAATTTATCACCAAATATTCATTCCCATTACCCGATAACCCGGTAATGCTCTAAATACCCCTTGACTCACTCCGAGTCAAGAATAAATCCCGTTGTGACTTTCCCACTAGTTTACCTCCTAGGACCGTCTTGTGCTGAGTAACCCTAGCATAACCAAACAATAATAAAACACCACACACATATAACATATATGCCAAATATGCCCGAAATGGCCAAAATATGAAAATCACCCAATTACTCAAAAATGAGTTCACATGCATATTTAATACACCTAAACATCCATATTATCATTTAATAACACAATAAATCAATTATGGCCCTCCCAGCCTCCTAATCAAGGTCCTAAACCTTATTAGGAAATTTGGGGCATTACAGTTTGGTCACCGCTCTGGTTCTGAGTCTTCCTACAGATCAGGACAAGCTTGTGGTTTATTGTGATGCCTCAAGGTAGGGCCTAGGTTGTGTCCTTATGCAGATAGGGAATGTGATTGCCTATGCACACGTCAGCTGAAGGAGTATGAGCAGAGGTACCCCACACATGATTTAGAACTTGCAGCAGTGGTTTTTGCACTGAAGGTGTGGCAACACTACTTATATGGTGAGAAGTGTGAAATATACACTGACCACAATAGTTTAAAATACTTCTTCACCCAGAAGGATGTGAACATGAGGCAAAGATGTTGGTTAGAGCTGGTAAAGGATTATAATTGTAAGATCCTCTATCACCCTGGGAAAGCCAACGTGGTAGCAGATGCCTTAAGCCGGAAGGGTCCGGAACAGTTGTATAGTGTCAGGCAGATATCTAGGAAGTTGGCTGGCGATATGACTAGAGCAGGAATTCAGTTAGTGGTGGGCCAGTTAGCCAACATCACCCTACAATCTTCTATCTTGGAGAGAATTAAGGAAAAGAATTTGGATGACCCACAGTTGGGACAGATTAGAGGGGACATCCTAGCTAGAGTAGCTAAGGACTATACAGTGTCAAGCATAGGGTTCTTGAGATATAAGGATTAGATCTGCGTTCTGATGGACACTGAGATCAGACGAGAGATTCTGGATGAATCTCATACTACCCCTTATTCTCTGCATTCGAGCGCCACGAAGATGTACCAGGATCTGAAAGTTCTATATTGGTGGCTTAGCATGAAGAGGGATGTGATTGAGTACATGACAAGGTGCCTGACCTGTCAGCAAGTCAAGGCAGAGCATCAGAGGCCAGCAGGGCTATTGCAGCCTTTGTATATCCCAGAATGGAAGTGGGAGGACATCATGATGGATTTCTTGGTAGGATTGCCCAGGACAGTGGGCCAACATGATTCAAATTGGGTCGTCATGGATCTGTATACGAAATCAGCTCACTTTTTACCAGTAAGGACGAATTACTTGGTTGATCAGTATGCAGATCTCTATGTGAGAGAAATAGTTTGCCTTCATGGGACTCCGAGGTATATTGTGTCTGATAGGGACCCTATCCTTACTTCCAAGTTTTGGGGAAGTTTACAGAGGGTGATGGGTACACAGCTGAAGTTCAATACAACTTATCATCCTCGGATCGATGGTCGGTCTGAGAGGTCTATCCAGATATTGGAGGACATTCTAAGAGCATGTGTATTGAACTTTGAAGGGTCCTGGAGTAAATATTTTCCTCTGATAGAGTTTTCCTATAATAATAGCTACCCTTCGAATATTGGAGTGGCACCTTATGAGATGTTGTATGGTAGGAAGTGCAGATCACCCATTCACTGGGATGAGATGGATGAGAGGAAATATTTGGGCCCTGAGGTGGTTCAGGGGACCAATGAGGCTATTTAGAAGATTAGAGCTTGGATGATCGCGTCTCAGAGCAAACAGAAGAGTAATTCAGACCCCAAGCGGAGGAACGTGGAGTTCTAAGTGGGAGACTATGTCTTCCTTCGGGTTTCACCACTGAGAGGGGTAAAATGATTTGGGAAGAAGGGCAAGTTGAGCCCTAGGTTTGTGGGACCATTTGAGATCTTGGAGAGGATCGGCCAGGTGGCCTATAGGTTAGCCTTATCCCTGCACTGTCTAGTGTGCTCGATGTATTTCATATTTCCATGCTGAGGAAGTATGTGTCAAATGGAACTCATGTATTGAGTTATGAGGATCTGAAACTAGAGACAGATTTGTCTTATGAGGAGCAGCCCGTTCATATTTTAGACAGGAAGGACAAGGTCCTGAGGAACAAGACTTTACCTTTAGTTAAGGTATTATGGAGGAACAGCAAGATCAAGGAAGCGACCTGGGAGCTGGAGGCAGATATGCAGACTCAGTATCCCAAGCTATTCAAGTAAAATTTTGAGGACGAAATTTCTGTAAGGAGGGGATAATTGTAACGTCTGAAATTACCTAATAAGGCTTAGAACCTTGATTAGGGGGCCAGGATGGCAATATATGGAATTATATGCTTATATGAGTTATATTTGTGTGTAATTATGTGATTATGTGAGTTATATGATAATATTATTAGATATGCATGTTTAGGAGTATTAGATATGCATGTGAGCCTGTTTCTTATTAGAAGGGCAATTTTTGTAATTTGGCCTATTATGGGCATAATTGTATATATGTGCATATATGTGAGAGACACATTATTATGTGGGTTTATCTGGGTTACTCGGCACGAGACGATCCTAGGGAGCAAGTTAGCGGGAAAGTCACAACGGGACCCAATACCTGACTCAGGGCGATGCAAGGGATATTGTGGGTAATTAATACATTATCGGGTAACGGGAATAAGCATTCGAGGATATATTTGGAGTTGGTGAGATTAGGAGGGAATACCTGGGATTATGACCATTTTGCCCTCGGGGACGTTTTTGGTACCCCGAGCCTCGGGATTAGCGTAAGATTACTTAACCCTTAAGAAAACAAGAAAAACACAAACACTTGTAGCAGCTCACTCAACCGACTTTCTCTCTCTCTCTCTCTCTCTCCCTCATTCTTTTTCATTTTTCTAAGTGAATTGCTTGAGGAAACCAAGAGATCTTTGGGCTGAAAGCTTGGGAATTAAAGGCCTAAACTTGGGTTTGGATTAGCTACAGCTAGGGGGCAATTTTTTTGCCAGTTAAGGTAAGCTTTAGGCCTTGATTTTCATTGAATCATTGTTTAAGTTTGGCTGTTCTTGATCTTTGAGTCTCAAGGTTGTGAATTTGAGTTTTGGGTAGAGTTTTGAGTGTGTTGACCTGGGGTTTTGTTGCTGGTATTATGCTGAATCAGTTTTGGGGATTGAATTATGGTTCTAGGATGGATTTCGGGTGGTTTTGATTGAGTTTGAGTAAAGAAAAGAGCAAAGAATTTTGGGTTCGAAGGATTAGATCGCGACCTTGTTTTTGGGGCGTCGCGACCTAACTGAACCCAGGGCCTTTGGGAGGCTTCTGTCTAGGCCAGGTCGCAGCTTTTGTCCAGGTTCCAAGTAGAAGGGAGCCTCTGACCTAGGAGGCGCATCGCAGCCCTTAGGGGCAAGTAAGAGCCTGCTTGGTCTGTTTTGGCCGCCGTAGGTTTTGAGTGACGGGAATTTAAACCTAAGGGCCCGGGATTGATTCTACTACCCGGTTTAATAGAATTTGAGGTCTCGGAGGCTAGGACTCGGTCTAGAAGCCTTTATTGCTCGTTAATGATGGGATCCTATATTATGGTTGTGACTAGGTTATCGCTAGGGGCTCGAAACCGAGATCGTGCTTGAGGGTCGTCCTTATTTTATGCTATACTCAGACATAAGGTAAGAAAACTGCACCCAATACGTGATATATGTGATTAGGGTTTGACCCGATTGTTGATTATAATTATGAATAGGGCTCGGGCCCCTGAGAATGTACGTGTTTGAGTTATGGTTTCGCTTGTTGATTAAACACACTTGAATATTTCGTTCTTGGCTAAGTGTTATATGATTGTTCGCATGGTTTGTGTAGCCGGGGCTCGACCTTGTTAGGGAACATGGTTATTACTATGTTTGCCTTTAATTTATGGTGTTATATGATTAATATGTATGCATAATTGTATTTTTTGAAGTATGCATATCTGTATCTGAGTACCTGGTTCAGGGCTTGACTTATTAGTCAAGGACAACAATAGTGCACTGCACGCTGGTTGGAAGGCTTAGGCCCAAATGAACAATATACTGTTACGTTGGCTGACCCTATGGTCGTTGGAAAACAAAGCGTTTGGCTAGCTTTATGGCTTGTTACTCAGAGCTAAGGGCGAGGGCCCCAGGTGACTCTATGGTCACATAGCTAGGGCATAGGGCCACGGGGTTGACTCTATGGTCAACTACTCAAGGCAATGGCCCCAGAATGGTCCAATAACCATTTATTTGTAATTATATGCTTGCATGAGTAGATTATTACTGTTGGGCATGCTAGATAAGTATTTGGAAATTTGTATTTTCTATTCATGCACATGTTTAAGTTTTCTTGCCAAGCCTTGGCTCATGGGTTCTATGTGGTGTAGGTAAGGGAAAAGGAAAGCTTGACCAACCATGAGTTGGAGAGCTTTGGTGGTAGCGTGTACATATGCGGCTGCTCGTTCACCACGACTGAGGATATCTCAGAGGAACTAGGGCTGTATCTCTTATTTTGTCGCTTAGGTCGGCCGGTTGTAACTTTTGATGTACATACACCCTTTAAATAGTTATTTGTAATATTTTGGGATCCCATGTATGAATGAAACTTTTTAAATGAATTGTCAAACAATTCCTTTGACAAAAATTTTTAACCCTAACCCTTGACGTTAACCTTAGTTACACGTTTATAACCAAATGACTTGATTAGCAAGTCTGTTACTATTTAAAGTACATAGTGTAACGAACCTGGATTAGGAGGATGTTACATGTCAGTTTTTAACGAAGAAAGAGTAGAAAAGGCTTCTTTGCTGAGTCGATGTTTGGCCACTTTCTGTAGCTTGTCGATGGTGTAGTAGAAGGCGTTGGAATGCATTTCTCTCACCCCAGGATCTACTACCTGCTCGGTGGAGGACTCGGGTTGAGAGGAATAAGGAGGCGTAGTTGACTTGGTGGGAAGAGGAGTGTTGGTTGGTCGAGGCTTCTTGCTCGGGGTGTCCCGCTGGTGCCACCAGCTTCTCTCCTGCTTGACTTCTTCGAGCCGGTGGTCTTGCCTCCCGAGGCGTAGATAGCGAAGGTATTGTTCTCCTGCATGTCTGAGAAAGAGACAAACAAAGTTAGTTAAAGTATCCACAAGGGTTTATAGAGATCGACAAGAGAAAATTCTAAGTATTATACCCGAACTAAAGCTACTAGTCTCTACTTTATCTAAGTTATTACTGCTACAAACATTGTCCTCCTAAACAAAATCTGGGTTAAAGCTACTAGATGGAAAGATAAAGTTGCCATTCCTGTCGAACATGCTAATAGGAATGGGCAACATATTTAAGAGAGTTGAATGATCCATACCATTCTCGTCCTCGGATGAGTCGTATCTTTGACCAGGATGGTCTGGTAGTTTCTGTTTTCCCTTCCCGTGGGAAGGAAGGATGTTTGGTCGAGGAGAGGATACTGGCTCTCTTATGGTACCTAGGTGGTTGGGAAACGTCTTGGGGTTGGGAGGCCTCCTCAGCACCTTCTCTTGTGGCGCTTCCTTCACCTCTTGATGGGGCTCCAAAATGCTGACTAACCTTAAATTATTTTAAGTAACCAGCTCCTTGACACTCTTTTCTATGGAGGTCATGCTGGATAGGGCAACGATCCTCTTTACCATACTCTGGGTAGGCTCTGGTCGAAACCATGGGCCTATATTCGACATAGTAAATTAAGAACAGAAAGGAAATAAACGACCAGAAGTTTAAACAAATTCAAGAAGGAAAAATACCTCCCCAAGTGAAGGACAGGTTGTCCGCTACAAGATCAGTCGTGAGAAAATACTCTTGGAAGTATTTACCCACGTTGGACTTGTTGGTGATGTCGGCCAGGAAGGTGTGCAGAAGTGGAAGAGCCCCGTGTTGTTCTAGTTGGGGTTGGACTTTAAATAAAAAAGATAGTTGATTTCATGAGGAGTGGGTACATGCCATTTTTTGTGGTGGTAAAGAATGTAGAGTACTGATAACACTCTATACCCATTTGGCGTGATTTGGAATGGAGAGATGTCGAAATAGTTCGCCACTCCTCAAAAGTAATTGTGCAGAGGTAGAGTAGCCCCTGCCTCGATGTGATACCTCGACTAGGCACTGTAAGCACCTTCGGGCATGTTTGCCCTCTGGTCAGGGATTGGCTTGAAAAGTGTAATCCCAGGGAGGCCATACTTCTTGGGATATTTGGCCACCATCCTACTCGATATAATGCTAGGAGGGGCAACGTACCATGGTATATCCTTTTTTGTGACTTCTTTACAAGGGTGTGGTAAAGAAGAAAAGGTCGGTTAGTAATGGATGGTCCTTTAGCATTGGCCGCATGTTGACTGATGTGAGGGTCAGGAATTTTCTTCCTCCTCTGAGCAACATGTTTTACTTGCACCATGGAAGGGTTTGAAGCAGGATAACTGGTTGATGGTGTTGGTGGTGTTTTATTTGTTGGAATGGGTAAAGTAGGTGGATCGACGTCTTCAAACAACAGATTTGGAAGTTCTTCATCTATTGGCCCCTCACCTCCCCAGGGATTGCGTATGAATATCTAAGAAGAATAAGGGGAAGTGAGAATCTACGAGCAATAGAGAAAGAAGAACAAAAGGAAAGAAAGGAAAAGATAACGCTGCTCATGGATAAAAGTTAAGGTTTTATCCGACCAGCAACATCCTGGTAAAAACACAAAAACCCTACAAGCAGGTTGGAAAAAACAGATTAAAAAGTGAAACTGAAAAGTTTTTTCAGAAAAACTTTTCAACTTCAAAACTAGGCGGAAAATACTCAGCTTTTTTTAAATACCATAATCGAAATTCCACTTCGATTTTGGACCCAAAATCAGTGTAAATAAACCAAAATACTCCTCCTAAACATTGTTATATGCAATATATTGCCTAAAATACCTATTTTAGCATTGTATTTCTAGGTATTTTTTGCCTAAACCCGATTTACTCAGAGATGATAACTTCATTTTATGGTAATTTTAGAAGGTGTTTTTGTGGAAATCTTGAGTTTTTATGTGTGTTGTGTGCAAGATTACGCTTTTGTTTGTCTTTGTTGTAGGTTGGTGCGATGAATCATGAGAAAAATGCAAAAAGACGTGAAAATGGTGGAAAAATGAGGCTCTTGGCGGCTATTGGATTAAAAATGATGCTAAGGATGCTTAAAGGATGATTTTTGAGGAAGAGATGAGTTGAAAGAAGAAATCTGAGGAAAAATGGAGTTAGAGTCACAACTTGGGCTTATGAGTCGCGACTTAAGGCGAAGTCAAAAGCGCATATGCTTACTGGAAGGAATTAATGTCGTGACTTGGGCTTACAAGCCGCAACTCAAGAGGGAAACAAAGGCTCAGTTAAGAGGGAAACTCAGACACGGGCCGCGACTTGAGAATCTTGAGTCGCGGTGCCTGAAGACTTTACACGAGAAGGAAATGCCCCAAAACAGAGACGGGTCGCGACCCAGAGAAGGCCAAGTTGCAGCCCACACACGAAAAAACACAGAATCTTTTAATTTTTTACTATAAATTTGTATTTAGGGTTTAATTAGGCCAGTTATTAATTATGTTTTTAGAGACTAATTTGTTTCTTAGGCTAGTAATATTGCAGTTTTATATTTTTCTTTCTTCTTTAAGTTTATGAATCTTATGTTCTTTAATTATTATTTTATTGATTTAGTCATGACTAATATGAACTAAACAATTTTTATCTAGGGTTTAATGTTGTCACTTGGACTTCTATCTAATTGAATTATGATGTTCTATTGATTTTTTATCTATATTCTAATCTATATAATGTGTGTTTAATGCTAGTAAATACTTGATCACTAATTGCTTGATTTAATGATTTGGATTCAAAATTCGAAAGATGAGAATTGAATATGCTATCATTATATAGACATAGGTTGCATATTGGACAAAAGTACCTGTATGGCTTGTGTAGTAATTAGGTTTCCATGGTTAATGCCTTCTATATGTTTAAGTTTATCACAGAGATGTAGAAAACCTGCATATAAGTGGAGATCTTATATCTTGAAAAAGAATAGGAATCGATTTATGTTAACCTGCTATTAGAATAGGGAGAAAGAAATCTTGAATTGATTAATAAAATTAGTATAATGAAAAGTTGATGAAATTAACACCCTAGGTATTTTTCACAGTGATTTAATTCTTTTATTTAGTTGTTTTTGTTTAAAGTTATTTTCAAATTTATAATTAAATTCAAAAATCAAATTCTTAGTTGCCAAATAGAAATTTGAAGAACAATTAGTGGTACTTGGAAGGTAGTCTTCGAGGGAACGATACATTACTTATCATATATTACTTTAATCGATTGCGTGCACTTGCGTATATACATATTTTCATGATCAAGTTTTTGGCATCGTTGCCGGGGACTTTAATTTCTGATATCATAGTTAATTGTTATTTGTTCTAATTTGGTATTTTTATTTTTTAACATTGATTTTGATCAAGGCTATATTGTGTTTCAGGAATTGTTGGTATATACAAGGAAGTAGACAAAAGGAAATCATACCAATAGATTTTGAAATTGAGAGAACGTGTAGAAAGAATCAAAAGATAAAGAAAAGGCTGGACTTTACCATGGCTGAGAACACAAATAACGTTGTCAACAATAATGAAAATATGGGTAATGCAGCTGAAGCCGATCCACCATTAAGGAATTATGTACTCCCTACTGTTATGGGGATACATTCAAGTATTCGTCCTCCAATTGTTGATGCTAATAATTTTGAGATAAAACCCTCAATTATTCAGATGGTGCAAAACTGTATGCAATTTGGAGGGTTACCAAATGAGGATCCAAATCTACATGTCACAAACTTTTTAGAGTTATGTGCGAAATTTAAAATGAATGGGGCGAGTAACAATGCTGTACGATTGAGACTATTCCCATTTTCACTAAGGGACAGAGTTAAGAGTTGGTTGAATTCTTTACAAGCCAACTCTATACTTACTTGGGAAGATTTGGCTAAGAAGTTTCTTGGTAAATATTTTCCTTCTGCAAAGTTAGCTAGAATTAGAGGAGAGATTAACAACTTCCATCAAGTGGATGGGGAGTCTTTGTATGATGCATGGGAACGATTTAAGGAATTGCAAAGGAAATGCCCACATCATGGAATAGATAAGTGGTTGTTAGTGCATACTTTTTATAATGTTTTGGAGGGAAATACAAGGACAATTATAGATGCAGCATCTGGAGGAGTGTTTATGAGAAAAAGCTCTATTGAAGTGTATGAACTGTTGGAAGAGATAGATATGAATAATTATAATTGGCCTACTGAGCGAGAGAATAAGAAAGTATCGGGAGTATTATAAGTTGATCCAATTGTGTTATTAACTGCTCAAGTAGCATCTCTAACCAAACAACTGCATCAAACTAATCTCGTCGCGCAAGCAATGCAAGTATAGAATGTCATGAGTTGTGAGATTTATGGAGGACCTCATTCTTATGAATAATGCCTGAGCATAGCTAGTTGCTCAACAGATGTAAGCAATATGCCCTTGGAACAGGCATAGGTTATAGGTAATTTTTCAAGAGCTGCACCCAACACTTACTCAAATTCCTATAGACCTGCCTGGAAAAATCATCCTAATTTGTCTTGGAAAAATAATCAAGGGTTACAACCACAATATCCACAGTACCCACCTGAACAACCCCCTCATCAACCAACTTATGGATTACATGCTAGACCATATTATGATCCAAACCCACGCCCATCTCATCCACCGCCTCCTCAAATGAACCCACCAACAATTAAGCCAAACCAATTAAATCAATTTATGACAGAGACAAGGTCTTCAATCAAGAGTTTGGAGACACAAATAGGTCAATTGGCACAAATGTTTTCTAATAGACAGCAAGGGAATTTTCCTAGTTCCACAGAGGTAAATCCTAAAGAACAATGTCAAGCTGTTATTTTGAGGAGCGGGACTAAGTATGATGGACCTATAGTGGATGAAAAAGGGAAGAATACAGAGAAAAAACAAGTTACTATTCAAATTCAAGAGGAGGTTACCGAAGACCTTCCAAAAACAGAAAAACCCAAATACTCTGAGCCTACACCGAAAATTCTATATCCTCAACGGTTTCGAAAGGCTAATCTTGAGAAAAAATTCTCCAAATTCCTTGAAGTATTTAAGAAACTTCATATTAACATCCCATTTGCAGAGGCTCTAGAACAAATGTCTAGTTATGTAAAGTTTATGAGGAGATATTACCTAATAAGAGAAAAATGGAGGATTATGAAACCGTTGCATTAACTGAAGAGTGTAGTGAAATTATTCAAAAGAAGATTCCTCAAAAGTTAAGAGATCGGGATAGTCTTCCACCATTGGGAACTTTCATTGTGAGAGAGATTTATGTGATTTAGGGGCAAGCATAAATTTAATGCCACTGTTTGTATTTAAAAGACTTGGTTTGGGGGAAGCTAGACCTACTACTATTACTCTTCAATTGGTTGATCGTTCATTAACACATCCCCGAGGTATTATAGAGGACGTTCTAGTAAAGGTAGATAAGTTAATTTTTCCAGCGGATTTCATTGTATTAGATATGGAGGAAGATGAGGATGTGCCTTTTATATTAGGACGACCATTCTTAGCCATGGGGCAAGCGCTAATAGACATTCAGAAAGGAGAATTAAGGCTTAGAGTACAAGGTTATGAAGTCGTTTTTAATGTTTTAAAAGCTTTGAAATATCCTTTAGCTAGTGACAGTTGCTTTTGTGTTAGTGTATTGGAGGAACTAAGTAAAGGGGTTGAGTCTATTAAAGATCCATTGGAGTTGAGTTTGATAGAAAGTACTGAAGAGTGTGCTGGTACTGAAGCCGGTGAGTATGTTATGTGGTTGAATTCATCAGGTAAATTATATAAAAAGAAATATGAGGAATTAGGGAAAGTGCCTGAGAGACCTCTTCCATCCATTGAGAAGCCACCAACCCTTGAATTAGAAACCTTACCTGATCATCTTAAATATGCTTATTTGGGTAAGAATGATACTCTTCCAGTTATTATGTCATCTTCTTTATCTGGGACTGAAGAAGAGAAGCTTCTGAGGGTATTAAGGGCTCACAAATTAGCAATTGGATGGACTTTGGCAGATATAAAGGGTATTAGTCCTTCGACAGTAATGCACCGTATATTAATGGAAGAGGATAGTAAGCCTAGTATTGACGCTCAAAGGAGGCTAAATCCTTCAATGAAAGAAGTGGTAAGGAAATAAATTCTTAAATGGTTGGATGCTAAAGTAATTTACCCAATATCTGACAATGCTTGGCTTAGTCCTGTCCGGGTAGTTTCAAAGAAAGGTGGCATGACGGTGGTCAAAAATAATAATAATGAACTTATTCCAACTCGTACGGTGACGGGGTGGAGAATTTGTATTGATTACTATAAACTAAATAAAGCCACTAGGAAAGACCATTATCCTTTACCTTTTGTCGATCAAATGTTCAATAGATTGGCCGACCATCCTTATTACTGTTTCTTGGATGGATATTCCGGATATCATCAAATTCCTATAGCACCGGAGGATCAAGAAAAGACTACCTTCACATGCCCTTATGGAACATTTGCCTTTAGGAGGATGCCATTCGAGTTATGTAATGCTCTCGCTACCTTTCAAAGATGTATGGTGTCAATTTTTTCGGACATGGTGGAAAAAGGTATTGAAATTTTTATGGATGCCTTTTCAGTTTTTGGACCCTCTTTTGATGGATGTTTACTTAATTTGGAAAGGGTTTTGTAAAGATGTGAGGACTCAAATTTAATTTTAAATTGGGAGAAATGTCACTTCATGGTGACAGAAGGAATAGTCTTGAGCCACAAAATTTCACGCCATGGAATTGAAGTAGATAGGGACAAGATATCAACAATAGAAAATTTACCTCCTCCAATGTCTGTTAAAGGGGTTCGAAGCTTCTTGTGCCATGTTGGATTTTATAGGAGGTTTATAAAGGATTTTTCAAAAATTTCAAAGCCCTTATCTACCTTATGAATGGTGTGGTATTCAATTTTTATTCTGAGTGTTTAAAGGCATTTAATACATTGAAGGAAAAATTAGTCTCCGCTCCAATTGTTGTATCACCAAATTGGGAAATTCCTTTTGAATAATGTGTGATGTTAATGATTATGCAGGAGCGATTCTTGGACAACGAGTTAACAAGGCATTTCGAACAATTTATTATGCTAGTCTAACCTTGAATGATGCTCAATTAAATTTTGCAACTACTGAGAAGGAATTACTTGCAATAGTCTTTTCATTTGACAAGTTTAGGCCATATTTAATTGGTAATAAGGTGATATTTTACACAGATCATTAAGTTATTAAGTATCTTATGACTAAAAAGGACCTCGTCTGATTTGATGGATTTTACTATTGCAAGAGTTTGATATGGAAATTCATGATAAGAAGGGGACATAAAATTTAGTTTCTGATCATTTATCTAGATTGGAAAAAGAAGAAGAGCAAAGTGCGAAAGAAGAGTCAATTGATGAAAATTTTCCGGATGAACAATTATTTTCAATTGAATGTGAAGAGAAGATACCATGGTTTGCAGATTATGTTAACTATTTGGTAGCTAAAGTTGTGCCTCCTGACATGTTAAGGCAGCAACTAAAAACGTTCTATTCGAAAGTGAAGCATTATTATTGGGATGAGCCCATTCTTTTTCGTTATTGTGCTGACTAAGTGATCAGAAGATGTGTCCCAGAAGAAGAAATGACTTCCATACTTACTCATTGCCATACTTTACATTGTGGTGGTCACTTTGGAGGAACAAGGATAGTAGCAAAAGTTTTGCAATGTGGTTTTTATTGGCCTACGTTATTTAAAGATGCTAATGCCTTTGTTAAGAGTTGTGATTGTTGCCAAAGGACCAGTAATATATCTAGAAGAGATCAAATGCCAATGACTAGAATTTTGGAGGTTGAGCTATTTGATGTGTGGGGCATAGATTTTATGGGACCTTTCCCATCATCTTATAATAATTACATTTTGCTGGCAGTAGATTATGTTTCTAAATGGGTAGAAGCTGCAACAACTCCTACTTGTGATGTTAAGGAGGTACTTAAATTTATTCATAAGAATATTTTTACTTGGTTTGGTACTCTAAGAGCTATTATTAGTGACAGAGGCAGTCATTTTTGTAATAAATCATTTACATCTTTATGTGCTCGTTATGGAGTTCATCATAGAAAAGCTATGTTTTATCATCCATTAGCTAATGGTCAAGCTGAGGTGTCAAACCGAGAAATTAAAAGTATTTTAGAGAAAACCGTAAACACATCAAGGAAAGATTGGTCGAAAAAGCTTGATGATTCACTGTGGGCGTATCACACAGCTTTTAAAACTTCGATTGGTATGTCGCCATATCTGTTGGTGTTTGGGAAGGACTGCCATTTACCAGTCGAAATTGAGCATCGAGCTTATTAGGCAGTGAAAAAGTTAAATGTGGACTTATTTATGGCTAGGCAAAATAGGCTTCTAGAGTTGAATGAGCTTGATGAATTTAGACACAAAGCTTATGAAAATGCAAAGATTTATATAGAAAAACTAAGGCTTTTCATGATAAACGAATAATCAGAAAGGATTTCCAACTGGGAGATAAAGTTCTGTTATTTAATTCTAGATTGAAACTGCTTCCAGGAAAACTAAAGTCTAGATGGTCGAGACCGTTTACAGTTGTGTTATCGTTACCTTATGGAGCAGTACAAATTCATAGCGAGAAAACATGACATTTTAAAGTAAAGGGTCAGAGGTTAAGGCATTATTTGGAAGGACCGGTCGAAAAGTGTAAATCAGTGATGGTTTTGGAACCCCTTTAAATGGGGTGTTCAGCATTCGGCTAAATGACGTTAACGACAGCACTATAAGAGGCATTCCTATATTTAATTTTAGTTTTTGTTTTTAATTTTAATTAGTGGACAATTTTATTTAATTTTTGATTTGTAAAGTTTAGTTATTTCCATTTTATTTATTTTTCAGTTTAAATTTTGTAAAAATCGTGAAAATCGTGAAAAATGTGTTTTTTTATTAGTGAAGGGGCCAAGTCGTGACTTGAACTAGCAAGTCGTGACATTATCAAAGTTAGAGAGTTGTTTGATATATAAAGTAGGGATGGGTCGTGACTTGGGCTTATGAGTCGTGACCCTAGGCTGAAATAGAGAGCAAAGGGTTTCTAAATATGGGGGCGTGCCGCGACTTGAAGATCTGAGTCGCGGCGCCTGGAAAGGAATCTGTTGAAGAAATTAGAGGGGGGCCATGACTTGAATAGACTCGATCGCGACGCGCCTATGTCAGACTGAAGAAAAAGGCTTAAAACTCGTTTTTTTTTCTCAAATCGTCTCTCATTTTTCAAATGTTCTCATTCAAATTCAAATTTCTTTAAGAAAAAGCTCTAAAAATTTTCCCTCTTTTCTTCTATTTCAAATTCTCTTCATCTACTTTTCTAATTTCTACTTCATATTTCTTATTGATTTCTTCCATTTTTTCCCCTAGCCCTAATTTGTATTCTATTGGTGCTCATTGAGGAATTGAAGGAGGATTAAAGGGTGGCAGATTTTTCAACTTTCAAGGCTTGTAAGTTTTTCTTTTTGAAGTTTTCCTTGAGTTGCATTTATATTAAGAGATTGCCTTGGATTTTTTGATTGTTTGTTGGTATATTGAGCGTTTTTGGGTGAAATTTTTTGGGAGTGTTTAGTAAGGAAATTTTAGAGTTTTAGGGGAACTGCTGCAGAAATTTTTGTATGCCATTTTTGAAAAATTGTGAAGGTATGGACCAAGGAAACAACCCACTAGGGCAGCATCTTCAAAGAATACTACCCGCCCTTCCTCATCTCGTTCCCAACCACCTCAAACCCAGCCAAACCCGCTAGCACCTCAACCAATTTTAGAATATGATCCCGCGCGCTTCATTAACAAGGATGCCCATGATCTTTATCAAAGGCAATCCCAGCGGCCAGTTATTCAAGAGTGTGGGATGGACATTAAAGAAGAACTATACCCTAATGACACTTATCATATTATTAGGAATGCAATTTTATGCCGAGGTTGGCAATTTTTTGTGGATGATAAGATGCCAAAAGCCAATTGCTCCTTGGTTTATGAGTTTTACGCCACTTTTCCTGGGGCTGTAAATAGAAAGGTGTTTGTTAGGGGCGTTTCATTTGAATGCGCCACTGATAATATTGATACATTATTTAATGTGCCTAAGTTATCTCTAGAAGAGGATGGGTATTATCAATTGGCATATCATAGTGAGGTTGATTGGACGGAGGTGGTTGAGACCTTAGGAATTCCTGGTGCTTCCTTTGTTATGTAGAATGGGGAGCCGAAACATTGAAGAAGATACAAAATGAATGCCGTAGCTAAATCTTGGAATCTTTTTGTGAGTGCACGGCTTATGCCAAACACCCACTTGTTTGAAGTGGGGACTGATAGGTGTCTTCTGGTGTATGCGATTATGACGGGGCTCTCCATTGACATTGGGCGAGTTATTCTCCAAAACATGAGGGATTTATGTCGCTTGACCACTACTACTGGGTTGGGGCATGATTCCATGATTACTGATCTGTGTGAGTTTTGGGAGGTGTTGAAATATCCTAGTGATATTTTTAGGAAGGCGATGGGGGCTATTTCTCGGGCTATAGTGAATAAATTCAATGCCCCATCCTTAGAGCCACCAATACAGATACTCAGAAATGTAAGAGTTGGTAGGGAAGGAGAAGCAGCTGAGGAGCCCATACTAGCCAATGATCAAACAGAGGGAGTGAGAGCAGCTGAGGAGGAGAGAAGAGAAGAATACCCTCAATATTTGGCGATTGAGGCTCCACCGGATCCACACTTGGCCAGACTAGATTCGACACAACCAACATACGCACAATTATTTGGGCGAGCTTCATGATTTTCATAGAGCTCAAGTTGATAGACATAACGAGTTGGTTTACCGATGGTCAAACCAAGAGGCGGACGGCCAGTACTTCCCTTATCCACCACCTTGGCATCCATTTCCAGACCCACCACCATTCTGAAGTGATACGCACCAGGTAAGTTTTCTTTTTTTTTCTTTCTTAATTTTATACATTGGGGACAATGTTTAGTTTAAGTTTGGGGGAGGGAGCTTATTATTATTTTTTCTTTCTGTTAGTGTTGTTTTGTGTGATTTGTTTATGTTAGTGTTTAGAGTTTTGTTTTAGTGTGTTTAGTTTGGTACCAACATGAATGAAAATTGGCAACAATTGCCTATGAGAATAAAATGAATGTTATGAGTATAATTCAAAGAAAATGAAATCTGAAACAAAATCTGTGTGCTTGATTGAACACTTCGTTAGTACATTTTAGTTTAGATAACATTTGTTGAATATTTTGTCAAGATGTTAAATTTATGTTCTTGATATTGATTATGCTTGTTGAAATTGGTTAGTGGAATGATGAATGGAAAGTGAAAATTATTTTCAACAATTCTAGAACTTGCTTACTTGTTATTTGAGGCGAAATAATATATCATGTATGCTTAGGAATATGATTTAGGCTATCATTTGGATCGTTTGAGCTTTTCTTGCCAACCCTAAATTACTTAATCCTTTGTTTACCCTTTTTGTGCCTAATTTTGTATCCTTTTTGTTTTAAACCATCATTTAAGCCTAATACTTGCAACTTTGTTATATATCCATCCTTGATATACTATGAGCATATGATTGAGAAATATTTTGGGGATTGATGTGTAATGAGGTGTAATTGTGATTTAAGTAGATTTAGAATATGAAAAAGAGAAGAAAAAAGAATGAGAGAGAGTATATATATTGAAATATATATATATATATATATTTCAACACGCTCCCAATATGAAAATATAGAAAAAATCAAGTTTGGGGGAGTGTAGTTATTATTGAATATATATATCTAAAGGAAAAAAAAACAAGAAAAAGGATTATGAGATTGTATTATTATGGAAGTAAAGTTTGTGAGTTTTGGTCATGTGCTTATATAGTAAAGTGAGCTTAAAAATTCATTTTTCATCTACCTTTACCTAAGTCATCGTTATAAGCCTATACAAGTCCTATTGATTTTTATGCATATCATGATTTATATTAGTGGAGAATAGCAAGTAAGTAAGCTTATGGAATCATTTGGTTTGAATGGATCGATTGGAAGGAAATTTGATGCGCATAATTGATTTCAAATTCATTTATTTAATGATCATGATTTGAGAATCCAAAATGTTAGTAGACTAAGGTGTGTTGATGGAGTGTTTTGATCAAAATTCTAGATTGAATAAACTGTTGAGTAGTTTTCTGAGAATTATATGATTAACATTCATGATTTTGAGGCGTAATTGTTGTTGTTGGTATAATTCATGTTGTTAGAATCTAGTATTTTTTTTGAGTCCTTTGTTTGAGGGTGAACAAAGAGTAAGTTTGAGGGAGTTTGATAATTTCATTTTAGGGTCATTTTAGAAGGTGTTTTTTTGGTAATCTTAAGTTTTTATGTGTGTTTTGTGCAAGATTACGCTTTTGTTTGCCTTTGTTGTAGGTTGGTGCGATGAATCACGAGGAAAATGCAAAAAGAAGTGAAAATGGTGGAAAAACGAGGTTCCTGGTGGCTATTGGATTAAAAATGATGCTAAGGATGCGTAAAGGACAGTTTTTGAGGAAGAGATGAGTTGAAAGAAGAAATCTGAGGAAAAATGGAGTTAGAGTCGCGACTTGGGCTTATGAGTTGCGATTCAAGGTGAAGTCAGAGGCGCATATGCTTGCTGGAAGGAATTAATGTCGTGACTTGGGCTAACAAGTCGCGACTCAAGAGGGAAACAGAAGCCTAGTTAAGAGGGAAACTCAGACACATGCCGCGACTTGAGAATCTTGAGTCGCGGTGCCTGAAGACTTTACACAAGAAGGAAAGGCCCCAAAACAGACACGGGCTACGACCTAGGGAAGGCCAAGTCGCGGCTCGCACACGAAAAAACACAGAATCTTTTAATTTTTTACTATAAATTTGTATTTAGGGTTTAATTAAGTCATTAGGTTAGTTTTTAATTACGTTTTAGAGACTAATTTTGTTTCTTAGGCTAGTAATTTTGTAGTTTTATATTTTTCTCTCTTCTTTAAGTTTATGAATCTTATGTTCTTTAATTATTATTTTATTGATTTAGTCATGTCTAATATGAACTAAACAATTTTTATCTAGGGTTTAACGTAGTCACTTGGATTTCTATCTAATCGAATTATGATGTTCTATTGATTTTTCTTCTCTATTCTAATCTATATAATGTGTGTTTAATGCTAGTAAATACTTGATCACTATTTGCTTGATTTAATGATTTTGATTCAAAATTCAAAAGATGAGAATTGAATATGCTATCATTATATAGACATAGGCTGCATATTGGACGAAAGTACCTGTATGACTTGTGTAGTAATTAGGTTTCCATGGTTAATGCCTTCTATATGTTTAAGTTTATCACAGAGATGTAGAAAACCTGCATATAAGCGGAGATCTTATATCTTGAAAAAGAATAGGAATCAATTTATGTTAACCTGCCATTAGAATAGGAAGAAAGAAATATTGAATTGATTAATAAAATTAGTAGAATGAAAAGTTGATGAAATTAGCACCCTAGGTCCTTTTCATAGTGATTTAATTCTTTTATTTAATTGTTTTTGCTTAAAGTTATTTTCAAATTTAAAATTAAATTCGAAAATAAAATTCTTAGTTGCCAAATAGAAATTTAAAGAATAATTAGTGGTGCTTGGAAGATAATCTTCGAGGGAACGATACTTTACTTATCATATATTACTTGAATCGATTGCGTGCACTTGCGTATATACATATTTTCACGATCAAGAAACTCACCAAGAACATCGAGAAAACAGTTACAAATATAGAAGAATCACAGCCAAAATGCAGATAAATTGCTGCAAAATCTGAAGGGTTTGTTCGAAAACTTACTTGAAGTAAAGATTGTTGGAGAAATCATGGAGGGATTGCTCGAAATTGCTCCAAAGGCTTCGGATTACACTGAAAAAGCTTAACAGTTTTGAGAGAGTTCTGAGAGTTCTTGAGGAAAGAGAAAGTTTGGGTAAAAATGAAAAGGAGTGAAGGCGCTTATATTTATATTGCTTGGGGTATTATTGATGAGTAATGATGAAAATAGGGTTTCAACGCATGGGAAACCGCAATAACTGTCAAATCATTCCTGGGAAACCCAAAATGTCATGATTACTTACCTTTTTGAGAAAGTAAGTACAGTCAGATGTGACAGGTAAGTAGGATTGCTGGTCGAATAAGTTTATTAAATGACGTTCCTATTAAAATAAACTTGGGGGGCAAATGTTTCCCTAAATATTTGCATGATGACGTGGCATATTAAAAATGCATGTGTACGACACGTGATTGATCATTAATGAAGGTCTGTTAGACCAATGACCAGAGTGTCATGCGAAATTGAGCTGCTTGATTGACGAAAGGAATATGCTAAGCAGCAGGAAAAGAAGGTGAACAGAGGCATACGACCAGAGCTGCTCGTAGGACCGAGACTAACATTAAGAAATTGTTATAAGTTAGATATGTCTAGGAGATTTATTTATTCAAGTGTAATTAATGTAATTTATATTCTTGTTTTATCATATTTGTAGGGCAAGTTAGTGACGACCTATAGGCTTATATGTACATCTGTGAGCCTATAAATAGGACTCATATGATTCATTTAGAACACACGCAGTAATTTTCATTTAGGGAGAAATAGTGATTTTGTACACACTATTTGTATCTATTTTCAAGGCTTGTGAAACTCGGTGAACCTTTGTTCGCTGATCATAGATTTTGGAGTTCTACATCAATAAAACACTAAGTGGACGTAGGTCATAACCAATCCTTTGGGCCGAACCACTATAAAATCCTAGTGTCATACTCATTCTTGAATTCAGTTCTCTAATTCTTATCGTTTTTGTGACTCCGTATCATTGATCAAATCGAGGGTCAACAAGAAGTTTCTTCTCCAATCATTGATGTGTGATTTGAATAATATCATGAATGTTTTGTACCTTAAATATGGTAGTTTGTGAACTAAAAAATTATTGTATTATTTAAAAAATAATGTTTTGGTTTAAATTTTCTTTTAATATGTTTATGTCATTCTTTTATATATAATATTGTTTATTTATTTAAAATTTATATTTCATTAAAAAAAAATTAATAATTTTTTATATATAAAACTAAGCAAACGTGCAATTGCACGTTGCTTACACTTAGTACGTATATATTGTGATGTAGTAATTACTAATATCCAACAAGCCAAAAGAAAGATGAAATTTGGTAAAGAATTTAAGAAACAAAAGGTGCCTGAGTGGACTCAAGCCTATATGGATTGCAATGGCCTGAAACGAATATTGAGAAATATGAGAGCATACATGCAGAACAAGCACCCTCACAATGAACATAACCCTTAGTTGTTTTTACCGCCAATCTAGCAGCCGCTACAATGAGGAAGATCTTGAAAATTAAGCAATCAAAATTACAACGTGGCAAAGAGATTGTTCTCGGCAATTTTTTGAGACAATTTTTATTGGATAGTGTGAAGAAAGAACTAAGTTTGAGGTAACATTCTTCAGAAAACTTGATGAAGAGCTCAATAAGGAAAATAACTTTTAAAGGATAAAGTGAGAAGAATGATGGATGAAACAAATCAGTTGAATAAACAAATGGAATCTCTGATTTCTTTGAGGATAAGAGTTGGGAAACATAATTTTGAGGGGTCTAATTCAGACAGACATTATCAGCAAGAACAAAGTCAAAACAGTGGCAACAAAGAGAAAGTCAAAGTTGATGATCAGAATCAAGATCCTGCAGAAGTTATTGAGCATTTGAAGATTAACAATATCCCTCAATTGAGAATTTGAGTCATGTCAAATGGAATTTAAGAAGAGCCGTAACAATTGAGACTTGCATCTATTGAGTTTTACCATAAGCTCTATCTTATAAAACAGTACAGGTAATGAGTAGAAATTGTTCATTTCATATTCTTGTCCTTGAATGCCATGTCCATATTCTTATACTTTTCTCAATGGATGATGGATCAATTATATGAACTTCTTAGCATTTTCCAAGATCATGAAAAAGCATGAAGAGGTACACATGCTTATGCTTTTACTGATTCCAAGTTTCTTTTGCGTTCATATGCCTTAAATAAATAATAATAACAACAACAATTATAATAATAGCTTTTCATTAGTTTTACAATATTTGTTTTGTTGAAATGCATATAGTTCCGGAGAATTTGCAACATAAATATCTAATGTTACACACTTTTGTTATAGTTAAATACATAATTTTTTTTTATTTTTACTGCAAAAATACTAAATGATCAATATATGTTAAAGATAAATACCTAATCTTTTTTCTTTGTCGCAAAAATACTTAAAGTTGCTAAAACATTGCTTCTATAAGTACCTCATTTGTTAGAGTTATTAAACATGTTAACTAAGTAAACATTTATTACTCTGCAATCGTTCAATTTCATAATATTTAAAAAAAAAAGATATTTTCAATTAGAAAAATGAATTAAAAATACATTTTAAATTAATTAAAAAATACTTAAATTACGGAGTGATACATATCTGGAGAGAACACTTAACAACTCCAGCAGATGAGGTAATGATAAAAGCAATGTTAGCAACTCTGAGTATTTTTGTCGCAAAGAAAAAATATTAAGTATTTATTTTTAACATATATTGAACATTGAGTATTTTTGCCATAAAAATAAAAAATTAGATATTTAACTGTAACAAGTGTAAAACAGTGGGTATTTATGCCGCAAATATTCCTTTAGTTAATTTTTTTTTCATAATTCGCAGATCACATCAAGAAAAGCATCTAAATTTCACATGGAAGTTGTGGATAACTCTGGCCTCGGAAATTCAGATGAGGTCTGTAACATCTCTACTTTTTTAATGCTTGAATGAAATAATGAGAAATTACTTTGACTCGTAAAGTAAAAAACTATATTTCTTTTAGTACAGTATATTATATTATGTATGCTAGTTTGACTACAATTTCATCACAGATCATTGAAGAGAAAATCACATAGTAACATTTTTCTCAGGTAGGAACCAATGTGAAGTTAATTTATTTGCTTAAAAACCATTTTTAACTTCTGATTCTTTCTCACATCAAAACAAATCTGAGACAAAATAATAATTGGTTTCAGGATTCTTTTCCGGTTGCACAGTTGCGGTACTTGTTGCCATTGCTTTAAGAATTGAACTTCATGACCTGATGACGAAGGAGGGGGGAGTGCAATACTTACAGAGCATCTTTCCACTTTACAGGTAGCCAACCTTAGATTACAATCCTAAATCTATGTATAAAGCTTTTCCAAAATTTACTTGTGTTGTGTTATTACTTTTTCCCGAGACATAAATGTAATCAATGCAGTGTATTTCTATATGCCGTCCTACACCTTCTCGTGTATGCTGCAAACATTTACTTTTGGAGAAGATATAGGATCAACTATCCATTTATATTTGGTTTCAAAAGAGGAGCAGAGTTGGAATACAGGGATGTTTTCCTACTAACTACAAGGCTTGCTGTACTAGCTTCGTCTGGTTTCTTGGCAAACTCGCACATGTACATGGACCCAAGTACTAAAATACTTAAAGAAGTCACTCAACTAGTTCCTTTAGGGTGTCATTGTAAGATTGTACTACCCAAGCAGCTAAATTAAACTCTCTCCAATGCTTTTGAGGTACTTGATTGTGTAGCTTATCAATTGATATTTCTTTATTTTTGCAGCTTGTTCTTCTCATTATCTGTCCTTTAAACATCTTATACCGAGCAAGTCATTTCTTCTTCGTTCGATGCCTTTTTCGCTGCATACTCACTTCTCTATACCCGATATCTATGAATGACTTCTTAGTAGCAAAGAACATATGTAAACAACATCCTTTAAGTGAGTTCATGACTACTCACGATTCAGACTGATCTACATATGATCATCATTTTGATATGAATTAAATCTTTATTACTAACAGTAGGTTTATAAAGAAATTAATTAACATCGGTTCAGTAATATAAAATCTAATTATATAAAGTACATTTAGTAAGATGTCTATCTACATAACAATTAGAACCTTGATCACATGTATTAATAAAATGCTTAGTAAACCGTACTAGCAACCATTCATCAAAGAATTTATACTTTAATATGTTGCTAACAATTTTATTCATTATCTATGATCTCAATCATCTTGTACTTATACAAGATCATACTCTCATTAATGAAAATAAAATTTTACAATATTTATAATAATTATTCAATAATAATTCAAACAATCTATCATAAAAAAATGCACTTTTATTCCAAATAAAATTTCTATTACATGATTTTAAAGCACAAAGAAGTGGGGGAATGTTAGGATTGATTAAATACATAGTGAAATTAGTCATACACAAAGAAGTGTAAAAATCATTACGATTTTACTAAAGTCAACATGAGCAGTTTAACTTTTGTTGTAGGCATTTAAAAATTATTTTTTGGGTCCAAAGTTTTTCTTTGAAGTATATAAAAGTACTAAAAAAGTTTGGAGGCATTTGGAGATATTTTGGGTCGATGTACGGTGTGAAAAGTCAGTGGCAGTGGTGTTTCATCACCTATTGAGAGGCAATACATCGTTTGTCTAATGAAAGCCCAAGGTGATGCATCACGTGGGATGTCCGTACGGAGTCGTACAGTTACGTACTTTTGGCTCCAAAACTCATTTCAAAATGCTCCAATTTCATTGGTGTAATGACAGTTCTTACACTATTTAAGGGGTTCTTATAAGATTTTGGTAAATTTATCACTCTCTACTCTCTACTCTCTCTCTCTCTCTCTCTCTCTCTAACTCATAAATATTACTAGTTTTCTCCAAGATCTTTATCAGAAAAGCTTGACTTGTATGAAAACCAAAGCTTGTTAATCCCAATCTCATTCCAGCATTATGAAAATATTAAATTAACACATACACGGAATAGAGATTACATCTCGTAGCCTATCAAGTGTCATTGAGTCTTTTAGTAAAAATCAACGATCTTCATATCCTTATGAAAGCTCACACCTTTTCCTTCCAAGTCGTTCCTCTAACACACAAGGATGTGCGTGGGCACATAGGATTCACATGTTGATTTAGGCTCTCTAGATGTACTCAACACAGTAGATCTCGAGCGATTTGAGAAGAGAGAGGCTATGGAAACTTCTAGAATTCTAGGTATAGAAAATTCTATCGTTTTTTTAGAGAGTCTGACAACCTAGAAACAACTTACTTAGAAAAAAATCTCTTTTTTTTAGGTTTATAAAGATAATTGAACTATTTTTAATAATCTTTATTTAATTAAATTAAAACTGATCAATTATAAGAAATTAATTATTTAATTTAAATCATATTTAAAAAAAATAATTAAATAAACAAATTAATTTGAAATTCAAAACTCAAATATCGGGGATGTGATACAGACATAAGTGACGCCACTCATTGTCTTGCACAGTGAGTGGTGTGTGCCACTTATCCATATCTCTGATTTTCTCATTTGTTTGTTTAATTAAATATAAGATAATATATTTATTCCCAAAAAATAAATATTAGTTAATTCAAAATTAACCTTATCTTTAAAACTATCATCTTTTAAATAATTATCTTATAATAAGATAAAAATTAAACTCTTATCCCCAAAATTTCAGTTCGATGATGTGGCAATCAGAAGTGACAAGTGGCAGTGCATGGTCATCAAGTGGCACATTAATGGTTAATAAATGTGTTGACCAAGGGAAGTGTAAGGGTTAGAAGATGACCTGCAGAGTCGTCATGTCACTGGTCAGAAGAAGATTGGCCAAAAAGATGGTTTTACCTGGTCAGGAAATGATTTACCCGACCAAGTGAGAATTTACTTGGTCAGGAAATGATTTACCCGACCAAGTGAGAATTTACTTGGTCAGGAAGTGATTTACCCGACCAGGTATGAATTTACCTGGTCGGGAAGTGATTTACCCAACCAGATATGAATTTTCCTGATCAGGGAGTGTTTTACCCTACCAGATAAGACTTCACTTGGTTAGCAAGTGATTTACCCGACCAGGTATGAATTTTCTTGGTTAGGAAGTGATTTACCTTACCATATATTAATTTTCCTGGTCAGGGAGTGTTTTACTCGACCAGATTAGAATTTACCTGGTCAGGAAGTGATTTACTCGAGCAGATATGAACTTGGCTGGTCAGGGAGTGTTTTACCCGACTAGGTAAGAATTTACCTAGTCAGGAAGTAATTTACCCGACCAGATATGAATATGCCTGGTCAGTGGGTGTTTTACTCGACCAGCAACATCAGAAAGGAGATCTACCCGACTAGCTACGTCAAAAAGGAGATTTACCCGACCAACTACATCAGAAGGAAGATTTAGCCAACTAGGTATGTCAGAGTCTCAAGAGTTAGCTGCCCAATTACTACTTTACAGAATCTCAGTAACAACTACAACCAGAATTGCCCGTAACTACCCCCCGAATCTCTCAGATATCCCGAAGTAATAGCTATATTGTTGTGTTCTATCCTAATTTTAGCACGAGTTCATTCACTCAACTCGGGTATAGCTGGTAGGTAAATACGTGGAAAAATAACCAAGTAGATTATCTGCTTATTATCCACGTGAGCTGCTCGAGATTCATAATGGTCAAACCTAGTGTTAGGCGTCTTGACTTTACCATGAACTAAGAATAAGATAGTTGTCAAAGCGCTAACTCGGGGTCAGATAGCTGTCAAAGCACAAGCTCGTGAGAGATATGCAGCTCATGGTGATCCAGATATAACACATACTAAAGGATCCCCAGAGACTCGAGATTTGTTACACGCTTATTCATGACCAGGTTGTCATATTTATTATCCGAGATAGCAGGAACATATTTATTTTGTTATCAAATCATATCCCAACATAAATGGGATATGATTTTTATTAAATACAAACATTATGTAATTACGTGATTGACTCACGCAGCCAAAACCTATCCATGGAATTCCCCTATAAATATTGGGAATGTTGGACAAAAAAGGGGTCGATTATTCTGTAATACCGAAACTCATTCAAAATAGAGAGATAAACAATAATAATATTGACTTGTGGACTAGGTGGAGATTTAACCACTGAACCACATAAAAGATCTGTGTTATTGAGTGGGTTTTTGTTATTTCTTCATTACGGTTTATCATTAAGCACTATTCTACCCTTATTATTTCTTAATACACTGTTGGCGAAAAACCGCGTCAACATGTTGTAATTTGAATTTGTTTATTACTTTATTAAATAAAATTGGTTAAAACAACCAAGGACTTCGTCAAAACAGGAGATTTTTCATGTACGATCCACGAGCCTATAAATAAAGAGCTCATGACATCATTTTGGTGATCTGATCTTTTGGAGACCTTTAGACTCTCTAATTTTGAGACTTTGGGACTGTGACTTGGGGCATTCTTGGGGCATTTTCTGAGAGAACTTAGAGAGAGAAACTTTGTATTTTCAACTTATACTTAAGAAACTCAGTTGGCTTAGGTTCATCTGATCTTAAGTGTAGGTACATATATAACAACTCCAAGTGGATTAGGCTATTACCAACAAATTGGGGTTGAACCACTATAAAATTGGTTGTGTCGTTTTTATTTTCTATTCAAGGCTATTGTCTTCATTGTCGTTTTTGCGTCTACTCCCCGTTGACCAAAATCGTGGTCAACATTAATCAAACATGATCAATATTTATTTTAACTAATATAAAGCATTTCAAATAAAAACCGATTAGTTAATTAATTAATGAATTAATTCACAATTAATCAATTGCCCATAATTATCACATACTTATTTCCTTGCCCTGAAAAATTAATTCCTTTGCAATTTAGTCATTTTCTCAATTAATCTTCCTTGTCACATCCTTACCATTGACAATGTAGGATAGAGGCAACCCAGGGACCATGGACCTATAATACGAAGCTCAATTAAATCAAATTATTAATTCAACTCTTTAATTCAATAATCTTATATATTAATTCCATGATTACTCCACTATAAATATGGAATTGCACTGTAAGTATTTATATAATTATATTTACAGAGTTTTCTCTTATATCCATTGATATAATTAATAAATGTAGTTCTGTCCTCCATTTATTGGTTCGTTAATTAGAGTAGGTCATGATTACCGTTTTACCCTTCTAATTACCTCTTGTTCCTTAAGTACCATTGATTCAGTAACAAATAATT
This sequence comes from Humulus lupulus, assembly GCF_963169125.1. Classification (NCBI taxonomy): domain Eukaryota; kingdom Viridiplantae; phylum Streptophyta; class Magnoliopsida; order Rosales; family Cannabaceae; genus Humulus; species Humulus lupulus. The sequence continues at coordinate 98,728,592 of NC_084795.1, read as the reverse complement.
TATCTATAATCATATTATAGATTTGAGCTCAATAACTATTCAGTTCCAGAATTAACCCTTAAGGGAACCAATATTCAATCCATTAGGAAAGCATGGATTCCATTATTGTAAAATCATGTTCCCAGCCATTCATGATATTAAATCTCCAAAACAAAAGTCACTAGCCTCATTATATCAAGAGACCATAACAAATGAATCGAAAGATCCAATAAGCACAAACGGAATTTCATGATTACTCAAGATTTAGACTAATATACAAATGATCATCTATTATGTTGATTGCCTTTTTCGCTATCAACCTAATCCGAGAGTTTAGAAAAAATAATAGAAAAGAACACATGGATTTTACGTGGTTCAGCTATAAAAGAGCCTAGTCCACGAGTCTCTGATATTTAGTGAGCTTGAAGATTGTTTGAGCAAGCTTCAATGGCAGTTCTCGGGTAGCGTATATATTGCACTGAGTTACAGAGTTTCTCTCTCTAAAATTCGGACCTCTTACAAAGAGATACCTTTATAGAGGTTGGGTTCATTAATGTCAATCATTTATTATTCATTCAAATTTCCCCCTTATTGGGTTATTAATAGTGAATTAATACAAAAGGTTGCACTAAATAGGGACTATGACCCAGGCAGATTACATGGGGCCGCACATGCCTCTGACAGTTTCAGTGTGTGGCCGCACGTTTCTCCATGTTAGGCAACATAGTGGGAAATGCTGCTTGTCAAGTGTACGACTCGACACCACTACTCAAGACTCTTCCAAAAGGTTGTCAGACGATATTCTGGTGGCTCATATACGTAGTGACTAACACTTGGTAGCTCTTCTAGGTCCCGAGGAGAAAATCCTAGACCTGGAGGACAGCTGACTAAAGAAGGCGTGAGGACGTCTAAAATAGTCATCGAGGTGTGGCCTCACTTGGAGACATCTATACCTTGAGGAAGGACCTCGGAGGGTGGCCTCCCTTGAAGACATCAGCGTCTGGCCGATTCGGGTATTGGGAGGAGTTCACACTCTGAGAACATCATGCCTTGTTAATTACTCCTAATCGCCACGTGTCTGGTAGTAAAAACACAGACAACATTTGCCCCCCAAGTCTTCACTCGTCCTCGGGTAGTGGAGACTTAGACTGAGAAGAGTAGTTTGAAAGTTCTTCGTGGGGAGACGTTAGGACTTCCTCCGACATCACTCTGGAAAGTCTCACCACGTGTTGACTCCCTATTGCTGGGCCCATCAATCTATGCAATTAATGAGAGGTCAACTCCACGATCCAAAACATCCAATTCGTACCCTAGGTGTCCCTTCGCCCTGTTCCTAAGTCCTCATTTTCCAATGCTAATGATCACGATCTATGCCTTTTGGATCCTGGCCGTTGGATTATTCTCAAGTACCTACGTCGTAGGTAATCCGACGGTCGAGGTGCGGTTGCTTCCACCCCAAGTTCAATGAGTATAAAAACTTGAGAACCACCTCTTAGTATTCACCTTACCCATTCGAAATCAAAATCTCTAAACTAAAAAACTCTCTCTTCTCTCTTAAGCTTCCTAGACCTTCAACCATTTTTGGGTTTTCTCTGCAATTCTGGACGGTTGGCAAGAATCTTCATATTTTTGGGTGAACAACAAGCGATTCTTCAAAGTTCGGACCCGTTTCAGTACCCACCGACACTATATCTCGAGTAAGTATTTACTGGTTTTGTGTTTGGCTTTGCGTTTGCGTCGAGTTTCGTGTGAGATTTTAGGTGCATTCTTAGGAATGTGCTTTTGTGGCAATGGAGAGGCTATTTTGACCTTCTATAGGTCTTCTTAGGCATATTTTGACGTTTGACGTGGCCCAAATGGCCTACTAAACAGCTTATCAAACTTTTTCCTTACTAGGCATTCGACCGGAATCTAGAAAATTTTCGGATTCCGATGATGTTCATAATCTCCGGTGGTGTTCTCTGGTGCTGACCCTTTGGCCCTGAGAACACCCCAAGTCCTTAGAAATTCTTCCTCTCTTCTCCCTGAGCAGTAGTCTTACGGTTTCTTGTTTTGACCCATTTTTCTTCGGGCTAAGGCGTTAACCGCTTGGTTTGTTGTTTTAGATGTCCAAGGAGCTCCATTAACTACACAAACAAGGGTTCTATGCCTTCGACGTCGAGATTCTACAGATGGCTCAAGAAGCTGGGCAACACCCCGAAAAGGGGAAATAGGTGGCTAGTAGCAGTCAAGCCCTCATTGTGTAAGAGGACCCCACCCAAGTGATGACAAGACCCCTTTGAGTTGGCATCTTAGGGGAAGCAGCCAATGAGGGTCCGATGCCAATGGACAAACCCTACACCACCGCAGGATTTGAGGCAGAGGCGATCTCGAGCAATCTACGACACCGGGGGGTGTTGGAGAAGATTCTTACCCACTACGGGGTGGATACTCATGAGATGTTGGTGTGATTTTCTCGAGAGGATGAGAGGGTGCATGAGAGCATCTGCGGGCTCAGGCCCTGGAGTGCCTCTCATCTCTTGTCTGGTGCAACCCTGCCACTGCACCAATACTATGTTGACTTCCTCAAGTTCGTCGGCATAGCTCCTTTCCAACTATCCCCGAATGGATATCGGGTGCGGGCCAGGCTTTACGTTCTGTACATGATACAGAACTGGCCCGCACCTTCCCCAGCTGAGATTTTGTACATCTACAACTTTTGGCAGAGTCTGTGGAAGGGGGACCAGGATGGGTACTACACCCTAATGAAGCACATGTTCCCAGGGGTGGGATACAAAGCTCTGGGCGACAATGAGAACCACGCTCAGGACTACAAGGACCACTTCTTCTAGGAAGTGGTTTCCTGACGAGGACCAATCCCACCCTGCTCCTAGACTTCGCTAGGGTTGGTAAGTGCTTTTGTCCTCGAGTTGTTTCTTCTAATAGTGTCCAGCTAGTAATTGATCCTTATTCTTGAAACGTCTCATTTCAGGTCCTTTCCGTCGTACACCTTTCATTGATTATTTCAACGAAAGGCTTAAGATAATGAACACCCTTCGCGATGGTAGTACGCGCTACTGTAGGAGGGGTATAGTATAAGCCAGTGGTCTTCACCAGCTTTTAGGACTCGAAGAAATCACACCATGAGGCGAGGCTCTACATTGAATATGTGGCAACTAAGGCACAATTCGAATATATGCAACGCCTTTGAAAGGAGCACATGGAGAGCATCCTCGCCATGAAGGTCGCCACAGGGGCGAAGGAAGATGAAGAGCTTGAGGCAAAGCTCGAGGCAGGGATCGAATCGTCCTACATGCCTCAAGGTAAATCCCTAGTCGTTCTTTGTTATGCCAAGCACATTGGGGAGGGAACTAGTCCCAACCATTCTTTACTTTTGCCCTCACTTCTCGATTATGGGAAAATCTCAGGACGTTGTTGGTCCAAGGAGGAGTACCAATACTACCAGGACCTCATCGACGTATTTCTTCACAACCCGAGGAGGAGGAGACATCCCTAAGTTCTCATGCTTCTGGACGAGGTGACGTCTATGCACGCCATCTGGTTTTTGCAGTACAGGACAAATTTGATGCAGGAGATGGGTCAAATCATCCATGAATTTGACCATTCCGTCCTTCACTCGGAGGAGCCTCCTCGTGGTGGGACTCTTGAGGATATTTATTTGTAGTCTCGCATGCATTTTTTTTGCTTGTTTTTCATGCTTTCCTTTCCCTTTGAGGACTTAACCAGTTTGTTTTCTTTGTGTAGAAAGCATGGCCTTGTCCGAATTTTTCAGGTTGAAGTGTCAGAGGGTGTCGAGACCCTCCCAGATAGATCTCCTGGTGGCGTCAACCATGGTGTCCACAGCCCCGGCTGCTACGCCTCTAGCCCTGGTGGCCCCAATAGCTCATGCAGCTGCTCCACTGGTCCTTATCCTGAGGACGGTGGCTCTGGGTGAGGTCATTGACCTCGAGGTTTCCCCCTCAAGATGGGGGATCCTTTAGGAAGGGTAAGGAAATCCCTTCAAAGGTGCCTGACTCTCCTCTAGTCAGGGAACCTTGATTGATATTCTTCCCGAAGCACTATGACGGGGAAGACTTCGAGAAGCACAAATATATTGTTGAGTACTACAACGCCCGTATTGATGAGGGCAGTGAGGATTTCAGACTCCTTGTTGAGTTCCTGTGCAAGAACCTGCCACGAGATCCTGTTGCTTCTCCCAATTGCGAGGAGCTAAAGCCTCTCCTCATGGGGAGAGTAGGAGGGAAGACTGCTCCGCTCACCATGGAGCTCCTCCAAGAGATAGCGGGGTCCCTGTGTGAGATGCCTTCTTGTCGCTTTGCTCATTGTGGCCATGACAACGAGGTTTCACTAATAGTTGACAGCCACCACTCCTCTGTAAGGGTAGGTCTTTGAGTGTTTATCTTAGTCCATTATTTATTTCATTAGCTTCTTTTTACTGATTTGACACTCTAACTAGGCAGAGACTATGACTTTGAACCAGTGGCTCATGGACATCGTACTGATGCAATCCTTTGAGCTGAAGGAGGCTCAGGAAGAGCTGGCGTGCTTCCAGGAAACCATAGTACCATTGAAGGAACACTCGCGACTCTAGGAGGAGGTGGAGGACACGAGGGCCCGTGTCTGCGAGATGGAGACTATGCTAGCCATAGAGCGGTCAAAGCTGTCCACTATGGAGGACACTTCCTCTAAGTTGTTAGAGGACGCCGTGGGTTGCACCAGTGCGGTGGAGGAGGAGCTGGCTAAGGCTCGTGAAGAGCTCTTGTTGAGCCAAGTGGAGTCTTTGGCCCGCACCAAGGAGCTGACCAAGGCTAGGGAGGACCATGCACGGGCGGCTACTCGTGTTGAAGTTGCCGCCAAGGAGGTCGAAGACCTCCGTCTTTGAGCAGAAGAGTTAGTAAAGGACCTCAACATGATAGCCGATGATATACTCTTTGTTATGTGGCAGAGTAACAAAGATATGGATCTCTCTTTAACCGAGGAGCACAACATGAGGACAATGCTCGAGGCGCTCCTGGAGGCGGAGGAGGCAGGGCAGCCAAGGAGAAGGAAGTTGTGGCAGCGGGTCACTTCCCCAAGGTCGATCCTGTGATCGAGCTGGTGGCAGGGGTTCCTCCATGCCAAGGGACCCAATAATTTTGTCCTTTATGTATAAAATTTTAGCTAAGTAAGCCTGTGTGCCATAGTTTATTGGGGTATAGAAAATTAGCGCTAAAGCCCCCAAGCACTATTGAAAATATTTTTCCATTTAAACATATGCAGGTTGCACTACTTTATTGACATGATTCCACTATTATCACCGAATTTACACTTAGTAAATAGGCAACATAGACTTTGCTAATTCAACTCAACATAACGTAACTCACGAGAGTCCCAAGTTGTTAACTTAGGTCTTGTGCTCGAGTCTTGAAGACTCGAGTCTTTATCGAATCCTTTTAGTACTTAGACATTTTTAGGCATTTAGTGTTGCTCTGTAGGTTCGCAGTCCTCAAGAGTAACTTTAACAAGAGGTCAACTGACACACTTGACATGGCCCTACATCCCCAAGTTCCAACGACTCAAGACGAGGCCAGCCTGCAGTACTTAGAGCTTGAGGATCTTCCTGCCAGTGTCTAGATGCCCCTGCATTTAGTGTTTCTTCTTAGGCTCGTAGTCCTAAGAGTAATTTCGATGCGGTGTCAAGTGAGGGCACTTGGCTATCCTACGCCTTCGGGTATCAACGACTCGGGCATTAAGGAGGTCTGTTGAACTGTAGGGTTCCCCATAGTTCTCGACGCTTAAGAAATTTAGTGTTGTTTTCCAGGCTTGGTGTCCTTGAAAGTAATTTTATTTTCATCCTGTGTCCTTGAGTCCCAATGACTTGGGCCCCTAGGAGCTCATTCGAACTAAGCTACATGCCCCCCGGATACATGGTCACCACTGGGTCAGCTCAGGCCTTTCAATTTTCCCCTCGAGTGCACAACTCATGTCCTAATCATGTGGAAGTCATGAAATCATCATCCTGGGTTTAGATAATCGAGTTCCCTGCCCTTAGACTAGATTTTTTGCGATGCTCGAGTTTTAGTACTCAAGGTTTAGCTTCAAGTTCCAATGACTTGACTTCTATTCGCATCTCGAGATCATTGGACTAGGTCATTAATCCTCAGGCACGGTGTCCTCGGGAGGTAACCTCAGTCCGTACTCGCGCTACTTGGGTTTTTAAGTCTACAATCTCTAGATGCTAAGCCTATGCTCTAAACAAGCTTGGTTTCTTAGGTTGCAGGCTTAGGACTTCTTAGTTTCCTAGGTTTTTCTATTCTCGGGGTATTGACACTAGGCTTAGTCCACTTTTAACAAGCTTAGTTTCCTAGGTCATCCTTCGCGAGGCATGGTACTCTACGAGGCTGCCCCAACTCCATGCCCCACAAGTGATCGGAGACTAGTCTGCGTTCACTTGTCTAGGATAGCGAGTGAGTGCTCTGCGAGCAGTACAAAGGAAACTAACAAATATAAGTAGAATCTCTCAAAAAAATTTACCGTGTTTTGTCTACACGATTTCCATTAACTGTGCTCAAAGGTTACAAGGAGATTACAAAAATTAATAAATTTATTACTCATATCACTGGTAATACCGACAAAGATGCTCGACATTCTAGGCATGGGGTATCAATTTCCCATTCAGTTGAGCTAATTTGTATGTCCCCTGAAATGCAATACTGTTAACTTGGTATGGGCCCTCCTATCTAGATCCCAACACTCCGCACCAGGGTCTCCGGTGGCTAAGAAAACTATTCGCGACACCAGATCCTTGACCCCAAACTTTCTATCCTTTACTTTAGAGTTGAAATATTTGGCTACTTTCTGCTGGTAGGATGCTACTCAAAGTTGAGAAGCTTCACAGAGCTCTTCCACAAGGTCGAGGAACTCTCAGAGTAAAGTGTGGTTTATGGTCGAATCATACGTATCCCGTCGGTGTGTGGAGATTGCTGCTTCAACTGGGAGCATGGTCTCATGCCTATAGGCCATGGAGAATGGCGAGTGGCCAGTGGAGGTCCTGATCGTGGTGCAGTAACCCCACAATGCCCTAGGAAGCTTCTTGGGCCAAGAGCCTTTCGTCTATTCAAGCCTTTTCTTCAAGGTGGCTTTGAGCGTCTTGTTGACTGCTTCCACCTACCCGTTTGCCTGCGGGTGGGCCACATAAGAAAATCTCTTCATAACTCCGTGCCGCTGACATAATTCCGTGAACACTTCACTGTCAAACTGTAGGCCATTGTCGGAGACTATCTTTCTCGAGAGCCTGTAGCGGCAAACGATGTTCTTGATGACGAAGTCTAGTGCCTTCTTAGAGGTGATTGTAGCGAGTGGCTCGACCTCGACTCACTTCGTTAAGTAGTCGACCGCCACTATTTCATACTTCACTCCTCATTTTCCCGTGGGAAATGACCCGATAAGGTCAATGCCCCAGACTGCAAATGGCCAAGACTGGTCATCTGGGTGAGCTCATTTGGAGGAGCTCGAGGTATATTAGTGAAGCGTTGGCATTTGTCACATTTCTTGACATAGTCCATTGCGTCTCCACTCTTGGTGGGCTAAAAGTATCCTTGTCTCAAGATCTTCTTGGCGAGGCTCTGCCCCCCAATGTAGTCCCCGCAAAATCCCTCATGCACTTCCTAGAGTATCAGACCGGCTTCTTGCTTGGACATACGTCAGAGCAAGGTCAACGAATATCCTCGCTTGTACACTCTGTTGTCCATGATAACATACCGAGGCGCCTGGTAAAGCTGCTTCCGAGATGCTTTCTTGTCCTACGGTAACTCACCGGAGACTCTGATCATCCTTATGCTTTTGGGGGGATGGAATATCGACTAGGTATTTGATCTTCTCGGGGTTTGCCTCTATCCCCTGAGCACTGGCAATAAAGCCCAGGAACTTCCCGGAGGCAATTCCAAAAGTGCACTTATGGGGATTTAGTTTCATCCATAACTTGTTAAGTACTGGAAACACTTCTGCTAGGTCCTTTACATGGTCGGGGGCTGTTCTAGACTTGACCAGCATGTCGTATACATAAACCTCCATGTTCCGTCCCAACTGTTCCTTGAACATAGGGTTCATGAGCCTTTGGCAAGTGGTACCAGCATTCTTTAGCCTGAAGGGCATCATTTTATATCACTAAACTCCTTTATCAGTTTAGAAGCAAGTGTGTTCTTGATATGTGACATGCATGGAAATCTGGTTATAGCCTGAGTACGCATCCGTAAAGGACAAGATCTCATACCCGGAGGTGTCCTCGACCATCTGATCTATTTTCAGCAACGGGAAATAGTCTTTAAGGTAAGACTTGTTAAGGTCGGAGAAGTCTATGTAGGTCCTCCTGGTGCCATTTGGCTTAGGCACGAGGACCAAATAGGATACCCACTTGGGATATTGGGCATCCTGAATTAATCCGTTTGCGAGTAGCTTGTCAACCTCTGCCTTTAAGGCTTCCACCTTGGTTTGGTCAAACGTTCTCTGTTTCTGCTGGATTGGAGTGACGTTTGGATCGATATTCAAAGCATGACAAATGATATTCGGCTCAAAGCCAGTCATGTTAGAATGAGACCAGGCAAAAACATCCTGATTTCCCTAGAGAAAGCCCACCAGTGCTTCTCAAACTTCTGCCTTCAAATTCTTCCCGACCTTGGTCTTCCTTTCAGGGACGGATGCATCGAGGGCCACTTCCTCGACTTCCTCCATTGGCTCAATAGCCCTCTCTTCTTGATCTTGCGGGTCCAACTCGTTTGTTTCATTAACTCGAATAGCCTGCACCTCCACCTCCTCGGGAAGAGGCTGTTCGGGGGCCAACACCTCAACTACCATTACTGGTTGCTTGAGGGACACATTGTAGCATTGCCTCACCTCTTTTTGGTATCCTCGGACAGTGCCAATCCCCAAATCCGTAGGGAACTTTATGCACAAATGTCGAATGGAGGTGACCACCCCAAACTCCACTAAACCCGAGCGCCCCAAGAGGGCGTTATACGCAAAGGAGCAATCCACCAACATGAAGGTGCAGTACTTAAAGGCTTGGCGGGGAACCTCTTTAAGTGTCACGGGTAGCTTGATCTAGCCCATCGGTATGAGACCTTCCCCTAAGAACCCATATAGAGTCAAGGTGCATAGGGACAGGTCGCTTGTGATCAACCCGATCTTCTTGTAAGCTGACTTGAACAGGATGTTAACTGAACTCCCGTTGTCCACCAGAATCTGAGCCACCATCTAATTGGAAACTGGGCTCTCGATCACCAAAGGATCATGGTGTTGAAAGTGCACTCTCCGAGCATCGTCCTATGAGAATATGATGACTTGGTCGGCCATCCTTGGCATATGGGCGGGAAATTAAGCTAATGCCAACTCCTCATCATCATGGTTTAAGGCTCGCGCATACCTACTCTGCAAGCCTCGGGAGGTGCTGTAGTGTCCTAGAATTTTTACTTAGCTAGATAGTAGTAGTAGTTAGTAGTAGTTTGTAGTACGTTAGATTCCGTGGATTTTGGTTCAAGCCAGGACTTAGTAGGAAACTCATAGCAACAGTTATGGATTTTATAAGTTTAACATGTAGTTTAGAAATATTAATTATAACATAAGGTTTGATTAATATTGGTGGTTCTAGAAATATTGTTTATTATAACCTAAGCTTTAGTTAGAGTTAATAAGAGTTTGACACTTGTCATAAGCATGTTTATTAAGGATTTAAGTAATTTTGATGAATAGTTAAATTAAAAGAAAGATCTAGAAGCTCTAGAACCTTCGAGCAGTTGTTAGGATCACATTTAGACTCAGTCAAAGTTGTTTACTCAATTCAAAATATGCTGAAAAAGTGCAAATACATGTTTGATATATCAATGTATGCCGATATGTCGCAGCTATATGGGTCAATATATCGCCTACGAAAGATACAGAAAACACGTCAAATTTGCACGAACGATCGAACGGGGCTCGGTTTTGAATCTTGAGGATTTTAAATTTAACAACAGCCTTAACCACTTGGACCTGCCTTTGAACTATTTTGACAGAGTTCTGGGCATCTGTTGAACGAAAATTCAAATCTTTTTCGTTTTAAATTCATTTATTTATTCAAATTAAAATGGGTTAGTTTCACTCCTTAAACTCTATAAATAGGACCTAGTACTCAGTCATTTTCTTCATTCTTCAAGCATTTGTTCATGGCCTCCAAGATGCTAAGATTACTATAGATAGAAACACTTGGGTTTTGGGTTAAGAGCTTTATCAATCTAAGCTTTTCTAAACACCTGGGAAGTGAGTTATATTGAGATTTCAGTATTGAGGTTTAGATCAAGTCATAAGATCATTCAAGGTATTCTTATCCTTAAGTTCAGATCTTCTTGGTTCTTTAGTTTTCTTTTATTTTCTTTCAGATCCTAAGTCTTGTTTATGATTCTTGGTTAGGTGTTTAAGTTTCTTGAAAACTTAAGGTTCTTCTCGGTAAGTTTCTTCTTTGATGGTTTAGTACTCTTCTTCATCTCCTTTCTCTAGAAATACTCATGGTTTGTGCTATTGGTTTTTAGGAGTGTTCTAGTCCCGTTCTAGTTCTCAAATATCCCGGTTTGTGGTAAGGAAAATAGGATAGATTATATATGCATATATTTTTATGTTATGATATGTTTTATGCTATAATATGTATATGTATAAATATGTTCTATAGTCCTTGGGCATATGACTTGTTTAGATAACAAGCCCAAAAAATAAGTTTTATAGTCGCTTAGGCATATGACTTGCTTAGATAGCAAGCGCCAATAATTTGTATCATTTTCATGGTTTAGAGTTTTGATTTACCCTACCTTGATTAGTAGACAAAGGACTATGTGATCTAACCTACCTCGATTAGTAGACAGAGGGCCTAGATGGTTTATCACATGCCATGTCAATGAGTTAATGACCATTAATATTGTAGTCCTATATGAGATATGTTTTTATTATAGTCATATGTTTTATAATATATGTTTATGATATAGTCTTATGTTTATAATTCATGATATATGTTGTTTGTAGATTTTCCTTGCTGGGCATTAGGCTCATTCCTTTATTTTTAGTTTGATGCAGGAAAATGAACATGGAAGGCGGGAAGGATTCGTGGCAGCTTGGCATGTGTGTTGAGGATGAATGGATTGAATGGACTGCGTGACGATCGAGGGTGACACTATTTTTAAGTCTTTTTATTTATGTTTTATGTATTTCCACACTTAGTCTTTAAACAATTGATTTAAGTTATGTTTTATGTTTTTATGTATTAAACAATGGGTACCCATATTGTATTTTATATGTCTTATTTTACTTTGTATTTTGCACAATATTTATTTTGGGGTATTAAATAAAGTTATGTTATTTCTTATGTATGTTTCCCAAAATAGTAGCTATGTCTAGTAGTTTTAATGGTCCGAGGTCTTAGAAATAGTCGGGGCATTACAGTTGGTATCAGAGCAACAGTTCATATGCATGAAGTTCTCCTTGATACACACGCACAAGCTCCAAATCTAACCGCCAATGTAAGTGTTTATGTTTGTTATGCTTATGTTTATGTTATTAGCTAACGTTTTAGCCATTATGTTTCAGTTAAGAGTGGATGGAGCCTTTGTTGGGGTTTTATGCCCTAATTAAAACCCAAATTCTTTGTAATCTCATTTTATTATCAATAAAAGAATACAAATCATTTTTTGACTTGGTCAATCACTTTGCTCACATGTTTTATTTTCATGATTATTTGTTTAATATAAACTTCTATTAAATCCCGAGCATATAGCTAATCTTATTTATAGTGACGTAATCACAGTGGAATATAAATATGATTATATGTTCAAAATAAGTTAGTCCTAAGATTAGTCAGTGCACTGGATTTACACTGACTTGCCAATCTACGATATTATCTACTTACACGATATAGTGTTATGTTCTTTCTAGAACATTAGCAAAGTAGATAAGATCGGATGAATTTGTTACATCGGACAGGACCGATATTGACAGTTGATAAGATAAGTAAACATACTGTTATTATCTATTCTAGTCATATCATATAGTTGACCATAGGTCAATTCAATCTCAATTCTGAGTGGTTAGTATTCTAACTGATTGTATTATTTGAGTTCTTTGACTTGTTCGTTACCAGCTTGCCCTACGGACTAGCCCATACTTACATCTTGGGAACTCGGTAGTATAATTGAGTGGGAGTATTAATCATAGATATGAACATCTATAGCTTCTGATGAAGAAGTGAAACGATGGTTTCGTTTTAGTTTGGTTCAAGGTGTTAAATGATAGAGATCTCATTTCAGTAATTAAATTAGTTTACTAAAATATCATTTACAAGGAACTAAGTGTTTTAAGGATAAAATACAATGAGGGGTAAAACGGTATTTTAGTCCTATCTCATTGTAGACCGTCTATAGAGGATTGAGTGACAATTATGGTTGTAACAATGGATAATTAATAGCGTATCTATATTTGTTATAGAGCGTTCTATGAATTCAAGAGTGCAATTCCGAGTCTATAGTGGAGTCACGAGGAATTAATAAGTTAGTAAATTTATTTGTTAGAATTATGATAACTTATTGGAGCTTGATTTCATAGGCCCATGGTCCCCATTGTACCTTGGATAAAATCATCTAGATAGTCTCAATTAATTTAATTATCAATTAGAATTATCAAAGTTGACCAGGTCAATTTTGGATAGTTTCACAGAGTTGTGTAATTTTGAGAAGAAAAGAGAAATTATGGCAGATTTATTAATTAAGATAAATTGGTATCTAAATTAATAAATAAATTTAAATCAAGGTTCAAATTAGAAATAATTAATTTGATAAGGGATTTAAATAATTATTTAATTAATTAAATCAATAGAAAATAATACAGGCCTTGATTTTAAGTCCAACGGGCTTATAATCAAATGGGAAATTTCACGGGCCTATAGCCCATGGTAATTTCGACCTAGGGCTCCAAAATGGCTATTATTTTATTGAGTTTTTAATTAAATTAAATGGCCTAATTGATTCTATAAAAGGAGTGCTTAGAGAGAAGTCATCAGTTAAGATTTCTGAGAAGTTTGATAAGTCACAAGTCAGATTTTCTGATAGTTTTAGATTCTCTCTAAACACAAGTCCTTTTCTAAGCCTCTTTGTTATTTTCTCTTCTTCTCTCTATATCTATCTCATGTGTTGAGAATTACCCACACTAGTCTAGGTGGTTCTAAGGATACATTGGAAGATCGTGAAGAAAATAAAAGATCGGTTCAGTTTCTTGATAATACTCTGCGACAGAAAGGATACAAGAGTTAGAGAAACTGAAGGAAGGACTCTTAATTCCGCTGCGTATACTGTAAGTATTATATTATTTGTTTCTCTTTGTATTCAATTTTAGAAACATGTTTTAGGCTATGTTGTATTAATTTGTTTAATATTAGATATACATGAAAATAAATAAAGATCCTGTATATGCTAATCCAATAGCCTTGACCTATCAGGATATCCGAGCCATTAAGGCATTGAAAAGGATTAGAGAGCCAAGGAATACAATAGGAGTATTAGAAAGAATCTCTCAGAGATTAATCTCATTCCACAAGGAGATAGTTCATCTTCATACTACTAAGCAAATTATGATGAGAGATACGGAGCAATATGTCTTAGTAATTAGGCTTTTTTAAAGATTTTCCTTCTATAATTTCAACTTTAGAAGAAATATGGGAGACTATAAATGATGAAGATGATTTACCGATAGCATGAGATATTATTTTCTCATACTTAGGTTTAAGGTGAAATTTCAATTCACTAATGAGCAAAAACATAGATTCTTTATGAATCTTCCCCGAGGAAATTTTGAGGCTCAAGATAATGATGAGTATGAAGAGATAGACGAAGATATGTTAGATGAAGTGTCAGATGTAGAAGATCCTGATTTTTAGATTCACCCTAGTTATGTTAGTTTATTTCTTTATTATTTTTGCATTTATGATTGTACTTAGTGAAAACTTTTTTTTTTCCAAATGAATATTATTGTTATTTTTTTTTAATGACATGTATGAGTATGATTTTATTTTTTACAATCATAATAAATAATGACGAAGTTCGGTGAGGGTGGATCCAAATCAATGGACCGGTTTCTATATTGAGAGTTAGGGGGCCATAGTAGTGGGAATGATTTTACTGATCCCAGCCCTCCCTCAATATGGTTAACTTTGGAACATGGATGAGTTTCGAGCCTGAGAATTAAGTCATATAGGATGATTAGAAACAGACTTAGAAATAATAAAGATGACTGATTTTCTAAGTATAGAAACACACCCTAATTATAAAGAAGGCTTACATAATTTTTCATAAGAAATCATAACTAGTAGGCACGAGTTATGTTTGCTTAGATTAAGTTTTGCCTTAACCTATTAGGGTAAGTTCTAATATGTTTTTCTCAACTGTTAGAACATTGCTGAAGATGTCGCTCAGAAGGTCTGCACGCACAAACGTCAATGCCTCTAGCGCCGCTTATCAGACTAATGAAGCCCCTCCAGTTCGCAGAAAGGGAGTGCGTGCTACCACTACCACTGCTAACAGAAGTGCACCACCGCCACTGGTTGACAACACCGTAGAAATTGTCAGGTTATGAAAACAAGTGGAAGAGCTGCTGTAGCAACAACAACAATAAGCTTAGCCGCAACCACAAACTTAAACTCAGCCTCAGCCTCAGCCTCAACCTCAACCGCAGCCTCAGCAAATGGCTCAAGCACCCCAACAAGTAGGTCCTTATGGGGGATGGCCAATGGAAAAATATTCTCCTTACTCAACTCAGTACATGGAGCCAATCTACGAGCGGTTTTGTAAGCAACACACTCCAAACTTTGAAGGGACAACGGACCCCTTCGAGGCAGAAGAAGGGCTCAGGGATGTAGAGCCGATCCTAGCACACATGAACCTCGGCAACGCAGACCGCATTTCCTGCGTTTCGTCTCTTCTAAAGAAGGATGCTAGAATTTGGTGGGATTTAGTTTAGCAGACTCATGACGTGGCCACCATGACATGGAATAGATTTGTGGAGCTGTTCCACAATAAATATTACAACTCAGCAGTCATCGCTACGAGGGTAGAAGAGTTGACCAGTCTGAAGCAGGGCAACTTAACGGTAGCAGAGTATGCTCGACAGTTCGACCGATTAGCCAAATTTGCACCAGAGTTGGTTCCAACTGATTTTTTGAGGGTCACCAAGTTTGTTAGGGGACTCAGACCAAATATTGAGCTAAGAGTCAAGCTAGCAAATTCTGGAACCACTACTTATGTCGATGCTCTAGAATCGGCTATAGAAGTAGAAAGGCTTCAGGCGAATTTTAGTAAGGAGGAGGCCAGTAAACCTGAACCTAAACAGCAGAATCAACCTCATAACGGTTGGAACCACAACAAAAACCATCAGCATAGCAACAATAATGGTCAGAAGAGAAGGCATCCTGACAACAAGCAATCCGACAATGACAAAAGAGAACAAACAAATAATGGAGGCAATAGGTCAGGTTATGTAGAAAACCTGCAGTGCTCCAAATGCCAAGAGAAACATCCTGGTGAGTGTCGTGCAAACACCAAGGGATGCTATAATTGTGGCCAGGAAGGCCACCGGAAGAGGGAATGTCCACAGCTCAAGCAAGAAGAGAAAAGGGACAACAAGTTGGTTCCTGTCAGAGTCCTTGCCTTGACCTAGGGAGAAGCTTAAGCTAGTAACAAAGTGGTCACAGGTCAGATTCCTATCCTCAATAATACATGTTCAATATTGTTTTTCTTCAGGAGCAACACACTCGTATATCTCGTTAGGAATGATAGAGAAATTAGACAAACCTTGTGAAAGATTTAGAACTAGGTTTGTGATAGAATTGCCTTCGAGCGAAGTAGTCATATCATCACGGATAGTACAAGGCGGACCAATAAAAATTGAGGACATAGAACTAGAAGGAGACCTGATAGAGCTAGAGATCAAAGACTTTGATGTAATACTGGGAATGGATTGGCTAGCAAGTCATGGGGCAACCATCGACTGTAGACGCAAGAAAGTGATATTCGAAAATCCTGACGGTCGGAGACTATGTTTTATAGGAAAGGTTTCAGGACTATGAACACCTCTTATTTCATCCCTCAAAGCGCAGAGGATGATAGAGAAAGGATGTCACGCATTCTTAGACAGTGTCACGGATGTGGTAAAGGAAACAACACTAAAGGTTGGAGACGTCTGCATCATAAAAGAATTCCCAGAAGTATTTCCTGACGACTTACCAGGGTTGCCGCCAACTCAGGAAATTGACTTCACAATCGAACTAGTACCAGGGACCGAGCCTATCTCAAAGGCACCATACCGGATGGCACCTACCGAACTCAAGGAGTTGAAGACATAGGTACAAGAACTCTTAGACTGGGGTTTCATTAGACCGAGCCATTTGCCATGGGGAGCACCGATTCTATTTGTGAAGAAGAAGGTCGGAAGCATGCAGATGTGTATAGATTACCGCGAGCTGAATAAGGTGACAATTAAGAATAAGTACCCGCTACCCTGAATTGACGACTTGTTTGATCT
Organism: Humulus lupulus; assembly: GCF_963169125.1. NCBI lineage: Eukaryota > Viridiplantae > Streptophyta > Magnoliopsida > Rosales > Cannabaceae > Humulus > Humulus lupulus. Next base: position 98,712,050 of record NC_084795.1, on the reverse strand, counting down.
AATCCGAGGAGCCACCGTGTTTTCAAAGATTAATCTACGGTCTGGGTATCACCAGCTCAAGGTACGGGAAGAGGATATTCCCAAGACAGCTTTTAGAACTCGATATGGACATTACGAGTTTCTAGTTATGTCTTTTGGTCTTACCAACACTCCAGCCGCATTTATGGATTTAATGAATCGGGTCTTCAAGGATTACTTGGACAAATTCGTCGTAGTGTTCATCGACAATATTTTGGTGTACTCAAAGGACGAAGTCGAGCACGAGGAACATTTAAGAATAACCATGTTGAGACTGAAAGAGCACCAACTTTATGCCATGTTCAAGAAGTACAAATTTTGGCTTTCGCAAGTAGCGTTCCTCGGCCACATAGTATCCAAGGATGGAGTTGTTGTACATCCAACTAAGGTAGAGGCTGTGAAGGATTGGCCAAGACCTAAGAATGCGTCAGAGGTTAGAAGTTTTCTTGGGCTAGCAGACTATTATCGGAGGTTTGTAGAAGGATTTTCTAAGATAGCCACTATTCTTACCACCCTGACTCAGAAACAACAAAATTTCAACTAGACAGATAGATGTGAAGAGAGCTTCCAGTTGCTTAAGGATAAGCCATGCTCAGCACCAATACTATGTGTACCGACACCCAACGACAAGTTTGTAGTCTACTGTGATGCGTTGAAACAAGGTCTGGGTTGTGTGCTGATGCAGAATGACAAAGTAATAGCCTATGCCTCAAGGCAGCTGAAGGAATACGAGCAACTTTATCCAACACATGATATGGAGTTGGCAGCGGCAGTCTTTGCATTGAAAATCTGGCGCCATTATCTTTGTTGACGCGGTTCTTCGGCAACAGATAATTATATGAATAAACGGGATGGATTAGTGCTAGATAATGAACCGTAATCTGTAAATAGTCTCAAGGGAAGGTTATAACTCATTTACTATTTTAGGTTGTTCGAAGGTTAAAATCCCTCTAGTCCACTAGACAATATTATTGATATTTCTCTTGTATTCCTTATAGGGTGTTTCTTTACAAATTAGACGCCAACCCTTTGTAATGCCCAGGGTCTCCATATTTATAGGGAGAGGACACCTGGGTGTTGGAAAAGGGGGTCATCCCGTGACCTTCTTACCCATCATGTCACTTCTGTGACACTTATGATTAATTCCTAAAACCTGACAATGAAGTGTTGTCTAATCAATAGGTAAGGGGATAATGGGCCTCATGGCCCAAACCAGTCGTGGGGTGCCTGATTACGCATGTTTATGTTGCGTGTCCGAGAATTCAGGAATGGAGTAGATACGTGATGTTTGATATGCGCACGTTTACATTGCGTGGTTGACTTTATAAAGGGTCGGAGGTGTCAGCTCTAGGTTGTACCTCGAGCTTGATGTAGTCCCAGCTCGTGGTGTCCACACTGCTGACCCGATGCCTTCGAGTATTCTTACTAAACCTTTGACTACCTCGAGCTAAAGAGGTAGAGACTCGTAACAGCAACTCTGGGTAGGTGGCTTCCACGTGGCTGATAGGATTATGCCATTTTCCAGCTCGCTAATAACCCGTGGATGTTTAGGGCGTACATTTGCCCCCCAAGCCCCTGCTCGTGGCATATGATGTCACCTGTGGCCACAGTGGGGGCTTTTAGGCTTCCTTGTCGACTCTTCATGTCCCGCCCATTGCGCTGGTATCGGATACGTGGAGCATCATGGTTGGTGACGGTCCATCTTCCGAGAATCGCATTAAATGGCCTAGTCTATCTTCGGCCGTCATTTCGTCTTTCGAGTTATGATCCTCGTATCTCACATCAAGACAATCGAATAGCCCTCATTCTTTTGCCTTTTACGTATATATAAGGTTGGCCACCTTTCGCATGAGCCACCCTTTATTTGAAAATTTTCCTCATCTTCTCTCTTCTCTCTTCTTAGCCTCAAAACCCTTTTTTCTTCCAGTTATCGTTCCAGAAGTTCCTGAGTTCCAGACACGAGGGTTTCTCCGTGACTCCGGCTCCAAAGACTCCACTAGGATTCCAAATCCTACGCCATTTTCAACTTTTACGCAGGAAAAACTTTTGTAAGTCCTCTGCCTGCTGTATGTTTAAATGTTTCCGTTTTTCTTTGTTTAGGTAAACTCCCTTCTCAGCCTCATACTGTAGGTTATTGTTTTTTTTTTTGTGCTTTTCATTTTGGCTGGTATTTTGTGCATAGCTTTTTATCCTAGGGGTATCGATCATAGGAAAGAGAATGTTTAGGAACATGACGCATAGGACAAAATTTTGGGGTGATTTTTCTAGGTAATCTCTTGAAATGCCTGTTTGGAGAGGGGAAGGCAACAAGTTTCTGGGGTGCAAAACCGGGTAGCTTAGGGGCCACGCTTCCTAGGCGGTTTTCTTTTTGAAACTTTTCCTCCAAGGCAAGCATTATCCTGACCCTCCTGACATACGGATCCCGAGCAATCGGGGACCCGTTGGGAGAATAGGCGCGTGTTGCGTGGTCTCACTCGCCGCGAGCTGAGATTACCTTAGCCCGTGTAAAGGAAACCATTCTTCGCGCTAGATTCCCTTTCTTATGCTTAGGTCGCCTTTCTAAACTTTCTTCATCTTTGTTCGTTAGGCGACCAGATGGGACCCAGGAAGAATATGCCCAAGAAGAGTGCCGCCAGCTCGTCATCCCAGCAGGCCAGCAAGGGGAAAGAGGTGGCAATAGACTCCCCTATCCCCCACTTCGATCACACCGTGGAGAAGGAGGTCGAGGTGGGACCTGACGCCTTCTTCAAGGCCGAGAAGATTGCCTCGAAGGTTACAACCCAGGGGAAAGTCAATAAGATCATGATTTCCCACAACATCGAGATAGGGACAGGCGATCTGGTCGCCCGTCCTCCCCTTGAGGGCGAGCGGAGCTGTGCACCGCTCGACGAGGAGTTCACGGCCTGGAGCGACGAACACCTCAAGGCTGGGGCCTTTCTTCCCCTAGACCAATACTTCTGGACTTCTTGAACTTCGTGAGCTAGCCCCTTTTCAACTCCCCCCTAACTCCTACCGCCTGTTAGCGGGGTTGAGGTACCTGTTCCTGAAGCAGGAATGGGAGGTCCTTACACCGGCGAACATCCTCTAATTTTTCTGCCTCAAAGCCAGCCCAGATCAACGGGGGCGAGGTGACAGGTTCTACTATTTGATCCACTTTCCCAACTCTACCGCGGTCATCGAGCTGCCCAGCCACCCCAACGACTTCAAGGACCAGTTCTTCATGTCGATGAGGTTTCGCAACTGTGAATACCATTACTTCAACTGTCCTCGTAAGTTCTTTCTATCCTCAGCTCGCAAAATTGTTCCTGACTTGTTTCCTTCCACACGTATTGACTTGAATACTATCGTGTAGCTATTTTTGCGAGGACGGCTAAATCGATGACCCTCGGAGGTCAATACGAAACCTTGGCGGGGCTCCCCCCAAGTGAAAAAGACTACCGCCAGCTCGTGTCTGATGAGACGATGCTGACGTGCAAGTTAATTTCTCCGGGCCAGACTCTGGCCTTGAGGAGGTCGCGAATCGCCCCAGCAGCTCCCGAGATGGTGCCCATACCCGAGGAGGAGGCCACAGATGACGATGAGGAAGAGGAAGACGAGGTGCCCCTCGTGCGCCGGAAGCGGGCTCTTGAGGTCGCCCACGGAGCGGACCCAGACCGGGGCAGCAACCGGCCCCTCCGGCCAAGGTAACCCATATTTGTTTAAGGATTTAGATAGGGCCGACGCAGGCCTACGGCTTGCTAGGTTTAACCCCAGCCAACTCGTCCACCGCCACCAAAACGACCCAGACCGTAACATAACTCTACTCTAGTGCGTTGACCAGCTAGTGTTGCGTCATGACATAGGCCGCCCTAGGGGCACTGTAGTAGTAGATAATACCTTGGCCTTTAGGTCGGCATTTTTTGAGGAGTATGGGACCAACCTTAGGTCATGGCCCTCCCTTCTGGAGGGTGTAGTAGCTCCGGGACTTAGGCAGTATGTAGAGGATTCTAGTCCTGAGGTGGATCCGGACCCAGAGCCTCCTCTCATTTGTGAAGTTATAATCTTAGACTCCCCCGTAGAAGCTTCGGGGCCGGAGGTCTTGACAATAGATTCCTCCTCTAGCTCGGAGGGTAGGACCTTTTTCAATACATTCCTTAGATTTTTTTTGCGATCAAAATATTTTTACATGCATACTGACGATTCGTTGTCTTTGTTTCAAGCAAGGAGATGTTGCAGCCCGGGGACAACGTTCTGTGATCCATGTTCCAGGGGGGAAATCCTTCCTCCGGGTCGTCCGGGCCCTTGGTGAAGAGGCTCCGGCTGGCCAAGAAAACGCCCACACTCGGGACTATCTCCAAGTCTCCTGCCAAGGGGAAGGGCCAGGGTCCTTCTGCCATAGAGAAGGTGCCTCCACCCCCTCCTGCTGTAGAGAAGATGGCTTCACCTCCCCCGCGACCTCCTGTCTCTACCCGGGAACTAGAGCTGCCAACCGGGACCTTGCCAGCTCCGACTCCCGCCGTGCACCTCCCGGTTAACCCTCAGGCCTTGGAGAAAATCCCTGAGGCCTTTCGGGGGATGGTTTACGAAAACGCGACCTACATGGTGGACCAGTGCTACAACGCAACTTCGAGGGACTTGCGGGAGATTGAGACGAGGAGCCCCGAGAATGTTATGGAGTCTTCACTAGGGATGACCCTCACGGTAAGTCTGCTTTACCACTGGTTCTCTTTGCTTTTTCTAAAGCACTTGCCTTATTATCTTTTTATCTTGCAGGCAGCTTTGGCTCTCCACTGAAGCATATCTCGGTCCAGGGCCAGGATCGACGAGATCAGGGGCAAGCACCAGGCTGCCCAGGCCGCTCTCGCGTCTGCTCAGCAACAGGAGCAGGATGCCAAAGCTGCCCTGGCGACTGCCCAGGAAAGCGAGAAGGTCGCGCAGGCCAACCTGGAGGAAGGCCAGGCCAAGTTGCTGGAGGCCGAGGCTACCAAGGTCGCCCTGGACGCTGCGAAGGTCGAACTTGAAGAGGCCAAGGCTGCCCTTATGGCGGAGAGGGCATCTTCCAGCTCCTCCATGGAGGCCATGTTGTATCATTGCTGGGCCTTCAACCAGAATGGCGACTTTTCCTTCCTGGGGCCGGAGGTGTGGGAGTCCTTTTTGGAGAAGTTCAAAGCTTGACTTCAACAAGAGGCTCCCTCTGAAACCGGGGAGACTTCCGCTGCAACCGAGCAGGATGCTGAGGGGGTGACTTCGTCGGAGCGGCCTGGTGGGGCTTAGGACTTTTGCTCCTTTTCTCTTGTTTTTTATTTGTAACTTTACATTATGAGGTTTTTTTATCCTCGAGACAATTGGTTTCCTTAGATTTATTTTAATCTATTTATATATATATATATTTTTGTGGTTTACTTTATTGCTACTCCTCTTTAACTCATTTGGTGAGAACTTAGTTTCTGTTGGTGTTGTGATTGACATCTCATGCTTTTTAGGAAAAACATCTATTAATCAATTTGAACCAACTTCTAAGTTTTAGGACCTGGTTGTATCCAGGACATTAATTTTAAAAACTTAGTTCGTGTTAATCCTTTATCGATATCTCGCGCTTTTTAAGAAAAACGTCGATTAATCAATTTGAATCAACTTCTAAGTTTTAGGACCTGGTTGTATCCATGACATTAATTTTAAAAACTTGGTTCGTGTTAATTCTTTACTGATATCTCGCACTTTTTAAGAAAACGTCGATGAATCAATTTGAATCAACTTCTAAGTTTTAGGACCTGGTTATATCCAGGACATTAATTTTAAAAACTTAGTTCGTGTTAATTCTTTACTGATATCTCGCGCTTTTTAAGAAAAACGTCGATTAATCAATTTGAATCAACTTCTAAGTTTTAGGATCTGGTTATATCTAGGACATTAATTTTAAAAACTTAGTTAGTGTTAATTCTTTACTGATATTTCGCGCTTTTTAAGAAAAACGTCGATTAATCAATTTGAATCAACTTCTAAGTTTTCAGACCTGGTTATATCCAGGATATTAATTTTAAAAACTTAGTTCGTGTTAATTCTTTACTGATATCTCGCGCTTTTTAAGAAAAATGTCGATTAATCAATTTGAATCAACTTCTAAGTTTTCGGACCTGGTTATATCCAGGATATTAATTTTAAAAACTTAGTTCGTGTTAATCCTTTATCGATATCTTGCGCTTTTTAAGAAAAACGTCGATTAATCAATTTGAATCAACTTCTAAGTTTTCGGACCTGGTTATATCCAAGATATATGCCCCCCAAGTAATTAGGAAAGGGCCTTTCATGGTTACTTGACATTACATCCGCAAACATATACGACAATGCGAAAAGATTCTCTTATTACTTAATAAACAAAGGTGGCTTTTATAACTAAGCCTTACAGAGATATTACTGATAATATTTCTTTAGGTGCATAGCGTTCCAAGTCCATGGGACCGCTTCTCTGTTAAGCCGAGCTAGCTTGAAGGTTCATTCTTTCACGACCTCTGTTATTTGATAGGGCCCTTCCTAGTTTGGTCCCAACACTCCGTCCTTGGGATTCTTACTGGCGAGGAAGACTCTTCTGAGTACCAGGTTGCCAACGCTAAAGACATGTTTCTTGACCTTTGAGTTGAAATAACGAGTGATCTTTTGTTGATAATGCGCGAGCTGTAGCTGTGAAGCTTCTCGTTTTTCGTCAATTAGGTCGAGGGATGTGCAGAGAAATTCGTCGTTCCGGTCTTGGTCAAATGTCTGGAATCTATGCGAGGCTACCTTTACTTCAACAAGAAGGACTACCTCACTCCCAAAAGCCAGGGAGAAAGGAGTATGACCCGTCGATGTTCGATGTGAGGTCCGGTATGCCCACAGTACCTGGGGAAGCTGTTCGGGCCAAACTCCCTTGGCTTCATCCAGTCTCTTCTTAAGGCTTGCCTTTAGCGTCGTATTGACGGCCTTGACCTGCCCATTGGCCTTGGGATAGGCCACGGAGGAGAAGATTTTAACAATGTCGTGCCTCTCGCAGAATTCGGTGAAAAGGTCGCTATCGAACTGTGTCCCATTATCCGACACGATCTTCTTTGGCAGCCCGAATCGGCAGACAATACTCTTGACCACGAAGTCGAGTACTCTCTTTGAAGTGATCGTCGCCAAGGGTTCTGCTTCTGCCCACTTTGTGAAGTAGTCAGTAGCCACCACCGCATAGCGAACTCCTCCCTTTCCAGTAGGGAGGGCACCAACCAGGTCAATCCCCTAGACCGCGAATGGCCATGGGGACGAGATCATCTTCAGCTCAACCGGAGGAGTCCGTGAAATTGTGGTGAATCGCTGGCACTTGTTACACTTTCAGACGTAGGAGATCGAGTCCTTTGACAGAGTGGGCCAATAATACCCTTGCCTTAGTATCTTCAGGGACAGGCTTTGCCCCCAGTGTGATCTTCGCAAAAACTCTCGTGCACTTCCTGCAAAATGGTCTTCGCCTCGCTTGGTAGATGGCACCGTAGGAGAGGTAAAGAGTGTCCACGCCGATATAATGTCCCATCAATCACTGTATACCTTGGAGCCTGGTAAAGTACCTGCCTTGTGTCATTTTGCCCCTCGGGTAACTTTCCTGCTGTGTGATACTCGAGGATGGGAGTCATCCAAGTCGGTCTGGCGTCAATCATCCCGACCTCCACCCCGACTTCCTCTATGCTTGGTCTTTCCAAGAACTCTATCAGCACCAGCCCCAAAGTCTCCGCCTCGCCATAGGTAGCGAGTTTTGCCAGGGCGTCCGTGTTGGCATTCTGCTCCCGATGTATCTGCTCGACTGAGCCGCTCCCAAATACAGATAGTTCTTTCTTTACCTTGGCTAGGTAAGCAGCCATCTTGGTTCCCCATGCTTGGTATTCTCCTAACACTTGGTTTACCATGAGCTGGGAATCACTGTAACACTGGATGGAGCTGGCCCTCAACTCCTGACCCACCCTTAGCCCTGCCAATAAAGCTTCGTATTCGGCCTCGTTGTTGGACGCTTTGAATTTGAATCGTAATTCCGAGTGGAATCGATGTCCCTCTGGGGATATCAGTATGATTCCAGCCCCGGAGCCGTTCTCGTTAGACGAACCATCTACGAAGACCTTCCATGAGGCCTGAGCTGACTCTTCTACCGGATCTTCTTGGAACCCTGTGCACTCTGCCACAAAATCAGCCAAGGCCTGGCTTTTAATTGCAGTTTATGGTATGTACAGTCTCTCAAATTGGCTAAGCTCGATAGCCCACTTCAACAAACGCCCCGATGCTTCAGGTTTCTGCAAAACCTGCCTTAAAGGCTGATCGGTTATGACGTGTATTGAGTGGGACTGGAAATACGGCATGAGCTTTTGGGAGGCCGTAATAAGGCAGAAAGCCATCTTTTCCATCAACAGATACTGGGATTCAGCTCCGAGAAGCCTCTTGCTGATGTAATAGATTGGCTTTTGAGATCAGTCTTCTTCTCGGACTAATATGGCGCTAGTTGCATCTTCCGTGACAACTAGGTAAAGGAAAAGAGGCTCTCCTGCCGTTGGTTTGGATAATATGGATGGCTCGGCTAAATGTGCTTTCAGATCGAGGAAGGCGCGTTCACATTCCTTGGTCCACTCAAATTTTTTATTTCCTCGGAGCAGGTTGTAGAATGGCAAACATTTGTCGGTAGATTTAGAAATAAATCGATTAAGGGCCGCCACCCTTTCTGTCAGACTTTGAACGTCTTTTCGTGACCGGGGTGAGGGCATCTTGAGTAGCAACCTGATCTTATCGGGGTTCGCTTCTATTCCTCTGGTATTGACAATGAAACCCAGGAATTTTCCTGACGCGACCCCGAAAGTACACTTTTGGGGGTTTAGCCTCATGCCGTATTTTCTCAAAATCTTAAAGCATTCCTCTAGATCGGAGACATGGTTATCGACAGTTTTTGACTTGACCAACATGTCGTCAACATACACTTCCATATTTTTCCTGATCTGATTGGTAAACATCCTATTTACCAAACTCTGGTACGTAGCTCCTGCGTTTTTCAGTCCGAAAGGCATGACCTTGTAACAATAAACGTTAGTTGGGGTCATGAAGCTAGTGTGTTCCTGGTCTGCTAGATTCATGGCGATCTGGTTATAGCTCGAGTATGCATCCATAAAAGACATGAGCTCGTGCCCCGCCGCGGCATCTACCAGTTGGTCAATCCTTGGCAAGGGGAAGCAATCTTTGGGGCAGGCTTTGTTCAGATCGAAAAATTCGATGTAGGTCTGCCATTTCCCGTTGGGCTTCGGGACCAACACAGGATTGGCGACCCAGACCGGGAACTTTGCTTCGCGGATAAAGCCGTACTTTAAGAGCCGGGCTACTTCCTCCTCCAGGGCCTCAGCTCGGGTCGTTCCGAGGCGCCTTTGTTTTTGGGACTTTGCAGGCACGTTTTTATCCAAGTAGAGGGTGTGCATGATGATGCTCGTGCTAATCCCTATCATGTCTCCATGGGACCAGGCGAACACATCTAGATTTTCTTGCAGAAACCTAATCAGCTCCGCCTTCCTCTTGCTACATAGATTTTTCCCGAGCTTCACCACCTTCGAGGGGTCTTGTGGGTCGATATTTACCTCCTCGAGCTCTTCGATGGCTTGGAGCTCGGATCTATCCTCGCCTACTTTGGGGTCGATATCATTATTTAAGATGATATCCTCCCTTCTGGCATTCTGAGGTTTTTCAATCTCAGGACTAGGCACAATTTCCTGAGATTCCTCACTCCCGCCTTGGATGGTCATCGCCTGCTGCCCAGGTTTTGACTTTCCCTTCATAGAAATGCTATAGCATTCCCTGGCAGCGAACTGATCACCTCGGACCGTGCATATCCCCGTGGAAGAGGGGAATTTTAGCGCGAGGTGGTGGATGGAGGTTATGGCTTCAAACGCTATCAATGTAGGTCGGCCCAAAATAGCATTGTATGTTGCGGGACAATCGATGACCACAAATTCAAGGAGTTTTGAGACAGTCCGGGGTCCCTCTCCCAAGGTGATCACTAGCTCGATTGTTCCTATTGCTGCTGACCCTTCTCCAGAAAATCCATACAGCATCATGGAGGTGGCTTTCAACTTGGTGACAGATAAACCCATCTTTTCCAGCGTAGACCAAAACAGCAGGTTCACTGAGCTCCCATTATCGACCAGTATCCTCCTAACTCTCCGGTTGGCGAGCTGGGCGGCTATGACCAGAGGGTCATTATGAGGGAACTGGACGTGACTGGCATCTTCCTCGGTGAATATGATTGGTTGCCTCTCTAGTCGTTGCTGTTTGGGTAAATGATGCTCTAGGATGAACTCTACTCCATTATGAGCTTTCAGTTCGTTGACATATCTCTTCTGGGCACCTTTGCTCGTGCCGGCCAGATGGGGGCCTCCGGAGATCGTGGAGATCTCTCCTCCTATCACAGGAGGAGTGGTGTCCTGATTTATCCGAGACCTGGGCTGACCTATCGGAGCTTCTGGAGCTGGTTGACCAGCGAGAACTCTATTCCGCGCATACTGAGCCAAGGGTCCGGCTCTGATGAGAGTCTCGATCTCATCTTTCAGATGCCTACAATCGTCAGTGTTGTGGCCAATGTCGTTGTTTAATCGACAAAACTTGGAGGGGTCCCGCTTAGCCTTCTGGTGCTTCAAAGGCTCCGGCTTCCTCTAGGGGAGGCGAGTAGAGTTTGCTAGGAAAATGTTCTCCCTAGAGTTTGTAAGCTCGGTGTAAGTCGCGTAGACTGGCTTAAACTTTTCTATGGGCTTGTTCTTCTTCGGGTTGTGCTGCCCGCCCTCGCTTCTCCCTTTTCTCTTGCCTCCACCAAATTGGTTAATCTATGTAATGGTTTGGGTCGCTGTTACGACATCCGTTCCCACTCCAGTGGGCTGATCAGATCAGAGGCTTGGCTAGTTCCCGCGGCCGATGCTCGCGCCTCCTCCAAGTTTATCCATCCCTGGGCCTTATTTAAGAATTCGTTCACGGTGCTGACACCTTTTCTCTATATCTCTTCCCAGAGTCCGCCTCCAACGAGGATCCCAGTCCTCAAGGCCATGATTTTGGAACTATCATCTGTGTCCTTGGCTCGAGACGCGACGTTTGTGAATCTGCTCAGGTAAGCCTTCAAAGGTTCGTCGGGCTGTTGCTTTACGTTTTCCAGGGTGTCGGCTTTGACGCGGGCAGCCTGAGAAGCTTGGAATGCCATTTTGAAGTTGGCAGAAAAGGTTTTCCACGAGCTGATGGACTGATTTTTATTCTGCTTGAACCATTGCCTGGCCGGCCCAGTCAAGGTGGAAGGAAATATTAAACACCTCAGCTCGGGTCCGATGTTGTGGGCCATCATCAAGGTGTTGAACATACCCAAATGATCTGACGGGTCCCCGTCAACATTGAATTTGGACAAGTGAGGCATACGGAAACCAGGTGGATACGTCGTGGCTGCTATGCTGGGGGCGAAGAGCTCGAGTTCGTACCTCGAGTCGTACTCATCTTTTTTTTTTTTTCCGATAAGAGCTTCCTCATCAGCTCCTCCATCTGAGCCAGAAGCTCCAGGGTTTGGTCCTGACTTCCTTGGTTGTTCTGGGGCTGTTCAACGGCTCCAGTTCCATTGTACGTGTTAGCCAGGTTATTGTCCCTCCTACCTTGAAATAGGTTATGTGGGACATTCCCGCTGTCACGTACCTCTGACAGACCCTCCCCTTGGTGAGCACGACTACCATTTCTAGCTGGGTCTCCTCTCTGAGAGTTGAGGCGATCTCGGAGGTCGGCCCTCGGGGTGGCCCGAGGGCTTTGAGCCAAAATCAAACGATGGTGCAGGTCTTTGCCGGACATGCCACTTCGATTACTCCCAGGCTCGTAACTTCCATTTGAAAAACTCAGAGCCCGCCGCTGAGGGTGAGGATCTAGGATTTCCCTGGGCGCTCGGCTGCGATGGGAAGGTCCGATGGAAGGAGAATTTCTCCTACCGCTCCCATGAGCCAGAATGTCTCAGACTGGACGGGGAGGATATGGGTATCTTATTGGTGACGGGGGATGCCTAATTGGTGACGCGATCCTAGTCCCGTCAGGACGAATTAAGCTAGGTCGCGGCCGCTCCGCTCTACCATCCCCCGCGTCCTGCGCTCGGCGGTCTGATCGTGGTGTAGGACGGCTGGCCGGGGCGGGCTGTCGCCATGAGCCCTCCCCAGATCTCCTTCGCGATTTGCCTCGGGCCTTCCTGGGTGCACTCGAGGGTGGAATCGAGCTAGGAGTTGAGGTCCGGACCGATCGGCTGAATTGCTAATCGGCCCTAGGAAGTTCTTCAAACACAGTTTCCTGGTGGTGTGACGTGGGAGTAGAATTCGATGTCGAGGTTCTGGCCGACCGACTGGGCCTGGACCGGTTACCCCGGCGGGACTTATGAGTCCCACTATGCCTCTTTCCGACGTTAGTGTCGGTTGTAAGAGGGGGTAATCGGGTCAAGACCTCTTCGATCTGCTTGTTTGCTTTCGACAGCTGACTCCTCAACTGTGCATTTTCCATTTCTACTGTCGTGTAGAAATCCGGGTTCGGATTGGGCGGCCGGGGAGCCGAACTTCCAGTGTCGCCCTGGCCCATTGGCTGCTTTCCTGGTCGCTGTTGAACCTCAGGGTTTTGCTCATCAGATATGGCGGCATGGTGGGCTTTCTACCCATCACGTTGATCCGCTTCATTACCATGCCTCGAGCGAGTAACCACCATGGTTGGGTTTCTGCAATAACACCAATCTAAATCCTCTCAACGAGAGCACCAAACTGTTGACGCGGTTCTTCGGCAACAGATAATTATATGAATAAATGGGATGGATTAGTTCTAGATAATGAACCGTAATATGTAAATAGTCTCAAGGGAAGGTTATAACTCGTTTACTATTTTAGGTGGTTTGAAGGTTAAAATCCCTCTAGTCCACCAGCCAATATTATTGATATTTCTCTTGTAATCCTTAGAGGGTGTTTCTTTACAAATTAGACGCCAACCCTTTGTAATGCCCAGGGTCTCCATATTTATAGGGAGAGGAGACCTGGGTGTTGGCAAAGGGGGTCATCCCGTGACCTTCTTACCCATCATGTCACTTCTGTGACACTTATGATTAATTCCTAAAACCTGACAATGAAGTGTTGTCTAATCAATAGGTAAGGGGGATAATGGGCCGCATGGCCTAAACTAGTCGTGGGGTGCCTGAACACGCACGTTTATGCTGCGTGTCCAAGAATTCAGGAATGGAGTAGACACGTGATGTCTGATATGCGCACGTTTACATTGCGTGGTTGAATTTATAAAGGGTCGGAGGTGTCAGCTCTAGGTCGTACCTCGAGCTTGATGTAGTCCCAACTCGTGGTGTCCACACTGCTGACCCGATGCCTTCGAGTATTCTTACTAAACCTTTGACTACCTCGAGCTAAAGAGGTAGAGACTCGTAACAGCAGCTCTGGTAGGTGGCTTCCACGTGGCTGATAGGATTATGCCCTTTTCCAGCTCGCTAATAACCCGTGGATGTTTAGGGCGTACAATATTTATGGAGAACGGTGTGAGATTTATACTAAGCATAAAGTATTTCTTCATGCAGAAGGAGCTCAACATGAGGCAGCGCAAGTGGTTAGAGCTAGTAAAGGATTATGACTGCGAAATCCTATACCACCCAGGAAAAGCAAACGTAGATGCTGATGCACTAAGCAGGAAGAATTACAAAATTTAGTAGCATTATCCGGAATAGAAAAGCCGCTACAACAAGAACTGATCAATGCCGGAATAGAAGTAGTTATTGGTAAACTGGCTAACTTTTCCATCCAGTCAAATCTGTTAGAAGATATACAGACCAAGCAAGGGCATGATGGCACATTAGTGGCACATATGGATGCAATTAAAGAAGGCAAGGCCATAGATTTCTCGATGTTAGGATAGGGGTTCTTGAGATATAAGGACCAGGTATGCGTGCTGAATGATCATGGGATTAAGATGAAGATTTTAGAAGAAGCTTACAATACCCCATACTCAGTTCACCCAGGGTCGACCAAGATGACTCACGACCTTAAGGCGTTGTATTGGTGGCCGGGAATGAAGAAAGACATAGTAGAATATGTGTCTAAATGCTTAGAATGTGATCATGAAAATCTACACGCAAGTATACGTGGTCGAATCAAGTAATATATGATAAGTAGAGTATCGTTCCCACGAAGACTATTTTCCAATTACCACTAATTGTTCTTTTAATTTCTATTTGGCAACCAAAGTTTAGATGAATGAATTTCAATTTAAAATTATAAATAACTATGAACAAAATTAACTAAAGAAGGAAATCAATATTAAAAAGATCTAGGATATTAACTTCATCAACTTTTCATTCTACTCACTTTATTAATCAGATCTAAATTTCTTTCTTCTTATTCTAATAGCAGGTTAACATAAATCAATTCCTATTCTTTTACCCTAGATAAGATCTCATCCTATATGAAGATTTTCTACATCTCTGTGATAAACTTAAACATATAGCAGGAATTAAGCATAGAAACCTAATTACTACACAAGCCATACAGGTACTTTCGTCCAATATGTAACCCGTGTCTATATAACGATAGCATATTCAATTCTCGTCTTTCGAATTTTGAATCAAAATCATAAATCAAGCAAATATTGATCAGATATTCACTAGCATTAAACACACATTATATAGATTAGAATAAAGAATAATAATCAATAAAACATCATAATTAAATTAGATAGAAATCCAAGTGACTACATTAAATCCTAGAAAAGAAAATTAGTTCATGAAAAATAAATAAGAGAAGAAAGAGAGGAAATAGAGAGAGGTCAAGAAGAAAAAGAGAGATAGATGACGATCTAAAATAGTCTAAAGCATTCTTTTTATAGTGATAAGGTTGTTAAAAGAGTTTTCTAGATGTTTCTCTTTGTTACTTGATAATGCTCCAAAATATCTTTATTTGAATTTCAAATCCGTAACTCTAGCTTGCGTAATATTGTAGGTCAAATATCACAATGTAAACGTCCGAATTTGACTTTTCTTGTGAAACTATCTTTCGTAGGTATTTGAATAAGCTTTCCAACGCCACCAAGAACACATAAATCGGATAAGTGAGTCGGGAGATATGGTCAAAATTCTGAAACTGTCTCAGATTGAAAATATCTCATATTTTTCCAACAATTTAAGTTTGAATTCTCCTTTACTTCTCCAATCAATTCAAATTCTTTTTATTATTTTTCTCTTGATTGAAGATAATATTTCAAATAAATTTTGAAATATTTCTCAAATATCAATTTAACAAATGACAACCTGAAAAATACAATAACCACACATAAAAAGAACTAAAAATATAAAATAATAATAATAAAACTAAGGCTAAAAAGTATTAAAAATCTATCATATCAGAATGCTAGCAAGTGAAAGCAGAACACCAGCGCCCTGTAGCCTTGTTGCAACCGCTTAGTATTCCAGAATGGAAGTGGGACGATATAGCCATGGGCTTCGTGATAGGATTGCCACGAAAAAATAAGCAGCACGACTCGGCTTGGGTAGTAGTAGATAGACTAACCAAGTCAGCTCACTTCCTGCCTATCAAGACTACGTACGCAACATACCAGTACGCAGACATTTATGTCCGAAAAATAGTATGACTGCATGGAATCCCTAAGACCATAGTATCCGATAGAGGATCGGTGTTTACATCAAGATTTTGGGGAAGCTTGTAGCAAGCCATGGGTACCAACTTAAGTCTTAGTACGACATTTCATTCTCAGACCGATGGTCAGTCCGAGCGTACCATACATATTTTAGAGGATATGTTGCATGCTTGTTTACTTGACTTCGGAGGAGCATGGAGTAAGTATTTTCCATTGATAGAGTTCTACAACAATAGCTACCAGTCAACGATCGAAATGGCACCCTATGAGTTACTTTATGAAAGGAGGTGTCGATCGCCGTTACATTGGGACGAGGTAGGAGAAAGACAACTTCTTGGACCCAAAGCTGTTAGAGAGGCTCAGGATGCAGTAGCATTGATTAGAAAGCGTATGCTCGCTGCTCAAAGCCATCAGAAAAGTTATGCAAATGCCAAGCGGCGTGATGTGGAATTCAAAGTTGGAGATCAAGTCTTCTTAAAGATATCTCCTATGAAAGGTGTGAAGAAGTTTGGGAAGAAAGGCAATCTTAGTCCCCAATTTATAGGTACTTTTGAGATATTGGACAAGGTGGGAACAATTGCATATAGATTAGCCATACCACCAGCTTTAGCAGATAGCCACAATGTATTTCACATCTCGATGCTACATAAATATGTGTCAGACCCATCTCACGTCCTCAAGTACGATACGATAGCACTCCAGAAAGACTTGAGTTATGAAGAACGACCAGTTAGCATCCTAGATAGAGGGATGAAGGAATTACAGTCTAAGAGTATTTTGATAGTCAAGGTCCTATGGAGTAATAGTTCTGAACGAGAGGCAACATGGGAGTTGGAGGAAGACATGTTGGCACGGTATCCGAAATTGTTTGGTAAGTAAATTTTGAGGACGAAATTCTTTTAAGTAGGGGAGAATTGTAGTGTCCTAGAATTTTTACTTAGCTAGATAGTAGTAGCAGTTAGTAGTAGTTTGTAGTATCTTAGATTTTGTGGATTTTGGTTCAAGTCGGAACTTAGTTGGAAACTCATAGCAGCGGTTATAAATTTTATAAGTCTAACCTGTAGTTTAGAAATATTAATTATAACATAAGGTTTGATTAATATTGGTGGTTCTAGAAATATTGTTTATTATAACCTAAGGTTTAGATAGAGTTAATAAGAGTGTGACACTTGTCACAAGCATGTTTATTAAGGATTTAAGTAATTTTGATGAATAGTTAACTTAAAAGAAAGATCTACAAGCTCTAGAACCTTCCAGCAGCTATTAGGATCACGTTTAGACTCAGTCAAAGTTGTTTACTCAATTCAAAATATGCTAAAAAAGTGCAAATACGTGTTTGATATATCAATGTATGCCGATATATCGCAGCTATTGGGGCCAATATATCACCTACAGAAGATACAGAAAACACGTCGACTTCGCACGAACGATCGAATGGGGCTCGGGAAAATGGTCTAGGCGATATATCGCCTAGGGTAGGCGATGTATCTCCCCTGGTGCATCATTTTTGAATCTTGAGGAGTTTAAATTTAAAAACAGCCTTAACCACTTGGACCTGCCTTTGAATGATTTTGATCGAGTTCTGAGCATCTGTTGAACGAAAATTCAAATCTTTTTCATTTTAAATTCATTTATTTATTCAAATTAAAATGAGTTAGTTTCACTCCTTGAACTCTATAAATAGGACCTAGTACTCAGTCATTTTCTTCATTCTTCAAGCATTTGTTCATAGCCTCCAAGTTGCTAAGATTACTATAGAGGGAAACATTTGGGTTTTGGGTTAAAAGCTTTATCAATCTAAGATTTTCTAAACACTTGGGAAGTGAGATATAGTGAGATTTCGTTATCGAGGTTTAGATCAAGTCATAAGATCATTCAAGGTATTCTTATCCTTAAGTTCAGATCTTTTTGGTTCTTTAGTTTTCTTTCAGATCCTAACACTTGTTTATGATTCTTGGTTAGGTGTTTAAGTATCTTGAAAACTTAAGGTTCTTCTCGGTAAGTTTCTTTTTTTGATGGTTTAGTACTCTTCTTCATCTCCTTTCTCTAGAAATTCTCATGGTTTGTGCTGTTGGTTTTTAGGAGTGTTCTAATCTTGTTCTTGTTCTCAAATATCCCAGTTTGTGGTAAAGAAAATAGGATAGATTATATGTGCTTATATGTTTATGTTATGATATGTTTTATGCTATAATATGTACATGTATAAATATGTTTTATAGTCCTTGGGCATATGACTTGTTTAGATAACAAGCCTTAAGAATATGTTTTATAGTCGCTTGGGCATATGACTTGCTTAGATAGCACGTCCCAAGAATTTTTATCATTTTCATGGTTGAGAGTTATGATTTACCCTACCTCGATTAGTAGATAGAGGACCTAGATAGGTTATCATATACTATCTTGTGATCTAACCTACCTCGATTAGTAGACAGAGGGCCTAGATGGTTTATCACATGCCATGTCAATGAGTTAATGACCATTAATATTGTAGTCCTATATGAGATATGTTTTTATAGTCATATGTTTTATAATATATGTTTATGATATAGTCTTATGTTTATAATTCATGATATATGTTGTTTGTAGATTTTCCTTGCTGGGCATTAGGCTCATTCCTTTATTTTTAGCTTGATGCAGGAAAATGAACATGGAAGGCGGGAAGGATTCGTGGTAGCTTGGCATGTGTGTTGAGGATGAATGGATTGAATGGACTGCGTGACGATCGAGGATGGTGTTGTTTTTAAGTCTTTTTATTTATGTTTTTTGTAATTCTGCACTTAGTCTTTAAACAATTGATTTAAGTTATGTTTTATGTTTTTATGTATCAAACAATGGGTACCCATACTGTATTTTATATTTCATATTTTACTTTGTATTTTGCACAATATTTATTTTGGGGTATTAAATAAAGTTATGTTATTTCTTATGTATGTTTCCCAAAATAGTAGCTATGTCTAGTAGTTTTAAAGGTCTGAGGTCTTAGAAATAGTCGGGGCATTACAGGTGCCCCCCAAGTGGGGTCCTTCGGAGATGGTCCCCACTCACCCATTAACTGGGGGAGGTCCATGGACTATCTGATGTTGCGGAGCTGTAGGCACCGTTCCCGTATCCTGGGGAGCTGCTGGCAGTGCAGATGTTCCCACGGCCGGGGCCTGAGCCTGGCGTGCTCCTTCCTGAGCATACTGGCAGAGGTGTCCAAGTTTGATGAGGTTTTTGATCACATCCTTGATTTGGCGGTACTCATTGGTGTGGTGCCCCCACACCGTTATGAAAATGACAAAATTTGTTGGGATCTCATCTTTCCCAGTCTCTCTGAATGGGTTGTGGCTTCTTGTAATGAACGTGTTGTTCCGTGACCACAAAGATGTTCTCTCGAGAGTCCACTGTGAGATGTACTTCTCATTAGGGGCAGCTCTGTAATGCCCTGGATAGTTAAGACCATTACACTGTGTATTTTAAATAATGCTTGACTTGCTAATCATGTCATTTGGATATAAATGTGTAACTAAGGACAATTAGTGGTTAGGGTTTAAAGATTTTTATCGTAGGAATAGTTGTTTTCAATAAAATGTTTGAGTCTGTACATGGGATCCCAAAAAAAAAAAAGTGTTTACAAGGCGTTTACAACTTCAAAATCAATTACAACATAGGTTGACCTCATCGGCAAAGTTAAGTTTGGCTCTAGTCCCTGTTGATCCCTTGGCCGTGGCGGTCGAGTAGCTACAAGTGTACACTCCGCCCCTAAAGCTCTCCAACTCATGGCTGGTCTAGCTTTCCCTTTCCCTTACCTGCACCACATAGCACTCATGAGCCAAGGCTCAACATGAAAACTTAAATCAACAGATTCAATAAGCAACAGAACATAAACAATAAGCTTAGCAGTAGTAATTTGCTCAAATAAACACATAGTCCATTTTAACAATCAATGAGTTAAACAAGTCCAATCGACACTTTTGAATATTTAGTTGACGTTCAGGCCCAACTCTCTTAGGCTGAGTTCTCAGGTCTTATTGCTGGCTCCGACTCTCTTAGGTCGAGCTTTCAAATTAGACTTAATCAAACATATAGATTACATAGCACACAATAAAAAGCCAGTCGAGTAATCACATTTATAACCATAGTCATATCCAATAATAGGGGTCCGAGCCCTGACCAAAACCAGGGTACAATTTTCTTACCTCGAGTCCCGAGCGGGTAAGGTATGGCAATCCTGAGCACCATTCCTATTCCCAAGACCTAGCGGTATAACCTAGTCACAACACAATAATGGTAATCATCAAGATATAAACTAATTAAAAGCTTCAAAATTACATACTAGCCTTCAGGACTTGCAATTCTACTAAACAAGTTAGTAGAATCCTTCTTGAGCCTGGCTTGAGTTCCCGAGCTTAAAACCCCTATTTGGCCAACATTCCCTATTTGAGGTGCGGTGCCCCTCAGAAGCACCGCGGTCCTCTACAATTCAGAAAACCTCCCAAGTCCATTTCTTGGACACGCGCCGCGGTGCAATCCACCCACCGCCGCGACGCTAAGGTGGTTCAGTGAACACCCTTAGGCCTCTGAGTTCATGCGGGCTGCGGTGCTCCAAGAGCAGCGCCGTGACGCGACCCCGCGAAATCAAAATTTCTAGAACTTTTCCTACGTTTTCCCCGAGCAAAAATCATCAGAATTCACCCTAAACATGAACCCAAGACAAAATTGAACCCCTACGCCTCAATACTACACCCAAGGCAACCCAACTACACCAACAACTAGACCAAAACCTTATCAAAACCCAAAATTCAAACCCTAAGTTGGAGAAACTCAATACCCCAAAAACTAAATTTGAAATTCATTAAACAGATTTTGAAGCTTACCTCAAATAAGTGATCACAACCCTTAAGCTGAACCTGAACCAATCCTAGCCTCCAGCCTCTTAGATTCCAAGCTAATTCTCCAAAAATTTCAAATGCTTCCCAAGGCTCAAGAGAGATAGATGATTGAGAGAGAGAGAGAGAGAGTCCAAGCTAATTCTCCAAAAATTTCAAATGCTTCCCAAGGCTCAAGAGAGAGAGATGAACGAGAGAGAGAGAGAGAGAGAATGTGAGCTGTGTGTTATTTTTTTTTTTTCTTGTTATTTCTCAAGGCTGCCTAAGTCTATCCCTTGACACCAAAAAGACTAAAGTGCCCCTAAATCAAAGCCTTACTCTTTAATACCCCCAAGGGTGATACCTTCATTTGCCACATTTCCCGCTAATCCTCAAATAGCACTATAACTTCCCAATTAATCTTGACATACCCAATTAATCACCAAATAACTACCCATTACCTGATAAATCCTGAATACGCACTAAGTTTCCCAAAATACCCCTAGGCTCACCCCGAGCCGGATATTTGACCCCATCGTGACTTTTCTGCTAAATCGATCTCTAGGATCGCCTCGAGCCGAATATCGCAGATATATCCACATAATAATGTGGTCTTAGTCATATAACATATAATTACATTTATACCATCGATGAGTCAAAATTACAAATATGCCATTATTAGCAAAAACATGCCCACATGTATATTTAATACACATAAACATGCATATATATATTCATATCACCATATAAATCATGTATGCCACATAATCACACATATATTCAATTAATGTCACATATAAATCAAATTATGCCTTCCTGACACATAAATCAAGGCACTAAGCCTTATTAGCAAATTTGGGACGTTACAACTATTCCCTCCTACTGAAAATTTCATCCTCAAAATTTAGGTGAATTACTTGGGATGCTGATCCTACATAACTGACTTTAGCTCCCAGATCGCTTCCTCGACCTTGCTATTCCTCCATAAAACTGTAACTAGAGGAATCATCTTTTTCCTTAGAACCTTGTATTTTCTATCTAGGATCTGAATTGATCGCTCCTCATAAGACAAATCTGTTTGTAGCTCTAAATCCTCATATCCCAATACATGTGTCGTATCTGACACATACTTTCGAAGCATTGAGATGTGAAACACATCATGAACTCTTGATAATGATGAGGGTAGAGCCAACCTATAGGCTACCTGCTCGATCCTCTCCAGGATCTCGAAAGGTCCTACAAACCTAGGACTTAGCTTGGCCTTCCTGCCAATCCTCTTTACTCCCCGTAGTGGTGAAGCTCGCAGAAATATGTGGTCCTTTACCTGGAACTCCATGTCCCTACACTTAGGGTCAGCGTAGCATTTTTGTCTGCTTTGTGAGACGAGCATTCGAGCTCAGATATTCTCAATAGCTTCATTAGTCCTCTAAACCATCTCTGGACCTAAATAATTCCTTTCTCCCATCTCATCCCAATGAATGGGTGACCTACACCTCCTGCCATACAACATCTCATAAGGAGCTACTCTAATCGTTGATTGATAGATGTTATTGTATGAAAACTCAATCAATGGAAGATACTTACTCCAAGACCCATAAAAATATAGCACGCATGCTCTAAGCATGTCCTCCAATACCTGAATCGTCCTCTCAAACTTCCCTTATGTCTGAGGCTAATAGGTTGTACTGAACTTCAACTGAGTCCCCATAGCGTTCTACAAACTACCCCAAAAGTTGGAGGTAAAAATGGGATCCCAGTCTGACACTATAGATTTTGGAACCCCATGGAGACGTATAATCTCCCCCACATACAGCTCCACATACTGGTCCATAGTATAGTTTGTCCTCACTGGCAGAAAATGAGCTGACTTGGTATATTGTGAACTATCACCCATACCGAGTCATGTTGCCCCACTGTCCTGGGCAAGCCCCCTACAAAGTCCATAGTAATATCTTCCAATTTCCACTCAAGAATACCTAAAGGCTGTAACAACCCCACTAGCCACTGGTGTTTAGCCTTCACCTGTTGAAAGGTTAAACACTTTGCCACGTAGTTGGCCACATCCTTCTTCATCCCAAGCCACCAATACAATGACCTTAGATCCTGATACATCTTCGTGGTGTATGGATGTAATAAATAAGGTGTGGTATGAGATTCATCAAGGATCCCTCGCCTGATACCAATGTCCATCTGAACACAAATTCGATCCCTGTATCTCAACAAACTCGTCTCTGTAATGGAAAAATCTTTAGCTATTCCAGCAAGGACATCCCCTCTAAGCCTCATCAACTGTGAATCCCTCATTTGGCCTTCTTCTATTCTCTCCAAGAGAGTGAAATGCAAAGTAATATTGGCCAACTGACCCACTACCAACTCTATCTTTACTCCGGTCATGTCTTCTACTAATTCCTTCGATATCTACTTCGAATTAAACAAATTTTCTAGGCCCCTTCGACTCAAAGCCTCTGCCACTACATTGAATTTCCTTGGATGATAAAAGATCTCACAATCATAATCCTTTACCAACTCTAGCCAACGTCTCTATCACATTTTTAAGTCCTTCTGGGTGAAGAAATACTTCAAACTCTTATGATCGGTGTATATCTCACACTTCTCTCCATACAAATAGTGTCGCCACACTTTCAGTGCAAATACCACCACTGCTAACTCTAAATCATGAGTAGGGTGCCGCTGGTCATATTTCTTCAGCTGCCGTGATGCATAGGCAATGACCTTCCCACTCTGCATCAACACACATACTAACCCCAGTCTCGATGTGTTGCAATACACCACAAACGTATCCCCATCTGAAGGGAGACTGAGCACCAATGAAGTAATCAATCGTCACTTTAATTCCTGGAAACTATTCTCACATTTGTCTGACCACACGAACTTTAGGTTCTTCCATGTAAATTATGTCAATGGTGTAGCAATCTTTGAGAATTATTCCACAGATCATTGATAATACCACACCAACCTAAGGAAGCTCCTAACCTCTGAGGCGTTCATTGGCCTCGGCCAATCCCTAACTGCTTTTACCTTGGCTAGATCTACCTTAATCCCGTCTCCACTAACAATGTGACCAAGGAATGTCACCCGCAATAACTAAAACTCGAACTTCTTAAACTTGGCATACAACCAGTGCTCCCTCAATCTTTGTAATAATAACCGAAGATGCTTCTCATGCTCTGCCTCTGAACGAGAGTAAATCAGGATGTCTTCTATGAAGACAATCACGAATTGATCCAAATAATCCTTGAACACCTTGTTCATCAGATCCATAAATGCTGCTGGGGCATTGATTAACCGAAATTACATGAATAGAAACTCTTAATGCCCATACCTCATGCAAAAGGCCGTCTTTGGAATATCCTCATCCTTGATCCTCAACTGGTGATAACCAGATCAAAGATCAATCTTCAAGAATACTGTTTTACCCTACAACTGATCAAACAAGTCATCTATCCTCAGTAGTGGGTACTTGTTCTTAGCTTGTTCAACTCCCTATAATATATACACATCCTTAGGATCCCATCCTTCTTCTTCATAAACAAAACTAGAGCACCCACGTTGAAAACCTAGGTCTGATAAATCCCAGGTCTAATAACTCATGTAACTATCTTCAGCTCAGTTGGAGCCATTTTGTATGGTGCCCTCAACACTGCTTCTGTACCTGGTGCCAACTTAATATCGAATTCAATCTCTTGGTGTGGTAGCAGTTCCAGTAAGTCCTTAGGGAACACATCTAAGAACTCATATACCAATTTGGTCTCCTCTGGTTCCACTGGCATGACCCTAGTGGTATCCCCCACACTAGCTAGGAATCCTATACAACCTCCTTATAATAGGTCTCTAGCCCTCAATGTTGAGATCATGGGAATGCGGGGTCCATCCACAATACCAACAAAAATGAAGGGGTCCTCACCCTCAAGAGAGAGAGAGAGAGAATGTGAGTTATGTGTTGTTTTTTTTTTCTAGTTGTTTCTCAAGGCTGCCTAAGTCCATCCCTTGACACCAAAAAGACTAAAGTGCCCCTAAATCAAAGCCTTACTCTTTAATGCCCCCAAGGGTGATACCGTCATTTGCCACATTTCCTTCTAATACTCAAATAACACTATAACTTCCCAATTAATCCCGACATACCCAATTAATCACCAAATAACTACCCATTACCCGATAAATCTCGAATACGCACTAAGTTTCCCAAAATAACCCTAGGCTCACCCCAAGCCGGATATTTGACCCCGTCTTGACTTTTCTACTAAATCGCTCTCTAGGATTGCCTCAAGCCGAATATCGCAGATATATCCACATAATAATGTGGTCTCAATCATATAACACATATAATTACATTTATACCCTCGATGGGTCAAAATTATAAATATGCCCTTATTAGCAAAATAGAGCCCACATGCATATTTAATACACATAAACATGCAGATATATATATTCATATCACCATATAAATCATGTATGCCACATAATCTCACATATATTCAATTAATTTCACATATAAATCAAATTATGCCCTCTCGGTACACTAATCAAGGCACTAAGCCTTATTAGTAAATTTGGGACGTTACAAGCTCCATATCCTGTCTGCACTGTCCCATTTTCCTTGGGCTTTCTGCTCTTTCCTTTGCCCCCACATCTACTGCTGCAGGCTGATAAGTACTGAATGCAAGCTGATAAGCACTGTATCCAATGGGCGTCGCTCTATATCCCGTCGGAGTAACACTGAAACCAGCGGGTGGCACGACACTAAAGCCAGCTGGCGGGACAATTAGACTAGATTGGGCTCCCCCCATACTATGTTGGAGAGGGGTGTAAGGCGAATACTAGGTCCCCGAAGCCACGGGGCTTGGCATCGTCGGAGCGAGAAAGGTAACGACCCCACTAAATGCTCTGATCTGGGCATCTTCCCAGTTATGATACTTTTGTGCTCGATGAATGAAGCCATCGAGCCTATGACATCCTCTCTGCTGGAGGTCATCCCACAATGGGGACCCTGAGCGGATGCCGGCCTGCAAGGCCATTAGCTTTTTTCCGTCGTCAACCCTCTTAGTCCTCGCAGCTTCCTCCTTGAAGTGCTTAATGTAAGCTTTGAGGGTCTCGAAGGGTCCCTGCTTTATGTTGGCCAAAGTGTTTACCTCAAAGCTCATCTTCTGAGCAGCTACAAATTATCTTCGGAATGAATATGACAGATGGTGCTAGAAATGAATGGATCTCAGCTTGTGTTTCTTGAACCATTAATCTACTGGTCTCGTCAAGGTTATCAGGAACACATGACACTTGGCGTCTTCGGAGACGCGATGCACCGACATCATCCTATTGAACTTCGAAAGGTGGTTGGTGGGATCTGTGCAACCATCATAAGATGTGATGGCAGGCATCTTAAAGCATCATGGTAATGGGGCTTCTACAATGTGAGGAGCGTACAATTCCCCATCTTTATTCTCCAAGTCGGAGTTATGGCCTTGTCATCGGGACATTCTGAGCATGATCTTCTTTAAGCTCTCTAACTCCGCATGGAGGGGGCCGCAGTCTTGGTTTGCACTTTGTGCCAGATTATCCTTCTTTCGGGCATTGAGACTGTCCCGAAGGTCTGTTATGTAACCGTGATGCTGATGCCACTTTCTCAGCTAACGGAGATGTTTCACTTGTTGGATCCCTAGCCATTATTCCTGTGGTGATGGCGAAGTGATGGGGGGACACCACCTCCAGGCCTCACACAATCTGTATTGGCGCGCCTGGGCGGAACGCTCTGGGCTCCATGGGCGCTGATGGCCTGGTGGTGTCCTCAGGGCCTAGTTGTCTTTGGGGCTCCAACAAGCCTTCTTTTTCTTGAGAGCATGGTTTTCGTCGACCTTACCCTTGCCACGATCTTGTGGCATAGGTGGGGCTCCAACTCCAACTGGGTGCACGAGAGGCACGCTAGCTGGCGAATCTCGCGCAACATCAATCGGGTGCTCGAAAGGTAAACCAGCAGGGTCGACAGGTAGCACTTGAAGTGAGTGCACAGGTGGCACACCAGGTGGCTTCCTAGTTGGTACTTTGCCATGGGGGTCCACTCGTAGCCCTTGGGCTGCCAGAGTAGCTATGATGGCGTTAACCATCTCCTGTAGGGTGCCGATATTACCCTCCTTGGTGTCAAGTTTCTGTTACTGAGTGGCCACCTTATCGCGGAGCGCCACCACTTCT
The DNA here is from genome assembly GCF_963169125.1 of Humulus lupulus. Taxonomy (NCBI): domain Eukaryota; kingdom Viridiplantae; phylum Streptophyta; class Magnoliopsida; order Rosales; family Cannabaceae; genus Humulus; species Humulus lupulus. The sequence goes on along the minus strand of NC_084795.1, from coordinate 98,685,339 downwards.
GGCGTCTCATCCGTGTTAATGGGCTAAGCATATTCCTCCTCATAATACTCATCATCTACATTGTTGTATTCAGCGTTTTTGATATAGTCTTCCACCATCTCAAGGAGGTGATGTGATGTTGGACGGCTGGTCCTCCTCCCTTAACTCCGGCTGGAGGAGCTGCATCGTCTGGTGCGTTTCTTCGAGTGGTCACCATGACTATGTTCTTCATGCTTTCTTCACACGCTCAATGAAAGCATCAAAATGTTGACTGCCTTTTTTGCTATCAATCTAGTTCGAGAGTCTCTGATATTTAGTGAGCTTGAAGCTTGTTTGAGCAAGCTTCAATGTGTTGGAAAACCATTCAAAGCACGCAGCAAAAACTTCGCATGGTGGGCCCATTGATGTTTATGAACAATAGAACAACAACAATAAAAAAAAAATTCATTAATCATATAAACAATTTATATGACCAAGAAAACAATCCAGAAACATTATCATACAATACTATACAATATAAATATATATATATAAATATACAATATATTTATATATATAAATATATATATATAAATATACAATATATTTATATATAATATACAAACACAAAAAATAAAGAACATAAAATTTTACCTCTTGAAGCCTATCAAGTGTCTTTGAGTCTTTTCGTATTTTTATCGATCTTCCTATCCAAAACTTTGAGCACTCAAACCACAATCTTCCAGAGTGTTCTCTACACCTCAAGATGTGTGTGGGCACATAGAGAACATGAGTTTGTATTTTAGGAATCACAAGTATTCCTCAACACATGAGAACTTGAATTATGGTCTGAGAATGGCTAGAATATAGAAGAAAAGAGAGAGAGAGAGTTTTTGTCTAACAAAAACCTTTAAGAACTATTATGAATTGTATATTGTTGTGTCTGATGTATATTTTGTGTATTGTGTATATTTCTCTTCTTCTATATCATATATAGAGATTTATATTACATTATTATTCCTAATAATAATAGTAATATAATATAATATAATAATGATGATAGGATTTGATTTAGGTAAATATCTAACTTACGAAATTTGAAAAAACTATTTTCAAATTATTAAATAATTAAATAAATAAATAAATTCTACACTGATACAATATCAGTACAAGTGGTACATGCATGGCACAGTCAATCTCCCTTTTCAGGGATTTTGTATTTTTCTTTTATTTAATTATTTAACTAAATCAATCTCCCACAAAATAATGTATTTATCTTTTTAAGGAAAATATGACAACAATTTTAAAATTTAAATTCTAAATTAAAATTGATGATCATCATTATCATCATCTTTTAAAATTAAATAAATCAAAAACTATTTTTGACTTACCAATTTTATATTTTCTCCCACTCAAATAAAATAATTAATTTCAAAATTTTATTTATATATATAATTCAAAATTTTATATATTTAAATTATTAAATATATTTTTGAAATTAATAATTAATTTTAAATTAATTATTCAACCTCAATTATCATATAATTGCATAGTTGACCCGAAAAATAAAATTATTCTCAAATTCCCAAATTACAGCTATACCCTTGTATCAACTCTTACCTTGATATGATGTTGATAGAGCCACCCTGGGGACCTATGGACCTATAATATCAAGTTCCAGTAAATATTACATTATTAATCAAAGCTCTTTGATTAAATAATCATATTTATTAATCTCATGATTACTCCACTAAAAATATGAGATTGAACTTTGATAATTATAGACATATATATTTAGTGAGTACTTTATTAAGAATAAAGTGTCCATTGATATAATCATTACATACAACATTAATCCTCTATTAATGGCTCATAATTAAAATGGAATAAAATTACCGTTTTACCCTTTTAGCTATATCTTGTTCCTAAAGTACCATTGACTTTACTAGTGAAGGTTGTGTCACAACAAGTTTGCAACGCGAGCGCTCATAACCTTTTCAGTTCCAAAAGTGAACCTAATAGGGAACCATTATCCAATCTATAAGAAGGAATAGATTCCATATCTGTTAAACTGTGTCCCCAACCATATACATCATTGAGTCCCCAAAACGATTGTTCTTAGCCTGATCATTAAGACAAACCTTAACGCATGAATCAAAGGATCAGATGACATATATAGGAGTTCATAGTAACCTTAGGATTAAGATCATCATGTATATGATAATCGTTTGGTGTGTTTGATTAATAATATGATACGGTGTTTAAACAAGTATTGACAAATCACATCTGGTCCAGTTCTTCATACTCTCAGTAAGCAAAGTACCTCTATTAAAATGTCCTACTACACTAGTAACCCGAATCTAGGTCACATGTATTCATAATACTAGTGGACCATACTAGCACTAATTAATCTAAAGATTTCATAACTTTATTTTACTGCGAACTATTTAAGTTTATTATCTTAATCTCGATCCTCACATACCAATATGAGATTAAGACCACATAGATAAACTTTGGAATTTTCTGATATTCACTTAATATTATCATATAATATCAGACATAGTCTATATATATAATAATTCAATTCAATTATTTATTTCATTTAAAACATCTGTCAACTACAATTGCTTTAATGGCACAATTGCCAGCAATCTCCCACTTTTCCTAAAGCAAATTGAGGCATCTCTTTTAATATGTCAATCATATTCTCCTGATTGATTTTGTCTAATGAAGTCTTTGTAACAGTTTTGTAAGAAACCGTTTTGAAGTTATCTTCAAGATTATTACATCAATTATGTAAAATTGTCTTGTATTCAATGATACTTCAATTCATGTGCTTTACCCTCTCATGATTTCTAGTTCTTCTAGAATAGTTGTATCTCCATTTCTTTCACAATGAGATGATAGCTGTTTATTCTAGCCTGAAAACCTTTCCAGAATGTCAAAAAACTTAACTAAATCAAATAGTCTATTTAACAGCTTATAGCTATTATATATCGGCTTTTTGTGGTGAAACATATAAATTTGAAATGTCTAACACATTTCTAGATTAATGTGTTTCCTCCATAGTTATGGAATGTGATTCTTATATCAATCTTTGAAGATTTAATATTAGATCATCCATTGGAATTTTAGGTCTCTGTCTAAATGCACATACATATAATCTCTATTATATTTAAGATACTCAAAACTAAGTCCTTATAATTATTCGATGACTCAATCCATAATGGATTGATAACTGCTGACTATTCCCACCGTTTAACAAATGTCAATTCGAAAATATAACATTCAATACATTAAAAAGTCTATCACTGAGTTGTAGGAATGATGTCTCATGTCCTCTTTCCTAGTAAAAGAATAAATGGACATCTATTATTTAGATAATACATCATCCTTACCGGGATGGCAAAAACTTTTCTTGGATTTTGTAAACTAAAGTATTTAAGTGTCTTATCTATATAAGTTGCTTGAGACAGAGCCTAAGGATTGTTCTTTCAATATCTATAGAGTTGAATGTACAGAACATTCTTCGCTTTTCTAAATCCAATATTTAGAAATGTTCAGCTAACCATTTCTTTTCTATTGACAATTTCTCTACATCATTCCTAATGATTAGAACGTTGTCAATATTAAGAATAAGAATCACAACAAAATCTTTCTGGTCGAGATATTCAAATGATTTTTTCATGTCAGCCATTCCAGTAAGGACTACTTAGACATTCATTTATATCAATCTCATAATCCATGCATAAAGTGGTGGACAAGAGTATGTAAACAGATTAAAGTTTTGTTACAATGGAAGACATTAATTCAAGTAATAAATTCTTTTTTCTATTCATGGCCTTTGGCTATTAACCTAACTTTGAAAACCCTATACTTTCCTCTGTTCTCATCTTCATCTTGAATATCCTGTTTCAAACTGAAGTTTAATGAACTTTAGTTGGATGTTCAAGAATCCATATATCATAGAATTCAAAATTTCATTTCTTGATTCATGGTATTTTAACCATTGATTTCAGTAAAACTTTTCCATTCATATACTAGTATGTGAATGAAGTATAGTTAGATTGTGTTACACACAATTTAACTATCTTAACATTTGTAATGGAGTAGTTACTAACTAACGCTCACACTACAACTTTGCTTTACAAAATTTGTGATATTCTTTGGTTTTATCATTGTTAATTATCATTAACTCGCTTACTTGACTTCCGGTCATTATTTCTAGTACAACTTAACTAGAATATATAGTGATTATAATAATCATGTTTCATTAAAGTAGCATTTAAAGAGATACAGACTCTTTTGTAATCTTGTATGATTATTAAATTGTTTCACTAAATGACTTTATAATTTTTTTTTAATTTTTCAATTAACCACTTTTGAACCCAACTTCTAAGTCTTTGATGTTGTAAAATCAACCATGTATAGAGTATAATAAGTGTTAAAATTATAGAAATAATAAAGACGATAATAACTACTCATTATCTATTTAATCTTATCCAATATGATTATATTCCTGTAACGCCCTTCTAATTAGGGTATGTTACCTCATGTGTTTAAATTTAGTGCTACTAAACAAGTCATTTGGACTAAAACATGTGATTAAGCCACTAAGGGTTCAGGCATTTAAAATTAGTCAAGACATAAAAATTTTCATTAAACAAAACTTTAGTCTTTACATGGGATGCCAAAATACAAGTTTAAAAGTTGGTTACAACCCAAAGATTACAAAATAAGCCGGCCTAGGTGGGAAAACATGGTCCAACTCTAGCTCCCCTGTGATATCTCGGTCGTGACGGTCGAGCGGACTGCATATGTACACATCACCTCTATCGCTCTCCAACTAGTGGCTGGCCAAGCTTCTCCTTACCCTTACCTGCACCAAAAAGCACTCGTGAGCCAAAAGACTCAGCAAGAAAACATATTCAGACAATTCATAGAGTATAACAGCATGCTAAGCAGTAATAACTGAAACTAAGCATAAACATTGTACAAACAAGCGGCCATAGGGTCACACAAGTGTGTGCTGCATTCCCATTTATTCATATGGCATCCAAACCAGTCATGTGCTTAGTGCACTCCCAGGGTGGCCTAGCCATGGCGGCCTGCACTCAACCTGTATAATGCTTGTCACGGCTCCTAAGCCGAGTCTTGCATATCCTCGACTTATAAGTCGAGCCTCATAGACCCTCAAATTATAAGTCGAGCCTTGGAAACCCACAACTTTAAAGGTCAAACCCCTTTAAACCAAGTATGCCCTCGACTAGCAAGTCGAGCTTAACCAGATACAACAATAAGATTCTCGGCTTATAAATCGAGCTTCCTGGCCATAACAAACAATCACATAACACATTCATCATACATATAGATACAATGCATTAAAATACATTAAAATGGATATACACAGGCATAATCATAATCATGCACATTTAAAGGGCCAATGCCTAACCATGACTATATCCAGCATTCAGCCCAAGCCCTAATCACGTATATCACATATTGGGTGAAGTTTCTTACCTTTGGTCCAAGTACAGGCTACCAATGAATGATCCTCGAGTACGATCCCTGTTCCGAGCCCCTAGTGATGACCTAGTTACAACCACAATATAGGATCTTGTCAATAACGAATGAATAAAGGCTTTCGGACCGAGTCCTAGCCTCCGGGACATTGAATTCCACTAAACCTGGTAGTAGGATCGATCTCGAGTCCTTAGGGTTGAGTTCTCGCACTCAGAAACCCACTCTGGATTCAAAACCCCTTAAGTGCTGCGACCCCAAGCCCCTGTGTCGCGACCCGCCCCAAGTTAGAGGCCCCAGCCTCCCTTTTTACTAAACATGTGCCGCAACGCTGCCTAACAAGCGTAGCAGCGCGCCGTCGCATTAGAGCCCTTCCTTGGCCCTTTCTGTAAAGAACGCCCTAGACTAATACTTACAAAACATTCGCATAACATAGTTTATAAGAGAATACCACTCATTATCAAAGTCTCAGTGGGGACTTGCTTAAAACCATGCAAGTTGGCGCCATAAGTTTTAAAAGAAAACATAGATTTATATGCAAAGTTCAAAGAAACAAAAATTAAATAACTGAGTCCCACTGATAATTTAGGAAAGTCTCTTAAAAATAAAACATAATTTAAATGGCGTTCTCCGATGATCATTTTTTCGTCCATAGGATTACCCCACGCCATATACCCCATGATGATAGAACTCCTCACGTCACCACGCATGCCAAAAAGAAATCCTATTTGCTACCTGGAAGGAAAGTAAGGGGGGTGAACTAAAAGCCCAGTAAGGAAGTACAAACAAATAAGCAAGTAAGAATACAACAAATACAAACACTAGCGTTCATCTAAAGCATCATGGTATATCAAAACATAATCGTAACATATCATAACGTAATCGTAACATATCATCATATCAAAATCATACATCATACATGATGAGCATGGCTCGCTAGTTGTCCATGTCACCCTATGAGGTAAACAGGAGTCTCTGGTCCTTGAATAACCTCGGCGCGTCCACCCTAGGAGTTACATCTTTAGCTATAGTAACTCGTTCGATGTATCTAACATCGTAATCTGTTTGATGTATCTAACATCGTAACTTGTTTGATGTATCTAACATCCATACACATATCATATTCAACATATCATCACATTACGACATTCATATTTCATAATAATTCATTCATACAACAGTCTTACCATTCATAGCATAAAATCATAGAATCTATCTAACTTCCTTACCTCAGGTCCAAGCTAAGAAATTTTCACAATCTTTCAACGAGCCTATATCATAATCAAAACGACATTTCTTAGGTTCATAAAATTACTATTTTGCCCTTCCAGACAACTCATGTGTGCATGGGCCATACACACATAATAACAGTTACACATACACATGCAATTATTCTTAACTACACATAAATCCATAAAAGAATAATGCTCATTTTACCTATTTTACATGCATGATCTTTTCATAAAAACCACATAGTTGAATAATAAACATAATTTTGGACGTAAAAGTGGAGTTTCATGTAACATGCATACGTGGGAACATTATGTAATTGTGACGTTTTAAAAACGATAATTCTACATTTCTTACTTTTATTGTTTTAAAAATCAATAGACATATAACATGCTTTATTTTTCTTAAAATTTCTAAGTTGATTAAATTTCTCAAAACATTATTTTATTTTATAAAATAATTTGATTTAGCTTAAAAATAAAGTATGTGACAATTTCATTCATAAATCTCAAATTACAAAGAATTAACCAAAAACTTGGAATTAATTAAAATACCTATTTTTAATATGTTTCTTTAGAAAAATAAATTTTATCATTGTGTTACATAAGTGATGTGAGAAAATATATTTTTAAGTGTGGAAAATATATTTTTATTTAAATTATTTAAGACTTAGTTTTATGTATCATAAATCCATATGTGACAATTAAATAACCATTTTTAACCTTTTTAAAACAAACTTTCAGCTACCATTTATTTTCTTCAAAAATCACAAATAAATAGAATCTAAATATTTTTCTCAATCAAAATAAAGGAAAATCATAACTTATCAAAAATATGCATTCCTACCATTTTAAAATATCATTTTTCAATATTACCATAACTTAGGAAAAATAATTTGTTCCAAAAACTCATCAAATTCATTTTAGTGAAACTCACTTCACATTTTCTTACAAAAATTCCAGCAACTATTTTTATCTTTAAAAATCACCATATTCAATTTAAAAACTCATATTTTCTCAAAAATTCAATAAAAATTTTGTAGGTAATTATTTGAGTAAAATATCATTTTAATGGGACTTAAAATACCCTTTTTAATTTCATAAAATTAACATAACATCAAGGACACTACTTATGCATGCAAATCATTTTTTTTATCAAACTTTTACCCAATTATTTACAAAAATCAGCAAGCTTAATTTCTCATGAGATTCATCTTTTATCCCAAAAATATCACATAAAATCATACATGTCCAAAATCTCATCATACTCTTATTATATACATAATTCTAAGAATATTACTAACATATTCACATGAAATCTTATAAAACCCATTTTTCTATTCCATTGAATCTACACATGAAATCCAACAACAAAAACAATGGCAATAACATACATAAATTCATAAACATCATATCTCATAAACATGCCTTTATAATAACCCTAACATATTTCTATCATTCCCCATTTTATGCATATCAAGATTCATTGGTACAAAAATCACATACTTCTTATCATATTTCTAAAATCATCATTTGCCATTTTACATAAATCAAAGATTAAAAAAATATAATAACCATAGCAATATAAACATAAAATATAACCTCATTATAAACCCTATCAATTCCATTTTCTCAATCATACCCATGAGCCCTTTTTAAACAAATCATATTATCTTAAAAATATAAATCATAATCATCAATCCTACAATAATCAACCATTAGCATCACCATCAAAAACCTCAAAGATAAACCCATCAAAACCAATATATAGGCTAAGAAAGACCATTACCTCTCTTGATTGTAAAATCAAGAACACAATATGATCAACACCCAAACTTCACACCCCTTGTTCAAGCCTAGGGTTTTATTTGAAAACCACCATGAGGAGGAGAAAGAATCCAATCACACACAAAAAATAAACAAAGTCAATAACATATAATCAAGAAAAGAGATTTGACAAACAAAAATACAAGAAAACATACTCTAAAATGGGTTCCTCTTCACCTTCTTCTTCTTTCTTCCTTTCTTTCTTCCTCTCCCTCTCTCTCTACACGCCACTCTCTCTCTCTCTCTCTCTCTAGGTCACGGCAGCCACAAGGAAAATGCCCTCCTCTTTCTTTCCTTTCCCCTTTATTCAACTCTCTCAATAAAGCCTCACCAACACAAAATGGTAAGTTTCCTTTTTCCATTTTATTTTCTCTTAATTTCTTATTATTTTCTTTTATAATAATAGATATAAAAGAATAAAGGGTGATCACATTCCTATCCCAAAATAGCTAGTGTCTTCAAATTTTGATTTTATTACCTAAAAAAAAACAATCCCTTTCCCACTACACACCACACACTACACGTCCACCACTAGCCCCTTTTGAATTTTATTTATTTATTTCTCTATTTATTAAAATAAAACTACCCAAAAATATCAAATAAATGGCAATTATAAAATGTGTAGAAAATCCACACTTGTGCACCTTATTACCATATACTAGCACACACTAAAACACTAGGGTGCAACACTTTCTACCATGCACCTTAGTGCATTCAACCATAACTCACATAATTACCTCAATTGTCACACTTATTTAAAATGTAACACTAATAGAAAAATAAACATGTTACACAATTATTCACTCATTAAATTAATTAACCAAACAAACAATTAACAATTTTAAATTTAAAAGATTATACCTAACAATTCTAACAATTAAACAAACAATCAAATAAAACAAACAACAACTAAATAAAATAAACAACATTTAAATAAAACAATTCATCACACTTAACATTTAAATAAAATTACAAAAATTTAAATAATAATAAAAAAAAATTGGTGCACTACACTTGCGTTCAAGAGGGCCGCGACACCCCAAGAACAGGGTCGTGGCCCGACCCTTCGAACCCATAATTTTTGTGTTTTCCTTCAGCCAAACCCAATCAAAATCACCCCAAATCAAACCTAAGACCTCAATTCAATTCCCATAAAAGATTCAACATTTTTCCAGCAACAAAATCCAACTCAAACCTTGATGGAAAACTCATCAAAACCCAAAAATCCAACAAAGCCTAAAGTCCTAGAAAAGCTTGAACCGCATGAATTTAAACTTAAAAATCAGAACTGATTCTTACCTCTAATGGTTGTATTATGGTCCCAAGTTTCTCCTAGCTTAATCCTAGACACCAAACCTTCAATTCCCAAGCTTTGTTTCCTCAAATTCTCAAAATTCTTTATTCACCAAGGAGAGAGAGAGAGAGAGAGAGAGCTACGGGAGAGAGAGGGAGAGAGAGAGAGAGAGATTCCTTTTACATTAAGAGTGTTTCTTTTCTTTTCTCTATAGCTTCCCAACCTAGCTGAGTCAAGCCCAAGGCCTACAGAAAGACCCAATTGCCCTTAAACCCAAATTTCCTCCCGAGTGGTTGGAGCTACGAGAGAGAGAGAGAGAGAGAGAGTGCTTCCTTTACTTTCATAGTGTTTCTTTCCTTTTCTCTACAGCTTCCCAACGTAGCTGAGTCAAGCCCAAGGCCTACAGAAAGACCTAATTGCCCTTAAACCCAAATTTCCTCCCTAGTTCTTGCAAGGGCACTTTGGTCAATTACCATCATTCCCTCTAATTTCTAATAAACTCCCCATATCCAAATAAATCCAAACTATTTCCAAGTAACAACCATTTAATCTCTCATTACCCGACCAACTCCGGTAAGGTGTTAAATTACCAAAATACCCCCAGGCTCACCCCAAGCTGGGTATTTGACCCCTTTTTTACCTTTTCGCTAACTTGCTCGCTAAGATCGCCTTATGTCGAATAACCAAAATATATCCACATAATAATGTGGTCTCCATCATACACACACATATTTACAATTATACCCTCAACGGGTCAAAATTATGAAAATGCCTTTCTTATAAGAAACGATCCCACATGCATATCCAATATTTCTAAACATGCAAGTATAATTTTATTATAATATAATTCACATGATGACATGCTCATAACACATAAGCACACAATTAATACAATTATTTCCTCTCGACCCCCTAATCCAGACACTAAGCCACATTAGGGAATTTGGAGCGTTACAATTCCATTTCCAAAATACTAATTTTGATTAGCATTCTAGTTGTATGCGAGTTGGGTTTGAATTCCAAGTTCACTTGCAAACTACTTGAATTCCAAATTCGAGTTCAGACTTCTTTTTTTATCAAATCAAACAAGTCTCTAAATTGTTGGAAATACTTATTGCAGGATCTTTATTTATTTTCATGTGATTTAAATATTATCAAACAAACATGCAAATTCCTAGAACATGCTTTTATGAAATTGATATAAATACATAGTAAAGTAAAAACTTACATTACGCAGCGGAACTGGAACAACTCCGTCCTTCAATCTCTCTAACCCTTGATTCCTTTCTGTAGCTGAGTATTATCAAGAGATTGAACTAGATCAGCAACATAGTCTTCCTCACCAAGCCTTTGATCAACCTAGAACTAGTGTGGGATGGTTCTCAACACATGAGATAAAGATCTAGAAGAGAAGAAGAAGAGATAGTGGCTAAGAAAGGATTAGACTATCTAGGTTTTCACTTACCCAATCAATTGAGACTAACTTCCTTATGAAAATCTTAGATATCATATTCCTTATATAGGCAACTTAATGGGCTTTATATAAATTTAAATTAATTAAAAAAAATAGACAAAAATAAAAGCCTTGGGCTGCCATAAATGGACTTGGGCCCAATCTCTTTGTTTTGAATTTAAATCCAAATTTGGCCTAAATTCAAAACCTTTTATTTTTTAATTAATTAATTAAATCCTTATTCAAATTAACTAATTATAATTTGAAACTTGATTTAATATTATTTATTTACATTTACACCAATTTATCAATATTAATAAATATACCCAAAGATTCTCTTTTATTCTCTAAATCTCATATCTCTGTAAATGTTCCAAAATTGACCTAGTCAACTTTACACATCCTAATTGATAATTAAATCAATTAATTGAGACATTCTAGATGATTTACTCAAAGGTGATGCGGGGACCATGGATCCATGAAATCAAGCTCCAACAAGTTACCGTGAATTTATTTATGAATAATTTCACAACCTTATTAATTCCTTGTGACTCTACCATAGACTCAGAATTGAACTCTTGAATTCATAGAACGTATTTTCAAATCCATAAATATGTTATCCATTGTTATAACCATTACAGTCAATCAATCCTCTATCGATGACTTACTAACGAGGTGGGTGCAAATTATCGTTTTACCCCTCATCAGTATGTTATCCTTAACTCCCACTAAGTTCCTTATAAATGATATTTCTATGAACTTAATCACAGAAATGAGATCTCAATCATTTAACCTTTTGAACAAAGCAATTAAGGAAATCATCTTTTCACTTCTCATACAAATGTTATAGATGTCATATCTATGAATAATACTCCCACTCAATTACATTACGAAATCTCCAAGATGTAAGTATGGGCTAGACCGTAGGGTAAGCTGGTAACGAACAAGTAAAAAGATTTAAATAATATAATTAGCAGAATATTATCACTAAGAATTAAGATCGACTTAACATATGGTCAATGTTGTGACATTGATTAGATTCGATAACAACGATACTTATTTATCAATCAATATTGGTCCTAGTCCGATGTAACTAAATACATCCGATCTTTTCTACTTGGTCGATGCCTTGGAAAAGACATCACACACTGAATGTGTTAGTAGATCATATCGTAGATTGCCTAATCAGTGAAAATCCAATGCATTGATATAATTTTAGGACTCGTTCTTTTGAACATATAATTACAACTATAATCTACTGTGACCTAGTCACTATAATTGTAATTATCCATATGTTTGAGATTTTATAAATGTTTGTATTATTTCAATAATCATGTAATGAAACAAGCAAGGAACACGCTTGTCAAACTAAATGATTTCTACTGCTTTTATTGATAATATGAAATCGTGCTACATGTCTGACATGGTTTTATAAGGACATAAAACCCAACATAAATGACTTTACTTTGAATGTTGCATAAAAATTTCTAAAAAATTTCTTTGCATTCAATCAAAGTTTAAACACATCTTAGATGTCAATCAATATTGACTTACTATTTATTATTTCCTTTAGCTTTGAACATTAAAAGGTTCAACATACATCTCTATGTATTAGCTAAATGATTATGTGATTTTTGAGCCTTTATTAAAGAAAGGTATTTTGGTTAATTTTAATAAACAGAATATATAAACAGGGAGAGAACCAATTAATGGTTGCAAAAAAATATTTTTTTTATGTGTCTAATTAATTACAATCAATCTCAAAAATAATTCACATATATGTTTCACTTAATTGGGGTTGGAATAAAATGTCTTATTAAATCTATGATTTGTATAATAATGAATAATTCATAATTATCGTTTATACTCATTGATGAAATAGGTAGAACAAGTATATTTAAAAAAAAATAACAACTGAATTTATTATTCAAAAGAGATACGAAACTTGTTCATTCATCAAATAAGGAATCTAAAAACATAGTTTCTAGAAAATATTCTAGAACTACTTTAAAGAAAAGAGAGCTTAATACAAAGTTGAAAATGAAAAACTAATTTCCATGTCAGTTATCTCTTGGTCTACCAATCTGCAATCATTTTCTTGTTTTTCTTTCGCATTCTCTTCTTTTCTTGAATAATGCGTTCCTGAAAACAAGACAAAAGTATGGTGGCATAAAAATTTGAATCAACTATTCAAAATATTAAAAAGAGATGAGCAAATCATATTTACCCTTTCTTCTTGCAATCTTCTTAAGTGATCAAAAAAATCTATTTTGATCCTCTCTCATATCTCGTATGTAGATTTGAGGTTCACATATCTCAATGTAAGATCCTCTGGCATAGTTTTTAGTATGCAATGACGAGCCAAATAATCAGATCTCATCCAATTCGCATATTTTTTATGACTATCATAATCAAATAAATTTTATGGCTCATCTAGAGACACATCAATGATTGCATCATACACCTTTAGTTCATCTAGAATTATGTGTATGTTTCTGTACCAAACATCTAGATTGTTTAAGTCTAAATGAATAGTACTTAGGAAGCCATCACAAGGATTCACTGGTTATTTCTCATTTTTAAGTTCTTGATTAGGATTAACAGGATTAGCCATTGTTGTTGGAGATAAATAAATAAAATATAATGAATTAAAACATATAATAAATATCAGATTTTATTTGGAAAAGTAAATATGATGCATGAATGCAACACATAAAAACACATAAAAATATTTACTAATCCACGATAAATTAATTTGAAAAGTTAATGGACCGCTTTAGGGTAGGTCAGACTAACCCCAAATTAAATTTGAGACAAATCTCAATTTCATAAGTGAAAACTTAAAAATGTATTTTTTTTCTTTTGACTTATGAACTATGGCTAGTTGGGTCAAGATGCACTAATCGTGCTCGAAAGCCTAGATACACCTTTGGAGTGTAACCTATTATTTTCAATTAATGACTTAACTCAAGAGTGTGCCTTAGGGTCAGTCAAACTTGAAATACATCACTAATTATATTTTCATAAGAAAAGTCAACCTTGAGATAAAATGAACATATTCGGGAGCATTTCCTTAGGGAGGCCGCAAACGGAGGCGATACGAGGCCCTTCCTATGCCTCTTGGTGTTCAACCAATAATGGATACCATGAGACTTATTTTCATAACTCCCTCTCTTAGTCACTATTTTGGAAAAAATGTGTTTTTCACAAAATTAATATTTTTTTAATTTAGTTGTAAAAATAAATTTAATTACTTTTACCAAATGATATTCTATTAATTACTAATCTAATTAAGCAAAACTAAAAACAAAAATTGTGCCCTTAATTCTAATTCTAATTTTGCTTTAACTAAGAGAATATCTTTTTATTTTAATAAAATATTTTCATTAAAACAACAAATTAAACAACTTTAATTATGATCTACCATCTTAAATAATTAAGACTAAATTTATTATCATATGAATTATCATATATAAACATATAACAAAAATATAGGACGTTCCTAATAGCATGTTTCTACACGAATGTAATGCATGTTAGTTGCATACTGTGTGGGTATATGAATGGCATGTTATAATGAATGAAAAAATATTAAACATTTTAATCACATTCAAACATTTATAATAAATAAATAAGATAAAAGCGTGTATGGTAACTTTTGGGTATTTCTAAAAAAATTACAACACTTGCAAAAATATACATGAAAATGTAACCTAGACTAATTAAGGCTTGATGAAGAGCATTTTGATCTTCAACCTTGAGATGTAGTCTTGTTGAGTCAATGCCACCCCTTTTCCATATCCATTTTGAATTATACAACTTTTTAATTATTTTAAACAAACTTTTAAAATAATTAAACTATGGGTTTTAACACCTAGAATTTTCTAAGGCCCAATTTGAATTTGGGTAATTTAATTCAAAAATAAAATTAAACAAATTAATTTTAATAAATTAAAACTCAAGATAATTTTAATTTTGGATATTTTAATTAAAACAATTTTAATTATGGAAGATAACAATTATGATATTTCTAATTAAGGTAAATAATCACCATTATTTCAATTATAGAAATTACCAAATTAAAACCATTTTAATTCAATTTATGATTTTTAATTAAATGAATATTTAATTTATATTTATGGTAACAACACACTAGGTGTGTACCATGGGGCGGTGGTAGCTGGTGGTCCGGCAATGGAGGAGCGACTGGCTGCGGCTGAGATGCGCAGGGACACGGTTGGGCAGCAGGGAGCCTGACGCAGGGGTGCGGCTGGGGTGCATGGAGCGCAGTTGCCTGGGCGCAGCTGCTGGGCACAGAGGCGCATCTATTGGGCACGACAATGACTGCGGCGCGGGCCTGGATGGGATGCACGCACAGGTTGGCTGGCGGATCTCGTGGCTAGGCTAAGGCTCGGGGCTCGGGCCACCACAAAATTTTTAAACAAAATATTACAAAAATTCTATACCCCAAATTGGCTTACACATTTCATCTATAAATTTAAGAACAATTCCTAAACCCAAAAGCACTGTAATAAACAACCCTTAAGAATATATCATCATTAAAATAAACATTTATCCATTCAAACATATATCACATATAATATAAAAATGCATATAACCCCACACAAAAATTAATAATATGTATAGATTAATGACCTACTCTGGTACCAATTGTTGGAAAACTATTCAAAGTACGCAACAAAAACTTTGTGTGGCGGGCCCATTGAAGTTTATGAACAACAACAACCAAATTTTTTTCATTAATCATATAAACAATTTATATGACCAAGAAAACAATCCAGAAACATTATCATACAATACTATTAATCATGCAACAAATATATATATATATATAAATATACAATATATTTATATATAATATAAAAACACAAAAAATCAAGAACATAAACTTTTACTTCTTGAAACCTATCAAGTGTCCTTGAGTCTTTTTGTATTTTTATCGATCTTCCTATCAAAATCTTTGAGCACTCAAACCACGATCTTCCGGAGTGTTCTCTACACCTCAAGATGTATGTGGGCACATATAGAACATGAGTTTGTATTTTAGGAATCACAAGTATTTCTCAACACATGAGAACTTGGGTTATAGTCTAAGAATGGCTAGAATATAGAAGAATAAACAGAGAGAGATTTTGTCTAACAAAACCCTCTGAGAAATATTGTAATGCCCTGGTTACCCCAAGATCGTTACGCTGAACGTTGAACCGTGAATTTAACTTGCTAACCGAGTTCTTTGGTTAAAATCGTGCTTCTAGGTGTTATTAATAGGTTAAGGTGGAAAACCAGTCAAAATGAAAGGATATATTTTATTTAAAACATAGAACTATTCATGGGCCCATAAAAACGTTTACAAGTTATTTACAAGTCAAAATGATCATTACAGTTTAAATTTACAACCCGCCGACCTAAGCGGCAAAAATAGGGTAAACCCCCTAGTTCCTCTGAGAACTCCTTGACCGTGGTGGTCAAGCAGCCGCATATGTACACATCACCACCTAAGCTCTCCATTCAAGGCTAGGTGAGCTTTTCTTTCCCTTTACCTGCACCACATAGCACCCATGAGCCAAAGCCCAACAAGAAAACACAATAATGCATATAAATATTATCAAATTATCATCATTATAATCACACGGGGCTTAAAGCTCTGAACAGATGAGTGAATATCACTTTGTGGTTACATTAACCATGAAGAAGCTTATACCTCTAATCGGATGAGTGATTTAACACTTGAGGTTCTGGTAAACCATACTGAGTGATTGACAAGCAAGTCACTTGCTTAAAGAAATGAGAGACTGATGGGTAAGTCTCTGTCTTAACAAATGAGTGAATGATGGGTAAGTCACTAAGTTAGACAGATGAGTGACTGATAGGTAAGTCTCATGGGGCTTGGCATCCATAGCCATGTGACTAAACAGTCACTGGGCTCGCTGGCCCTGGCTCTAAATGACTAGCCTTTGGCTAGACAAGCGCTCATAATATTCATCAAACTTGAGGTCGGTTCGGCATCAATGCTCATTCGAGTCATTCAATGCAGATGTCGATTAGATCTAATCTTTATTGGCTTACGTTAGACACGCTAAGGTCATTCTTGACTTATGAGTCAATACCATGTGACCAGTGCCCAGCTTCACTATCGAACTTGACTAATGAGTCACAGCTTCATAGTTGATACTGACACCATTGCCAATTCAGACTATTCAGTCAGTGCCATACACAAGTGAGCAAGATTTTCTAAGCATTCAATATTCAATCCATGTCCACATTTAAAAATTCAATATTCCTCATGAATAACCATGCATGTCACATATGGGGTGCAATTTTCTTACCTCTGGTTCGAGCGAGAATTAGAATAAGAACGACCCTTGAGAACGATCGACCTTTTGATTCCTTAACGATTACCTAATCATAATCAATTATAACCTCCATTAATGAAAATCAACAATAATAGGATCTTGACCCGAACCCCACTCTTGGGACCCCGAAATGTACCCACACGGTGAGTAGATTCGATCGCGGGCCTTAAGGATTGAAGCCTCGAGCCAAAAACCCTTAAAAATGCCCAAAACGGGAATCTGATGGAACAAGGTAGCACCCCAGCGCTCTACTCAAAGCGCAAAACCGCCCAAGCCTCCCTAGGTAGCGCTGTAGCACTCCCTTGTGGGCGCTATAGCGCTACACCCAGCCTGAAATGCCCCTGAACCTTTCTCCTTCGACTCCTTCATTTCCAACTTGATTCCAATTCTTCCAAACATCAAATTAAGTGCCAAATGAACCCAAAAACCACCCTCGCATGTCCTAGGCATCACAACCCCAAGAACCCTAGCCAAAAACTCCAATCAAACCCATTCAACCTACCTAGAAATCCCAGCTGAAAACCAAGACAAAAACAGAGCAAACCAAAGATTTAATGGATAGAATCTTACCTTAAGCTGAGATTATGATGCTCTTCAATGGTGGAACACACTCCCAAGCCCTCAAGACTTACTTCCCAAGCTTGAATCCTCAAGTTAGGCTCAAAAATCCAAAGAGAAATGGTGTACAGGAAAGGTATTTTCTATGCTCTGTTTTCTTCAAACTTCCACAACCTTCATGGCTTAAATCAATCCTAGGGGTGAAAAGACTAAAATACCCCTAGGTCAAATAAAGGTTTCTATAGGCTCCTAAGGACAAAACCGTCCTTTCCCGCCTATTTCGTTAATCATAATTAACACTCTCCAATTCCCGTTATTCTCGATATCCTCAAATACCAATAATTCATATCTCATTACCCCTTAATTTCCGGCAATGCTCTAATCATTAAAATCACCCCGAGACTCACCCCGAGCCCCGAACTTAATCCCTTTATGACTAAACCGCTAATTTGCACTCAAGATTGTCTCATGCCGAATGGCTCGAACAAATCCACATTATGATGTGGCCTTAACAATTAATCACAAGCATGCACCAAAATACACAATCATTCCCTCAACGGGCCAAATTACCAAAATGCCCCTATAATGAAATGTGGACCCACATGCATGCATTTAACATCATATTATAATATAATTCACATAAACATGCATATAATCATTTAATGGCATAATAAAACAATTATAGCCCTCCCGGCCTGCTAATCCAGCCATTAAACTGCATTAGAGATTTTGGAGCATTACAACTATTTTGAATTGTATATTGTTGTGTCTGATGTATATTGTTGTGTCTAATGTATATTGTTGTGTATTGTTTATATTTCTCTTCTTCTTCTTCTTCTTCTATATCATATATATAGAGATTTATATTACCTTATTATTCCTAATAATAATAGTAATAGTAATATAATATATTAATGATGATAGGATTTGATTTTGGTAAATATCTAACTTGCCAAATTTGAAAAAATTATTATCAAATAATTAAATAAATCAAATAAAAACTACACTGATACAATATTAGTAAAAGTGGTACACGCATGGCACAGTCTTTGAACTGTGTTAGGCGTGTACTGATATTCTCTTTTCAAGGATTTCACATTTTTCTTTTATTTAATTATATAACTAAATCAATCTCCCACAAAATAAGGTATTTATATTTTTA
The DNA here is from genome assembly GCF_963169125.1 of Humulus lupulus. Taxonomy (NCBI): domain Eukaryota; kingdom Viridiplantae; phylum Streptophyta; class Magnoliopsida; order Rosales; family Cannabaceae; genus Humulus; species Humulus lupulus. The sequence continues at coordinate 98,665,964 of NC_084795.1, read as the reverse complement.
AGGAAAAGATGACAACCATATTTCAAAATTTAAATTCTAAATTCTAAATTCTACATTCAAATTGATGATAATCATTATCATCATCTTTTAAAATTAAATAAATCAAAAACTATTTTTGACTTACCAATTTTATATTTTCTCCCACTCAAATAAAATAATTAATTTCAAAATTTAATTAATTTATTTGTATATATTTAAATTAATAAATATATTTTGAAATTAAAAATTAATTATTCAACCTCAATTATCCTATAATTGCATACTTGACCTGAAGAATAAAATTCTTCTCAAATTCCCAAATTACAGTTATACCCTTGCATCAACTCTTACTATGATATGGTGTTGATAGAGCCACCTTGGGGACCTATAGACCTATAATATCAAGCTCCAATAAATATTACGTTATTAATCAAAGCTCTTTGATTAAATAATCATATTTATTAATCTCATGATTACTCCACTAAAAATATGAGATTGAACTCTTGATAGTTATAGACATATTTACTGAATACTTTATTAAGAATAAAGTGTCCATTGATATAATCATTTCATACAATGTTAAACTTCTATTAATGGTTCATAATTAAAAGGGAATAAAATTACTGTTTTACCCTTTTAGTTATATCTTGTTCCTAGAGTACCATTGGCTTTACTATGGAATGTTGTGTCACAACAAGTTTGTGATGTGAGCGCTCATAACCTTTTCAGTTCCAAAAGTCAACCCAATAGGGAACCATTATTCAATCTATAAGAAGGTATAGATTCCATATCTGTTAAACTCTGTCCCTAGCCATAAACATCATTGAGTCCCCATATCAATTGTTCTTAGCCTGATCATTCTAACAAACCTTAACGCATGAATCAATGGATTAGATGACATATATAGGAGTTCATAGTAACCTCAGGATTAAGATCATCATGTAAATGGTCATCATTTGATATGTTTGATTAATACTATGAAACGGTGTTTAAACAAGTATTAACAAATCACATCTGGTTCAGTTCTACTTACTCTCAACATGCAAAGTACCTCCACTAAAGTGTCCTACCACACTAGTAACCCGGATCTAGGTCACATGTATTCATAATACTAGTAGACCGTACTAGCAGTAATTAATCTAAAGATTTCATAACTTTATTTTACTGCAAACTATTTAAGTTTATTATCTTAATGTCGATCCTCTCATACCAATATGAGATTAAGACCACATAGATAAACTTTGGAATTTTCTGATATTCGCTTAATATTATCATATAATATCAGACATACTCTATATATATAATAATTCAATTCAATTATTTATTTCATTTAAAACATTTTTCAACTACAATTTCTTTAAGGGCACTATTCCCAACACAATGGTGGTTCTCAGACAGCGTATATATTGCACTGAGTTACAGAGTTTCTCTCTCTAAAATTTGGACCTCTTACAAGGAGATACCCTTGCCCTATTTATAGAGGCTGGGGTAATTAATTTCAATCATGTATTATTCATACAAACTTCCCCCTTATTGGGGTATTAATGCTTAGCTAATACAAAAAGGTTTGCACTAAATAGAGACTACGACCTTGGCGGATTACACGGGCCCCATCGCAGAAAGTTGTTCACCAGCTTTATGGGGAACATGCCTCTGATAGTGTCAGGGTGTGGCCGCACGTTTCTCCATGTTAGGCGGCGTAGTGGGATATGTTGCTTGCCGAGTGTACGACTCAACACCACTACTCAAGACTCTTCCAAAAGGTTTTCAGACGATCTCCTTGTGGCTCATATATGTAGTGACTGACACCTGGCAGCTCTTATAGGTCCCGAGGATAAAATCCTAGACCATGAGGACAGCTGACTAAAGAAGGCGTGAGGACCTATAAATTAGTCCTCGAGGTGTGGCCTCACATGGAGACATTCACACCCTCAGGAAGGACCTCGAGGGGTGGCCTCCCTTTGAGACATCAGCTTCTGGCCCATTCACGGTACCAGGAGGAGTTCACACTCCGAGAACATCATGCCTTGTCTTATCGTTAATTACTCCTAATCCACACGTGTTTGGTGGTAAAAACACAGACAATAATATGAATGAAATCTTTATGGAAAACAGTAAGTTTATAAAGATAATTAATTCATATCATTCATGTCATATATAATAACTATTATATACAACATATTTACCAAGATGTCTATCCACATCAGTAATCTAAATCTAGATTACTCACATCCCATATGCTTAGTAAACTGTGCTAGCAACCATTCATTAAAGATTTTGTACTTTAATATGTTGATATCTATTTTATTCATTATATATGATATGAATCCTTTCGTACTAATACAAGATCATATTCTCATAAATTAATATGGAATTTTATGATATTTATACAAATTATTCAAACAACAATTATAACATTCCAATATAATAAAATTGTAATTTAATTTAAATCAATGAAATGTTCTAACACTAAATCCTAACACTAACCCCAAACACCATGGAAGAAAGTTCTTCAATCTTATCCCTTAATTTCATGTCTCAAGATCTAGTGAGGCTAGATCGCTTTGATGGCTCTAACTTTGTTCAATGGCAAGACAAGATCAAGTTTGTCCTCACTACTTTGAAGGTTCACTACATCTTGGACAAAGATTTGAAGGCATTAGGTCCTCCCAAGGACAATGATTCTAAAGAAGTCATCTAGGAGAGGACGAAGCGAGAAGAAGATGAATGCATATGTCGTGGACCACATCCTCAGCAGTCTCTCAAATCGCCTTTGCGTTCTCTACAACAATACTACATCAATAAATGATATTTGGGAGGCACTTGAGAAGAAATAAAAAGCTGAATAAAAAGGTACAAAGAAATTCCTTATAAATCAATACATGGAATTTAACTTTTTTGATGAACAACCTCTACTTCCTCAAGTGCATGAATTGCAAGTAATTGTGAATAAGTTGTCTACTCTAAAGATAACCTTCCCAGAGTCCTTTTTAGTGGGTGCTATAATGGACAAGTTTCCTCCATCTTGGAGGGGCTATATGAAGAAGACAATCCATAAGAATGAGGATATATCTTTGGAGGAGATCTTAAAGCACCTAAGGATTAAAGAAGAGTCTCGCTCAAGAGACAAGTGAATGGAAGAGTCCAATGGAGGGACATCCAAGGTTGATGCCATAATGAAACTCTCTTAATAAAAAGGGAAAGCTCATAAGAAACCTCAATTGAAGAAGAACAACTACCTAGCCCTAAGGAAGAATGAAGGGCAATTCAAGGGTACCAAAGGCCCTTGTTTTGTTTGTGGCAAGAATGGTCACTTGGCTAGGGAATGAAAATTATGAAAATCCACCAATTTTGGATCCAAGGTCAACACAACTGAGGATGATTTGGTTGCAACCTTGAGTGAGGTTAATGCCATCCAAGTCAAAGTGCAAGGATGGTGGTATGACACTTGTGCTACCATTCATGCCATTTATGATAGAGGAATCTTCAAAACCTTTGAAGATGCCAAAGTTGGCCATGAAATCCAAATGGGGAATGAGCATAGACCCAATGTGATGGGCTTAATGTTGGAGAATGCTCGATCAAACTAATTTGGCATTACTTATTTATTTTTATTTTTTGTATATTTTGGGTGTAACTTAATTTGCAATTTATTAGGTAAGTTTTCTCTATAGTTGTATTGGATATAGAGCTATAAATGTGGGTTGGCCCAACCCAACACAACCCATATTTTCATGCCTCCAAATAATACGAGTCGAGCCTATATACAAATTCGTGTCATGGCGAGCCAGCCCATATTTGAAGGGGTAAGCCTAGAACAACCCATGTCATGTCATGCCTAAATTGGACCAACTTGTTTTCCTTATTCGGGCCCAAATTCAAGCCTATATCATTATAGTTAAAAAAAATGACGATGGAGAATTTAACCTTTCACCTCCTCTTTAACAATCAATGGGCTAATCACCAATATAAATACATTTTTGTTGACTAGCTTTTAGCCAACAACTAATTAAAATGAATCTCAAAGAAATAAAGAAAGAGACATAAAGATTTACGTGGTTCAGGTTATTAATTAACCATAGTCCACAAGTCACTTGTATACGTTGAGAGAGGTTGGAGGTTTCAAGCTTTTATGGAGTTTCAGCAGCGTTTTGGCAATGCTTTGAATATAAAAAGTTTTGGATCCCTTACAATGTGTGCCCTAGCCCTATTTATAGATGACTGAGGGAAATTAATTCTCTAATGAGGAGTAATTACAATTATTCTCCCTTAAAGGGAGCATTAAATGAATAATAAGTAATACATTCCATCAATTATACGTTGGTGGGCCTAGGCATATCATAGTAGGCCTAATACGTTGGGGTAGCACGTCCATAACAGTGTTAGAGGGTAGCTGCACACTTTTCCATGTCAGGTGGCATTGTGAGACATCCTATTTTTTGCTTGTACGGACTCAACACCATGATTCATGCAATAGTAAATGTCAGACAGTTGCTTATGGTCCAAGGCCTTTGTTCTTGACACCTAGCAATCTACTCCAGGTCTGGAGGAGGAATCTCATAGTCCTGGAAGACTTGACTGGAGGAGATGTAATTTGGAGAAGACATTCTACATGTGGTTCTCGGGAAGTATCCTTCCTCGAGGACATACTTCTCCAGGTATGGTGATGAGGAAATAAAAGGCAAGACTTTCCTTCTGGGGATCTCTAGGCGAGCCCTAAGAGGCTTAGTCAGCTTCCGTGAGGACTTAATTACTCTTAATGCCTACCACGTATCACTGGGTGAAAACACGGACAACATTTTCCCCCCAAGTCTTCACTCGTCCTTGGACAGTGGAGACTTAGATTGAGAAGAGTAATCTTGTGGGACGTACTCATGTTGAGACAGTTGAGCTTCCGCGAGGCCCGACACCTTTAAAACGGTGACGATACATATTGACTCCCTATTGTTGGGCCCATAAATCGATGCCACTTAATGAGGGGTCTTTTCCATTCCTAAGACATCTATTCCTTACCCAAGGTGTCCTTTCACGTTGCACCTGAGATGACTTTTCATGCTGTACCTGAGGCGTCCTTTTTCAAATTTTTTATCATGTTCTGTGCCTTGGTAACAGTGACTGTTGCATCACGCTCAAGTACTTACTTTTGGGGTTTTATGCCCTAATTAAAACCCAATTTCTTTGTAATCTCATTTTATTATCAATAAAAGAATATAAATCATTTTTTGCTTGGTCAATCACTTTGCTCACATGCTTTATTTTCATGATCATTTGTTTAATATAAACTTCTATTAAATCCTAAGCATATAACTAATCATATTTATACTGACGTAATCACAGTGGAATCTAAATATGATTATATGTTCAAAAATAAGTTAGTCCTAAGATTAGTCAGTGCACATGATTTACACTGACTTGCCAATCTACGATATAATCTACTTATACATTGTAGTGTTATGTTCTTTCCAGAACATTAGCAAAGTAGATAAGATCGGATGTATTTGTTACATCAGACTGGGCCGATATTGATAGTAGATAGGATAAGTAAACATACCGTTATTATCTATTCTAGCCATATCATATAGTTGACCATAGGTCTATTCAATCTCAATTCAGAGTGGTTAGTATTCTAACTGATTGTATTATTTGAGTTCTTTGACTTGTTCGTTACCAGCTTACCCTACGGACTAGCCCATACTTAAATCTTGGGAACTCAATAGTATAATTGAGTGGGAGTGTTAATCATAGATATGAACATCTATAGCTCCTGATAAAGAAGTAAAACGATGGTTTCCTTTTAGTTTGGTTTGAGGTACTAAATGATAGAGATGTCATTTCAGTAATTAATATTAGTTTACTGAAATATCATTTACAAGGAACTATGTGTTTTAAGGATAAAATACAATGAAGGGTAAAATGGTATTTTAGTCCCATCTCATTGTAGACCTTCTATAGAGGATTGAGTGATAATTATTGTTGTAACAATGGATAACTAATAACATATCTATATTGATTATAGAGCGTTTTATGAATTCAATAGTGCAATTCTGAGTCTTTAGTGGAGTCAGGAGGAATTAATAAGTTAGTAAAATTATTTGTTAAATTTACGATAACTTATTGGAGCTTGATTTCATAGGCCCATGGTCCCCACAGTACCTTGGATAAAATCATCTAGATAATCTCAATTAATTGATTTAATTATCAATTAGAATTATCAGAGTTGACCATGTCAATTTTGGATAGTTTCATAGAGTTTAGGGCAGATTTATTAATTAAGACAAATTTGTGTCAAAATTAATAAATTAGTTTAAATCAAGGTTAAAATTATAAATAATTAATTTGTGAAAGGATTTAAATAATTAATTAATCAATAGAAAATAATACAGGCCTTGATTTTAAGTCCAATGGGCTTATAATTGAATGAGAAATTTCACAGGCCTAAAACCCATGATAATTTCGACCTAATGGTTGATACTACCTATTGTTTTATTCATTTTTAATTTAAAGAAGTGACATAATTGAGCCTATAATAGGGATCCTAAGTGAGAGTTGAAATCAGAAGATCTGGAGATGAACAGATGATTAGAAGATCTAGTTTTAATGCTTTAGGGTCTTAGACTCTCTCTACAACAAAAGTCATTTTCTAAGCCTCAATATTCTCTTCTATTTTTCTCTTTGTATCTATCTCATGTGTTGAGAATTTCCCACTCTAGTCTAGGTGATTCTAAGGATACTGTTGAAGGCTGTGAAGAAATTAGAAGATCGATTCAGTTTCTTGGTGATACCCTGCGACAGAAAGGATACAAGGGTTAGAGAAACTGAAGCAATGACTTATTCATTCCATTGCACATAATGTAAGTGTTCTTATCGCTATCTCTGTATTGTTAATCCTCAAATTAGTCAATGACACGAAGTCAAGTATATGATAGGATATATAAACGACACTTGAAAAGATGATCAAATGGAAAGGAAAAAATACCAAGAATTATAGTGGTTCGGCCCCAGTGATTGGTAATGACCTACATCCACTTTGTGATATTGTTATTATAGAATCCTAAAGTCGTGATCAAAGAATTAGCGTTCTTGAGTTTCACAAACCTTAGGCGTAATACAATCAGATGGTAACAACTCACCTTAGCTCTTTTTCTCTCAATCTTAAGCAAAAAAGCTAAATGAATCCAAAAGTCCCTTCCTTGAGCTATTTCATGCATATTTATAGGCTCAAGGAGGGTTACATATGATAACGTGTCATATCTTATCCTTAATAACCGCGTATCAAGGATAATTATGAAGAAATATTCAAATGCAATTAATATTAGATTAAAACCTATGAAGGAAATAAATCGGGCTTCACGACCAGCCTGGTCGTGACAAAAATTAACACCGACAAGGAGGCGTGCCTCTGGTCGATAGCCGAACAGCACCTCTGCCTTTTAATTCCGCCACATGTCAATCCATGTGTAAGTAATCTTTGCCACGTCATCAATGACCTTTTTTGGGTAAACATTTGCCCCCCAAGTTTATTTATTGCGACCAGCAATAAGTAAACTTAGGAAACTAACCTTTCGTAATCCCCATGAAATCTGTCAGAACCGCCCATGTCTTCTCGAAAAACATGACCAATCATGTTTAATCAGGTCCTTTCAATTTCCCAAAAGTGTGTCTGATGGCCATTCCACTTCCCCATACTTAGAAAAAAAAGTAACTCATGATTGCCTCGTGCCTTGGTCTTCATAAATAATCCTCAAGTTACCATTTTTACCTTTCACTTGCCTTTGCCTTCTTGAAGAACACTGAAGAACTTGCGCCCCAGAGCCCATAAACTTTCAGACATCTATACTCGGACGCCTGATAACTCTCATCTTCGGACTTCAATCTTTATCTGAGTAAGTTTCACAAATTTTCTTGTCCTTTTAGTTGCTATTCGAAACTGCCTTATGCGTGTTTTTATCTCTGAACTCCTTCATGTTCTTTGTCGAAAATATATGGGGATTGTTTGCATGTTGACAGATGATTAATAGAGTAGTGAAATATTGTTTCGTATGAGTTAGGAGCCGTTTGGTAGTCGAGATTGTATATTTAGGGCGTAAAATCGAAGTAAAAATTTGATTTTTAAGCTAGGTGAAAAACTGGGTTTTTCCCGCCCCTCCGGAGTCGAAAAAGCTGTTTCCCAAAAAGCTTTTTACTTTCACTTTTTCAATCTATTTTTCAAACTGCTCGTATAGAACTTAGTGTTTTTGTTAGAATGTTGTTGGTCGTATACGCGAGCAACGTTATTCCAACATTCAACACAAGCTTTTAAGTTGTGTGTCTTATCTCCTCCTTTCTCTGTTCACAGCTTTCATGCAAGATCCATGGGGCGGAGAAAGACCCATTGACGACGACTTATTGGCTTAGCTGCTTGAGAATGAGGAGCAACCATCATCGCTAATACCTGACATTCCCTTTTCTCGTGCCACTTCAAACACTCCATCTGTCCTTATCCAAAATATGGCTCGAGCAAAAACTACGGCCCAGAAAAAGAAAACTCACAATCCTTAATATCAGCCTGCTCCTCGGGCTGAAGTTCCCTCAACCAGTGGTTGAGCAGAAAATATCCCTGACCCCAATATTCAAGCTCATGCTGAGCCCTGAAATGCCATTCAACCAGATGTTGAATGGTATGTTGTCTCTGAAAGCCGAGTGACGATCAGGATGATCGCCAACTACATCAAGAAATATGGACTCATGGGGGTGACATTAGTTTGACCCAACCAAGACCAACGGGCGAACCTGCCCGGAGGCGCCTTCAGCGCCTGGTCGAGATACCATATTGAGGCAGGGGCTACCTTGCCTCTTCATCCATTCTTCCAAGGGGTGGCCAACTATTTCGGAGTCACCCCTTTTCAAATAACTCCCAATGGGTATAGAATGCTTGCAGCACTCTATATCTTTTACAGTCACAAAAAATGGCCCGTGCCAACTCCTCATGAGGCTAATTATTTGTTCGACCTCAAATCCAACCCCAACCAAGAAGGTACAGGGTTCTTTCACTTTTGTCACCAGGAGACTGGGCGCACCTTCTTGACCGACACCACTCACATATCGATCATGGGGAGGTACTACTAGGAGTATTTCCTTACGACCGACATGATCGTGAACAATTTGGCCTTTGCTCAAGGAGGTAAAACCTTTGTACCACTGGATGTTAATCTTTATTTAGTGTTTTCTCCACACTTTCGTAGACTTTTAACGCTTTTCAGGCCCATGGCTGCGACCATACCCCACTGCAGACATGGAGTTAAGATCAGCCCTTTTGGCCAGTATGACTGACGTGGAGAAAAGCATCAAACATCTAGTCATAGAGGCTAACCTTAGGCTGGTCGGCCTTTTGGCCCCTCAACGGGACATGAGGGAGTCAACAGCGGGGAGTGCTATTGGCGGAGAAGTTCCCGAGCAGCACCTGGACGTGGAACAAACTCCTCTGAGGAGGGCCACCAGAGTAACAATCAGGGAACCTTCCAGCACCCCGCGGGCTGCCGCTCCCCCTGCCCCAAAGGGAAAAGGGAAAAAGAAAGCCATCGAACCCCTCGAGCCCCTCAACGAATCTTCGGACGAGAATGGTACTGATCTCTCGCTCTTAGATATCTTGCCAACTCCCTGTCACTTATTTAACGGGGACGGAAATTTTAAGTACGCTCCAAATTTAGATTCATCCTTCTTCATGCCAGAGAGTGAGTATAAGAATAGTAGAGTTTATAATGTATCGACCAGTAATGATAACTCGGGTATTTCACTTACAATTTTTTCTGTTTCTTTTCCTAACATAACATATTTAATTATTTATACTGTCTCACTGCTCGAATGTTTGCTTCTATTTCAGATATGGACTCCGAGTGTGTGTTCGACTTATGCAGCACCCCCGATGCTCCCGCGGCTCCCTCGAGCAAAAAGAAAGCAAGCAAGAGGCATCCTGGGGAAAGAAATAAAATGCCTCAGGCTAAGAAGCCTCGCACTGCAGGCCTCCTGAAGGACGGACCCTCAGCCAATGCAACTCCACCACATTCTCCCCACGAGCAGCAAACACCCCTGCTCCTGCCAAGTCGACTCCATCTCGAACAACCCCAACTGACCAGACTCAGCAGGCTGGTCCTGCTTCCACCGGGGGCGACATAACAAGTCATGCCTTCAGATCGGTCAAAGACAGAGTCACAAAAATTGTGAAGCACGACCGCTGCCGAGAAGCGATGGCTACGACTGAGACAATGGATGTCGACCAGATCCTAACCCGCACTTTAAATGAATTTTCCAGTGTAAGTTATCTTTTCCTCTGGAGACGGCTTCTTGTATACTTTACAGTCAGTCTAATCTTTGATCTGACCGCAAGCATTTCTAACCCTTACCATCGGCTGGCTACGCTCGAGTGCTGTCACCGGCAGTCGAAATCCTTGGAGCAACAACATGCTGAAGCAAAATATGATGAACAGCTTGCGGCGGTGCTCGAGGAGAAGAACAAATTGGCTGAGGAGTTGAAGGAGAAGCAAAGTGCTCTGGATAAGGCGATCGAGTAGAGAGACAACTTCAAGGACTCTAACCGCGTCAATTACCACCCGACTAAAAATCTCGAAGAGGATTTGGCCGTGAGCAGACAGGAGACTACAACTTTGGAGGGCCGGATCAAGGAGCTTGAGAAAGCCAATGCCAGCAATCTGGAAAGGTACAAGAATGCCATGAGTAAGTATTTTTATGACTTCTGGAAACACAACCTAGGGGCAGACTTCAGATAACTTCCCGAGCGCGCAAGGCAAGACGAGAGAGCCTGCTGCGTTGCTCGACTGGCAGAAGAGGAGAGGGCAAGGGTTCCTGCCTCGCCTGAAATCTCCTTGGCGACTAGCATGGATGGGGCGGACAATGAAACTACAGATGTTGTCGACCAGGACCCCCCTCAACATCCTCTGGCTTTGTAGTCTATTTTTTTTTTTTTATCTTTCAAGTACACGACCTACGGGTTGTAATGTAAAGACATCAATTTTTTATTGCTGCATGGACAGCTGTTTTCCTTTTAATCAGACAATTACATACGAGCAGTTCTGCTCGTAGTGTAAAGTAAGTCGTTTTTGATATTATAACATCTTTTTATTTTATTATAATATTTGTTCGCATGATCGAACTTAGCATAGCACTTTGGTTTGATTTAACAAAATTTTGAAAAATACTCTAAGTACCCTAGCATGCTTTCACTTATTTTGCTCATGTGTTTACATACCTTTTAATGATATGCTTTGCTTACTTGTACCTTGTATGCCCCCCAAGTGATCGAGGAGCTTTAGGTCCTTGGTCACTTGCCTTGACCAGAACTTGTTCGAACATTACTGCCCGTAGCAATATAATTAGAATTATAATACAGCAAAACAACACACGTAATGAGCAAATACGTGTAAGAAATACAATAATTGGCAAGAAATGACTGGCTGCGCACAGTCCCTTATATTTCTCGTAATAAATGGACGAAACATGTCTATACAAGTGATCAATAAGATCTTACACTTATAAGCGATCGGTCACATAAGATGACCAACCCTTTTTCAAAACTTGTAAAAAGTAAAATTAATACAAGCCAATTCTTTAAGAAGAATTATCTATTGGTAATGCTTGCGCACGTGTTCTCCATTCCAATAGCGAGGAACAAGATCTCCGTTTAAGTGTGCAAGTTTATAGGTGCCTGGGTGAAGGACTTCTTCAATTTGGTATGGGCCTTCCCAATTGGGTCTGAGTACTCCAGCAGCTTGGTCGCGGGTGTTTATAAAAGCTCTTCGGAGTACAAGATCTCCAACATTGAACTTTCTTTCTCGCACTTTAGAATTGAAATACCGGGCGACCTTCTGCTGGTACGCAGCTACTCAGAGTTGGGCTTGTTCACGTTTCTCATCGATTGAGTCCAGGGATTCCATCAATAACTGGTTGTTCGAATCTTGATCATACGTTATTCGGCGATGCGAAGGCGGATCTAACTCAACAGGCAACATAGCCTCATATCCATAAGTCAAAGAGAATGGAGTATGACCCGTTGTTGTTCGGTGGGAAGTTCTGTACGACCAAAGTACTTCATGCAATTGTTCTGGCCACGCCCTCTTAGCTTCTTCTAGCCTTTTCTTCAGTGTATCCTTCAGTGTTTTGTTAACTTCTTCAACTTGTCCATTTTCTTGGGGATGAGTAACTGAAGAGAAGCTCTTGATAATACCATTTCGCTCGCAGAAGTCCGTGAATAAATCACTGTCAAACTGGGTGCCATTATCCGAGACAATCTTCCTTGGCAATCCATAATGAAAAATGATGTTTTTTATCACAAAAACCAGCACCTTCTTGGTCGTTATGGTTGCAAGAGGTTCAGCTTCGGCCCATTTGGTGAAGTAGTTGACGGTAACCACAGCATATTTGACACTGCCTTTTCCCGTGGGTAAAGATCCGATAAGGTCGATCCCCCAAACTGCAAATGGCCAAGGGCTTTGGATTTGTTTAAGCTCATTGGGGGCTGCTCGTGGGATTTTGGAGAATCTCTGGCATTTATCACACTTTTGCACAAATTCCATCGAGTCTTCATTCATCGTTGGCCAGAAATATCCTTGCCTTAGGATCTTTTTCGACAAACTCTGCCCCCCAGCGTGGTCTGCACAAAAACCTTCGTGCACCTCTTTCATCAATTCTTTGGCTTTCTCTTTTTTAATACATATGAGGAGTGGCATTGAGTATCCCCTTCAGTACATGATTCCATCGACCAGGATATACCTAGCAGCTTGCTGCTGAAGGGTCCTGGCTTTGTTTCTGTCTGTTGGTAACACACTGTTGACGGTGAAATCTCGTCAACGATATAAGGTTAGAAAACTAAGACTATATTGCCAAAGATATCTTATAAGAAGATTGAGATAACTTGAAAGAGTAAATATGCAGAACTACAATGGAGTAAAATTTGTATATTGCTTAACAGCCTCCGCATACAATCAATTTTCCAACCCCTTTTCTGGAGGGGTGATGATCTATTTATACTGGAGCTCTAATGGCTCCCCATACATTGTTGTCCCAGGGGACAAGATTGTACATAGGTACATTGTCAGGGTAGTGGCACAGGTCGTTGTGGAGCAGAAGGTTATGGTGTCAGCCTGGTACATAGTCAGAGGTATGCATGTAGTGCTTCCACTCTCTGTACAAATCTGTACCTCCACTACTTGTAAGACACAGATGTCAGAGTCATGCCTTTGCCCTTTTTCAGGGTTGTTCATCCCCTGCTTGTACATTTATCTCATGCCTAGAGGTCCCCTTTACCTAAATTTCTTCTCTAGGTTTCTTTATATTTTAGTAAGTGTAGATCCACACTTCTTTTATCTCGTCCTTACCTCCAAGTACGAGGCCTGGAAATAGGCATGTACGAGGCTTGGGGATGGGTCTCACAAGGCAAGACACTTGGTGCCTAAGCAAGTATCCAGGCATGGCTTGGCCATTCACGAGGCTCGGGGATGGGTCTCACAAGGCGAGATCCTTGGTGCCTAAGTGAGTACCAAGGTGTGGCCTGGGCATTCACGAGGCTTGGGGATGGGTCCCACAAGGTGAGACCCTTGATGCCTAAGCAAGTATCCAGGCGTGACTTGGGCATTCACGACACTCGGGGATGGATCTCACAAGGCAAGACCCTTGGTGCCTAAGTGAGTACCCAGGTGTGGCCCAGGCATTCACGAGGCTTGGGGATGGGTCTCACAAGGCGAGACCCTTGGTGCCTAAGTGAGTACCCATGCGTGACCCGGGCATTCACGAGGCTCAAGGATGGGTCTCACAAGGTGTGATGGGGTTGCATGAGGGCCACAAGACGGTGGTGGCACGAGGCTCCTTAACGTGGTCATACCTCGCGAGACGCACACGGGCGTGGTGACATGTGTCTCGCTGTGCGAGGCGTTGGCGCACATCTGGGTCGTGAGGCGTGCGGGCGAGGGAAGGGCAGCCTTGCATAGCGAGCCCCTTGTGGCCTTAGCAGGCGCGCGCGGGGGAAGGGCAGCCTCGTATAGCGAGCCCCTTGTGGCCTTGGCAGGCACGCGATGGGGAAGGGCAGCCTCGCATAGCGAGGCCCTTGTGGTCTTGGCAGGCGCGCGCGGGGGAAGGGCAGCCTCGCATAGTGAGGCCCTTGTGGCTTTGGCAGGTGCACGATGGGGAAGGGCAGCCTCGCATAGTGAGGCCCTTGTGGCCTTGGCAGGCGCGCGCGGGGGAAGGGCAGCCTCACATAGCGAGGCCCTTGGGTCCTTCTGGGCATTTTCGTTAAGGCCTCCTATGAGACATGGATCTCGCATGGGGCAAGATATTAGGCTGCTTTGTTTGCCCGAGGCTAATGAGGGTAACCCTCAATTTTTCTCTTGAGTGTTGACTATGGCTCTGGTCAATTTTTGGCATTCACACACACCGTTCGTTAGATACTCTACATATGGTGCCATCCACATGTCTGCCATCTAGATCACCAGAGTGGTCTCTGTTTTTTTTTATGCTTGGTAGGGATAGTCGCTCGACTGGCACTATGTTTAGAGTATCAGCATCCTTCGCACTTGCCAATTTTGCCAAAGTGTCCGCGGTTGAATTCTGATCGCGAGGCACTTGCTGGAGACTATATTTGTCGAACTGAGGCAATAGATCCTTCGTTTTGTTCAGATAGGCAACCATCTTTAAACCTCGCGCCTGGTACTCTCCTATGACTTTATTCACCACCAACTTAGAATCACTGTAGATGTCGAGCGCTTTTATATTCATATCTTTGGCTAACCGTAATCCGGTGAGTAGTGCTTCATACTCGGCCTCATTGTTAGAAGCAGGGAAGTCAAATCTGATTGCACAGTGAAATCGATGCCTTTCTAGCGTTATCAATATCCCTCCTGCCCCAGCGTGGGACTCGTTAGAAGAACCGTCTGTAAATAATTTCCATGTGGGTGCTTGGATTTGACATTCAGGCTCGTTAGGATCTTCAGTCTGCTCGCCACTCGTAAGTTCAGTGAATTCCGCAATGAAGTCAGCCAAGGCTTGTCCTTTTATCACTACTCGCGGCAAGTAAGATATGTCGAACTGCCCGAGTTCGACTGCTTACTTTAGCAATCTACCCCTAGCCTCTGGTTTTCCAATACACTTCCTATCCCTGCGTCCGTTGGGAATTTCATAGCGAGGTGCCATATGGAGGTGACGGCTCGTAGGTCGACCAAAATTAGTCTCCCGATTACAGCGTTGTAAGCCGAAGGACAATCAACTACTATAAAAGTAGTGAGTAATGCCCTATTAGCAGGTGCAGTGCCTGCTGTAATCGGGAGTCTAATCGACCCTGCTAGAGCGAGCCCTTCTCCAGAGAAACCATAAATGGTTTGATTGCAGGGCTCCAGGTCCTTAACGGATAACTTCATCCTTTCTAGTGAAGACTTGTAAAGGATGTTGATCGAACTTCCTGTATCAACCAACACCCTTTTCACCATCAAGTTTGCAATCTGCACATCTACAACCAGCGGATCGGAGTGTGGGAATCGCACGTGCTGGGTGTCACGGGCCGCCAACTTTGATACTCGAATTGACGTAATGTGCGGCACTTGTTAGCGCTCTTAGCTAGCAAGTCAGCTTAGAATTCACACCTGCGGCAAGAAAACTCAATGGTTAGCCACGTTACAAGTCTCACACAAGTAAGGGCAATTATGAAGCGAGAGCAAGCACGAGGCAAGCTATCTAGAGACAACATCCCACACAAAAATCAGAGCATACAACACAGTCAAGTGGCACGCAATGGCCCAACGAAGGTAACAAATAAGCAACACATAGACCGTAAAGAAAGCATACACAAAGGGACATGGCAAAGCATCATTTTATTCATATAAAGCCTTGATAGGGCAAGGGAGTACACAGCTTAAGCCCCTATCTTCTGGTGGCCATGGTGCTTCCTTAAGTCACCAAGTCACCTCCCCCTAAGGAGCTTTCTAAGGAAATGAAGTCTTCCCAGGAACATATATGATTTTTGTCTGGGACACATATGCATAATTCCAAAAGTGTCATCCCCTACCCATGAGGTTACTTGGTTCAAGACTTGACTAATGATCAAGCACCAAGGCATGCTCATATATACAAAATGGCCCCCTAGAGGTGTGTCATGACGCAGCACGTCACACTCTCCCCCACTTAAATCTTTGGCGTCCTCGACGAACCTTCCCCTTGCTAATCTTCAATCTTCTGCATATGCTTGTGCAAGTCCTCCGCCCTTTCCCAGTGAATTTCTTCATCTCCGAGCCCTTTCCACTTCACCAAAAACTCTTTCTTCTTCTTTCTGTCCACGACCACGATCCTCTCTGCTAGGATTTCTTCAGGTTGTCTGCTACTTCGTGGCTTGACGCTTACTCCTTCTCTGGTAGACTGGTTGCGCGCTAGATCTTCTAGATCTTCGTGATACGGCTTGAGGTTGTTGACGTGCAAGACCGGGTGTATCGTCATCCATTCTGGTAAGCTAACTTTGTAGGAGGTCAGGCCCACTTTTGAGATGACTGGAATAGGACCCTCGTATTTGCAGACGAGTCTGATGTCCTTATTCCCTCGGAATCTCAGTTGTTCGGGCCTCAGCTTGATCATCACTAAGTCGCCTGCTTTGAATTCCAATGGTCGTTTCTTCTGATCTGCCCACTTCTTCATTCTCTTTGATGCCTTCTCCAGATAAGCTTAGGCAATCTCGGTGGTTTTCTTCCAGTCTTTCATGAAATTAAAGGCTCTCGGATTTCTTCCTCGATACTCATCCACTGTGTGGGGTAACAACGGTTGCTGACCGTTAACAACTTCAAAAGCGCTCTTGTTTGACGAAGAACTCTTCTGAGAGTTGAAACAAAATTGAGCTATGTCTAGTAGTTGCGGCCAATTCTTTTGGTTGGCACTGATGAAATGCCGCAAGTTCTCTTCCAGCATCCCATTGAATCTTTCAGTCTGTCCGTCTGTTTGAGGATGGTAGCTCGAGGAAATATTTAGTTGTGACCCCAAAAGGTTGAATAACTCGGACCAAAAGGTCCCTATGAATCTTCCATCATGGTCACTGACTATATTTTGGGGTACTCCCCAATACTTAACTACATACTTGAAGAAAAATCTTGCTTTCTCTTCTGCCGAGCAATATTTTGACACTAGTATGAAGGTTGCATACATTGAAAATTTGTCCACGAACACCAAGATCGCACTCAAGTCTCCTGTCTTCGGTAAACTAGTAATGAAGTCAAGCGACACACTCTCCCATGGTCGGCTTGGGACTAACAAAGGTTCAAACAACCCTGGCGTCTTGTGTCTCTCCACTTTGTCTTTTTGGTAGGTGAGACAGGTCTTGGTATACTTCATGATATCATCGCGCATTTGTGGCCAGTAGTACCCCTGCTTCAATAGAGCATGAGTTCTCTGCCACCCTGGATGCCCTGCCCACAAGGTGTCATGATACTCACTCATTAGTGTCCTCCGCAAATCTCCCATCTTTGGAACATATAAGCGGCCACCCTTGGCCCACAAAGGATCATCTTCTACCCAAAATTGGTGAGTCTTCCCCTCTTTTGCGAGAATCATGATGGTCTTCACCACCAGGTCTTTCACCAGGTTCTCCTTAATGCGCTCTCGGAGTTGAGTGGTCACCATGCTAGCTGACATATTTGCTAGCAATTTTAGAGCTGCTAACTTAGGTTTGCGACTTAAGGCATCAGCTGCCTGGTTTAGATGGCCCACCTTGTGTTCGAAATGGAAGTCAAATTCTGCTATGAACTCCTGCCATCGAGCTTGTTTAGGGTTAAGCTTTGGTTGGGTGAGGAAATGACTCACCGCGGCATTATCTGTTTTCACCACAAACTTCGACCCCAACAAGTAGTGCCTCCACACTCGTACACAATGAATTATTGCGAGAAGCTCCTTATCTTGTGCAGTGTACCACCTCTCTACCTTTGTTAGCTTGCGGCTTTCATAAGCTACGGGGTGGCCCTCTTGTACAAGTACCCCTCCCAAAGCATAATCAGATACGTCTGTTTGCACTTCGAAGGGCCTACCGACATCTGGTAAGGCAAGGATAGGATCTCGCATCATGGCTTCCTTCAGACTCTTAAATGCTTCGACACACCTATCGGTCCACGTCCAAGTTACACCCTTCTTCAACAACTCGATCAAGGGTGCCGCCCTTCTTGAATAGCCCTCCAAAAATCTTCGATAATAGTTGGCTAAACCAAGGAAAGAGCGTAATTCCTTCAAATTGGTGGGGGCCTTCCATTCTTGAATGGCCCGCACCTTCTCTAGATCCATGCGGATCTGACCACGTTCTACTATGTGGCCTAGGAACTTGATTCTCTCTTGTGCGAAGGAGCACTTTTCTCGCTTCACATAGAGTTGGTTCTCTCTCAATTTCTGAAACACTTGAGATAAGTGTCGTTGATGTTCTTCTATTGTGGAGCTATAGACCACAATGTCATCCAAGTAGACTACCACGAACTTGTTTAGGTATTCTTGGAAAAGTTGGTTCATCAACGTACAGAATATGGCTGGTGCATTTGTCAACCCAAACGGCATGACTCAAAACTCAAATGCTCCATATCGAGTCACACATGTTGTCTTCGGCTCATCCCTTTCTGCTATCCACACTTGATAGTAGCCTGATCTCAAGTCCAGTTTCGTAAAGAATTTCGCTCCACTCAACTGGTCGAATAAGTCGACGATCAAGGGGATGGGGTACGTATTACGCACTGTCACCTTATTGAGAGCCCGATAATCAATACATAGTCTCAAGCTCCCGTCGTGCTTCTTCTGAAATAGCACAGGCGCACCAAATGGTGCCTTCGATGGTCTGATGAAGCCTGCCTCTAGTAAATCCTTCAACTACTTCCTCAGTTCTGCTAGTTCAGGGGGTTCCATCCTATAGGTCGCCTTTGTAGGTGGTTTGGCTCCCGGCACCAGCTCAATCTGGTGATCAATCCCTCTTCTAGGTGGTAAGGCTCTGGGGAGTTGTTCCGGCATAACATCCCCATACTTCTTCAAGACCATTCGAATTTCTGGTGGGATGACTTTATCCACCGTATCCTCGTATACTATGGGTAGGATAATATATGTGGGCTCTTGTCTTCTCATGCCCTTCTTCAATTGTAAGGCTAACAACAACTTGGTTTCTGGGGGCTGCTCTACTTTAGCAGGCACCACTGCAGGTGTCTCCCCCATTATGAGTAAGCTTCACGTAGCTGGGATGGGAATGGCGCCCTTTTCTGTAAGGAAGTCCATACCCAATATCACATCAAAGTTGTCCATTCGTATGACCACCAAGTCAGTCTACCGCTCCCATGAGTCGATCTTCATGTTCACCTTTTTAGCCACGCCGGTTGCGGCCAAGTCTTCAGAGTTAACCGCTTTCATGCGACCATGGTCCTTCTCCCATTTCAGTCCCAGATGTTTAGCTTCGATCTCTGAAATGAAGTTGTGAGTGGCGCCCATGTCGATCATCACACTTCCGGCCATTTTACCATTTAGAGTGGCGTCCACATACATTAGTCCCTTTCCAAGGGTCTTCTTCACTTTCGCACCGTGTTTCTTGAGAGCATTCAGTATCCGGAGGGCACCCATGTGTTACTCCTCCTCCTCCTCTTCGTTGGTTTGTTCCCCTTGGGCAAATGACGCCTGGAGGGCACTCATCTTGGATTTGTGAGGACACTCTATCGACTTATGAGGTTCGGTACAGATCCAACATGTAAGAGGCTTCTTGAACGGGGGGTTACTACCTTTGCTAGGAGAGTTAGACTCCACACTCCTTTTCTCTCCTCTCCCACTCTTGCTCTGCCAAGACTTCCCAAACTTTTTACTCCCAACATTACTTCCACTAGTCGACGGATTGGTCTTCTTGGATTGAATGTTCCCTGATGAGTAATCAGTCAGTCGTTCGGCAGCAGCTTGAGCAGTGGCTAGGTCAGCCACTCGTTGTCTCTCGAGCTCTTGCTTTGCCCAAGGCTTCAGACCTTCTAAAATCGAGAAGAGTTTATCCACTTCGGACATGTCTTTGATATCCAGCATCAGCCCAGAGAATTTCTTCACGTATTCTCATATTGTTCCAGTGTGCTTCAGCTCTCTCAACTGGCGTCGAGCTATGTAGGCAACCTTTTCAGGAAGAAACTGCGTCTTCAACTCTCTCTTTAGATCTTCCCATGTTGCTAAGGTGCATCTGTCGTTTTGAATATCGTCATACTTCGTCCTCCACCACACTTTGGCATCTGCAGACAAGTACATCGTTGCCATGGCGACCTTGCCATCTTCTTATTCAGCTCTCACGGCTCTGAAGTAATGCTCCATATCAAAGAGGAAGTTCTCTAAGTCCTTCACGTCTCTAGCCCCACCGTAGGGCCTCGGCTCAGGGACTTTTACTCTCCCATATTCCATGCCAATGGGTCCAGTTGCAGGCTGATTCCCAACCGCCCTCATGGTGAGGTTCAGCTTGGTGTTCATCTCCAACATTTCATCCTTTAATGCCTCAAATGACCCCCTACAATTCTCTACGAGGTCATTTAATGCTTCTTGTAGGTCCTTCACCGCTCGTTCCACTGCCTCAATACGTTCCTCCCTCTAAGGACTATTGGATGTGCTTGAAAGGTTTTCCCTCTGCTCGATTGCAGTTATGCAGGCTAGTAGATTGGTCGTATCCCGCTCCAACACAGCCACGTGGTTTTGTGCGTTAGTCGTCTCCGGTTCTAGCCTGATAGAGCTAAGATCCCTGACTCTTTTGTCCAGGCCATCTAGCTCTCCAACGCGCCTCTCCAGCGCTTCAATCCTTTGAGTGTTGCTCACCATCCTAAAGGGTCACCAAGCTTTCTCAAACTTAGCTTTGATACCAACTGTCACGGGCCGTCAACTTCAATACTCGAATTGACAGAACGTGCGGCACTTGTTAGCGCTCTTAGCTAGCAAGTCAGCCTAGAATTCACACCTGCGGCAAGAAAACTCAATGGTTAGCCACGTTACAAGTCTCACACAAGTAAGGGTAATTATGAAGCGGGAGCAAGCACGGGGAAAGCTATCCAAAGACAACATCCCACACAACAATCAGAGCATACAACACAGTCAAGTGGCACGCAATGGCCCAACGAAGGTAACAAACAAGCAACACATAGACCGTAAAGAAAGCATACACAAAGGGACATGGCAAAGCATCATTTTATTCATATAAAGCCTTGATAGGGAAAGGGGGTACACAGCTTAAGCCCCTATCTGTTGGTGTCCATGGTGCTTCCTTAAGTCACCAGGTCACCTCCCCCTAAGGAGCTTTCTAAGGAAATGAAGTCTTCCCAGGAACATATATGTTTTTTTTCTGGGAGACATATGCATAATTACAAAAGTACCATCCCCTACCCATGAGGTTACTTGGTGCAAGACTTGATTAACGATCAAGCACCAAGGCATGCTCATATATACAAAATGGCCCCCTGGAGGTGTGTCATGACGCAGTACGTCACACTGGGCGTCGTCATCAGAGAAGGTTATCAGTTCCTCCTCCGTTCGAGCCTTTTTTGGTGCTCGATTCTCAATACTCATCATCTCGATGTCCTGTTCGTGGCACAAGGTTCGAGCATATCGTTCCCTCGCTTTCCCACTATCTCCTGCAAGATGTGGGCCTCCACAGGAGCTGGTTGTAAAGGTGGCAAGCGTTGGCGTGTAGGCGCCGGGTCATTTCCACCTTGAGCCTCTCGCTGAGAACCTCCCACGGCTCGTACATATCTTCTTAAATGTCCCTGCCTTATTAGGAACTCAATTTCATCCTTCAGCTGGTTACATTCGTTAGTGTCATGCCTGTAGTTGTTGTGAAAATGACAGAACTCTGTGGTATCTTTCTTGGAGATATCTTTCCTTATAGGTGCGAGTCGTTTGTAGGGCATGCTTGAGCTGGTCGCCTGGTAGACCTCAGCTCAGCTTTCAACAAGGGCAGTGTAGTTGGTGAATCTTGGTTCATACCGATTACCTTTGGGGCACTTATTCTTGGAGGTTGAGGGTTCGTTGTTCGCACGCTTGCCACAATTTCTACCATTGCCATTCCCATTGCCTTTGTCGTTGCCATTGGGTTTTTCCGACCCATTAGCGGCTTTGGCGGGTTCTTCCTTGGGGCCCTTGTCTTTTGTTGGCGATTTCCCTTCTTTGGCAATCGCTTCTTCAAGCTTGATGTACCGATCAGCTTGATCTAAGAACTCTTGGGTGCTTCTTACCCCATTCTTTCTGAGGCTGCTCTAGAGGGGTGAATGGCGTCTAACCCCAGCAGTTAGGGCCATCATCTTACCTTCTTCGCACACAGTTTTGGCTCTAGCTGCAGCTCGCATGAAGCGCTGAACATATTCTTTCAAAGGCTCTCCCTCTTTTTGCCGTATCTCGACTAGTTGGTTTGCCTCAGTGGGGTGCATGCGACCCACATAGAACTGTCCGTAAAAATCCTTTACGAACATTTCCCATGATACTATACTAGCACGAGGGAACTTAAAGAACCACTACTGGGCAATGTCAGACAATGTTGCCGGGAAGATGCGGCAGTGGGCATCTTCTAACACCTTTTGTATATCCATTTGTATTTCAAACTTATTAACGTGAGATACCGGGTCTCCATACCCGTCGAAATTTGGCGGTGTTAGCATTTTGAATTTGCTGGGGGTTTCAGCCACAGCAATCCTTTGTACAAAGGGAGTGCCTCTCCTCCGATCGTACTCAATGTGGGATGTTCGCCCCCCGACCAGCTGCTGCACCGCCTGGTTCAGGGCATCGATCTGAGCCTAAACAACTTCTGGGATTGTTGGGGCCTCTGGCGTCGGGGGAACGTACTCATTGTACCTTTCTCAGCGGTCGTTAAGTATGTCCCTCATATCATCATCTCTTCGTCGCTGCTCGCTGGCTCCCAGCTGACTAAAGATGTTCTACTACTTGGGCTGCCCCCCATCGTTATGGCCTACTAGTCAGTCCTCTCTAGGTGGGGGGCTCCTGCCCCCACCTCTTTCTTCGTTCCTCCGACCAGCATTTCTTCTGCCAGAATCGGCCTAATTATAGTTGTGGCCATCTCTTAATTGTGGCTGGCTATGGTGCGACCAGCTATTCACCTTGTTGCCTCCTCGGGCTGGCATTTCCCGAGCATCAGGGGGAGGCATGAGCTAGTCGGTGGGTCCCCGTGCATTGTTATGCCGTGGGGGGCTCCGGACCGCAGAGCCTGTCTCGAAGTTCCTCCTGTTGGTAGAAGGACGTTGCCCCCTGCTCGGTGGACGTGGCTCTTCATCCCCTGAGTGTCTAGGGCTGCGAGGCGGCTGCCTGACCCTATTCTTCCATGGGCGCTGGGGATTGCCTCGACCAGCCTGAGATGGAGGTTGCTGCTCGGGATCCCCAGGCGTTACATCATCTTGAGCCACAGGAGGTTGCTCCTGCCTTTGAGGGCTTACAGGCTAGAGTGGAGGGCTAGGATTGGGAGCCCTTTGAGGCGGCCCGTTTGGTGGCTGGTCTGGCTGGGAGGCTGGCGCAGCCTGATTCCTATCCAGTTGGATGGCTGCCTCGAGGGTGGCCATGGCATCCCTCTGCCAACAATCCATCTCAGCATGTCGCTCGCTCAGCTCCTGACGCTGGCGCTCTATTTCTCTTTGCTGGAACGCCATTATCTCTGCAGAATTCTCTTGATTGGCCCTCAGATTGGCCAACTCATCCTGCAACACTCCCAGCGTTGCCTTCAAGGTTTCAGAATCCAACTCCTCCTCATCAAACTCCAAGTGTGGTTTGTCCTCAGCCACATTTGGAGGAGGAGGTTGGGATGATGCAGCGCCAGCGGCCTGTCCTGTCTTCTTGGATGTTTTCGCCATTGGATTCTTTCACAAGCTCTCAATGAAAGCACCAGAATGTTGACCCTCAAATTAACCAACGACACGGAGTCAAGTATATGATAGGATATATAAACGACACTTGAAAAGATGATCTAATGGAAAGGAAAAAACACCAGAATTATAGTGGTTCGGCCCCAGTGATTGGTAATGACCTATGTCCACTTTGTGATATTGTTATTATAGAATCCTAAAGTTGTGATTAAAGAACTAGGGTTCTTGAGTTTCACAAACCTTAGGCGTAATACAATCTTATGGTAACAACTCACCTTAGCTCTTTTTCTCTCAATCTTAAGCAAAAAAAGCTAAATGAATCCAAAAGTCCCTTCCTTGAGCTATTTCATGCATATTTATAGGCTCAAGGAGGGTTACATATGATAGCGTGTCATATCTTATCCTTAATAACTGCGTATCAAGGATAATTATGAAGAAATATTCAAATTCATTTAATATTAGATTACAACCTAAAAAGGAAATAAATCGGGCTTCACGACCAGCCTGGTCGTGACAAAAATTAACACCGACAAAGAGGCGTGCCTCTGGTCGATAGCCGAACAGCACCTCTGCCTTTTAATTCTGCCACGTGTCAATCCATGTGTAAGTAATCTTTGCCACATCATCAATGACCTTTTTTTGGGTAAACATGTATAAATTAAATTATAGAAACATGTTCTAGGTTTTCTTATATTAATTTGTTTAATATATGATTTACATAAAAATAAATAGATCATGTATAAGTTTTCCCAACACCTACTCCCTAGGTGATCAATGGTTAGGGTTGGATTGCTTCTCGTCCAAGTTCACGAGTATATATTCAAATAAATTCTTCTCAATCTTCACTTTTGCATTCGAAACCTTTTCCATTTCAGAGCTCTGAAATATCCTTTTCTTTGCTAAGAACACATTCATCAAAACCAAAGGCTTATTGTAACACCCTACTAATCTAGGACCTTTAAACTGTGTGTTAAAATAGTGCTTGACTTGTTAAGCGAATCATTTGAACTTTCAAGTGTAATTAAGATTAAACAATGGTTTAGGTACTATAATTTTGGTCAGAAGAAATATACTTTTCATCAAAAAGTTTAATCATATACAAGGGATCCCAAAAAGTTTTAAACAAAATACAATTATATCAAAGGTTACAAAAATAGCCAACCTAAGCGAAAAAAATTGGACTTAAACCCTAAGTCCCTCAAAATATATCTCGGTCGTGGTAGCCGAGCAGCTGAGTATGTATACACCTCCCCTTGAGCTATCCAAATCATGGTTGGTCCAACTTTCTTTTTCCCTTACCTGCACCACAAAGCACCCGTGAGCCAAGGCCCATCAAGAAAACTCAACTAGGCAAAACAAGTATTTAATTAAGAATTAACATCATATATATGCTTCACAAATCATAAATAAACTAAAATTAACTTTTCTACAAGTATACAACCTATGTCGAATAGGTGCATACCACATGCCCACAGTGGCCATGCCATAAAGACTTACATTCCACATGATTATTGTCGATTACGGCCCCCTAGCCGATCAATAAA
This sequence comes from Humulus lupulus, assembly GCF_963169125.1. Taxonomy (NCBI): domain Eukaryota; kingdom Viridiplantae; phylum Streptophyta; class Magnoliopsida; order Rosales; family Cannabaceae; genus Humulus; species Humulus lupulus. The sequence goes on along the minus strand of NC_084795.1, from coordinate 98,640,595 downwards.
AAACAACTATAAAAAATAAATGCAATGATAGAATGAAAGCATTTATATATCTTATTAGAATAACCACACGGTTATAGTCGCATTCAATAGTCGGGCCATTGCCCTATTTATGGTGCATGTGCCAGTTTTCTTACCTCGAATCATGCAGGGAAGACAAAATAACTTCGAGTGCAATCCTTTTCTCGAGCCTTGCGGAAACCCTAGTTACAACATGAATGATACACTTATTAGGTATTAAGTCCAAATTATGAGTCCAAACAAAAACCCTAGCTCTTGGGCTTCCAATTTCACTCAACACGGGAGTGGAAATCGTTCTCTGAGCCCCCAAGCGGGCTCCAAAAACAGGTCCTAAAACCCCCAAACTAAATCCCAAAAATTTCAGAAAACCATGTTTCAGAGCACCTGGTGCGGCTGCGCTTGTCCCTCTCGCGGTCGCACCCACAGAAATATTTGGATTCCTGGGGCACTTGCGTGGTCACGCCTAACCCTGGCACAATCGCGCTGGTGACTTGGAAACCCAAAATCGAACTCAAATCCCTTGGTTTCTGGGACACTAGCGCGGTCGTGCTAGGTTACTAGAAACCTAAATCCTGCCTAGAATTTTGGTGTTCTTCCCCAATTTGAGCCATACGACTTTCACTGCAATCCCAACCTCAAAAAAAGAAATTTTGCAGTAGATTTGTTTTACCATAAATCACGTTAAACTCAATAGTAAAATCAATCCCAAACTTCAAAGTACCCATACTTTAAACAAAAACACATCAAAATCATAATTTACAACTTCGAGCTTTGAACTTAGAAACTTACCCCGAATCCGAGAATCCAAGCCAAATTTATGAGTTTCAAACTCATTCCCAAGCTTAGAACAGCTACCAATCACATTTCCACCACCAACAACAACACCCAAAACTCCCTAGAGGGAATGTAGAAAATGATAGAATGTGGTGTAGAGTCCAAGAACTTTACTTAGCTAAATGTTAGTAGTATTATAGTATGTTTAGTGTTATCTTTGTTACCATGGATTTTTGGTTCAGACCGGGAATTATTTGGACACTCATAGTAGTACTTATAGATTTTCTAAGTTTAATCTATAGTTTAAGAATATTAAGTATAACCTAAGGTTTGATTAATGTGACTGATATTAAGGATTATATTTATTATATTATAAGGTTTAGACATCAACCAATAGGATTTTAAGCACATGTTATGAATGGTGATTAAGGATTAAGTATTTTTGAGGATTAAATTAAATAAGGGTAAAGTTTGAATGTTATAGGGTCAGTCAGCAGCTTTGAGTACGTTGAGGGCTTAGTCAAGGCTGTTTACTCCATTCAAACTTAGCTAAAAATGTGTAAATTCGTGTTTAAATATTCAGCGTATGCCGATATATCGCAGCTATAGGGGGCGATATATCGCAGCACGTAGATACGGAAAACACGAATCGATGCACGGTCGCCTCGGGAACAAAGGTCCAGGCGATATATCGCCTATAGGGGGCGATATATCGCCTCCACCAGCATGTTTTCAAATACTTTTTAATTCTTTTCCTTTCAGCCATTCAAACTCCTTCAACAGTCCAGCATCTTCTGAACGAGTCTTCAGCCTCTGCTGAACGATTATTCAAATGATTTTCACCTAAAAAGACATTATCTTTATTCAAGTAAAATCAAGATATTTTCATTCCCAAACTCTATAAATAGGACCTAGTACCCAGCCATTATTCACCATTTGCTCTAAGTTCAGAAGCTGCTAGTGTTAAGTGAGTGTGAGAGTGTAAACACCTGGTTTGGGGAAAAACTATAAGCTTAAACATCATAAGCTTATCAAACACTTTGGGAACTGAGTTCTATAGTATTTCGTTGGAGGTTAGATTGATCTTGAAATCTTTGAGGTAAACCCAAAACTCTAGTTCCTTTCTGTATTTTATGTTATTTCCTTTCTCAAAACCTTCTACTCAGTCCCCTAACCTTATTCTTATTTTGGTTAGGGAATCCAAGTTCTTAAGCACTTAAGTTGTGGTAAGCATATTTTCTTTTAATGGTTTAGTCTTCCTATTCTCTTTCATTTCATCTCCTTTCTTTAGACTCACTCTTGTTCATTATGGTTTTAGGAGTGTTTCAAAAGTCCCAACTCAGTCCATTATATCCCGGTAACTTTGGTAAGGAAAATAGGCTAGAATCTATATGCTTATGTTTATGCTATTTTATGTGTTATGTTTTCATATGTTATGAATATGTTATTGATGTGTATGTTGTAGGCTTGGGCATATGCCCTATTTGACTAACTAGACCCCAAAAAGATTGTGGGCATAAGCCTATTTAGCTGGTAGGACCCCACTAATCTCATGGGCATAAGCTTGTTTAGTCTATGGGACCCCAAGTAATAATGGCCATTATAATAAGTGTATTATGTGTTATGATATGTTTTTACGTTATTATGAAATTATGTTTATGTTTATGACTATGTGTTAGATTTTCCTTGCTGGGCATTAGGCTCATTCCTTTTTGTTTATGTGCAGGAAATAAGCTTTAGAGGCGGAAAGATTCGTGACGCTTAGAGGATGTGTATCGATGGTGAATGGAGTCAAGGGGCCGAGCGTTATTCGATTCGAGGATGTAGTCTTCTTTATGTTTTTATGGTTTCAAATGTATTTTCCGCATTTTCCATGTAACTCTTTTTAGTTTTTAAGTTATTTTTGTTTTAAAGACAATGGGTACCCATATTCTACTTATTTTATGAAAGTAACATTTGTTTCCACAAGTTTCAATAAAATTATGGTATTTCCGCAAAAAATGTAAGTTTTATGTATAGATTCGTTAATGGTCCAATTAGTCTAGATTAGTGGGTCATTACATGTGGTAACAACAACAACAATCATGTTTCTGGGTTACAGGTAGATATTTAGGGGTTATTTGGGTTTGTTGGGATTAATTGAGGATTTATAAGAATACTCAAGGAATTAGCGGGAATGTGGCAATTGACGGATTTACCCTTGGTGGTATTAAAGGGCTAGAATTGATCTAAGGGGCGTTTTACTAATTTTGAGGCTAGGGATAGACTTGGTTGGCCTTAACCTCATCAGAATACTTAGGAAATAAGTAAACACTCTCACTCCCTCTCTCTACTTGGCTCAATCTCTCTCCCTTGGTGTGCTTGGAGGCTTAAGGAATTCTTGGGGAGTTGGCTGAGGACTTAAGGAACTTGAAGCTTGAAGAGTTTCGGGTTTAGCTCAGGGTCGAATTCTCAGTGAGGTAAAGGTTTTATGTTGATATGTGTTTAGATTTCTGCTGTAATTTAAGGGGATTTCTAGAGGTTAAATTAGGCTGGTTTTGGATTCTAGTAAGGTTATGGAGTACTTTATAAGGTAGTTATGCTGATTATGTTGAATTAATATGGATTCTAGACACAATTCTGGGTGTGGGTATTGTTTAGGGTGGATTTTAGTTGATTTGGATCGAGGAAATGCATGGAAATTCTGGGTTCTGGAGCTCGAGCCACAGCCCTGTTCTTCAGGCGCCGTGACCCACATGAACCCAGAAGGCCTTAGGGGTCTCTGAAATCGTCCAGGCGTCGCAGGGCAAGTTACGACGCGCTGCGGCCTGTGTCCCCCAGCAAAGAGCCTTGGGCTCTCTGAATTGTAGCACGCCTCAGCCCTAGGGGTTGGGTCGTGAGTCAAATTAGGGGAAATCGCCAAAACATGATTTGAAGCTCGAGAACTCAAACTTAGAGGCTCGAGAAGGATCCTACTACCCGGTTTAGTAGAATTCGAGGTCTTGGAGGCTAGAATATTATTATGAAGTTTTTAATTGGTTTAGGGATTGATGGATATTTATTATTATTGCCTTGTGACTAGGTTTTATCACTAAGGCTCAAGGTTAGGGGATCGTGCTCAGGATCGCACTATACGGTCATCTCGAGACTCAGGTAAGAAAATTGTCCGTTCCCGTAGAGCAGGGAATGGCCCGATTATCCATGTTTAGTGTTATGTATGAATGTTTATAATCATTATGCTATGTTGTGTGTTTATGACTGATCAGCGAAGGCCAGGATCGGCGAAAGCCGGGAACGACAATAGGCATTCTAAATGCAGGTCGAACGGCAATACGCATATTAAATGGAGGCCACCATGGCATGGCCATCTAGGGTGTTGTACTCACCCATTCGGTGAAGATCGTGAACCTGGTGCCTGGTAAAGCACCTTGATCGGCATAGGCCGCTATGTGAGTATCTTTTTAAAGTTGTGCATTTACTGGAATGAATTTTTATATGATGTGTCTGTGGAGTTTTCTTGTTGGGCTTTGGCTCACGGGTGCTCAATTGTGTAGGTAAGGGCAAGGGAAAGGCCGACCAAGAATGAGTTGGAGGGCATGGAGTGGCACATACATGTTTGGCCTACCTGGCCGCCACGGCTGGGGTAGTTTTGAGGAACATTGTTCAAATGTTTGATTTTGTCGCTTAGGTCGACAGTACCTTAACTTTTGAGTTGTAAATATATTTTATCACAATATTTTGGGATCCCAATGTACACCTTTATGATTTAAATGGATGTCCAATAATTTATACTTAAGTTTCATCAAATGAGTCCTTATTTTGATTTAATCACACTTTTTGGTCTAATACCTCAATTAGCAAGCTAATGGCACATTTTAAAATCACATGGTAACGGATCTATGGTAGTAGGGCATGACATCTGGTGACACACACAACAGTAGCCAGAGAGGTGGCTCCAGTGGCGGAGAGGCCCATACAGAGAGAAGCGTCAGAGGATGAGGTAAACATTGCTCCAATTCCTCATCCCACCCAAAGGTACGAGGTTGCGGGATTCGAGGCGGAGCAGCTACCCAGCAAGTTAAAACATCCCCTGGCGCTGGAGCGTATAATGAGGTATTACGGGATCAGGGAAGAATTTTTAGTGCGCCTTTTCCAGGAGACGGAGAGAGCGCACCGCAGCATGCACGGAGTCAGAGCCTAGAGCTTGTCGAACCTCCAAGCAAGAGCTGCGCTACCCCTCCACCAGTACTTTGATAATATTTTGTAGCTTGTGGGGATTGCTCCATTCCAGCTATCCTCGAATGGGTACAGAATTCTCGCGGGCTTGTACTTCCTATACCAAAGAAGGAACTGGCCCGAGCCTTCTCCAGCTGAGATCTTGTACCTATCCAGCTTTCGAGCCTATCCGAAGAAGAGGCAAAGCGACCTCGACAGGTACTACACCATAATGACGTATGCCAATTGTTTGTATTAAATGATCAAATCAAAGGTACGCAGCGAAATATATGGACCCATTTTAATAAATATTAATACCAGCCAGGATCATTCACATATATAAATATTAAATCACATACAAATAGATCAGAGATTACCTCTTGTAGCCTATCAAGTGTCCTTTAGTCTATTTGTATAAATCAACAATCTTCCTATCCAGTGTTCTGAGATCTCACACCCTGATCTTCTAGACCAATCCTCAAACACACAAAGACGTGTGTGGGCACGTAGGATTCAAAATATTGATTTATGTGACTCCCTAGATGTACTCAACACTTGAGATCTAGAGAGTTTTTGACAGAGATAAGATTTAGAATAGTTTTAAGGTTTAGAGAAAATCATCACTTTAGAGAGAGAGTCTTAATTTTTATTATTAAAAAATAATAATAATTCCTTGTACTGAAAGTTACGTACTATAGACTTATAAAGATATTTAATCTAATTCAATAATCTTTATTTAATTAAATTATAATTCAAATTAAAAACTGATTAGATATTTTCATTTAATTATTTATTTATATTATATTTAAAAGGAATAATTAAACAACTGATTAAACAAACTTATTTGAAATTCAAAATTCAAATCCCAGGGATAAAAATCTCTTATGCTAGGTGCCACACACTGTACTATACAGTGTGTGTCGCCCAAACCTATTAGGGTTTCCCTAATTATCTCATTTGTTTATTTAATTAACTTTTAAGACAATATATTTATCCCAGCATAAATATCAGTTAATTCAAAATTAACTTTATCTTAAAATATTAGTTTTAAATTAAATTAATAAATATCATATTATAAATAAGATATTTATTATTCTCTCTCTTTTATATTAATCCAAACAAGATTAATATTAATTTTAACCTGTAGTTTTTCAAAATAAGAACTCTATAGTTAAATAATTAATTAGTTCACAATTAATCAATTACCCATAATTATCAAATAATTATTTCCTTGCCCTAGAAAATTAATTCCTTTGCAATTTAGTCATTTCTCTTTACAAATCTTTCTTTTGACATCCTTACCCTTGACAGTGTAGGACAGAGGTGATCTGGGGACCATGGATCTATAATACGAAGCTCCTATAAACCAAATTATTAATTAAAATCTTTAATCTAATAATCTTATTTATTAATTCCATGATTAGTCAACTATAAATATGGAATTGCACTCTAAGTATTTATAGAATTATATTTACAAAGTTTTCTCTAGTAGTCCATTGATATAATCAATATATGTAGTTCTGTCCTCCAATATTGGTTCGTTAATTAGAGCTGGTCAAAATTACCATTTTACCCTTCTAATTACCTGTTGATCCTTAAGTACTATTAATTCACTAGCGAATAATTAATCTATAACTAAGTATAGATTTGAGCTCAATAACTATTCAGTTCCAGAATCAACCCTTAAGGGAACCAATATTCGATCCGTTAGGAAAGCATGGATTCCATTATTGTAATTTATGTTCCCAGCCATCCATGATATTGAATCTCCAAAACAAAAGTTATTAGCCTCATTATTATAAGAGACCTTAACGAGTGAATCAAAAGATCCAATAAACTTAAACAAGAGTTCATGAATATTCAGGATTTAGATTGATCTACAAATGATCATCTATTATGACAAGAATTAAATCTTTACGTCAACCGGCAAGTTTATAAAGATAATTAATTCTCATCGGTCCTATAATATATAATCTCTATTATATACAATACCTTTGCTAAGATATCTATCCACATCAACAATCCGAATCTAGATTACTTGCATCTCGTATGCTTAGCAAACCGTACCAGTAACCATTCATTACAGATTCCTTACTTTAATATGTTACTGACTATTTTATTGATTATATATGATCTTAATTCTCTCGTACTAATACAAGATCATATTCTCATGAATGTATAGGGAATTTTCTTGAAAATATTATATAATTAATTCAAACAATAATTATAACATTCAAATATAATAAAATTATACTTTTATTTAAAACCAATAAAATGTCTTTATATGCTTTTAGGGCATTAATCCTAACTCCAATATTGTGTACAAGGCTCCTTATCACAACGAGAGCCTTGCACTGGATTACAAGGACCATTTCTTTTCACATATGGCTTCGCAGCGCAAACCAACCCTACCCTTATACTCGAGTTCTCCAGGGATGGTAAGTATCTTTATCTCCTCTTGAGCTTGTTCTTCGACACTGGTTGCTTTCCATTACTTAGTATTTTTCATTATGTTAGGTCCTTTTTGTCGTACTCCTTACATCCAAGTGTTTGAAAAATTGCTTGAAATAGATGATGACTCTTCTAGACATGGAGCTGGAACTGAGCCAGCTAGTGACGAAGGAGAACCTTGTTATGGTGGGTCTCCTAAAATTGGACAACACATAAACAACCTGGACTTAACTCCGTAAAGGAATTCCAACAAGTCTCGCGAACTGTCTTCTCGCCATATCAATTGTATTGGTGGATTGGCCATTTCCCAGTTCAATCAGCTATTGCTGGAGGAGCGGTTCTAGAACGCTCAAGTTCTCCAAGTAGTTGAAGAAGCTCGGGAAGACCAAGAGCTTCAGGAAAAGCTCCAGGAAGAGATTGAGTCTTCTTCCATAGATCAAGGTAAATCCTCACTTGTAATTTATAACGCTAAACACGTAGGGGATGGGGTAATTCTGGAGCCGGTGTGAGTTTCTCCATCACTTCTCTGGTGTGGACTTACTTCGGATCGTCCTTGGACTATGGAGAAATACCATGATTAACAGGACTTTATTGATCCCTATCTCCACCATCCGAGGAGACGACTGCCTCCCCAGTTTTTTGTGTCACTGGACAATGTGACGTCCTTCCACGCAAACTGGTTGTGACAATATGAGACCAATGCTACTCAGGAGATGGGTAGGCTCGTGAGAGAGTTTTCACACTCGATTCTTCATCCTAAGGAGTCATATAGTTGTGGGTCTTCCTGAGAATCCCACACACTATCGACTTTAACATGTTTTAATTTAAGTCTTTTGTTCATCTTTTTACTTTTTCTAACTCAATGTTTTATCCTTTGCATAACAAATGGTGTTGGCCAACATTGCTCATACTACACTCACGCTTGGCGAAGGGCCAAGCAAGCCTACGGCTGGAGGGTCACAGTGACCTCGTGAAGAGGCAGTACCTTCCCTGCCTGCCAAGCAGCAATGAACCTCCTCACCCCGAGGTGAGGTTCCACGAGCGGAGGACATGCTCATTCTTGCGATCTCTTCTTCACCCTCTTTTATTGCTGAGGAAATTTCTGGAGTGGAGAGCCCAAGGCTAGAAAATATTCCTCGTCTCCTGGTTTACCCGGAGAAATATGAAGGCGCGCTACTCGAGCGATTTCAAGCTCGAGCACTTTGAGGCGCGCATGGAGGAGGGAAACAAGGCCCTGAATGAGACTGTGGAAGCCCTATGCCAACTTATGCCACCGAGGGAGAGACCTACAAAGCGTCCGATAGGTCGTGCTAGTTGGAAAGTTTGTTCGTTGCGAAGCTTGGAAACGTGGTTGCTCCACTGGAGGCGGAGCTCCTCCAGGGAGTCAGCTTGACCATGTGTGAGTTGACTGCCCACAGTGATAAATGAGGTGTTTGTCATATCTTCCTACAGATATGCCACAGTTAGGGCAAGTGATCTTCTTCACAGCCTATTTTTTGGTTCATAAGGTTATATAAACTGTCTAGAACTATCTTTTTCAGATAGCTTTGTCATGTCAACGGCTAGGAGATATCATGATGGAGACATTCTTTGAACTCCAGCGAGCCCAAGAGAAGGTGGTAGCTCTGAGGGAGAAGGTGAAGGTATCCCTAGAGGAGCTAATGCATCTGCGAATAGCGCTAGAGGCGAAGCAAGCCCGTACCCAGGCCCTCGAGGATGCAGCGACAAAGGTGGCTGAGGAGCTCAAAACCACTAAGGAGGAGACTATCCAGGCCAAGGGAGAGGTTTCCAAGGCTGTAGGAGATTCTTCTCGAGCCGTGGAGAACGCAACCAAGGCCCATGATGAAGCCACGACAACACTTGATAAGGCTTGGGCGGTCGAGGACAAAGCTCTTCAAGCCACAAAGAAGGCCAAGTCCCTCAAACATGATGTTGAGGTCCTCAAGAAAGAGGTTGACACCATCACCGAGGATGCGTTTTATGTTGCCTGGTTCCATAACTGGGACATGAACTTGGAGTTCACTAGAGAGGCTGACAAGACTCGTCTACTCTTCTAGGAGCACCTACGGGTGACGAAGGCTATCGAAGCTGCCAACGTTGTTGCCAAGGAAGCGAGCAAAGCATCGGAGGCAGATCCCGTCATAGATTTCATCAAAGAGGTTCCCCCTGGATAGATCTAGGTCATCTATGTTTTCTCTTTTTTATTCAAGTAATTATGCATGCGTACCTTCTCTTTCTCTTTTCATTTGAGGTACAAACAACTGAATGCTCAAGCCCCCGAGCACAATCGTGTAAAACTTTTTGAGAATGGCTTTGCTTGCACTATTTACTTGCCTTCTTTGCCTTTTCACTTAACATTCTTTTAACATAACGTTTAGTAATAATGCAAACTGGACTTAAAATGTACAAGTTTTTTCTCAAATTTTTAACGTAATGTAACATCATGAAAAAATAGATCTATACAACCTTGTTTAATTCCACCATATGTGGGCCTCAGTCTTAAAAGACTTGGGTCTTAAATGCCTTAGTTTATGCAACTTAGGACTTAAGCCCAAGTCTTGAAGACTCGGGTCTTGAAAACCTTTAACAAATTTTGGCTCCCATGTAATCAGTGTTGCTTCGTGGGCACTTGGTCCTCGGGAAGTAACTTTGAGTTTGCCCAAGTTTAGGATGCTTGGGACTTGTGTTCGAGTCTAGGCGACTCGGGTTTTGGAAGCCCAAAACAATTTAGGTTCTCAAGAACTTAGTATTGCTTCGCGTGTAATTGGTCCTCGAGATGTAACTTTGAGTTCCTTAGTTTGTGTGCCCAGTTTATGAGACCTGGGTCTTTTGCTTAAGTTAAGGAAACTTTAGATTTGCGCATGAATACAGATGACTCGGGTCTTGCACCTTTCACCATTTTGGAAGTCAGGAACTTAGTTTTGTTTCATGGGGGCTTAGTACTCAAGAAGTGACTTGAGCTCTCTTCCCATGGGTTAGGTTTATTTGAGACACTAGGTTTAATCTCATACCATTCCTTAGGTCGTTTCTCATGAAATTTTGCAAGATTTGACACTAGGTTTACTCCGCTCATAATAAGCTTAGTTCCCTAGGTCATGCTCCGTGAGCGGTTACCTCTCAAGGTGACCAAGCTATGCCTCCCAAGTGATAGGAGACTAGTCAGCGTTCACTTTTCTAGGCCAGCGAGCGAGTACTTCTTGGGTAGTAAAACGTAAATAAATTAAAAAAATTTAAAATACAAGAAAAATCTCTGAATTTCATCTATCATGTTTTGCACACACGATTTTCATTAAAGTGCCCGGAGGCTACAAATGATTACAAAATTTAGAAAATTTAAAATGCTCATATTACTTGTAATACTGGCGAAGATGCTCGGCATTCCAAGTGTGGGGCACCATCTCCCCGTTCATTCCACCTAAGTTGTATGTTCCCGGACACACTATGCTCTCGACTTGGTATTGGCCTTCCCAGTTAGGGCCCAACACTACAACACATGGATCTTGGGTTGCCAAGAAGACTCTTCGCAACACCAAGTCTCTGACCTTGAATTTTCTATCCTTCACTTTAGAATTGAAGTATTTGGTCACTTTTTGTTGGTAGGACGCTACACATAGCTGTGAAATTGCTTGGAGCTCCTCAATAAGGTCTAGTGATTCTTGAAGTAAAGCATGATTTGTGGTCAGGTCGTAACTACTCGCCGGTGCATGGAGATTGCTACCTCAACTGAGAGCATGAATTCATACCCGTTGGCCATGGAGAATGGTGAATGGCCAGTGGAGGTTCTAGCAGTGGTGTGATAACTCCACAATACCTAAGGTAGCTCCTCGGGTCAGGCATCTTTCGCCTGTTCCAGTCATTTCTTTAAAGCGGCCTTAAGCATCTTGTTGATCGCTTCCCCTTGTTCATTTGCCTAAGGATGAGCTACGGAGGAGAAACTCTTCATGACTTCATGCCTTTCACAGAAGTCAGTAAACAACTCACTGTCAAAATGTAGGTCGTTGCGGGGACTATCTTCCTCAAGAGCCCGTAACAACAAATGATATCTCTGATGTTGAAGTCCATTGCCTTCTTAGAGGTGATAGTAGTGAGAGGTTCGACCTTGATCCACTTCATGAAGTAGTCGACTGCCACGATAGCGTACTATACTCCTATTAAGTCAATACCCCATGCTGCAAAGGGCCAAGGAATTGTCATCTAAGTAAGCTTATTTGGAGGAGCTTAGGGGATGTTGGTGTAATGTTGGCATTTGTCACACTTCTTGACATAATCCATCGAATCTCCATTCATCATAGGCCAGAAGTACCCTTGTCTTAGGATTTTCTTGGCGAGGCTCTGCCCCCCAGAACGGTCGCCATAAAAGCCTTCATGCACTTCTTGAAGGAAAAGTTTGGCTTCCTGCTCAGACACACATCAGAGTAGTGGCAATGAATATCCTCACATGTACAACTTATTGTCCATGATTACGCACTGAGGCATCTGATAAAGTAGCTTCCGAGCCAAAAAAAATTTCCTGTGGTAACTCTTTGGAGATAAGGTACCTCATAATAGTTTCCATCCAACCATCCTAGGGCTGGACCACTTCTACCTCCTCGGGACTATGATGCTCAGAGAAGCCAAGTAGTCAATCGGGACCAGGTTGAGAAACTCTATGTATTTTGTGGTAGCAAGTTTGGCCAGGGCGTCAGCATTAGAATTCTACTCCCGAGGAACTTGACGAATGTTAAATCTCTTGAAATTGTGTAGCATCTCTTGGGTCTTGTCCAAATAAGCAGCCATCTTTGTTCCTCGAGCCTGGTATTCTCTAAGGACTTTGTTCATGACAAGTTGAGAATCACTGTATATTTCGGGGCCCTAGCTCTAAGCTCTAGGGCAACCCAAAGTCTAAAGATCAGGGCTTCATATTCAGCTTCGTTATTTGAGGCATCAAAACCAAATCTCAAAGTGTTGTAAACCCTATATCCCTCAAGGGACACAAAGATAAGGCCTGGTCCAGTCCCATTCTCATTGGTGGACCCATCCACAAACAGCTTCCATATGGGCCTGACAGCCTCCTTGGGCCTTTCATGTGCTCCCATGACTCAGCGATAAAGTCTGTCAGTGCTTGTACTTTAATGGCAGTCCTCGGGTGATAAGTGATGTCAAACTAGCTAAGTTCAACTGCCCATTTAAGGAGTCTCCCGAAGGACTCCAGGTTCTAGAGGACTTTCCTTAAAGGCTGGTTGGTAAGGACTTTGATGGGATGCGCATAGAAGTAAGGTCAGAGCTACCTAGAAGCCACCATTAGGAAAAATGTCAGTTCTCCATGAGTGGGTATCTAGACTCTGCTCTGAGGAGTCTTTTACTCACATAGTATACGGGGTGCTAGACGCAACCTTCCTCGCGAACCAGGGCAGCAATAATGGTGTTCTCGCAGACAACCATGTAGAGGGGAAGGGATTCTCCGTCCACTAGCTTTAATAGAATTAGGGGATTCTTTATGTGCGCCTTAAGCTATTAGAATGCCTGCTCACATTCCTCCATCCATTTAAACTTCTGACCTCCTCTGAATGTGTTAAAGAATGGAATGCACTTGTCAGTAGCCTTAGAAACAAAGTGGTTGAGAGTTGTTATCCGACAAGTTTAGCTTTGCACGTCCTTGTGCTTCCTAGGAGATGAAATTTCGATCAAAGCCCTGATCTTCTCAAGGTTTGCTTCAATTCCTCAAGCACTGACAATGAATCCCAGAAAATTCCCGGAGGCTACCTCAAATGTACATTTTTTGGGATTCAACTTCATCCCAAATTTGCTGAGGATAAAGAATGCTTCCACCAAATCTCTCATGTGGTCAGGAGCTATTCTAGACTTCACCAGCATGTCATCCATGTGCACTTCCATGTTCTAACCAAGCTGGTTCTTGAACATCTTGTTGACCAGTCTCTGGTACGTGGCCCCAACATTTTTCAAATCAAAAGGCATCACTTTGTAGCAGTACGTTCCTTTGTCTGTTCAAATAATGGTGTGCTCTTGGTCAACGACATGCATGGAAATTTGGTTGTACCCCGAGTAGGATTCCATGAAAGTGAGAAGGTCATACCCAGAGGTGGCATCAACCATGTGATCAATTTTTGGCAAGGGGAAGCAATATTTAGGGCAGGCCTTGTTGAGGTCAGAGAAGTCAATACAAGTTCTCCAAGTGTTGTTAGGCTTTAGGACCAACACCAGATTTGACAACCACTTGGGGTATTAGGCCTCCTGTATGAAGCCATTCATGAGAAGCTTGTTGACTTCTGCCTTCAAGGCCTCCGCCCTATTTGGGTCCATCGTGCTAATCTTTTGTTGAACTAGGGCAACATTTGGGTCAATGTTCAAGGCATGGCAGATAATGCTGGGGTCAATACCCGTCATGTCTGTGTGAGACCAGGCAAAGACGTCCTGGTTCTTGCGAAGAAAGCTCACCAAAGCTTCTCGGACATCCACCTTGAGGTTCTTTCTCACCTTGGTTTTCCATTCTGGATTGTAGTTATTGAGGACGACTTCTTCAACTCTGGGGTCCAACTCGTTGGACTCCCCTTTTCTAGAATAACCTGGACCACCATCTCCACTAGAAGGGTTGCTCAAGGGCTTCTACTTCAACCACCATTATTGGGTGCTCCAGTGAGATATTGTCATAGTGGCAGTCCTCTTTTTGGTCCCCAAAAACTGTGTCGATTCCTGCATTTGTGGGAACTTCATGCACAAGTGGCGAATAGAGATGGCTACCATAAATTCCACCATGGTCGGTGTCCCAGGATGGCGTTATAAGCGGAGGAACAATCTACCACCAAAAATGTGCAGTACTTGAAGGCATGACGAGGCATTTCTCTAAGTGTCACTGGTAGCTTGATTTTCCCCATCGAAATCAAGCCTTCTCCTGAGAATACGTAGAGTGTTGAGGTGCGCGGGGAGAGGTAGCTTGTTGTCGGCCCAATTTTCTCGAAGGCTAACTTGAACAGGATGTTCATGGAACTCCCATTATCTACCAGTATCCAATCTACCATCTTGTTGGAAATATGACTCTCGATTACCAACGGATCATGGTGGGGGAAGTGCACTCTTTGAGCATCCTCCTCGGAGAATGTCAAGATCTAGTCCATCATCCGAGGCATCTATGTCGGGAGCGAGGCTAATACAATCACTTCATCATCATGGTTTAGGGCCCACGCATATCGATTATGCAGGCCCCTTGATGTGCCCCCAGTTGGGGTCCTCCAGAGATAGTCCCTACTCTTATGTTCACTAGAGGAGGTCCATGGGCTATTTGTTGCGGAGTAGCTGGTACTTGGTCTTGGGCCTATGGAGGTACCACCTATTGTGGAGAAGGCTGAGCTACGGCTGGAGCCTGGATAGGGCGTGCTCCATCCCTAGCATACTGATGTAGGTGCCCTAACTTGATGAGATCCTCAATCTCATCTCGAAGTTGTCTACACTCATTGGTATGGTTTCCAACGTCAATGTGAAGCTTGCAGAACTTAAAGTGTCCCTTTGGTCCCTGTCTCTCAGGATAGGTTGGGGCCTCTGGTAGTGGACTTACTGCTCCATGGCGATAAAAATGTTCTCTCGAGTATCCTCCAAATCAGTGTACTTCTCTTCATGAGTGTCGGTGCTCTTGGGCTTCTTGTTCCTACCCATGCCCCCGTGCTTGCGTATGTTGGGGCCCTCGCTAGGAGTTGTTGACTGGGCGGGAGCCGCAGTTCCAGCACTGAAAGCAGGCTAATAAGCCCTGAATCCAGTGGGAGTTGCTTCATACTCGATGGGAGCGGCACTATAACCACGGACAACCGAACTATACTACGGGGCGCTCATAACACTCGTCAGTGCTGTAGTGTATGGTGAGAACTGGGGACTTGGAGTTATCGCAACTGGGAGTGTAGGAGTTGAGAAGGAAATTGGTCCTCCAAACGCTCCAATCTGGGCATCTTCCAATAAATATATTCTTGGACCTGACGAATAAAGTCATCGAGACTGTGGCATCCACGCCTCTACAGGTCATCCAAAAGCGGAGAACCTTGTAACGTCCCTATTTCCCTAATAAGGATTAGTGCCTTGATTAGGGGGCCAGGAGGACAATAATTGATTTAATTACATTATTGTGTGATGATATGCATGATTATATGAATTATGTGAGTTATATTAGAATATGACTATATGGGCATTTTTAGGTGTATTAAGCATGTAGGTGGGGTCGTTTCTTATTAGAAGGGAAATTTTGTAATTTTGGCCCGTTGAGGGCATATTTGTATAGATATATGTGCATATTGATTGAGACCACATTATTACATGGATGTATTTGAGTTATTCAGCACAAGGCGATCTTAGGGAGAAAGTTACCAGTTTAGTCATAATGGGGTCAAATACTCGGCACAGGGTGATCCTAGGCGTATTTTGGTAACTTAGCACATTACAGGGATCTATCGGGTAATGTGAAATTATTTGGTGATTATTCAAGGATATTTGAGTTAACAGGGAAATTATGAGGTGTTAATTGAGATTAGCAGGATATGTGGCAAATGATGATATTGCCTTTGAGGGCATTAGAGAGTAAGCTAATGGACAAGGGGAATTTCGGTCTTTGTATGCCAAGGGAGTGAGTTAGTCACTAGGTTTCTTCAGGGGAAGGAAACAGAACACTCAGAAACACAAACTCAACTTTATCTCCCCCCCCCCCCCCCCCCCCTCTCTCCCCCATTGAGGAAAACTAGTGGAATTTAAGGCTTAAAATCTTGAAGTTGGGTGCTAGGAATTGATCAACAACAGTCTAGGGTCATTCTTATCAATTGAGGTAATGTTCTTCACCTTGTAAATTTTGAATTTGTGGATTTTTAGTGTGCTTCAGTTCCTAAACTCAAGGGAGGGATTTTAAGTTTTGGTGATGTTTTAGCTTGATTTTTGGTGTGTTTGTGCTGCCTATGAAGTATTGATGATGGTTTGGGACTCAATTATGGCTTTGGGATTGCTTTGGGATGAATTTTTGGGGAAATTGGCTTGGAGAAAAGCTAGAAAAACTGGGTTTGAAGGGACGCACCGCGACTCTGTTCTTTGGGCGTCGCAACTCGCGTGAACCTAGAGCCTAGGTGATTCTCTGAATCGCGTAGGCGTGCCACAACCCTCCAGGACTGTGCTACGACGTGCGTCCTTGGGATTAATGGCAGGGGCTCTCTGACTTGAGGTGCGCCACAACGCTAATTGGGAGAATTGGCCAAAGTAGGTTTGGGGTGGCAGAAACTCAAACCTAAGGGCTTGGGAAGGATTCTACTACCCGGTTAGTAGAATTCGAGGTCCCAGAGGCTAAGGCTCAGTCCGGAAGCCTTTATTTACTTGATATGGATAAATATCATTTATTATGGTTGTGACTAGGGTACTGCTAGGGTTCGGAATAGGATCGTGCTCGGGGTCATTGTTAATTAACTCGTGCTTGGACCAAAGTTAAGAAAATTGCACCCAATACATGAAATTTATTATTAGGGTGTGGCCCAATTGTTAAATATAGATTTGATTAGGGCTTGGGCCCCTGTGAATGAGCATGATTATGGCTATGCATGTGATTTCTTTATTAAGCATGCGTGAATACTTTGTATTTATGGATAATTGTTAAGTGATGTATGCTTGTTTGCATTATCTGATTTAAAAGCATTGACTATAAGTCAAGGGTAGAAATAGCGCGCTGAACACTGTTCGATATGGTTAGGCCTAACCACGAGCGTGATATACGCTTGACTGATCCTATGGTCATTGGAAAATTAAAGTGCCAGATACGCTGGGCCAACTCTAAGGACGGTTACACAAAGGATAGGGCAGTAGGCCACGGGGTGACTCTATAGTCTCATATCCTAAGGAAACAGGCCCCAGTACGACTTATTAGTCATTTATCGGACAACAGGACCTAGTTCGACAGCGATCTGTTCACCCAGTTCTGTGAAAAGAATGGGATAATCGAAATTTTTTCCTATATGGCCCATCCACATGAAAATGGCCAAGTCGAGGCAGTGAATAAAACTCTGAAGAGCTCTATTAAGAAAAAGCTCGAGAAGGCTAAAGGAAGGTGGCCAGAGGAATTACCACAAGTCTTATGGGCATACAAGAGGACAACCCGGACCTCAACGAGACATACCCCCTTCTCCCTGGCTTTTGGCTGCAAGGCTATGTTACCTATTGAGGTTGAAATCCCAACAATAAGACGCAAGGCATACGACCATACCTCAAACCAATCCCAGCTCAAAGAAACTCTAGACCTAATTGAAGAAGACAAGGAGAAGCCCAACTAAGGAATGCTACATGCTAGCAAAGGGCTATAAGAAACTTCAATAAGAGGGTTCGAGACAGAAAATTTGGATTGGGAGATTTGGTGCTCAGATGCGTGTTTTTGGCCACACGAGACCCCTCTGCGGGTGTGCTCGGACCTAATTGGGAAGGACCATACCAAATTGAATCCATCATTTGACCTGGTGTTTATAAACTAGAAAGATTGAATGGAGAATTGGTTCCACGAGCTTGGAATGGTGAACATCTATGACCTTATTATCAATAATGTAGGAATGATGTTTATTCATTTGTAACCCAACTTGTATTTAATTTCTGCTCTTTATCAATAAAGCATTGATTTTTGTTCAAAATTTTATGTATTTTTATTGCTATACTTTTTGCAAGCTCTCAAAATTCAATAACCTAAGATTGCAATCATAGGACATTAAGAGGGCATAAGTGATATACGATAATACCGTAAGCTCAAAAATGTAGCATCAATAAAAATGAAATAAAATTAATCAAAGTGTAAGTAATAACAATGTATGGATCACTAACCTAACACGAATTATACAAAGTCTGGAACAAACTAGCAAACTCTAATCAACACGATCAAAATTTGGAATTCTAGATAAACTAACAAAAGTTAATAAGTCGAGACAGAGTTAGAAATTTTTTGCAAAATAAGTTTTGACCCCGTAACCTCGAGACCATATTCGAGGATAAGGAAAAGTTACTATAAATAAGTGAAAAATAACTAGGCTAAAAAGGTTACATGCTAGTAAGTATTTTATAACGAAGATACGAGGTAAAAGTAATATTCAATGTCGAGAATAAAAAAGCCGAAATAGTGCGCAATCAAATGAACTATGTATGAATACTTGGAAGTTCGACCTCAAGTGCGATAAGTATTTGTAAGATAAAAAAATATCACTTTGTGAGCATACTCGAAATATTTTGAGGCTAGAAATGTGAAGTATGCAATAAAGAAAAAAAAGCGATGAGGTTAGACAGCATGCATAAATATTTCGAGCAAGACATTTCAGCATAAAATATAAAGTACCATTAAAGAGTAAGAAACTCAAATCTTGAGTTTCAATTGTCTTGGCTCAAAAGGCATGAAAGGAAGTTAATTACAAAAAATAGATAAAAATATAAATAAGGGACGCAGCCCTTGTAAAAAAATGGTCTTCAGGGATCAACAGCTCCATCGACCACGGTCTCGGCTTGTTCAGTGGCTTTTGGTGCCTCTTTAGCATCAAGTCTGGCCTCTTCCTCCTCCAATCGAGCCTGCCACCTGGCAATAAACTTGGACTCCCTGTCGGATAGAAAGCTGGTATTGAGGTCAGGAATGTTAACCCAAATCTGATACATCGCCATGTCTACGATGCGATCTTTTTTGGTCTTGAACTCCTCAAAAAGACGAGTCTTCTCGCTCTCGATGAACTCAAAAGTTATCTTATTCTCCTCTTCCAGTTTGGAATTGATCTCCTGGATTCTTTTGATCTCTGAGTCCCTGGCCTGAACGTCCTTCCGGATTGCCTCTAGCTTGGCGTCCAGCTCCGGGATCATCTTAATATTTGCGTCTCTTGCTTCAAGCTCCAGCCGAGCCTTTTTAAGGTTGTCCTCGACCCTAAGTTTTTCATCTCTGGTCTCTTGAGCAAGTGCCTTGCTCGCTGTGACCTCACGGTTCAAGACAAAGTTATGCTAAACAAAGGATAAGAATGCCTGCAATGAAAAATCGATGTTAAAAGAAAAAATTCAAAGTTGGCACAGAAGCATGGAGCTTGTCAAAAAGTAACTAACCGAAGAAAATAGTTCCCTACTCTTGTCGAAAAGAGTGTTGGCATCCTGGCAAGAGGTCAGAAATTCTCACTAGGGAGCCCTTAGGTTGCTAAAGCTCTAACCCACGCGAGTCAAAGCGTCAGAACCAAGGTTAACCCCAGGGGTACCGGCAGCACCGTCAACCACAAATTCAGGCACATAGGTCGAGATCAAGAGAAATTTGTCTCAGATGGGAGGCTAGGCTTAGTTTAGTTGAGCTGCACGACAGAGATTCACAGTTTCTAGGGGTGCTGGGAGCTCGGTAACATGGTCCAAATTAGATGGCCTCGATGTCGGAGGGACCAGCTCAGCTTTCTTGGTGAGTTTGGAGGGGCGGCCTCCCTTTTGAGATGCCCAGTGGCATTTATTTTCTCTCGAGGCAACGGGCTTGTTGAGAAGTTTGTCCATGTCTGAGTCCATATCACTTGAAAAATGGAAAGATAAAACATCAATAGTTGATTAGGTTACCATGAGCTTGAGCTCGGGGACTAGGAAATCCCCCTGTCTTCTGATGACTCTAAGGGGGTTCCCTCTCTATAAGTGGGGGATAGTCTCGTTAAATCCCTATAGTCGTTGGTCCTATATTGGACAGCTACCTAATCCCAGACTTCGTTTAGGCTATACATAGTCTGGTATTTCCTTAACCAACTATTGAACCTATGGACTTTAAGGTCTACCCCCGACCAGATCAGGAAATTATTCCTAGGTTCATTAAAAAGAACCACTACATTAGGTTCCCGTCTAAGAAGAGTAAAAGACCACATGGACAGGTCCAGCACTACTTTACCTCCATCCGCTGAGCTCGATGAAGCCTCATCTTGGACTTCAGTGCCCGAGCCTGGATGCTCATGTAGGTGGGAAATGGAGACCTAGGCTTGCAAGCTCGAGGACCTCCTCCTGGAGGGAAGTTTGGCGATTAGGATTGGGATGTCTTCCCATCTCGCATATTTGTGGATTCCCGAGTCATCGGTGGACTCACCTTTACCCAAGAGACCACAAGCTCAGAGCATATCCTCGTGGAGGAGGTAAGTGAGAGACAGTCAACTGTAAGGAAGCTTTAGAATCGTTTCCATGTGGTCTTCATAGCCTTGGTTGGCACTGGTCGGTGGTAGTTGGCTGCAGGCAAGAGTTGAGTGAGCATTTCAAGCTCAAAAATCAAAGAAAAAGAGAATAAAAAATGAACATGGCAAAATACTTACGAATTTATTGGAAGGAGTAGAACTAAGAAGGAGTGAGCCCATCTGTCCAAAAGAAGATTGTTTTGAAATTTGGAGGGTGATTAGGAATGTCTTCAAATAAGCGCTTCTCCTTCTGATAGCTCGACAGGTAGTAAAACCCATCTCTGCCATGAGCTCGGGAAGGATTACTCTTGAAGCAGAAGAGATATAGGGTCTCATGTGCTGAAGGCCCATCCCACTTCATTTCATGGTACAGCGACCTCAGAGCAGCCAAGACTCTGTAGGAGTTGGTTTAGAGCTGGAAAGGGGCAATGCCAGCGTAGTCCAGGAAACTTCAAAAATAATCCCTTAGGGGCAGTAAGGACCCAGCTCGCATATGCTCACGACTCCAGGTCACGAGCTTAATCTTCCTATCAGGATTATTGTCCCCGAGAGCATAGCAACTCCTCTCGTTGGAGGTTGCAGGCCAACACATCAGCTTGCCGCATAACTTTAACCTATGAAAAGCCAGCAATTCAGATATATGCCTGAAGGGGGTCACGGAGCTCCGATAATGCTCAACCTCGAAGAAAATGTCCTCTGAGGTTGGAATAAAAAGGGCCTTAGAGGTAGCAGGTTGGGTCGAAGCACTCTCCATGAGGCTAAATGAAATCTCACCTAGAGAGAAGGCTACAATAACCCTACAGTTGGGATCTAAAGGGATTGGATGGATCTTGGGGTTGGGATCCAGGTAGACAAAAAATCGAAGCCTCTTCCTTTTTCCCTCTTCGACCTCGTCAATTTGGCATCGAAAGTGAGCTCGGATGTCCTCTTGTTCGAGTTTTTCCTTGTACTCATGGATTAGTCGTTGGTTTTGGGTAAGCAGTGATTCAGGTCAAGGAGATGGTGGGTGGTAAGGAATGGTAGGCTCGGACCCCCACCAAATCTCTTAAGACTGCGACATCTAACAAGAAAGAAAAAGGTGAGGGCTGACAATTTTAAAGAGTGGAAAAGTTAAGATCTTGATAACTCGAGTTTGCAAGCTTGAGATAACGAGATCGCCTTAATCGATCCTGAAGGCTCAAAAATGGAGAGATTAACTCAAATGCCAACACCAAACTATTATAAAGTTCGGGGCATCGAGGGTGCACCCACACGAGAGTGCGGCAGTTATTGTCAGTTTAAAAGTATCCCAGGTTTCTAGGAAAAAAGTGGACAGTTACCCAAAAAGGAGATACTATTGGGATTCGTGAATCGAAACCCTAATCCAAAACCTTTTTTTTCTTAAGCTACATGCAAGCCATATCCTAATATCCCACACCAGAAAAAGGTTCCGTTTTTATTTGTTTTTACCAAAATTTTTGCCTAGAGTTTGTTTCTGAACAACACTTGCCTATACAAATAAAAAACTCCCATTTATAGATAAGATTTCAATAATACAACAAGAACCAAGAAAATTTTTCTCATGCATGAAAAACTAAAAGAATGGTACACAAAGAAAGCAAGGTTCAGAAAACTTACACAAAGTCCGTCGTGGAAACGAGTGGATTGTCTACTGGAGAAGAGGAAGTAGAAACGATCCCACTGAGCTGAAAGTGTTGAGGTTGCGTTGTTTCTATGGTTTGGAGAACATGCAAAGAAAATTCTGGTTCGTGTTTGCTTCTGGTTCGTATTTTCTTTTTTCTGAAGGTGAAAATGCCAAAGTAAAAAATAATGGGGAGGAAGGGAGTATATATATAGGCAAAAGAAATGTCAAAGGTTGGGTAGTTTTGAACCCTTGATTTGAGTTAAAATATGATCCAAAGGACCACGTTTAATTCCAAAAAAACTGGTGGCAAAAAGGGAATAGAAAGGACGTGTGTAGATAAGAGGGTACTCGAGTACTCTCGATGAGCAATCCCCTAGTGATGCGTGTCCACACTTGAGTGTGGTAGATAGGCACATTTTTCGAAGGTGAAGTTCAAAAGTTTCCTTCTCAGAGGATTCGAACCAACACTTTTGAGGGGGCAAAATGTTACACCCCAATTTCGATAATAAAAGGAATAGCCTCGAAATGTCAGCTCGAAATTGTTAGGCTCAAAATAGTTAAACTCGAAATAGTTAAGCCCGTGTAAACGGATGCTAGCAAAACACTTGTGCGAATTATTAAATGGTTCCAGATCTATTACTAGCACTTGAGCATGAGTTGCATCGTTCGAGCCTGAGTTCCAGGCTCGAAGGCACCGACCTTCTCCGAGGAACATGCTCGATGAACTTACCAGATGAGGAGAAGGTTACAACTGGAATGGTGAGCTCGAAGCCTGGACCAGTCTCAAAAGCACGCCAGAAATACGATCGAGCTCAACAACACGTTTTGCACAAGGGATGCTGTTAGGAAATCCCTATTACGTGGGGATTCGTTATTATCAGTTATTAAATCCTTATTGTCATGGGATATTATGTAATCAAGGCATTTATTATATTTATTTCAAATTAATATGATTGATTGTAACTTTCCTGAATCAGAGGAAGATATCTCATGACCAGGTCTATAAATAGTCTAGTCTGATTCATTTGTAGACACGCACAAATTGTACTGGAGAGCCAAATTGCTTTTTGAAAAAAGCTTTGAGAGAGTAGTGAGTAATAATAGTGACTCGTGGACTAGGCAAATTTTAACTGCTGAACTACATAAAAAGACTTTTTAATCCTTCTATCTTTTTTGTATCTGTGTTTAGTGCTCTTCATATCTGAGTTGACGAAAAAAATGGCGTCCACAGTTTGGTGCTTTCATTGAGAGCATTAAGCAAATATTTGTATTTTTTAATCAAAAACCTCATGCATATCATCAATGGTCACTACGAAAAATCTTGGAACTGGTGGACAACCATTGCCACAATTCCTTAAGGAACGAACTCCTTAGACTAAGAACTACCCGCGAAGGCTTGGGAAGCAGCCCATGGAAGATCAAAGCCCCGATGAGGGAAGTGCATCATCCGCCTCCAGGGGCAACCTGCTCCAACCCCCAGGCCCGACGAGGATTTATACTATAATCCCAAAAGGTACGTGCCCATTGTGGAATTGGAGAATCGCAGATTGCGCGACCAGCTGGCTAAAGCCACACGGCGAAATGAGGAATTGGATAGGCAAACCGCTAAAGTATAGGCACCACCTCGGAGGACCAGAGAGCGTACTCGCGAGAGTACGGCTGCCATAATGGCTGAACAAAGGGCTACACAGGCCCAACCGAGGCTCAGGACAAATGTTGGCAATAGTCGTCCTGGGAGAAATACTCAAAATGTTGCTAGGGGCAACCCTACGGTGAATGTAACTTCCCTGAATCAGAGGAAGATATTCTCATGACCAGGTCTATAAATAGCCTAGTCTGATTCATTTGTAGACACGCACAAATTGTACTGGAGAATACTCTGCCAAATTGCTTTTTGAAAAAGCTTTGAGAGAGTAGTGAGTAATAATAGTGACTCATGGACTATGCATATTTTAACTGTTGAACCACGTAAAATGACTTTGAATCCTTCTATTTTTTATGCATTTGTATTTAGTGCTCTTCATATCTAAGTTGACAAAAAACGACGTCAACATCGTGCTTAGACCAAAGGTAAGAAACCTACACCCAATACGTGAAATATGTGATTAGGGCTTGGCCCGGTTTTAAATTTCGATTTAATTAGGGCTTGGAACCCTTTGAATGAGCATGATTATGATTATGCATGTGATTGCTTGATTAAGCATGCGTGAATACTCTATAAGTGAATAATTGTTAAGTGATGTATGCTTGTTTGCATTATCTGATTGAAAAGCATTGACTTATAAGTCAAGGGCGGCAATAGCGCACTGAGCGCTGGTCGATATAGTTAGGCTTAACCATGAGTGTGATATATGCTTAACTGACCCTATGGTCATTGGAAAATTAAAGCGCCAGGTACGCTGAGCCGGCTCTAAGGCTTATTAAATAGAGGATAGGGCAGTGGGCCCCGGGGTGACTTTATAGTCCCATATCCTAAGGAAACGGGCCCCGGTATGACTTATTAGTCATTTGTTTAGGGCAGCGGCCCCAGGGTGACTCTATGTTCACGTATTTAGGGCAACGACCCCCAGTGTGACACTGTAGTCACTTACATGAATAGAATGCATGCATGAGTAGGGATTTTACTGCTAGGCATGCTTATTATGATTTTGTGATATGTTATTAACTACTTATGAGTATGTTTAAGTTTTCTTGTTGAGCCTCGGCTCACAGGTGCTTTGTGGTGCAGGTAAGGGGAAAGGGAAGCTGGACCAACCATGAGTTAGAGAGCTTCGGTGGCGACATGTACATATGCAGCTGCTTGACCACCACGGCCGGGAGTTTCTCAGAGGAACTAGGTTTAAACCCTATTTTTCTGCTTAGGTCAGCTGGTTGTAACTTTTGAAATGTAATTAGCCTTTTAAATGTTATTTTGGGATCCTGTGTATGAACATAAACATCTTATTGAAATGTTTACCCTTTTTGACCAAAAAATTTAACCCTAAACCATAAATCACGTTTATGTCCAAGAGAATCGTTTAGAGAGTCTAACACTATTTTAAACACACAGTGTAACGATCTTGGCTATCCAGGGCATTACAAACCTGGTCGGTTACTGGCTTGTAAGGCCATCACCTGCTGGCCATCTTCGTCCTTGCAGGCTCCTCCTTAAAGCGCTTTATTTACACTTTAAGGGTCTCCAAAGGCCCTTGCTTGATGATGGCCAAATCATTGACCTCGAAGTGCACCTTCCGAACAACTATAAATGGTCTTTAGAAAGCGACAGATAGTTGGTGCCAGGAATGGTTTGCTCCAGGCTGATGCTTCTTGAACCATTCATCTACAGGTCCCGTCAAGCTTAATGTGAAGACGTGGCATCTTGTGTCCTCGGAGACGTGGTGCACCTACATCAATCTGTTGAACTTTGATAGAAGTTTGGAGGGGTCTGTGATCCGCTATAGGGAGTAATGTCTGGCATCTTGAAGCCTCGAGGCAACGGGGCTTCGACAATGTGCGGGGCACACGACTCCCCATCTTCATCCTCGAAGTCGAAGTCTTGACCCTACCTCCTGGGCATCTTCAGCATGATTTCCTTCAAACTCTCCAACTCCGCGCCGAGAGGGTTGTTATTGGCACTCTGTGCCGCATATGCCCCCTGTTCGAGCATGACTTCCCTCCTCCGAGCATTGAGATTGTCTTGGAGGTGTGGTTGTGGTTTTCTCCAGGGGAGGTCCTCTCCTACGAGCATTCAAGTTATATCACAAGTCTTGCTACGCTTCTCGGCGACAGTCATCCTCGGGGAATCCTACTTCTATTTCCTCTTCTTAGTTGACGTATTCATTGTTACCGATACACTTATTATGTGTCCTCGGTTTATGGAGACTTCTCTTTTATTGGCTCCTTGCCTGGGGTTTCCCCGGGACTGGCAAGGTATTGAGGGAACTCCTCCTCCAGGCCTGACCCAATATGTCGTAGCGTACCTAGGCAGAAGTCCATGGGCTCCACAGACATTGTTGGCCTGGTTGTTCCCCTGGGCCCCTGAATGTCAAGGTCATTAGCCCTCCTTGGGATGTCGATGGGCTCGAAAGCCCAACGAATCTTTTTTCTCTTCTTGGAAGGCTCAACCTTCTCCTTCCCATGAGCTTGAAGCGCAGGTGGTGTTCTAGCTGGGTGCATAGGTGGCACGCTAGTTGGCTCCCCTTGCACCATGTTAGTGGGGTGCACAAGAGGCACGCCCGCTGGTTGGACAAGTGGCACTCTAGCTGGGTGCGCAGGTGGCATGCCAACTGGCTGCCTAGGTGGTACTTTACCATGAGAGTCCAATTGCAACCCTTGAGCCGCCAAAGTGTCCTTCATGGTGTTAACCACCTCTTGTAAGACGACGATACTACCCTCTTGAACCTCTATTTTCTGTTCTTGGGAGGCAACTTGGCTTTTAAGGACCACCACTTTTGGTGGCTCCTCCACGTGGAACGACTGGGAGTACTCATTCTCATAGTAGTCGTCTCTGCCCTCACCATCATAGCCCTCGTTTTCGTCATAACCATCGTAGTGGCCCACCTCCGGATCAGCTGGTGGAGGTGGTCAGCCCGACTCTCCTCCCACAGCGGCGGTGGAATGAGAAATTTCTTCTAGTGTTCACCATGGTTGTGACTCGAAGCTTTCTTCAAGCTCTCAATGAAAGCACCAAATTGTTGACTAGCTTTTTCGCTAACAACTAATTGAAATAATGCTCAAAGAAATAAATGGAGACAGAGATTTACGTGGTTCAGGCTATTAATTAACCATAGTCCACGAGTCATTTGTATTAGTATGACAAAAGCTTGGAGGTTTCAAATTTCTATGGAGTTTCAGGCATCGTTTTGGCAATGCTCTTAATACAAAAAATTTGGGATCTATTGCAATGTGTGCCCTAGCCCTATTTATAGATGGTTAAGGGCAATTAATTCTCTAATGAGGAGTAATTACAATTATTCTCCCTTAATGGAGTATTAAATGAACAATAGGTAATGCATTCCATCAATTAATATGCTGGTGGGCCCAGTCGTATCACAGTGGGCCCAATTACTAGGTTTCAACCCACTACTTTTTGGGGTAGCATGTCCCTAACAGTGTTAGGGGGTAGTTGCATATTTTCCCATGTCAAGCGGCGTCGTGAGACATCATGTTTGTCACTTGTACGGACTCGACACCACAGTTCGTGCAACAATAAAATGCCAAACGACTGCTTGTGGTCCAAGGTCGTTGTGCTTGACACCTGGCAATCTACTCCAGGCCCGGAGGAGGAATCTCACAGGCCTGGAGGACTTGACTGAAGGAGATGTGATTTGGAGAGGACATTCTGCATGTGGTTCTCAGGAAGTAGCCTTCCTCGAGGACATACTTCTCCGGTAGTGGTGATCAGGGAACAAAAGGCAAGACTTTCCTTCGGGGTTCTCTAGGCAAGCCCTAAGAGGTTTAGTCAGCTTCTGTGATGACTTAATTACTCTTAATGCATGCCACGTGTCACTGGGTGAAAACACAAGCAACAATTTCTTTGTTTAAATTATAAAGTGAGATATTTTTATATATTTTTTTAACAATACTTTACACAAAATTATATTAAAAATAATTATTAGAATTTGAATACTTACTAATAAATGCTCAAATTTTTAACTCACAAATCTTAAAATAAATTAATATATTTTTAATTCTATATTTTAGAATTATAAAATTATAAACATAGTGAAAAACAATAGACTTTTATTATCATTTTTATTTATATATAATTGACAAATAAAAATTTATTATCATTATTAATGTTAAAATATCAAGCTTTTCATCATGTCTTGCTTTCGAACTAGCTTGTCTGTGCTTTCGTGTCATGTCTTCGGGCTTATCGTGTCATGCCGTGCTAAGGCCTATGTCATACCGTGTCGTGCTAATTTTCAACTTCGTGCCATGTCGTGTCTGGCCCAAGCTCATATTTTTTTGTGTTGTTTCGTTCTCATGTCTCTCGTGCTCATGCCAGTTACATGCCATGTTGAAAGCCCGACACGTATACTAATTATAACTATTGTATACTTTTTTATGTTTTCTTAATAAAGAGATAGTATGCTAAAAAAAATAAAGAGATAGTAGTTTTGTTAAATGTATATATTTATATATTAAATAAATAATTTTAAAAACTTAGCTTCGAGAGGGTTTAAGGGTTTAAGCAAATCCATGGAGCCACAATTTCCTTCCCTCTCCCAACGACTACCAGCGGCCCTGACTCGTCAATATCATTCTTATTAAACTCACCCATTCACACTGATTCCCGCGAGTGTAACTCGTCTAGGACATCCGCCAAACCGACCATGTCCGATTCAGACTCTAAAGCCTCCGGATCCAAAACCCTAGAAAATTCACCGCAGCCTTCGGATCGCCCAATCGACGCGGAGCCCCAAGAGGGGGAAAAGACTCGAGAGGATCCGGGCTACTCAGAGAATGCAAGCTCCGACAGTGGAGGAGGAGAAAGAGATGAGAAAGGAGGAGAGAACGGCGACGAGGGGGAGGGGGAGGAAGAAGGTGAGTGTGGATTCTGTCTGTTCATGAAAGGAGGTGGTTGCAGAGAGAGCTTCATCGCTTGGGAGAATTGCATCGAAGAGGCCGAGAAGAACAAGGAGGACATTGTGGAGAAGTGCTTCCAGGTGACTGGCGACTTGAAGAAGTGTATGGAGGCTCACGCCGATTACTACGAGCCAATTTTGAGGGCAGAGAAGGCGGCGGAGGAGGAGGCCATCAAGGAATTGGAAAAAGAAGCAGCGGCAAATGATTCAGAACAGAATGTGGCTGTGCCTGAGCCTTCAGATTCCGATTCGGACAATTCCCAAGGCATTTCTGCTGAGAAGCATGACGGGTAGTCTGGTTTGTTCATTTTCAATTACAGAATACAGATTATTGTTTTAGAATTTAAGAGGTAGTAAAATTGAGAGGAGGCCTTTTGCTAATTTGATGGCCTTCGAATTTTGCGGATGCAAAAGAAAAAAAAAACAGGGTTTAGAGGCCTTACAGGCCGAGAAAGGAATAAAGAATTAAGCTTTAATTGGATTCACTTGTCAAATAATTGGATACTGGAAGTTTTTGTTTGATTAAACATTGACGACCAATACTTTTTTTATCTGTAAACTGTTTATGTTATTATACAACTTAATTTGATATTGATCTTGAAATTTATATTACTACTGCAATGTTATTTTGTTCTTTGAATTATAATATTTTCTGAATTTTGTGATATTTGAGATAGATTTTGTATTAAACATTAAAGTCCTGCTTGAATACTAATCCTTTATAGTTTTGTAAAATCGTGATCTTTTGGAAGAACCAAATCTTATGGGCTGTCATAGTTTGTTTAATATATTGCATTTGATTTGTGTTTTTGCTGTTCTTTATGTGTGGACCAAATTGGGTTATAGGGTTGTAGACTTTGGCTTGTCTTGAACCTATTGTAGATTGTCTTTAATGGTGGAGTGCTAGTAGAACTCTTTTTCTTACTATTTATACTCAATGACATGGGAATCTTATTACAGATAAAACTAAAAACAAACTTATATTAGGATATTAGCATGTGATCCATACATCAAACAATGAGTATACAGAATGTAAAATGTAAAAGAGAGTGAGAAAAACCCTAAGGGCATTGGTGTAGTGGCAAGGATTGACTTGAGTATCTGTAACTTTGGCAGACGTCTCAAGTTCGATTCTTTTGTAGTTACACAAACCTCTGTTGTCTCCTGGGACCTGCTGTTGGGATGTGTGGGGCCCTGTGGGATTAGTCGGGATGGGGCCCAGACATCCACAGTTATAAGAAGAAAAGAGAGAGAGTGAGGATAAAAGTATTGCAATCACTCCTGTTTTCTTGGTAGATTACTTACTTTTATACAGAACTTGAAATTTTTAAAATGCTGCAATGTTTCTGTGTTCTCTGGAATGTTGTTGAGTTATATTACTAATGAAGTTTGTGGTATAGAAGATTGAATCTATCTTATACCCAACAAAAAGGCTCAATTTTTTTTATTATAATGCATTAGATTTATCTGTTTTTACGTTCTGTATGTGTTGGCAAAATAGGTTAAACATTTCCATGCTTTGGTCTGTCTGCACCTGTATGTTCACGTGTGTGTACGTGTCATGATTGTTAGAACTTAGGTCTTCACCCAATTGAAGTTCTTTCCTTCCGGAACAGAACCACTTGTAGTAGTCAACCTATAGAAATGTCTATACTTTGCAGCTATTTTCATTAATCCTCTAAGAAAGTTCCTCTTATTTCCCTCTACCTGGAACTAGTAAATTATCACATATTAACTTTGATTTTCCCATATCTTATTCTTTGGTTATCAAATTTTATTATAGAACATGGAGAGTTCAATTGTTAGAACTATGGTTTTTCAATCCTTTTCGATCCACCTGATCTCGAGAAGACTTACATATTCAACTGATGTTTTACCTTGAATTTGAAATGTTTGAACCAACGAGATTCTAGTTGCAATAGGAACCGTGGTGTAAGCGTAAGTAACAAACACCTTAAATCATTTTACAGGCTGGAAGAAAATTCGGTTTAAAGGGTAGGGTGCACTTTTATTTCGTTGGGGTCTTCACTGCAAATTGTTTTATCTGTTAATTTTTTAGGCTGTGTTTTACATGTAAGAATGACTGCTAGTGCTAGGTGACGACAATATGAGTTTGTTAATTGCTAGCAACTTGATTTAATTTGTTATCTTTATTGTTATCAAGGATTATTGTCAAAAATTAGGAGTTGACATTCTAGTACTAGTGGCTATTATATGCTTTCAAATGTCACTTGCTTGTTAAATGTGATTTTTTTTCACATTGTCGTACTAAGAGCACTCCCAACAGATAAAATAGCCAAAATCTAAAATTTTTGCTAAAAAGTAGTAAAATAGTGCTCCAAAGGATGAGCTATTTTATATCAAATTTACCTTAGACTACTATTCCTTAGCTAAATGTAGGATTACTATTCACTATGTAAAAATATTTTATTATTTTTTACACTCCCACTTATTCTCTTTTTTTTTTTTTAACAGAGTGTGTATCTTTTATATATATATCTCTTCTATTCTATATAATAAGTGTGTAGATAACAAAAAAAAATTATTTTAACGATTTGTTTTGTTAACTTTAACAAAATATTCTAAATATTTAACGGAATATATTTTTAAAACTAACTTAAGAATAGATTTTTATAAATTATATTCATATAAATTTAAATATTATAAAATGTCATTATTATAATAATATGTAATGTAAAACTACATATATAATAATTACATTAATATAAATTCAAATGTTATAAAATATCATTATTATAATAATATATAATACAATACTAGATATTTAATAACTATATTAATATAAATTCAAATGTTATAATATATTATTACGATAATAATATATAATCCTATTTTTTTTACTAATTATATTAATATGAATTCAAATATTACAAAATATTATTATTATAATAATATTTAATATAAGACTAGATATTTAATACTTATATCAATGTAAATTTAAATATTATAATAATATATAATACATAATCTTAATTTTTATTAAAAAAATTATCAAACAAGACTAGATATTTAATAACTATATTAATATAAATTTAGATGTTATAAAATATTATTATGATAATTATATATAATCATTTTTTTTTCTAATTATATTAATATAATTTCAAATATTATAAAAATATTATTATTATAATAAAATTTAATACAAGACTAGATATTTAATACTTAAATTAATATATAATACATAATCTTACTTTTTATTAAAAAATTATCATTTATGTTTAAAAATGTTATCATATTATATGAATATTTAAAAAAAATCGTAAACAGGTTTAATTTTTCATTTAATATGTTTATGCTATTTTTATATATATAATATTGTTTATTTGTTTAAAATATTTATATGACAATGATACAAATTTAATAAATATAATTAATCAATTATAAAAATAAAACTTAGAAAACGTGTATCTAGTATAAATATATATATATATATAAAGTGTGTGTATTTATTGTGTGTCTATATCTCTTCTTTAGAAATTTTTTGTTTTAACGGTTTTTTATTTTTTTTCATTAACTTTAATGGAATATACTTATATATAACATAATATTCTTATATTTTACGGTAGATTGTAAACATGATTTAAACTTAAATCAAACTATATAAATAATTAATTAAACAAATTAAAATATGATATTTTTGACATATTTTACGATGACAATTATTTAAAATTAATAAAACTATATGTTTTATAACTTAAATAAAATTTAATTAAACTTAAACTTCACGTATTAGAATAACATCATATAAAACATAATATAATCTACTATCCTTAATATATTATATTAACAACTACATTGTTGACACCGTTTTTCGTCAACTTAAATTGTAGAGCAATTAAACAATAAAACAATAAAGCAAATGAATAATGAAGAAAAACAAGAGGATTTTTACGTGGTTCACCACTTAATTCTGCCTAGCCCACGAGTCTATGTTATTAAGACTTGGGAGTTTTCTGGAAATTCTTCAGAGATGAACTACCCAGAGTTTTCTCTCCAGAAAACCAAAAATCGGTCCTTTACAATTGGTGATTCATTCTCTATTTATAGAGAAGGTTGCAGAATTCATTCCCACATATTTCGGGAAGATATTCTGTAAATCAATTGAAATAATGATATTAAATGCATTATCTCCTATATACACGGAAACGTCCCCTGAAGATTGGGAATGGATAAAAGATTAAATGATATCCCTTAAATATTGGGATTGCACAACAATAAACATGTTCACACGTAATGGGCTATCCCAGGTGATTCATCAGATCTTCGAGATCAGCAATTGGCATTGAGTCTGTCAAGACTTATGGGTCAATCACGAGCTTGTCACCCAACTTCATGCTATGCTCAGGATAGGTAGGTACTGATGAGGCTGTCACACCTGAGCTTGCACC
This sequence comes from Humulus lupulus, assembly GCF_963169125.1. Lineage (NCBI taxonomy): Eukaryota > Viridiplantae > Streptophyta > Magnoliopsida > Rosales > Cannabaceae > Humulus > Humulus lupulus. The sequence continues at coordinate 98,607,411 of NC_084795.1, read as the reverse complement.
CCGAGCTCAAGCTATCCAGTCTGAAGGCAATTGATGAAAAATATATTTAAGCATCATGCCATTGCCCATTGCGATCTCAGAGAATATTCGAGGTTACACATCCTCGAGGTCGTTGTTTTACTTCAGAGAGGTTTAACGGTTGGACCATATGATGTCTTCATACATTTCGAGCTCACACCTGACGAGCCTTGTTTTCGGGGTCATAACTTCTTATCTCGAAATCTGGGTGTAACATACATAAACTTCAACAAAAATTAATTAATTAATTAATTAAAATTGGATATTTTAAAGATATTTTATGATAACTTAAATAATTAAATCATATTTATTTAAAAATAATAAATTCATACAACGATTAAATGATATCCCTTAAATATTGGGATTGCACAACAATTAACATGTTCACACGTAATGGACTATCCCAGGCGATTCATCAGATCTTCGAGATCAGCAATTGGCATTGAGTCTGTCAAGACTTATGGGTCAATCACGAGCTTGTCACCCAACTTCACGCTATGCTTGGGATAGGTAGGTGCTGACGAGGCTGTCACACCCGAGCTTGCACCCCGAGCTCGAGATATCCATTCTGAAGGCAATCGATGAAAAATATATTTAAGCGACATGCCATTGCCCATCGCGAGCTCAAAGAATATCGAGGTTACACATCCTCAAGGTCGTTGTTTTACTTCAGAGAGGTTTAACGATTGGACCATATGATGTCTTCATACATTTCGAGCTCACACCTGACGAGCCCAGTTTTCTGGGTCATAACTTCTTATCTCGAAATCTGGGTGTAACATTTTTCCCCCTCAAAAGTGTCAGTTTAAATCCTATGAGAAGGAAACTTTTGAACTACCGTTCTTGGAAATTGTACCACCAATTGCACTCGAGTGTGGACACGCGTCAGCCAGGTATTAACTAATTAGAGTACTTGAGTGCCTTTTACACCACACGCACGTCCATCCGCCTGCCAACTTTATGGCACCACTCTCTCATTTGTCCCAGCCATTTAATCAGATATCAAAATTGGTCAAGGGTCCAGATCGTTTCGTCGTTTGGTATCCTTTGGGGACCTATATATACGCCATCGTCTTCTTCATTTCACTTTTAGATTTTCAAGCTTCCAAAGAAAAGAGAAGAACAAAAACCCAGAACTTAAAAACCCGTTCTACTGTTGTATGTTCTCCAAGCCGAGAAAACAAAGCACTGTCGGTCTGTTTCCGTGAGATCGTTTCTGCAACCTCTCCTTCGGTCATCCATTTCTCTGTTTCCACCATCTACATTGTGTAAGTGTTTATTCTTGATCCCCATATGTTTGTGTATATACTTTGTTTTTTCCATGCATGTTTATTGTTGCAGTAGCATTTAGGTACATTTACTAGTTTTATACTAGAATGCTTCAATCAATACCGTGTAGTTTTTAGGCTCTTTTGTTGTTAAGATTTTTCAAACCCAGATTTTTGCATTTTATTGGGTTACCTTGATTTCAACTATCGTATCATGTAGACAAAGAAACTGGGTACAGGATTAGGGTTTTCAAATTGCACGTTTCCCAAAAAATTCACTTTTTGGGTAACCGCCAACTTTTTCCCTGAAAATCCGGGATTCTAAAAAATAAATCCAATTTTCCCCTTTATGTGGAATACACGCTCTGAGCCTAATCTTGCTCTTTTGACCGAGCTCGTTCCATAGTCTCGAGCATTCAAGCTCAGACTATCTTGATTTTTATTATTAATCTTCTTGTTCGTCTAGCCCTCACCCTTTTTCTTTCTTGCTAGATGTCGCAAAATTTGGAAAAGCAGTGGGGGTCAAAACTCGTGATTCCTTACTCGCTGGCAACTCCGAGCCCGGAGTCAACTTTTACTCGGAATCAACGCTTGATTCGGGAGCACAAACTAAGGCGTGAGCAAGAAGACACCCGAGCTCACTTTCGTCGTCAAATCGACGAGGTTGAATAGAGAAAAAGGAAGAGACTTAAGGTCGCCATCTACCCAGATCCAGACCCCGAGTCTAGACCAATCCCCCTCAATCCCACTCTTAAAGTGACGATCGCATTCAAACCGGACGATCTCCAATTTTCACTGATGGAAGAACCCTCAAATCCCCCTTCTACTTCGCAGCCAACCACCATCCCCACCTCGATGGGAGAATTTTCGAGGCCAAGCATTATTGGAGCTCGATTTCTTCACTAGGGTAGATCTCTGACATCTTGGCCCTTCATGGAATTGGACTATCAGGTTCGCTGAGGTGTCGAGCTCCAACCTCCCACGAACGAAGCTGCCGCGCCCCAGGAGATGGTAATCCCGACAGTAAGTTAAAATATGCGGCTTGGAGCCATGAGCACATGAGGGCAGGTGCCTTATTGCCCTTGAAGTCCTTTTTCAAGGACTTTTTGGATTTCGTCGAGCTCGCTACCTTCCAACTCAACAACAACTCATACAGGATTTTTTTAGCCCTAACGTCGCTTTACCACGAGCTAAAGTGGGAAGGACCTTCACCAAAGGAGATTTTGTATCTCTTTAGCTTGAAAAGCAATCCCTCCCGAGATCGGGGTGGAGACGGCTTCTACTATCTCTCGAGCTATCCCAAGGAGAAGAAAATCTTCGAGGATCTACCGAACCATCCCCCCAACTTCAAGTTGGCTTTCTTTTGGACAGATGGCTTGGCTCCCTCCAGATACTATTCGTTTAGACGAATCCGTAAGTATATGATAATCCGTAAGTATACGATTTTTTTATTTATTTTTGCGCTCGAATTTTTTACTTAGGCTCGAACCACTCATAATATGTTCACTTCTTCAGCCAATTATCTTCAACCTACTCCCACCGATGAGATGAAGGAGCACAAGGAGACCTTGCTTCAACTCCCTTATGGTAGGCGTTCCCTTTCCTATCTTCTTCATGAAGACAGGCTTCGAGCTTATGGTCTCTTGGAGAAGGATCAATCCACAAACGACTGGTCCAACAAGAAATACACCAAGTGGGAGTTTGTGCCTCTCCCAACCGGCATCCTTCCTACGAGGCAAAGCTCTGAGACACGATCCCCAGATCGACATCGCAGGAGTCCACGCTCAGGGAACGAGGCCAATGACGAGGCTTCGAGCTCGAGCGACAGAGATACGGTCATCCTTAGCTCGGACTTATGGCCTCCTTAGCTACTTAAGCATAAATCCAACACTTTAATCTTGTGTGAAGATGATAGGAACCACTTTTATGTATGGTCCTGGGTAGATGAGAGGGTTCATAGGTTTGATAGTTGGCTAGGGAAGTACGATACTATGTATAGTCTGAACGAGGTCTGTGATGGAATAGTTGTCCAATACGGGACAAATGATTATAGGGACATTTCGAGGTTGACTTCCACATATAGGGAAGGGACTCCCCCTGCCTCTTCCAAAGATGGGGGAATTATGTGGTTGCCGAGCACAAGCTGGGGGAGAGTTCTAGTTAGGTTCCTCATTACTTGTCATTTTATTCCTTGACTGCCTGCGTTATGCTAACTTTTTGTGTCTTGGAATTTCTTATAATGTGGTGTGATTGTGTAGGTACTATGGACTCCGATCTCGACACCGTGCTCGCCAGTGGTGAGGGGGCTAAGAAGAGTAAGCACCCAAGAGCCTCGCAGAAGTCTGATCGGCCTGCCAAGGTCTCTAAGAGGACTGAGAAGGCCCCTCCTCCCCCAACTCCCATTGCTACGAGCCCGGCCGTGGATCCTACCTCCCAGGTCGAAGCTTCCACCACAGGTGTCCCCCCTGTGCCTCCTGCCATCATGGTCCGCTCAACGCTCGGCCCACTTCCGAAGAAGCCCATGACCTCCAAAACACGCCTGTTGTCGATTTTCTACTAATGTTGATGAGTATGTAGTTGACAATGCTGCCGGGACCCATGAGGCTACACTTGGCTCGGACATTCTATCTCGGGTAGGCCAGAGCATTAGCGGCTTTGAGGCTCCCCAGTGGTAGTTTTTGAATAATGCTCGGGACTGCAACACTCTTTACGACAAGAGTGTCGAGCTCACTACTGCAGTAACCTCTCTCACCTTATTATTTGTTGTAATTTTGCTTAGTGTATGTTCTAACTTGATTTGTTTGTGTGTCAGTCTCTTACTAACTTTGCTCAGCTTAATTACAAGTTGAACAATGAGGTCCATTCGAGCATGTCCTATGCCCAAGAGTCAAAGGATCTTTAAATCAAGCTTGTTGATGAGTTCAAGGCCGCAAAAGCAGAGATGGAGGCTGGAGCCAAGCAGATGAAGGCCAGGATAATCGAGCTTGAGAAGCTGAATGTCAGGCTCGAGGAGCTTGAGAAGATCAATGCCAATCTTGAGAAGGAGAAGAAGGACACCTTCGAGATAATGGAGGGTGAAAAGGCTCATCTTCTCGAAGAGTTCAAGGAGAAGAAGGATCGGGTGGTTGACCTGGCCATGTATAGGATATGGGCCAGTAACGTCGATCTCGATACCAGCTTCCTAGGCTCTTTTGAGGAAGAGCTCGTGGCCAAATGGCAAGCTCGGCTTGATGCGGAGGAGGCTGCTCGGAAGGAGTCAGAGAAGGCTAAGGAGGATGCTGAGAAGGCTAAGGAGGGCGCTCCTTCCTCCTAAATCTTGATCCGGGGCTGCGTCCCTTTGAAACCTTTGTAATAGTTTTTATCTTTTGTTTTCTATGTCCTAGGGGCTAAGCCAATTTATAGCTCGTAAAAGAGCTATTTTCTTATGATATTAATAATACCGTATTTGACTTTACTTTAATATTTTTGCTTTACATTTCTCAAGTCGAAATATTTCAAGCAATTTATATTAAAAGTGTCCTTATGTCTATTTATTCATACAAACACATGGTGGATTTAAGCTCGAGCCTCAATGCATTCATGCACAGTTTACTCGATGTATCCGTGTCCGATCTCGTTACTTGTCAAGGTCGGAACTTACTTTTACCATGCACTCGAAAGTACTTATATGGCGTGTAATGCAAGTATTTTAGTTATATCCTGCTTTTCTAGTTACTTTTCCTCGTCCTCGGGTAGCTCCCCAAAGTTATGAGGTCGAAACTATCTTTTGCAAGATATTCTAGCCTTGATCTCGACTTAGCTTGAAGTAGGTTTATTTATATTCCAACTTTCTGTCAATTAGTTTTAGCTGGTTTGTTCCAAACCTATTTAGGTCGTGTTTTTGGTTCGTAATCCATACACATATATTTTTGATCTAGTTATGTCTAGATCACGCATTTGGTTTTATCCAAATTACCTTGCTTCACGCATTTGGTTATATCCAAACACTTCTATTTTTTAATAATTTGGTCACATCCAAATTATGTCCAAACTATCTTAGCTTGCGTATTTGGTTATGTCCAAACACTTTTATTTTTTAATAATTTGGTCACGTCCAAATTATGTCTAAACTATCTTAGCTTGCGTATTTGGTTATGTCCAAACACTTTTATTATTTAATAATTTGGTTATGTCCAAACTATCTTACCTCGTGTATTTGGTTATGTCCAAACACTTTTATTCTTTTCGTGTATGCTATTTTTTTTATTTTTTCAAGCTTACGGTATATATACCACTAATGCCCCCTTAATATCCTATGAGTGTGACCATAGGTTATTAAATTAAGAGTGGTTGCAAAAAATACAGCATATTGAAACGAAAATGAACTTTATTCGAAATTGAACAATTTATTAATAATAGCATAGTAAAGAAAAACAAGCACGGTTACAGGTGACATCATTCCTACACTATATATAGTAAGGTCGTAGATGTTCGCCATTCCATGCTCATGGTACCAAATCCCTGTTCAATCTTGCCAATTTGTAGACGTCAGGTCGGATAACCGATTTGATCTGATAAGGTCCTTCCCAATTAGGCCTGAGCACGCCAGCAGTCGGATCCCACGTAGCTAAGAACACATGCCTTAGCACCAAGTCTCCCAAGCCGAATTTTCTGTCTTGAACCTTTTTATTGAAATACCGGGTAGCTCGTTGTTGATATGCTGCATTTTTTAGTTGAGCCTTGTCTCGTCTTTCTTCAATCAGGTCTAGACTTACTTCGAGCTAGGATTGGTTCGAGGCTTGATCATAAGCATGGCTACGAATGGTGGGTATTTCGACCTCAATTGGTAGCATAGCCTCGCATCCATATGCCAGAGAAAAAGGGGTATGTCCTGTTGATGTATGAGTTGTGGTTCGATATGCCCACAAGACTTGGGGCAATTCTTCGGGCCATTTTCCCTTAGCTTCTTCCAATTTCTTCTTCATAGAACTCTTCAGGGTTTTATTCACAACCTCAACTTGGCCATTCGCTTGGGGATGGGCCACAGAGGAGAAGCTCTTTATTATCCCATTTTTCTCACAAAAGTTGGTAAACAGTTCACTATCGAACTGAGTACCATTTTCCGATACTATCTTCCTTGGCATTCCATATCGGCAGATTATATTTTTTTACCACAAAGTCCAAGACTTTCTTTGAGGTAATTGTTGCCAGAGGTTCGGCCTCGGTCCACTTCGTAAAGTAATCTACCGCGACTACTGCGTACTTAACTCTGCCTTTGCCAGTTGGCAACAAGCCTATGAGGTTAATTCCCCAGACCACAAATGGCCATGGGGAGGCCATCATAGTTAGCTCAGAAGGTGGAGCTCGTGGGATTTTGGTGAACCGTTGACACTTATCGCATCTCTTGACGTAATCAAATGAGTCTGCTTTAATAGTGGGCCAGAAGTATCCTTCGCGTATAATTTTCTTAGATAGGCTATGCCCCCCAGTGTGGTCCCCACGTAATCCTTCATGTATCTCTTCTAGGATCTTCTTAGCCTCGAGTGGAGTCACACATCGGAGTAGTGGCATAGAGTATCCTTTTCGATATAGCCTTCCTTCCACAATAGTGTATCTGGGAATCTGATACATCAGTTTTCGAGCCTTGTTCCGTTCTACTGGGAGAATGCTGGTTTCAAGGTACTCAACTATTGGGGTCATCCAGGTTGTCTCGGAGTTAATCATGTATACATATTCATGTTCAAGCTCGCTTATACTAGGCGGTGATAGATGCTCGATTGGTAGAATGTTCAGTTCGTCGACCTCGGTGGATGCGGCAAGCCTGGCTAGGGCGTCTGCATTCGAATTTTGTTCTCGGGAAACCTACTCTATTGTGTAAAACTCGAAATGTTTGAGAGCTACTTTTGATTTTTCTAAATATGTAGCCATTCTTGTCCCACGAGCCTGGTATTCCCCTAAAATTTGGTTGACCACCAACTGGGAGTCACTGTAGCAATGTATCGCCTTAGCCTTGAGTTCCTTGGCTATTCGAAGTCCTACCAGTAGAGCTTCGTATTCAGCCTCGTTGTTGGATGCTTCGAAGTCAAATCTCAAAGCAGAGTGAAATTAACTCCCAGTTGGGATGATCAGTATGATTCCTGCCCCCGACCCATTTTCGTTGGAAGACCCATCGACATAAAGTTTCCACAGCTCGCGGGCTGGGGTTATAACTTCGTCGTCAGTCATTCCAGTGCATTCCACTATGAAGTCTACCAAGGCCTGCCCTCTTATGGTTGTCCTTGTATGATAAGTGATCTCGAATTGCCCGAGCTCAACAGCCCATTTTAGTAATCGGCCTGAGGCTTCTGGCTTGGATAAGACTTGTCGTAGTGGTTGGTCGGTCAGCACATGGATGGGGTGCGCTTGGAAGTAAGGTAGAAGCTTTTGAGATGAGTGAATTAGGCTGAGAACCAACTTCTACATTAAGGGGTATCTTGATTCTTCCCCCAGTAACCTTTTGTTGACATATTATACTGGCTTTTGCACCTTCTGTTCTTCTCGGACGAGCACGGCGCTAATGGTGTGCTCAATTGTAGCGAGATATAGGTACAAAATTTCTCCTGTGATAGGTTTCGACAAGATAGGAGGCTCCACGAGGTGCTTCTTGAGCTCTTGAAATGCTAGCTCGCATTCCTCTGTCCACTCGAATTTTTTTCCCCCTCTCAAAAGGTTGAAAAATGGAAGATAGCAGTCTGTAGATTTCGAGATAAACCTACTTAATGTCATCATCCGTCCAGTCAAACTCTGGACATCCTTATGCTTTCGAGGTGAGGGCATGTCAATTAACGCTTGGATCTTGTCAGGATTAGCCTCTATTCCCCGAGCATTCACAATGAAACCTAGGAACTTCCCCGACGATACTCCAAAATAGCATTTCTGGGGGTTGAGCTTCATGTTGTACTTTCGTAGCATGGCAAAGCATTCTTCAAGGTCGTCTACATGGTTATTGTTATGTTTAGATTTAAATAAAATATCATCAACATAAAATTCCATGTTATTACCTATCTGTTCGGAGAACATCATGTTTACGAGTCGTTGGTATGTGGCTCCAGCATTCTTGAGCCCGAACAACATGACATTGTAGCAATACAGTCCTTTATCTGTCACAAAACTCATATGCTCTTGGTTTAGGGCATGCATGGCAATCTGGTTTTATCCAGAATAAGCATTCATGAACGACATAAGTCCATGCCCAGCTGTGGCATCTACGAGCTAGTCGATCCGAGGTAGGGGAAAGCAGTCCTTAGGACATGATTTATTGAGGTCTGAGTAATCAATACAGGTTTGCCATGTTCCGTTAGGTTTCGGAACTAGTACCGGGTTAGCGACCCAATCCGGGTAGAAGGCATCTCATATGAATCGATTTGCCTTCAACCTGTCAACCTCTTCCTTTAGGGCCTTCTTCCTGTCGTCGTCCAGGAGTCTTCATTTTTGCTGCTTCGGGGGGAAGCTCTTGTCAATATTAAGAGTGTGGCTTATCACATTCAGACTTATCCCTACCATGTCCGAATGTGACCACGCGAAAACATCCTGGTTCTTTTTCAAAAAGCAAATTAATTGCTATTTCGTTTCTTCCGAAAGGTTTTTCCCCACCTTCACAGTTTTCGGGGGGTCAACCTCTTCAAGCTTGACCTCTTCGAGCTCCTCTAACTGCTCGAGCTCAGCCCTTTCTTCTATTCTCGGATCAATTTCTTCGTCTATCTCGAAGACTATCCCATCCTTATTCTGAATTACGACAAGGGTCTGTGCACTTGTCTGTTTCTTTCCTCTAACATAAATGCTATAGCATTCCCTCCCTGCGAGCTGGTCCCCTTTCAGAGTCCCGATGCCACTAGAAGTCAGGAACTTGATGGACAGATGCCTTATAGACAAAACTACCCCCAGCGCTATTAGGGCGGGTCTCTCGAGCAGTACGTTGTAGGCCGATGGCAGATCCACTACTACAAATTCCATCATCTTGGTTGTCGAGACCAGGAAGTCTCCCAAGGTTACGGGGAGTTCGATGGATCCCATACAGGCAATCCCTTCTCCTAAAAATCCATACAACGTTTTTGCATAGGCCTTTAGGTCGCGAAGCATGAGTCCCATGTTTTCTAAGGTGGCCTTGTAGAGGATATATACTGAGCTCCCGTTATCAACCAGGACTCGATGTACCCTCTTGTTCGCGAGCTGAAGGGTGATGACCAGCGGGTCGTTATGAGGAAATTGTACATGAGGTGCATCGTCCTCAGTAAAAGTTATGGGTTGAGATTCAACCCTTTGCTATTTTGGAGCTCTGGGTTTGGGTTCGTAGGGAGACCCGTCACCAGTTTTCAGTTCATTCACATATCGTTTCTGGGCGTTCCTGCCCGATCCTGCAATGTGTGGTCCCCCCGAAATGGTCATGACATCTTCTCCATCAATCGGAGGGGTTCGTTCGTCCTCCCTTGCTCGGGAGTTTTTATTCTGGGCAGGTGGAGCTGCTACTGCCCTCTGGCTTGTGGAAGCCTGATTAGGGTTTTGATTCCTAACATATTGCCTGAAATATCCTCTTGATATCAGGCCTTTGATCTCATCTTTTAATTGCCGGCACTCATTGGTTGTATGTCTGATATCCCTATGGAATCTGCAGTACTTGTTGGAGTCTCTTTTCTCTTTTTGGTTCCTCATAGGGTCTGGGCATCTGAAAGGGACCTGGTTTTAATTAGCCAGGTAGATATTCTCCCGAGACTCATTGAGCTCGATATACACTTTGTATACGGAGAAATATCTTTCCCCTTTCTTCTTCTTTCCCCCTTTCGCCTCGAGGTTATTCCCTTCATTCTTCTTCCTTTTAGAAGGGTTGTCCCCAGGGGGTTTTGAGGTCGTAGGATCTGCCGAGGTCGAGGCAGAGTTTGCGTTTGTTGTTGTAGTTATGGGCTGAGAGGTCATATTTAATGCTGACCTCACCTCTTCTACATTAACAAACCTCTGAGCTCGTCGATTGAACTCGGTTAAGGACCTTACGGGCTTCCTCTGCATATCCTCCTAGAGAGGACTTCCAGGCATTACTCTGGCTCGGACAGCCATTAAATGGCCACTATCGTCGATGTCACGAGCTCGGGCGACTTCCAAATTAAACCTTGTGAGGTAACTTTTCAATGTTTCATTCGGCTGCTGTCGGACATTGGTCAAGGCAGACGCCTCGGGCCTAATTCCAACCATGGCTTTGAATTGCTTCTTGAAATATCTAGATAATTGATCCCAAGAAGCAATCGAATGTCTCTTATACTTCTCAAACCAGTTCTTCGTTGGTCCCGTGAGCGAGGCTGGGAACAGCATGCATCTGAGCTCGTAGCCCACATTATTGGCTCTCATGATTGTGTTTAACGTACTTAAATGACTGTAGGGATATGAATTCCCATCAAATGGTGGGACATGAGGAATTTGGAATCCCTGAGAAAATGGGGTGTTGGAAATATGGGGGGCAAAGGGTTCGAGTTCTTCGTCGAACTCTTCGTCCTGATCCCGACTTCGTTCATTTTGTAAGAGCCTGAATGCTCTTTTCAATTGTCCAATCCTTTCTTGGACTAGATCCATGGGGGGTCTGACTTGAAGCAGTGGGAACTGGTTATCGTTGATTACAACCCTAGTTTCGCGCCTTGGTACGGGGTTCTTGCGCCCATTGAGATGATCCCTCAGATTTGGGTTCGATGGATTATCATTCCCCGGGTTATGGTTAAGGTGTTCTCGTAAATCTGGGTGATCCCTTTGATTCCCAGTATTTCTACGTCCCTGGTCATACATACAGACCGATCTAGTGTCTCCCGAGCCTTCACTGACATGGGTCGTTGCACAGTTGTTTCGAGATGGGTTCCTTGCCGGTTGCCTCGTCTCAATAGTGTGAGACCGAGACATTTGGCTTCTCGTGGGTTGGGTACTTTTGGGAAACTTATACATGATCTTTATTTATTTTCATGTAGATCTAATATTAAACAAATTAATATGAGATAACCTAGAACAAGTTCTAAAATTGAATTCAAAGAGAAACAAGGACAAGAATACTTACAATATACGCAGCGGAATGAAATAGTCCTTCCTTTAGTTTCTCTAACTCTTGAATCCTTTCTGTCGCAGAGTATTATCAAGAAACTGAACTGATCTTCTATTTTCTTCACAGTCTTCCAATATATCCTTAGAATCACCTAGACTAGTGTGGGCAATTCTCAACACATGAGATAGATAAAGAGAGAAGAAGAGAAAACAACAAAGAGGCTTAGAAAAGGACTTGTGTTTAGAGATAATCTAAAACTATTAGAAAATCTGACTTATGACTTATCAAACTTATGTTTTGACTTCTCTCTAAGCTCTCCTTTTATAGACTCAATTAGGTCATTTAATTTAATTAAAAAATCAATAAAATAATAGCCATTTTAAAGCCCTAGGTCGAAATTATCATGGACTTTAGGCCCGTGAAATTTCTCATTTGATTATAAGCCCGTTGGACTTAAAATCAAGGTCTGTATTATTTTCTATTGATTTAATTAATTAAATAATTATTTAAATCCTTTATCAAACAAAATATTTATAATTTGAACATTGATTTAAACTTATTTATTAATTTAGATACCAATTAATCTTAATTAATAAATTTGTCATAATTTCTCTTTTCTTCTCAAAATTACATAACTCTGTTAAACTATCCAAAATTAACTTGGTCAACTTTGATAACTCTAATTGATAATTAAATTAATTAATTGAGACTATCTAGATAATTTTAACCAAGGTACAATGGGGACCATGGGCCTATGAAATCAAGCTCCAATAAGTTATCATAAATCTAACAAATAAATTTACTAACTTATTAATTCATCATGACTCCACTATAGACTCGGAATTGCACTCTTGAATTCATAGAACGCTATATAACAAATATAGATACGCTATTAATTATCCATTGCTACAACCATAATTGTCACTTAATCCTCTATAGACGGTCTACAATGAGATAGGACTAAAATACTGTTTTACCCCTCATTGTATTTTATCCTTAAAACACTTAGTTCCTTGTAAATGATATTTCAGTAAACTAATTTAATTACTGAAATGAGATCTATATCATTTAACACATTGATCCAAACTAAAAGGAAATCATTGTTTCACTTCTTCATCAGAAGTTATAGATGTTCATATCTATGATTAACACTCCCACTCAATTATACTACTGAGTTCCCAAGATGTAAGTATGGGCTAGTCCGTAGGGTAAGCTGGTAACGAACACGTCAAAGAACTCAAATAATACGATCAGTTAGAATACTAACAACTCAGAATTGATATTGAATTGACCTATGGTCAACTATATGATATGACTAGAATAAATAATAACGGTATGTTTACTTATCTTATCAATTGTCAATATCGGTCCTGTCCGATGTAACAAATACATCCGATCTTATCTACTTTGCTAATGTTTTGGAAAGAACATAACACTGTAATGTGTAAGTAGATCATATCGTAGATTGGCAAGTCAATGTAAATCCGGTGCACTGACTAATCTTAGGACTAACTTATTTTGAACATATAATCATATTTATATTCCACTGTGATTACGTCACTATAAATAAGATTAGCTATATGCTCGGGATTTAATAGAAGTTTATATTAAACAATAATCATGAAAATAAAACATGTGAGCAAAGTGATTGACCAAGTCAAAAAATGATTTCTATTATTTTATTGATAATAAAATGAGATTACAAAGAATTTGGGTTTTAATTAGGGCATAAAACCCCAACAAACTCCCACTTGCACTAATTGAAACTAATGCCTTAATTCTACTAATCCCATTTCCTTGATATGCTTATCAAATGTAGCTTCTGGTAGTGTCTTTGTAAACAGATCTACAAGATTTTCTTCAGTTGCAATCTTCATAACCTTTACATCTCCCCTGGCCACATATTCTCGAATAATGTGATACTTCATTTCTATATGCTTACTCCTCTTGTGACTTCGAGGTTCTTTCGAGTTGGCTATCGCTCCTGTATTGTCACAAAACAACACAAGCGGTTTATCCATTTCTGGAATAACACCAAGATCCGAATAGAACTTATTTAGCCAGACTATTTCCTTAGCTACTTCTGACGCGACTATGTACTCAGTCTCCATGGTGGAATCTGAGATTGCAGATTACTTTACGCTTCTCCAAATCACAGCTCCACCCCCCAAGATTAAACACCATTCCAGAAGTAGACTTCCTGTCATCGACATCAATCTGAAAATATGAATCGGTGTAGCCTACAGGATTCAGAACACCACCCTTGTAGACTAACATATAATCCCTAGTCTGTCTCAAATACTTCAGGATATGCTTAATTGCTATCCAATGTTCCGGTCATGGGTTTGACTGATACCTGCTCACTACTCCCACTGCATAGCAGATATCTAGTCTATTACACAACATAGCATACATCAGACTTCCAACTGCAGATGCGTAAGGAACTTTTCTCATTGCATCTTCCTCTTCAGGAGTCTGGGGAGACTGCTTCTTTGAAAGATGAATTCCATGGCGGGACAGTAGACGTCCTTTCTTGGAATTTGTCATTGAGAAACATTCAAGCACCTTTTCTATGTAAGCTGCTTGAGATAGAGCTAAAAGTTTGTTCTTTCTATCCCTGATGATCTGGATACCTAGAACATAACTTGCTTCACCCAAATCCTTCATCTGGAATTGAGTGCTCAGCCAATTCTTCACATCTGATAATTTCTTAACATTGTTTCCAATGAGTAAGATATCATCTACATAAAGAACTAGGAATACCACTATTTGATTTGCCTTCAGTTGGTAAACACAAGGATCATCAATATTTTGTTCAAAGCCATAGGTTTTGATTATTTCATCAAACCTAAGATTCCAGGAACGAGAAGCTTGCTTAAGTCCACAGATGGACCTATTCAACTTGCAAACTTTTCCTTCTTGTCCAGCTACTTTAAATCCTTCTGGCTGATCCAAATAAATGACTTCGTCAAGCTTTCCATTAAGAAAAGTTGTCTTGACGTCCATTTTCCAGATCTCATAGTCGAGAGCAGCTGTTATGGATAGGAGGATGCGAATGGATTTGAGCATGGCTATCGGACTAAAAGTTTCCTCATAGTCCACGCCTTCTCTTTGGGTATAACCCTTTGCCACTAATCGAGCTTTATAAGTCTTGATATTTCCATCAACACCTCGTTTCTTCTTGTAGATCCACTTGCACCCAGTGGCCCTAAAGTCACTAGGTGCTTCCACAAGATCCCAGACAGAATTTGAGTACATGGAATCCATTTCCTATTTCATGGCTTCGAGCCATAGTTCCTTTTCAGAGCTAGCCATTGCCTATTTGAAAGACAACGGATCATCATCACTAGTGTCACCAACAACCATATTGGTTTCACCATCCAAACCATAGCGAACTGGGTTCCTAGAAACCCTCCCACTACGACGAGGCTCCGTGACTATTTGCTCAGGAACAGTGGTACTTTCTTCATTTAAATCGACTTGCATTGGCTAGACATGAAGAGTGGGAATTTCATCATCAACTTGCGTTGATGACGATGGAACATTGGTTGGAGTCAATTCCTTAACCATCTCCTCTAAAACTACTTTGCTGTGAGGTTTAAAGTTCTGGACATAGTCATTTTCCAGAAAAGTAGCATTCGTAGAAGTAAACACTTTTTTTTTTTGAATGACTATTGAAAAGTCCACCCCGAGTAACTAAGCATGCATCTAACCATTTCCAATAAAGTTCTATTCCGACGTTCCGCTACACCAATTTGTTGCGGAGTACCTGGGGCAGTAAGTTGTGATAAAATCTCAAGTTCAGTTAAATGATCTTGGAACTGCATATCCAAATATTCTCCACCCCTATCAGATCGCAAGATCTTTAACGTTTTACCTAATTGGTTCTGAGCCATTGCTAGGAATTCCTAAAACTTTGAAAATGTTTCTGATGTCCTATGCATTAGTTAAACACATGAGTATCTAGAGTAATCTTCAATGAAAGTGACGAAGTACTCAAAACCACTCCTACTTGTACATTCAAAGATCCACAAACATCTGAATGCACAAGACCAAGTGGTTCTTTGGCCCTATCACCCTTTGCAGAGAATGGACGCTTGGTCAGTTTGCCTTCTAGACAAGATTCACAGACAGGTAATTCACCTAAGGTGAGTTCCCTCAAAGGTCTGTCCTTTGTAAGTCTTTGAATCCTATCATAGCCAATGTGACCTAGTCTCAAGTGCCATAAATACGTCATATTATCGTTATCGGTCTTTTGACGTTTATTGGTCCTATGTTTAGCTACTTTGAATAAATCATTATTAAGAGCGAGGGGTTCGTTAGGTCGCAGAATATAATGCCCGTTTTCCAAACATGCAATACACAATTGTGATCCATCGAAAGAAATAGATATATTAAAACTTGTGAAAGTCATAACAAATCGTTCTAATTGCAACATGGAAACTGAAATTAAATTTCTACTAAAATCTGGAATAAAAAATACATCTTTATAAAATTAAAAATTTATTTCCGAACTTCAGACGAGCTCTTCCTCTAGCTTGGACCGCAACGAACACTCTGTTCCCAACTCTAAGCTTTAAGCCGCCTTCGTTCACTTCCTCCCACGATTCAAGAAGCTGTAAAGAGTTACAAACATGGTTAGTAGATCCAGAATCAATAATCCCAACAGAGTTATCATTCTCTAAAACACATGTTTCCAAGATAAATGAACTATAATCATTACCTTTGTTTTTATCTGCTAGAAACTTGGGGCAATCCTGTTTCCAATGCCCATTCTCTTTGCAGTGAAAACATTTACCTTTACCTTTCTTGTTTTTCTTGATTTTCCCCTTAGGTGTCTGTGCACTTGGTTGTGCACTCGCCTTTGTAGGCTTGGGGTTGTTTATTTGTCCACCTTTCCTCTTGTTTCCAGCTTTCGAATACGAAACTGGATGAGCTTCAACCTTAGCTAGATCAGCAGCAACATCAGTAGTCTTATTTTCACCTCCATTACTAGGTCCACCCATGCCAGGTTCAATAATCTGAAGCTCATTCATGAACGTGCAGACACGGTGCCATCCGAGAATTTACGATGCCATCACGAACGTGCAGAGACGGTGCTATCCAAGAATTTATGGTACCATCACGAGCATTGACGGTGCCATCACTAACGTGCAGACACGGTGCTTGTTCTGGGGATTCCTCAATCATGACGAATTCAGAGTTATCACTAATCAACTCTATGTTGATATTATGCTTCCAATTAAGAAAGTTTTCTCCAGTGAGTTTCTCCATCGAAAGTTGAGAAAGGATGGGAGTAGACACAAACACTACTTAGCTTAAAACTACAAATTATCAATAAAATAGAAATCAATCACATTTGATCAATAAAACTTCTATTCACATAAATTTCAAGAAATAGCATAACACATACCAAAAATATGTAAGATATGGGAAAAAAATACCAAAAACAATCATATCTCTATTTCTTTAGGTTTTTAACTAATCTATGATATCCTTGTCCCGGTTGGCGAGGGTAAAAAATATCACTAGTTAAATAGAGTTGTAAACTCATTTAATAATGGACACCACTATTAACAACTACTATTCGATCAAAATAAGAAAACAAAATCTCTTATTTTATGAGCTAGACCCACGATTTCAATAATCATAGATTTAGTCCTAGTAGTCACCGTAGGGGTGAGTCTAGTAGAATTTGACCTATAATTATCTATCTTTCGAAATCTAATCTTGTCAAAATAACTAATGAACACCTTCCGTAAGGGAACGAATCAAAGTGCATCGAGGCCCCATTAAGCTATTGACTATGTTAAACCAACGGTGGAGATCGAATATAATTATTAAAATAAGCTCATTATAAAATTAAAAAATTTGTATTTTTATTATTTATTTTTAGAAAATTAATGACTATGGTTTTCCAAAAAACATTAAACTGATTAAAATTTTTTAAAACCAAAGTCCTATAATTTCTTATTAATTCTAAAGTTTCACATTGAAACAAATTCAATTAATTTAGAATTAATTTGTTGCTAATCAATATTTAGGTTTAACTAATATGATGAACCTATACAATTAAGTCCAACTCAGGTAAATGGGCCTTAACAACTGGGCTTGTATGGAGGAGGGCTGGGTCCAGTATGTCGTTCCCACTACAAAAGCCCCCTATCTTCCATACAAGGTCCAAAAGACAGGAATTTAAACCTTCATTTTATTAATTGTTATTAATTGATTAGACCCACTATAGTCATGAAAAGCAAATGGACCTTCACAAGTAGAATCACCCACAAGAGAAGAATTTAAACTTTACATTTTCTAATGGGCCCAAATAAAACCTATCATTTTTTGAATATTTTATTTGGCAAAATACCATATATCTAACAAACATATGGGCCACTATATGCATCTAAGTCCAATTGCAAAAATACCACATATAGTGCAAACAGACATGTTATAATTGGATGAGCCTAATCATGTTACTATATGAGCAATTCTATGAATTTATGCAAAAATACCACAATTTATTTCATTTGCAAAAATACCAAAATTAATTATCTAGAATTTATAAAAAAAAATTCAAATTAATTAAATTTTTTTACAAAAATAAGTCAATTTAAATGAAATTTATCAACAATTAACAATAGTTAATTTAAATTTCATTTATCAACAATCAACTTGGTTTTAGGTTAATTTGAAAAAAAAATATTAATTTAATTTAAATATGATTTATCAACAATTAACCAAAGTTAATTTAAATCCCATTTATTAAAAAAAATATTTTATTAATTGGCTGAAAAAAAAAATTGATATTTTTCAAAATTTAACCAATTTTAAATTTTAAAATCAATATCTTAACTATTTTCCAAAAATATCTTGTGTTGTTACAACTATTAGCTAATATTTTAACCATTTAAAAAAAATAAAATATAAATAGTAATAACAACCCTAAAATATCTCAAAATAGTTAAACAAATTCAAATATCCATAAAACTATCTAACTAACAATATTCAAATTTCAAATAATTTAAATATTAAAAACTATAGAATAAAAAAGATATTTATATTTTCAAATAAAGATTTAATAAAAAAAAATCAAGAATTTAAATGAAAATATCTTAAATATCTTATATCATAATTCTAATATTTTAATATATTAAAATATTTAAAATTAAGTTGTTAGTCTATTTTTAAATTTGAATTTGAATCTTTGTAGAAAATATCTAATTATTTAAATCTCAACTAACAAAAATATCTTATTTTTAAAAAACAATTTTAAATACATAACAAATTTGATATTTTGCTTGGATTATAAATAATAAATATCCACAATTTTAATTTTTTTTTAAAAAAATTGGATGAATAGTACCTGTGGGTACTGTTCACCGTGGCTGGTGCGTGTGGGCGTGCGCGCTCGCATAGGGAGCCAGGCCAAAAAAAAAAAATTGAGCAATTTTTCAAACCAAAATCATTTTCTAATTAATTTTTAACATGTTTTACACAAAATAAAGCATATATAAAAATTAATAGCATAGAAAATACAACAAAATAACTTAAAATTCACATAAAATCAATATGCTTCATAAAAACATGAAAACCATCCAATTATTCAAACATATCAAATAATCCAATTTTAAACATGTTCATGCATGAAAATAAAGATTACCAAAGGCTCTGAGGCTAGTTGTTAGGAAAAACTTATATAGGATCTTTATTTATTTTCATGTAGATCTTAAACAAATTAATATGAGATAACCTAGAACATGTTTCTAAAATTGAATTCAAAGAGAAACAAAGACAAGAATACTTATAGTATATGCAGCGAAATGAAAGAGTCATTCCTTCAGTTTCTCTAACACTTGAATCCTTTCTGTCGCAGAGTATTATCAAGAAACGGAACCGATCTTCTATTTTCTTCACAGTCTTCCAATGTATCCTTAGAATCACCTAGACTAGTGTGGGAAATTCTCAACACATGAGATAGATATGGAGAGAAGAAGAGAAAATAACAAAGAGGCTTAGAAAAGGACTTGTGTTTAGAGAGAATCTAAAATTATTAGAAAATCTGACTTGTGACTTATCAAACTTATGTTTTGACTTCTCTCTAAGCTCTCATTTTATAGACTTAATTATGCTATTTAATTTAATTAAAAAAATCAATAAAATAATAGCCATTTTAAAGCCCTAGGTCGAAATTATCATGGACTTTAGGCCCGTGAAATTTCTCATTTGATTATAAGCCCATTGGACTTAAAATCAAGGTCTGTATTATTTTCTATTGATTTAATTATTTAAATCCTTTATCAAATTAAATATTTATAATTTGAACCTTGATTTAAACTTATTTATTAATTTAGATACCAATTAATCTTAATTAATAAATTTGTCATAATTTCTCTTTTCTTCTCAAAATTACATAACTCTGTTAAACTATCCAAAAATTAACCTGGTCAACTTTGATAACTCTAATTAATTGAGACTATCTAGATGATTTTATCCAAGGTACAATGGGGACCATGGGCCTATGAAATCAAGCTCCAATAAGTTATCATAAATCTAACAAATAAATTTACTAACTTATTAATTCCTCATGACTCCACTATAGACTCGGAATTGCACTCTTGAATTCATAGAACGCTATATAACAAATATAGACACGCTATTAATTATCCATTGCTACAACCATAATTGTCACTTAATCCTCTATAGACGGTCTACAATGAGACAGGACTAAAATACCGTTTTACCCCTCATTGTATTTTATCCTTAAAACACTTAGTTCCTTGTAAATGATATTTCATAAACTAATTTAATTACTGAAATGAGATCTATATCATTTAACACCTTGATCCAAACTAAAAGGAAATCATTGTTTCACTTCTTCATCAGAAGTTATAGATGTTCATATCTATGATTAACACTCCCACTCAATTATGCTACTGAGTTCCCAAGATGTAAGTATGGGCTAGTCCGTAGGGTAAGCTGGTAACGAACACGTCAAAGAACTCAAATAATACAATCAGTTAGAATACTAACAACTCAGAATTGAGATTGAATTGACCTATGGTCAACTATATGATATGACTAGAATAGATAATAACGGTATGTTTACTTATCTTATCAACTGTCAATATCGGTCTTGTCCGATGTAACAAATACATCCGATCTTATCTACTTTGCTAATGTTTTGGAAAGAACATAACACTGTAATGTGTAAGAAGATCATATCGTAGATTGGCAAGTCAGTGTAAATCCGATGCACTGACTAATATTAGGACTAACTTATTTTGAACATATAATCATATATATTCCACTGTGATTACGTCACTATAAATAAGATTAGCTATATGCTCAGGATTTAATAGAAGTTTATATTAAACAATTAATCATGAAAATAAAACATGTGCGAAATGTGATTGACCAAGTCAAAAAATGATTTCTATTCTTTTATTGATAATAAAATGAGATTACCATGAATTTGGGTTTTAATTAGGGCATAAAACCCCAACAAGTACCTCTATGTTCCCTAGTAGTCTCCCCATTTCCACGCCTTCGCCCAGCTCTCCTTTCCCTATCACCCTGGGTTGGTTGTGTGTTTCTCTGAGTTGGTGAGGGATACCTTATTGGCGATGGTGGGTGCCTTATGGGTGATGGTGGCTGCCATCCATTACGGGGCCTAAAAGGCCCTGAGTTTGCTCGATCTGGTACATGAATGTTCTGCGGGTTACTAGGATTTTGGGTCCGAGCCTCTGTGGGGGCTCGGTTATTCCCTACTCCGGTTGGTACCTCCGCAGTTGGGTTGGCAGGAGCTCCAGCTCGGTTACTTCTCTGGGGCCTTGACGGAGCAGGTTGCTTTGTTGGCAGCATAGGTTGCTCCGTTCTTCGAGTGGCAGGGTTTTTGCGCGGTCGCCCTCGAGGCCTACGTGGAGGAACATGAACGTCCCGCGGAGGCGGAGCCTGGGCCTCTGGCAAAGGTGGGGCCTGAGCTGTCTGTGCCTCAGCAGGTAATCTGGCTAGCTCCTTGTTACGTTTCTTGGCTTCTGCAAACTGCTTGCGCAGTTGACAATTTTCAAGCTCCACTATCGGGACATATCGCTCAGGATTGTAGTACATGTCCTCGTCGTCCCTGGGGGCTGGTGGTACCCAACAGTCGGATGATCCACTCCTCTCATCAGGGTCCGAATTCACCATAGGCTGCTTTCCAGGGCGTCGGGGGTAGTCAGCTTCATCTAAAATTTCCTTCTCAGGAACATTGGGATCATTTGTTGCCATTGTTGATTCAGGGAGGCTTTTTTGACTGAACATACTCACGCACATGCTGCTTAATGCTCTCAATGAAAGCACCAAACTGTTGACGCCGTTTTTCGTCAACTAAAATTGTAGAGCAATTAAACAATAAAACATTGAAGCAAATGAATAATGAAGAAAAACAAGAGGATTTTTACGTGGTTCACCAGTTAATTCTACCTAGTCCACAAGTCTATGTTATTAAGACTTGGGAGTTTTCTGGAAATTCTTCAGAGATGAACTACCCAGAGTTTTCTCTCCAGAAAACCAAAAATCGGTCTTTTACAAGTGGTGATTCATTCTCTATTTATAGAGAAGGTTGCACAATTCACTCCCACATATTTCAGGAAGATATTCTGTAAATCAATTGAAATAATGATATTAAATGCATTATCTCCTATATACACGGAAACGTCCCCTGAAGATCGGGAACGGATAAAATATTAAATGATATCCCTTAAATATTTGGATTGCACAACAATAAACATGTTCACACGTAATGGGCTATCCCAGGTGATTCATCAGATCTTCGAGATCAGCAATTGGCATTGAGTCTGTCAAGACTTATGGGTCAATCACGAGCTTGTCACCCAACTTCACGCTATGCTCGGGATAGGTAGGTGCTGATGAGGCTGTCACACCCGAGCTTGCACCCCGAGCTCAAGCTATCCAGTCTGAAGGCAATTGATGACAAATATATTTAAGCATCATGCCATTGCCCATTGCGAGCTCAGAGAATATTCGAGGTTACACATCCTCGAGGTCGTTGTTTTACTTCAGAGAGGTTTAACGGTTGGACCATATGATGTCTTCATACATTTCGAGCTCACATCTGACGAGCCTTGTTTTCGGGGTCATAACTTCTTATCTCGAAATCTGGGTGTAACATACATAAACTTCAACAAAAATAAATAAATAAATTAATTAAAATTGGATATTTTTAAGATATTTTATGATAACTTAAATAATTAAATCATATTTATTTAAAAATAATAAAGTCATACATATCATTTTTTGTATCTTATAAATTTGTGTGATAATTTATTTTTTATCAAGTGATTTGAGCACTTTTTCTTCATTAAATTCACCAAATAACATTGCGAGTTACATTAGAAACTAAAAATAGTTGATGTATGTATACTACTCTACACTATAAATTTTTCTATTCTTATTTGATTCTATTATTAATTTCTTTTAAAATATTATTGTAATTTATATATATATGTCATATAGCCATGTAAATATATATATATATATATCAATGTTGTGTTTAGATGTCCTATATGTAGAGAATATTGATATAAATATTTATATATACTATAGAACTGTAATTCATTCTATTATATATTGAAGAAAAAAAAGTGAACCGATTTTTATTAAAATTATAGACAATGTTTTGTCCTAATTTTTTTAATACATTTATATCATACATTATATTAAATATATTTTATTTATTTTTATGATATTGTTTATTTATTTAAAATTTATATGATAATTAAAAAAAAAAAATTACATACATGTTTGAATAAGCATGTTTATAATTTTAAAATTAAGCAAAAGTGCATTGCACGTTATTTTTACCTAATATATCTTCTATATAATAATTGTGTAGATAACGGAAATTCTTGGTTTTAACGGTTTTTTATTTTTTTTAATGTTAACTTTAACAAAATATTCTTATATTTAACAAAATATTCATATATTTAACGATAGTTTGTAAACACTCAAACTTAACTAAAATAAAATAAATAATTAAAAAAAATTTAAAAATATATTTTTGAGATATTTTACAATGATAATTATTTTAAAATATTAAATAATTAAACAAAAATGGTAGTTTGTAAACACTTAAACTTAAATAAAATAAAATATTTTTGAGATATTTTACAATAATAATTATTTAAAAATGATAAATAATTAAACAAATTAAAATATGATATTTTTGAGATATTTTACAATGATAATTATTTAAAAATAATAAATAACTAAACAAATTAAAATATGATATTTTTGAGATATTTTACAATGATAATTATTTAAAAATTATAAAATCATACGTTTTATAACTTAAATAAAATTTAATTAAACGTAAACTCGCTTATTAGAATAATATGATATTAAACATATAATATAATCTACTGTAAATTAGCAATAAATTACTTTTAAAAAAAAACTAGCAAGAAACTTAAATTTAAAATTCACGTATAATATTTAATATTACATTAAACATATAATATATAATCTCTTGTTGTCACTACCCAATTCAAAAACTAGAACAAACATAAACATAAACAAAAATAAATAAATTATTTAATTAAAATGAGATATTTATTTGAAATTTATATGACATTAATCTAAATTTAACAAAAATAATTAATAAATTCTATTAATAAAACTAAGCAAGCGTGCATATTGCACGTTGCTTGTATCTAGTATATATATTGTTGATGCCGTTTTTCGTCAACAGTGAATATAGAGCACGTAAACAATAAATAGTTATGGCCAGAAAAATACAATAAAACAAGCAGGATTTTTTACGTGGTTCAGCAGTTAAATCTGCCTAGTCCACGAGTCTTTGTGATTAGAATTTATGATGATTTCTGGAAATTCTTCAAGAACGAATTCTCCAGAGTTTCTCTCAAGATCACAAAATTTTCTTTCTCTACAGAGGTACAGGACTTCTCTATTTATAGAGGAAGTCTCAGAATACTATCCCACACGTTTCTGGGAAGTTATCCTTTATGTCAATAAATTTAATGGCTTTAAAAGCCTGTAACTCCTATATACAAGGAAACGTCCCCTGAAGACCAGGGGGCGTATAACTGAATAATAAACATCCCTTTATTATAGGGAAGTTACAACAATAAATGTAGACTGCGTCTCTCCAAATGACTCATTAAGATGTTCGAAGTTAGCAGTTTACATCGTCAGTGCCGTGCCAGCCCAGGTCTCTTAGTGACT
The DNA here is from genome assembly GCF_963169125.1 of Humulus lupulus. NCBI lineage: Eukaryota > Viridiplantae > Streptophyta > Magnoliopsida > Rosales > Cannabaceae > Humulus > Humulus lupulus. The sequence continues at coordinate 98,582,853 of NC_084795.1, read as the reverse complement.
TTCGAGTTGTAATATTTTCCCCGAGATCATGTGGTTTCGAGCTCATACTTATGTCAGGCTCGGAACCCCTGATCCGAGGCCACCTGAGAATAGACGTACTCCGATGTCTATCTTTCGAGCTTGTGGGGACTTCGAGGCTACCATCTTTGAGGTTGCCCGTGCTTTGTAGGTTCGGTGCCTAGGTTGCGAACACGTATTCTAGACATTGCAAGCTCACACCTGACGAATCCAGCTTTCGAGATCACAATTCTCAAGGCTCGAAATCTGGGTGTAACATTTTACCCCCTTAAAAGTATTTGTTCGAATCCTATGAGAAGGAAACTTTTGAACTACTTTTCTCGGGAACTACATCATCACACACATTCGAATACGGACACGTGCCAGTTGGGTATTGCCCACTCAAGGTACTCGAGTGCCTTGGAAACCTGCCCACGATCGTTCACCTACCACCTTTTCGGTGCCATCTTGTCATTTGTCCCTGACCATCCGATCTTATAAGGATCCTGATCAATGGCCCAGATCAACCCCTTTTTTCCATCTCTGATCGTCTATATATGAGGCTCTATTCATCTTCCTCATTTTATTTTTACGCCCATCAGAGGAAAAAAGAAGAGAGAAAGAGAAACCAGAGGATATCCCAGAAATTTCTTTCTTTTTGCATGTTTTCCCAGCCAAAGAAACAAAAGACCGCCAGCTTGCTCAAGACCGTGGGATTATACTTGTAGCCTCTTCTTCAATCGACGATTTCTCTGCAACCATCGTCTTCATTGTGTAAGTATCTGATGTATGTGTACATTTTCTTTATCAGTTTCTGGCTTTGCTGTTTTTTTTTTTTTAGTTTCTGGGAATGCAGTGGTTCACTTTGTAGTTTTGCCATACTAGGATGCCTTGACTAATAGGTATTTAGGTTTAAGTTTTCCCATTACTGGTTCTAAATCCAGTTTTTATGTAGAACAAACTCAAACATGGTCTCTTTTTTCTGGGTTTTCAAAATTTAAAAGACATATCTTGCACACCAAGATATCGGGTACAAAATCTTGGTTTTAAAGAATGCACGATAACCAAGAATACCATTTTTGAGCAACCGCCACCTTTTTCCCTAATATTTCGGGATTCTAAAAAATTAGACCCACTTCCCTCCTTTTTTTTCGTAGAATACACGTTCTGACCCTTAATCAGGTTTCCAGAATTGAGCTCGTTTCGTACCCAAGCACTTTCCGAGCTTGTCTTGCCAAGCTCGTAATTCTTGACTCCTTGCATGCATGGCCCTCACCATTTTTTCTTTCTCGGTAGACGTCATAGAATCTGGAAAGACTGTGGGGGTCGCTGCTTGCCATCCCGTACTCGCCAAAAACTCCGAGCCCAGAATCACTGTTTTCTCGGAACCAACATCTAATTCGTGAATACAATCTCGCGCGCATACAAGAAGAAATCCGAGCTCATTATCGCCGCCAAATCGTCGAGGTCATAGAAAAGAAGAGAAGAATCCTTCGAGAGGCGCTTTATCCGGAATCTGGTTCAGGGCCCAGACCGATCCCCCTTGATCATAGGTTGAAAGTGACGATCGCATACAACCCGGGAGAGCTTTAATTCTCACTGATGGGGGAGCCCTCTACCTCGCAGCCAAGGAGAGAATTTTTTGAGGCCGAGCACTACTAGAGCTCGGTTACCTCGCTGGGTCAGATAAACGATATCCTGGCCTTTCATGGTATAAGACTGTCAGGCTCGCTAAGGTGTCGAACTCCTACCTCCCAAGAGCGAAGTTGTCGCGCCCCAGGAGATGGAAATCCTGACAACAAGCTGAGGTATGCGACTTGGAGCCAGGAACATATGAAGGCAGGAGTGATACTGCCTTTGAAGTCTTTCTTCAAGGACTTCACGGACTTCGTTGGGTTGGCTCCATTCCAGCTCAACACTAATTCCTATAGGGTTCTATCTGCCTTGAAGTCGATATACAATGAGTTGAAGTGGGAAGGACCCACGCCAGAAGAGATCTTGTATCTTTTCTGTTTGAAAAGCAATCCCTCCCGAGCTCGGGGAGGAGATGGATTCTATTACCTTTCGAGCTACCCGAAGGAAAAAAAGATGTTTGAGGATCTTCCCAATCATCCTCCTGATTTTAAGAAGGCCTTCTTCTGGACGAATGGCCTGTCTCCGTCACGATGCTATTCGTTCAGACGGATTCGTAAGTACCCCACCTCCTTTATCTCTGTGTTCGAACTTTTGTCTATAGGCTTGTACTTAGTTGGGATGTATTTTATTTTCCAGCCAACTATCGTCGTCCCACTCCTTCTGACGAGATGAAGGAGTGCAGGGAGACCCTGCTCCAGCTCCCTTATGGCAGGAGATCGCTCTCATACCTTCTGCATGAAGATAAACTTCGAGCTTGTGGGCTCTTGGGAGATGGCCAGTCCACCTCGGACTGGTCTAACAAAAAATACGACCGCTGGGAGCTTGTGCCCTTGCCAACAGGCATCCTCCCCCCGAGGAGAGAGGTGAGGCCCCCGCCTCCAGTTTTCCGAAGGAGCCCACAGTCAGGGAACGAGGCCAACGATGAAGCCTCGAGCTCGGGCCCGGATGATCAAGGTATAGTCATCCTAAGCTCGAAAATGTGGTCCCCCACCCTGTTAAAGCACAAACTCGATAGGCTAGTTCTGTGCGAAGACGATAGGAACCACTTTTATGTGTGGACTTGGGTAGATGAACAGGTTCATAGGTTCGATAGCTGGCTCGGGCAATACGATACTATGTATAGCCTGAACGAGGTATGGAACGGAATAGCCGTCCAATACGGGACCAATGACTATAGGGACCTTTCGAGGTTGACGTCCACCTATAGGGAAGGTACTCCCCCCGCCTCTTTTGAAGATGGGGGAATTTCATGGTCTCCGAGCTCAAGCTCGGAGGAGAGTTCCAGTTAGGTTTTTCTCCACTTGTTTTTTTTTTTATTATATCTTCTAAGTTTGTTAGCACCATGCTAAACCTTGATTGCAACTGTACAGGTGCTATGGACTCCGACCTTGATGTCGTGCTCTTCAGTGGGGGCGAGGGAGCTCAAAAGAGTAAGCACCCGAGAGGATCGCGGAAGTCAGACCGACCCTCTAAAATCCCCAAGCGCACTGAGAAGACCCCACCAGCTCCGTCTGCTGTGAGCACCGCCGAGGACCCGAATGCCCAGGTCGACGCATCTGTCTCGACCGCCCCTGCCATGCTTCCTCCAGCCACAACTCTTCCAGCACTTGGCCAAACTCCGAAGAAACCTTCAACCTCCAAGTCACTCCTGCCGTCGGCCCAACCTCATGTTGATGAGTTCGTGCTTGATAGTATCGCTGGGGCCCACGGGGCTATACTTGGCTCGGATATCCTTTCTCGAGTGGGTCAGAGTCTTACGGGATTCGACGCTGGTCATTGGGAGTTTGTGAACAAGGCCCGAGACTACAATACTCTTTATGATAAGAGTATTGAACTTACTGTCGTGGTAATTCCTGCACTCTACTTTTAAATGCTTATGTCTGGGCTTACGTCTAATTCAGTCCCTTTGTGTTTCAGGCCCTCGTCGTTTCGACACAGCTCAATTATAAGCTGACCAATGAGGTGCACACGAGCATGTCTCTGGCCCAGGAGTCGAGGGATGTCCAACTTAAAACGGCTGATGAACTCAAGGACTCGAGGACAGAGCTTGAAAAGGTTAAGGCTCGTCTTGCGGAGCTGGAAAAAGCTAATGCCAAGCTCGAGGAGGAGAAAGTTGCCACTTTCGAGATAATCAAAAATGAAAAGGCTCGCCTCCTTAACGAGTTCAAAGAGAAGAAAGACAAAGCGGTCGATCAAGCCATGTACAAGATTTGGGCTAACAATGCTGACCTCGATACCAGCTTCCTAGGCCCTCTTGAGGCGAAGTTCGTAGATCAGTGGAATGCTCGACTTAAGGCAGAGGAGGCTGCTCGGGAGGCTGCTTAGAAGGATAGTCATGCTATTCATCCTGGAGGGTCTAGTGCTGCTGGTGCCGAGAAGGCTAAGGAGACTGCTCCTTCTTGAATCTTATCTCGAGGCTGCGTCCCTTTATTTTTATAATTGTTTTAATTTATGCCCGTAGGGCTGATACAATTTCTTTTTCTTTTCTCTTAATACATATGCTTTACATTTCTTGGTTTGAAATATTTTGCACATTTTATATTAAAGAATTGCGTATGTTTGTTTATTCGTACAAACATAGTTTGGATTTAGGCTTGAGGCTCAATGCATTCATGCATAGTTTGCTCGAATTATTACTTTAACCATGAACCCGAAAGTACTTGTATGGTGTGTAATGCAAACGGTTTAGTTATATCTTATTTTTTATTTACTTTTTCTCGTCCTCGGTTATCTCTTCGAGGTTACGAGTTCGAAACTATTTTTTATAAGATACTCCAGCCTCGATCTCAACTTAACTCGAAGTAGGTTTATGTTCCAACTTATCGTCGATTAGTTTTAGTTGGTTTGCTCCAAACCTTTTAAGGTCGTGATTGGTTTGTAATCCATACACTTATATGCTTTTTTGATAATTTGGTTTTATCCAAACTATCTTAACTCGCGCATTTGGTTACATCCAAACACTTATGTTTTTAATAATTTGGTTATATCCAAATTATCTTAGCTCACGTAATTGGTTATATCCAAACACTTATGCTTTTAGTATATCTTAATTTATTTTTCAAGCTGGTGGTATTTATATATATACCAATGATGCCCCCTTAATATCCTATGAATGTGACCATAGGTTATTAGATTAAGAGAGATTGCAAAAATAAATCATATCAGACGAAATAAATCTTTATTTGATAAAATCCAAGAGTAGGCAAAACAGTACAAATAGACAAGCATGGTTACAGGCAACATCCTTCCTACACTACTAATAGTAAGGTCTTAGGTGTTCACCATTCCATGCTCGCGGTATTAGGCTCCCATCCAATCTCGCTAGCTTGTAGACACTGGGTCGGATGACTGACTCTATCTAGTATGGTCCCTCCCAATTTGGCCCGAGCGTGCCAGCTGCTGGGTCTCGCGTTGCCAGAAATACATGCCTTAAGACCAGATCTCCCACACCGAACTTTCGATCTCGAACCCTCTTGTTGAAGAGCCTGGTAGCTCGCTGCAGGTAGGTAGTGTTCCTCAGCTGAGCTTCGTTTCTTCTTTCTTCGATCAGGTCTAAGGTTTCTTCGAGCTGAGTGTGGTTCGAGCTTTGGTCATAAGCATGAGTTTGAATTATAGGAATCTCGACCTCGATAGGCAACATAGCTTCGCAACTGTATGCCAGAGAGAACGGGGTATGTCCTGTTGATGTTCGAGCTGTAGTCCTATATCCCCATAGGACTTGGGGCAATTCTTCGGGCCATCGTCCTTTTGCTTCCTCCAACTTTTTCTTTAGCGAACTTTTGAGAGTTTTGTTTACAGCTTCGACCTGGCCATTCGCCTGGGGATGAGCTACTGACGAAAAACTCTTTATTATTCCATTCTTCTCGCAAAAGTTGGTGAACAAATCGCTATCGAAATGGGTTCCGTTGTCGGATACAATTTTCCTCGGCATCCCATATCGGCATACGATGTTCTTTACCACGAAGTCAAGGACTTTCTTGGAAGTTATTTTTGCTAACGGTTCAGCCTCTGTCCACTTTGTGAAGTAATCTACGGCAACTACATCATACTTCACGCCGCCCTTGCCAGTTGGGAGAGAGCCTATGAGGTCGATTCCCCATACCGCAAATGGCCATGGGGAAGTCATCATGGTCAGCTCGGATGGTGGAGCTCGAGGAATCGTGGCGAACCGCTGGCACTTATCACATTTCTTTACATACTCGAAAGAATTCAATTTGATGGTAGGCCAGAAATAGACTTGGCGTATGATTTTCTTGGACAGGCTATGCCCCCCAGTATGGTCTCCACAGAACCCTTCATGAATTTCTTCAATGATCTTCTTGGCTTCGGGTGGAGTCACACACCGAAGTAATGGCATGGAATATCCCCTTCTATATAGCTTTCCATCCAAAATGGTGTAACGGGGAAGCTGATACATTAACTTTCGAGCCTGGTTTCGATCTTTCGGAAGGACGCCGGTCTCGAGATATTCGACTATTGGGGTCATCCAGGTAGGCTCGGAATCAATCATACACACGTCTTCCCGCTCCAGCTTGTTAATGCTAGGCGCCGAGAGATGTTCTATTGGCACAACATTTAGCTCATCACTCTTGGTGGAAGTAGTGAGTCGAGCTAAGGCATGTGCATTTGAGTTTTGCTCTCGGGGAACTTGTTCGATCGTATAAAACTCGAAATGTTCCAATGCGGACTTGGCTTTTTCTAAGTAAGCTGCCATTTTCGTGCCACGAGCCTGGTATTCTCCCAAAATTTGGTTCACCACAAGCTGGGAGTCGCTGTAGCAATGTATGGCCTTAGCTTTGAGCTCTTTGGCTATACGGAGTCCCACCAGTAAAGCCTCGTATTCAGCCTTGTTATTCGATGCATTGAAGTCGAATCTTAATGCAGAATGAAACCTGCTTCCTGCGGGAGTAATCAAAATGACCCCTGCCCCCGATCCATTTTCGTTAGATGACCCATCGACGTAAAGTTTCCACAGCTCGTGGGCCAGGGTTATAACTTCATCGTTGTTCATGCCAGTACACTCCACTATAAAGTCTGCCAGGGCCTGTGCCCTAATGGTCGTCCTTGGGTGGTAGGTGATCTCGAATTGCCCGAGCTCAACTGCCCATTTAAGAAGTCAACTTGAAGCTTTTGGCTTAGACAAGACTTGTCTCATCGGTTGATCGGTTAATACATGGATGGGGTGCGCCTGAAAGTAGGGTCGTAATTTGCGAGAAGAATGAATTAAGCTGAGAGCTAGCTTTTCCATCAAGGGGTATCTCGATTCTGCCCCCAGTAATCTTTTATTGATGTAGTATACGGGCCTCTGTACCTTTTCCTCTTCTCGCACGAGCACTGCACTTATTGCATGTTCGGTAGTGGCAAGATACAAGTATAGTATTTCTCCCGTAACAGGTTTTGATAAGATGGGGGGTTCTGCAAGGTGCTTCTTAAGCTCCTGGAAGGCCAGCTCACATTCTTCCATCCATTCAAATTTCTTGCCTCCCCTCAACAGATTGAAAAACGGAAGACAATGGTCTGTAGATTTCGAGACAAACCTACTTAGTGCCGCCATCCTGCCGGTCAAACTTTGGACATCTTTGTGTCTTCGAGGTGAGGGCATGTTGATTAGGGCCTGGATCTTGTCTGGGTTAGCTTCTATCCCACGAGCGTTTACAATGAAGCCCAGAAATTTTCCGGATGATACCCCAAAGGAGCATTTATGAGGATTAAGCTTCATGTCATACTTCCGGAGCACGGAAAAAAACTCTTTGAGGTCATCAACATGGTTATCGTTAAGTTGAGACTTGACTAGCATGTCATCAACATAAACTTCCATGTTGTTCCCTATTTGCTCCGTGTTTAACGCCCAAACGGGACTTCCACTTGGCAGTAGTCGTAGTATAGATGGGCGGTCGATTCCACAAGGAGGTAAAGAAACAAGTTAATCAATAAATAAATATTACAGATAAATAATGTGAGGAAAATAGAACAAGTGATATTTTTGTTGTTTTTGAAATTTAAAGATTAGAAATAAAGATAGAATAAAGTGTGATATAACAATAGGTAACAAATAGGAAGGATCAAGACTCACCAATATGCATACTTATTTATTTGGATATTTGATTCACAAAAATTACACAAATGGATAGTTCACATCCCAACTATTTATTTGGAAGATTTAACATTAAAGCACAAATATGTTTCACAAAAATGCATTTAAGTGATTAATATTCTTTACCATGAAATGATGAGATAAATCTTATGAGAAATCTAAAAATGACATTATACCATTGGCAATAATGCAATAAAAGATTGGACATAAAACCTAACACAAATATTACTTTTACTATTTATAAAATACATAGAAAGAGCATGACTAATTCTATATAGATTTTAGCAAAAGTACATATATATATATGAGTGAGATGGAGAAAATGATAAAGATATTATCTATATTATTTTCACTAATTTGATAATACATAGAAAGTGCATGACAAAATCTATATACTATTAGTAAACATAAATATAGATAATAAGATGAAGAAGTAGAGATGAAAGAAAATAAATCACTAAAATATATAAACTTTAAGCACATGATGAATTAAAAATACCAAACAAAGTCATAGTGCATATAGGATCATCCTAACCTTCCTAAGAAGGTTAGCCTATTATGCTAGACATTCTCATGAAATTCTAGAGAGAAAATATGAGAAATGAGACTAAAATTTGGTAGAGTTTTGCTACCTAAAAATTACATACCAAATGTGAAGAAAGTGTCCCTATTTATAGATGGGGAGAAGGACTAAAAAGAAATTAAACAACAAAATGAGGTTTACAAAATAAATCTGAAATATTAATAATAAAATATGATTTTGAAAAATCAAATCTTTTTATTAATATTACCCTAGCTATTTTTGTGTATAGTCAAAATGCTCTTTTTCTAAAATACCACAAAAACATGATCTATAAAGCTCAAAATAGCAATTTACAAAGCCCAATACCCACAAAACATGGCTGATGACACAAGAGGGTTTTGACCCATTTTCAACCAATGAGAGAGTGCCACGTAGGCAGCCTGGGCTGAAGAATTGGGCTGCTTCAAATGGGCCTGCGTTGGGGAAGCTTCAGTTGGGCCGCTGGAGGCTGCCTTTGGGCCTTGGATGAAGCTATGTTGGGCCTCAGCTTTGTTGATGAAGCATGCGGCTGGCTTTTGCTGAGAGGAAAACATGAGGCTTGAAGAGGCATATGCGTGAGATGCTTTGCTTGGTTGGCTTCATGTGGACAGGTGGCGCAAGCTGGAGGAGGGCAGGCTGCTGGCGACGTGGCGGCACTTGAGCGCGCCAAGTGGCGCTAGGGAGAGGGAAAAGGCTGAGCTTGGGCCAACGGGCTTGGGCTTCTTCAGATTGGGCCACTTTCTTTTAAGAAAAATGCCACTTTCTATTCTCTTTTTTTCAGATTTAATTATTTTATTTTCTCTTCATTTCAAAGTGTCAAAATACAACTTTGATTCCTACAAAATAACAATAAATTAAATAATAATCAAACATTTTCATTTATAAAATAAGTCGTATTAATTCCATGAAAATATTAATTAAAACCTAATTTATTTTGACAATTAAAATCAATAAATGTGTATTTTTCACCACTAATCACTCCGAAAACATCATGTTCACGAGCCGCTGGTACGTGGCCCCAGCATTTTTGAGCCCGAATGGCATGACGTTGTAACAATATAGTCCTTTGTCTGTTATAAAACTCGTATGTTCTTGGTAAGGTGCATGCATGGGAATCTGGTTATATTCAGAATAGGCATCCATGAATGACATCAGTCCATACCCTGCCGTGGCATCCACGAGCTGGTCAATCCTTGGTAAAGGAAAACAGTCCTTTGGACAAGCCTTGTTGAGGTCCGAATAGTCAATGCAGGTTCGCCATGTCCCATTTGGCTTTGGGACCAACACCGGATTGGCTACCCAGTTAGGATAAAAAGCATCCCTAATGAACCGGTTTGCTTTTAACCTGTCAACCTCCTCCTTCAGTGCCTTTTTTCTGTCGTCATCCAGTTGTCTTCGCTTTTGTTGCTTCGGTGGGAAGCTTTTATCGATATTCAGTGTGTGGCTCGCTATGTTCGGACTTATTCCAACCATGTCCGAATGTGACCACGCGAAGACATCCTGGTTTTTCTTCAAGAAGCAAATTAATTGCTATTTAGTTTCCTCCTGGAGATGTTTCCCGACCTTTACTATTTTGGAAGGATCTAACTCTTCGAGCTTGATTTCTTTGAGCTCTTCTAATGGTTCGAGGTCAGTTTTCTCCTCCACCCTTGGGTCGATCTCCTCATCTATCTCCAAGATCGTCCCATCTTTGTCTTGAATGATTACGAGTGCCTGTGCACTCGTCTGTTTCTTTCCTCTAAGGGAGATGTTGTAGCATTCCCTTCCAGCCAACTGGTCTCCCCTCAACGTCCCGATGCCACTAGGAGTAGGGAACTTAATGGACAGATGCCTCAAAGACGAGACTGCCCCCAGCCCTACTAGGGCAAGTCTTCCGAGCAGCACGTTGTAGGCCGAAGGCAGGTCTACTACCACGAACTCCATCATCTTGGTTGCTGAGACTGGGTAGTCTCCCAAGGTTATGGGGAGTTCGATGGATCCCATGCAAGCGGTCCCTTCTCCTGAAAATCCGTACAGTGTTGTCGCACATGCTTTCAGGTCGCGAAGAGTGAGTCCCATTTTCTCTAGGGTTGCCTTATAGATAATGTTAACTGGGCTCCCATTGTCTATGAGAACTCGGTGAACTCTCTTATTTGCCAGTTGGAGAGTGATGACCAGTGGATCATGGTGAGGAAACTGAACATGGGATGCGTCGTCCTCAGTAAAGGTTATTGGCTGAGACTCTATCTTTTGATTTTTAGGAGCTCTAGGTTCGGGTTCATAAGGAGACCCGTCCCCAATTTGTAGCTCGTTCACGTATCTCTTTTGGGCATTTCTGCCCACTCCCGCGAGATGAGGCCCTCCCGAGATGGTTATCACGTCTTCTCCATCGATCGGCGGGGGCCTATCCTCTTCCCTGGCTCGGGAATTGTTGTTTTGTGCAGGTTGTGGCGCAGCTGCCCTTTGGCTTGTAGGCGCCTGATTAGTGTTCTGGTTTTTGACATATTGCCTAAAGTAGCCCTTCGAGATCAAACCTTCGATCTCGTCCTTCAACTATCGGCACTCATCAGTAGTATGCCCGGTGTCTCTGTGAAATCAACAATATTTGCTGGAGTCCCTCTTGGACTTCTGATTTCTCATTGGGTCTGGACGTCTAAAGGGGACCTGGTTTTCATTAGCCAGGTATATGTTCTCCTGAGACTCATTGAGCTCGGTGTACACTCTGTACACGGAGAAATATCTTTCCCCCTTCTTTTTCTTTCCTCCCTCGGCTTCGGGGTTACTCCCTTCATTCTTTTTTCTCTTGGAAGGGTTTTCCACAGCAGGCTTTGAGGTTGGTGGGTCCGCCAAAGTTGAGGCAGAGTTTACGTTTATCGTTGTAGTTACGGGCTGGGAGGTCACATTAAGTGTCGACCTCGCTTCCTCTACATTGACAAACCTCTACGCTCGTTTGTTTAACTCGGTTAGGGACCTCACCGGTTTTCTCTGCATGTCATCCCAGAAAGCGTTTCCTGGCATTACTCCAGCTTGGACAGCCATTAGATGACCGCTGTCATCCACATTTCGGGCCCGGCCAACTTCTAAGTTAAACCTCGTAAGGTAACTTTTTAATGTCTCGCCTGGCTGCTGTCGGACATTAGTCAGAGTTGATGCCTCGGGTCTGACCCCCGTCATGGCTCTGAACTGCTTCTTGAAGTCCTTAGACAACTGATCCCAAGAAGTGATTGAGTGTCTTCTATATTTTTCGAACCAGCTCTTGGCTGGTCCTGTTAGCGATGCCGGAAATAACATACATATGAGCTCGTAACCCACGTTACTTGCTCTCATTATGGTATTGAATGTACTCAGATGGATGTACGGGTCAGACTTTCCCTCAAACATTGGGACGTGAGGGATCCAAAATCCTTGAGGAAAAGGGGTATTGGAAATATGGGGAGCGAACGGTTCGAGCTCCTCATCAGAGTCCTCATGCCGACCTTGGCCTTGCTCATTTTGCAAAAGTCTGAAGGCCTTCTCCAACTGATCAATTCTTTCCTGGACCGGGTCCGTGAGGGGTCTTGCCTGAAATTGACTGTCATTGATCACAATTCCAGGCTCGCGCCTCCGCAGGGGATCTTTTCGCCCATTTAGGCGATCCCTCAGGTCTGGGTTTGTCGGGTTTACATTACCCCGATTCTGATTCAAGTGTTCCCGCAGGTCGGAGCGATTCCTGCGGCTCCCAGTATTCTTTCGACCTCGGTCATACATATTGACCGATCTAGTATCTCCCGAGTCGTCACTGGTAAGACTCGTCACATGATTATTTTGAGGGGGGTCTCTTTCATGCTACCTCGTTTCTGCAGTGCGAGACCTGGACATTTGACTTCTTGTAGACTAAGCGCCTCTTCGCTCCCTGAAGGTTTCTCTGTTCCCCTGCCTCCTTCCCACACGTCTTTCCTCGTCATCTCAATCTGGCTGAGCATTCTTGCGAGGTGGTGAAGGATATCTTATAGGTGATGACGGGAAGCGTATGGGTGAAGGTGGTTGCCACCCATTTCGAGGCCTAGATGGCCCGAAGTTTGCCCGAGACGGGTTGGTTGCATTTTGCGTGTTACCAGGGATTTGAGTCCGAGCCTCTGCAGGAGTTCGGTTATTCCCAGTTCCCATTGGTACTTCCACAGTTGAATTAACCGGAGCCCTAGCTCAGGTGCTCCTCTGGGGTCTCGAGGGAGCAGATGGCTCTGTTGGTGCCGGAGACTGCTCTAGCCTTCTCGTGGCAGCATTTTTTCGTGGACGTCCACGAGGCCTGCGGGGAGGAACATGCACGTCCCTCGGAGGAGGGGCTTGATTTTCACGCGGAGGCGGGGGCTGAGCCGCCTGAGTCTCTGCGGCTATCCTAGCCAACTCCTCATTCCGCTTGTTGGCTTCGGCCAATTGCTGTTTTAGCCAATTGCTGTTTTAGCTGCCGGTTTTCAATTTCCACAATGGGAACGTACCGCTTAGGGTTGTAGTACATATCCTCATCCCTTGGAGGTGCTGGTGGTCCCCGAGAATTGGAGGACTCGCTTCTCTCTTTATTATCCGGGTTTACCATTGGCTGCTTCCCAGGGCGTCTCGGATAGTTTTCTTCAGGAATGTTTTGATCGTTTGCGGCCATAACTTGTTCAGGGACTGAATGCTTAAGGCTCTCAATGAAAGCACCAAACTGTTGACGCCATTTTTCGTCAACAGTGAATATAGAGCACGTAAACAATAAATAGTTATGGCCAGAAAAATACAATAAAACAAGTAGGATTTTTTACGTGGTTCAGCAGTTAACTCTGCCTAGTTCACGAGTCTTTGTTATTAGAATTTAGGATGATTTTTGGAAATTCTTCAAGAACGAATTCTCTAGAGTTTCTCTCAAGATCACAAAATTTCCTTTCTCTACAGAGGTACAGGACTTCTCTATTTATAGAGGAAGTCTCAGAATACTATCCCACACGTTTCTGGGAAGTTATCCTTTATGTCAATAAATTTAATGGCTTTAAAAGCCTGTAACTCCTATATACAAGGAAACGTCCCCTGAAGACCAGGGGGCGTATAACTGAATAATAAATACCCCTTTATTATAGGGAAGTTACAACAATAAATGTAGATTGCGTCTCTCCAAATGGCTCATTAAGATGTTCGAAGTTAGCAGTTTACATCGTCAGTGCCATGCCAGCCCAGGTCTCTTAGTGACTTTCGAGTTGTAATATTTTCCCTGAGATCATGTGGTTTCAAGCTCATACTTATGTCAGGCTCGAAACCCCTGATCCGAGGCCACCCAAGAATAGACGTACTTCGATGTCTGTCTTTCGAGCTTGTGGGGACTTCGAGGCTACCATCTTCGAGGTTGCCCGTGCTTTGTAGGTTCGGTGCCTAGGTTGCGGACACGTATTCTAGACATTGAGAGCTCACACCTGACGAATCTAGCTTTCGAGATCACAATTTTCAAGGCTCGAAATCTGGGTGTAACATATATACATATATGCGCACCTATATATATTTTAGGTATTTTCATGTTATTTTTTATGACTCATTAATTAGTTGTATTTAATTATTTTTTAAATTATATTGCATTTTTTTTGTTATTACAATATTTAGAATGAATGTTCTTGTAATAATTTTATTATTTTTATATTTTTGAATTAATTTATACTTTAGTTTGTTTTATAACTTTTGAATTTATTTAAAATAGAGTATAATTTTTTTAATTGTAGAGCATATTTATATTTGACATCATGAATAAATATATATAAATATTATTGAAAGTGAGAGTAAATATTTAAAATGAATAAAAAATTATTAAATTGGAGTTTTAGTGATCTAGAATAGAGAAGCTAATTTATGGTAGTATTAGGTAAAATAGAAAAATTAAGTTTTAGAGCACTCTCAATGGGTGCTCTACTCCATCCTTTAAAATACCTCATCAAAACACATATTTTTCTATTTCACCTATAAATTTTACATTATACCATACATCAGCTTCTCTATATATTTCTCTACATTATTTAAATATTATATTTTTAAATATATTTTATTACTTAAAGTAAAATAAAATAATTGAAAAATAAAAAAGAAATAATAAATATATACTAAATGAAGAGAGAGCTTATAAAGAAAAATAATAATATTAAAATATTATATAAAAGATATGTAAATGTTATGTAAATGTAGATATGGATTAATTGGAGTTTGTGCATAACTATAATAAATATATGTATAAAGAAACTGATGGAAGATGCTTTTATGAGTTTTAGCTAAATATTATAGAAAAAGTGTATTACAAAATATATCACCAAAACATACATTTTTATAATTTACCTCAAACTTTTAGATTATACCATTCATCTTCTTCTCTATTTGTTCTCTACATCATTTATATATTATATTTTTTAAAATATTTTATTTATTTTTAGAAATAAAATAACTAAATATAATAGTATTATACTCATATATATATATATAAAAGTTTATAAAAAAAATAATAAAATATTTATAGCTTGATGAATTGTGTTTCTCTAAATATAGAGAAATACTATTCATTTAAGTAAAAAAATATAATTTTACATCACCTATTGGAAGACTACTTAACTATTTTTTTTTTATATTATAAAGAATAATACATTTTAGCTCATCTATTAAAAGTACTCTCAGTGACGTAAAATAAATATAGTGTAACTGAGTGCTCTAAGTGGTGCAAGAGACCTTGAACGCATGACCTTCTCCTTCAAGAATAGATTGAGTACTATTTCAAAAAAAGAAAGTATGGATTGAGTACACTAATCTTTTAATTATTTCTTTATTAAATATCTAGTGCCTCTAGTGTAACCCATTATCGCTCTTAGTAATTTTTGTATATATATTTTTTTTAATATTTCACTCTGTAGAATTTTTATCATAAACAATAATTTTTTTATGTATATTTTTTAATAAGCATATATGTATTTTTTAATCTCAAAACTATGTTGTAGCCGCCTCAGCTTCTTGGTTCTTTTATATTCGTGGCTTAAACAAATAAAACGTCACCCCTTTTCTTACATCATTTTTTTTTTAATTTTTTCCTGGAGATGAATAGACCGGCTCCAAATAAAAACGTTTATGGATAGAAGTGGTTGAGAAGATAAAAATGAAGAGTGGTGTGAAGATAATATCAAGTATACTGACAAAATTGTGAGAATATTAAATAGAAATGATTTGTATCTCTGGGTACTATTGGTGGGGAGACGTTTCTGACTAAAAACGTTTATGGATAGAAGTGGTTGAGAAGATAAAAATGAAGAGTGGTGTGAAGATAATATCAAGTATACTGACAAAATTGTGAGAATATTAAATAGAAATGGTTTGTATCTCTGGGTACTATTGGTGGGGAGACGTTTCTGACTTTTAAGCGAGCCTTTAATTTAAAATTGACCTTTCAATTCAAGGCTGCGAAGACGGAGTCCCTGCCCATATCTTACAGAATACAGACAGTATAACTATGATGAGGTCAAGTCAAATGTGGAAGGCAAACAAAAATTCAAAAATGGGGACGTGATGTGTTATTTAGAGAAGAGTAATAGAATTTTTTGCCGTTTGGCACTAATATTTCATTGTCACCTCAGTATCAGTATCAAGTGTATAATTTAATTAAAAAATAGCTGAATTTTTTCAGTTTTTTATTTAGTTTTGTAATATATTTAAAAAAAAAAAATTCTCTATGTAAGGATTCTTCAATAACTCAAAGAATAATAGTTATTATAATAAATGTTTGCCAATTAAATTAGTTTACACTATCATAATTAAACTACTCCACAAAATTCATTCATAATAAAAACATGATTTCGCAGTTGTAAAAGCTTTATTAATATATATATATATATTTATGAGAATTCTCCGATAGGATTTCACTTTAAGCCTTACCGCTGGGCTCTTAGTTGTTGACGCGGTTCTTCGCCAACAGGTAATTAAGAAAATAAGAGAAAGTGATTAGTGATAAGTGATGGACCGAAACAGATGAATGATTTTAAAATGAACTGATGATACGACTACGTTTTTAGGTGGTTCAAAAGTTAAAATCATTCTACTCCACCAGCCAATATTATTGCTATATTTCGGGTATTCTTTACAGGGTATTTCGTTACACAATAGAATCCAACCCTTTGCAACTCCCAGGGTCTCCATATTTATAGGAGAGGGCACCTGGGAGTTGGTAAGGGGGGTCATCCCGTGACCTTCTTACCCATCATGTCACTTCTGTGATATTCATGATTAATTCTTAAAACCTGACAAATGAAGTGTGGTCTAATCAATAGGTACGGGGATAATGGGCCGCACGGCCCAACCCAGTCGTGGGTGCTTGAACACGCACGTTCATGCTACGTGTCTGAGAATTCAGGGATATATCAGACACGTGATGTCTGATATATGCACGTTTACATTGCGTGGTTGGCTTTATAAAGGGTCACGGCTTCCAACTCCAGCTCGTGCCTCGAGCTGGATGCCTTCTTGACCCGCGGTCTTCATATTTCTGACTCGGCCCTTAAATAATCTTGATAAACCTTTGGCTACCTCGAGCTAAAGAGGAGGGACCTGACAACAGCAGCTCCGGCCACGTGGTATCCACGTGGCTGATATAATTATGCCATATCTCAGTTCGCTAATAGCCCGTGGAAAATTAGGGCGTACATTTGCCCCCCAAGCCCCTGCTCGTGGCACACAACGTCATCTGGGGCCACAGTGGGGGCTTTTAGGCTTCTTCATGGACTCTTCATATTCCACCCATTACACAGGCGCCGAATATATGGAGCATCGTGGTTGGTGACGGTTCGTCTTCCGAGAACCGTATTAAATGGCCTAGCCTATACTCGGCCGTCATTTCGCCTTTTGAGTAGAGAGCCTCGGATCTCACATCAGGGCAATCCAACGGCCCTCCTCACATGGCCTTTCACGTATATAAAAGGGGTGGCCACCTTACGCATGGGCCACCCGTCTATTTGAAAATTTTCTAAATTTCCCATCTTCTTTTCTCTTCTCATCCTCAAAAAACCCTCTTTTTCTCCCGGTTACCGTTCCCAGCATTCCAGAAGTTCAGGTGCAAGGGCTCCTTTGAGGCTTTGGTACCAACTATTCTGACGAGGCCCCAACCCAGACGACCCCTTCATCCCCTCCACAGCAAAACACTCTGTAAGTTTTCTGACTGTGCATGCTTTGAATTTCTTCTTCACCGTAGCCTAGGTAAATAGTTCCTGTAGCTGCATGCAACATTCTTTTGGTTTTTTGTGAATATGAAGGGTGTAGGTTTTTATTTTAGGGCATCGATTGTAGAAGAAAACCATTTAGGAGCATGGCTCATAGGGTACGCTTTCTGGGGAAAACTTCTGGGTAGGATTTTTTGGTATGCTTGTTTAAAATATCCAGCCTTTTGGGTGCAAAACCGGGTAGCTTAGGGGACACGCTTCACAGGCAGTTTTGCACTTCTTGCCTACTGAAACTTTCCTTCCAAGGAAAACTTTTATCCTGACCCTCCTGACACACAAATTCCGAGTAATCGGGGATCCGTTGGGAGCACAGGCGCATGTTCATAAAACCGCGTGGTCTCACTCTCCACGGGCTGAGATTACCTCAGCCCATGCAAAGGAAACACTTCTCTTCAGATTCTTTCTTATGCTTAGGTCGCCCCTTCTAAAATTTCTTCTTTTGTTCGCTAGGCGACTAGATGGGACCCAAGAAGAACGCCCCTAAGAAGACCGCAGGCAGCTCGTCCTCCCAACAATCCAAAGGAAAGGAGGTGGTGACAGACTCCCCAATCCCCGTTTTTGGGCCGACCGTGGAGCGGGAGCTCGAGGTGGCGCCCGACGCTTTCTTCGAGGCTGAGAGGATCGTCTCGAAGATCACCGACCAGGGAAAGTGAATAAAATATTCCTTTCCCACAACATCGACCTGGGGCGGGGTGCCCTGATCGCCCGACCTCCCCTAGAAGGTGAGCGGAGCTGTGCGCCGCTCGATGAAGAATATGCGGCTTGGAGTGATGAGCACTTCAAGGCTGGGGCATTCCTCCCGCTGGACCAATACTTCGCCGACTTCCTCAACTACGTGAAGTTGGCTCCTTTCCAACTCCCCCCCAACTCCTACCGTTTGTTGGCGGGGTTGAGATATCTGTTCCTGAATCAGGAATGGGAGGTCCCCACCCCGGCGGATATCTTATATTTTTTCTGCCTCAAGGCCAGCCCAGAGCAGCGGGGGCGAGGCGACGGGTTCTACTACCTGACCCGTTTTCCAAACACGGCTGCGGTCATCGAGATGCCCAGCCACCCCAACGACTTCAAAGACCAGTTCTTTATGTCCAAGGGGTTTCGCAACTGCGAGCTCCATTACTTCAACCGTCCTCGTAAGTCTCTTTTACTTTTAGCTCGTGAGTTGACTATTGAGTATTCCCCCTCATTTGTTCCTATCTTAGAAACAATCATGCAGCCATTTTCGCGAGGACGGCCAAGTCTGTGACCCTCAGGGGTCAATATGAGACACTGGCGGGTCTGCCCCCCAGTGAAAAAGACTATCACCAGATCGTGACAGACGAGACGATGCTGGTGTGCAAGTTGATCTCTCCGGGCCAGACTTTGGCCTTGAGGAGACCTCGGGGCCCTCCTCCAGCCCGTGAGATGGCACCCATCCCTGAGGAGGGGGTCGCGGGGGAAGGAGAGGACGAGGACGAGGAGGACGAGGACGAGGAGGACGAGGTGCCCCTCGTGAGGACGAGGAGGAAGCGGGCGCTGGAGGTCGCCCAAGAAACGGACAAGGAGAGGGTCCGGTCCGGAGCAGCCGCAGGTCCCTCTGGGCAAGGTAATCCTTACATGTTTAGGGACTTAGATAGGACCACCGCCGATCCTCGGTTAGCTAGGTTTAATCCTAACAAGCCCGTCCAACGCCATCGAAACAACCCAGACCTCGACATAACCCTACTCCAGTGTCTCGATCGGCTCGTCCTGGATTACGAGAGTAGCCGCTCTAGGGGTACTGTAGTCGTAGACAACACCTTAGCCTTTAGGTCGGCCTTCTTTGAGGAGTACGCGACTAATCTCCCGTCGTGGCCCTCTCTTCGGGAGGGTACTATAGCTCTGGGCCTTAGGAAATATGTAGAAGAGTCTAGTCCCGAGCCAGATTCGGACCCAGAACCTGTTCCAGGTCGCAAAGTCATTGTCTTAGATTCCCCCGCAGAAGCTCCGGGGCCGATGGTCGTGACCATAGATTCCTCTTCTAGCTCGGGGGGTAGGATCCCTTTCGATATATACTTGAGTTCCGCTTTTTCCCTCTTATTTTTGTTGTTCTTGCATAAATGCTTACTTGTATACTAATGTTGTCTTTGTTTTGCCAGAGGAGATGTCTCAGCCCGGAAACAAAGACCTGCGAGCTATGTTCACCGGAGGGAACTCTTCTGCTAGGGCTTCTGGGCCCATGGTGAAGAAGCTCCGGGTGGCGAAGAAAGATGTTGGGACAACATCCAAGTCCCCTGCAAAGGGGAAAGACCAGACCCCAGCTACCCAGGCCAAGGTACCTCCACCTCCTGCAGCAGTGGAGAAGATGCCCCCGCCCCCTCCATGAGTTCCCGCCTCTGTTCGGGATATGGAGGTGGAGCCCGAGACTTTGGCAACCGCAGTCCCTGAGGTGCGCGTTCTGGTGCACCCCCAGGCCTTGGAGAAAATTCCTGACGTCTTTCGGGGGACGGTGTACGAGACGACGACCTACACCGTCGACCACTACTACAACGCCACCGAAAGGGACCTGTGGGCGATCGAAACAAGGAGCCCGGAGAGCGTGATGGAGTCTTCACTGGGAATGGCTCTAACGGTAAGCTGGCTTTACATTTTGTACTCTTTGGTTACCATGCATTGCATGTTATCTCTTTTTTTTTCTAAGGCAGTTGCCTCTTTGTTTTGTAGGGTGCCTTTGCTCTTCACAAGAGCATATCCAGGTCTAAGGCTCGGCTCGAGGACATGAGGGGCGAGCATCAGGCTGTTTTGGCCGCCCAGCAGACTTCCTTGGCCGCCCTGAAGACTGCCCAAAAACAGGAACATGAGGCCAAGGATGCCTTGGCGGCCGCACAGGCTGAGCTGGACGCGTCCCGCCCCAAGCTGCAAGAGGCCGAGGCTACCAAGGCCGCCCTAGCCGCTGTAACGGCCGAACTCGAGGAGGCCAGGGCTGCCCGGGCCGTGCTAGACTCTGCGAAAACCGAGGCCGAGGAGGCTAAGGCCGCCTTGGCAATGGAGAAGGCGGCTTCCAGCTCCGCCACGGAGGATATGCTATACCACTGCTGGGTCTTCAACCTAGATGGCGACTTCTCCTTTCTAGGAGCGGATGCTTGGGAGCTCTTCCGGGAGGGGTTTAAAGCTCGCCTTTAGTAGGAGGTGCCCTCTGAGACTGGGGAGACCTCCATAGCTGCCGAGCAGGAGGGCGAGGTGGTGACCTCATCGGAGCAGCCCGGTGGAGCCTAGGGCCTTCTTTTTATTTTTTGAACACATGTATTTTTTTTTTAACTTTGTATGAGGTTTTTTCACCTCGAGACAATTGGCTTTATCCATTTTTGTTTTTAATTAGTTTATATCCTTTTGCCTCTATGCACTTCGGTAATAGTCTTAGTTTGTTTTTCTTTTTGTTGGTGCTATGATTGATACTTTTATGCTTTTCTAGGAAAAACATGTTAACCAATCTTGACCCAACTTCTAAGATAAGTCCTGGTTGCATCCCGGACATTGCATTAAAAACTTATTTCGTGTTAATTTCTTATCGATATCTCATGCTTTTTAAGAAAAACAATGATCAATCAATTTGAATCAACTTCTAAGTTTTAGGACCTGGTTTCATCCAGGGCGTTAATTTGAAAACTTAGTTTGTGCTAATTCTTGACTAATATCTTGTGCTTGTTAAGAAAAACACCGATCAATCAATTTGAATCAACTTCTAAGTTTTAGGACCTAGTTATATCCAGGGCGTTAATTTGAAAACTTAGTTCGTGCTAATTCTTGACTAATATCTTGTGCTTTTTAAGAAAAACACTGATCAATCAATTTGAATCAACTTCTAAGTTTTAGGACCTGGTTATATCCAGGATAGGACTTAGTTCGCGTTAATCCTTTATTAATATCTCGTGTTCTTTTAAGAAAAACATCGATCAATCGATTTGAATAAACTTTTAAGCCTTTAAGGCGACCTGGTTATATCTAGGCACCATATGCCCCCCAAGTAACTAGGAAAGGGTCTTTCGTGGTTACTTGAGATTACATCCGCAAATATACACAATAATAAACAAAGATTTAATTCTCATTGCTTAACAAAAAAAAGTGGCCTTTAAGCCTTACAAGGGTGTTACTGATAATATTTCTTCAAATGGATGGCGTTCCAAGTTCGTGGGATTGCTTCTCCATTGAGCCGAGCTAATTTGTAAGTTCCTTCCTTTATGAACTTGGTGATTTGATATGGCCCTTCCCAGTTTGGTCCCAATACTCCATCTTTGGGATCCTTACCAGCTAAGAAGACTCTTTTGAGGACCAGGTCGCCAATGCTAAAGGCGAGTTTTTTGACCTTTGAGTTTAAATAACGAGTGATTTTTTGCTGGTAATGCGCGAGCTGAAGCTGCGAATCTTCTCGTCTTTCATCAATTAGGTCGAGGGATGCGCAAAGTAGTTCATGGTTGCGGTCTTGGTCATACGCCTAGACTCTATGCGACGATACCTTAATCTCGACAGGGAGGACTGCCTCACTCCCAAAAGTCAGGGAGAAAGGAGTATGACCCGTAGGAGTCCGATGCGAGGTCCGGTATGCCCATAGTACCTGGGGGAGCTGTTCTGGCCAGACCCCCTTGGCTTCGTCTAGCCTCTTCTTAAGGCTTGCCTTTAGCGTCTTATTGATAGCCTTGACCTGGCCATTTGCCTTGGGATAGGCCACGGAGGAGAAGCTTTTCACAATGCCGTACCTTTCACAAAATTCGGTGAAGAGGTCGCTGTTGAACTGAGTCCCATTGTCGGATACGATTTTCTTTGGCAGCCTGAACCGGCAGATAATGCTCTTGATCACGAAGTCGAGAACTTTCTTGGAAGTGATTGTTGCCAAAGGTTCTGCCTCAGCCCACTTTGTGAAGTAGTCGATAGCCACCACAACGTAGCGGACCCCACCCTTTCCAGTAGGGAGGGCGCCAACCAGGTCGATTCCCCAGACCGCAAAGGGCCACGGGGATGAGATCATCTTCAGCTCGACTGGGGAAGCTCGGGCAACTGTGGCGAATTGCTGGAACTTGTCACATTTCTTGACGTACGAGATCGAGTTCTTTGATAGAGTGGGCCAGTAATACCCTTGCCTTAAGAATTTTAGGGCCAAGCTTTGCCCCCCAGTGTGATCCCCGCAAAAACCCTCGTGCACTTCCTGCAAGATGGACTTTGCCTTGCCTGACAGAACACATCGTAGGAGGGGTAGGGAATGCCCACGTCAGTACAGCACCCCATCTACTATCGTATACCTTGGAGCCTGGTACAGTACCCGCCGTGCGTCATTACGCCCCTCAGGTAACTTTCCTTTGGTGAGATACTCGAGGATGGGGGTCATCCAGGTCGGTCTGGCGTCGATCATCTCGACCTCTGCCCCGACCTCTTCTATGCTTGGTTTCTCTAGGAACTCTACCGGTACTAACCCCAAAGCCTCCATCTCTCCGGAGGTAGCGAGCTTGGCGAGGGCGTCTGCGTTAGTGTTCTACTCTCGAGGTATCTGCTCGATTGATCCTCGTTCAAATGCGGACAGTTCGAATTTTACCTTGGCCAGGTAAGCAGCCATCTTGGCTCCCCGTGCTTAATATTCACCTAGCACCTGGTTTACCACGAGCTGGGAATCGCTGAAGCACTGAACGGAGCTGGCCTTCAGCTCCTGGGCTACCCTTAGCCTGGCCAGCAAAGCTTCGTATTCGCCTCGTTGTTGGAGGCCTTGAATCCGAATCTCAGCACCGAGTGGAATCTATGCCCTTCTGGGGATATCAAAATGATTCCAGCCCCGGAGCCGTTCTCATTAGATGAGCCATCCACGAAGATCTTCCATGACACCTGGGTCGAGGTGACCTGGGGTGACCCTTCCACAGGATCCTCCCTGAATCATGTGCACTCTGCCACAAAATTAGCCAGGGCCTGACTTTTTATAGCAGTTCGTGGGGTGTACAAAATCTCGAACTGACTGAGCTCGATAGCCCATTTCAACAGGCGTTCCGATGCTTCAGGTTTTTGCAAAACTTGCCTTAAAGGTTGATCGGTCATGACGTGTATTGAGTGGGACTGGAAATACGGCCTGAGCTTTAGGGAGGCTGTGATAAGACAGAACACCAATTTTTCCATCAACGAGTATCGGGATTCGGCTCCGAGAAGTCTCTTGCTGATGTAGTAGACCGGTTTTTGAACCCGGTCCTCTTCACGGACCAATACGGCACTAGCTGCATCTTCTGTGACAGCTAGGTAAAGGAAAAGAGGCTCTCCTGCCTTTGGTTTGGACAATACAGGCGGCTCAGCCAGATGTGCCTTCAGGTCGAGGAAAGCACTCTCGCACTCCTCTGTCCATTCGAACTTCTTATTTCCTCGCAGCAGGTTGTAGAATGGCAGGCACTTGTCGGTGGATTTTGAAATAAACCGATTAAGGGCTGCCACCCTTCCTATCAGGCCTTGAATGTCCTTACGCGACCTAGGTGAGGGAAGCTCGAGCAATGACCTGATCTTATCGGGGTTTGCCTCGATTCCTCGGGTATTGACAATGAAACCCAGGAATTTTCCAGACGTGACCCCAAAAGTGCACTTCTGTGGGTTAAGCCTCATGTCGTACTCCCTTAGTATCTTGAAGCATTCCTCCAGGTCGGAAACATCGTTATTGGCAGTCTTTGACTTGACCAGCATGTCATCAACGTACACTTCCATGTTCTTCCCGATCTGGTTGGCAAACATTCTATTCACCAATCTCTGGTATGTAGCGCCGGCGTTCTTTAGTCCGAACGGCATGACCTGGTACGTTAGCTGGTGTGCTCCTGGTCCGCTAGATTCATGGCGATCTGATTGTAGCCTAAGTACGCGTCCATAAAGGACATGAGCTCGTGCCCCGCCGTGGCGTCCACCAATTAGTCGATCCTTGGCAAGGGAAAACAATCTTTGGGGCAGGCTTTATTCAGATCGGAGAAGTCGATGCAGGTTCGCCATTTCCCGTTGGGCTTTGGGACCAGCACAGGATTGGCAACCCAAACCAGAAACTTGGCTTCACGGATAAAGCCGCATTTCTTGAGCCGGGCTACTTCTTCTTCTAGGGCCTCAGCTTGAGTTGTTCCCAGGCGCCTCTGTTTCTGGGACTTTGCAGGAACGCTCTTATCCAAATGAAGGGTGTGCATGATGACATTTGGACTGATTCCCACCATGTCCTCATGTGACCATGCGAACACATCCAGGTTCTCCTGCAGAAATTTGATCAGCTCCGCCTTCCTCTTGCCACAGAGGTTTTTCCCGAGGTTAACCATCCGTGAGGGATTTTGTGGATCGATATTTACTTCCTCGAGCTCTTCAATAGCTTGGAGCTCGGAATTATCCTCGCCTATTCGGGGGTCAATATCCTCACTTAGGACGATACTCTCCCCTTCGGCGCTCTGAGGTTTTTCAATCTCAGGATTAGGCAAAGGTTCCTGAGATTCCTCTTCTCCACCTTGGATGGCCATTGTTAACTGCCCGGGTTTCAATTTTCCCTTCATGGAAATGCTGTAGCATTCCCTGGCAGCAAGCTGATCGCCATGGACCGTGCATATCCCTGTGGAAGAAGGGAATTTCAGCGCGAGGTGGCAGACGGAGGTGATGGCTTCAAAAGCTATAAGTGTAGGTTGACCCAAAATGGCATTGTATGTAGCGGGGCAGTTGATGACCACGAACTCAAGGAGTTTTGAGACTGTCCGAGGTCCCTCTCCTATGGTGATCACTAGCTCGATCGTCCCTATAGCCGCTGATCCTTCTCCCGAGAAACCATAAAGAATCATGGAGGTCGCCTTCAGCTCGGCGACAGTCAAACCCATCTTCTCCAGCGTGGACCGGAATAGAAGGTTTACCAAGCTCCCATTATCGATCAGCACTCTCCTAACCCTCCGATTAACGAGCTGCACTGTTACGACCAGAGGGTCATTATGAGGGAAGAGAATGTGGCTGGCATCTTCTTCAGTAAAAATGATTGGTTGCCTTTCCAATCGCTGCTGCTTTGGTAGATGCTGCTCGGGGACGAACTCTACTCCATTATGAGCCTTGAGTTCGTTGACATACCTCTTTTGGGCATCTCTGCTCATGCCAGCCAAATGAGGACCTCCAGAGATTATGGAGATCTCTCCTCCTATCACTGGAGGAGGGAGGTCTTGATCTACCCAAGACCCGTGCTGACTGACAGGGGCTTCTGGAGCAGGTCGGCTTGCTTGAACCCTGTTCTGCGCATACTGAGCCAAGGGGACGGATCTGATGAGAGTCTCGATCTCATCTTTCAGGTGTTTACAATCATCGGTATTGTGGCCAACGTCGTTGTGGAAACGGAAAAACTTGGAGGTGTCTCGCTTCCCCTTCTGGTGCTTTAACGGCTCCGGCTTCTTCCAGGGGAGGCGAGCAGAATTTGCTAGGAAGATATTCTCCCTAGAGTGGGTGACCTCCGTATAAGTCGCGTAGACTGGCTTAAATTGTTCCACAGACTTATTATTCTTGGGGCCGTGCTGGTTGCCCTCGCTGTTCCCCTTTCTCTTGCCTCCACCAAACTGGTTATTCTGTGTAACGTTCTGGGTCACTGTCATGACCTCCGTTCCCACTCCAGCGGGCTGCTCAGGACCTGGCTAGTTCCTGCAGCTGAGGCTTGGGCCTCCTCCAAGTTGATCCACCCCTGGGCCCTATTTAGGAATTCGTTTACTGAGCTGACTCCCTTCCTTTGTATCTCATTCCAGAGTCCCCCTCCGACGAGGATTCCAGTCCTCAAAGCCATGAGCTTGGAGCTGTCATCTGTGTCTCTGGCCCGAGCAGCGACGTTCGCTAACCTGCTCAGGTAAGCCTTCAGAGGCTCGTCGGGTTGTTGCCTCACGTTAGCCAGGGAGTCGGCCTTGACGCGGGCAGCCTGGGAGGCTCAGAATGCTCTTTTGAAGTCATTAGAGAAAGTTTTCCAGGAGCTGATTGACTGTTTCTTGCTTTGTTTGAACCACTGCCTGGCCGGCCCAGTCAGTGTAGAGGGAAATATTAAACACCTCAGCTCGGGGCCAATGTTGTGGGCCATCATCAGGGTATTGAACATACCCAGATGATCTGACGGATCTCCGTCTCCGTTGAATTTGGACAGGTGCGGCATACGGAAATCGGGCGGGTATGCCGTTGCTGCTATGTTGGGGGCGAAGAGCTCAAGCTCGTCCCTCGAATCATATTCGTCTTTTTCTTTCTCCGACAGGAGCTTCCTCATGAGATCCTCCATCTGAGCTAGGCGCTCAAGGGTTTTGTCTTGATCTCCTTGGTTATTCCGGGGCTGTTCAACAGCTCCAGATCCATTGTATACGTTTGGTGGGTTATCGCCCCTCCTATCTTGAGATAGGTTATTTGGGACATTGCCGCCGTCATGTACCTCGGACAGGTCTCCCCTTGAGCGACCACGGTTGCCACTTCCTACCGGATCCCCCCTATGAGAGTTAAGGCGATCTCGGAGGTCGCCCCTCGGGGTGGCTTGAGGACTTTGCGCCGAGCTTAGGCGTTGGGGCAGGTCTCTGCCAGAAAGGTCACTTCGGTGACTTCCGGTCCAGTAGCTCCCGTTAGAGAAGCTCGGAGCCCGCCTCTGGGGGTGAGGATCTGGGACTTCTCTGGGTGCCCTGCTACGATGGGAAGGTCCTGCGGATGGTGGGTTTCTCCTGTTGCTCCCATAAGCTGGAATATCTCGGACAGGCCGAGGAGGAGATGGATATCTTATCGGTGAAGGAGGATGTCTGATCGGGGATGCAATCCTGGTTTCGTCAGGGCGGATCAGGTTAGGTAGAGGCCTTTTAGCCCTGCCAACTTGCGGGCCTTGCGCCTGGCGATCTGACCGGGCCAGGACGGTTGGCCGGGACGGGCTGTCGCTGTGAGCCCTCCCCGGATCTCCTTCTAGAATTCCCTCGAGCCCTCCTGAGCGCGCTCGAGGCTGGCAGTGAGCTGGGAGTTGAAGTTCAGACCAAGCGGCTATACTGTTGCTCGGCCTTGGGTAGTTCTTCGAAGGTTGCCTCTCGGCGGTGCGATGAGGGAGTATAGTTGGATGTCAGAGGTCTGGCCAAGCGGCTAGGCCTGAACCGATTACCCCAGCGGGACTTATGAGTCTTGTCTTGCCTCTTTCTGACATTAGCGTTGGTTGTAAGAGGGGGTAGTCGGGCCAACACCTCCTTAATCTGCTGATTAGCTTTCGCCAGCTGACTCCTCAGCTGAGCATTCTCCATCTCTACCGCCGTGTAAAAGTTCGGGTTTGGATTAGGTGGCCGGGGTGCCGAACTTCTGGTGTCATCCTGGCCTATTGGCAGCTTGCCTGGTCGCTGCTAAACTTCGAGGTTTTGCTCACCGGAGATGGCGGCATGATGGGCCTCCTGCCCATCATGTTGCTCCGCCTCGTTACCGTGTCTTGATTGAGTGATCACCATAGTTGGATATTTGCGATAGCACCAATCTAACAAGCTCTCAATGAAAGCACCAAACTGTTGACGCGGTTCTTCGCCAACAGGTAATTAAGAAAATAAGAGAAAGGGATTAGTGCTAAGTGATGAACCGAAACAGATGAATGATCTTAAAATGAACTGATGATACGACTACGTTTTTAGGTGGTTCAAAGGTTAAAATCCTTCTTCTCCACCAGCCAATATTATTGCTATATTTCGGGTATTCTTTACAGGGTATTTCGTTACACAATAGAATCCAACCCTTTGTAACTCCCAGGGTCTCCATATTTATAGGAGAGGGCACCTGGGAGTTCGTAAGGGGGGTCATCCCGTGACCTTCTTACCCATTATGTCACTTCTGTGACATTCATGATTAATTCCTAAAACCTGACAAATGAAGTGTGGTCTAATCAATAGGTAAGGGGGATAATGGGCTGCACGGCCCAACCCAGTCGTAGGTACCTGAACACGCACGTTCATGCTGTGTGTCTGAGAATTCAGGGATATATCAGACACGTGATGTCTGATATATGCACGTTTACATTGCATGGTTGACTTTATAAAGGGTCACGACTTCCAACTCCAGCTCGTGCCTCGAGCTGGATGCCTTCTTGACCCGCAGTCTTCATATTTGTGACTCGGCCCTTAAATAATCTTTATAAACCTTTGGCTACCTCGAGCTAAAGAGGTGGGACCTGACAACAGCAGCTCCGGCCACGTGGTATCCACGTGGTTGATATAATTATGCCATATCTCAGCTCGCTAATAGCCCGTGGAAAATTAGGGCGTACATTAGTGTTCTCGACCCGTGAATAGTTTTTGGCGCGATTTTTTTTTTATGACCATGTATATTGTAGCTATTTAGAGCATCTTGCAAATTTTTCAGAAAATTCTGAATAGTTTACATTACCGAAAATTAGGTTCAAACATGTTGCTTTCCACGCGCATAAGAAGAATTAGTCACACATGCAACAACATGTTTGAACTTAGTTTTCGGTACTGTAAACTATTCGGAATTTTCTAAAAATTTGCAGGATACTCTAAATAGCTACAATATACACGATCATAAAAAAAAATTGCGCTGAAAACTATTCACGAGTTAAGATCACTGAAAGCCCCACCGGTAGGGCTTAAAGTAAAACCCCTATAGGAGAATTCTCCTATATAAAGATTTATTTTCTTATAGGGGCTTCACTTTAAACTCTACAGGTGGGGCTCTCAGTGTTTCTCGACCTGTGAATAGTTTTCGGCGCAATTTTTTTTATGACCGTGTATCTCGTAGCTATTTAGAGCATCTTGCAAATTTTCAGAAAATTCCGAATAGTTTACAGTACCGAAAACTAGGTTCATACATGTTGCTTTCTACGCGCATAAAAAAAAATTAGTCACGCGTTCAACAACATGTTTGAACCTAGTTTTCGGTACTGTAAACTATCTGGAATTTTCTAAAAATTTGCAGGGTGCTCTAAATAGCTACAATATACACGGTCATAAAAAAATCATGCCGAAAACTGTTTACAGGTCGAGAAACACTGAGAGCCCCAACAATTCTCCTATAGGGGCTTCACTTTAAGCCCTACCAGTGGGGCTCTCAGTGTTTCTCAACCCGTGAACAGTTTTCAGCGTAATTTTTTTATGACCATGTATATTGTAGTTGTTTAGAGCATCCTGGAAATTTTTAGAAAATTCTGAATAGTTTACAGTACCTAAACCTAGGTTCAACCATGTTGCTTTCCACGCGCATAAAAAAAATTAGTCACGCATGCAACAACATGTTTGAACTTAGTTTTCGGTACTGTAAACTATTCGGAATTTTTTGAAAATTTGCATGACGCTCTAAATATCTACAATATACACGGTCATAAAAACAATCGCGCCAAAAACTGTTCATGGGTCGAGAACACTGAGAACTCCACCGAGAGGGCTTAAAGCCAAATCATCCTTCTGTTAGCCACGTCATTCGAAAACTAACGGAAGTCCCATAATTCGATAACATGTATAAAAGGGGGTGTTCGCGGTGCGGGTGGTGTGGATTTTTGCCAATTTATTAGACCGCAACGCATATGCAGTGCGGTCTAATAGACCTCAAACCGCATAAATTGCACCGCAAAAATATGGTGCAGTGTGAGTAGTTTATACCTATTGCCAAATAATTTAACACTTAAACATTATAATTAGTAAAGATTCATAATAAAGTTCATGGCTAAAGAGTGTTTAACAAAAACAATAAATATACATCAAACTAATAAATTTTTAGCAAAACAATAAAAATACAACAAACTAATAACAAAGAAAAAATGTGATAGTATAATATATCTAAGGTGGAAGTAGAATATGTGTTAGCATCCTATATATTATACTATATAAATGTACATGCATTAAGTTTAAATATAGTAAAATTGAAAATATATATATAAAAAAATTAATATATATAACGATGTGGTGTGGTGCGGTTTGAACCACATTTATAAAATTCAAAACTAAAGCCGCACCGCGAAGGATTTCAAACTGCAAATTGTGGTGCAGTGTGGTGCGGTGTGGAAGGTTTGATGAACACCCCTAACATACATAGTTCGGGGGAATTTTTAACAATGTGAAAAAATTCAGGGGACCCAATTTGCAAGTGGTAATAGTTTGGGAGAAAAAAATCATATTTATTCTTTAGAGAATGACTCTTGTCTTTAGTTCAAATGACATACTTAAGTTATTTTTTCTCAAAGCACAATTAATCTACAATTATACTAAACTGCCATACTTTCTTTGATTTTTACCCATCACGGTTGAATTATCCTAAAAAATATATTAATGCTAAATATCACAACAACTAATTGAGAGAACTTTGCAATGTGGTTCGTTTAGTAAATAAACATGTGGGAGTTGCAAAATTTTCTAGAGAAATTATAGTAAATGACTCAAAATAATGATATCAAGAAACTAATATTCTCATTCAAAAATTGTCGAGAAATGACCATTTTATATTGTTGATTACCTAAATTATCCTTGTCATATAAGTCTCTCATTTGCTTCTCATTAAAGTGATACCCATAACAAATGACCTCTCATTCTTTAGGATGATAATAAATAAATGTCCTTTATGTTTAACTTAGAGAAAAATATTATTTTTCAAATTTTTAATTTTGTTATATATTTATTTTTCCAATTTTCTCGTTTCTATCATTTTATTTATTTATTTAGAAGTGTATGATTTTATTATAGTACTATATGTACATTAGTTTTGTTCAATTAATTTTTATTTTAAAGTTATATTGATTTTTTTTCGTTTTTATGGACTGTTGGTATATTATTTTCCAACTAGTGTATATGTTTTTTTTTGTGGTATGGTATATAATTTTTTATATGATATTTAGTTTCTATCTTGTTATACATAATTGTAGTATATAAATTTGTATCATGGTAAATACATTTTAATGGTAGTATATAATTTTGTTAACATAATATATACAGTTTTGAGTAATAATATTGTAAGTTTTGTTGATATATTATTTTTCAACTCAATATTTGTATTTTGTGATATGATATATTATTGTTTTTTAGATAATATTTAGGTTCTATCTTGTTATATGTAATGGTGGTATATAATTTTGTTAGGATGGTATATAGATTTTAATGGTGGTATATACATTTTTTAGTAATAATTTTTTAATTGTTATTTGTATGTTATTTTCCATCTCTGTTAATATTTTTTTTGTTATATGATATATCAATTTTTTTAGATGATATTTAGTTTTTTTTTATATATATAATGGTAGTATATAATTTTTTAGCATTGGATATACAATTAAATAGTGGTATATATTTTTGTTAGCATTATATATACATTTTAATGGTGATATATAATTTTTTTTGCATGTTATATATATTTTTTGAGTAATTTTTATTTTGTAAGTGTTGGTATATATTTTCCAACTCAGTATATATGTTTTTTTGTGGTATGCTATATTATTTTTTTAGATGATATTTAATTTATATCTTGTTATATATAATGGTGATACATAATTTTATTAGTATAATATATTCAATTTAATGGTGGCATATAGTTTTGTTAGCATGATATATACAATTTTTGAATAATAATATACCCATTTTATTTTTGTTAAAAAAATTGTACTGTATTATCATGATATATTGATTTTTTTTCTTATGGTATATAAAATACTATGGTACATAGAAATATGATATATATGTTTAATAGCGTGATATATCTATTTGTTGTACCATGATATATCAAATTAATATACTGTGCTAGTAAACTTATATGTCATAATTTTTAAAAAAAAATCAATTGATTGATATGAAATAAGAATAACAAAATTTGATATATTATAGCATAAACAATATATGTATTGTGTTAACAATAGTTTAAAAAACATGTAATCTTTATACAATATTGACCATACAACTTTAATATACCATATAAAAAAAATATATATATATACATACACTAGTTGAAAAATGATATACCAACTACCCATAATATGAAATCAATTGATATAAAAAAAATCAATTGATAAGAAATAAAAATAACGAAATTTGATATATTATAGCATAAACAATACATATACCGTGTTAACAATAGTTAGAAAAATATGTAATCTTTATATAATATTAACCATACAACTTTGATATACCATAAAAAAACATATACACTAGTTGAAAAATGATATACGAACTACCTATAAAAACGAAAAAAAATTTAAAATAACTTTTAAATAAAAACTAATTAAACAAAACTAATATACATATTGTTGACGCGGTTTTTTGCCAACAGTAGATTAAGAAATCAAATAGGTAGATTAGTGCTAAACTATAATTCGTAATGAAATAATAAGAACCCTCTCGAACATACACGACTTTTACATGGTTCAGTGGTTAAAATCCACCTAGTCCATGAGATAATGTTATTGTTTTTCTCTCTTAATTTCTGCAGAGTTTTAGTAATACAAAAATGGTTGTTCCTTTCCCTGTCCATTATTCCTGATATTTATGGGGGAATTTCCTAGATAGGTTTGGGTAACCGCGTGAATAAATAAGGTATACATTTAATACAGATTATTCCCGTTTACATTAGGATATGATTTGATAACAGATTATAATATACTCCTGATATGTCGGATAATAAATGATAGATATTCAATACAACTTAGGCATTATTGAGCGTATAAGGAGTCTCCGAATCTCTTGGGATCCTTCAGTATACGTTATGTCTAGGTTTCCACGAAGTAAGCTTAGAACACCCAAAGTTGGATTTAGCCATTATAAGTCTCGAACTCGATTGTTATCCTGAGAGGCGGTCTGATAATAACATGTATTTCGTGCATGGTCTAGATTGATCCTCGAGCTGCTCACATCATTGTTAACTAGATATCCTACTTAGCTATTTTTCTACATATTCATCTGCCAGCTGTACCCGAGCTGAGTAATTGAACTAGTGCTAATTTTATGGTACAATACATATACATATAGCATAATATTAAAATATTTAGAATGAAGTAATATCAATGTAATTTGCCTAATGACATATTTGATAATATGTAATATTAAGAAGGTGGTTACACTATTTTACTATAAAATTGAAAGAATAGACATTTACTTACTTTCACACGCCATTAAGGATCATTTTGCATCAAACCCCAATTTTCTACCGAGCCTTATAATATCACTCTTTGCAATAACCAATAAGATTATCTCCAATGGGAGCTGTAAAAATTGTGCTAAATTTAGCACAGAAAAATCAATAAAAGCTATCTGTAGCACAATTTTTCAAATATGCTCCAATGCACATAGAAGTAAAAATAATGTAAAAAAGTCTACATTTAATGCTAATTATAAATAAGAAACCAAAAATAATATTAAAATAATAAGTAATGACAAAAAAAAATGAACATCTAATTCCAACAATAAATAAGATATCAAAAATATAATAAAATAATAAGCATTGGCAAAAATGTAAATAAAAAGTGAATATTTATTCTGATCCAAATTTGGATCATGCTATATTTTGATCCAAATTTGGATCAACTTTTAGCATGTGCCAAACTTGGCACAACTTTTAGCACACCATTGGATAAGCTTTTTTTTTTTTAGGTGTGCTATATTTTAGCAATACATCATAGATTTGCATCTCCATTGGAGATGCTCTAATAAAAGGCAAAGTAAGAGCATCTCCAATGAAATATTATAAAATTGGTAGATTACTGTTGTCTGTGATTTCATCATTGGACACGTGGCAGTAATTAGAGAAGTAATTAAGCTCCTTGAGAGATAGTAAAGTTCTGTAGAGCTCGCCGAGAGCTCCTCGGAGTATAGTCTCCTCCCAGCAAGCAGTAATCCCTTTTTAGGTGTGGATGTCTCCAAGTGAGGCCACGTCCCGAAGACCACCCTAGCGGTCCTCCCGCCTTCTTGACCTGATAGTCCCCTAGGTCT
The DNA here is from genome assembly GCF_963169125.1 of Humulus lupulus. Taxonomy (NCBI): domain Eukaryota; kingdom Viridiplantae; phylum Streptophyta; class Magnoliopsida; order Rosales; family Cannabaceae; genus Humulus; species Humulus lupulus. Next base: position 98,548,479 of record NC_084795.1, on the reverse strand, counting down.
AAGAATTTTGTCCCCAAGCCTGGAGAGAGTGCTAGGTGTCAGTCAGTGTATTCTTGGGCCACCACAAGATTGTCTGACAAATTTTTGGGTGTCTCGAGTAGTGGTGTTGCGTTTGTACACTCGAAAAATGACATTTACCACAACGTCGCCTGACATAAGAAAATGTGCAATCGCATTCTGATAGTGTCAAGGACATGCCTCCCTTGAAAGAGTGGGCTGCAACCTGTGAATTGGGCCCCATGCAATCTCTATGGGCCCACCATAAACTTTTCCATAGAAATGTGTTTTAATTAGGCTTTTAATCTGACTCACGTGGGAATATTCTTGTAATAACTACTCATTAAGATAGTTAATGACCCTAAGCCTCTATAAATATGGCTAGGTTAGCATTGTAAAAGAGTTCACAACTTCTTGTACTCGGAGCACTCTATACACTGCCTGAGAGAAACCTCAATTGAAGCCTGTCATCTCAAGCTTCAAGAATAATATACTAAAGCCTTGTGGACTAGGGTTGTTTTATAACCTAAACCACGTAAAAATCTTGATGTTAATCTTCTTTATTTTCTTTAAGTTCTGTTATTAAGGTGATAGCGAAAAAGGCAGTCAACATTTTGGTGCTTTCATTGAGAGCTTGAAGAAACAGTCATCGTGACCACGCATAGAAACGTTCTAGATGGCATTGCTCCTCTCGCTGGCCACCTCCACACGACCTCTCGGAGATGACCCAGGAGGATTACGACGAGAACGCTGACTACAACGACAAAAATGTCAAATTCTACGAGGATGACTATCCTCAGTCCATGGATGCAGAGGATCTGTCGAACGTGGTGGCGCTCTGCCGGCCAAGTGGCCTCCCAGCAACAAAAACTTGATACCCAGAGGGGTAGTATCACCGCCTTATAGAAGATTGTTAACGCCATGAGGGCTACTTTGGTGGCCCAAGGGCTGCGAGTGGAACCCCATGGCGAAGTACTGCCAAGGCAGCAAGCTGGCGTGCCACCTGCGCACCCAGTTAGAGTGCCGCCTGTCAATGCAGTGGGCGTGCCTCCCGAGCACCCAACTGGCATGGCGTAAGATCTATCCGTTGGCGTTCCACCTACACACCCAGCTGGAGCTGGAGTTGGAGCCCCACCTATGCCACAAGACCATGGCAAAGGCAAAGTAGACGAAGACCCTGCTTAGGGACGGAAGAGAACTCGTTGGGCATTCGAGCCCATTCATCTCCTGAAAAAGGCTATTGATAACCAAAGACACCACCAGGCTGCTATCATTCACCTAGCCCAGAGCGTTCTGCCCAGGCGCATTGTGATAGATCACGTTAGCCCTGGAGGTGGTGTCTCGTCGGCACCTCGCCAACATCACAGAAGCCCTAGCCAAGGGGCCAACATGAGAAATGTCTCCTCCAATCGAGGAAAAAGAATCATTATGTCGGTCGATAAAGAATACGTTCTCTAAGGAATAAACAGAAGTAGGATACCCCAAAGACAGTGGTTGCCACCAAGCACAACCTGACATGCAAGATGACTTTGACGCTCACAGGGTAGGCAGCTCCCAAGGACAATCTTAGGAGACAACAACAACAAGACCTCTGAGATGACCTTAACGCTCGGAGGAGAGAATACCCAGCACAGAGTTTCAAAAAAAATCGCAACCCTCTCCACACAGCATTAGAGAGTTTAAAAAGGATAATGCTGAAGATGGCCCGGAGACAGGTGTTATGAAAATTAAACACGCAAGTGCATGTATCACAATTTTGTAATAATCTTGGTAAATCCAAGTATCGTTCTCAAGGACTGAATCCCCAATTACCAGTCAATTAATTTTTTTTTCTATTTGGTCAATTAGACTTTTGATTCTTGTAGACAAGGAAAAAGAAAATATAAAGTGCAGAAACAATAATTAAAGATTAAATAAAACAATGAGTAATAACAAAACCTTATACTAACACAATGAAAGAGTAATTAGGATATTTAATCTCATCAACTATCCTCCCTATTGCTCCCTAATACAAAGTACTAAATTCTTCTTCAATCTGTCTATTTCAATTAACAAGTCGACAAAAGCAGCTTATAATCATATTATGAATTTATAAACTCAACCTAAGTGACAATTTCCTATATTTTTATGGTAAATTGAATCACAAAGACAACATTAATCTTAACAACTCAATAAATAGTTACACAATTAATATGGATACTCTCGTTCCAAATTAGAATTATGTCCAATATAACCGAAGCAAATTCAAATCGCACTTCTCAGATTTTGATTCAAAAACATATAAATAATGACTATAGATGGCCAATCAATAAGAATAGGCTATAAGGAATTGAAAAGAGATGAAGAAGAAAATTGAAATTACATTAATTCATAATAGGGATTCAAGTGATTCAATTAAAAATCCTAAACAAAAAATTAGTTCATAATTGTAATTCTAATCACAAAGAAATTTAAAAATAACATAAAGAAATAGATGAAAAGTAAGCAATTGAGAATTCTCCAAGCCTTCTTCAGCCTCCAAGACTCTCCCCTTCTATCCTTTTTTCTCCTTTCTTTTTCTTATAAAACCTAATTTTTTTTCAATTTTTGAAGAGGCGAGCCGCAACTCTACATACACCATGCTGCGGCCCGTGTCCCAAATTCACGAGGATTTGCAATTTTTAGCCGCGGCTCTCCCATAGCCATGCCGCAGCTCGTGTCTCTGATTTATGAGATTTGGCCCTTCTATGCCGTGATCCTCCTTAGCCATGCCACGACTCAAGTTTCTCCTCCGAAACATAGGTTCTGTTTAAAGGGCTGTTCGTGGCTCCAAAGCACTCATGTCGTAGCCCTTAAGACATTTCTCAACTCTTGCATTTTTAAGCCCGAAAAATAACCAACGCCTCCAAATCACACCGAGATCCATCCTCTGTCAAAAATATTATCCAGTATACTCAAATCTTCCTGTTATTCACAAAAACTACAAAACAAACAAACAAACAAAAGCATAAACCCGCACTAAATGAAAGGAAAATGACATAAAAGACTACCTAAAACACCACCTAAACATGACATAAACTAGACTCAACAAACTCCCCCAAACTTAACCTTTACTCGCCCTCGAGTAAAGATTGACTTCAAACTTAAAACATAACACAACACAAATAGTTAAGCCTCCATTATATTCACAACACCTTGTCATCAATCACAAAATATCAACTGCACTTTACAAACAGAATTTCAATCTGATCACTCTGACAATTAACCCAAATGCCTCAATTGGAAATTAGAATATGATTTGCAAATAACAAAATGAGCAATTAGAATGCATCATACATGTCTTACTCATTCAACAATTCGCTAACCAATATTCAATATGCTTGCATACTTTCCTTTCTCCACTAATGTCAACAACACATGTTTTGGAATCAACAAGACTTTTAAGGTTCATAACATTGTGGCTTAGGTAACGGTAGTTCAAAAGACATTTAGGCTTCATTATACCATAAGCACATCAAAAACCAGTCAAACCAACCTTGCCTTTCATAATCTTTCCCCAATCCACCACTTTTTCAAAAATTGAGAAAATCACAAAACAATGCTCCAACATCACTTTATTTACTTATTTTTCACTCTTTAAGTTTTTTTTTCCTTCTTCTTTTCTTTTTCTTGCTTTTTTAAAAAAATATAAATAAGTGATGTTGCAAGAGCTTTTACACTTCTCTCAATCATTAAGCTACATTATTTATCCACATATCAACAATCTTACCCAATACACTTCATTTCCCCCAAACTTATTTCTAAGCTTATGGCATAACTCAAGGACAAAGGAACATAGGAATGGGTACATTTTTAGCTTAATAGTGTGGTTAAACAATTTATCAAACAGGCTAAAGAACAAAGGGGAAAACTATGGATAAAAATAATATTGGTAGGCTTGAAAGGCTCAAACGTTCAAACAAAATTGCCTAGATCATTTTCCAATACACATGTTATCAAGGATTCCGTCTCAAAAGACAAGTAATGCAAGTTCTATCATATTCCACAATTCATTCCTCATACCCAAGTAAAACATGTATAACATATGCTAATTATCCACATTTACACAACATATTCAAATTGCCAAGAAGCATTAAAATTAATCCAAAGAGTAATCAACAAAGCACACGGTTATTCATGCAATCACTATTTCACAAATGATGACAAACGACATTAATAACGAAATTTAATCGACTTAACTGTTCAAAGACAAAACTAAAATAACAAACAGTAAACTAAAAGAACAATAATAAAAATAAAAATAAAAACAAAGTCAAAATGATAAGCCCCTCCACCAAACTTAAATTTCACATTGTCCCCAATGTGACATGAAGACTATGGAGAGAAGACTTACCTCAAAAGACACGCCACATCAGTATGGCAGAGGTGGTGGTGGTGGGTTGTATGGATTAAACTGTGGTGGAGGGGTGAAGTAGTTTTCATCAGCAGACCTCATCTTCCACCTAGTGACTAAAGCATTCAATTCTTCTACATGAACACGCCCATACTCATTATGTTGTACCAAGTAATCATTGTAATGTTGATTTTGCGCATGATGCGACTGGATTAAATATTGATTTTGGCGGATGATATAATCCAGTCGATCGTGCCTACACTGCGTGTGTTCATCAATATGCCCACCAAGTGCCAAATGTGATGTAGGGTTACTAGGATCCGCATCAGCAGCTCCGGTACCAAGGGGATCAATCTCCTCCTCGTCGCCACCTCGCGGACGTTTAAGGGCTTAGCCTGGTTGAGGAGGCTCAAGAGTGGCTGGAGGAAAACCATGAACCATGGATTGAGTGACAGGCTTCATGGGCTTCCAAATGATATCTCCGTCAAGCACAAGCACCTCATAAGTTTCACACAACTGAGTGATGAACGTACCATGTGCCGGACTAGTAGTTGTGTTGAACTTACTAATGTTGCGAATGCTATGCCAGATTATTCGTCCCACATCCACAGATTTTCCTGTCATGATAGCATAAACTAAAAGGAAACGATCCTGATCAATAGACGAGACATGAGAACTGGGCAGCAAAGGAGCACTCACAAAATAAGCCCAAGCACGGGCAATGCTATTCAACTGACAGCGGAATAAAAACTTTGGCTCGCCACCTTGATATTGAAATTGAGCCCCTGGCTAAAATGGGCCAACTGTCAATATTCGTCTTCAGTTGATGGAATAGTAGGGAGATGGAGCAAGGCATTAAACGAATCAATGTCAGAAGTCACCTCCTTGCCTCGAACAAAAGCCTTTTGATCATCATTCTAACTTGGGAAATTTGCATAAAACTCATATAATTGAGAGTAATTTGCAGTATCCACTTGCACTCGTTTACAGACTATTCCCCAATTACGACGCTCAATTTCAGCTCGAATGTACTCATAGGAGGAATCATGCAAATATGGTTCCAATTGAAATTCCATCCCCCTCTCCGAGACTACAGATTTCCCATTAATTCTTTTGAACAAGTCCGCCAGCTCCCTAGTCTTAAATCTTTCTGTGTTAAAATCAGCGGGTGGAGGCGGTGTTTGTTGAGCTCGGGATGAAGAGGCTTTCTTTGAAGAGGCACCTCTTGCGGGATTTCTCTTAGGACCCATGACACGAATACAATCAAAATACTAAATATCCCCAAATTTTCTGAAAAAATTCAAGCAAAACCTTCCCTTGTTTTTCCACTCCCCAAAATTACCAAATTACAATAAACAAGCAACCCAACCACTTACACCATAAAAACCCCTTAATTTCTCAAAGAAAAGTCACTAAATAGTCCCAAATGACAGAATATGTCCAAGCTTCCAATAAGAAATCACTAGAAAGGTTATGAGACACTTACTTGAATGTGAAAACCCTTCTTCTTTTTGTCTCCTTGGCAAGTGAGATACTCAAAATTGGGAAATGGGTTATGAAAGTTGAGAGAGAAAGGAGGTATGGGTGATGGTGAAAGTGAGAAGTATGAAAAAAATGAAGAAGATGAAAAATTTTAGGGTTTTTAACCCTGTCTGCACAACACAGGCCGCGACTCTAGCCATTCAATGCCGCGACCCGCCTCAAAAATTAAAAAAAAAAATGGGGGAGGAATGCCGCGGCTCTAGTCTATCCATGCCGCGGCTCACATCAAAATTATGGGAAAATCGAATCATAATGCCGCGGCTCTACATCTTCATGCCCGACCTGCATCAATTTTTCTGAAATCCTGGGCCTCTGGAACGAGCTATGCCGCGACCCTTCAGAATTTTTGTTTTTTTTTCTTTCATTTTTTTCATTTTTCACACTTTTCACAATTCCAAATGTACAAAAATAAACCAAATATCCATAATTTACAAGTGCGAAAATAATAAAAATAATACAAATAATTAGGGTGCCTCTGACAAGCGATGTCGCTAACGTCATTTAGCTGGACGCTGAACTCCTCTTCAAAGAGGCTTCAAAAGAAGAATTGACTTCGCCTGATCAAACATACTGCCCAGATATGGCTTCAACCGCTGACCATTCACCTTGAAAGGCTCTCCATTTTTTCCTTGCACCTCCACCAAGCCATATGGAAACACCTTCACAATAGTAAAAGGGCCTGACCATCTGGACTTTAATTTGCCAGGAAATAGCCTCAACCGTGAATTAAAAAGAAGTACTTGCTGTCCAGGTTGAAATTCTCTTCTGACTAGGTTCTTGTCATGCCAGGCTTTTGTACGATCCTTATAGAATTTTGTATTTTCGTATGTCTCGTTACGAAATTCATCAAGTTCATTCAATTGCAAAATTCTATTTTCACTAGCAACAGTCCAATCCAAGTTTAACTTTTTCATTGCCCAATATGCCCTGTGCTCTAGCTCAACTAGAAAATGGCAAGCTTTCTGAAAAACTAAGCGATATGGGAACATACCTATCGGTGTTTTAAACGCTGTTTTGTGGGCCCATAGTGCGTCATCCAACTTCTTTGACCAATTTTTCCTTGAACTATCCACAGTCTTTTCAAGGATACTTTTCACCTCCCTGTTTGAAATTTCAGCTTGACCATTTGACTGGGGGTGATATGGCAATGCAGTCCTATGGTATACGCCGTAGCGAGCTAAAAGTGTATCTAGTTGTTTGTTAACAAAATGACTCCCTTCATCACTAATGAGAGCTCAGGGTGTACCAAAATGAGTGAAAATGTGTTTATGGAGAAAGTTTAACACAGTTTTACTGTCATTGGTCTTTGTCGCAGCAACTTCCACCCATTTGGACACATAATCAATAACTAACAGGATATACTCATTATTGTACGATGGTGGAAACAGACCCATGAAGTCAATGCCCCAAACATCAAACAACTCGACTTCCAAAATCACATTGAGAGGCATCTCATTTCTCCTTGAGATATTGCCCGTGCACTGGCACCAATCACAAGCCTTCACAAAAACGTTAACATCTTTGAATAAAGTTGGCCAATAAAAACCACTCTACAATACCTTACCTGTTGTTCTTGTGGCTCCAAAATGTCCACCACATTGCAAGTTGTGGCAGTGGGCAAGAATAGAATGCATTTCATCCTCATGTACACAACGACGAATAATGTGATCAGCATAATGCTTATAGAGAAGAGGCTCCTCCCAGTAGTAATGCTTCACCTCAAAGTAAAATTTCTTCAACTGTTTCCTTGTCATCTCAGGAGGCACAACCTTTGCAACAAGGAAATTCACAATATCCGCAAACCAAGGCACAACAGGATTTTCACTTACCCCAAACAATTGTTCATCTGGAAAGGAGTCATTGATCTTCACAGCTTTCTCATTCTGACTCTCTTCTATTTCTAGTCTAGACAAGTGATTTTCTACAAGGTTTTCAGTACCCTTTTTATCGCGAATCTCCATATCAAACTCTTGTAGCAATAAAACCCATCTAATTAAGCGAGGCTTTACGTCCTTCTTTGTCATCAAGTACTTTATAGTAGAGTGATCAGTATACACAATCACCTTATTACCAATCAGATAGGGTCTGAACTTGTCAAAAGCGAAGACTATGGCTAGCAACTCTTTTTCTGTTGTGGCGTAATTCAACTGTGCATCATTGAGAGTCATACTAGCATAATAAATTAAGAGAAATACCTTATCAATACGCTGCCCCAAAACTACACCAACAGCATAGTGACTAGCGTCACACATCAATTCGAATGGTAAGTCCCAGTTTGGAGCCACAACTATAGGTGCAGATATGAGTTTCTCCTTTAGTACCTTAAAGGCATGAAGGCACTCTTCATTGAAATAAAAAAACCACACCATTCATTAACAGTGAAGAGAGAGGCTTAGACACTTTGGAAAAATCTTTGATGAATCGTCGATAAAATCCAGCATGGCCAAGGAAACTTCTCACACCTTTCATTGACACTGGAGGTGATAATTTCTTAATTGTTACAATTTTTGCTTTATCCACCTCAATACCATCTCTAGAAATCTTGTGTCCCAGAAAAATTCCCTCTTTTACCATAAAATGGCATTTCTCCCAATTCAACACCAGATTTGCTTTTTCACAACGATTCAACACGTTTTCCAAGTTACCCAAACAGAGGTCAAACGACGAGCCAAAGACAGAGAAATCATCCATGACAATCTCAATACTCCTTTCCACCATATCTGAAAAGATAGCCATCATGCTCCGTTGAAATGTTGCTGGAGCATTACATAATCCAAATAGCATTCTCTTGAAAGAAAATGTGCCATAGGGACATGTGAATGTTGTTTTCTCTTGATTCTTTGGTGCAATAGCAATCTGATGGTACTTTGAATACCCATCCAACAAACAGTAGTAGTTGTGGTCTGCTAATCTGTCAAGCATTTGATCAAGGAAAGGCAAAGTAAAATGATCCTTCCTTGTAGCCTTGTTGAGCTTGCGGTAATCAATACAAATTTGCCACCCCGTCATAGTTCTCGTTGGAATGAGTTCATTGTTTTCATTTTTTACCACGGTCATACCACCCTTCTTGGGTACCACTTGTATTGGGCTCACCCATGCGCTATCAGAAATTGGGTAGATCACTCTGACGTCCAACCATTTAAGAATCTGCTCAAGTACAACCTCCTTCATTGCTGGATTGAGTCTTCTCTGAGCCTCTATAGATGACTTGCTATTCTCCTCCAATAAAATTTTATGCATTACTATTGAGGGACTTATTCCTCTAATATCTGCCAATGTCCACCCAATGGCCAATTTATGATCCCGTAAAACCCTAAACAATTTTTCCAATTCGGTTTTGGAGAGGTCAGCTGAAACTATTACTGGTAAAGTCTCCTTCTCTCCCAAGTATGCATAACATAAATGATCTGGAAGAGCCTTTAATTCCAACTGCGGTGGCTGCTGAATGGATGTTAATGGTCTTTCAGGCCCCTCTGCTAACTCTTCAAACTTCTTCATGTATGGTTGGTAAGAATTGATCCAGTTTACATATTCTCTCATCTCAGCATCATCATCATCATCATCTACCTCACCACCTGTTATCACCGCCTCTAAAGCATCACTACTAACCCTTCTTTTGAAGACTGCCTTCTCTATCACATCCACACTATAGCAACTGTCACTAGCCACCGGATACTTCATGGCCTTGAAGACATTAAATACCACCTCATCTCCTTGAACTCTGAGTTTAAGCTCCCCCTTTTGAACATCAATGAGAGCTTGGCCTGTGGCTAGAAATGGTCTACCGAGAATAATAGGTACATCCATATCCTCCTCCATGTCAAGAACGATAAAGTCAGTAGGAAAAATAAACTTATCCACCTTCACAAGAACATCTTCAATAATACCCCGTGGATGTTTCATCGATCAATCTGTTAATTGTAGAGTGACTGTTGTTGGTTTTTACTCACCCAAACCAAGTCTTCTGAACACAGATAAGGGCATCAGATTAATTCTCGCCCCCAGATCACATAAAGTGTAACGACCCAAATTCGCTAATAAGGCTTAAGGGCCTTGATTAGTGTGCCTGGAGGGCATAATGGGAATTATGTGTGAATTCAATGATTAAGATGCATGATTATGATTCAAAGCATGTTATATGGCTATTTGAGTATCTGAGATGCATGACTATGTGTATTAGTATGCATGTAGGCCCTGATTAGGTTAGAAGGGCATAATTGTAATTTTGGCCATTATGGGCATAACTGCTTTGATATATGTGATAATTGTCGAGACCACATTATAATGTGGATATATCTGTGATCTGTGACTCGAGACGATCCTAGTGAGCGAAATAACGAAAAAGTCATGGCGGGGATTTATACCCGGCTCAGGGTGAGCTTGGGGGTATAAATGGGAATTTAGGGAAATTTAGGGAATATACTGGAGTCTATCTTGACATTGAGGAATACTATTGGTGATTAATTAGGTATCGGGAATTAAGCGGGAAATATTAGAGACACTCGAGGAGTTAGCGGGAATTGGGTAAAATGACTAAAAAGCCCTTAAGTGGATTAAAGGGTTTAGATTTAATAGGGAGGGCATAATAGTCATTTGGTTTACAGGAGTTAAGTTTTACCAAGGCTTTATGTTAGTGGAGATTGTAGAAAAGTGTAGAAGTTTGAGAGAGAAGGAAAAGAAAGAGAAGGAAAGGAAGGAAAACATAGTAGTTTTCCTTGAGTCGGTTTGTGCCTTTATCACCACTGTTCTTCATTCTTTTTGGAGTAAAATTCAGAGGAGAGTTAGGACAATTAAGCTCCAAGGTTTCTCAGCTAAGCTTGAGGATTTGGCAAGGGTTTAGCAAGGTTAGGCCATTACTTGAGGTAAGGTTCTGTAATCTCTTCAGTTGCTAGTTTGGTTTCTGAATTATGGTGTATAAGTTGAGTTTGATGGGGAACTTTGGGGAAATTTAGGGAAAAGGTTAAGTAAAAGCAAGCCAAGGAGGTCTAGAGACAGCTTATGGTTGAAATCCTATCAAAGGTATAAAGTCTAAACTCTAACTTTACTGTTCAATTGGTTTCTGTTGAGTTTTAGTGTTTAGGAGTGGCTATGGTGAATTCTGAGTTTGTGGATGCATGTGCTTGAGTTCTAGGTATTTGGGATGCTTGGGATGAGTAGAGTATGGTCATAAGGTTGTTTTTGAGTTTGGGAAAGAGTTGGAAGAGTTTTGGTTGAGGTTGGTTCGAGGAAATTGCAAGAAGGACAATTGAGAGTGGTATCTGTCTGTGACTAGCGCTACAGCGCTAGCCTTTGGGTGCTCTAACACTAGGCTAAGTTTGCTGATGGGGTTTTGCTTCTGTGTTGTAGCGCTGTAGCGCCCTCCCATGAGCGCTGTAGCGCTACCCTGTCTTTTGAAGGGGATTTTAGGGTTATTTGCAAGGGTTTTTGACCAAGGGTTTGGGGTTTGTTTCCACCACCTTGTTTGGTTGAACTAGGACTTCCCGGGGGCTCGGGATTGGCCCCGGGGCTGGGTTTTGGACTTGAGGGTTGATGATAACTTTGGCCCATGATTGTGTTTAGGTGAGCGCTAGGGCTCGAGGGGGATCGTGCTCAAGGAGTCAAGGGATCAAAGCTAGTGAATTGAAAGGTAAGAAAACTGCACCCGATTATATGTTTGTGATGGGACTAAGTGCTCCCGGGAATTGTATCGTGTCAATGATGGTATTAATCCATGGGACATGTTAAAGCGGCCTAAGAGTGTCGTACATAATACTTGCGCGTAGGGCGCAGCTTGGCCATTGGTAGCCGAGGACAGCTTAACATTCACTGAGCTCAGCTTAAGCGGGCCGGAGTCAGTAGGATAACGGAGGGAGCAGCCTGAGAGCGCTAGCCCTAGTTATCATTTGTGCAGTGATATGTGATATGAATTGATATGCTTAGTATGTTGAATACTTGGTCATACTGAATGATTATATGTTTGAGAACTTGTGATGCAACGTGAGATATGGATATGTCTGTTGATTGCTTATGCTCTGCTGTTGTGTTTTCTTGCTGGGCCTTGGCTCACGGGTGCTACGTGGTGCAGGTAAAGGCAAAGGCAGGTTGGACCAAGCCTGAGATGGAGAGCTCCGAGGTGGAATGTACATAGCCAGCTGTTCGATCGCCATGGTCGAGGAGTGGATCAGGACAGGGATTACCTACTTGTCTGTTTTGCCTTAATATGGCCTGATATTGTATATAAACCCTGTGTCTTTTGTAAACCATCTTTAAACCTGTATCTTTGTGGGATCCAGTGTAAATAGATGATGCTTCTTAATGAAAATGTGGCTTTTGAGACCAAACCATTTTAAAACCTAGTTCCTTTACAGTTTCAGTAACACGATTTTAATTAAATGACTTGATTAGCAAGTCTGGCACTTTATAAACACACAGTGTAACAGTCTTGGCTATCTAGGGCGTTACATAAAGCATGCTTACATTCAAATTTTCCAATTGTACAAGGTATAGTAAAGCTCCCTGGTTCTCTCAACTTTTGGGGCAACTTCCTTTGCAATATTGCACTGCACTCTTCAGTGAGCGTAACCGTCTCGTAATCCTCCATCTTCCTCTTATTGGATAGAATTTCCTTCATGAATTTCACATAGCTGGGCATCTGCTCTAAGGCCTCAGCAAAAGGAATATTGATATGCAGCTTTTTAAACACCTCTAAAAACATAGAAAACTGTTTATCAAGAGTAGTTTTTCTAAGCCTCTGAGGATATGGAACTCGAACTGACTAGTCATCAACAACTGGAGGATTCTTTTCTGAACTCTAGTGGTCTTCAGTAACCCTTTGTTCTGCTGTATCAGACTGTTCACCCATCTTTTCATTCTGAACCACTGACTGTTGCACACTAGGCTTCTCAATTTTTTTACCACTCCTCAAAGTAATTTCCTGAACTTTCTCCTTAGGATTGACTTCAGTATTACTAGGCAAATTACCCTGTGGTCTGTTATTAAGCATATTAGCCAACTGCCCCACTTGTGTTTCCAGATTTTTGATAGAAGATCTAGTCTCTGTCATGAATTGAGTTTGAGTGTTGGTGAGGGTCAATAACTGATGGATAGTCTGAGAGGATGATTCAGGTATTAGAGGATATGCTTAGAGTATGTGTGATTGATTTCGAGGGTTCATGGAGTAAGTATCTTCCGTTGATTGAATTTTCGTATAGCAACAGTTATCAGTCAACGATTGGTGTGGCTCCCTATGAGATGTTGTATGGGAGGAAGTGTATATCACCCATTCATTGGGATGAGATGGGTGAGAGGAGATATTTGGGGCCAGATATGGTTCAGAGGACAAGTGAATCTATAGAGAATATTCGGGCTAGAATGCTCGCTTCTCAGAGCAGATAGAAGAGCTACGCTGATCCTAAGTGTAGGGACGTGGAGTTTCAGGTTGGGGACCACATCTTTCTCCGAGACTCACCATTGCGAGGGGTGAGGAGGTTTGGAAAGAAGAGAAAGCTAAGCCCTAGATTCATTGGACCATTCGAGATCCTAGAAAGGGTTGGTCAAGTGGCTTACAGATTAGCCTTACCACCATCGTTGTCTGGAGTTCATGACGTATTCCATGTTTCTATGCTTCGGAAGTACATCTCTGATGTGACTCATGTGTTGAGGTATGAAGATTTGGAGTTACAGGCAGATTTGGCTTATGAGGAGCAACCAGTTAGATCCTGGATCGGAAAGATAAAGTATTGTGAAATAAAACGATTCCTCTTGTTAAAGTACTGTGGAGGAATAGTAAGGTCGAGGAGGCGACCTGGGAGCTTGAGGCAGCGATGCGGGATCAGTATCCCGAGTTGTTCAGGTAAATTTCGAGGACGAAATTCTCATTAGGAGGGGATAGTTGTAACGACCCAAATTCGCTAATAAGGCTTAAGGGCCTTGATTAGTGTGCCTGGAGGGCAAAATGGGAATTATGTGTGACTTTGATGAGTAAATGCATGATTATGATTTAAAGCATGATATATGAATATTTGAATATTTGAGATGCATGACTATGTGTATTAGTGTGCATGTAGGCCCTAATTAGGTTAGAAGGGTATAATCGTAATTTTGGCCAGTATGGGCATAACTGTATTGATATATGTGATAATTGTCGAGACCACATTATTATGTGGATATATCTGTGATCTGTGACTCGAGACGATCCTAGTGAGCAAAGTAGCGAAAAATTCATGGCGGGGATTTATACCCGGCTCGGGGTGAGCCTAGGGGTATAAATGGGAATTTAGTGAGTCTATTGGAGTCTATTTTGACATCGAGGAATATTATTGGTGATTAATTAGGTATCGGGAGTTAAGCGGGAAATATTAGAGACACTCGAGTGGACTAAAGGGTTTGGAATTAATAGGGAGGGCATTTTGGTCAATTGGCATCTTAGAGATAGATAAGTTAAGGCTTTATGTTAGTGGAAGTTGTAGAAAAGTGTAGAAGTCTGAAAGAGAGAAAAGAAGGAAAAGAAAGAAAATAGAAAAGGAAGGAAAAACAGAGTTGTTTTCTCTAGGGTCGGTTTGTGGTTCTCTCACCACTTTTCTTGGGTTTTCTTGGAGCAAAGCTCAGAGGAGAGCTGGGTTAGGCTGAGCATCAAGAATCCTAAGCTAGGCTTGGAGAATTCGCAGAGGTTTAGCAAGAACACCCTAACATTTGAGGTAAGGTTTTGTAGTTTCTTCAGTTGCTCGTTTTGGTTTTTGAACTTTGTGTATAAGCTGAGTTTGATGGGAACTTTGGGGAATTCAGGCCAAAGGGTGAGGAAGAGCAAGCTAAGGAGGTGTAGAGGTTGTCTTGAAATCGAATTCCCATTAAAGGTATGAAGTTATGAGCTTTAACTCTGATGTTTAACTGATTTCTGCTGGGTTTTGATGTCTAGAGGTGGCCATGGTGAATTTTGAGATTAGGGATGCATGTGTTTGGGTTTTGAGTATTTGGGGTGCTTGGGATGAGTGGAGTATGTTCATAAGGTTTTTTTTGAGTTTTGTGAAGGTTTGGAGAAGTTTTGGTTGAGTTTGGTTCGAGGAAATCGTAGGAAGAAAAACTGAGGTGGTGTCTGTCTGTGACTAGCGCTACAGCGCTAGCCTTTGGGTGCTGTAGCGCTAGGCCATGCATGTTGAAGGGATTTTTCTTCTGTTTGTAGCGCTGTAGCGCCCTCCAATGAGCGTTGTAGCACTACCCTGTTTCCAGAAAGGGATTTTAGGGTTGTTTGCAAGGGTTTTTGACCAAGGGTTTGGGGTTTGATTCCACCACCTTGTTTGGTGGAACTAGGACCTCGTGGGGGCTCGGGATTGGTCCCAAGGCTAGGTTTTGGACTTGAGGATTGATGATGACTTTGGCCTATGGTTGTGTTTAGGTGAGCACTGGGGCTCGAGAGGGATCATGCTCAGGGAGTCGAGTGATCAAAGCTAGCGAATTGAAAGGTAAGAAAACTACACTCGGTTATGTGATTTTGATGGGACTAAGTGCTCCCGATACTTGTATTATGTCAATGATGGTATTACGCCATGGGACATGTGATAGCGGCCTAAGGGTGCCATACACAATATTTGCGCACAGGGCGTGGCTTGGCCACTGGTAGCCAAGGACAACTTAATATTCACTGAGCTCAGTTTAAGCAGGCCGGAGTCAGTGGGATAACGGAGGGAGCGGCCTGAGGGCGCTAACCCTAGTTATCATTTGTGAACTGATATATGATATGAGTTGATATGTTTAGTATATGGAATACTTGGTTATACTGAATACTTATATGGTTGAGAATATGTGATTCAATATGGGATATTGATTTGTCTGCTGATTGCTTATGCTTTGCTGTTGTGTTTTCTTGCTGGGCCTTGGCTCACGGGTGCTACGTGGTGCAGGTAAAGGCAAAGGCAAGCTGGACCAATTCTGAGATGGAGAGCTGCGGGGTTGATTGTACATAGCTAGCTGTTTGATCGCCATGGTCGAGGAGTGGATCAGGACATGGATTGCCTAACTGTCTGTTTTGCCTTAATATGGCTTGATATTGTAGTTAAGCCTTATGACTTTTGTAAACGGTCTTTAAACTTATTATTTTTGGGATCCCGTGTAAACAGACAATGTTTCTTAATGAAAAATGTGACTTTTGAGACCAAAACATTTTAACCCTAGTTCCTTTATAGTTTCAATAGCACGTTTTCAATTAAACGACTTGATTAGCATGTCTAGCACTTTATAAACACACAGTGTAACGGTCTTGGCTATCCAGGGCATTACAGTACCTTTGTTGACCTTATAGATTGGCCTAACTCCAATACCGAAATACTCTAATCCTTACTTCCCAAGTGTTTGGTAAAGCTTAAGAATGATAAGCTTTTTTTCCTTTCCCACCCAAGTGTAGCACTCTTATGTTTTCACTAACACCTTAGAGTATGATCACAGCTGAAGAGTAAGTGAAAGGGTTGGGTTCTAAGTTCTATTTATAGAGTTCTAGGAATAAAGATCTTCTTTTGGGCTTTGAATAAAAGTAATGAATTTAATTTAAAATATTTGAATATTCTTCAGTCAAAGGCTTAGGACTTGGTCAAATTGTTCAGAGAGAGGTTGAAAGAGTCAAAGCTTGATTTTTAAAATTAAAAACGAAAATAATAGAAACAAATAGAATCTTAACTTATAACTCCCTAAATCTCGTAACTCTAAACTCACCTTCAGTAAAATAAATATAACTAGAGCTGTAGAACTCCAATTTAGACCATCTTTATACCATTAGAAAGATAATTCAATTATCTACAACTTTCAAGAAATAATATTTTTCGAAATTCATAAAATAACTGGGTCAAAAATAGGTCGGAAGTTACAGTACCCTAAAGTTATGGAAAATCTATTTAATTATCTAAATAACAACCTAATCCACAAATAAATAAAATTGTGACAAATGTCATGCTCCTAATAGATTCAAGTAAAGACTAAGTCTTGTATTTCCCTTATTTTATCATTAAAATAATAATTCGTTAATAATCAGGCATATGACAAGTGTCATAATCCTGTTGGCTCTATCTAAACCTTAGGAATAACCATGATCATGACAAGGGTCATATTCTTATTGGCTATATCTAAACCTTAGGTTATAATAATTATCAAATTAATAACCAGCAATATTAATCAAACCTTATGTTATAATTAATATTCTTAAACTATAGGTTAAACTTATAAAATCCATAACTATTGCTAGGAGTTTCCAGCTAAGTCTCGCTTTGAACCAAAATCCACAAAATCTAACATACTACAAACTAATACTAGATATTGCTACTGCTACTACTATCTAACTAGCTAAGTAAAATTCTGTAACGCCCTGCTAATTAGGGTCCATTACCAAGTGTGATTAAAACCAGTGCTGGACTTGCTAAACAAGTCATTTGGACTAAACATGTGATTAAGCCACTAAAGGTTTATGTATTAAAACTTTTGGTTAACTCATAAACATTTCCATTAAGTTAAAAACATGTTCTATACATGGGATCCCAAAAACATCAGTTTAAAAGTCAATTACAATTCTCAGGTTACACAATAAGCCGACCTAGGTGGCAAAAGCTGGGTTTGACCCTAGTTCCCCTGAGCATCTCGGCCGTGGTGGTCGAGCAGACTGCATATGTACATACCACTATTAATGCACTTCGACTCATGGCTGGTTGAGCTTTTCTTTACCTTTACTTGCACCACAAAGAACCTGTGAGCTAGAAGACTCAGCAAGAAAACATATTCAACAGCTTACAGAATAAAGCGATTATCAAACAGTAATAACTGAAACTGATGCATTCATTAAACCAATTGGAGACCATAGAGTCACACAAGTGCATGTTGCACTTTCTTTCAAGTTGTTGGCATCCGAGCCAGTCAAGTGCATGCCGCACTCCCAGGGTGGCCCAGCCATGGTGGCCTGCATTCCACGTGCATTGGGCCAATCTTAGCTTATAAACTAAGTTCTTTAAGCCCTTGACTTATAAGTCAAGCCCCCACGTGGCTCCAACTTATAAGTTGAAGCCTTGGGACTCTCATCTTATGAGGCGAGTCTCCTAGAGTTCAATATATTCTCAACTAATAAGTTGATTCCCACTTAACACCCTAATAACCCTCTAGTTTATAAACCAAGCTGCACAGTCATAACAGACATTCACATGTTTCATATGGCATACCTATCAACAATCACAATGCATTATAATAAATTCACACAACAGTCATAAGCATAATCATAATTATGCACATTATAGTGTACCTAATCAGATATTCGAAAACACAATTATAATCATGTCCATCAACAAAGTTAAAGATTATTCATCTCCATATTCATCACCTTGACTAAGCTCTAATCATGCATTCACAAAATAGGTGCGGTTTTCTTACCTTCGTTCTGAATGCGAGTTACTAACGACGGCCCATTGAAGACGATCCCCGATTCGAGCCCTTAACGTAAACCTAGTCACAACCGTAATAAGGAAGTTCCATCAACAATAGATAAATAAAAGCTTCCAGACCAAATCTTAGCCTCCGGGACATCGAATTCCACTTGACAAGGAAGTAGAATCGATCCCGAGTCCAAATGGTTAATTTCCCTATTTGAAAATCCCATCTAAGCCAATTTTCCCCTTAAGGGTCGCGACCCCTCACACCCGAGCTGGGACCCACCTATAATTCCAGAGGCTCGACCTCCCTGAAAACCAACGCGCGCCGTGGCGCACCCTTGAGGCGCCGCGGCCCGCCCCTGCCACCGAGCCCTGCTCGCTCACAATTCCCTTCGCAGGCCGCGGCTCACCATAAAAGAGCCGCGGCCCAGTCCCACGAACCTAGAAATTTCTAGGTTTTTCTTCAACCGAACCCAACCTAAACTCATCCAATTTCATCCCACTCCTCCAATTTAATTCCCACAAGCTATATACTCACTCTCACCAATCAAACCAACTAATTATCACGATAAAACTCATCAAAATCCCCAAAGCCAACCTCCCATCTTTCAAGCATGCATAAACACCATAGTTCTAAATAAACAAGCTGAACTAACTTAATAACTTTCAGTTCAGAATCTTACCTCAGCTGAGATGAATCACTTGAGCTAAGCCTTTGTTTTCCCCAAGCCTAACACCTTGATTTCCCAAGCTTTACTCTTCAATTTCCCAAAAACAACTCAAGCATCCATGGAGCATAAAGAGAACGTGAGAGAGAGAAAGAGAGAGAGAGAGAGAGCTGCTGCTGCTGTTTTCCGTTAATTCCTTAGCCTTCTCAAACATTCCCAGCTTATCTTACATTACACTTAAAGAGAAAATGACCATTTTTCCCCTTGCCCTTAGCTTATACCTCAAATTTTCACAAGGGCAATTTCGTCCTTTGCCTTAAATCCCGCTATCCACAATTTGCATCCTATAATTCCCGCTACTTCCAATTTTCTCACATGGTTACCAATAAATTTTCCCATTACCCAATAATTCCCGGTAATGTACTAAATCACTAAAATACCCCTAAGCTTACCCTGAGCCGGGTATTAAAACCCCGTTGTGACTTTTCCGCTAACTTGCTCATCGGGATCGCCTCTCGTCGAGTAACCCAAATATATCCACATAATAATGTGGTCTCAATCACACAAACACATATTTAATATCTCTAACATGCAAACATATTTATATTATAATATAATTCACATAATAAATCAATTATTGCCTCCTGGCCCCCTAATCCAGGCACTAAGCCACATTAGGAAATTTGGGATGTTACAACTATCCCCTCCCTATAGGAATTTCGTCCTCAAAATTTTACCTGAACAGCTCGGGATACTGATCCCGCATAGTTGACTCCAACTCCCAGGTCGCCTCCTCGACCTTGCTGTTCCTCCATAATACCTTCACTAAAGGTATAACTTTATTCCTCAGGACCTTGTCCTTCTTGTCTAATATCTGGACTAGCTGTTCCTCGAAGGACAAATTTATCTGTTGCTCCAGATCATCATAACTCAGCACATGAGTCTTGTCAGAAACATACTTCTGTAGCATCGAGATATGAAACACGTTGTGCACAGCCGACAACGCCGGAGGTAATGCCAACCTATAGGCTACCTGACCGATTCTTTTCAGAATATCAAATGATCCTACAAATCTAGGGCTCAGCTTTCCCTTCTTGCCAAATCTTCTCACCCCTTTGAACGGTGAGACTCTAAGTAAGACATAGTCTCCCATCTGAAACTCCACGTTCCTACGCTTCAGATTCACATAACTTCTCTGTCTACTCTGCTATGTGAGCATCCGAGCTCTGATCTTTTCTATAGCTTCATTGGTCCTCTGAACTGCCTCAGGACCCAAGTATCTGCGCTCACCCAACTCATCCCAATGAATAGGTGATTTGCACTTCCTACCATACAACATCTCATAAGGAGCCACTCTTATGGTTGCCTGATAGCTGCTGTTGTAGGAAAACTCTATCAGAGGTAAATACTTACTCCAAGATCCCTCAAAATCCAGTACACATGCTCTCAGCATGTCCTCCAGTATCTGGATAGTCCTCTCAGACTGACCATCGGTCTGAGGATGATACCCTGTACTGAACTTTAGTTGCGTGCCCATTTCCTTCTGCAAACTTCTCCAGAACTTGGAAGTAAAAGTAGGATCTTGATCTGACACGATCGACCTTGGAGCTCCATGAAGACGTCCTATCTCTTTAACATAGAGATCCGCATACTGGTCAACGGTATAGGTTGTCCTCACTGGTAGAAAGTGAGCTGATTTAGTGTATTCGTCCACTATCACCCATACTGAATCATGCTGACCCACTGTCTTAGGCAGTCCCACCACAAAATCCATTGCGATGTCTTCCCACTTCCACTCTGGAATGTCTAAGGGTTGTAATAATCCTGCAGGTCTCTGATGTTCAGCTTTGATATGCTGACACGTCAAACACTTGGGTACATATTCAGTTACATCACCCTTCATCCCCGCCCACCAATACAAAGTTCTTAAGTCCTGATACATCTTGGTGGTACCGGGATGCAAGGAATATGGGGTGGTATGAGATTCATCCAGAATCTCTCGTCTAATAACAGCATCCATCAGAACACAAATTCGACCCTTGTATCTTAGTAGGCCCATGTCAGATATAGAATAGTCCCTAGCTGCTCCAGCTAGAACATCCTCTCTAACCTTCACCAACTGTGGCTCTTGTAACTGACTCTCCTTTATCTTTTCTAGGAGAGTATACTGCAGGG
This sequence comes from Humulus lupulus, assembly GCF_963169125.1. Taxonomy (NCBI): domain Eukaryota; kingdom Viridiplantae; phylum Streptophyta; class Magnoliopsida; order Rosales; family Cannabaceae; genus Humulus; species Humulus lupulus. The sequence goes on along the minus strand of NC_084795.1, from coordinate 98,527,351 downwards.
TAATGTTGGCCAAATGGCCAACTACTAACTCAATCCTTGCTCTACTCATATCCTCTGCTAACTCCTTGGATATCTATCTCATGCTATGCAACTGCCCTGGACCTCTCTGACTTAGGGCATCCACCACCACATTGGCTTTCCCTGGATGATAAAGAATATCACAATCATAGTCTTTCACCAATTCCAACCAACGCCTCTGTCTCATATTCAAATCCTTCTGTGTAAAGAAGTACTTGAGGCTCTTGTGGTCTGTATATATCTCACACTTCTCTCCATAAAGGTAATGCCTCCATACCTTCAATGCAAAGACCACTACTGCCAACTCCAAATCATGAGTTGGATACCTCTGCTCATAATCCTTTAACTGTCGTGATGCATAGGCAGTCACCTTCTCTACCTGCATAAGGACATAGCCTAGCCCTTGCCTCGAGGCATCGCAGTAAACCATAAACTTCTCCTGACCAGTCGGAAGACTCAAGAATGGAGCGGTAATCAAACGCTGCTTCAACTCCTAGAAGCTACTCTCACATTTATCTGACCATGTAAACTTCTGGTTTTTACGTGTTAATTCTGTCAATGGGGATGATATCCTGGAGAATCCTTCCACAAATTTCCTGTAATAGCCTGCCGACCCAAGGAAGCTTCTAATCTATGAGGCATTCCTTGGCCTTGGCCAGTTCTTAACAGCTTCAATCTTAGATGGGTCTACCTTGATCCCATCTCTACTAATGATATGACCCAAGAATGTCACCCGTGGTAACCAGAACTCACACTTCCTAAACTTTGCGAATAGCTTATGTTCTCTCAGTCTCTGTAAGACCAACCTGAGGTGTTGCTCTTGCTCCTCCTTTGACTGTGAATAAATCAAGATATCATCAATGAAGACGATCACAAATTGGTCCAGATAGTCCTTGAACACTCTGTTCATTAGGTCCATAAAAGCTGCCGGGGCGTTAGTCAAACCAAATGACCTAACGAGAAACTCATAGTGCCCATACCTAGTACGGAAAGCTGTCTTGGGTATGTCTTCATCCTTAATTCTCAACTGGTGATAACCAGATCGAAGATCTATCTTTGAGAATACCATTTTACCTTGAAGTTGATCAAATAATTCATCTATCCTTGGTAGAGGATACTTGTTCTTGATGGTCGACTTATTCAGTTCTCTATAGTCTATACACATCCTTAGAGAACCGTCCTTCTTCTTCACAAATAACACCAACGCACCCCATGGTGAGAAACTGGGTCTAATAAAACCCAGATCCAACAACTCCTGTAACTGTACTTTGAGTTCCCTCAACTCAGTTGGGGCCATTCTGTAAGGCGCCCTAGACACTAGTTCTGTTCCTGGTGCCAGCTCAATAACAAAATCAATCTCTCTGAACGGCGGCAACCCTGGTAAATCCTCTGGAAACACATCCAGGAATTCATAGACCAACCTAGTCTTCGATGGTCCCACTGGCATGACCTGCGTGGTATCCACCACATTGGCTAAGAATCCTATGTAGCCTTTCTATAATAGGTCCCTAGCCCTTAATGCTGAAATCATAGGCATTTGGGATCCATGCACAGTGCCAACAAATACGAAAGGTTCCTCACCCTTAGGTTCAAAAGTTACCATCTTCTTTTTATAATTAATGGTTGCTCCATATCTAGTTAACCAGTCCATTCCCAAAATCATGTCAAAATCGGTCATGGCTAACTCTATCAAATCAACCGATAATTCCCTACCATCTACCATCACTGGTAAAGACCTAATCCACCTCCTGGAAACCACCACTCCCCAGTGGGTAATAATGTCCCAAATCCCACATCATAAAACTCACAGGGCCTACACAAACTATCAACAATCCTACTAGATACATTAGATTGTGTAGCACCAGAATCAATCAACACATAATAAGACATGCCAGCACTAGAAAGCTGACCTGTGACCACTGAAGGCCTAGCCTCAGCCTTAGCTTGTGTCAATGCAAATACTCGAGCCAGAGTCGAGCTATCTGGCTTCTTAAGTTCTTCTTTCTTCAGTCTTGGGCAATCCTTCTTAATATGCCCCATAAGTCCACATACAAAACAGGCCTTCGCCCGACACTCACCCAGATGACGTCTCCTGCATCTGGCACATTCTGGATATGTCTTCCAGTTCTCATTGCCGCCCTGGCGTCCAATCTGCGCACCCTATGGCCTCCTATCAGGTCTAGGAGCCAAAATGGTATCTGGGGTCTTCCTTTTCTGGTCACTGGGGCCTCCGCCCCCTACTTACTCCTGAGAAGGGAGGTCCTGCCCTCCTTATACCTCTCCTGGCTGCATTATCACGCCAGATCTTATTCTCAGCACCCTCTGCAGTAAGGGCTCTCTCCACTACCTGAGCGTATGTCGTCACTCCAGGTACAGTGGTAATTCTGACATCCCAGGCTATCATAGGCTGCAGCCCCTGAAGAAATCTTTCCTTCCTTGTCCCATCAGTGGGCACCAAGTCTAGAGCGAACTTGGATAACTTGTCAAATTTCAGGGCATACTCGGTCACCGACATATTCCCTTGCAAAAGTTTACTGAACTCCTCAGCCTTTGCGGCTTTAACAGCCTCATTGTAATACTTTTCATTGAAGAGGGTTTTAAACTCTTCCCAACCCATTATGGTTACGTTTCTAGTTTGGGATACCACCTCCCACCAGATCTGGGCATCTTCCCGAAACATATACGTGGCACATGCGACTCTTTCATTGCCTAAAACTCTCATGAAGTCCAAAATAGAAGTAAATCATGGCCATCCACTGTTCTGCCTTAAGTGGATCCGCCCGACCCTAAAAAACTGGAGGATGCTGCTTCCTGAACTGCTCATATACCAATTCCCAGCAGTTCTCCAACTCTGTCTGCTGTTGTACAACCGGTACTGGAATAGCAGATGGGGCCCCTGATGCAGCGTTCCAAGCCGGAACCTGTTGTTGCCTCAATTGTAGTGTCTCTTCATTCTGTCTCTGCAGTTGAGCCTGCAAGTCTGCAAGCACTTGTTGCCAGTTCTCAGGGGCTGGCGGAGGGTTCTGACCCTGATTATTACTTTCGGCCTAATTCATAGTGCTGGCTGGCTCATTGGATTGCCTTGGAAGCATACTTCCAAGTCTATCTGCAATCAATGACTCAGCTTATCAGGCAGTAGTAACAATATCTCACATCAACCTATGGTTCAAAACCGATCGAATAAGCATCCACATGCACTGACAATGCTAATAAGCATCCCAATAATTCACATTCAATAATCATGCTAATAGCAGAGAAATTCACGGCATCACTTAAATAAGATGCTAATAAGCATATTATTTGGCATGCATAACCACTTAACAATGATAATAAACATTTTCCTTGAGCATACTATAGTGCTAATATGCATCCTCCACCCAGGAGACACATACAACACCACTAATAAGCGTTTCTGACGTTCATCAAGTTCAATGGTGCAAATAAGCAATCCTATAACATTTACAAATATATATCGTGCCAATCAACACATTCTCAACCTACATATAGTAGTCAAGGGCCAGGCCTTATCAGAATAACTCATGCTTCTTATTTAGACTAGCAGATAAAGAATACATAATTCATTTAAGCAAACATACCATAACTATATTAATAGTTACCCAACCCTGAGTCGAGCTTGTCTTTATCAGTGAATGTACATGCCCAGTCCAACATTAGGAACCCTTAAACCTTGGCTGCTCTGATATCAAGTTGTAACGCCCTACTAATTAGGGTCCTTTACCAAGTGTGTTTAAAACCAGTGCTGGATTTGCTAAACAAGTCATTTGAACTAAACATGTGATTAAGCCACTAAAGGTTTAGGTATTAAAACTTTTGGTCAACTCATAAACATTTCCATTAAGTTAAAAAACATGTTCTTTACATGGGATCCCAAAAACATCAGTTTAAAAGTCAATTACAATTCTCAGGTTACACAATAAGCCGACCTAGGCGACAAAAGCTGGGTTTGACCCTAGTTCCCCTGAGCATCTCGGCCGTGTTGGTCGAGCGGACTGCATATGTACATACCACTGTTAATGCACTTCGACTCATGGCTGGTTGAGCTTTTCTTTACCTTTACCTGCACCACAAAGCACCTGTGAGCCAGAAGACTAAGCAAGAAAACATATTCAACAACTTACAGAATAAAGCGATTATCAAATAGTAATAACTGAAACTGATGCATTCATTAAACCAATTGGAGAGCATAGAGTCACACAAGTGCATGTTGCACTTTCTTTCAAGTTGTTGGCATCCGAGCCAGTCAAGTGCATGTCGCACTCCCAGGGTGGGCCAGCCATGGTGGCCTGCACTCCACGTGCATTGCGCCAATCTTAGCGTATAAACTAAGTTCTTTAAGCCCTTGACTTATAAGTCAAGCCACCACGTGGCTCCAACTTATAAGTTGAAGCCTTGGGACTCTCATCTTATGAGGCGAGTCTCCCAGATTTCAATATATTCTCAACTAATAAGTTGATTCCCACTTAACACCCTAATAACCCTCTAGTTTATAAACCAAGCTTCACATTCATAACAGACATTCACATGTTTCATATGGCATACCTATCAACAATCACAATGCGTTATAATACATTCACACAACAGTGATAAGCATAATCATAATTATGCACATTATAGTGTACCTAATCAGATATTCGCAAACACAATTATAATCATGTCCATGAACAAAGTCAAAGCTTATTCATCTCCATATTTATCACCTTGACTAAGCTCTAATCATGCATTCATAAAATAGGTGCAGTTTTCTTACCTTCGGTCCAAATACGAGTTACTAACGACGACCCTTTGAGTACGATCCTCAATTCGAGCCCTTAGCGTAAACCTAGTCACAACCGTAATAAGGAAGTTCCATCAACAACAGATAAATAAAAGCTTCCAGACCAAATCTTAGCCTCTGGGACATCGAATTCCACTTGACAAGGAAGTAGAATCGATCCCAAGTCCAAATGGTTAAGTTCTCAATCTGAAAATCCCATCTAAGCCAATTTTCCCCTTAAGGGTCGCGGCCCCTCACACCCGAGTCGCGGCCCGCCTCTAATTCCAGAGGCTCGGCCTCCCTGGATACCAATGCGCGCCTCTGCCTACCCCTGCCACTGAGCCCTGCTGGCTCAAAATTCCCTTCGCAAGCCGCGACTCACCATAAAAGAGCCGCAGCCCAGCCCCACGAACCCAGAAATTTCTGGGTTTTTCTTCAACCGAACCCAACCTAAACTCATCCAATTTCATCCCACTCCTCAAATTTAATTCCCACAAGCTATATACTGACTCTCACCAATCAAACCCAACTAATTATCACGATACACTCATCAAAATGCCCAAACCCAACCTCCCATCTTTCAAGCATGCATAAACACCATAGTTCTAAATAAACCAGCTGAACTAACTTAATAACTTTCAGCTCAGAATCTTACCTCAGCTGAGATGAATCACTTGAGCTAAGCCTCTATTTCCCCCAAGCCTAACACCTTGATTTCCCAAGCTTTACTCTTCAATTTCCCAAAAACAACTCAAGCATCCATGGAGCATAAAGAGAACGAGAGAGAGAGAGAGAGAGAGAGAGAGAGAGAGAGAGAGAGAGAGAGAGAGAGAGAGAGAGAGTTGCTGTTGCTATTTTCCTTTAATTCCTTAGCCTTCTCAAACATTCCCAGCTTATCTTACATTACACTTAAAGAGAAAATGACCATTTTCCCCCTTGCCCTTATCTTATACCTCAAATGTTCACAAGGACAATTTCGTCCTTTGCCATAAATCCCGCTATCCACAATTTGCATCCTATAATTCCCACTACTTCCAATTTTCTCACACGGTTACCAATAAATTTTCCCATTACCCACTAATTCCCGGTAATGTACTAAATCACTAAAATACCCCTAAGCTTACACCGAGCCAAGGATTAAAACCCTGTTGTGACTTTTTCGCTAACTTGCTCATCGGGATCGCCTTTCGTCGAGTAACCCAAATATATCCACATAATAATGGGGTCTCAATCACACAAACACATATTTAATATCTCTAACATGCAAACATAATTATATTATAATATAATTCCCATAATAACTCAATTATTGCCTCCCGGCCCCCTAATCCAGGCACTAAGCCACATTAGGAAATTTGGGATATTACAAATTCTGGGACTCTACATCCCATTTACAAAATAGAATAATGCCTATTGATTCTATGCCCCAATATCGGGTAATAAATACAGAAAAATATCTGAGCATTAATGAGTGTATAAGGAATCTCCGAGTCTTTTGGGATCCTTCATTATGCGTCATGATCAGGCTTCCGCAAGCTTAACACTTCCTTCGAGCTGGATGTCGAATAACTAACCTGAACAAACATGGGCCACGATCAGAGTTTCACGAAGGTGATCTAGCCATCGTGCATCTCAAACTAAGTTGTTAGCGCAAGAGGTGATCTGGAGACTATCTAGCTGTTGTAAGATGTCAAGTTTTACTCGAGCTACTCAATCCAGAGTTTGCTAGATGTTCTATCTATACATTTTCTTCATACGCTTGTTAACCAGCTGTACCCCATGTTGAATAATTCACTTCGTATTTATTTTGGGGTACAAAATTTTCCCGTTGATCCTGCTCGTACATGACGTCACTTCTAACACACACAGTAGGGGCTTTTAGGCTTCCGTTATGTGGAAACGTGCCTACCCACTCACTCGAGTGCGAGACACGTGTTGGTCTGTAATAGGCGCCTGTTTGGGTTTCGAGTATTGTGACAACTGTCTTGTAAACGTTTTACTGCCCCTTGTTTTATTTAACCCAAGCCCTTGGATCTCGACTTGATCTAATCGTGTGGCCTAAATCGACTCCCTAAGTGTACGTATAAATAGGAAAACCAGACCTGAACCTTACCACCTTTGCATTAAAAAAATTTCCTTTATTTTCTTCTCAAAATACTTTTAGAGCTTTCTGTGTTCCCTTTCCAGAAGCTTCCAGATTATTACCTCTGGTGCTGTTATCATTTCCTCGACCGAAAAACCAATCTATAAGTATCTTTATATCCGGTTTAATTTTCATCTTCTTATTTTTCAATAAGTTTTATGAAATTTTCCAATATATTTTCTTACTTCGGTTATATTTGAGTTTAGTATGGGTTTTTGTTAGGCCAAAAACTACAACACTAAGTCTAATTAAAAATAATGCAAAAAAAAAAAAAAACACAAGAAACATGTGATTTTTTGGGTTCTGGGTTTGAAAGAGGATCATCTGAGTATGTGAATGTAAAGATTTGAGGGTTTTTAGGTTTTCTTTTGGGTAGCTTAAGGGTTACGGAGTCTCGAGTGGTTTTGCATTAAACCGCTTTCCAAAAAGGTATTGGATCTGACACATGAATCTTTAAGTATCAGGGGTTTCCCGAGGTTACAATGCATGGTCATTGACTGCACGTGCGCACACGCGTTGGCACTGGGGAAATCTTAGGTCGAATATATCGAATCCAAACCCTTGGGTTGCCATACCTTTATCATCGTAGCAAGGTTTTATCTTAGATCGCCTCTAACATGTCGCTTCGTCGCCAGGCGAGCTAAATTATGGCTAACCAGAAGAAGTCAGTGGTGAGTTCTTCTTCCCAAAGTAAGAATAAGGGTAAGAAGATTGCATCCGAGACCCCTATTCCCCACTTTGGCCTAGTAGTGGATATGGAGATCGTGGTTGACCCAAACACCTTCTTTGAGGTCGAGCATATCGAATTACGGATAAAGACTCAGGGCAAGGTGAATAAAATTTTACTGAGTCACGGGATCGAGTTGGGGTCTGAGGGTCTTGTTTCCCGCCCTTTGCTGGATAGAGAGTGGAGATGCACTTCGCTTCAGGACGACTTTGGGGCTTGGAGTGATGAGCACCTGAAGGCAGGTGCCTTTCTTGCCTTGGCCCAATATTTTGTATATTTTTTAAACTACGTCGAACTGGCACCGTTCCAGCTCCCCCCAAATTTGTACCAACTTTTGGAATGGCTAAAATATCTATTTTTGAAGCATGAGTGGGAGGTCCCCACCCGCGTATTATGTAGTTATTTTTCCTCAAATCTAATCCAGAGTCAAAGGGAAGAGGTGATGGATTCTACTACCTCACCAAATTCCCTAGCATAACCTCCATCATGTAGAGAAAGGTTCCTAATGAAGACGAGGTCGCACAGTTGGTGCGCAAAATAAAGGTTCATGATGATGGAAAAAATCCTAACCAAGGTCGAGCTGAATTGGGGGGAGCAGCCGACACCTTTGGCCAAGGTAACCCATATAGAGAAATGAACTGAGCTGCTGCCAGTTTTAGGCTAGTTCGATTCAACCCACGACAACTTGTGAGTTGACACCTGGTGATCCAGACCTGAACGTGACACTCCTTCATTGTGTGGATCACTTGGTCGTATGCCATGACCATAGCTACCCCAGATGTACCGTAGTGGTTAATAATACCCTTCACTTTAGGTCCACTACTTTTGAGGAATACTGTACAAACCTTTTGTCGTGACGTTCCCTTTGTCATGGTGTTTTTTACCCTAGGTATTAGGCAGGCTGAGGATGAGTCTAGTCCAGAAGAGGAGCCTGAACCCTGTAGGTCCCAAAATGTAATCATACTAGAGTCTCCCCCTCTTCTGATAGTCCAAGAGTTAGAGGTTTCACCCAACTTGATTCATAATCTAGAGTTGATCATAGTAGTTTCCTCCTCTAGCTAGAGGGTAGGGTTCTTGTTCTATTCTTTGCCTTGTGTTATCTTAACTAATAATTTCTTGGATCTGACCTTTCTGCTTGCCCTTTTGCAGACAAAGATATGGACATGAAGAGGGCCTTAAAATCTGGTGGGAATGAAATTGAACCTTTAGAGCACCTTTAGAGCACGAGCTGCCATCGTCAAAAAGGCGAGAATATCAAAGAAAAGCACCTTTAGAGCACGAGCTGCCACTAGATCCCCTACAAAGGAGAAAAGTGTCAGTTCTGGCCAAAAACAGAAGCATAAAAAACAACCGCCAGCTCAGGTAACTGCAGTTACCATTCTTGAGGCTCCTCATCCTTGTCATCACGAACCTTCTCCGATTCCTCAAGTTATTCAGGGCAAGTCCCCATCTGCTTTGCTCCTAGACACACAACTCCCAGACTTGCAACTCCCAGTCAAGCTGCTTGAGGTCGCAAGGATCCCAGAAGCACTTTGTGGATCGCTTCACAACATGGAAAATCACATGGTGGATCATGCCAACCAGGTGAACATCAAGGACCTGAGGGCCATAGAGGAGAATTCCCCAGGGAGCGTCCTGGAATCAGCCTTGGGAATGAATCTGATTATGAGTTATGCTCCTTGCTACATTCTTTTTTTTTAAATTTTTTATTTTCGCGAGCTAATCCTGCCATGTATTTTTATTTTGTAGTCTCCTTTAACTCAAATTCATGGCATTGCCCAGATCTGAGCTCAAGGAGATGAGGTCAGGGCCGCCCTGGCGGCATCCCAAAACAATGAGCGAATCGCCAAGGAACATGTCATTGAAGTGAGCCAATGCCGAGACCAGCTGCAGGTAGAGGTTGACAGCCTCAACAAGAAACTTGAGGAGGTCGATGTGCTCAATAAGAAATTTTCCAAGGTCGAAGGGAAAGCTAAGGAGGATGCCAAGAAGGCAAAGTAAGATGCCGAGAAGGTGAAGCAAGATGTTGCCGAGGAAACGAACACCATGGAGGAGATGTTATACCGGTGTTGGGCATACAACAAGGAAGGAGATTTCTCATTTCTAGATGTTGAGTTTTGGGGGTGTTATCTTACCAAGTTTCAGAGCCAACTCTCGCAAGAGCCCTCCGAGACCGTGGAGACTTCTGGAGCTGCTGAAGGGGGCGATGATGAGGTTACATCACAAGGGCAAGTTACCAGAGCTCAATGATGTTTTTGGTGCCCTCGTACTTTTTTATTTTTATTTTTATGCTTTATTTCGGGTTCTTTAAACCTATTATAATTAACCTTTCAAAAGCTAAGACAATCACCTTCGGGCTTAGTTCGAGTTTATTGCCCCTTGAGTTATTCATATACTTGTGTTAGTACATGTTCATTATTTTTGATCTATTTTTGGTTCCCCTTAACCTATTATCTTGATATGCTTATGAACTTTAAGTCCTTGTATATTCGCAATCATAGGGGTTGTGTTTAGATCGAGATAAAAGCCTGATGGCTCGACCAATTAATTCTGGTCGATGACCTAGTTACATCCAGGAATTCGCTCGCCTAATAGCGTTATGCCTATTGCCTCAGACCTGGTTATATCCAGGAGTTTGCTTGCCTAATATCATTATACCTGTTAGGAATCAAGCCTTAGATCTGGTTATATCCAAGAGTTTGCTCGCGTAATAGTGTTATACCTGTTAGGAATCAGGCCTCAGAAATGGTTATATCCAGGATTTCCTAGTCAAATTCTAGGTTTTGTTTCTTTGAATTTTCTTAACTTAGTTCGTATTCGGAATTTCTTTGAAAATTCAAACTTTAAAAAGCCGTAGAATAATCAATTTTCAAAATTCTAAGTATCACAAATTCGCGCAAATTTTATCCAAATTTCCTAAATACTTTAAACACTTTTCGATGGTTATATGCTCCCCAAGCAATCCGAATTTATGAATATTCTAGGTTGCTTTTACAAAATGAGCACATGATACATCACAAGAATAAGATAAAAATATTGGTTCTACGTTTAAATAACCTAGCAATCCAGTGCTATTAAAATAGAATGGCTCTTATAAATAAGTCTTACACGGAAAAATACTAAAAACATTAAAAAATAGCAAAGTCGTCCTATTACTAATAGTATTTTTTGAGATGTAGAGCATTCCAGGTTCATGGGACCAACTCTCCACTTAACCAAGCTAGTTTTAAGGTTCCTTCACACAAGATTTCCACAATCTAGTATGGTCCTTCTCAGTTCGGTCCCAGTACACCATCTTTAGGATCTTTGTTTGCCAAAACCACCCTTCGAAGCACTAAGTCACCCAGTCCAAGTCTGCGTCCTTTTACCTTCGAGTTAAAGTAACGAGTAATTCTTCGCTGATAATTGGTGAGCTATAATGGTGACTCCTCCCTTTTTCCTCGATTAGGTCCAGAGATGTGTTGAGCAAGTCGTGGTTTCGATCTTGATCGAAGGTTTTCAGCCTATGTGACATCACTAGTGCCTCAATTGGGAGCATAGCCTCACTTTTAAAGGTTAAAGAGAAGGGAGTGTGCACTGTGGAGGTGTGATGTGAGGTCCTATAGGCCCTAAGTACTTGCGGGAGCTGCTCGAGCCATAATCTTTTAACTTCCTCTAGTCGTTTCTTTAAACTCACCTTTAGGGTTTATTTATAGCCTTGACCTTCCCATTAGCTTGCGGATACGCCACTGAAGAAATCTTTTTTGGTTATGCCGTACTTCTCACAAAAGTTCATGAAAAGATCACTATCGAACTGAGTTCCATTGTCAGACACCATCTTCTCTAGGAGCCCAAAAGGACATATGATGTTCTTCATGACGAAAAACAGAACTCTCTTCGAGGTTATGGTCGCCAGAGGCTCGGTCTCGACCCACTTTGTAAACCAGTTGATGGCGACAACTGCATAGCGAACTCCTCCTTTTCCCGTTGGTAGGGAACCAATCAAGTCGATCCCACATATTGTGAATGGCCATGGTGATGAAATCATGGTTAGCTCTATGGGTGTTGCTCGAGCAATTGTGGCAAAGCGCTGGCACTTATCACATTTTTGGACGTATGAGGCCTAGTACTTTTTGAGCGTAGGCCAAAAATAGCCCTACCTCAAAATCTTTAGAGCCAGGTTTTGCCCGAAAGCGTGGTCTCCATAGAATCCTTCATGTATCTCATGTAGGATAGTTTGTGTTTCCTCAGGCAGAACACACCGCATGAGGGGTATCGAATGCCCTTGTCGATATAAAATTCCCTTAACCATAACATACAGTGGGACTTGATAGAACACTTTTCTTGTGTCCTTTCGGTCATTTGGTAGTTTACTGGTTGTGAGGTATTCCACTATGGGGGTTATCCAGGTCAGTTTTGTGTTAATCACTTCGAACTCAAACGGTTCTTCCATTATGCTTGGTTGTTCTAAGAGATCCATTGAGACTACATTTAATGTATCCGCCTTTTTTGTGGTGGCAAGTCGGGCTAAAGCATAAACATTCAAATTCTGCTCATGGGGTACCTGCTCAATGGAGCAGAACTCAAACTCGGACAACTTTTCTATAACCTTAGCTAGATAAGCCGCCATTTTGATACCTCAATCTTGATACTCCCCTAATATCTAATTAACCACGAGCTGAGAATCACTATAACATTGGAGTGCCTTTGCTTTCAGTTCTTTTGCCACCTGTATTCCTGCCAATAGAGCTCCGTACTCTACTTCATTGTTGAATGCTTCGAATCTGAACCTTAGGGATGTATGGAATCGATGACCCTCAGGTGAGATTAGAATTATCCCAGCTCCAGATCCATTTTTGTTATATGATCCATCAACGAAGAGTTTCCATAATTCTTGCACTGGTTCTCTCATTTGCTCATCCTAAAAACTTGTACTTTCTGCCAAAAAATCAGCGAGCGCTTGACTCTTGATTTTTGTGCATGGCTTATATAATATCTTGAACTGACTGAGTTCGATGTGCCACTTAAGCAAACGTCTCGATGTTTTAGGTTTTTGCAAGACATGCCTTAAAGGTTGATCGGTTAAGACATGGATGGTGTGAGACTGGAAATACGGCCTAAGTTTTCTCGAGGCCAAGATTAAGTAGAATATGAGTTTCTCTATTAAAGGGTATCCAGATTCAGCTCCTAGAATCCTTTTACTCACGTAGCACACCAGTTTCTGCACCTGATTTTCTTCTCGAACTAATATGGCGCTGGCCATATCTTTTGTCACAACTAGGTACACGAACAAACATTCTCCACCTACTGGTTTTGATAATATGGGGGGTTCGTCCAGATGAGTTTCCAGATTCTAAAATGCCTGTTCGCATTCTTCGTTCCACTCAAACTTTTTGTTCCTCTTGAAATTTTTTTAGAACGGGAGACACTTGTCAGTCGATTTTGAAATGAAGCAGTTTAGGGCCGCCACTTTCCAGTTAAGTTATGTACTTCTTTACGCAACCTAGGCGAAGGAATTTCTACTAATGATGTGAACTTCTCTGGGTTCGCCTCTATCCCCCTTGTGTTGACTATGAAGCCCAAACATTTTCCTGAGGAAACGCCAAAGGTGCATTTCTGGGGATTTAACTTCATGCCATATTTCCTTAGCAAGCCAAAACATTCTTCCAGGTCACATACATGGTTACTCGAAGTCTTTCATTTAACGAGCATATCATGGACATACACTTCAATTTTTTTCCCAATCTGGTTAATGAACATTTTGTTGACTAGTCGTTGGTACGTTGCACCAACATTCTTCAGCCCGAATGGCATAACCTTGTAGCAGTATACGTTATGCTCAGTCATGAAGCTAGTGTGCTCTTGGTCACCAGGGCTCATCGCGATCTGGTTATATCCAGAATATGCATCCATTAAAGACATGAGCTCGTGACCGGCTGTTGCGTCTATCAACTGATCGATTCGAGGTAGTGGAAAACAATCCTTAGGACAGGCCTTATTGAGGTCAGAGAAGTCAATGCAAGTTCTCCACTTTCCATTGGGCTTTGGGACCAAAATAGGGTTAGCAATCCAGCTCAGATATTTTTCTTCCCTTATGAATCCACACTAAAGTAAGTGAGCTACTTCTTCTTCTAAAGCTTCTGATCGCTCCTTCCCCAAAAGCCTTCATTTCTATATATTTGCAGGCACATTCCTGTCTAGATTCAGAGTATGCATCATAACATTTGGATTGTTTCCCACAATATCTTCATGTGACCAAGTGAAGGTGTCCATGTTATTTCTCCAAAGCTCGACCAGTTCCTTCTTCCATTCAATTCCAAGATTCTTTCCAACCTTTGCAACCCTTGAAGATACCTCTGGGTCGATACTGATTTCCTTGAGCTCCTCCAATTCTTGGAGCTCAGACCTGTCTTTGCCTAATTTCGGATCAATGTCATCTTGTTGGGCGACCTCATTATCTCCTTCCTGAGGTTCTTCTACCCCATGGGAAATTTCCATTACCTGAGGCTCCTCATCCCCCTCAATGATGACCATTTATTGCTACTCGGATTGTGATTTTCCCTTCATAGCAATGCTATAGCATTCTATGGCAGCGAGCTGATCTCCTCTTACAGTACATATGTAACGCCCTGCTAATTAGGGTTCATTACCAAGTGTGCTTAAAATCAGTGCTGGACTTGCTAAACAAGTCATTTGGACTAAAAATGTGATTAAGCTACTAAAGGATTGGGTATTAAAATTTTTGGTCAAGTCATAAACATTTTCATTAAACCAAAAGCCTTTTTCTTTACGCGAGATCCCACAAAACATCCGTTTAAAAGTTGGTACAACATCCATGTTACATAATAAGCCGACCTAAGCAGAAAAAGTTGGGTTCAACCCTAGCTTCCTTGAGTATCTCGGCCGTGGCGGTCGAGTAGGCTGCATATGTACATGTCACTGCTCATGGCTAGCCAAGCTTCTCTTTACCTTTACCTGCACCACGAAGCACCCGTGAGCCAAAAGGCTCAGCAAGAAAACATATTAAACATTTCATGGAGTAATATATTGGACTAATAGTAATAACTGAGTTTAGTATAAAGTTTACACAATTTAGCAACCATAGAGTTGTATAAGTGCGTGTCGCACTCCCTTTCCATTTGTTTGGCATCCGAGCCAGTCAGGTGCTTTGTGCACCCCCAAGGTGGCCCAACCATGGTGGTCTGCACTCCACGTGCGTAATGCGAATCTTAGTTCATAAGCCGAGTCCTACTGGTCCTTGACTTATAAGTCAAGCCTCACATGCCTCCGACTTATAAGTCGAAGCTTTAAGACCCTCAACTTATATGTCGAGCTTCGAAGACCCTCGACTTATAAGTCGAGTCCCTCAAATCATATAGGCCTTCGACTAATAAGTCGATCTCTAATTAGACATCACATCAACTTCCTGGTTCATAAACCAAGCTCCCTAGTCTCAGCATACAATCACATATTTCATTTATCATACATTTAAACAGATACAATGTATTATAACACATTTAATCAAACATACATAAGCATAATCATAATCATGCGCATTCACAGGCCTAACGCCTAAATCAAGATTACATTCAACATTCGGGCCAAGCCCTAATCATGTACATCACACATTGGGTGCAGTTTTCTTACCTTTGGTCCAAGTG
This sequence comes from Humulus lupulus, assembly GCF_963169125.1. Lineage (NCBI taxonomy): Eukaryota > Viridiplantae > Streptophyta > Magnoliopsida > Rosales > Cannabaceae > Humulus > Humulus lupulus. The sequence goes on along the minus strand of NC_084795.1, from coordinate 98,512,049 downwards.
TGAGCTACTAATGAACGACTCTTGAGTATGATCCCTGATCCGAGCCCCTAGCGTTGACCTAGTTAGAACCATGAATAAGAATTCCTTTAACAATGAGTGAATAAAGGCTTCCAGACTGAGTCCTAGCCTCCGGGACACCAAATTCCACTAAACACGGTAGTGGAATCGATCCCGAGCACATAAGGTTGAGTTCTCGCACTCAAAACCTCCTCGGGGACCAGAAACCCGTTAAGAGCCGAGACTCCATGCCCTTGTGCCGCGACCCGCCTCAAGCAGAGGCTCAGCCTCCACAGATATCAAACACGCACCGTGACCTAGCCATGGTGGCGCCACGGCCCGCCCTCGCAGCAGAGCCCACCTTGGCTCCCATTTGTTCTAGAGGGTCGCGACACACCAAGAATAGGGTCGCGGCCCCAACCTTCAAACAAAAAATTTATGGGTTTTTTCCTTAGCCGAACCCAACTAAATTCAACCCAAACACACTCAAATCTATAATTCAATCCCCATAATCAGTTTAACTCTTTTCCAGCAACAAAGCCTAGCCAAATACTAGATCAAAAACTCATCAACACTCCAAAATTCACCCTTCAAACTATCAAGCATGAAAATACTTAAGCTTAATACAAAACCATAGAATTACCATAAACAAATTTCAAATTTAAGCCCTTAACTCTAATATGATAATTCCCTTGAGCTAATCTCCAAGTTTCCCAAGCTCAATCCTTTAAATTTCCTAAGTTTTGCCCTTCAATTTTCTCAAAATTCTTAAGCTTCCAAGGAGAAGGAGAGAAAGTTACGGGAGAGAGAAAGAGTGATGCTGCTGAGAGTTTCCTTTGGTTTCCTAAGTCATCTGAGAAGTTCCCATCCAACCAAGTCACAAACTTGGCCTGGAATGACTAAACTACCCTTTTGCCCTTAGCCTACTCACACATGCCCCCAAGGGAAATTTTGTCTTTCGTCTCATACCTTGTTAGTAATAATTTACGCCCTATAATTCTCGTTACTTCCAATATCCTCAAATGATTACCAAATAATTTCCCATGACCCGCTAAATCCAAATAATGTACTAAATTACTAAAATACCCCCAACCTCATCCCGAGCTGGATATTTTACCTCGTTGTGACTTTCCGCTAGCTTGCTCACTAGGACCGCCTCGCGTCGAGTAACTGAAACATATCCACATAATAATGTGGTCTCAATCACACAAACACATATTTGCAATTATACCCTCAACGGGTCAAATAACCAAAATGCCCTTCTTATAAGAAACGACCCCATATACACATTTTTAACATTTCTAACATGCAAGCATAATTATATTATAGTATAATTCACGTAATAACATTCTCATATTATATTAACACATAATTAAGACAATTATTGCCTCCCGGCTCCCTAATCCAGGCACTAAGTCATATTAAGGAATTTGGGATGTTACAACATATACCTGAGGTCGAGGGGAACTTCATTGCTAGATGTCTGATTGAGGTGATAGCCTCAAAAGTCATCAGCGCAGGTTGTCCCAAAATTTCATTGTGTCCAGCCAAAAAATCAATTATGATGAACTAGAGCATTTTAGCAACAACTCGCACATCATCTCTTAGTGTCACTACGAGCATGATCATCCCTATGGATGCTGTTCCTTCTCTCGAGAATCTATATAGGTTCATCGAGTCGCCTTAAGATTGGCTACATATAGCCCCATCTTTTTTAGAGTGGACTTGAATAGCACGTTTACAGAGCTCCCATTATAAATCAATATCCTCCGTACTCTTCGATTGGTGAGTTGAACGGTTATCACCATTGGATATCATTATGCGGGAACTGGGCAAGGCTAGTGTCCTCTTCCATGAAAATGATTGATTGTTTCTCCAACTGGTGTTGTTTTGATAACCTTTGCTCCAGAGTGCACTCAGTGCCATTGTGGGTTTTTAGCTGCTATGTGTACCTTATCTAGGCCCCATTACTCGTGCCTGCCAAATGAGGTCCTCCAGCAATAGTGGCTATGTCCCTCCCTTCTATTGGGGGGGGGGGGGGCAATGATTTGATTCCCCTAATATAGTTGAGCCTGGGGTTGGCTGACCAGATTTTCCTGAGTTGGATGAATATTTTGCCCGCTTGGCTGACTGGGAGCTACTTTGTTTTTGGCATATTGGGCTAACGGTCCAACCCGAATGAGAGTCTTAATCTCATCTTTTAGCTGACAGTAATCATCAGTGTTGTGGCTGATGTCGTTCTGATATTGACACAATTTGGCGGGCTCTCTCTTCGCTGTCTGGTGCCTAAGGGCCTCCAGTTTCTTCCATGGAAGGTGATTAGAGTTTTCCAGGAAGATACACTCTCGTGCTTATCTGCCAGGTTGGTATAGGCGGTGTAGATGGACTTGTACTTTTCACCGGGCTTATTCTTTTTGGTGCCATTCTGGTCACCCTCACTAGTCCCCTTCCGGTTATTGCTCCTCGCCTAGTTATTTTGGGTAGCGGGCTGAGCCATAGCTGCAACATTTTCCACTGCTCTAATGGGCTGAAAAGGGGTTTGACTGGTTCATGCAACAACAGATTGTGCCTCCAGATTTATCCATTCCTAAGCCAGAGCTAGGAATTCATCTACATTCTTAACACCTTTCCACTGGAGTTCTTTCCATAATTCACCTTCTACTATGATCCCTATCCTCAAAGCCATGAGCTTAGAGCTGTCATCAACATCCCTAGCTCGTGCAGCTGCATTGGTGAACCAGTTCAGATATGCCTTCAGGGACTCACCGGGCTGTTGTTTAATGTTAACCAATGAATCAGCTTCAATGCGAGCTTCCTTAATAGCTCGGAATTGTCTCTTAAACTTGGAAGAAATTTTCTTACACGAGGTGATTGAATGTTTTTTGTACTTATTGAAACACAACCTGGTTGGTCCAGTTAGTGTTGCGGGGAACAAGATACATCTTAAGTTGAACTCGACGTTGTGGGCCATCAATAACATGTTGAAAGTCCCAAGGTGATTGGACCGGTCAGTGTTTCCATCATATGTGGGCATAGTCGGCATCCTAAAGCCAATAGGATATGGAGCTGCCGCAATGTTAGGAGCAAAAGGCTCGAGCTCCTCATCAGAATCCCTATCATCGACTCTTTTTTGAAATAGGAGTTTCTTCATCTGTTCTTCCATTAAGGCTAGATGTTTGAGGGTTGGATCCTTGGCATCTAGGTCATTCGGGAGCTGATTATCAACCCCCATCATGTTGTACGGGTTAGATGGGATATTTTCCCTCCTAGCTTGAGCTCGGTTAGGTGGGACATTCTCATTGTCGCGTACGATAAACCGATCTCCCCTGGGATGAGTATAACTAAAATCATCATGGCGAGCTGGAAATCCTCTTTATGAGTTCAAATGATCACGCATGTCAGAATGTGGATTAGAACGAAGGCATTGTATGAAGCTCAAGTGATTCCTTGGGTTGCTCTCATGCCTGCCACCGCGCTAACTCTCTCTCTCTCCAGTTGCTTCCATTAGCAAAGCTTACAACTCGTGTTCGGGATCGAGGACTTGGATTATTAGCGCGAGGTCGTGGGATATAAATGTCCTTTGAGGGGGGAGGATTTTTCCTGCCATCCCCTCAAGTTGGAGAATTGCTCTGTGGGTGAGGTGGCGTTGGATGTCGAATTGGTGATGAAGGATGTCTTATTGGTGAAGCTATCCTTGTTCCATTGAGGAGCACTATATTAGCTCGCCCTTGGTCTACTCCAAATTCCCAGATTGGAGGCAGGACCAGTTCATTTCTCCGTGTTGGAGGCTCTGGCCATGGCATAAATGGATTTGGTTGGATGTCTCGCCTCCTTGAATCGGTCCCAGCTCACCCTGTTTGGCCAGGCTGATTCTTGGGAGTGGGAGTTGAATGATCGCTCTTGTGAGGGTTGGTAGGTTGAGCATTCTGTGGGATCCATTCAGAAGGTACGAAACTTGAGGTCGTAGTCCAAACAAATCAATTGACATGAGGTCGATGATTCCTATGAGTATTAGCAAGTTGAGTATTTCCTTGGATCCGCTCAGAAGGTATGGAGCTCAGAGTTGCAGTTCAGAAAGTGCGACTAAGATTGGGTCATTTTTCCTGTCAGACCTATGGGACCCACTTTGCCTCCTTCCAATGTTAACATCGATTGCAGGAGGGGGTGATCGAGCCAGGATCTCCTCAATCTACTAGTTAGACTGGACAAGATGGCTCTGTAACTGGGCATTTTCCATCTCGATGGTTGTCAGGTATCTCAGATGGGGATTTGGTGGGTGTGAGACTGAGCTCCCAACATCATCTTGGTCCACATGTTTTTTTCCAGGACAACGTTGAGTAGTTGAGCCCTCTCCAGTGGGGATGGTCAAACGGTGAACCTTCTGATCATCAGGTTGCTCTGTCTCGTTGTCACTCACAGATTGGGTGACCACCATGGTGAATATTAGGTGAAACTTGCATGGGGAATTAAGCCTAATATGCTCTCAACGAAAGAACCAATCTATTGACGCGGTTTTTTGCCAACAGTGGATTAAGAAATCTGAAAAAATAGAGATATTAGGCTTTTGCTAAACTGTAATTGGATAAATAAAAAAGTATTAAGATCACCCACACTTTTTACGTGGTTCAGTGGTGAAAATCCACCTAGTCCACGAGTCAATCTTCTAAATCTGTTTGTTTATCACCGTGAAAGTGTCTGTCGAAATTTCACCAGAGTTTCAGTATACAAAATGTTCTCCCCCTTTCTGTCCATTCTCCCCTTATTTATAGAGAAATTTTCCTGAATAGTTTTGGGTAACCGTGCATAAATATGGTGACATATATTTTTGGGTAACATCCCATTTACATAAATACAATAATGCTTATTGATTCTATGCCCCAATATCGGGTAATAAATACATAATAATATCTAAGCTTTAATGAGTGTATAAGGAATCTCCGAGTCTTTTGGGATCCTTCATTGTGCGTCATGACCAGGCTTCCACGAGCTTAACACTTCCTTCGAGCTGGATGTCTAAGAATTAAACTAAATTGACATGGGTCGCGTTCAGAGTTTCATGAAGGCGATCTGGCCATCGTGCATCTCGAACTAAGTTGTTGGCACAAGAGGCGATCTGGAGACTATCTAGTTTTCGTAAGCTGTAAAGTTTGACTCGAGCTGCTCACTCCAGAGTTAGCTAGATTTTCTATCTGTACACTTTCTTCATATGCTTGTCTACCAGTTGTACCCCATGCTGAGTAATTCAGTTTGTATTTATTTTGGGGTACAACATATATATATTTCACCAAAATGACATTTAAGTAACAAATTTCCTTACCTTTGAAGCACAATATTAGTCTTATGAAAGACCTAAAAATGACACTATACCTACAGGCAATAATGAAATAATAGATCGATCATAAAATTAACTATCAATATTATTTTTACTAATTAAAAATATATAAAGAGAGCATGAATAATTCTATATATATTAAGTAAATATAAATAAAGATAGTAATATGGAGAAGATGGAGAAAAAACATATATTACTCAAATATTCAAAAAATCAATCCGTGTTGAATCAAAAGTTGTAAATAAATTCACTTTGCATATAAGATCATCTCTACTCCTCCAAGAAGATTTACTTATTATGCTCATCATTCTCACATTAATCTAAAGAGAAAATAAGGGAAGAAAAAGTGAAACAAAAATTTGCTATAGTTTCTCTCCTAAAATATTACATCCAATAATGGAAAATGGACTCTGTTGTTTGTGTTTTCACCAATTTATACGTGGTCGTCATTAGAGAGTAATTAGGTTTCTCGGGCACTGAGAATTCGTGTGGGACTCGCCCGACCTACTCGGACCATAGGCTATTCGTAGTGTTTATGCTCCACCCCTAGAGAAGGGTGTCCTGAGGCGAACCACGCCTTAGGGATCGTTCCTGATTTCCTTTATCTCCTTTCAAGTCCTCCAGGTTTGTGAGTAGTGTTCTCCACCCATGGAGCATTGTGACAGGTGTCATGCATAACAGCCCTAGACCATAAGCAGTCGTTTGACAAAGTTATTGTTCCCACTTGTAGTGGTGTCGAATCTATACAGGCGACAAGCAGCATGTCCCAATGTGCCGCCTGACATGGGGAAACGTGCAGCTACCCTTGACACTATTAGGGGCGTGTCACCCCAAAAAGTGGTGGGTTGAAACCTCGAAAATGGGCCCCATGTGATACGCATGGGCCCACCACAACCTTAATTACAAGAGATTGTATTTATTAGAGCTTATACCCCATTTAATGAGGAATGTTTTGTAATAAACCCCCATTATGGGAATTAATCACCCTGAGCAATCTATAAATAGGGCTAGGGCTCACATTGTAAAGGATCAAAACTTTTTGTATTTCGAGTAGTGCTAAAACGCTGCCTGAAATTCCACAAAAGCTTGACTCCATAAGCTCCTTAAATCTTAATACAATCACCTTGTGGACTAGGGTTAATTAATAACTTGAACCATGTAAATCCTTGTGTTCTTTACTGCATTTCTTTAAGCTTTGTTTTAATTAGTTGATAGCGAAAAAGACAATCAACATTTTGGTGCTTTCATTGAGAGTTTGAAGAAAGCTTTGGAGATTCAACAATGGTGACCACCAGAAGAAACACCACTCACGACATTACTCCTCCCACCATTGCAGAGGGAGGATAGCCCAATCGACCACCTACACTAGCAAACACGGAGGTGGCCCAATACGATTACGATGAGGAAGCTGAATATGACAGTGAGGACAACAAGTACTATGAAAGTGACTACTCTAAATCCCTTTACACAGAGGAGCCACTAGAAGTGGTGGCCCAAAGGGCCAAATTGTCTCCTAGCAACAAAAGATAGATACACAAGAGGGGAATATCGCCGCACTGTAGGAGATGGTTAACGCCATGAGGGCCACTTTGGTGGCTCAAGTTCTGCAAGTGGACCCCCATGGGAAAGTACCGCCTAGGAAGCTAGCTAATGTGTCAACTGCGAACCCAGTTGGAGTGACACCTGTTTCGCCAGTGGGCGTGCCTCCTGAGCACTTGTTAGGATTAATGCCCTAAAAGCATGTAAATACATTGTATTGTTTTTAAATATAAATACAATTTTATTATATTTGAATGTTATAATTATAGTTTGAATTAATTATATAATAATATCAAGAAAATTCCCTATTCATTAATGAGAATATGATCTTGTATTAGTACGAGAGAATTAAGATCATATATAATGAATAAAATAGTCGGTAACATATTAAAGTAAGGAATCTTTAATGAATGGTTATTAATACGATTTGCTAAGCATACGAGATGCAAGTAATATAGATTCGGATTACTGTTGTGGATAGACATCTTAGTAAAGGTGTTGTATATAATAAAGATTATATTTGACAGGACCAATGAGAATTAATTATCTTTATAAACTTGTCGTTTGACGAAAAGATTTAATTTTTGTCATAATAGATGATCATTTGTAGATCAATCTAAATCGTGAGTATTCATGAACTCCTGTTTATGTTTATTGGATCTTTCGATTCACTCATTATGGTCTCTTTGAATAATGAGGCTAATGACTTTTGTTTTGGAAATTCAATATCATGGATGGCTGGGAACATGAATTACAATATTGGAATACATACTTTCCTAACGGATCGAATATTGGTTCCCTTAAGAGTTGATTCTGGAACTGAATAGTTATTGAGCTCAAATCTATAAATAGATTATAGATTAATTATTCGCTAGTGAATTAATGGTACTTAAGGATCAAGAGGTAATTAGAAGGGTAAAGTGGTAATTTTGATCAGCTCTAATTAACGAACTAATAAATGGAGGAGAGAACGACATATATTGATTATATCAATAGACTATTAGGGAAAACTCTGTAAATATAATTCTGTAAATACTTAGAGTGCAATTCCATATTTATAGTGGAGTAATCATGGAATTAATAAATAAGAATATTAGATTAAAGAGTTTAATTAATAATCTGATTTATTGGAGCTTCATATTATAGGTCCATGGTCCCCATATCACCTCTGTCCTACACTGTCAAGGGCAAGGATGTCAAAATAAAGATTTGTTAAGAGAAATGACTAAATTGCAAATGAATTAATTTTTCAGGGCAAGGGAATATTTATTTGATAATTATGGGTAATTGATTAATTGTGATTTAATTAATTATTTAACTATATAATTTTTATTTTGAAAAACTATAGGTTAAAATTAATATTAATCTTGTTTGGATTAATATAAAGAGAGAAAATAATAAATATCTTATTTATAATATGATATTTATTTATTTGATTTAAAACTGATATTATAAGATAAAGTTAATTTTGAATTAATTGATATTTATGTTGGAATAAATATCTTGTCTTAAAAGTTGATTAAATAAACAAATGAGAAAATTAAGGCATCCCTAATAGGGCTGGGCGACACACATTGTACAATACAGTGTGTGGCGCCTAGCATCAGGGTTTTTATCCCTGGGATTTGAATTTTGAATTTCAAATAAATTTATTTAATTATTCTTTTTTAAATATGATTTAAATAGAAATTTAAATGAAAAATATCTAATCAGTTTTAATTTGAATATATTTTAATTAGATTAAATATCTTTATAAATCTGATATACGTGATATTCAGATAATGATGGTTAATAAGACTATCTCTCTCTAAAAAGTAATAGTTTTCTCTAAACGTCAAAACTATTCTAAATCCTTCTCTTTCTAAAAAATCTCTAGATCTCATGTGTTGAGTACATCTAGGGAGTCACAAAAATCAACCTTTTGAATCCTACGTGCCCACACACGTCCTTGTGTGTTTGAGGATTGGTTTGGAAGATCAGGGTGGGAGATCTCAGAACATTGGATAGGAAGATCGTTGATTTATACAAAAAGACTCAAGGACACTTGATAGGCTACAAGAGGTAATCTCTGATCTATTTATATGTGATTTAATATTTATATATGTATATGATCCTAGCTGGTATTAATATTTATTAAAATGGTTCCATATATTCTGCTGCGTACCTTTGATTTGATCATTTAATACCAACAACACCCCACAGAAATGGCACAAGATCTGCTAGCTGCATGCCATTTGTGCACCCAGCTGGAGTTGGAACCCTACCTGTGCCACAGGAATGTGGCAAATGGAAGGTTGATGAATAGCCATCTCAAAGGAGAAAAAGAGCTTGTCAGGCTTCCGAGCTCATTTAGGCATCGAGAAGGGCCAGTGGTAATTAGGGGCAGGGTGCTCGAGGACATCGCCACTCCGCTAGTGTCTATGGAGCCTGGAGCCTTCCACCTAGGCGCACTACAATAGACCATGTTAGGCCTGGAGGTGGTGTCCCACCAACACCTCGCGAGCCTTCTAGAAATCCTGGCTAAGAGGCCAATAGGAGAAACATCTCCGCCAATGAATAAATTGACTTCGAGGGGGAGACCGAAGTGGGATACCTCGAGGATGGTGGTCTCCACCATGCGCAACTTGACCTCTGAGATGACCTAAATGCTCACAGAAACATAGCAGCTCCCGAGGACAACCTTGGTAGATGACAATAGCTAGACCTTTGAGATGATCTTAATACTTGGAGGAAAGAAAACCTGGCACAAAGTGCCAATCAAGATTATGATCCTCTTCGTATGGAGTTGGAGAGTTTGAAGAGGAAAATGCTTAAAATGGCCCGGAGACAAGGTCACGACTCCGACTCGGAAGATGAAGACGGGGAGCCTTGTGCCCCTCACAATGTAGAAGCCCCGTTGCCCCGAGGCTTCAAGATGCCAGACATTACCCCATACAGAAAAGGAACAGATCCTACCGACCATATTTTGAAGTTAAACAGGTTGATGTCAGTTCACCGCGTCTCCGAGGACACTAAGTGCCATTTCTTCCCATTAACCTTGGCAGGATCAGCAGACGAATGGTTCAAGAAGCATCGACCAGGTTCAATCCACTCCTGGCAACAAATATCTACCTTCTTCCAAAGACAACTCATAGTTGCTCAGAAGGTAAACATTGAGGTAAATGCTTTGGCCAACATAAATCAAGGACCTTTTGAAACCCTTAAAGCATACATCAAGCGATTTAAGGGGGAAGCAGACCAAGAGGGTCGACGATGGCCAAAAATTGATGGCCCTACAAGCTGACATTCGAGTAGGTTCTCCATTGTGGGATGACCTCCAGCGGAGAGGATGCCACAAGCTCGATGACTTTACACATTGGGCCCAAGAATATATCAACTGAGAAGATGGCCAGATTGAAGTGTTTGGAGGGCCAGTCTTGTAATGCCCTACTACCTTAGAGCAATTACCATGTGATTTATAAATGTGACATTAGCCTGCTAATCGAGCTTCTAGGTTAAAAAGTGTGATTAAATTGAAATAAAGACTCATTTAATGAACATTAAGTATAAAGAGTTGGTCATTCATTAAAATTCACAAAAATGTTACATTGGGATCCCAAAATACTGTTTTAAAGTACATTTACAATCCAAAGATATGGTACAGTCGACCTAAGCGACAAAATCGAACGTTTACAACATGTTCCTCAAAACAACCCCAACCATGGTGGCCAGGTAGGCCAAACATATACACACTGCTCCATGCCCTCCAACTCATGGTTGTTCTACCTTTTTCTCGCCCTTACCTGCACCATAGAGCACTTGTGAGCTAAGACCCAACAAGAGAACTTCAAAGCACAACATACAATAATTTATTTCAACAAATACATACTTAATCAAAGCAGCAAATTGTTACAAGTTCCTATTGGAATGCACAATAAGACAATAGTATAACAACACAATAACACAATGGCATAACATCCTAATAGTACAGTAGTACATCAGTACAGTAACACAGTAGTGGCCATCGAAGATCGGGGTGCGTTATTAGGCACCAAGTCCGTGGTCTTAACTGAATGGGTGTGTACAACACCCTTAGAGGGTCTCGCCCTGGTGGCCTGCATTCATCATGATTAACGTCGATCCCGGACACATGCCGCTCTCGGCTTTTGTCACTTCTGGCTCTTGTCGCTCTCGGTTCTTGCCACTTCCAGTTTTTTTCGCTTCCAGCTCTTGCCGATCAGTCACAGTCACATGTATGACATAATATCTATCAACAATACATACATCACTATACACCACATAACTCTATGGGCACAAAAAGTTCTCTTACCTGGTGTCCCAAGCTAACAGCCCAAAGCGTTTCCGAGCACGATTCCTAATCTTGAGCCTGAGCAGTAAAACCTAGTCACAACGTAATGATAAGTAGACATCCAACAATTCCTAATCAATTAAGAACTTCTGATTAAAATACCAGCCTTCGGGAACTCAGATTCAACTAAATCGGGTCGTAGAACCCTTCCCGGGCCCTAACATTTGGGTTCCCAAGCTTAAAACCCTCATTTGGCCAACATTGCCCATTTGAGTCGTGGCCCAGCCCTTAAGGGATGCGACGCGTTCAAGTCAAAGAGCATAGGTCTCACATTTGGCGAACATGGGCCGCGTCGTGCCTCAGCCAGCGCCGCAGTGCTTGGGCAAAAATTTGAGGCTCCTAAGCCTGGAAGTTCAAGCGGGCCGCAGCTTAAGCCCCAAAACCCAGAAACTCCACCATTTTCCTGTGTTTTTCCTCAGCCTAACTTAATAATTCTCAGCCAGACCAATCCCTACACTCAGAATTCAACCTACAGTTTGTATCCACGTAGCATAACTAACATAAATACCCCAAAACTTACTCCACAAACTTATCAAAGCTCAAAGATCACTTCCCAAAGTTCAATCCAATAAAACCTCAAAACCACAACTAACAAATCAGTAAAATCAACAGAAATTCTAACCTCAATGAAAATTCTGACCTTAGACTAGATTTCCAGCACCTCCAGCTGCAAATCCCCCATCTTCTTGCCTCAAATTCTGAGCCTCACCACTAGAATTTCCAAAACTCCTTAAGTCTTCAAGAGAGGGAGAGAGAGCAGAGAGAGAGAGAGCGTAAGGGAGATAGGCTAAGAATGTTTCTAATGTGTTCTTCAGCTTATTCTAGAGTCTTGTTTTGGTTTGAGTCTATCCTAGCTGCCTAATGACCAAAATGCCCCGAAGTCTATTCTTTATGCCTTAATGCCACCAAGGGCAATCCCGTCATCAGATATAGAAAGTTGACACATACATTAAAATATGCAAATTATATTTAGTGTAAAACCTTGAGCTGAAGCTCAAAAGCAATTGTCTCGGCCTAAAAGGCCCAAATACAAAGGGCTCCAAATGCCCAAACAAAGAATAAAAAAGAAAAATAAGAGAGGTCCCCCATCATCCCTGAGCTCCTGTAACTTACTCTCGAGATGACACCCCTTCCTCATCAACCTTTGCTACAGCTCCTGAAGCATCCACTATCTCCTCATGCTCTTTTGATAATCCGTCTTGAAACATGCCGAGGTAGCGCCCCCAAAGTTCCACGTCAAGGAATGAGAAATCCCCTTCCTGATTATACGCCTAGCATCGATAAAACATTTCTTCCATAGAGCTCTCCGCTTCAGTAGCATCCTCCTTGGCCTTGGCTTCGACCATCGCAAGCTTCTGCTTGAGACTGTCGACCTCTGTAAGCTTCTGCTTAAGATCGTTAACCTCAAGCTGAAGCTAGTCTCACTGCTGGATTACCTCTAAGGCTTGCACTATGACATTTCGCTCGTTCTCATGGGAGGTCTTTAAGGCATTGTTAGTCTGGTCTAGGGCGGTCCTGGCTTCGTCCACCTCAGCTCAGATCCGAACGATACCATGAATCTTAGCCATGCAAGACTCCAGACAATGAATGTAACACCCTACTACCTTAGAGTCATTACCATGTGATTTATAAAAGTGCCATTAGCTCAATAAATGTTTTAGGTAGAAAAGTGTGATTAAATTGAAAAAAAAAAACTTATTTGATAACATTAATTATAAAAGATTTTGGCGTTCGTTAAAATCGTAAAAGTTATACATTTGGGATCCCAAAATACTGTTTCAAAAATGTATTACAACTAAAAAACGTAGATACTGTAGACCTAAGACAAAGCTAATCATTACAACATAATCCTTAAAATAACCCTGGCGGTGGCAGCCAGGTAGGCTGAACATGTCCACGCCGCTCCACGTTCTCCAACTCATGGTTGGTCGACCTTTCCCTTGCCCTTACCTGGACCGTAAAGCACCCATGAGCCGAAGCCCAGCAAGAAAACTCAACGCATAACAAGTCACAATTCAATCCAATAATATGCAGCATAAACAGTCATCAGATTAAACATATAGCGGCCTATGCCGACCCAAGTGCTTTACCAGGCCCTGGGTTCGCGGTCTTCACTGAGCAGGTGGAAACAACACCCTTAGAGGGTCTCGCCCTAGCGTCCAACACTCAACATGCTTAACGTTGATCCCGATTCTTGCCATTCCCAGCCTTCGCCATTCTTGGCCTTTGCTGTTCTCGGCCTTCGCTGTTCCCGACCTTTGCTATTCTCGGCCTTCGCCGTTCCCGACCCTTGTCGTTCAGTCATAATGATGCACGACATAGCATAGCATTTACAAGTATTCACACATATATTAAACACAAATAATAGGGCCATGCCTTGAAACACAAATAATGGGGCCATGCTCTGCACTACGGGCACAAACAATTTTCTTACCAGTGTCCCGGGTTAACAAATTAACGCAATCCTGAGCATAATCCCCTAAACCCGAGCTTTGACGTAAAACCTAGTCACAATGCCATAATAAATAGATATCCATTAATCCCTTTTCAATTAACAACTTTGGATTAAAATACTAGCCTTCAAGACTGTGAATTCTACTAAACTGGGTAGTAGAATCCTTCTCGAGCCTTAACATTTGGGTTCCTGAGCTTAAAACCCTCAAATGGACAACATTTACTTTTTGAGTCGCGACCCAGCCCTTAAGGGCCGAAGCACACTCAAGTCAGAGAGCCTTGGGCTCTTATCAAAGGGACACGGGCCGCGACGCGCTCAGCTTGCGCCGCGGTGCTTGGGCAAAACTCTGAGGCCCCCAAGCCTTTGTGTTCAAGCAGGTCGCAATGCCTGATGAACAGGGCTGCGGCGTGAGCCCCAAAACCTAGAAATCCCATGCATTTTCACTGCATTTTCCTCAGCCTAACTTACCAATGCTCAGCCAAATCAACCCTTACATTAAAAATTCAACCTACAGTTCATACCATTGCAACACAGCCAACATAACCACCCCAATACTTAGCCTATAACCCATAGAAACCCAAAATCAGGCCAAGGTTAAACTTTTAAAACAACCTTTAACTACAGCCAAGAACTTATCACAATTCAGTATAGATTCTTACCTCTATGATGTTTTCAACCTTAAGCTTTCTTCTCAACACCTTTAGCTTGTTTTCCCTAAGTTCCCAACTTCAATTCTTAGCCAAAACCTCAAGAATTCTCCAAGGCTTCAAGCACACCAACGAGAGGGAGAGACAACTGAGAGAGAGAAGGAGATAAGGCTGGGGGTTTCAGTTTCATCTTTCATTAGTTCTAGTATCTTGTCCAGCTTAAGCCTATCCTCACCTACATAATGTCCAAAATCTCCTTAAGTCTATCCTTAATCCTTTAATGCCACCAAGGGCAATCCCATCATTTGCCACATCTCGCTAATTCCTCGAGTGTTCATATTAATCCCCATTTAATCCTGACATATAAATCCCCATTTAATCCTGACATACTTAAACTATAATTAAATCGCTACCTGTTACCCAGTAAACTCGAACACACACTATGTTCCCAACATACCCCCTAGGCTCACCCCGAGTCAGGTATTCGACCCAATTGTGACTATTTCGCCATTCCCCTCCCTAGGACCGTCTCAGATCACACATCATAAATATATTGCCACAATCTTGTGGTATCAAGCATAACATACATATAATTCACATTTATGCCCTCAATGTGCCAAAATTACAATTATGCCCTTATTAACGAGAATGGGCCCACATGCATACTTAATTCACCTAAACATGCATTTCTAAACACATAATTATTCAATCCACATAATAGCATAATTAAATCAGTTATTGCCCTCCTGACATGCTAATCAAGGAACTAAGCCTTATTAGCAAATTTGGGACGTTACAATGAATGAAGAAGGGTAAGTTTGTGAAAGCATGGAACTAAAGAACGAGGATTAGGATAAGACTTACTTTCAGAGTCATCCCTAGTGCAGAGTAGAGGACGGTGACCGAGGGTCTCACCCCTATAGACTGCAACTCTTTGGCATTGATCAAACTCACATGCTTCATTAGATGGTTCACGATCTCCTAATATGAACCACACAGAGTTTCTGGATATTTCCCCACCTCGAGGGGACGGACTGGGATTGTGATAGTTGGGGCTTTGGCTTGGACGTCCTGTGCACAGAAGCAAAGTTACTAGCAGTTGGTGGAGGAGCTGCTAGGGTCGTGACTACAGTGGCCTGGGGCTGTTGTTGCTTCTGGGCGAAGCTAGCACCCTTGTCTTTCGCCGAAGATCCGGTACCAGCTTCAGCTCCAGGAATGGTTATCTTCAAAATCCTCTGCTTCTTTATGCTTGGTCCGATTTTGAAGGCCTCCTTTAGATTCATGTATTCATCTGCAAAAGAGCAAGCAAAAGATTCAGGTTCAAGCAGTGTTAGTCAAGATAATACAAAGTAAAAAGTTACAAAACAAGAACCCTACCCTCCGTACTAGAGGAGGAAACTACTACGACCAGTTCCAGATTATGGACCAGACTTGATATAACCTCTAACTCTTGGATTATATCGAGTGAGGGGAAGATTCTAGCATTTCTACTTCATGGGACCTACTGGGTTTATGCTCTTCATCTAGACTAGGCTCATGCTCATGCTGCCTAATACCCAGTGTAAAGGCACCATGACAGAAGGAATGCCATGACAGGAGGTTTGTACCATACTATTTGAAAATTTTGGACCTAAAATGTAAAATATTATCTACTACTATGATATATTTGGGATAGGAAAAATCATGATGTATGACTAGTTGGCCGACGCACTGATGTAAGGTAACATTTAGGTCCAGGTCTACAGGATGTTGGCTCACAAGCTGACTCAGATTGAATCAGACTAGCCTAAAATTGGAAGCAACCTAGTTTATTTCTCTATCTTGATTACCTTGGCCGAAGGTGCCGACTGTTGCCCCTGATTCGAGGCGACCATGGCCAAAATCCTATTTTTATTCAGAGGTTTTTCTCTTACGCACCAACAATGTGACCTCCTCTTCTTCCTCAACCTCCTATACGATTGGAGAAAGCTCATGGGAGGACCTCGAGGCTTGATGGCCAGTGTCTGATCCTTTTGGATCAACTTATAGGCCACCATGGTGGCATCATTCACCATCGCCCTGAACTCCTTCTCCTTAGCAGGAGCGATGGCCAGAGTTCAGTATTGACCTCCATGGGTCTTAGACTATTCCATTCTCTTGTAAATGGCTGCACAAGATAACAACTTGATCAGAATAAGTTTTAACTTGGTTAAGATAAGGAATTCAAGAAAAGAGCCAAAAGGTTAAGAAATTTACAAAGACGGTTAAAGTATCAGTGGGTGCTATTTTTGATCCCCGTTGTGTCTTTCTACTAAAATTTCTCAAAAGGATCCACTCCTGCTGAATATAAAAAATATATCCACAAAATCATGTTGTGTCAAGCATATTACACATAAAATACAAATATACCTTCAACGAGTGAAAATTATGAAAATGCCCATTTTTAACAAAAGCGGATCTTTAAACACATTTAATATAGAAAATCATGCATAATCAATTATATATTAATATAGTTCACATATTTGTTCCACGTGCCCTCCTAGCTCACTAATCCAAGCCCCTAATCTCATTACGAGTTTTGGGACATTACAACTTCTCCATCATTATGTCCTCGAGGCGCCGACATGCCAATGCCGACTGGAAGTCAAGAACATGGAATGGGTTAGCTAGTGCTATATTAGAAAAAATGATGCAAACAACTGATAAAAGCACAACTTACCCGGACAGTGGCATATCGGCAGGAGGCGACAAGGGATACCTCATTGCTATCACCTAATTGGGCATAGCTGGAAGCAGTCAACTCACACATGGTGGAGCTCACCCCTTGGAGAAGTTCCAGCACAAGTTGGGCAACCACCTCTCCCAAATTTGTGGAAAACAAGGTATCCAGCTCGACATGGCCTATCGGGGGCACGATTGGCCTTGCCCTTGGAGGCTTCAGTTGGAGCAGATCCTCCATAGTGTCATGAAGGGCCTTACTCCCCTCCTTGAGGTATGCCTCGAACTGTTGGAGCATGGCCTGAAAATGTTCCAACATCTCGCCCTCGAATTTCTCTGGGTATACCAAGAGTTGGGGGTGAGTCATCAACTCCTGGCTCTCTGCTCCTAGTGTCTCCTCATCCATAGGAGACAAAGAGGAGGAAATCTCATAGACGACAGTGACCTCAGCCCGATGAACTTCTCTCTGGGGGAGGAGGTCCGTTGTCGCTTTGCTGATGGAGGAGGTACCACGTCCTCCAGAGGTCTCTGTGATCCTCCCATAGTGGACGAACTTGGACCCACTTCAAGACCAAGGGCTGATCGGGAAATGTCAGCCAATTTCATTTGTTCTGCAAATGAAAAAAAAACAGTTAGAAATTGAATAACACAAAATAATGAACAAGATGTAAAGACACAAGTCGAGATCCCGAAGGCTTCTCAGAAGCCCCACCACTAAGCTCCTCCAGGTGAAGAACTGAATGCACAAACTCCTAATTAACCTCCCCATATCCTGGGTAGTGTTAGTCTCATATTGGCAAAACCAGTTCGCATAGAAATATGTTACATTGTCCAAGGGCACGAATCTCCGTGGAGGAAATTGCCTCCGTGAGTGGTGGAGTTATACGTCTATAAATTCTTTGTAATCTTGGAACTCCTCCATGGTCTAGTGCCACTAATAAGTTATCCAACACCACAAAAATGATGGAGAAGCCCACACGTGCTCAAGACTTACGCCATCTCCTACTTGTCTAGAGTTATATACAATTATCAGAGATTTTCAATGGACAAGGTATGAACTCTCTATCCCCGCCTGGATCTCCTCCTCAAGCTCTTGGTCTTCTTAGGCCTATCGGGATGCTTAAATGACTTCAGTGTTCTCGCATTGCTCCTTCAACAACCTCTAGTTGAACATCGCGAGGGCCCGACCATTGATGTAGTTAATGTATTGGGTAGCAAGTTGTCTGGACTTGTGGGAATTCCTGTAACTGGCCACGTCGACATTTCTCATATGCTGCCCAAGCTGGAGAAGGCTTACTTCCCTCAAGTATTACTCTTTTGCCAAGAAACTCAGTTCCATCTCAACATTTGAAGAGCTTTCATCTCCAGCAGGTGATCTTCATACAACCCCCGTAGGGAGACCAACGAAAAGGGCCTATATGGACAAGAACTACCGAGTATGGGAAAAAATAAGGAAGTGAAAGAAGTACAAAGCTTTTCTGCGATAATACTCACATACTATGGAGAACTCAAGTATCAGATTAGGGTTGGTACATGTCGGGAACCCATTGGTGAAGAAGTATTGGTCCTTGAAGTCCTGAGAATGGTTCTCATTTTGATGTGGGGCCTTGTAGATTAGCGTGGGATGGGAATACTTCATCAATGCGTAGTACCCATCGAGGTCCTTCTGCTTCTTCCTCGGCGTGTTGGGGAAACTGTAACGTCCCAAATTGCTAATAAGGCTTAGAACCTTAATTAGTGTGCCAGGAGGGCAGAATAGGATATATGTATGAAATTGATTGATTAAATATGTGACTATGTGGCATACATGATTTATATGGTAATATGAATATATATGCATGTTTATGTGTATTAAATATACATGTGGGCCTGTTCTTGTTAATGAGAGCATATTTGTAATTTTGACCCGTTGAGGGTATAAATGTGATTATATGTGTGTTAAATGATTGAGACCACATTATTATGTGGATATATTTACAGTATTTGGCTTGAGGCGATCCTGGTGAGCAGATTAGGAGAATAGTCCCAACGGGGTCTAATACCCAGCTCGGGGTGAGCCTAGGGTTATTTTGGGGACTTAGTGCGTATTTGGGATTTATTGGTTAACGTGCAATTATTTGGTGATTAATTGGGCACGTCGGGATTAGTTGGGAATTCATAGGACCACTTTAGGATTAGTGGGAAATGTAGTAAATGATGGGTTTTCCCTTACAGTAATAAAGGGCTAAGATAATGCTAGGGGCATTTCGATCCTTTGTGTTAAGGGATATACTTAGGAAAACCTCAGGTAATAACCAAAAACATCTCTCAGCTCTCTCTCCCATGTTTGCTCTCTTTCTCTCCCTCTCTTGGTGATAGTTTTGGAAAATTGAAAAGGAAGGGCACCAATAATTCTTTGAAGTTTGAGACTGAGAATTGAGGAATCAAGCTAGGAATAAGATTCGAGTTAGCTCAGGGTTCAAAATCCTTGCTCAAGTAAGCTTTATAAACTCGAAATTCTCTCTAAATTCCGTGATCAAGTAAGGTTTTTGGAGTTGTTAGCTTAATTATGAATTTTGAGATTTGAGGTAGTTTTGAGCTAGTTTATAGGTTATAAATGTTGTATGTGTTGCAGTGAACTTGTTGAGGGTTTTATTTTGGGAAAGTGGAGATTTTTGGGGGGAAATTCTGAGGATTTTTGGATTGAAAACGTTGGGAATTTTTGGGTTTTGGGCTCGAGCCGCGGCCCTGTTCTTCAGGCGCAACGACCCATGTGCGTGAGAAGGCCCTGTGGGTACTTGAAGTTGCACAGGCGGCGCGACATAGGTTGAGGTGCGTCGTGGCCTGTACCCCAAGGAGAGAGCCTTGAGGCTCTTTGACTTGTAGCGCGTCGCGACCCTTAAGGCCTGGGCCACAACTCTAATTGATAGAAATAGCCAAATCAGGTTTTTGGGCTCGTGAATTCAAACCTAAGTGCTTGGGAATCATTCTACTACCCGATTTAGTAAAATTTGAGGTCCCAGAAGCTAGTATGTTATTCTGAAGTTTTTAATTGGTTTAGGTTTTAATGGTTATCCATTATCGCTTTGTGACTAGGGTTACTGTTAAGGCTCGTGATTGAGGATTATTCTTGGGACCGCCTTACATCTTCAGCTTGGGGCTCAAGGTAAGAAAATTTCACCTGAGTTGTGATTGGGGCTAAGACCCCTGTTAACGAATATGTTAATGATTGTGAATATATTTGTAATTAAGTATATTTGGATAGGCATTGTGCTGCCATCGATTGTGTGTTCCACAATCTAATTATTTGTTATATTTGATTTGAAGGTTCGGCCTAAGGGAGCCAGGGTTGATGTTAAGCGTGTGAAACATAGCTCGAACTAAGTGTGTTGGGGTCAGCTAAATAACCAGAGGGCTCGGCCTAAGGGCGTATGGCTTGAACGTTCATCAATAAACAGAAGTGAATTTTTGCACTTAACTAACTGTGCTGAATGCTGTGATTGAATTATATGTTGAACGGAGCAGATTATTATTATTGCCTAGCTTATTGATTGTGACCTGTTGTTATTGAAGTAAAAAATTTATGTGCACAATTTATATATTGTTGTTTTTTTTGTATTTGTGAATTAAGTTTTCTTGCTGAGTCTTGGCTCACAGGTGCTATGTGGTGCAGGTAGGGGAAAGGGGAAGCTGGACCAGCCGTGAGTTGGAGAGCTTTAGGGGCGGTGTGTACATCAGTAGTTGCTTGATTGCCACAGCCGAGGCATTGACAGGGACTAGAGCCAAATTTTATTTTTCCACATAGGTTGGCTTCAGTTGTAATTATTTTGAGGGTTGTAATTGCCTTGTAAACACCTTTTTGGGATCTCGTGTACAAACTCTTACTTTTTAATGGAGAATAACTACTTTATGATCAAAATCTTTTAACCCTAATCCATTAATTACCTTATTAACACCTTTATGTCCAAATGATTTGATTAGCAAGTCCTGCACTATTTAAATACACAGTGAATGGTCTTGGCTATCCAGGGCATTACTGAAACTATAAAAATATAATATTTATGCTGGGGATGGTGCTGGCTAGTTTCTTCTCCAGTACCCATTGGGAGAAAGTTGGAAGGGGGTGATGCCCACGTATTTCAGGAAGTCCATGAAGTACTAATGAGTGGTAGGGCCGCTCCACCAATCAAGTTTTCCTGGATCCATGCTCCAAGTCCATCCTGCAATGCACTCTTTCCAACTCCTGTCAAAGGCGCACCAGAAAATCCTCCCCAATCCCATAGTGCCTCATGATGCGCTCTAGGGCTTGGGGATGTTTGAGTTTGATTGGGGTATTTCTCTACCTCAAACCCCGCGGCCTCGTAACATTGTGTAGGGTGGGTAATGGGAGCACAATTTAGAGAAAAATTCACCTCTTCCTCCGTCAGTCCCCCTTATACTGCGTGCGCTGGCCTCTCCACTATCGGACCCACTTCTTGAGTCACCAGCACTTGTGCTAATGCTTGGGCCTCAACCCGTGGAACTCCTTGTGGCCTACCTCCTTCTCGAGCCATGGTGAGAATTTCCATTGATGGAGCTCCTTAAACATCTGAGACAAAAACCAAGCAGTTAACATTTTGACCGAAAGAAAAAAGGCCAAAATACAAGAACCCCTAAGACAACTATTCTAGGAGTGAAGATGGAAGAAATTCTAAAGGTAATGAGTGTTCTTGGGACCCTAAATCGGTTCCCAGAGTACACCATTGTATTCAAGAATCGTTAGAACCTGGAAATTTTTGAGGTTTTGGTGATTACCTAGAAGTTCCTAAAAGTGCAAAAAATGGCAAAAAGCCCCAAACAAACTCTTATGTCCAATTCAGGTACTAGCCAAGACCCACAAACACGCTAAACAAGGTCGAAAACATATCTAAACCCTAAAATTACAAAGAAACAATACACAAAACCAGAAATGGAAATGAACTTCATTTACTCGATATGTAACTCTGGTACGTGCTATATCTGGTTCGAACTCGGAGGTACTTGGTAACGTTAACCCAGAAGAACTTGGCTTCCCTCCAACCTTCCAGGATCCTAAGTAAGAAATTTCGAGGTTTGAAGGGTTGGTTCTTGGCAAGGGGAATCATTATTTCCAAAGGGAAGATTAGGCTCTGGTGTAAATTTCAAATGAACGTAAATGGGCACAAAGAGCCAAATTTTGAATTTATACTTGAGGCTTGGATGGGAAGCAACCAAATCTCGACTATTGATCACCTAGGTAATAAACCCTCGAAGGTGATCCAACGGTCACAATTATGGAGACATAGATCATGATCAAAATGTGGAAAATGGATGCCTTAGGTACATCAGGAATTGACACTTCAGGTATGGAATAGACGTTTTGGGTGTGGACAAGAACCCTCATTAATAACACTGATTGACAGGTACTGCTATAGGGAGCCGATGCATGGCGTCACCTTTTGGTAGGTGGGAAGCCTCGAGAAGCCCAAATGTCTCCCTCCGAGGATGTTCCTCAGGAATTACTCTCCATCTAAGTCTCCACTGTCTGAGGACAGCTGAAGACTTGGGGAGCAAATGCTGTCCCTACTTTCATCAGTTGACACGAGGCCGTCATTATATAGTAATTAGGCTTCTCGAGTCTTGAGAGTTTGTAACGTCCCAAAATTCCTAGTAAGGCTTAGTTCCTAGATTAGGGGTCCGGGAGGACAATGTTGGAATATTATGTGAATTAACTGAATATTTATGTGATTATGTGAATTGCATGAGTTATATTATTATATAGCTGATTATGCATGTTTAGGTGTATTAAATGTGCGAAACATGCCCGCTTTTATTTAAAGGGGCATATTTGTAACTTTCACCCGTTGAGGGTCTAATTGTAAATATGATATTATGTGATTGGGACCTCATTACTATGCAGATATATTTGAGATATTCGGCAGGAGTCGGTCCTTTTGAGCAAGATATCAATTTAGTCACAATGGGGAATTTATACCCGGCTCTGGGTGAGCCAAGGGGTATTTTGTTAATTCAGTGAGTTATCGAGACTCACTAGAGTATGATTCATATTTTGGGAGAATTAGTGATATTCTGAGTTTAGCGGGATTAATTGGGAATTTTAAGTGTAATGGGGGACGAGAGTGCAAATGACAGTTTTTCCCTTAGTGGGCCTTGAGAGACAAATTTGACCTTAAGGGCATTTTGGGTCTTTTGGACCCATAGGCTTTATTGCAATTGAGTTTATTAACTAAGGAAGCAGAAGAAAAACAAAGTATCATAAAACAGAACCTCTATCTATCTCTATCTAGTTTTACACTTTGAAGAAAATTTAGAGTTATTGATCCTAAAGCATGGAAGCAAGCTAGCTAGGGATTTGAAGTGGCTCTAAGCAGAGTAGGGAAGCTTGTGAGCTTTGTAATCATCAAAGGGAAATGTTTTCAGCTGAGGTAAACTCATGTTCTTGAGTTTCATTTTTAGCTTTTAAAGTTTTAGTGAACTTTGATATTCAATTGAGTTTTAAGTTTGATTTTGATATTTCTGAGCTATTGGGAACATTACTATGGTCGAAACAGGTGAAAAACATGTTTTGGGATGGTTTCTGGAGGATTGGAGATTCTGAAAAATTGCTGGTTTTCTGAGTTCATAGGGCCACGCTGCGACCCTGTTGTTGGGGTGTCGTGATCCTTATGAACTCAAAGGGACAAGCAGGTGCCTTAAGCCGCCTTGGAACCGCGGCGCTAGGTGGGTTGCGTCGCGACACGTGCCTTGTGGTTTTGGGTTCGAGCTTTCTCACTTGTTGCGTCGTAGCCCTTAGTGGGGGCTGTCGCAGCTCAAATAAGGGAAATGAGAACAAAAATGGGTTTTGGGAGCTGGGAACCCAAATCTAAGGGCTTGGGGATGGATCTACTACTGAGTTAGTAGAATGTATGGTCCCGGAGGCTAGGATTGGGTCTGGAAGGCTTTATTAGTTACTTTCATGTAGTTATTCATTGTTATGGTTGTGACTAGGGTGAACCGTTAGGCTTGGGAGGAAAGGACCATACTTGGGGGTCATCAGACACTGTTTATTTAGGACCTGAGGTAAGAAAACTACACTCGGTCTATCTTTTGGGCTTGGCCTGGTTATAGTACATGGTTATTACTTTGCCAAGAATATTTTATTAAATATGTTAATTGCGCTGTGTTTACCTGTGTTAGGTAAAATTTGCTTATCTGTATATCTAATTGTGAAGCTCAACTTATAAGTCGAGGGTTACCTATAATACGTGATTAGAAAGCTCTATTTATTGTGTTTGATTAAAATACTCGGCTTATAAGTCAAGGATTCATTTGTGTTATCTGATCAAAAGCTTTGTTTATAGTCAAGGACATTTCTGTTTTAAAAGACTCGACTTATCAGTCGAAGGTTAAAAGACTCGACTTATCAGTCGAAGGTTAAAAGATTCGACTTATCAGTCGAAGGTTAAAAGACTCGGCTTATCAGTCGAAGGTTAAAAGACTCAACTTATGAGTCGAGGGCAGCGATAGCGTGGTGAACACTAGTAGATATGGTTAAACTAACTAGGAAGCGAGATATTAGCTTGAACAACCCTTAGGCTATGTGAAATATTAAGCGTCATACCCGCTTGGCCAGCTCTAAGGCTTGTTATATGAGGAATTGGGTAATAGGCCCTAGCGTCACTTTATAGTCACTTATCTGGATTGACAACATGCATGAGTAGGGTTATTACTGTTAGGCATGCTATTTATGATAATGTGATCTGATGATTTACTGCTTATAAGTAGGATTATGTTTTCTTGCTAAGCCTCTACTCATGGGTGCTAAATGGTGCAGGTAAAGGAAAAGAAAAGATGGACCAGCCATGAGTTGGAGAGATTCAGGGACAGAGTGTACATATGTGGTCTGCTCGCCCACCATGATCGAGGTTATCAGTTAGAACTAGGGTTGGACCTTGATTTTGCAGCCTAGGTCGAGAGTTGTATACACTTTGGGTTTGTAACCGTTTTAAACTCTGTTAGGATCCCATGTATTAAGATTAAACATTTGTAATGACATGGTTTACTTTTGACCGAAATTTTTAGTACCTAAACCTGTGGTTAGTTTCAATTACACGATTTAAGTCCAAATGTCTCGTTTAGCGAGTTAAGCACTATTTAATTACACAGTGTAACTGTCATGGATTAGGAGGACGTTACAACTTGGTATCAGAGCGATTTATGTTTAAAGGTTCATGAAGATTGGCTGGGCATGTACACTCGCTGCTGAAGACAAGCTCGACTCAGGGTTCGGTAACTATTTATGTTAATTTGTACTTACCTGCCTAATTGACATATGAATGTCTTATTTGCATGCTTGATTAGGAAGCATAAGTACATTGATAGGGCCTGACTCTTGACTGTTATGTGGATGATAAGGGACGTGCTTATTAGCACTATTAGTGCTATGAATATTGAGAATGTGCTTATTAGCACTCTGATTGAGCATGAATATGAACTAACTTGCTTATTAGCATAATTGTTATATGTGAAAGCTATTGAACTGCTTATTAGCACTGTTATTGCATGTGTATGCTTAATTGTTCGGTCTTGGACCTTGGGGCGGTGCTGGGCACCATTATTGTTGCATGATGTGCCAAGCCACTGATTGTAGGTAGACTTGGAGGTATGCTTCTAGGGCAATCAAATGAACCAGTCAGCATTGTAAGTCAAGTTAGAGACAACGACCAAGCTCAGAACTCTCCGGCAGCTCTTGAGAACTGACAATAGGTGCTTGTTGATATGCAAGCTAGGCTGCAGAGGTAGGAAAAAGAGATCCACCTACTGAGACAACCATAGGTTCCAACAAGGAACGCTACACCAGTGGTGCCACCTGTTGTGGCATCAGTATTACCGCAATAACCAGGATTGAAAACAGGTGGGAACCTCTGTATGAACGCTTCAGGAAACAACACCCTCCTGGAGGGCCAAATCTGCTGCGAGCTGAACAGTGTATGGGTATGACCACCTCCATCCTGGACTTTATGGGGGTGGTAGGTAATGACAGAGTGGCCTATGCCACATTTATGTTTCGGGAGGACGCCTGAATCTGGTGGGAAGTGGTATCCCAGACCAGAGATGTAAAGACTTTAAGTTGGGAAGAGTTAAGAGAAATATTTAATGAGAAATATTATAACGATGTAGTCAGAGCTGCAAAGGTAGATGAGTTCAGTAATCTGGTGTAGGGCACCATGACTATTACATAGTACGCTTTAAAATTTTACAAGTTGGCCAAGTTCGCTGCAGAATTGGTGCCAACTGATGTGATAAGAAAAGAGAGATTTGTTTGAAGGCTAAATTTTATGATAGTCCAGGATGTTAAAATTACTTCAGTACCTTGAGTGACAACTTATGATCAGGTAATGGAGAAGGCCCTTATTGCTGAGGGCAATGAAAACAAGATCTGGCACGAGAACGTGGCCAGAAGGGACATCAGGAAGGTGGGACCCCCCTTTACTGTATCTAGTATGGGAAGAGGCCCTAGTGACCAGAAGAGGAAGATCCCAGATACCATTATAATTTTAGGCCCAGACAGGGGGCCACGGGGTATACAAGTTGGCCGTCAGGGCAGCAATGAGAGCTAGATGACTTATCCAGAATGTGTCAGATGCAGGAGACTCCATCTGGGAGAGTGTCTGGTGAAAGCCTGCTTTTTATGTGGTATAGATGGGCACCTTAAGAAATATTTCCCAAGGGTGAAGAAGGAAGAACCAAAGAAGGCAAACTGATTGGCTCCAACTCGAGTGTTCGCATTGACATAGTCAGAGGCTGAGGATCGACCCTTAGTAGTGACAGGTCAACTTTCTAGTGTTGGCATTTCTTATTCTATTTTGATTGATTAGCGGGCTACACATTCCTTTGTATCTATTAGATTGATTGATAGGTTGTGTAGTCCATGTGAATACTATGTAGTGGGATTTCAGACTTTTTTGCCTACTGTTGATCTGGTAGTCTCTAGGAGATGGGTCAGATCATTACTAGTGGAGGTGGATAGTAAAGAGCTATCTGTTATATTATTTTATAATATAATGTTTTAGATTAAATAAATGTGACATAGAGTGTCACATATTGTAACATATAATAGAGAGTTACATTATTTGGATATATGTGAAATATCCAAACATGTAACATATTTGGTGTTACAAATTCATCACAAATTTGTAACTCCTAAATATCACCCATTATTGTGTAGATTTGTTGTTACACAATATTGAGATGAATTTCTTAAAGCCATACGAGAAATGGCTGCTAGAGATGTGATTTTAACTCCCATATTGTGTATGGAAGTTACAAAATCAAGTGGGAATATATTGGAACGTTTTGGAAAAAACTGAAAAATGTGTTACTGAAATTGACTGAGGGCCGCGGCGCCTGGAACTAGCGCCGCGGCCCTAATGCCTGACAGCTTCTATAATTTCAGTTTTTTATCCAACTTTGAACGATTCCAACAGCTTAGTAACTCCGAATTCTCTATTTTAATTCCATAAAACACCCAATTAATCATTGGTAACAGCCATGGGGTTGGTGGAATTTGAAATTCAAAGGGTGTCTCTAAACTCTATAAATAGGAGCCTAATGCTCACTTGTAAGACACACCATTTCTATCCACTAGAGCACTTGGCTAGAAACACCTTGAGGCTTGATTATTCCAGAAAGCATTTCCAAAATCTGAGAGAGATCCCTTAGTGCTTGAGTTAGGGGGAAATAAGCTTTTGGACAAAGGTTTTAAACCTTGTTCAAGTTGGTGATCCCCAATCCTCTTCACTTAGGTTGTGTAAGTGAGAGTTTGTTTGTGGTTTATGTTCTTCCTTTTATTCTATTGTTCTTCTTCTTATTCTCTTGTATTATTTACTTGTATATTTTGTTTAAGAGTTGTAATCTCTTCATTTGGTCCAAACACTTTATTTTATTTGTAACTTTTGTTTTGAGTTGTACTTTACTATTCTCTTCTTCTTCATCATCTTCTTCATTTCCTTTGTTTTATTTGTATTTTCAGTTATAGATTTGTAACACTTTATTTAATCAATCTTGTCCATTGTAATATTTTGCATAGAGTTGTAACATTATCTTACCATTTCCATTGAGGCAATATTATTTTTCCTAACATTCAAAAGCTTACCCCTTTTTGTTTCAATGGAAGGGGAGACAATCAAAATCATGAACCAAGACCTAGTGAGATTGGATAGGTTTGATGGATCCAATTTTACTAGGTGGTAAGACAAGGTGAGGTTTCTTTTAACCACTCTCAAAATCGCCTACATCCTTGAGTCTTCCTTGGCACCTCTAGCCGAGCCATCCGACAAAGACACTCTCGAGGAGGTGGAGAAGAGAAGGAAGAGGGAGGAGGACAATCTTCTTTGTAGGGGTCATATCCTCAACGCTCTATCCGATAGGCTCTATGACCTCTACACCGAGACCAAATCGGAAAAGGAGATATGGGATGCACTTGAGAAAAAGTTTAAGGCGGAAGAGGAAGGTACCAAAAAGTTTTTGATATCTCAATACTTCGATTTCAAATTTTTTGGTGATAAACCTATTCTTCCTCAAATCCATGAATTGCAAATTATTGTTAATAAATTGAAAGTGTTAAAGATTGAGCTTCCCGAGGCCTTTCAAGTTGGTGCTATAGTGGCTAAATTACCACCAACTTGGAAGAGCTATAGGAAAAGAATCCTTCATAAAAATGAGGATTATTCTTTGGAGGAGATCCAAAAGCATATTCGAATCGAAGAGGAATCGATATGTAGAGATAAACTTGTGGAGGGGTCTAATGGAGAGACTTCCAAAGCAAATGCGGTGTCACAACCAAAACATCCCAAAAACAAAGGGAAAAAGGGTAATGAGAAACCTATGGGTCCAAAAACCAACCCAAACAAGTTTAAGGGCGAGAAAGGTCCTTGCTTTGTGTGTGGGAAAAAGGTCACTATGCTAGAGAGTGTAGACATAGAAAAGACCAACAAGGACCTAAGGTGAACGCAACTCAAGAGGAAGACATAGTTGCTACCCTTAGTGAGGTGAATGCGGTCCAAGGCAAGGTGAAAGGGTGGTGGTATGACACATGTGCCACCGTCCATGTCACCTATGACAAATCATTGTTCAAGACCTTTGAAGAGTCAAAGGGCAACCATGAGATACAAATGGGCAATGAGGGCAAATCCAAGGTACTTGGCAAAGGTAATATTGATGTCTACTTCACCTCCGGCAAGAAAGTTACATTAGTGAATGTACTTTATGTTCCCGAAATGAGTAGAAACTTGGTAAGTGGTGATTTGCTTGGCAAGCCCGGCATTAAAGCCGTTTTTGAGTCCGGTAAACTTATACTTACCAAATCAAATGTATTTTTGGGAAAGGGGTACTCTTGTGAGGGTATGGTTAAATTATGCACCAGTGATGTAACTTTCAATGTTATCAATAAAAATGTTAATTCCGCCTATATTGTTGAGTATGATTCTTTATTTTTGTGGCATCTTAGACTATCGCATATAGGTTTTTCAACCATGAAAAGAGTAGTAAAATGTGGTATGATTGCATGCAATATTAAAAACTATGGTAAATGTGAAACATGTGTTAAGGCACAAATGATTAAGAAACCATTTCCTAGTGTAGAAAGATCATCTAATTTACTAGATTTAATCCATAGTGATCTTTGTGAATTAAATGGTGTTTTAACTAGAGGTGGTAAAAGGTATTTTCTTACTTTTATAGATGATTTTAGTAGATATACCTATGTGTTTCTTTTAAAGCATAAAGATGAGACTTTTGATGCTTTTAAATTGTATAAATTAGAAGTTGAAAACCAACTAAATAAAAAGATTAAGGTGCTAAGAAGTGATAGAGGAGGAGAGTACTTCTCTAATGAATTCAATACATTTTGTGAAGAAAATGGTATAATTCATGAGTGCACTGCACCTTATACACCACAACACAATGGTGTTGCCGAAAGGAAAAATAGGACTTATCTAGAGATGATAAATTCTATGTTGGTGTTTTCTAAGTTGAACTTCAACTTATGGGGTGAAGCGCTTTTAACCGCTTGTCACATTCTTAATCGAATACCGATGAAGAAAAATGAGATATCTCCATATGAGTTATGGAAAGGAAGAAAACCCAACATAGGGTACTTCAAAGTGTGGGGGTGTCTTGCATATTGCAAGAAAACCGAACCAAATAGAACAAAGTTAGGCTCAAGAGCCATAAAGTGTGCTTTTGTTGGTTATGCCAACAATAGTAAAGCTTATAGGCTATTAGACTTAGAGTCTAATATTGTGATTGAATCTAGAGAAGTTGAATTCTTTGAGAATACGTTATGTGACAACAATTCTCAAGCTTCAACATCTCTAAAGGAGAATTTGTTATATGGGAATAATTCTCAAGCTTCTACATCCAAAGTTGATTCTCAAGAGGAGAATTCTCAAAAGGATGTAAAGCAACCCTTTGAACCTAGAAGAAGTCAAAGGCTTAAAAATCATAAAAGTCTAGTAGTGGATTCTCAACAAATTTCATTCTACATGGTAGAAGGAAATAGAGAGGAAGTCATTAGGAAAATTCCTATTGTACTTCTCGTTGAGGATGATCCTAAGACTTATAGAGAAGCTATGCAATCGAGAGATAGTGCATTTTGGAAAGAAGCCATCAATGGTGAGATGGATTCCATTCTTTCCAATAACACTTGGGAATTGGTAGACCTCCCACCGGGGTCTAAGCCAATTGGGTGTAAGTGGGTATTTAGGAGAAAATATCACACTGATGGCACTATCGAAACCTTTAAAGCTAGATTAGTAGCTAAAGGGTTTAGGCAAAAAGAGGGTATCGATTATTTCGATACCTATGCGCCTGTTGCAAGAACAACTTCTATAAGAATTTTGTTCGCCTTAGCTTCTATACACAACTTGTATGTTCATCAAATGGATGTCAAAACGGCATTCCTTAATGGTGACCTCAATGAGGAGGTCTATATGGAACAACCCGAAGGGTTTGTCCTACCAAAATATGAACATAAAGTTTGTAGACTTATAAAATCCTTATATGGATTGAAACAAGCTCCTAAGCAATGGCATGAGAAATTTGATCAAGCCATCATGTCTAATGGGTTTAGACATAACAATGGAGACAAGTGTTTGTATTCCAAAACTTGTAAGGGATATGTGATCATTGTTTGCTTATATGTGGATGACATGCTTATTCTAAGTAATAGCATGAAAGGGATAGAAGAAACGAAGAGGTTTCTATCATCAACCTTCATGATGAAAGATCTTGGAGAAGTTGATACCATACTCGGTATCAAAGTAAAGAAACATAGTGGGGGTTTTGCGTTAGGGAAAGCCCACTATGTTGAGAAAGTATTGAACAAATTTAACCATCTCAAGGTTAAAGATGCCAATACTCCATTCGATCATAGTGTAAAACTAGAGAAGAATGAAGGAAGAGCGGTGGCTCAATTGGAGTACGCTAGTGCTATAGGGAGTCTAATGTACGCTGCCCAGTGTACTAGAGCTGATATAGCATTTGCGGTAAGTAAACTTAGTAGGTTTACAAGTAATCCAAGTGTGGATCACTGGAAGGCAATAGGAAGAGTCCTTGGTTATCTCAAGAAAACCAAAGGACTAAGCCTTCACTACTCCGAATTTCCTTCGATATTAGAAGGATATACAGATGCAAGTTGGATATCCAATATTGGGGACAACTTGTCCACAACTGGTTGGGTATTTACACTTGGTGGAGGTGCAATTTCTTGGGGTTCCAAGAAACAAACCTGTATATCTCATTCCACTATGGAAGCGGAGTTCATAGCTCTAGCTACTACTGGCAAAGAGGCCGAATGGTTAAGGGATCTGTTGATAGAGATTCCCCTAATCAAAGATAATGTATCTACTATATCGATACATTGTGATAGCCAAGCAACATTGGCTAGAGCATACAGCGGAGTGTATAATGGGAAGTCTAGACATGGATATGTAAGAGAATTGATTCAAAGAGGAGTCATCTCAATATCCTATGTGAGAACAAGTGAAAATCTAGCGGATTCTTTCACTAAGCCACTAACGAGGGATTTAGTGGCTGCATCATCTCGAGGGATGGGACTTAAACTCCCTAAAGAGATTCACGATTGATGGCAACCTATCTTAACACTAGTTATTCAACTAGTGTTAGGTTCAATAGGTAATAACAAGTCAATCAAGTGAATATTAGTTGTACTCAAAACAAGTCCCATCTGAGATATTGAGTACTTGTGTGTTACCAAGTGGTGGGTTAAAACCGAAAGGTTTTTTAATAGAATTCAGTCTTGTAAAGACAAGTATTTTTGGTAACAAAATACTGTAAGAATTCTACCTATATGGACCTAGGGGTGGTGCCGCCTCTCATGAGAATTGGGAGTATTCTCAAGAACGTCCATGAATGGAAAGTGCACATGGCCATTAACGGTGCAAAGCAAGACATAGAGGTCTCAAGTGAACATCGCAAAGGTGTGTGTATTATCACCGATTTGTCATCATGAAAAGATGGTTCAATGCCTAGTGCAACCAAATTTTCGACAAATTTTGTGATAATTACACTATAGTAAAGTTCAAGTTGAAAAACACTTTACTTTATGCATCAATGTAATGACTCCTATAAGAGAGAGTTCTTATTTACTCAAGTGGGGGATATGTTATATTTTTTAATATAATGATTGATTAAATAAGTGTTACAATAGATGACTATTTAATCTAGTGGGGGAATGTTATATTATTTTATAATATAATGTAATATTATATTATTTTATAATATAATGTTTTAGATTAAATAAATGTGACATAGAGTGTCACATATTGTAACATATAATAGAGAGTTACATTATTTGGATATATGTGAAATATCCAAACATGTAACATATTTGGTGTTACAAATTCATCACAAATTTGTAACTCCTAAATATCACCCATTATTGTGTAGATTTGTTGTTACACAATATTGAGATGAATTTCTTAAAGCCATACGAGAAATGGCTGCTAGAGATGTGATTTTAACTCCCATATTGTGTATGGAAGTTACAAAATCAAGTGGGAATATATTGGAACGTTTTGGAAAAAACTGAAAAATGTGTTGCTGAAATTGACTGAGGGCCGCGGCGCCTGGAACTAGCGCCGCGGCCCTAATGCCTGACAGCTTCTATAATTTCAGTTTTTTATCCAACTTTGAACGATTCCAACAGCTTAGTAACTCCGAATTCTCTATTTTAATTCCATAAAACACCCAATTAATCATTGGTAACAGCCATGGGGTTGGTGGAATTTGAAATTCAAAGGGTGTCTCTAAACTCTATAAATAGGAGCCTAATGCTCACTTGTAAGACACACCATTTCTATCCACTAGAGCACTTGGCTAGAAACACCTTGAGGCTTGATTATTCCAGAAAGCATTTCCAAAATCTGAGAGAGATCCCTTAGTGCTTGAGTTAGGGGGAAATAAGCTTTTGGACAAAGGTTTTAAACCTTGTTCAAGTTGGTGATCCCCAATCCTCTTCACTTAGGTTGTGTAAGTGAGAGTTTGTTTGTGGTTTATGTTCTTCCTTTTATTCTATTGTTCTTCTTCTTATTCTCTTGTATTATTTACTTGTATATTTTGTTTAAGAGTTGTAATCTCTTCATTTGGTCCAAACACTTTATTTTATTTGTAACTTTTGTTTTGAGTTGTACTTTACTATTCTCTTCTTCTTCATCATCTTCTTCATTTCCTTTGTTTTATTTGTATTTTCAGTTATAGATTTGTAACACTTTATTTAATCAATCTTGTCCATCGTAATATTTTGCATAGAGTTGTAACATTATCTTACCATTTCCATTGAGGCAATATTATTTTTCCTAACACTATCAGTATATCTGATTGAGCTAGTCATGGGAGACTTTGATATGATATTGGGCATGGATTGGCTAGACAAGTATGGGGCAACCATAGATTGTAAGAAAAAGATGGTAACCTTTGAACCTGAGGGCGAGGACCCGTTTGTATTTGTGGGAACTATGGACGAACCCCGCATTCCTATGATATCGGCGTTGAGAGCTAGAGATCTATTGCGAGGTGGTTGCATAGGATTCCTAGTTAGTGTGGTAGATACCACTAGGGTTATGCTAGTTGGACCCGAGGAGACCAGGTTAGTTTGTGAGATTCTGGATGTATTCGCAGAACAGTCACTAGGATTACCACCCCACAGAGAGATAGAATTTGTTATTGAATTGGCACCAGGGACAGAGCCAATATCTAGAGCACCATATAGGATGGCTCCAATATAGTTGAAGGAACTAAAGGTTCAGTTAGAAGAGTTACTAGACTTGGGTTTTATCTAGCCTAGTTTTTCGCCATGGGGTGCCGCCTTATTTGTGAAAAGAAGGATGGATTTTTAAGGATGTGTGTTGATTACAGATGACTGAACAAGCTGACTATCAAGAACATGTATCCATTGACAAGGATCGATGATTTGTTTGATCAAATACATGGTAAGACTGTATTTTCAAAGATCAATCTTCGATCTGGTTATCACCAGCTAAGGATCAAAGATGAGTACATTCTGAAGACATCCTTTCGTACCAAGTATGGGCATTATGAGTTCTTAGTCATGTGATTTGGATTGACTAATGCCCTGACAGCCTTCATGGATCTGATGACATGGTGTTCAAGGATTACTTGGAAAGATTTGTGATAGTCTTCATCAACAACATTTCAGTTTATTCTCAATCGGAGTTAGAGCATGAGCAGCACCTCCGGTTGTTATTACAGAGGTTGAGGGAGTACGAATTGTATGAAAAGTTCTAGAAGTGTGAGTTTTGGTTATCTCAGGTGACGTTCCTCAGTCACATAGTCAACAGAGATGGAATTATGGTGGATCTGGCCAAGATTGAGGCCATCAAGGATTGGCCAAGGCCAAGGAGTGCTTCAGAGATTAGAAATTTCCTTGGATTGGCAGGATATTATCGACGTTTTGTGGAAGGGTTTTCAAAGATTACGACACCACTGATGGAGCTGACACACAATAACTTGAAATTTATGTAGTTAGATAGGTGTGAGAACAACTTCCAGGAGTTGAAGCGGCGGTTGATTAGATAAGGACAAGTTTGTGGTCTATTGTGATGCATCAAACCAAGGGTTAGGTTGTGTCCTTATGCAGGATAGAAAGGTGATTGCCTATGCATCATGACAGTAGAAGAATTATGAACAGTGTTGTACCCAAAAATAAACACGAACTAAATCACTCAGTTCGGGGTACATCTGGCAGATAAGCACATGGAGAAAGCAATCAGGAAGAACATCTAGCTAACTCTGGTGTGAGTAGTTCGAGTCAAACTTGGCAGTACGACAACTAGATATTCTCCAGGTCACCTACTGCTCCAATAACCTAGTTTGAGATGCGTGATGGATAGATCGCCTTCTAGATACTCTGAACGGAGGCCCGTGTCAAGTTCCATTAGCTCTTTGACATCTAGCTCGAGGGAAGTGTTCAGCTTGCGAAAGCCTGATCATGACACACAATGAAGGATCCCAAAAGACTCGAAGATCCCTTATATGCTAATTAATGCCCGAGTTTTATTACACATTTATTACTCGAGATAATGAATGAAAATTCCATAGGCAATCATATCCCTATGTAAATGCAAGATTATTCTGATTGATTATTTGCCATATTTATTGTAACGTCCTAATCCAGGACCGTTACACTGTGTACTTTAAATTGTGTCAGACTTGCTAATCAAGTCATTTGACTTAAAATGTGTAATTATGGTTAATGTCAAGGGTTAGGGTTAAAAATTTCGGTCAAAGGAACCGTTGACTTTTATTTAAAAAGTTTCATACATTCGTGGGATCCCAAAATATTACAACCAAATTCTTAAAGAAATGTAGGTACATCAAAAATTACATCCAGCCGACCTAAGCGGAAAAAATAGGGCTACAACCCTAGTTCCTTTGAAATATCCTCGACCATACTGATCGAACAACCGCATATGTACATGCCGCCACCGAAGCTCTCCAACCCATGGCTGGTCAAACTTTCCCTTCCCATTACCTACACTACAAAGCACATGTGAGCTAAGGCTTAGCAAGAAAACTCTACATGTGCATAAATAGAAAATACATATTTCCATATACTTATCTAGCATGTCCAACAATAATAACCTACATATGCAGTCATTCAGTTATAAACAAATGGTCATTGGACCAAATTTAGGGCTGCTGTGCTAGACAATTGACCATAGAGGCGACCCTAGGGCCGATGCCCTAGCTATGTGATCATAGAGTCACTTGGGGCCCTCACCCTTAGCTCTGAGTAACTAGCCATAGAGCTAGCCCAACACCTTTGCTTTTCCAGCGACCATAGGGTCGTCCAACGTAATAGTACGTTGCTGATTTAGGCCTAAGCCTTTCGACCAGTGCATAGCGCGCTTTTGCCATCCTTGACTAATAAGTCAAGCTCTGATCCATGTATTCAAACTTCAAAACAGAAACACATATGAAAAGGCATATCCCAACAAAATGAGTACACATGCATGTTAGTCACATAACACCATCGAGTAAACGCACTCATAATATTAATCATACCTATTTAACGGGGCCTCAGGCCCTAACCATAGAATCTATGCAACAAACATGAAACACTTAAGCAGGTATAGAATATTCAAGTAGGATCAATCAACATATGAAACAATAGCTTAAACATAAATGTTCTCAGGGGCCCAAGCCCTAATCATAATTATTGATAATAGTCGGGCCAAGCCCTAGATCACATATAACACGTATTGGGTGTAGTTTTCTTATCTCAGGTCCAAGTATAGCGTAAAATAAGGACGACCCTCAAGCACGATCCCAGTTCCTAGCCCCTACCAATACCCTAGTCACATCTATAATATAGGATTCCATCAATAACAAGAAAATAAAGGCTTTCGGACCGAGTCCTAGCCTCCGGGGCCTTGTATTCCACTAAATCGGGTAGTGGAATCGATCTCGAGCTGTAAGGAAAAGGTTCCCATCACTAAAATCTCCCTAAGGCCAAAACTGCCCAGGTAGGCTACGACCTGCCCTTGAGGGTCGCGACGCACCCCTTTAATCCAAGGTCTGCTCCCTCTACCAAAGGGATGCGACCCGTGACCTTCCCAAAAGGGTCGCAGCGCGCCTCCTAGATAGAGGCCTCCCAGGGCCCTGGGTTCAGCTGAGTCGCTGCCTCTCAAGAACAGAGCCGCTACTTGGCCTTGCAAACCCAGATTTTCCTCATTTTCCAACAGCCAAATCAAACCCAAACTATCCAAATTTCACTCCAAAACCATAACTCAATCACCACAATAGTTCTAACATCTTTCCAATAGCAAAACCCAACAAAAATCTAGTTATAAAACTCATCAAAATACAAAATCAACACTTGAGCTATAAAGCTCAAGAACTCTTCAAGAACAGCCAAACTAAGCCTAATAATCAATGGAAATCAAGGTCCAAAGCTTCACTCAACTGTGGTTTAAGTCTCCCTAGCTATAGCTAATATATTCCCAAGCTTAAGCTTTTAATCTCTAAGCTTCAGCCATAAATTCCCCTTAATTCTCAATGATTTTCCTTAGAAGAGTTGAGAAAAAAAAATCAGAAAGAGAGGGAGAGAGAAATAGTCGGTTGGTGAGCTGCTAGAAGTGTTTGAGTGTTCTATTTTTTTTTTCATAAGGCTTAAGTGACTTAAGCTAATCCCGAGGCTCGGAGTACAAAACACTTCCCTGAGTGCAAAATGGTCAAATTCCCCAGTATTCCCTCCTAAACTCTCTAACTCCAAATATATCCCCAATTATTCCTTCCCATTAACCAATAACCCAATTAAATACCAAATACCCAAAATAGCCCTTGACTCGCTCGAGTCAGGTATTGGATCCCGTTGTGACTTTCCTGCTAACTTACTCCTTAGGATCGTCTCGTGCCGAGTAACTCAAATAAACCCACATAATGATGTGGTCTCACACATGTACATATATATACAATTGTGCCCATAACGGGCCGAATTATGAAAATTTTTCTTCTAATAAGAAACAGGCCCACATGCATATTTAATACCCCTAACACATGCACCACTACTATCCCCTCCTTATAGAAATTTCATCCTCGAAATTTTACCTAAACAGCTCGGGATACTGAGTATGCATATCTACCTTTATCTCCCAAGTCACTTCCTCGACCTTACTATTCCTCCTTAATACCATAACTAAAGGTATAGTCTTGTTCCACAGGACCTTGTCCTTCCTGTCTAAAATTTGAACTGGCTGCTCTTCATACGATAAGTCGGCCTCCAATTCCAAATCCTCATAACTTAGTACATGAGTTCCATCTGACACATACTTCCTCAACATGGAAATATGGAATACATTATGCACACTAGACAACGCAGGGGGTAAAGCCAACCTATAGGCCACCTGCCTGATCCTCTCCAGGATCTCAAACGGTCCCACAAACCTAGGGCTCAGCTTGCCCTTCTTCCTGAACCTCTTCACCCCTCTCAGAGGTGAAACCCTAAGGAAGACATAATCTCCCACTTGGAACTCTACGTTCCTCTGCCTTGGGTCTAAATAACTCTTCTGTCTACTCTGAGATGCAAGCATCCGAGCTCTAATCTTCTCGATAGCCTCAGTGGTCCTCTGAACTGCATCAGGACCTAAATATTTCCTATCACCCATCTCATCCTAGTGAATGGGCGATCTACACTTCCTACCATACATCATCTCATAAGGTGCCACCCCAATGGTAGAATGGTAGCTGTTGTTATAGGAAAACTCTATCAGAGGCAAATATTTACTCCAGAACCCTTCAAAGTCCAACACACATGTTCTCAGCATGTCCTCAAAAATCTAGATAGTCCTCTCAGACTGACCATCGACTTGAGGATGATAAGCTATACTGAACTTCAGTTGTATACCCATCGCGCTCGGCAAACCTCCCCAAAACTTGGAAGTAAAGATAGGGTCCCTATCAGACACGATAGACCTCAGAATCCCATGAAGACGAACTATCTCTCTCACATAGAGATCTGCATACTGGTCAATCGTGTATTTTGTCCTCACTAGTAGAAAATGAGTTGATTTCGTATACCGATCCACAATGATGCAAATAGAATCATGCTAGCCCACTATCCTAGGCAACCCCACCATGAAATCCATCGTGATATCCTCCCACTTCCACTCTGGAATATCCAGAGGCTCTAACAACCCTGCTGGCCTTTGATGCTCAGCCTTGACTTGCTGACAGGTGAGGCACCTTGCCACATAGTAGGCCACCTATAAGGAACTCTCAGATCTTGATACATCTTCATGGTGCCCAGATGTAGAGAATAAGGGGTAGTATAAGATTCATCCAGAATCTCTCGTCTGATCCTGGTGTCCATCGGAACGCAAATCCGATCCTTGTATCTCACCAAACCCATGCTTGACACTGTATAGTCCTTAGATATTCTAGCTAGAACATCCCCTCTATTCTTCCCCAACAGTGGGCCATCTAACTGTTTCTCCTTGATCCTCTCCAAAAGAGTAGACTATAGGGTGATGTTGGCTACCTGGCCCACTACTAACTCAATTCCTGCTCTTGTCATATCATCGGCCAATTCCCTTGATATCTGTCTGGCACTATATAACTGTCCTGGAGCCTTCTGGCTTAAGGCATATGCTACAACGTTGGCCTTCCCAGGGTGATAGAGGATCTCACAATCATAATCCTTTACTAGTTATAACCAATGTCTTTGTCTCATGTTCAAATCCTTCTTTGTGAAAAAGCATTTTAAACTCTTGTGATCAGTGTATATATCACACTACTCACCATACAAGTAGTGCCGCCACACCTTCAGTGCAAAAACCATTGATGCACGTTCTAAATCATGTGTGGGGTGTCTCTGCTCATATTCATTCAACTAACATGATGCGTAGGCAATCACCTTCCCTGTTTGCATAAGAACACACCCCAGACCCTGCCTCGAGGCGTCATAATAAACTACAAACTTGTCCTGATTTGTAGGAAGGCTCAAAACCGGAGCGGTGATCAAAATCTTCTTGAGCTTCTGGAAGCTATCTTCACACTTGTTTGACCATACACACTTCTAATTCTTGCATGTTAACTCTGTTAGTGATGATGCAATCTTGGAGAACCCCTCAACAAAGAGTCTATAATACCCTGCCAATCCCAAGAAACTTATGATCTCTGAAGCATTCTTCGATCTTGGCCAATCTCTTACTGCCTCGATCTTCGCTGGATCCACCTTAATTCCATCCTTACTAACTATGTGACCTAAGAAAGTCACCTGTGGCAACCAAAAATCGCATTTCTTGAACTTCGCATATAGTCTGTGTTCTCTCAACCTCTGTAGCACCAATCTGAGGTGTTGCTCGTGTTCTGTCTCTGTCTGAGAGTATATCAAATTATCATCAATACAGACGATAGGTAATCTTTGAACACCCTGTTCATTAAATCCATAAATGTTGTCGGTGCATTAGTCAATCCAAACAACATCACAAAAAACTCATAATGTCCATACCTGGTGCGAAAAGCTGTCTTCGGTATATCCTCCTCCCTGATCCTCAGCTGGTGATAATCAGATCGAAGATCTATCTTAGAGAACACCATTCTACCCTGCAACAGTTCAAACAAATCATCAATCCTTGGCAGTGGATATCTGTTCTTGGTAGTCAATTTGTTCAGTTCCTTGTAATCGATACACATCCTCAGGGAACCGTCCTTTTTCTTCACAAAGGGAGTTGGTGCACCCCATGGCGAGAAACTGGGCCTGATGAAACCCAAGTTTAGTAACTCTTGTAGTTGAACCTTTAGTTCCTTCAGCTCAGCTGGAGCCATTCTATAAGGTGCCCTAGACACTGGCTCTGTCCCAGACACCAATTCAATTACAAACTCAATTTCCCTGTGTGGAGTTAACCCTGGCAGATCCTCTGGTAACACGTCCAGAAACTCACAGACTAATCGGGTCTATTTTAGTCCCACTGGCATGACCTGAGTGGTATCCACTATGCTGGCTAAGAACCCTATGCATCCCCCCTGCAATAGGTCTCTAGCTCTAAGTACTGATATCATAGGTATACAGAGTTCATGCACAGTGCCAACAAATAAAAATGGGTCCTCACCCTCGGCCTCAAAGGTTACCATCTTCTTCTTGCAATCTATCATTGCCCCATACTTTTCTAGCCAATCCATACCCATAATTATATCAAAATCTGTCATCACCAATTCTACCAAATCAACTGATAATTTCCTGCCATCCACTATAATTGGTAGTGATCTAACCCATCTCCTGGAAGCCACTAACTCCCCAGTAAGCAACATAGTACCAAACCCCACAGGATAGAAGTCACATGGTCTACACAATCCATCTATAATCCTACTAGCAATAAAAGAGTGCGTAACAGCCGAATCAATCAAAACAGTATAGAAGGTCCCAACACTAGAAAGCTGACCTGTAACTACCGAGGGACTAACCTCGGCCTCTGCCCGGGTCAAGGTGAACACTCGAGCTGGCGTCAGGCTATCCACCTTCTTCGGCTCCTCCTTTCAGGCTCCCGGGCAATCTTTCTTCAAATGCCACATACTACCACAAACAAAGCAGGCTTTCACCCGACATTCCTCAATGTGACGCCTCCTGCACTAAGCACACTCTGGGAATGCTCTCCAGGTCTCTGGCACTACAGCGGCCCATCTGTATGCCTCGTCGCCTCCTATCTAGCCATGAAGCTGAAACTATATATAAGTGGTGTAGGCCACACTCTCGTTACAACCTACCCTCATAAAATCCAGGATGGTGGTAATCATGGACATCCACTACTCAACCTTCAGTGGATTTGAGCCGCCCTCAAAGACTAGAGGGTGTTGCTTCCTGAACTTCTCATACAGGGGTTCCCACCTATCTCCCCCTGCATGAGGCTGCACTACTACTAGTACCTCCAGCTGTATCACTACCGGTGCCACGGGTTATGGGTTCCCTGTTGGAACTTGTTGCTGTCTCAAGAGGCGGATCTCTTCTTCCTGACTTTCTAATCTTGCTTGCATGTCACCAAGCACCTGCTGCCAATTTTTTGGAGTTGGCGTTGGGGCCTGGCCCTGGTCATTCCCTTCACTAGCCTATAACTCTTGGCTAGCCAGCCTCTCTGACCTTCGAGGATTCATACTGTTACTAAATGCACCCTACAATGATCAAATCAGCCGTTAGGTAATTAATAACTATACCTCTTGCCGCCTGATGGTCCAAGATCAAACAAATAAACAAACAAGAGCAATGCTAATAAGCATGCCATCACTCAACATATTCATTCATGGTGCTAATAAGCATTTCATGGCCTATAAACTGATAATAACGCTAGTAAGCGGTTCCCTTGCATTCACAAGCAGTAACGATGCTAATAAGCACGTTTTTTTATCATTCATGCAGCTGTCAAGGGCCATGCCTTATCAAATTATCTCATGCTTTCTAAACATGCATGCATATAAGGCATTCATATCATGTTTAAACATTTAAACACATAACCACATAATAATTATCGAACCCTGAGTCGAGCTTGTCTTTAGTGGTGAGTGTACATGCCCGACCAGTCTTCAGGAACCCTTAAACCTTAGAAGCTCTGAAACCAAGTTGTAACGTCCTCCTAATCCAAGACCGTTACACTGTGTACATTAAATTGTGTCAGACTTGCTAATCAAGTCATTTGGCTTAAAACGTGTAACTATGGTTAATGTCAAGGGTTAGGGTTAAATTTTTTTGTCAAAGGAATCGTTGAATTTTATTTAAAAAGTTTCATACATTCATGGGATCCCAAAATATTACAACCAAATTCTTAAAGAAGTGTAAGTATATCAAAAATTACATCCATTCGACCTAAGTGACAAAAACAAGGCTACAACCTTAGGACCTCTGAAATATCCTCGGCCGTGGTGGTCGAACAACCACATATGTACACACCGCCACCGAAGTTCTCCAACTCATGGCTGATCAAGCTTTCTTTTCCCCTTTCCTACACCACAAAGCACCCGTGAGCCAAGACTCAACAAGAAAACTCTACATGTGCATAAATAGAAAATAAAGATTTCCAAATACTTATCTAGCATGTCCAACAATAATAACCTGCATATACAGTCATTCTATTACAAAAAAATGGTCATTGGACCAAATTTGGGGCTGCTGCCCTGAAAAGTTGACCATAGAGCCAACCCCGGGGCCTATGCCCTAACTATGTGACCATAGAGTCACCTGGGGCCCTCGCCCTTAGCTTTGAGTAACTAGCCATAGAGCTAGCCCAGCACCTTTGGTTTTCCAACGACCATAGGGTCAGGGAACGTAATAGTACGTTGCTAATTTAGGCCTAAGTCTTTTGACCAGCGCGCAACGCGCTTTTGCAGTCCTTTTCTAATAAGTCAAGCCCTAATCTAGGTATTCAAACTTCAAAACAGAAACAGATATGAATAGGCATATCCCAACATAATGAGTATGCATGCATGTTAATCACATAACACCATCGAGTAACCGTACTCATAATACTAATGATATCTATTTAATGGGGCCTCAGGCCCTAACCACAGAATCCATGCAACAAACATTAAACACTTAAGCAGGTATAGAATATTCAAGTAGGATCAATCAACATGTGAAACAATAGCTTAAATATAAACGTTCTCAGGGGCCC
This sequence comes from Humulus lupulus, assembly GCF_963169125.1. Classification (NCBI taxonomy): domain Eukaryota; kingdom Viridiplantae; phylum Streptophyta; class Magnoliopsida; order Rosales; family Cannabaceae; genus Humulus; species Humulus lupulus. The sequence goes on along the minus strand of NC_084795.1, from coordinate 98,468,359 downwards.
AAGCCCTAATCATAATTATTAATAATAGTCGGGCCAAGCCTTGATCACATATAACATGTATGGGGTGTAGTTTTCTTACCTCAGATCCAAGTATAGCGTAAAATAAGGACGACCCTCAAGCACGATCCCAGTTCCTATCCCCTACCAATACCCTAGTCACATCTATAATATAGGATACCATCAATAACAAGCAAATAAAGACATTCGGACCGAGTCCTAGCCTCCGGGGCCTTGAATTCCACTAAACCGGGTAGTGGAATCGATCTCGAGCCGTAAGGAAAAGGTTCCCGTCACTAAAATCTCCCCAAGGCCAAAACTGCCCAGGTAGGCTACGACCTGCCCTTGAGGGTCACGACACACCCCTTTAATCCAAGGTCTGCTCCCTCTACCAAAGGGATGCGGCCCGTGACCTGCCCAAGAGGGTCGCAGCGCGCCTCCTAGACAGAGGCCTCCTAGGGCCCTGGGTTCAACTGAGTCGCTGCCTCTCAAGAACAGAGCTGCGACTTGGCCTTGCAAACCCAGATTTTCCTCATTTTCCAATAGCCAAATCAAACCCAAACTATCCAAATTTCACCCCAAAACCATAACTCAATAACCACAATAGTTCTAACATCTTTCCAACAACAAAACCCAACAAAAATCTAGTTATAAAACTCATCGAAATACAAAATCAACTCTTGAGCCATAAAGCTCAAGAACTCTTCAAGAACATCCATACTAAGCCTAATAATCAATGGAAATCACAGTCCAAAGCTTACCTCAACTATGGTTTAAGTCTCCCTAGCTTTATCTAATCCACTCCTAAGCTTATGCCTTTAATCTCTAAGCTTTAGCCAGAAATTCCCTCAATGATTTTCCTTAAAAGAGTTGAGAAAAAAATCAGAAAGAGAGGGAGAGAGAAAGAGTCGGTTGGTGAAATGCTAGAAGTGTTTGAGTGTTATGTTTTTATTTTCCTTAAGGCTTAAGTGACTTAACCTAATCCCGAGGCTCGGGGTACCAAAAACGTCCCCGAGGGAAAAATGGTCAAATTCCCCAGTATTCCCTCCTAAACTCTCTAACTCCAAATATATCCCCAATTACTCCTTCCCATTACCGACAACCCAATTAAATACCAAATACCCAAAATACCCCTTGACTTGCCTTGAGTCGGGTATTGATCCCGTTGTGACTTTCCCGCTAATTTGCTCCCTAGGATCGTCTCGTGCTAAGTTACTCAAATAAACCAACATAATGATGTGGTCTCACACATATATCACATATATGCATATATATATATATACAATTATGCCCATAACGGGCCAAATTAAGAAAGTTGTCCTTCTAATAAGAAACAGACCCACATGCATATTTAATACCCCTAAACATGCACCACTAGTTATATTATCATATAACTCACATAATCACAATAAAATATATCACATAAACATATAACTCCATATACTGCCATCCTGGCCCCCTAATCAAGGCCCTAAGCCTTATTAGGTAATTTTGGGACGATACATTTATGCACGCGTTTACCCAAAGATGTCCAGGAAAACACACTATAAATATAAGGGGAATGGACAGAAAAATGGGCTGCTTCCGGATATACAAAAACTTTGCAAAAATTGTAAGAAACTATTTCATCCAGAGGCAAAAAGCGATTAATAAGATTGTCTCGTGGACTAGGTGAATTTTAACCACTGAACCATGTTAAAGTGTGAATGTTTGAGATATTATTCATTTGATTAATTACAGTTTAGAAAGAGAGCATTAATATCTCTATTGTCGAATTTCTTAATCCACTCTTGGCGAAAAACCACATGAACAAATTGCTGCTTTCATTGAGAATTTATTAGTGCTTAATCCCCTACGCAAGTTTCACCAAACACACACAATGGTGATCACCCGGTCTATGCATGACAATGAAATAGAACAACCTGGCGATCAGGAGGCCCATCATACAGCCATTCATGCTGGAAAAGGTCCAGACGCTCAGCACCATCCTAGAAATCAGCATGTGGGCCAAGATGATAAATGGAGCTCAGCATCACACACACCAAATCCCAATCCTAGGTACCTGACAGCCATCGAGATGGAAAATGCCAAATTAAGGAGCCATCTCGCTAGGGTTAACAAGTAGATCAAGGAGAACTTTGTTCGATTACACCCTCTTACACCAATGTTAATATTGGAAGGAGGCAAAGTTAGTCCCATAGGTTGTGCAGGAATAACCGAACCAACCTCAGTCGCTCTATCAGAACTGCAACTCCGAGCTCCATACCTTCAGAGAAGAATCAATGGAATACTCAACCTACTAATCCTTATAGGAACCATCGGCCTCATGTCAGTCGATCAATTAAAGCTGCGACCCCGAGCTCTTTGCCTTCTGAGAAGATTCCATGGAATGTTCATAAAAAACCCAACTGGGCAAGCTGGGACCAATTCAAGGAGGCAAGACAACCGAACAAATCCATCCGTGCCAAGATTAGAGCCTCCGGCACAAAGAAATGAATCGGTTCTACCTCCAAGCCGAGAGATTGGGGTAGCACAGATATGGGCTAACCTAGTACGCCCCGATGGAACGAGGATATATTCACCGATAAGACACTCATCGTCACCTATTTGACATCCAACACCACCTCGCCCGCAGAGGAACGCTCCAGCCCAAGGGGATAGCAGGAGAAATCCTCCTCCCTCAGAAGACATCTATGTCCCACGACATCGCGCTAATAATCCAGGTCCTCGATCTAAGCCAAGGATCCAACTCTCGAGCGACTAGCCTTGATGGAAGAACAAATGAAAAGGCTCCTATCTAGAAAAGGAGTTGATGATTGTGATTCCGATGAGGAGCTCAAGTCTTTTGCTCCAAACATCGTGGCAGCTCCGTAACTTGTTGGCTTCATGAAGCCAAACATGCCCGCATATGATAGAAACACTGACCCGTCCAATCACCTCGGGACATTCAATACGCTAATGATGGCCCACAATGTCGGGTTCGACCTAAGATGTATCTTGTTCCCCACAACTCTGACCAGACCCGGCAGATTGTGGTTTAGCAAGTACAAAAAACATTTAATCACCTCATGGAAGAAATTGTCTTCCGAATTGAAGGGACAATTCCGAGCTTCGAAGGAAACTTGTGTTGAGGTCAATTTGTTGGATAATATCAAACAACAACCTGGTGAGTCCCTGAAAGCATATCTGAGAACGTTCACCAATGCATCAGCACGAGCTAGGGATGTTGATTATATCTTCAAGCTCATGGAAATGAGGATGGGGATCACAGTAGGAGGTGATTTATGGCAAGAACTCCAGCGAAAATGAGTAAAAAGTGTAGATGAATTCCTGGCTCGAGCTCAGGAATAGATAAATCTGGAGAAGGCACGATCTGTTGTTGCAAGAACTAACTAGAGCCTTGTTCAGTCCGCTGGAGCAGTGGCAGATGTTGCAGCTACGACTCAACATGTTACCCAGAATAACCAGGTAAGGAACAATAAGAGGAAGGGAGCTGGTGAGGGCGACCATAACGGAAAAAAAATAACAAGCCCGGAGAAAATTTCAAGCCCATTTAAACCAACTATACCGACCTGACTGATACGCGAGAGCATATTTTTCTGGCGAACTCTAATCGCCTTCCATGGAAGAAGCCAGAGCCTTCGAGTTACCAGAGGGCGAAGAGAGATCCTGCTAACTTCTATCAATATCACAACGACATCGACCATAACACTGATGATTGCCAACAATTAATGGATGAGATCGAAACTCTCATCCGAGCTGGATTGTTAGCTTTGTACGCCCAAAACCGAGTAGTTTCCAATTAGCCAATTGGGCAAAATACTCATCCAGTTCTAAAAAATCTGGTCAACCAACCCTGGGCTCAGACAGACCAGGGGAACCAAGTCGATTCCCCTCCAATAGTAGGAGGGGATATAATCACTATTGCCGAAGGACCCCATTTGGCGGGCACAAGTAAAGGGGCCCAAAAAAGGTACATATAGGAGCTGAAAAATCACAACAGTACTGAATTTATCCCGAAGCAAAGTTTATCAAATCAATAGCGGTTGGAGAAACAACTAATCATTTTCATGGAAGACGACACTAGCCAGGTTAAGTTTCAGCATAATAATCCACTGGTGATAGCCTTTCAGCTCTCCAATCGAAGGGTACGGAGGATATTGGTTGATAATGGGAGCTCAGTATATGTGCTATTCAGGTTCTTCATAGAAAAGATGGGATTGTCAATAACTGATCTTAAGGCAACCTCAATGACACTATATGGATTCTCAAGAGAAGGAGTGATAGCCCTAGAGATTATCAGACTTGTAGTTACGCTAGGGGATGATATGAAAACTACTTCTAAAACACTTAAGTTTGTCATAATCGATTGTCCAGCCACCTACAACGCGATTTTGGGACGACCTACGCTGATGTCTTTTAAGGCTATCACCTAGATACGACACCTAGCGATGAAGTTCCCATCAACCTCAGGTATATGTATTGTGAGATGAGACCAGCTCACTGCCAGAGAGTGCTATAACATTGCCATGAAGGGAAATCACATCCGGGTAGCAAGCAATGGTCATTATTGACGGAGGAGAGGAGCCCCAAGTAATGGAAATTTCCCATGAGGTGGAAGAACCTCAGGAAGGAAGTTAGGAGGTCGCCTAGGAAGACGACATTGATCAAAGATTAGGCGAAGACAAGTCTGAGCTCCATGCGTTGGAAGAGCTTGAGGAAATCAGCATTGACACAGAAGTACCTTCAAGGGTAGTAAAGGTTGGAAAAAATCTTGGAACCAAAAGGAAGAAGGAGCTGCTCAAGTTTTTGAGAAATTACTTGAATGTCTTTGTTAGGATTAATGCCCTAAAAGCATGTAAAGACATTTTATTAGTTTTAAATAAAAGTACAATTTTATATATTTGAATGTTATAATTATTGTTTGAATTAATTATATAATAATATCAAGAAAATTCCCCATTCATTCATGAGAATATGATCTTGTATTAGTATGAGAGAATTAAGATCATATATAATGAATAAAATAGTCAGTATCATATTAAAGTAAGAAATCTTTAATGAATGGTTACTAGTACGGTTTGCTAAGCATACGTGATTGAAGTAATCTAGATTCAAATTACTAATGTGGATAGACATCTTAGTAAATGTGATGTATATAATAGAGATTATATGTGACAGGACCGATGAGAATTAATTATCTTTATAAACTTGCCCTTTGACGTAAATATTTAATTCTTGTCATAATAGATGATCATTTGTAGATAAGTCTAAATTCGGAGTATTTATGAACTCCTGTTTATGTTTATTGGATCTTTTGATTCACTCGTTAAGGTCTCTTAGAATAATGAGGCTAATGACGCTGTTTTGGAGATTCAATATCATGGATGGCTGGGAAGATGAATTAAAATATTGGAATCCATGCTTTCCTAACGGATCAAATATTGGTTCCCTTAAGGGTTGATTCTGGAACTGAATAGTTATTGAGCTCAAATCTAAAATTAGATTATACATTAATTATTCGCTAGTGAATTAATGGTACTTAAGGATCAAGAAGTAATTAAAAGGGTAAAATGATAATTTTGACCAACTCTAATTAACGAACCAATAATGGAGCATAGAACTATATATATTGATTATATCAATGGACTACTAGAGAAAACTCTGTAAATTTAATTCTATAAATATTTAGACTGCAATTCCATATTTATAGTGGAGTAATCATGGAATTAATAAATAAGATTATTAGATTAAAGAGTTTAATTAATAATCTGGTTTATTAGAGCTTCGTATTATAGGTTCATGGTCCCAGATCACCTTTGTCCTACACTGTCAAGGGTAAGGATGTCAAAAGAAAGATTGCAAATGAATTAATTTTCCAAGGCAAGGAAATAATTATTTGATAATTATTGGTAATTTATTAATTGTGAATTAATTAATTATTTAACTACATAGTTTTTATTTTGAAAAACTATTGGTTAAAATTAATATCAATCTTGTTTGGATTAATATAAAGAGTGAAAATAATAAACAACTTATTTAATTTAAAACTGATATTTTAAGATAAAATTAATATTGAATTAACTGATATTTATGTTGGAATAAATATCTTGTCTTAAAAGTTGATTAAATAAACAATGAGAAAATTATGGCAACCGTAATAGGGCTGGGCAACACACACTGTACAATACTTTTAAGAAATACAGTATATTAAGAAATAAAATGGGTAGATTAGTGCTAGATAATGAACCGCAATAAAATAACGAGTACCCACTCAAAAGCCCATAACTTTTATGTGGTTCAGTGGTTAAAATTCACCTAATCCACGAGTCAATATTATTAATGTTTCTTTCTCTATTTTGGCAGAGTTTTGGTAATACAGAAACCAATCAGTCCCTTTCCCTATCCAACATTCCTAGTATTTATAGGGGAATTTCATGGACAGGTTCGGGTCATCGTGCAAATAGACTGTGTAATTATATATGGTATATAATTAATACAAATTATTCTCATTTGCATTGGGATATGATTTGATAACACAATAAATAAGCCCCTACTATCTCAGGTAATAAATTATATATATATATGAGACAGCCTGGTCATTAATGAGCGTATAAAGATTTCTTGAGTCTCGTGGGATCCTTCAGTATAAATTATATCTAGGTCCTCGTGAGCTGAATATCTCACTTGAGCTTGTGTTTAACAGCAATCTGACTTCGAGCTCATAGTAAATCCAGGACACCTAATATTGGATCTGATCATTATGAGTCTCGAGTTGTTCACATGATTAATAACTAGATATTTTAATTGGTTATTTTTCCACGTATTTAACTGCCAGTTGTACCCGAGTTTGGCAAGTGAACTCGTGTTAAGTTTAGGGTACAACATATATATTAAATACTGTGTGAGTTTCTTGCATTTGTTATATGTATGTTGATATGTATATTGAATGGATGGATATGTACATTTCAAAAAGTTCTTGGACCCAAAACGAGGGTGTTTTAATATTTAAACTCGCAAGTGCACGAATCGTTTCGAAATATAATGTTCATGTAAGTACGAGGTCGAACCCATGGGAGTTGACTAACATCAAAAGAAACTATTTCAAACAAATCAAGAATATTCTAACCTAGTTCCAAATATTTGATGAGATTTTGTTTTAGAAAAAATAAAAGACAAGTAATAAAAAGATTTAAGATTAAATAGAAAAATGGTTTTCAAATAAGATAAGTAAAATAAGATTATTAAGATATTAGAATCCACAAAATGAAAGTTCAATAGTATTTATAAGTATATTGATTCCCAAGTTTAGATATAGTTGAAATAAATCACACTATATTTTTTTTCAAAATACATTTTCTATTCAAGCACAAGTTACTTTAAAAAATGTAAGATTTTTCTTCACTTATATAAGATATAATTTCTAAGCATTAGTTGTGTTACAACCTAATGAAACTACAAAAAATCAAAGAGATTATGTTTAGGCAAAATATGATACTTATGCTCTAAGAATTAGATGTGAACAATTTAATGAAAAACATTTAATCAAAGAATATCATATTTTTTCATAATGAAGAACTAAGTGTAATATGCTTTAACAATCAACACTAGATGAAAAATGCATATCTTTGATAGAAAAATCCATAAACAATGTTATATAAATGGGAAATCAACATACAACAAAAAAATACTATCTAGTTACATTTTGCTTCATCATCATCTTAATAACCTTTGAAAAAGATTAGAAGCTCATAACAAGATTGAAATAAAAATTACAAAATAACATACTTGACATGCTCTTCAAAAGATGAAAATGGTAGAGAAAATAGTGAAAAGAAGAGAGAAAAATATGTGTAGAAGATGTTGAAAAGATGAAGAAGAAGAGCCCCCCAAATGGTCTTACAAGACTCTATTTATAGGCAAAATATGGAGATTAAATTAATCAAATTAAAATAAATAAATTGATTAATTTAATTGTGTTGGGAAGTGGTAGGATAAATATAGTAAGTGTAAGAGTATTGGAAAGATGAAATGTTTGGTTGTGTAAAAGATTAGTAAAAAGCTAGGGTAAAAAAATCAATTAGGAATGTTTATTTAGGTAAGAAAAATAAGGAAGAGTGAATTGATATTTGAGTGAAAAATATTGGGAATAAAAACATGATTTTTGGGTATTTTTATGGCTGTGTTGGCAGCTTGGTCTAGGCTGTCTTGGGGCGGTTTGGGCTTGTGGAGTTGGGAGGCACGGCTGAATGACACATTTGCTCATTGGGCCGAATGGCTGGAGAAGCAGCTGGAAACATGATTGATGCAGCTGGGTTGGTGTTGGGCCTTGAAGCTGCTTCGCTGAAGAGCCACTGGAGAGTGATTGTTGGCAGGAGTGGTTGCTGGCGTGATGCTATGCGGCTGAGGAGCATGATGGCTGGGAGTATATATGCTTGCTGCTGGGAGCAACGTGGGAGAAGGTGGAGGAGCTGTTGGGCCTTGGCCCAAATGAGGCTTTTTTTTTTTTTTTATAAATGTCAACTCTTTGTCTTGCTTTTTTTGAAAATGTCATATTGTCCTTCATTTTTCTTTCTTTTTAAGAGCATACATTTCCTACAAAATAAATATAAAATAAATCATAATACAATATTTTCAACTCTAAAATAAATCAATTTAATTCTTTGAAAATATTAATTATAACTTAATTTATATTTTACATTTAAGTTCATTAATACAACATTTTTTTACCACTAACTTAACAATAATAATTCAAATAATTAACTACAACATTTTACAACAAAATACTTATAAAAACACAAAAAAGTATATAAATTCATGATAAGACTACTAAATTCAAAATTACTTAAAAACTTAATAAATCAATTAAAAACTCAAGAATTAAGCAACAATTAGCACATAAGAAGTGGTAAAATAACTCTATTTTGTAGAGTTATCACACCCCCAAACTTAAAGTTTTGCTAGTCCTCAAGCAAAAGAAAAATTAAAAACACACTTTTTTTTTGTTTGGTGATATCAAAAATGTCCTCAAAGATTGCACATTGAAAATAATTTATAAAAAATATGAATCAAAATTAACCTTATGTAATTAATTCCATAGTCAATCTTGCTTTGAAAATATATTTTAAATTAGAAGTCTAAAACTGTTTATCAAGTTATTATGTGAATTTTGGAAAGATTATTGTAATAAACTATTTATTTTCACATATTATGATGAATAATTATTTTTCAAAATTTCATTTTTTTAAGCAAAATTGACCCAAGAATTAAACACAAAGCTTAATAAAGATTCATATATATTTTTAAACTAAAATCAAACTCAATCAAGGGTATTATCAAAGGAAAAACGGATATCACCAAAATGGTTTTTTTTTTCTTTTTTTTTTTGATAGAAAATATAGTATAAAAGCACAAAACTATATAAATATAAATTACTAGAAAGATAATATTAAACATATATAAATATATATTTATTTTTTTTGGTTATAATTAATATATAAAATAGATACTCTACCATCCAATTTTTTTGTTTCTTTTTAAAGAAATTCTACCATTTTCATACACATGAAAGAAGTAACCATATAAACCCACTACCCCCAAACTTAATTTATGCATTGTCCTCAATGTATCAAAATACAAATATAAATTGAAGCATGAAAGAGTTTAGAGTTTAGACTGGTCGTACCTCATCATGGAGGATTGTCAAGAGTGTAACAAAAAAGAAACAAAAATCAAAACAAGAAGTTAACCTAAAACATAAAGAAAACACACAACAAAAGTGAAATATAAAATGAAACATAAAAATATGGGTAGTCTCCCACAAAGCGCTTTAGTTTATAGTCTTTAGCTCGACTAAATATATTTTTTTTCTTTTAACCTACACCCAATCGATGGTGTAAAATTTCATTAATAGGGTGAGTTATGACTTTGATGCAAATGCCAATAAATAATAATTGATAACATCACACCTATAAGAAAATTAGAAATATGCAATTTTAATGGAATATCAATAAAATAAGAAAATTGCATATCTATATTAGACTCCTTTTCATTTTGAGTAAATATACAAATTTGTTCAATTATGGGCTCTTGAAATGTAATTATATCTTTTTCGTTTTCCTTATGAGCCTCGAAAATTATTTCATCCAACTCTTTTGTTTTATTAGGGGGTTGGATACATATTACAAGTTCTTCAACAACTTCATTCTCTTTTTCATTTTCAATTTGACTATTTGGATTGGGAATGGGTTGGTTGGGATGAACTTGTTTTTCCGACTCTATAACAGTTGCAAGTTGTCCTACTATTGTTTCAATTTTTGAGATTGACTGAGACTGGGCTAGTAAGATTTGGTAGGTTGATTGCATAAACTGTTGTAGGGTATCCTCTAAAGATGGGCTCGTTTCTTGTTCAATGGGATATGATAGGTCGGATTGGGCATGACTTTGATTATGCATGTTGAATTCATGCCCTATTGGAGACTAGGTATGACTCCATGAAAAATTTGGATTATAGGTGGGGGCAAAATGGATATCAAAATATTCATGCATATTATATATATCATTAGTTTCTCCATAATTTAAATTTGAGTGCTCATAATAGTTGTACTCAGAATTCCAACTATAATTAAAATGATCCATATGGTAAAAACTAAATGACAAACTATTCCTTTTTTTTTAAGATGATAATTAAGGGAAAAAAATAAATAAAAAAAGAGAACAAAAAAAATGTTAAGATATTAAACAATTACGCAATAATATGATAAAAAATAAAGAAAAATAAGATAAAATTAAGTAAGATTATAAAAAAATTAGGCAAGAGTAGGGAGGCATAGCATGCCATCAACCATAACAAAATGAAGGTAAAAATTAGGAGGCACAAGTGCCATCAACTAAATGATCAACAAAAAAAATAAAAATAAAATAAAATCAAGGAGGCACTAATGCCATCAACCAACACTAATAATAATAATAATAATAATAATAATAATAATAAAACTTAGGAGGCACTAATGCCATCAACTAAGATAATAAACAAAAATAAAAGCTAGGAGGCACTAATGCCATCACTAGAGGAGATAAATTGTTCAAGTATGTAGGAGGCAAAAAATGCACTCAACTATCAAGTATGTAGGAGGCACAAATGCACTCAACTAATAAGTAGGTAGGAGGCACTAAATGTCATCAACTACAAAGAAATATATATAATATAATATATAACAATATAAATAAATATATGTATTTCTTTTTCTTTCTTTTTTCGATTTTTACTCTCTTTTTTCTATTTTTTTTATAGATATATATATATTTTTTACTTTACTTTTTTTTTTTTAAGATGATAGTGCAAATAAAAATAAAATAACTAGTAGAAGAATGTTACTTACCTTGTAGAAAGCTCGTTTCTTTCTCGCAACTCCCCGGCAACGGCGCCAAAAACTTGTTGGACCCAAAACGAGGGTGTTTTAATATTTAAACTCGCAAGTGCATGAATCGTTTCGGAATATAATGTTCATGTAAGTACGAGGTCGAACCCATGGGAGTTGACTAACATCAAAAGAAACTATTTCAAACCAAGCAAGAATATTCTAACCTAGTTCCAAATATTTGATGAGATTTTGTTTTAGAAAAAATAAAAGAGAAGTAATAAAAAGATTTAAGATTAAATAGAAAAATGGTTTTCAAATAAGATAAGTAAAATAAGATTATTAAGATATTAGAATCCACAAAATGCAAGTTCAATAGTATTTATAAGTATATTGATTCCCAAGTTTAGATATAGTTAAAATAAATCACACTATATTTTTTTTCAAAATACATTTTCTATTCAAGCACAAGTTTCTTTAAAAAATGTAAGATTTTTCTTCACTTATATAAGATATAATTTCTAAGCATTAGTTGTGTTACAACCTAATGAAACTACAAAAAATCAAAGAGATTATGTTTAAGCAAAATATGATACTTATGCTCTAAGAATTAGATGTGAACAATTTAATGAAAATCATTTAATCAAAGAATATCATATTTTTTCATAATGAAGAACTAAGTGTAATATGCTTTAACAATCAACACTAGATGAAAAATGCATATCTTTGATAGAAAAATCCATAAACAATGTTATATAAATGGGAAATCAACATACAACAAAAAAATACTATCTAGTTACATTTTGCTTCATCATCATCTTAATAACCTTTGAAAAAGATTAGAAGCTCATAACAAGATTGAAATAAAAATTACAAAATAACATACTTGACATGCTCTTCAAAAGATGAAAATGGTAGAGAAAATAGTGAAAAGAAGAGAGAAAAATGTGTAGAAGATGTTGAAAAGATGAAGAAGAAGAGCCCCCAAATGGTCTTACAAGACTCTATTTATAGGCAAAATATGGAGATTAAATTAATCAAATTAAAATAAATAAATTGATTAATTTAATTGTGTTGGGAAGTGGTAGGATAAATATAGTAAGTGTAAGAGTATTGGAAAGATGAAATGTTTGGTTGGGTAAAAGATTAGTGAAAAGCTAGGGTAAAAAAATAAATTAGGAATGTTTATTTAGGTAAGAAAAATAAGGAAGAGTGAATTGATATTTGAGTGAAAAATATTGGGAATAAAAACATGATTTTTGGGTATTTTTATGGCTGTGTTGGCAGCTTGGTCTAGGCTGTCTTGGGGCGGTTTGGGCTTGTGGAGTTGGGAGGCACGGCTGAATGACACATTTGCTCATTGGGCCGAATGGCTGGAGAAGCAGCTGGAAACATGATTGATGCAGCTGGGTTGGTGTTGGGCCTTGAAGCTGCTTCGCTGAAGAGCCACTGGAGAGTGATTGTTGGCAGGAGTGGTTGCTGGCGTGATGCTATGCGGCTGAGGAGCATGATGGCTGGGAGTATATTTGCTGGCTGCTGGGAGCAACGTGGGAGAAGGTGGAGGAGCTGTTGGGCTTGGGCCCAAATGAGCCTTTTTTTTTTTTATAAATGCCAACTCTTTGTCTTGCTTTTTTTGAAAATGTCATATTGTCCTTCATTTTTCTTTCTTTTTAAGAGCATACATTTCCTACAAAATAAATATAAAATAAATCATAATACAATATTTTCAACTCTAAAATAAATCAATTTAATTCTTTGAAAATATTAATTATAACTTAATTTATATTTTACATTTAAGTTCATTAATACAACATTTTTTTACCACTAACTTAACAATAATAATTCAAATAATTAACTACGACATTTTACAACAAAATACTTATAAAAACACACAAAAGTATATAAATTCATGATAAGACTACTAAATTCAAAATTACTTAAAAACTTAATAAATCAATTAAAAACTCAAGAATTAAGCAACAATTAGCACATAAGAAGTGGTAAAATAACTCTATTTTGTAGATTTATCATTTAGGGTACAACATATATATATTAAATACTGTGTGAGTTTCTTGCATTTGTTATATGTATGTTGATATGTATATTGAATGGATGGATATGTTTTTTTGAATGTATTTGTAACGCCCTACTACCTTAGAGCTGTTACTAAGTGAGTTTAAAACAGAAATTGTGCATTTAATTGACTCAAAGTGGTTTCTAAAACCAAAAGTGTGATTAAACCAGAGTTTAAGGCTGTACTCTTTTAAAAATGTTTAACTTCATTAAAAGCGTTAAGTATAGAACATCTGGGATCCCAAAATAAGGTTTGAAAACTAATTACATCTTGAAATAAGGTTACAGTTGAGAAATCATAAAATCATAGATTATTACAGCCATATTCGAATAAACCCCCAACCAAAGCAGTCGGGCAGGCCAAACACGTACGCGTCGCTTCACGCTCTCCGTACTAATGGTTGGTTGACTCAGTCCTTGCTTCTACCTGCCACACGGAGCACCCATGAGCCGAAGCCCAGCAAGAAAACCCAAATAATACATAACATATGCAAATAATATCACTGGCATAACTCACTGATAAATAGGAAATCATCAATTAAACAAACACGGCCATGCCGCCCCAGAGGCCTTACCAAAGCTTGGGGTCTCGGTTCTCACCGCGAGGATAACTCATGTATCCCTTGGGTCCCACCCTGAATATAAGCATCCCATGTGCTGAGTGTTACTTTCGGCCCCACGGCCGTACCCGGCCTACGCCGCACTCGGCCCTTGCCGTTCATTTCATTATAATCACACATATAGTACATTCGAAATAATCATTCACACACATCATGATTCATTTAAGGTTAAACATTTGCACATAATACAATCTAGGGCAATGCCCTGCAATCACACAGTGGGGCCATGCCCTAATCTCGGGTGTTACGGTTTTCTTACCTGTATTCCGAGCCTCCTGATGCACTAAAGCCGCGAGCACGGTCCTCTAGCACGAGCCTCACCAACAACCTAGTCACAACACACATGAAACATCCCTCAATACTAATCAACCAAAAACCACTTCCCGGGACCAATCCCGCACTCTCGGGACCTCTAAAACCTTAAAACAACACCCCGGAGACATCCCCCGAACCCCCAGAGCGAAGGCCTAAAATTGCCAAAAATGTCAACCTGAAATTTGCCTTGTGCCGCGGCACCCATCAGTCAGGGACTCCCTCGCCGCGGCACGAAAAACCTGTGTCGCGGCACGCCTTCGCAGACCCAGAATTCTGGGTTTTTCCCTGCACTATCTCCGAGCTAAAACCTTCCAAAATCATACCAAACCAATACCCAAACCCCAAAATCAATTTAAGACTTCAAATGGACCATCTAACAACCCATAAACACTAGATTCAAGCTCAAAACACAAACATAACCAACAATCCACCCTTAGATTGCAAAAATCAGCAACTTCAAAACTCAAACTTTAAAAACTTAACTCAAGCTTTAAGTTTCACAAATCTAAACATAATCAAACTTAAATATGCATAAATCCTTACCTTAAGTAGAGAATCGCATCCTAAGCTCCCTTGATTCATCTCCTAAGTCTCCAAATTTCAGCTCCTTCACTTCTCTTCTTCTTCTTCTTCTTCTCATTGCCCTAACTTTCCTTCTCTTTATTTCTAACAAAACCAATCCATGACCAAAATGACTAAGCCCCCAAACCGTGTACCCCATATAACCCAGCTGTCATTTATCTAATTCCCAACCAAATGACCATTTTGCCCCTCCTTGCCTATCCTTTCCCAACTAAACCTCAAGGGCACATAAGTCCTTTCATTTCTATTTCCTATCTACCATTTTCTTTCTAAAACTTGTTACTCTCAGCAGTAACAAATGGTTACCCAAGTTACTAAATCTCCAATAACCATTACCCGCTAAATCTCAACTTAACCATAAATATCCCGAGGTACCCCTAGGCTCCTCCCGAGCCGGGTATAGAAATCCCGTTGTGACTCTTAAGTTAACTAGCTCTCTAGGACCGTCTCGGCACGTGCATCACAATAATAAAACCACACCCGCGCGGTACAATTCACAGAATACAATTATCACATATCAACACAGTTATGCCCAACATGGCCAAAATTACAATTAAGCCCTTCTAACACGATCCGGGCCTACATGCATACTAGTAAACATAGCCATGCATCTCAGTTAAACAAATAGCCAAATAACATGCTTTAAATCATAATCATGCGTTTAACTCATAAAATCACCCATAAATCCCAACCTGCCCTCCTGGCACACTAATCAAGGCCCTTAAGCCTTATTAGCGAATTTGGGTCGTTACAGTATGGTTGAATAATGGATCGTTAATTATATGGTGCTATTGGGTTAGGATTTTATTGTTTTTTTTCTAGATCTTGTGTAAGCCATAAATGGCATAGGTTTTTTGTATTTTTTTTATAAAATATTCTTTACACAAACATGAGGAGGAACCTGAGCCATGCACCTAAGAGGCACATGGCCCGAGCCCCTGCTCACCCTCGCGCACACCTAGGCCCAAGCCTCCACCTACTGCTGCGCGCACCAGACACATCCCAGCCCCGTGGCTCCTTGCGTGCAGACCTATGGCTCCCAGCATGCACCCAGCACCCATGCGCGCACGCACCTGTCTGCCTCCGCGTGCGCCAGGCCCCTGGTCGAGCCCTTGCACGCCAGTCTGCTACCCACACGAGCCCTTGGCTCCTTGTGCCGCTGGCCCTAGGGCACCATTTTGGTGCCAAAAACCTTAATTCCTTAGTTTTTATAAAATATCTTTTATTTAATTAATTTTTAAATGATTTGAATTTAAATGTTTAATTTTTTTTATTTTATTTTATTAGAAAATAAAATATCTTTTAGTTGGTTAAGATATTTTAATCTTAAGTTTAAATAATTATTTGAATTAGATTCTTTAATTATTTAAATTCAACTAAATTAAAAAGATGACAAAAATGGTTATTTAATTAAAAGTTAGTTTTAATTAAATAAATTAATTGGAAAATTTGTTTCTAATTAATAAGTTGTGAAAAACAAAGTTCCTAAAGATGAGCAAGAAAGCCTAAAGGAGAGGAGGAGCATTCTTGGAGAGTCTTGAAAGCTACATAGGCTTAGATTGCAATTTTATTTCTAATTTTTTCAAAGGGTTGTAAATTTTAGAAATACCCATTAGTACTTGGTTCATCATTTATTGTTTATTTATTTAAATAAATTTTTATTGATGTTTGATTGATAACATGATCATGCATTAGTCAATTAGATGTCATTCATGAAACCCCACACAGTTTCTCATTAATCATGCATCTTTTAGAAACATGATTATCTAGGATTGTCCTTTTTGTTTATATGGATTGTTTTTAGTGAAATCAATTTCATGTAAACTACTAAGTATTAAATTAGTTAAAACTTGGTAACTCATACCATATGTAGCGTCTTAGAATTTACTTAGCTAGCTAGATCGTAGTAGTAGTAGTTTAGCAGCATAGTAGTAGCTTGTAGTAGTTTAGTTCTCGTGGATATTGGTTCAATCATAGAGATAGTTATAGATTTTATAAGTTTAACCTAGAGTTTAGAAATATTAATTATAACATAAGGTTTGATTAATATTAATGGTCATAGAAATATTATTCATTATAACCTAAGGTTTAGATAGAATTTAAGAGCATGACACTTGTCGCAATCATGTTTATTTGAGAATTTAAGCATTTTAAGTAAATAATTTAGTAAAAGAAGAATCTAGAAGCTCTAGAACCTTCCAACACTACTAGAATCACGTTTTACTCAGTCAAAGCTGTTTAATCAATTTCAAATATGTTGAAAAAGTGTAAATACGTGTTTGATATATCAACGTATGCTGATATATCGCAGCTATAGGGGCTGATATATCACCTACAAAGATACGGAAAACACGTCGACTTCGCACGACTGAAACCACGAAGGCTCGAGAACATAGGGGAGGCAATATATCGCCTATAGGGGGCAATATATCGGCCCCACCCTTGCATTTTTGAACTCTGTGGAATCCGAGTTTAAAACATCCCTTAACTTCTTGGACTTGCCTCTGAATGTTTTTGACCGAGTTTTGGGCATCTGTTGAACGAAAATTCAAATCTTTTTCATTTTATATTCATTTATTTATTCATTCTAAAAGGGGTTAGTTTCACTCCTTGAACTATAGAAATAAGACCTAGTACTCAGCCATTTTCTTCATTCTTCAAGCATTCTTCAGAGCCTCCAAGCTGCTAAGGTTACTATAGAGAGAAACACTTGGGTTTTGGGATAAAAGATTTGTCATTATAAGCTTTTCTAAACAGTTGGGAAGTAAGATAGAGTGTTATTTAGCTATGGAGGTGTAGATCGGGTTCTAGTTCAACCGAGGTATTCTTATCCTCAAGTTCAGTTCTTCATAGTTCTGTAGTTTTCCTTGTTTTCTTTCAGATCCTAACTCTTGTTTATGATTCTTGGTTAGGTGTTTAAGTTCTTTGAAACTTAAGGTTTTCAGTAAGTTTTCACTTTGATGGTTTAGTTCTCTTTTCATCTTTTTTTTTTCCTTAGAATCTCACAATTCTTACTGTTTGTTTTAGGAGTGTTCCAAAAACCGGGATATACTA
This sequence comes from Humulus lupulus, assembly GCF_963169125.1. Classification (NCBI taxonomy): domain Eukaryota; kingdom Viridiplantae; phylum Streptophyta; class Magnoliopsida; order Rosales; family Cannabaceae; genus Humulus; species Humulus lupulus. Next base: position 98,450,358 of record NC_084795.1, on the reverse strand, counting down.
TAAATGTGTTGATATGTTTATGTTATGATATGATATATGTTATAGTCCTTGGGCATATGACTTTCATAGATAGCAAGCCCCAAGAATTTATGTTATAGTCGCTTGGCCATATAACTTACTTAGATAGCAAGCCCCAAGAATTTTTATCATTTTCATGGTTTGGAGTGATGACTTACCCTACCTCGATTAGTAGACAGAGGACCTAGATGGGTTATCATATACTATAGTTGTGATCTAACCTACCTAGATTAGTAGACAGAGGACCTAGATGGTTTTATCACATACCATGTTAATGAGTTAATGGCCATTGATATTGTAGTCCTATATGATATACGTTTTTATCGTCATGTGTTTTATAGTATATGTTTATGATATAGTCTTATGTTTATGATTTATGATATATGTTGTTAGTAGATTTTCCTTGCTGGGCATTAGGCTCATTCCTTTATTTTTAGAATGATGCAGGAAAATGAATATGGAAGGCGGGAAGGATTCGTGGCAGCTTGGCATGTGTGTTAAGGATGAATGGATTGAATGGACTACTAGAAGATCGAGGATGATGTTGTTTAAAGTTTTTTCAATAATGTTTTTATGTATTTTTGCACTTAGTTTTTACAATTGATTTAAGTTTATGTTTTATGTTTTTATGTACTAAACAATGGGTACCCGTGCCGTATTTTATATTTCATACTTTACTTTGAATTTGGCATAATATTTTGGGTTTTAAATAATGTTATGTTATTTCTTATATATTTATCCCAAACTAATAGTTATGCATAGTAGTTTTTAATGGTCCAAGGTCTTAGAAATAGTCGAGGCATTACAGTTTGTATCAGAGCAACAGTTCTTATGCATGAAGTTCTCCTTGATGCACACGCACAATCTTCGAATCTAACTGCCAATGTAAGTGTTTATGTTTTTTATGTTTATGTTTATGTTTATAGCTAACATTTTAGCCATTATGTTTTCAGTTAAGAATGGATGGAACCTTGACCTATCAGGATATCCGAGCAAGGCACTGAAAAGGATTAGAGAGCCAAGGAATACAGTAGGAGTGTTAGAAAGAATCACTCAGAGATTAATCTTATTCCACAAGGAGATATTTCATCTTCAGACTACTAAGAAAATTATGATGAGAGGTACGGAGCAATATGTCCTAGTAATTAGGTTTTTTAAAGATTTTCCTTCTGTAATTTCAACATTAGAAGAAATATGCGAGACTATAGATGATGATGATGATTTACCAGTAGCTATGAGATATTATTTTCTCATACTTAGGTTCACCTCTAAGTTGAATTTCAATTCACTAATGAGCAAAATCATAGAATCTTTATGAATCTTCCCCGAGGTAATTTTGAGGCTCAAGATAATGATGATATTTTAGATGAAGGGTCAGATGTAGAAGATCTTGATTTTTAGATTTGCCCTAGTTATTATAGTTTATTTATTGTCTTTATTTATTTATTTTTCATTTATGATTGTACTTAGTGAAAACCTTTTTCCAAATGAATATTATTGTTATTTTTGAATGACATGTATGAGTTTGATTTTGTTACAATCATAATAAATTTAAATAAATATATGATGACTGAGTTCGGTGACGGTGGATACAAATCAATGGACCGGGTTCTATATTGTAAGTTTAAGGGGCCATAGTAGTGGGAGCGATTTGACTGATCCCAGCCCTCCCTCAATATGGTTAACTTTGGAAGAGCAACGAGTTTCGAGCCTGAGAATTAAGTCATATAGGATGATTAGAAACAGAATTAGAAAATAATAAAGATGGCTGATTTTCTAAGTATAGAAACAAACCCTAATTATATAAAAGGCTTACATAATTCTTCATAAGAAATCATAACTAATAGGTCTGAGTTATGTTTGGTTAGACTAAGTCTTGCCTTAGAGCATGTTTTTCTCGACTATTAGAACTTTGATGAAGATGTCGCTTATAAGATTTGCACGCACAGCCGGCAATGCCTCCAACGCTGCCAATGAGACTAACGAAACCCCTCCAGTTCGAAGAAGGGGAACACGTGCTACCAATGCTGCTGCTAACAGAAGTGCACCGCCTCCGATTGACAGCACTGCTGAGATTGTCCGACTACGGCAACAAGTAGAAGTGCTACTGTAGCAACAACAACAACAGGCTTAGCCGCAACCTCTGCCTCAGCCACAACTGTGACCTCAGCAAATGGCTCAAGCATCCCAACAAGTAGGTCGTTATGGGGGTTAGCCAATGGCGAACTATGCGCCCGACCCAGCTAAGTACATAGAGCTAGTCTACAAGCGGTTTTGTAAGTAACACGCTCCAAAATTTGAAGGGACAATTAACCCCTTCGAGGTGGAAGAATGGCTCAAGAATGTAGAGCCAATCCTAGCACACATGAATCTCGTCAACGCGGACCGCATATCCTTTGTTTCATCTCTTCTGAAGAAGGATGCCAGAGTCTGGTGGGATTTAGTACAGCAGACTCACGATGTTACCACCATGAAATGGACTAGATTTGTGGAGCTTTTTCACAAGAAATATTACAACTCGGCAGTCATCGCTACGAGGGTAGAAGAGTTCACCAGTCTGAATTAGGGCAACTTAACGGTAGACGAGTATGCTCGAAAATTCGATCAACTAGCCAAATTTGCACCAGAGTTGGTCCTAACCGACTTTTTGAGGGTCACCAAGTTCGTTAGAGGACTTAGACCAAAGATTGTGTTAGGATTCAAGCTAGCAAATCCTGGAACCACTTCTTACGTCGATGCTCTAGAAATGGTGATGGAGGTGGAAAGGCTTCAGATGAATGTTAGTAAGGAGGAGGCTAGCAAGCCTAAACCTAAACAGCATAATCAACCTCAGAATGGTCAGAACCACAAAAACAACCAACAACATAGCAACAATAATGAATCGAAGAGAAGGCATCCTGACAATAAGCAATCTGACAATGACAAAAGAGCACGAACAAGCAATGGTGCCAATAGGTCAGGTTATGTAGAATACCCTCGGCGCTCCAAATGCCAAAAGAAACATCTTCATGAGTGTCATGTAAACTCTAGAGGATGTTACAATTGTGGTCAAGAAGGTCATAGGAAGAGGGAATGTCCACAATGCAAGCTAGGAGAGAAAAAGGACAACAAGATGGTTCCAACCAGAGTCTTTGCCTTGACCCAGGGAGAAGGTGAAGCTAGTAACAAAGTGGTCACAGGTTAGATTCCTATCCTCAATAATATATGTTTAGTATTATTTGATTTGGGAGCAACACACTCATATATCTCGTTAGGAATGATAGAGAAATTAGACAAACCTTGTGAAATATTTAGAACTAGGTTTGTGACTGAATTACCTTCGTGCGAAGTAGTCTTATCATCACGGATAGTACAAGGCGTACCGATCAAAATCGAGGATGTAGAACTAGAAGGATACCTGATAGAGCTTGAGATCAAAGACTTCAACATAATACTGGGCATGGATTGGCTAGCAAGGCATGGCACAATCATCGACTGAAGACGTAAGCAAGTGACGTTCGAGACTCTTGACGGTCAGAAACTATGTTTTATGGGAAAAGTTTCAAGACTACAGACACCTCTTATTTCATCTCTCAAAAATTAGAGGATGATAGAGAAAGGATGTCACACATTCTTAGCTAGCGTCACGGATGTGGTAAAGGAAACACCACTAAAGGTTGGAGACGTCTGCATCATAAAAGAATTCCCAGAAGTATTTCCTGACAACTTACTAGGGTTACCGCCGACTCATAAATTGACTTCACAATCGAACTAGTACCAGGAACCGAGCCTATCTCAAAGGCACCATATCAGATGGAACCTACCGAACTCAAGGAGTTGAAGACGCAGCTACAAGAACTCCTGGTCTTGGGTTTCATTAGACGAAGCCATTCGCCATGGAGAGCCTCAATTATATTTGTGAGAAGAAGAAAGGAAGCATGCGGATGTGTATAGATTACCGCGAGCTGAATAAAGTGACAATTAAGAATAAGTATTTGTTACCCCGGATCAACGACTTGTTTGATCAACTCCGAGGAGCGACTGTGTTTTCAAAGATTGATCTACGGTTCGGGTATCACCAGTTCAAGTTACGGGAAGAGGATATCCCCAAGACATATTTTAGAACTTGATATGGACATTACAAGTTTTTAGTCATGTCTTTTGGTCTTACCAACGCTCTAGCCGCATTTATGGATCTAATGAATTGGGTCTTTAAGGATTACTTGGACAAATTCGTCGTAGTGTTCATCATCGATATTTTGGTGTACTCCAAGGACGAAGTCGAGCACGAGGAAAATTTAAGAATGACCATGCTGCGACTAAAGGAGCATAAACTTTATGCCAAGTTCAAGAAATGTGAATTTGGCTTTTGCAAGTAGCGTTTGTCGGCCACATAGTATCCAAAGATGGAATTGTTGTAGACCCAGCTAAGGTAGAGGCTATGAAGGATTGGCCAAGACCTAAGAATGCGTTGGAGGTTAGAAGTTTTCTCGGGCTAGCAGGCTATTATCGGAGGTTTGTAGAAGGATTTTCTAAGATAGCCACCCCGCTTACCAACCTGACCCAGAAACAGCAGAAGTTCAACTGGATGGATAGATGTGAAGAAAGCTTCCAGTTGCTTAAGGATATGTTATGCTTAGCACCAGTACTTTGTGTACCGACACCCAACGACAAGTTTGTGCATCGAAGCAAGGTTTGGGTTGTGTGCTAATGCAGAATAACAAAGTGATTGCCTACACCTAGGAATACGAGCAGCGCTATCCAACGCGTGATATGGAGTTGGCAGCAGTGGTCTTCGCATTGAAAATCTGGCGCTACTATCTTTATGGAGAACGGTGTGAGATTTATACGGACCATAAGAGCTTAAAGTATTTCTTCACACAAAAAGAGCTTAACATGAGGCAGCGCAGGTGGTTAGAACTAGTAAAGGATTATGACTATGAAATCCTATACCACCCAGGAAAAGCAAACGTAGTTGCTGATGTGCTAAGCAGAAAGAGTTACAGAAAACTAGCAGCAATATCCGGAATAGAAAAGCCACTTAGCAAGAGCTGATCAATACCAGAATAGAAGTAGTAATTGGTAAACTGGCTAACTTGTCCATCTAGTTAAGTCTGTTAGAAGATATATGGATCGAGCAAGGGCACGATGACACATTAATGGCACATATGGATGCGGTCAAAGAAGGCAAGGCCACAGATTTCTCTATATCAGGACAGGGGTTCTTGAGATATAAGGACTGGGTATGCGTGCCAAATGACTATGGAATTAAGATGAAGATTTTAGAAGAAGCACGCAGTACTCCATACTCAGTTCACCCAGGGTCGATCAAGATGACTCACTACCTTAAGGCATTATATTGGTGGCCAGGAATGAAGAATGACGTAGTAGATTATGTGTCTAAATTCTTAGTATGCCAACAAGTGAAAGCATAACATCAGCAGCCTACAGGCTTATTGCAACCACTTAGTATCCCAGAATGGAAGTGGGAAGACATAGCCATGGACTTCATGACAGGACTGCCATGAACAAATAAGCAGCACGACTCGGCTTGGGTAGTAGTAGATAGACTAACCAAGTCAGCTCATTTCCTACCTGTAAAGACTACGTACACTGTCGACCAGTACGAAGACATCTATGTTCAAGAGATAGTACGAGTGCATGGAATCCCTAAGACCATAGTATCCGATAGAGGATCAATGTTTACATCGATATTTTGGGGAAGCTTGCACCCAGCCATGGGTACCATGTTAAGCCTTAGTACGAAATTTTATCCTCAGACTGATGGTTAGTCCGAGCATACCATATAGATTTTAGAAGATATGTTGCAGGGTTGTGTACTAGACATTGGGCGATCATAGAGTAAGTATTTTCCGTTTATAGAATTCTCCTACAACAATTGCTACCAGTCAATAATCAGGATGGCACCATATGAGTTACTTTATGGAAGAAGTTGTCGATCGTTGTTACATTGGGACGAGGTAGGAGAAAGACAACTTCTTCGACCTGAAGCTATTACAGAGGCTCAGGATGCAGTGACGCTGATCAGAAAGTGTATGCTCACTGCTCAGAGCAGACAGAAAAGTTATGCGGATGCCAAGCGGCATGATGTGGAATTCAAAGTCGGAGATCAAGTCTTTTTAAAGATATCTCCTATGAAAGGTGTGAAGCAGTTTGGGAAGAAAGGCAAACTTAGTCCCCAGTTTATAGGTTCTTTTGAGATATTGGACAAGGTGGGAATAGTGGCATATAGATTAGCCCTACCACCAGCTCTAGCAGATAGTCACAACGTATTTCACATCTCGATGTTGCGTAGATATGTGTCAGACCCATCTCACGTCCTCAAGTATGATACAATAGCACCCCATAAAGACTTGAGTTACGAGGAACGACCGGTTAGCATCCTAGATAGAGGGATGAAGGAATTACGGTCTAAGAGTATTCCAATAGTCAAAGTCCTATGGAGTAATAGTTTAGAACGCGAGGCAACGTGGGAGATGGAGGAAGACATCCTAGCACGGTATCAGGAATTGTTTGGTAAGTAAATTTCGGGGACAAAATTCTTTTAAGTAGGGGAGAATTGTAGCATCTCAAAATTTACTTAGCTTGCTAGCTAGATAGTAGTAGTAGTAGTATAGTAGTAGCTTGTAGTAGTTCAGTTCTCGTGGATATTGGTTCAAGCCGGAACTTAGTTGGACACTCGTAGAAATAGTTATAGATTTTATAAGTTTAACCTGTAGTTTAGAAATGTTAATTATAACATAAGGTTTGATTAATATTGTTGGTCATAGAAATATTATTCATTATAACCTAAGGTTTAGATAGAATTTAAGAGCATGACACTTGTCGCAATCATGTTTATTTGAGGATTTAAGCATTTTAAGTAAATAGTTTAGTAAAAGAAGAATATAGAAGCTCTAGAACCTTCCAGCACCTGCTAGAATCATATTTTACTCAATCAAAGTTGTTTAATCAATTTCAAATACATTGAATATGTGCAAATACATGTTTGATATATCAACGTATGCCGATATATCGCAGCTATAGGGGCTGATATATAACCTTCGAAAGATACGAAAAACACGTCTACTTCGCACGAAAACCACGAAGACTCGGGAATATAGGGGAGGCGATATATCGCCTATAGGGGGCGATATATCGGCCCCGCCCTTGCATTTTTGAACTCCGTGGAATCCGAGCTTAAAACATCCCTTAACCTCTTGGACTTACCTCTTAAATTTTTTGACCGAGTTCTGGGCATCTGTTGAAGGAAAAATTCAAATCTTTTTCATTCTATAGTCATTTATTTATTCATTCTAAAAGGGGTTAATTTCACTCCTTGAACAATATAAATAGGACCTAGTACTCAGCCATTTTCTTCATTCTTCAAGCATTCTTCAAAGCCTCGAAGCTACTAAGGTTACTATAGAGAGAAACACTTGGGTTTTGGGATAAAAGCTTTGTCATTATAAGCTTTTCTAAACACTTGGGAAGTAAGATAGAGTGTTATTTCAGTATCGAGGTGTAGATCGGGTTCAACCAAGGTATTCTTATCCTCAAGTTCAGTTCTTTATAGTTGTTTAGTTTTCCTTGTTTTCTTTCAGATCCTGAATCTTGTTTATGATTCTTGGTTACCTGTTTAAGTTCTTTGAAACTTAAGGTTTTCGGTAAGTTTTCACATTGATGGTTTAGTTCTCTTTTCATCTTCTTTTTTCCTTAGAAACTCACAATTCTTACTGTTGGTTTTAGGAGTGTTCCAAATCCCGTTCTTGTCTCCATATCCCGATTATCGGTACAGAAAATAGGATAGATTATATGTATTGATATGTTTATGTTATGATATAATATATGTTTTAGTCCTTGGGCATATGACTTTCTTAGATAGCAAGCCCCAAGAATTTATGTTATAGTCGCTTGGGCATATGACTTGCTTAGATAGCAAGCCCCAAGAATTTTTATCATTTTAATGGTTTAGAGTTATGATTTACCCTACCTCGATTAGTAGACAGAGGACCTAGATGGGTTATCATATACTATAGTTGTGATCTAACCTACCTCGATTAGTAGACAGAGGACCTAGATGGTTTTATCACATACCATGTTAATGAGTTAATGGCCATTGATATTGTAGTCTTATATGATATACGTTTTTATAGTCATGTGTTTTATAGTATATGTTTATGATATAGTCTTATGTTTATGATTTATGATATATGTTGTTAGTAGATTTTCCTTGCTGGGCATTAGGCTCATTCCTTTCTTTTTAGAATGATGCAGGAAAATGAATATGGAAGGCGGGAAGGATTCGTGGCAGCTTGGCATGTGTGTTAAGGATGAATGGATTGAATGAACTACTAGAAGATCGAGGATGATGTTGTTTAAATTCTTTTAAATAATGTTTTTATGTATTTCCGCACTTAGTTTTTACAATTGATTTAAGTTTATGTTTTATGTTTTTATGTACTAAACAATGGGTACCCGTACCGTATTTTATATTTCATACTTTACTTTGAATTTGGCATAATATTTTGGGTTTTAAATAAAGTTATGTTATTTCTTATGTATTTATCCCAAACTAATAGTTATGTATAGTAGTTTTTAATGGTCTGAGGTCTTAGAAATAGTCGGGGCATAGTCTTTTATAGGCCTTTAAGATAACCAACTTTATGTAAAAATACGTTTTAGTAAAGTTAGATGAATGTAATGGGTAATTAATAGAATTTTTTATAATTATGTTTTTTTTAATTAATTACATTCATAGGGTTATTAATAAACTAGTAATTAATTTGGAATAAATTGATTAGTTTAATAAATCACATTTAATCTAAAATAGTAAGTGGGAGAAGGTGAACATCTCAATGTGACATATGGTCTCCATTATTAGTACAACACCGTCAGATATGAATAGGGCCTTGAGGCGACTTTGTTTCTGTCCCCCTAAGGAAGGTTTCTAGATATATCAATACCAAGGTTGACTTCTTATGAAGATAGGAGGAAGTGATGTATTTTAGGCTTGACCGACCCTAAGGCGGCACTCTCTAAGTTAAGTCATGAAATCTGAAATAATGGGTTACACTTACAAAGATGTAATTATGCTTTTGCGGTGGATGATTGCATCTTGACCAAACCAGCAGTACTTTATATTTAAAAGAGAAAATAAAGAGTTATTTTAAGTTTTAAATTATAAAGATAAGATTGTCTTATAAGCTATCTGAATTTAACTTGACCAACACTAAGGCGACACTTTATTTGTTGGGTAGTTTTATCTTGCAAAAGTAAATAATAATTTATGTGTTTTAATTGTTGCCTTCATGCATCATGTTTACTTTCCAAAACATTGATATATTTTTTTTTCAAATGATAATATTATTGTTTTTTATTTACTTCAGTAATGTCGAATGGTGGGAATCCAATAACCGCTTTACTATCATTGGAAAAACATAATGGAGATAATTTTATAAGATGGAAATCAAATCTAAATCTTATGTTAGTCTGTGAGAACCACAAATTTTTCCTAACTGGGGAATTTCCTGAAAAACCCACTGCCACTGCCCCGAAGAATGTTCGGGACAAGTATGATGCTTGGATTCAATCCAATAATAAGGCAAAGTGTTACAGGCTTGTGAGCATGAATGATGTTCTGAGAACAAAGCATGAACCATGGAAACTGCGTTTGAGATAATGGATTATCTGCAGGCCATGTTTGGGTAGCAATCTGGTCAAAGTAGACATAAGGCTACTAGAACCTACATGACTGCTAAGATGAAGAAAGGTATTTCTGTACGCGAACATGTTTTACACATGATTAATGTGATGCATGAAGCAGAAATACATGGGGCCATAATTGATGAGCATACACAATTAAGCATCATACTGGAATCGCTCACTCCTGCCTTTTTTGCGTTCATCACCAACTATATTATGAATAAGTTGGAGTTCAATATGTCCTAGCTGTTGAATGAACTGCAGACATTTGAGTCTCTTAACGAATCCATTACAAACGAGACTGGAGCAAATGTGGTAGAGGAGAAATCTTCAAACTCTGAGGAGAAATCCAATAAGAGAAAGAAGAACAATAATAAGGACAAAGGAAAAGGAAAAAAGTTCAATAAAGACATGAAGGCACCAAAAGCCATGAAGAACAAAATTGACAACAACTCCAAGAAGAAAGACCCAACAGAAATTTTTTTCCACTGTGGAGTCGAAGGTCACTGGAAGAGAAATTGCAAGAAGTATCTCTCTAAGCTAAAAATGAAAGGTAAATGTGATTTACTTGTACTTCAATCTTGTGTAGTTGAAGACGGTATGTCATCCTAAGTTTTAGATTCAGGAGCCACTAACCATGTTTGTTCTTCCATGCAGATACTTGAGTCATCAAGGCAGTTGGCAGATGGTGAGGTGACCATGCGAGTTGGAAGTGGAGTGCTCGTTTTAGCAAGAGCAAAGGGAACAATCCATTTAGATTTTGGGAACAATTATTAAGTTTTGAACAATGTTTATTTTATTCCTCGATTTTCTAGAAACCTAGTTTCTTTGTCTATGTTGCATGAATAATTTTTTGATATTTCCTTTTGTAATAATGCGATTTTTGTTTCAAAGAATGGTTTCAAAATATGTCAAGCAGAACATAATAATGGACTGTACGTGCTCAAACCAAATGAACGAACGTTCAATAATTCAGAATTATTTAAAGTAGATAAACTGCAAGGTAACAAAAGAAAAAAAGTTTCAAATGAGGATGACACATATCTTTGGCATCTTAGACTTGATCATATAGGTCTAGATAGGATAAACTGGTTAACAAAAGATGGACCTTTGAGAGAACTAATAGTTGGAACTCTTCCGGTTTATGAATCTTGTCTAGAAGGAAATATGACCAAACGTCATTTCTCAGCGAAAGGCAATAGATCCAAAGAACCTTTGGAGGAGGGTCATGTTCAACTCTGGGTCAACTGGATATCGACTCACGAGCTATCGTGGGTTGAATCAAACTAATCTAAAACTGGCAGCAACTTGGTTTAATTCTCTATAAAGGTTATCTTGGTCGGAATTGCCGGCTGCAACCCTCGATTTAGCTCGGTCTGAGTCAGGATGTTGCCCATCTTGAGGGACCTTTCTTTTGTGCACCAATTGTGTGACTTCTTCTTCCTCTTCGGTGTTTATAAGGGGGGAGGACCTCGAGCTCTAATGGCTAGTGTCTAATCCTTCCAGATTAGTTTGCAGGCCACCATGGTAGCGTCATTAACGACCATCCGAAACTCCTTCTCCCTGGCAGGAATACGAGACATCGTCTCATATTGACCTCCAAGAGTCTCTGATCTCCATGTTCTCTTTTCTATAGTTGGACAAAGTAACAATTCAATCATAATATGTTTAAACTTGGTAAAAAAGGAATTCAAATAAAAAACTCGAAGAGCTCAGAAAATTATGAGGACAGTTGAAATACCGATGGGTGTAGTTCTTGAGCCTGTTTAACATGAAGAATAGATACTTGTAGTCATTCAGGTGGCTGGGGAGGTCAATGACAGAGTTCGTATTGGGGAATCTGGTGTGGTAGTAGAAACCATCACCTCACCCCTTATGATCGAGGTTGGCTTTGAGGTAGAAGAAGTACATGATTTCGGTAGGGGTGGGGACTTCCCACTCGTGTTTCAAAAAAAAAATACTTCAGCCCCACCAAAAGCTGATATGAATTGGCGAGAAGCTAAAATGGAGCCAGTTCGACATAGTTCAAAAAATCCACGAAGTACTGGTGCAAAGAGAGAAAGGCATATGCGTGCAGATGCTCGTCACTCCAGGCCCTGAAGTCATCTTGAAGTGGGGTGCAACTCAACTCTCCTTCCAATGGAGGTTGAGCAACAAGGCCCTCGGACCCCAATTCGATCCCGTGGCTTAGAAAAATTTTATTCACCTTGCCATCACTTTTTATTCGAGATTTGATGCGCTTAGCCTCAAAGAAGGTGTTGGGGTCAGCTACATCTCCCTATCCACTACCTAGCCGAAATGGGGAATAGGGATCTCAGACGCAATCTGATTGTCCTTACTCTTGCTTTGAGAGGAGGAACTCACAACTTACTTCTTCTGATGTCCCATGATCTAGCTCTCCTTATGACAAAGTGACCTATTAGAGGCGTCCTAAGACAAAACTTTGCTATGGCGATAAAGGTACGACGACCCGAGGGTTTGAATTTGATTTATTCAACCTAAAATATATACACGAGCTAAGATATCTCCTAGCAACAATGCGTGTGTCCATGCGCATTTAGTAGCCACGCGCTATAAACTCAGGAAATTTCCTTATACTTCGAGATTCACATGTCAGACCCAATACCTTTTTGAAGGCGGTTTAGTGCAAAACCGCACGGGGAATCGTTAACCTTAATCTGCCCAAAACTAAACCTAAAACCCCTCAAATTTCTATGCATACATAGGAAACCCTCTTTCGAAACCCAGAAAATTACCCACTTTTTACGCACATTATTTCTAACCAAACCTAGTATTGTTGTTTTGGCCTATCAAAAACCCATATTAAACTCGAACATGGGTAAAGTAAGAAACTATATTAGAAAATTTCGTAAAACTTATAGAAAAATAAGAGGGAGAAATTTAAACTGGGCATAGAAATACTTATAGGTTAGATGTTTGATCGAGGGAAGTAATGATAGCCCCAAAGATAATAGCCTGAGAGCTTCTAAAGAATAGGAGAATGCTGAAGGTTTTTGAAAGTGCTCTGAGAAGAAAAGGGATTTTTTTTTAATGTAAATGTGGTGAGGTTCATGTCTGTTTCCCCTATTTATATGTACACTTCGAGAACCAATCTGGGCCACTCAATTAGGTCAGTTCGAGATCCAAAGACCAAGATTAAATAACCCATACAGTGGTAAAAAGTTGACAGGACAGTTGTCATAGTACTTGAAGCTCGAGTAGGAACCTATCATAGACGGACACATGTTTAACACTCGAGTAGTGGGTGGGCACGGTTTCACATAACAAAAGCCTAAAAGCTCCTACTGTGCGTGTCAGAGGATACGTCATCCACGAGGAGGAGCTTGGGGGAAAATGTTGTACCCCAAAATAAACACAAACTGAATCACTTAGTTCAGGGTACAGGTGGCAGATAAGCGCATGGAGAAAGCGAACAGGAAAAACATCAAGCTAACTCTGGTGTGAGTATTTCGAGTCAAACTTGGCAGTACGACAACTAGATAATCTCTAGGTCGCCTATTGCTCCAATAACCTAGTTGAGATGCGTGATGGCTAGATTGCCTACTGGATACTCTGAACAGAGGCCCATGTCAAGTTCCATTAGCTCTTCGACATCCAGATTGAGGGAAGTTTTCAACTCACAGAAGCCTGATCATGAAACACAATGAAGGATCCCAAAAGACTTAGAGATCCCTTATATGCTCATTAATTCCTAGATTTTATTACACATTCATTACCCGAGATAACTGATGTAAATTCCTTAGGCAATCATATTCCTATGTAAATGGGAGATTATTCTGATTGATTATTTACCATATTTTTGCACATGGTTACCCAAAGTTATCCAGGAAAACCCTCTATAAATATCAGGGGAATGGACAGAAAAAGGGGCTGCTTCTCGATATACAGAAACTCTGCTGAAATTGTAAGAAACTATTTCATCTAGAGCCTAAAAGAGATTAATAAGACTGTCTCGTGGACTAGGTCGATTTTAACCACTGAACAATGTTAAAGTGTGAGTGTTTGCGATATTGTTCATTTGATTAGTTACGGTTTAGAAAGATAGCACTATTATCTATGTTGTTAGATTTCTTAATCCACTGTTGGTGAAAAACTGCGTTAAAAAATAGCAGTACCCTACACATGATCTAGAATTAGCAGCGGTGGTCTTTGCCTTGAAGGTATGGTGGCACTACCTTTTATGGGGAAAATTGTGAGATATACACTGACCACAAGAGCTTGAAGTATTTCTTTACTCAGAGAGATCTTAATATTAGACATAGGCGTTTCCTGGAGCTGGTGAAAGATTATGATTGTGAGATTCTTTATCACCCAGGGAAAGCCAAAGTGGTGGCCGATGCCTTGAGCCGAAGAGGTCCGGTGAAATGTTCTGTGTTTCAGGTACCTTGAAACGACTCGGGTCAGGATTTTTTTTCCTCGAGTTAAGAATATTTTTTTAAATAATATTATATTTGTTTGGAATTTATTTCCATGAGTTATTGCTAACCAAATTATGAATTTTGTGTTTAAAAGTCAAGATAAGGCTTTCGATCTTAGACCGACACAAAAACCTTGATCGGGTAAAAATCTCAGAAAATCAAATGAAAAACTATGTAAAATATATTTTGGGCATAAAATACATTCATAAAAATTAAATTTTGGTCAAAAATAATAAAACTAAGGGAAAATGGAAATTTTAGGGCATTTTGTGTTAAATGCTTAATTTTACTGAAATGGGGAATTTTATTCCATGAATGGACCTTAGGTTAAATTTTATTGTGTTATTAATTAAATTAAATGTGAGAGACATTTAATTTAATTATTATGTGTTTAAAACTTAATAAGAGTGAAAAAAGTTATAGGAAGTCAAATTGGATTTTTCTTCTTGGGAAATATTTATTAACCTTTATAAAAAAAAAAAGAATATGATCACATATATAATATATGTGGTGGTCGGCCATGTGAATTATTTAATGGGGTTGACCAAATGTTTTTTTTAGTTTAATCCCAATTTAAATATAAGGGTTAAGGCATCAAGTGGATGGTAAAAAAAAACACTCAAGTGTTTAGATATTTTCTTAAGTTGATATGCTCTTCTAACCTTCCCCAACCGACCCCACTCTCTCTCACTTTCACTATCATCTTTTTGAAAACTCTCTCAAGTTTTCTCTCCATCTTCAACCTCAAGAACACTAAGGAGGCTTGGAAGCATTTAAGCTTTGGTCTAGGAAGGGTTTTCCCTAAGGTAAAATTTCAATAAACTAGACTTTTGTAAAGTTTTAACCATAGATTTTCAAATAGCTAATTATCTATATTGTTGGGGGGAGTTGGTTAAGGTTTTGAAAGGATTTTTAAGGAGCCAAAGCTAATAGGAAGATCCAAACTTTAAGTAAGAACAACAAAGAGGTAAAAAGTTTACTTTTTATGGTTGTTATTGTATGGTTTTTAGTTTTAAGCATTATTTTGTATAGTTAATGCTTAAAGTTTCTTATTGGTAATGTAATAAGGTTATGGTTGTTGTTTTATAATTTTTATGATGCTTGTATGTTGATTTTTTAAAAAAGGGACCAAAACCCCCAAGGGTTTTGTTAGAAACCTTAAACCAAAATACATGTGTTGAGCTGTGACTTCCAAGGGGTCAAGCATCCACTATATATTGATTTTGTAAAATTTAAGTGTACATTGATGTTGTTGAGATTGACTACATAAAATTGAGCTTTTGAAACACTCAAAAATATTTAAAAATTAGTGAGTATGCTATTTCAAAGTTTGGGTAAAAAACTGTTTTTTCGTATTCTTAATTTCGGGACCAAGTTTGGACAGCTACTGTATAGAGCAAATGAACCCAGTTTTTTCTAAACTTTGGTGAAAATATTATTGGCATAACCTAGTATTCCATTGTAAAATTTGGTAAGAAAATACTAAACGGTTTGAAAGTTATTAAGTGTCAACTTTTGGAAAAAATAAGGACTTTAAAATAAGGTCATTTTTACCTCATTGTTGGAAAATAATTTCACCAATAAAAAATGCTCCTTTTGACCTAAGATTTTACAAAGACCTAAAAGGTATACCAAAAATAAAATTGGGAAATTTTGGTAACAATTGGATAAGTAAATTTCATGTTATGAACTAACAAAGTATGTAGTTAAAAATGTGAAAAATATGGTTTTCATACTTAGTGCAAAAATGAGATTTTGGAACTTAAGGTAAAAAGTAAAATTTTGCTTATTGCAAGATAAAAACTTAGCAAGTCTTGAAAATATATTTTGACCTAAAATACCACTTTGAGTTTAGTGGGAATTATTTTTATTAAAGAATTTTTATTCTTTCTAAAAATAAAAAAATTCATTTATGAATAAGTTAATAAATTAAAAGAGGATTTAAAACCCTACATTTTGAGAAAATAATAAAGTGAATTATTTTTCTAGTAAGTAAACTTGATTAATTGACTTCAGAAAATTAACTAGTCAAGATGGGAAATTTTTAACGGTTTTCCTAATTAAGACAAATTAGACAATTTTCTTAAAACGGTTTTTAGAGATTAAAACCTTAAGAAAAATAAAAGGAAAATTAAGTGTTTATTTTCTTCAAATATAATTAAGGAATTTAATTAGTATTTTCTGGATATAATACCGACTAAAATCTTTCATATATTTAACCGACTTGTTGAAAGTACGGGTTAACAGCGATGCATTTAAATAATTAGATTTTTAGCAGATTGTGGGAAAATACTATTGTGATACCCGAGCCTAGGTATCGAGACCCTAGGATAGGTCTTCTCGAGACTTAGGGTTTAGCCTCAAATGTTTTTGTATGAATTTCCTTAATGGGTTTAAAACCAAATAAGGATGATTAATCCTTACAAATGATTTTTATTAAAATGACCAAACTGCCCAAAATAATGATAATGAATTATGAGTGCCATAATTAATCTGAGTATACTGTATAGATAACTACAATATTGGCTAGCGTAACTGGACTGAACATTGGAGGGTGAAATCCTGCTGAGTGCTAAGGACTCCAAGTAAGTCAACTTATATTGTGTAGCTGCAACATGAAACGACTATTGTATTGTATGTTAGTATAGGGACACATGCACATATACACATTGTCGTAGAAAGTTTATTAGAGACGTTAGTCTAGTGGGTGCTGATTTAGAAAATATGAACGGTAGATATCCGTCATATCCTAGACAGCTGATCCCCGTCACACTGCTTGATTTTATTATGTCCGGCTCATTACCACGACGAGTGGCCAAGAGGTGAGGATTTGCTGGTTAAACCTAGGGGCGCCAAAATAAATGTGACCTAGGGGGCCTCATGCTTACTTAATCAGTGAACGGTTAGAACCCGAGCAAGTGCTCTGATAAGTTATTCCCGGATAGCGGCCGTGAATATTGGCCATTAAGTGAGAGTGCCTAGAGATACTAGGGGTTTCCAAGTTTGAGTGAGGTTGAACACCCTAGGGGTAACTGCTCACCAGCACCACTGATTAACATAGAAGTCTCTGTAAACCCATGTAAATTCGATTACACTCTTGGATAAGTAGTGATGCCATATATAACTTGATGGCTACCCTTGTGAGGGATTTACTCTTGGATAAGTAGCAATGCCCTAGGTAACATGATAGTTACCCTTGATGAGGATGTTTATTGGCTAGATCTTAGTGTTGAGACTCGGTTCTCTCTTACAGATTAGTATTTATGCTGGAGGGCGTGTTATGCTCGAATTGTTGGAAATTGTCGAGCATTGGTCTGGAATTATATTGTGATATATTATATCTGCTTGCTCTGGGATTTTCTGAGTGCAGGGATATATATATATATTTGTTGATAAGATAGAGTTGTGATATAATATATCTGCTTGTTCTGGGATTTTCTGAGTGCAAGAATTTATCTGGTTATATGAAATAATTTTTCATTGGTTATCAGGTATGACCATAAGTTTGCCAGGACGCTTTGCGTTCTTGAAATTGATTGTGTAGGGTCTGGATGGATCCGAAAACCTAATTCTCTGCATGCTTTTGTTTTAAATTTGAACTTACTAAGCATTTTTGCTTACCTAGTTGTTTCCTGTTGTAGGTAAGAACAAGGGCAAGGCAGAGCAGTGAGCGCTGGAGTCTACCTTGCAAATGTACATGTGGACCGACCTTTTGGGATGCCGTTTTATTTTTGAAAATGTTGTGTATTTTTCCTAAACTAGGCTCACTCTACTCTTTATAAAATATGTTGTAATTAAATGTTAAGTATGGCCATACAACTTTTTAGAAGGTTTTTTTTTATACGGGTTATTGAGACATTTTGTAAATGAAAACATTTATATTTCCGCATTATCGAGTCTTGAAAATCTGGGTCATTACATCCGGGACAACTGTTTAGCTTGAAAAAAATATCAAAGGTGTTGGCAGAGGAGATGACTAGAGCAAGTATAGAGTTGGTGGTGGGCCAGTTAGCTAACATCACCTTATAGTCTACTCTCTTGGAGAGAATTAGAGAAGGGAAGATGATTGATCCTTAGTCGTTGAGGCAAAGAGAGGACGTCCTAGCTGGAGTGGCTAGGGACTACACTATCTCAGAGATGGGTTTACAGAGATACATGGAGCAGATTTGTGTTTCGATGGACTCTGCTATCAAACAAGAGATTCTGGATGAATCTCATACTACGCCGTACTCGCTCCATCCAGGCACCATGAAGATGTATCAGGATTTAAAATCTCTATATTGGTGGCCTGGGATGAAGAAAGATGTAGTTGAATATGTGGCTAAGTGCTTAATGTGTCAGTAGGTGAAAGTTGAACACCAGAGACCAGCAGGGCTATTACAGTCTTTAGGTATCCCTGAGTGGAAATGAAAGGACATTACTATGGACTTCATAGTGGGGTTACCCAGGACAGTGGATCAGCATGACTTAGTATGGGTGATTGTGGATTGGCATACCAAATCAGCCCATTTCTTGCTAGTGAGTACAAAATTTAGAGTAGATCAATATGTTGATCTTTATGTGAAAGAGATAGTACACCTTCATGGGACTCCTAGGTCCATTGTCTCAGATCGGGACCCCATTTTTACTTCCAAGTTTTGGGGAAGTCTATAGAAGGCTATGGGTACACAACTAAAGTTCAGTATTGCCTACCATCCTCAAACAGATGGACAATATGAGAGGACAATACAGACGTTAGAGGACATGCTGCAAGCATGTGTGTTGGACTTTGAAGGGTCTTGGATTAAATATTTTCCATTTATTGAGTTTTCCTACGACAATAGCTACCAATCAATTATTGGAGTGGCTCCTTATGAGATGTTTTATGGTAGGAAATGTAGATCACCCATCCACTGGGATGAAATGGGTGAAAGGAAATATCTGGGTCCTAAAGTAGTTCAAAGGACCAATGAGGTTATTGAGAAAATTAGAGCTTGGATACTCGCTTCTCAGAGTAGACAGAAGAGCTACGCTGATCCCAAGTGTATGGATATAGAGTTCCAGGCTGGGGACTACGTTTTCCTCCATGTTTCACCATTGAGAGGGGTAAAAAAGCAATTTGTGAAGAAGGGCAAGTTGAGACCTAGGTTTGTGGGACCTTTTGAGATCCTGGAAATGATTGGTTAGGTAGCCTATAGGTTGGCTTTACCCCCATCGCTATCATGGGTTCATAATGTATTCCATATTTCGATGCTTCGAAAATATCTTTCAAATGTGACTCATGTATTGAGTTATGAGGATCTGGAGTTACAGACATATTTGTCCTATGCGAAGCAACTAGTTCAGCTCTCAAATAGAAAGAAAAAAGTATTGAGGAACATGATAGAGAAAATATAATGCGTAAGTATACACAATCGATTCAAGTAATATAGATAGTAAATGATAATCGTTCCCACAGAGACTATCAATCAAGTACCTATAACCAATTCTAGCTTTCTAATTAGTTGTCGAAAATAGAGTGATTTTTAAATTAAAACTTAAAATTAAAATAAACTATGCAATTATAAAAATTGATTCAATAATTAAAAACCTAGGGTTTTAACTTCATCAACTTTTCAACCTATTAATCTTACTAATCAGTGCATATAATTCTTTAATTTCTATCCTAATAGCGGGTTAACTAAAACAATCCTAATTCTTTTTCAAGATAAAAAGATCTCAACCTATATGCAAACTTTCTACATATCTGTGATAAGTTTTAACATATAGCAGGCATAAACATAGAAACCCTAAATGCTACACAAACCATATAGGTACACTCGTCCTATATGCAATTTACGTCTATATGATTATAGAATATTCAACTCTCCCCTCTTGGATCTCGAATCAAAATCATAAATCATGTAAATATTGGTCAATTATCCACATGGATTAAGCACAAATCATATAGAGAAAGGATAGAAGAAGAAGAAAGTGAATAAACTTCATAGAAAATTAACAAATATCCAAGTGACTACATTAAACCCTAGAATAGATGTTTAGTTCATAACATGCATGAATAAAACAATCAAATAAAAGTTCAAAAACATAAAATTAAACTACTAAAAATTGAGAGAAAATTGAAGAAAAATAGATCAACAGAGTTAAATAGTTGCAAATCCCGTCATCCCAGAATTTCCCCACAAATGACCTAAAAATCATACTTAAACACTCATTTTTTCTCTTTTTGGTGAGGTGGGTAACGACTTGCCCATTCCTGAGTCGCGACCTGTGTCTTTTTACAACCAATTCATTCCTTCTCTGTAAGTTCAGAAATCGCGACTTGATAGACCAAGTCGTGACCCGCCTATTATTGGTTCCCTTTGCTGATTCGCCTCTGTCCTCATGCGCATCGCAAATTCTGGGATCATTTGTCCTTTCACAGTCCTTTCAACCTTCCTTTAGTACCAGATTCATCCCGAATGTTCCCGACTCGCCCAAACTCACACACAAAATGGCCAAAAGCTCCCCAAAATACCCAATTTCATCACTAAATCCACTCTTTTCCTCTCCATTCGTAAATTCATAGGAAAGGCCTGAAAACAAAACAAACACAAGCATAATATCGTACAAAACCCAAATTTTGACTCGAAACTAAGAATAAAACACACTCTAAAACTACCCTAAACTAGACGTATCAGAACAAAAATATACATTTGGTTAAGATATTATGGAGGAACAGCAAGGTCGAGGAAGCAACTTGGGAATTAGAGTCAGACATGTGGGACCAGTATCCCGAGTTGTTCATGTAAAATTCGAGGCCAAATATTTCTATAAGGAGGGGATAATTGTAACGTCCCAAAATTCCTAATAAGGCTTAGTGCCTTGATTAGAAGTCCGGGAGGGAAATATTGGATTATTATGTGAATTAACTGAATATTTATGTAATTATGTGAATTGCATTGGTTATATTATTATATAACTGATTATGCATGTTGAGGTGTATTAAATGTGTGAAACAGGCCCGCTTTTATTTAAAGGGGCATATTTGTAACTTTGACCCGATGAGGGTCTAATATTAATTATATGATATTATGTGATTGCGTACGCATTATTATGTGGATATATTTGAGATATTCAACGTGAGTCGGTCCTTTCGAGCAAGATAGCAGTTTAGTCACAATGGGGAATTTATACCCAGCTCTGGGTGAGCCAAGAGGTATTTTCGTAATTCAGTGAGTTATCGAGACTCACTAGATTATGATTCATATTTTGGGAGAATTAGTGATATTCCAGGTTTACCAGGATTAACTGGGAATTTTAAGTGTAGTGGGAGACGAGAGTGCAAATGACGGTTTTGCTCTTAGTGGGCCTTGAGAGATAAATTTGTCCGTAGGAGCATTTTGGGTCTTTTAGATCCTTAGGCTATTTTGCAACTGAGTTTATTAACTCAAGAAGCAGAGGAAAAATAGAGTATCACAAAACATAACATCTCTTTCTTTCTCTCTCTCTCTCTAGTTTTACACTTTGAATTTTTTTTAGAGTTATTGTTCCTAAAGCTTGGAAGCAAGCTAGCTAGGGATTTGAAGTGGCTCTAAGCAGATTTGGAAAGCTTGTGAGCTTGGTAATCATCAAGGGGAAATGTTTTTAGCTAAGGTGAACTCATGTCCTTGAGTTTAGTTTTTAGTTTTTGAAGCTTTAGTGAACTTTGATATTCAATTGAGTTTTAAGTTTGGTTTCAATATGTCTGAGCTTCTGTGACCATTATTATGGTCGAAACAGATGAAAAACATGTTTTGGGATGGTTTTTAGAGGATTGGAGATTATGAAAATCACTGGTTTTCTGAGTTCGCAGGGTCGCGCGCGCAACCGTTATGAACTCAGAGGGACAAGTAGGTGCTTGGAACTGCCTTGCACCGCGGCGCTAGGCGGGTTGTGTCGCAGCACATGCCCTGTGGTTTTGGGCTCAGGCTCTCGAACTTGTTGCGCTACGACCCTTAGTGGAGGGCACAGCGGCTCAAATAACGGAAATGAGAAAGAAAAAAAAAGGTTTTTGGAGCTGGGAACCCAAATCTAAGGGCTCAAGGATGGTTCTACTACCGAGTTAGTAGAATGCATGGTCCCGGAGGCTA
Source organism: Humulus lupulus (assembly GCF_963169125.1). Lineage (NCBI taxonomy): Eukaryota > Viridiplantae > Streptophyta > Magnoliopsida > Rosales > Cannabaceae > Humulus > Humulus lupulus. Next base: position 98,428,127 of record NC_084795.1, on the reverse strand, counting down.
GGACTTTGTCCAAAAGTCTTTATTAGTTCATTTCATGATAGTTATTCATTGTTATGGTTGTGACTAGGGTGAACCGTTAGGCTTAGGAGGAAAGGACTTTACTCGGGGGTCATCACACACTATTTACTCAGTACTTGAGGTAAGAAAACTGCACCCAGTCTGTGTTTAGGGCTTGGCCCAGTTATTGTACATGTTTAGAAAACTAACCTCGATTCCTGGGGTGCTAAATGGTGTAGGTTTGGGAAAACAAAAGTTGAACCAGCCATGAGTTGGAGAGCTTCAGGATACATATGCGGCTTGCTCATCCGACGTGGCCGAGGTTATCAGTTGGAACTAGGGTTGGACCCTGGTTTTACAGCCTAGGTCGGCTGTTGTATACACTTTTGGTTTGTATTCGGTTTAAAATCTATTGGGATCCCATGTATTGAGATTAAACATTTTTAATGAAATGGTAGACTTTTGACTGAAATTTTTAGTACCTAAACCTGTGGTTAGTTTCAATTGCATGGTTTAAGTCTAAATGACTCGTTTAGTGAGTTAAGCACTATTTAATTACACAATGTAATGGTCTTGGATTAAGAGGACGTTACTTAGTTCATGTGAGACTCGCCCGACCTACTCGCAATAGGCTATTCATAGTGTTTATGCTCCACCCCCAAAAAAGGGTATCCTAAGGTGGACCATGCCTCAAGGATCATTATAATCTCCTCCATATCTTTTCAAGTCCTCAACGTTTGCGAGGAGTGTTCTCCACCCCTGGAGAATTGTGCTAGGTGTCATGCATAACAACCATGGACCACAATCAGATGTATGACAATGTTACTGTTCCCACTAGTATTGGTGTCAAATCGATACAACCGATAAGCAGCATGTCCCTGACACTGTCAGGGGAGTGTAACCCCAAAAAGTGGTGGGCTGAAACCTCATAAATGGGCCCTATGTGATACGCACAGGCCCCCCATAACCTTAATTACATTAGGTTGTATTTATTAGAGTTTATACCCCAATTAATGGTGAATTTTTTGTAATAAACCCCCATTCTGGGAATCAATCACTCGAGCCATCTATAAATAGGGCTAGGATTCACACTGTAAAGGATTCAAACTTGCTATATCCAAAACAGTGCTAAAACATTGCCTGAAACTCCACAGAAGCTTGACTCTATAAGCTACTCAAATCCTAATACAATCACATTGTGGACTAGGATTAATTAATAACTTAAACCACGTAAATCTCTGTGTTCTTTACTGCATTTCTTTAAGCTTGACTCTTTAATGAATATTTCCTATACCTTTCAAAAAAAGAAAATAAAATAAAACTAAATACACATTATAATCGATTAGATTTAATACTGGCTAGTGATTTTTGTTATTCATTTTGATTGGTTCAACTCGTATGAGGGAGAATGATGGATGATTGCTATTGTGATGTATAAAAAATCTGCTAAGGCTTTTAATCCTTTTCAAATAAGGGAAATTTTGTGAAAATAATGAGAAGTTGCAGTATTCCACAATTATTTTTTTAACATGGGCTGACCATTTTCCTTTTACTAAAAAGAAGAGAAGAGATGCACGTCGCAACTCCACCTATGATATTATTTTAATATCATGTTTGCCGTTTTGTTGAGTTATGTCTTGTTTTATTAAGTTAATTTTTTTGTCAAACTTTCGGTTACTACGAAGCATCTCTATGTTGAAGTATGTTCTATTTAAAATCGATAAGTTTTCCTTTGTAATTATTTATTGCAAGTTGATGATAGTAGTTTGTTGGTGTATTAAGTACTTATATTATTATTATTATTGTTATTCAAAGTTATTGGAGTTACTTGTTATTATAAATTTTGTTATTTTGAGTTGTTATTTTAAGTCACGGGAAATTCCAACAACTTTAGAGGATGGTTGCTTTTTCTAATTTTAGTTATTTGACTATTTTCATCGAGACATCAATACACAACTAAGATAAAATGATGACATTTTTATGACATGCACAGATAAATTTTTTTTACTTTCTTGTTTCTTTCTACTTTATAAATTTAGTTTTTTCTAACTCATAAGAATATTTTTATTGTATTTCATTTTTATTTCAATTGGTAAAACTTAGCAATATAGTATTTTTTATTAATATTATTACTATTGTTAATGTTATTATCATTATTGATGTGTTAGTAGTTTTTAATTTTATGAAAATTTGTCATCTGATTGTTCTTACACTACAAAAAATGGATGTTTTCCTACTAATGGGACCAGTATATATGTTTATCTATATATATACAAAAATTTTAATATATTTGTTATATTTTAAGTTATACTACCTTATTTATTTTTCTTCTTTACTAATGTTTCTTTTTTATATATATATTTCTATTTTGTATTGTGCTCCTCAATTATACAAGCAGAATCTATGACATTGATGGTGACAATGGATTGGATTCTCTTACTAGAATTTTCGGTGAAAAAGTTTATCTAGTAGCTGTGTCTGCTTTTGCTAAATGAACTACCTTTTACAATGACTTTGGGGGTTTGTTAGAGGATATAACAAGTATGTTATCCACATTTCCAAGAGTGTCCCTAATTCATGTTCGTTGGTCGGCCCTTGTGGCTGTTCATGGATTAGCTGCACATACTCTTAGGATGGTGTTACACCCAAATTTTGAGAATAAATGTAGGCTCGAAATGGTTAAGCTCGAAAATAAAAAGTGTTGGTTGTACACTTGTATAAATTGACAAGATTCCAGGTTTGGTCAGTTATGAACACTCGGGCATGAGTGACATTATTCGAGCGTAAGTTGCAGGCTCGAAGGCACTAATCTTCTCCGAAGATTGAGGTCAGCAAAGTCATTAGATGAGGAGGAGGTTGACTAGAATGACGAGCTCAAAGTCTGGATCTGTCTTGAAAAGCACATCAGCCTTACAATCGAGCTCAGCGACACATTTTGCATGCGACAACTATTAGGAAATCCCTATTCCTTAGAGATTTGTTATTATCAAATAATTAAATCCCTATTATCATGGGATATTATGTAATTAATGTATTTATTTGTATTTATTTCAGATTTAAATAATTGATTGTAACCTCTCAAAATAAGGAAAATATATTTTGTCAACCAGGTCTATAAATAGCCTAGGGAATTTCATTTGTAGACATGCACAAATTATACTAGAGAATACTCTGCCAAATTGTTTCCTGAAAAAAGCTTTGAGAGAGTATTGAGAGAAAATTAGCACGAGTCTAGTCACTCAACTTAGGTACAGCTGGGAGATGAATACGTGGAAAAGCAGCCAAGTAGAACATCTGGTTAACAATGATGTGAGCAGCTCGAGTTGGAACTCGACAACATGACATGCAGGTTATTATCAGACCGCCTCTTAGGATAACAATCCAGTTCGAGACTTATAATAGCCAAATCCACCTTTGGACGCTCTGAGCTTAATCCGAGCTAAGGTTCAGATAACCTTTGATCACCAGCTCAGATGAGATATTCATCTCATGGAAACCTTGTCAGAATGCATAATGAAGGATCCCAAGAGACTCGGAGGCTGTTTATATGCTCATTAATGCCTAGGTTGTATTTTATATCTATCATTTATTATCTGAGATAGCAAGAGTATATTCTATTCTATTATCAAATGATATCCCAATGTAAATGGGCATAATCTATATATTAAATGTATAACATATTTATTCACACGCTTACCCAAACCAGCCCAAGAATTTTCCCTATAAATATCAGAGATAATGGACAGGGAAGGGGACGACCTTTTGTATTACTGAAACTCTACAAAAATTGTGAGAGAAAAGCAATAATACTGTCTCGTGGACCAGGTGGATTTTAACCATTGAACCACGTAACAATTGTGTGTGTACGAAAAGGTTCTTATTATCTCATTACGGTTTACAAATAAGAAATAATATCATTATTAGATTTCTTAATCGACTGTTGGCGAAAAACTGCGTCAATAGAAATAATATTTACTTATGGACTAGGCAGATTTTAAATGCTGAACTATGTAAAAAGCTTGTGAATTCTTTTGTTTTTTCTGCAACATTGTGTAGTGCTCTTCATATCTAAGTTGACGAAAAATGACGTCAACAGTTTGATGCTTTTGTTGAGAGCATTAAAAAAATTTATGCATTGTTTAATCAAAAACCTCCTGCACAGCATTAATGGTCACTCCGAACAATCCTGGAAATGGTGGGCGACCATTGCCACAAATCCCTGAGTACAAACTCCTCAGGCTGAGAACTACCTGCGAAGGCCTGGGAAGCAGCCTATGGTAGATCGAGGGTCGGATGAAGGAAGTGCATCATCTGATTCCAGGGGGCCACCTATTCAAACCCCCAGGCCCGACGAGGATTTATACTATAATCATGAAAGATACGTGCCCATTATGGAATTGGAGAATCGCATACTGCGTGAACAGCTGGCCGAAGCCACACGACAAAATGAGGAATTGGCTAGGCAAGCTTCTGAGGCACAAATGCCTCCTTGGAGGACCAGAGGGTGTCCCCGCTGGAGTACGACCGCCAGAATGGCCGAACAAAGGGCCCAACAAGCCTAGCCGAGGACTAGGGAAAATACCGACAACAGTCGCCCTGGGAGAAACACTCAAAATGCTACTATTGGAAACCTGACGGTAAGTGTAATGACTGGAACAGGAAATAATCGAGCTCCCCCTACAGCTCGAAACAATAACCCTAAGCCTGTCGGGAATAACCCAGATCCAGTCCGAGCCAATTCTGGACCTTCTAGACCCAACAACGGAAGGTCCCCGCCAACGCCAATAAGGCATCCTACATCACCAATAATACATCCATCTTCAGTTCGAGAGGCACCCCAGCCAGCTCCTAATGGGAACCAAATGGGCAAAAGAGCACCCCAAAGACCTTCTCAGAGTGGTAGCCAAGATAGAAACCACAGGGCTTGACCTGGACACAAGGAGGAACGAGAAGCTCCTAGAGGTCATAAGGAATCCCAAACAGCGAGAAGCCATATGTTGAGGTCACAAATGACTGGAGTGAGGGGACCAGTAGAAGACCAACCTCGCAACCATCGAGCCACACAACAAGAGAGAAATGTTAGTTTTATGAGTGGAAGTTTGGACCTCAGCAGGTCGGTGAGTGCATACAATACTGAGCCCAGGAATACTAAGGATTACGAGAACAGCAACCCTGATCTTTGAGATCATTTGAATCAAAACCGAGGGCAGGCTAACTTTTCAAACCCAGATTTACAGGCACATTTTAATAGCCGAAAATAGCCCATGCAACCAGTATAAGGGAATTAGTATAACCCTGTACTGGGGCAGGGAGCTGGAGTTTTCACAAACAATAACTAGTTGCCCCAAATGCAAGCTCAACCTCTGGTGGATTTGGTCCAAGAAAGAATCAACCAGCTCGAAAGAGCATCCAGACTCCTTTAAGATGAAAGGAATAAGGACAACGTAGACGACTCTGATGAGGAGCTCGAACCTTTTGCTCTGCACATATCAAACACTCTTTTTCCTTACGAATTCAAGATACCCCACGTGGCTCCTTTTGATGGGAACTCAGGCCCGTACAACCATCTAAGCACGTTTAACACAATAATGCGCGCCAGCATTGTTGGTTACGAGCTCAAGAGCATGTTATTTCCAACCACGTTGACGAGACTAGAAAAAAATGGTTCGACAAGTTCCGAAGGCATTCAATCTCGTCTTAGGAACGATCAGCAAAACAGTTAAAGAAACAATTCAAATCCATGGTAGGCGTTAGACCCAAAGCCTTGGCCTTGAGTAATGTTAAACAACAGCCAGGAGAGTCATCAAAGAGCTACTTGGCAAGGTTTAACATAGAGGTGGCACAAGCCAGTAATGTCGATGGCAGTGGTCATCTTATGGCAATGTGAGCTGGGGTATTTCAAGGAAGTCCCCTTTGGGATGATATGCAAGGGAAACCTATAAGGGCAATAACTGAGTTCAATAAAATGGCTCAGAAACTCATCGATGTAGAGGAGGTGAGGTCAGCATGAAAATTGACCCCCCCCCCCCACCCCCAGCCTGTTATAACTACAACAAGGAATGTCAAACCAGCCTCGACCTCGACTGCCCCATCAACATCGCAACCCTTCAAAAATGAAGGAAAATTAAGGGAATAACTCAGAGGCAGATGTGGGGAAAAAGAAAAAAGGAGAAAAATATTTCTCCATTTACACAGTTTATACCAAGCTTACAGAAACTCAGGAAAACATTTTTATTGCAAACAAAAATCACGTCCCATTTCGACGACCTGATCCAATGAGAAATCAAAAATCAAAGAGAGATACCAATAAAACTGCAGATTCCATAGAGACATCAGCCATACCATCGATGAATGCACACAACTGAAGGACGAGATTGAAGGTCTAATCTCGAGAGGATATTTTGGGCAATATGTAAGAAACAAAAATCTGGCTCAAGCGTCGGCTGGACAGAGGGCAACTCCTATACATCCTTCCCAACAAAACATGACCACGCGCACCATGGAGGACGATTGACCTCCCCCAATAGATGGAGAGGATGTGGTAACCATTTCTAGAGGACCACACCTTGCTGGGTTGGGTCAAAATGCCCAAAAAATATATCTCAGCAAGCTCAAGATGAGGGACGGATCTCCCTATGAACATGAACCGTGAACTCCAAAACAACAAAGGGTTGAAACTTAACCCATTACTTTCATAGAAGAAGACGCATCACACGTCCAGTTCCCCCACAATGACCGTCTGGTCATCACACTCAAGCTTGCCAATAAAAGGGTGCGCCGGGTCCTGATAGACAATGGTAGCTCTGTTAACATCCTTTACAAAGCCACTTTGGAAATGTTGGGACTCACAATTAGAGACTTGAAAGCCCGTGCGACGATGTTGTACAAATTTTCAGGAGAAGGGATAGTCAGCACGGGTTCCATCGAACTTGGGAGACTATCATGTCTCGGTAACCAAGATGATGGAGTTTATAGTGGTGGACACCCCATCAGCCTATAATGTACAGCTCGGTAGACCAACCCTGATTGGGCTGGGGGCAGTGTCATCCGTTAGGCACTTGGCCATCAAGTTCCCAACATTTAGTGGCATTGGGACACTGAAGGGAGATTAGTTGGCTGCTTGGGAATGTTATAGCATTTCCATGAGAGGGAAGGGCCAAACAAGTGCACAGGCACTTGTTGTCATCTCGGAAATAAGCGGGACAGTCTTCGAAGTTGAAGAGGAGATCGACCCTATAGTAGAAGAGGATAGGGTCAATCTCAGTCCAATTGAGGAGCTGGAAGAAGTGGATCTCAATGAAAAGGATACCACAAAGGTGGTAAAGATAGGGAAGAACCTCCCCAAGGATCCGAGATAGGAATTAACTCGCTTCTTGAAGGAAAAATCAAGATGTGTTTGCATGGTCACACTCGGACATGGTTGGATCAGCCCAAACATTATAAGACATGCACTCAACATAGACAAAAGCCTCCCTCTGAAGCAACAAGAAAGAAGGCACTTGAACGATGAAAGGTAGAAAGCCCTGAAAGAAGAGGTCGAAAGGTTGAAGGCAAATCATTTTATCTAAGATGCTTTCTACCCTGATTGGATAGCCAACCCTGGGCTAATTCCTAAGCCCAATGGCAAGTGGAAAACTTGCATTGATTATTCAGATCTCAATAAAAGCATGTCCAAAGGATTGCTTTCCCTTGCCTCGAATTGATCAGCTCGTAGACGCCACTGCAGGTCATGGCATCATGTCCTTCATGGATGCATACTTTGGATATAACCAGATAGCCATGCACACACCCGACAAAGAGCATACAATTTTCATGACATATTAAGCCTTGTATTTCTACAAGGTGATGCCTTTCGGGCTCAAGAACGCCGAAGCCACATACCAAGATTGGTGAATAGGATGTTTGCTGAACAAATAGGGAATAACATGGAAGTTTATGTGGACGATATGCTAGTCAAGTCCAAGCACAACTGTAACCATGTGGACGATCTCCCTGGATGCTTCGTTGTGCTCCAGAAGTACAATATGAGACTTAACCCGTAGAAATGGTCATTCGGAGTATCCTCGGGAATGCTTCTTAGATTCATAGTGAATGCTCGAGGCATAAAGGCAAATCCTGATATGCCCTCACCTTGAAATCATAAAGATGTCCAGAGCCTAACTGGATGAATGGCGACCTTAAGTAGGTTCATCTCAAAATCTACAGATCAATGCCTCCCATTCTTTAATCTTTTGAGAGGGGTCAAAAAGTTTGAATGGTCGGACGAGTGTGAACTCGCGTTTAAAATCCTTAAGAAACACCTCGTCGAACCACGAATCTTATCCAAGCCAATCACGGGGGGAGTATTGTACTATTACCTCGCCACAACTAAGCATTCAATCAGTGCATTACTAGTTCATAAGGAAAAGAAAATGCAAAAACATGTTTACTATGTTAGTAAGAGGTTACTGGAGGCAGAATTGAGATATCCATTAATGGAGAAGCTAGCTTTATGCCTGATACATGCATCTCGAAAGCTTTGACCTTATTTCCAAGCACATCCTATACATGTATTGACTGATCAATCATTAAGGCAAGTGCTATCCAAGCCTGAGGCCTCCGAAAGATTATTAAAATGGGTTGTCAAACTCGAGCAGTTCGAGATCACCTACCATCCAAGAAAAACGATCAAGAGGTAGGCCTTAGCAGATTTTATATTTGAATGTACGAGAATAACCAACGAGGAAGTCATAACCCCAGTTCACGAGCTGTGAAGACTTTACTTCGATGGATCTTCTAACAAAAATGGGTCCGGGGTAGGAATCATTTTGATCACTCTAACAAGAAAATTTTTTCACTCAGCTTTACGGTTTGGCTTCGAAGCATCAAATAACAAGGCCGAGTATGAAGCACTATTAGCAGGACTCCGTATAGCTTCCGAGCTCGAGGAGAAGGCCATTCATTGTTATAGTGATTCCCAACTAGTCGTTAACTATGTCTTAGGAGAATATCAAGTTTGTGGGATTAAAATGGCAGCCTATTTGGAGAAATTTAAGGCGGCGTTCGGGGAATTTGAGTTCTATCCCATATATTAAGTTCCGCATGAACAAAACTAAAATGCGGATGCTCTGGCTAGGCTCGCCACGAACAAAGAGGCTGACACACTCAACGTGGTGCCAATCGAATTCCTACTGGTCCTGAGTATAACTGAGCCCGAGGAAGAAGATGTCAACATGATTGACTCGCAACCTACCTGGATGACCCCCATAATCGACTACCTCGAAACCGAGAGTCTCCCAAGAAATATTTTAGAAGAAATCCATGAAGGATTTTGCGGAGACCATACTAGGGGGCATAGTTTATCGAAAAAGGTGATTAGGCGAAGATACTTCTAGCCTATAGTTAAAGCAGACTCATTCGAATATGTTAAGCGTTGTGAAAAATGTCAATTGTTCACTTCAATACCATGAGCTCCACCGATCGAGCTAACCATGATGAGCTCTCCGTGGCCATTCGCGATATGGGGAATCGACCTCATAGGTTTCTTGCCAACCGGAATAGGAGGAGTAAAATATGTTGTAGTCACTATGGATTATTTTACAAAGTGGACCAAGGCTGAACCTCTAGCTACTATCATCTCAAAAAAAGTTCTAGATTTCGTGGTGAAGAATATAATATGTAGATGCGGGATGCTAGGAAGATCGTATCTGATAACGGGACCCAGTTCAAAGCGATTTGTTCACAAAGTTATGTGAAAAGAGAGGGATAATAAAAAAAAATTCCTCTGTGGCCCATCCACAGGAAAAATGGCTAGGTCGAAGCAGTAAATAAAACTCTGAATAGTTCTATTAAGAAAAGGCTATAAGAAGCTAAAGGAAGATGGCCAGAGGAACTGCCAGAAGTCCTATGGGCATAGAAAATGACAACACAGACCTCAACGGGACATACCCCCTTCTCCTTGGCTTATGGTTGCGATGCCATGTTACCTATTGAGGTCGAAATCCCAACAATAAGGCACACGACATACGACCAGACTTCAAACCAATCCCAGCTCAAAGAAACTCTATACCTAATTGAAGAAAAACGAGATGAACCCCAACTAAGGAATGTTGCATACCAGCAAAGGGCTACAAGATACTTCAACAAGAGGGATCGAGATAGAAAATTTGGATTGGAAGATTTGGTCCTTAGACATGTGTTTTTTGACACACAAGACCATTCTGCGAGTGTCCACGGGACTAATTGTGAAGGACCATATCAAATCGAGTCCATCATTCGACCTGGTGTTTATAAACTAGTGAGATTGAATGGAGGATTGGTCCCACGAGCTTGGAATAGTGAACATCTATGACCTTATTATCAGTAATGTAGGAATGATGTTTATTCATTTTTAATCCAGCTTGTATTTAATTTTGCTTTTTATCAATAAAGCATTGATTTTTATTCAAATTTTTGTATATTTTTATTGTTATACTTTTTGCAAGCTCTCAAAATTCAATAACCTACAATTACAATCATAGGATATTAAGGGGGCATAAGTGGTATACAATTATACCATGAGCTCGAAAAAACATAACATCAATAGCAGTGTGTGGATTGTTAACCAAGCATGAAGTAAATGATAGTAGTGTATGGATTATTAACCAAACACAGATTAAACAAGTCTAGAACAAACCAGAAAATTCTAATCAATATGATTAAAAGTTGGAATTCTAGATAAACTAACAAAAATCACAAGTCGAGGCAGGCTGGAAATTTTTGCAAATAAGTTTCAATCTTGCAACCTCGAGATCATAGTTGAGGATGAGGAAAAGTTACTATGGAAGAGAAAAATATAACTAGACTAACAAGGTTACACATCACTAAGTACTTTCTAATAAAAATACACGATAAAAGTAACATTTGACCTCGACAATAACGAAGTCGAAAAAAGTACAATCGAATGAACTATGTACGAATACATAAAAGCTTGAACCAAAGCATGATAGTATTTGTATAGATAAACAAATACAAAAGCATGTACTTTGTAATATACTCGAAATATTTTGAACTAGAAATATGACATACTATTAAGTAAAAATGATAAAGGTAGATAATATGCGTAAAGCTTTTGAGAAAGAATTCTAAGTGTAATAAAAAAAACTACCATTAAAATATAAACTTGTAAAAAAAACTCTATCTTCGAGTTTTAATTGTCTTTACCCAAAGGGCATGAAAAGGAATCCTTAATTACAAAAAAAAAGGATAATAAGGGATGCAACCCTATTCAAAATATAATTTATCATTTGTAAACAAATGCAAACTCGGCTTCCATGCCTTTCTCCTCCTGGCCTCCCCCATCCAAGGTGGTGGCCTGACTTCCTCCTTGGCCAACTGAGCCTTCCACCTAGAGACGAACTCTTCTTCCTTATCATGAAGGAATGAAGTGTTCATCTCAGGGTTCAAAGACCACATCATGTACATGGCTCGATCTGTAGCCCAATCCTTCTTGGCCTTGAATTCCTTGAGCATGTGTTTCTTCTCATCCTCGAGGATCTCTAAGGCTGAGTTCTTTTCCTCCTTCAGGCGTTCATTCTCTGCCTTGGCACCACTCACTTCCACCTTCAGGTGATCGATCTCGGCCCTAGAGGCATCAAAATCTGCCGCCTTGGTGTCGAGCTCTGCCTTCAGGTTGTTGACATGGGCTTCGAAAGAGATGAGCATGGCCTGGGAAGCTTTGAGAGCATCCTTGAGCTTGGCTTGGGCCTCTCAGGCCTCTTGAAGCGATGCTTCAGTGCGGGCTCGGGTCTCCATGGCTTCCTTGAGCAGGTCCTCGGCTTTGGCCTGGGCTCTCTTGGCCTTCTTAATGTCATCCTCGGCATGAATTCAAGCTTGGTTTTTGTCATAAAACAAGGTCTCGGCAGCGGCCATTTTTGAGGAAAAAAGTGAGCTTTAGCGTAAGATACCAAGAAGGGTCTAAAATTCAAGGTTACAATAGTTAGAAAATGTGTAACAAGTAACCAAGAAAGTAAAAATTAAATGAAACAGACTTACAAAAACTCTGAACTCCATAGTTTGATCAATAAGGCGTGTGGGGTTATCCCCCCTAGGAATTTCCACACGTTGGCGTCGAGGTTGCTGCACAATTGGCCTGCCCGAGACAACAGATCCGAGCATAGATAAGCCCCTAGGCTCCCAGCCACGTTTGCCAAGGGATATTCTCGCATGTGAGGGTGCAACCATGAACTTTCAAACCACAGTCGGGGAATCCACAGGCTTGTGAACCGAAGGGATCACAACCTTTATTCCTTTATCCCCAGTGGGGAATAGGAGAGGAGGAGGATGAGGAGTTTTCTTTCTCTAAGGAGACGGCATAGTGGTCGGGAGCTCATTCATGATGGCTTTCGAGGTTGCGGGAGTGGTGTCCCCGATCATGCCCATAGCATCGGGATTTTGGACCTTGGGCTCATTAGAGACGTCTTTCGAGGTCATCAGGAGAGGATCCTCGACCACCTTTGCGGCTTTCGATGGAGGAGTGCCCTTTTGTTGGGAATAGTGCCCTTAAAGCAATTGTAGTTGACAAATTTTTTAAATGAAATAAATACTTGAATTGAATTTTTATTATATATATATAGACTATGTCTGATAAAATATGATAATATTAAGTTAATATCAGAAAATTCCAAAAATTATCTATGTGGTCTTAATCTCATATTGGTATGAGAGGATCGAGATTAAGATAATAAACTTAAAACAACTCGCAATAAAATAAAGTTATGGAATCTTTAGATTAATTACTGCTAGTACGGTCCACTAGTATTATGTAGGACACTTTAGTGGAGATACTTTGCATGCTGAGAGTATGTAGAACTAGACTAGAAGTGCTTTGTTAATACTTGTTTAAACACGGTTTCATAGTATTAATCAAACACGTCAAATGATGATCATATACACTATGATCTTAATACTGAGGTTACTATGAACTCATATATATGTCATCTGATCCTTTGATTAATGCTTTAAGGTTGGTCAGAATGATCAGGCTAAGAACAATTATTTTGGGGACTCAATGATGTATATGGTTGGGGATGTCGTTTAACAGATATCGAATCTATACCTTCTTATAGATTGAATAATGGTTCCCTATTGGGTTGGCTTTTGGAACTAAAAAGGTTATGAGTGCTCACGTCACAAACTTGTTGTGACACAACCTTCACTAGTAAAGTCAATGGTGCTCTAGGAACAAGATATAGCTAAAAGGGTAAAATTGTAATTTTATTCCCTTTTAATTATGAACCATTAATAGAGGATTAACGTTTTATGTAATGATTATATCAATGGACACTTTATTCTTAAATAAGGTACTCAGTAATATATGTCTGTAATTATCAAGAGTTCAATCTCATATTTATAGTGGAGTAATCATGAGATTAATAAATATGATTATTTAATCAAAGATATTTGATTAATAATGTAATATTTATTGGAGCTTGATATTATAGGTGAATAGGTTCCCAAGGTGGCTCTATCAACACCATATCAAGGTAAGAGTTTATATAAGGGTATAACTGTAATTTGGGAATTTGAGAAGAATTTTATTATTCGGGTCAAGTATGCAATTAAATGATAATTGAGGTCGAATAAATGATTTGGAATTAATTATTAATTTTCGAAAATATATTTATTAATTTAAATAGATAAATTTTTTAATTTCATATATATATAAATAAATAAATTTTTGAAATTAATTATTTTATTTGAGTGGGAGAAAATAAAATTGGTAAGTCAGAAATAGTTTTTGATTTATTGAATTTTAAAAGATGATGATAATGATGATCATCAATATGAATTTTGAATTTAAAATTTAAATTTTGAAATATGGTTGTCATCTTTTCCTTAAAAAGATACATACCTTATTTTGTGGAAGATCGATTTTAATTAAATAATTAAATAAATGAAAATTACAATATCCCTGAAAATGGAATAGCAGTACACGCATGATACAGTCCAAGGACTGTGCCATGTGTGTCCCAATTGCACTGATATTGTATCAGTATTGTTTTTATTTTATTTATTTAAATAATTAATAATTTAAAATTAGTTTTTTCAAATTTGGTAAGTTAGATATTTACCTAAATCAAATCATATCATCATTATGATATTATTATTATATTACTATTATTATTAGCAATAATAAGGTAATAGGAATATCCCTATATATATGATATAGAATAAAGAGAAGAAATAACATTGAACAATACACAATTCAGAATAGCTCTTAGAATTTTGGTCAGACAAAAACTCTTTATTCTTCTTGTTGTTTATTCTAGCCATTCTCAAACCATAATCTAAGTTATCATGTGTTGAGAAATACTTGTGATTCCTAAAATACAAACCCATGTTCTCTATGTGCCCACACACATCTTGAGGTATAGAGAATACTTCGGAAGATCGTGGTTTGAGTGCTGAAAGCTTTGGATAGGAAGATCAATAAAAATACGAAAAGACTCAAGGACACTTGATAGGCTTCAAGAGGTAATAGTTTATGTTCTTGAATTTTTGTGTTTATATTTTATATATAAATATATTGTATAATTATATATTTGTTGCATGATTAATAATATTGTTTGTTAATGTTTCTGGATTGTGTTCTTGGTAATATAGACTGTTTATATGATTAATGAAATTTTTTTATTGTTTTTGTCCTTATTACATTGGGCCCACCACACCAATTCCGCTGCGTGCTCTGAATGTTTTTCCAACACCTTCTTCGATGTGGCGCGTCCCCGCTTATTGCCTTGAGCCTTAGGAGGCTGCCCCAAAATGTTGTCCAGGTCAAAATCCATCTCACCTGAAAAGAATAAAGAAGATTAGTTAAGTTGAGAAAAGGAAAATTATACACATTTCGATATTAAAAATGACTAAGTATCAGGAACCTAAATGGAGGACTCATTTGAGCTCGAACTCGGGGACCAGGAAATTCCCTTATCTTTTGATGAGGCTATTGCAGTCTCCTCCCTGAAAGTAGGGGACATCCTCGAAAGGTCCCTATAGTCATTTGTACCATACTGCACAATTATCCCATCCAAAACCTCGTTTAAACTATACATTGTTATGTACTTTCCTCACCAACTATCATACCTATGGACTCTAAGGTCTACCCTCGACCAGGCCAAGAAGTTATTGATGAGGTTCTTAAAAAGAACAATTACATTAGGTTCATATTTAAGAAGAGTGGGAGACCACATAGATGGGACGAGCACAACCTTACCTCCTCCCGATGAGCTTGCTGAGGCCTCATCCTGTGCCTCATTACCAAAGCCCAAGGGTTCGATTGGGTGAGGTATAGGGATATGCACGCTCGAGCCCACGTGTTTGCCTCTCACGGGTAGCTTGGTAGTGGGAAATGGGACGTTTTCCCACCTCGCATATTTATGATTGCCCGAGTCATCAGTGGACTCATCCTCTCCAAGAAGGTTGCAAAGTCGGAGCTAGTCTTCGTGAACAAGGTAGGTGAGGGATCGCTAACCATAGGGGAGCTTCAAATTAGGAGGATGATTAGGGATATCCTCGAATAACCGCTTTTCCTTGGGTTAGCTCGAAAGGTAGTAGAACCCGTCTCCCCCGTGAGCTCGAGAAGGGTTGCTTTTGAGGCAAAAGAGATAGAGGATCTCATGTGATGTGGGCACCTCACACTTCATCTCCTGGTACAGCCATCTCAGAGCGGTCAGGACCCTGTAGAGTTAGTTTGGAGTTGGAATGGGGTGATGCCAGCATAAACCAGAAAGCTCTGGAAGTAGTCCTTTACAGGCAGTAAAGTCTCTGCTTGCAAGTGTTCACGAATCAAGGCCGCAAGCTTAACCTTCCTCTCAGGATCGCCATTTCCAGGGGCAAAACAGCTCTTCTCATCGAAGATGGCGGGACGACATACTAACTAGCCAAAGAGCTTCAACCCATGGTAGGAAAGTAGCTCAGAAATCTGTCAGGTCGAAGTTATGGAACTTTGGTAGTGTTCAGCCTCGAAAAAATAACTCTCTGAGATCGGGATGGAAAGGGATTTGGGGGTTGTGTATGGTTGGTTAGAAGAACTCTCCATGAGGCTGAACGCGAGTTCACTAGGAGAATAGGCTATGGTGACTTTGAGTTTGGGGTGTAGCTGAATTGGCCAGATCTGAAGATCCGGATCAGGATATACCAGAACTCTGAGCTTCTTTCTTTTTCTCTCTTTGACCTGGTCGATCTGACGTTGAAAGTGGGCTCGTATATCTTCTTGCTCACACCACTCCTTGTGCTCGCAAATTAGCCATTGATTTCGCATAAAAGGCGATTCAGGTCGGGGAGATGATTTTTCGTAAGGGATGGCAAGCTCGGGCCCCCACAAATTCTCAGAAGACTACGACATCCAACAAGGAAGAAAATGGAGAGGGCCCATTATAAAAAAAAAAACCAAAAAAAAAAAAAGAGAAGATGAAATGATTTTATAGTTGATAACTTGAGCTCGTAAGCTCGGGATAATGAGATCGCAGTAATCGAGCCTAAACGCTTGAATTGTGAGATTAACTGAAATGCCAACACCGAATTTTTATAAAGTTTGGGTCATCGAGATTGTTCCCACGCAAGCGTGGGACGGTTATTATCAATTTAAAAGAATCTTGAATTTCTTGGGAAAAAGTGGGTAATTACCCAAATAGGGGCCGTCATTTGAAAACATGCACCTAAACCCTATTTCTAAACCATGTTCCTTACTCTATACAAAACCCTTATGTAACTCTTTAAAAACCCAGAAAAGACGCACCATTTTTCCTAAAATTTTACCTAAAATACTATTTTTACCATTTATATGATAAATTAATGGATCAAAGCGCCTTATTTTCCCACAAATGGTCAAGAACCCAAGAACTAGATAAGCTATTTACGAAAAATACCAAGGAAAGATCAAAGAATTTACACAAAGTGGATTGCAGATACGAGGAAATCATCGATTGCAGAAGGGATAGTAGGAATGATCTCACAGAGCTGAAGGTGGAAAGGGAACTTTGTTTATTGGGTTTGGAGAACATGAAAAGAAAAAACTCTGGTTCTTGTTTTCTTTGGTTTGTGTTTCTCTTCTGGTTCGTACTTTTTCTTTCTGAAAGGTAGAAATGCAAAAATGAAGAAGAAGAAGGTGAAGAGAGGGTTTAAATAGGCAAAAGGAATGTCAAAGGTTAGGGAAATTTGAGCCCTTGATTTGGGTTAAAATGCGATCCGATGGACCATGTTTGATTCCAAAAAGTTGGCGGCCAAAAAGGCCATATGAAAGGACATGTGTAGATAGGAAGGTACTCAAGTACTCTCGGTATGCAATCCCCCAATGACACGAGTACATACCCGAGTGTGGTAGGTGGACACGTTTTTTGAAAGTGAAGTTCAAAAGTTTTGCTTCTCAGAGGATTCGAACCAACACTTTTGAAGGGCAAAATGTTACACCGAAATTTCAAGAATAAATAAATAGCCTCGAAATGTAGGCTCGAAAATAACAAGTTTTGGTTGTACACTAGTATAAATTAACAAGTGTTGGTTCTCCGATACATATGGGTGTTATTCGAGCCTTATTTGCAAGCTCGAAGATGTTGGTCTCCGAAGATTGAGCTCGATGAAATCACTAGCTAAGGAGGAGGCTGACTAGAATAACGAGCTCGAAGTGTTGGTCAATCTCGAAAGGCATGTTAACCTTGCATAGGAGGTCAGCAATGCATTTTGCACACGACAATTGTTAGGAGATCCCTATTCCTTAGGGATTTGTTGTTATCATGGGATATTATGCATTTAATGTATTTATTTACATTTATTTTAAATTTGTATAATTGATTGTAACTTCCTTGAATTAGTGGAAGATATCTCATAACCAGGTCTATAAATAGCCTGGGGAATTTCATTTGTAGACACACACAAGATTGTACTGAGAATACTCTGTTGAATTGCTCTGAGAAAGCTTTGAGAGAGTATCACGAATCAATAATATTGACTCGTGGACTAGGCAGATTTTAACTGTTGAACCACATAAAAATCCTACTATTCTTTTCTTATTTCCTAAATCTTTGTTTAGTGCTCTTCAGATTTAAGTTGACGAAAAATGGCGTCGACAGTTTGGTGCTTTCACTGAGAGCATTAAGCAAATCTTTGGATTGATTAGTCAAAATCCTCCTACATTACCAATGGCCGCCGCAAACAACCCATGAGCTGGAGGGTGACCATTGCCCCAAATACCTGGGGAGAAAACTCCTCACAGTGAAGATTACCCACAAAGGCTTGGGAAGCAACCAATGGCAGACCATGGCCCAAACGAGGGGAGTGCATCATCTAACTCCCGGGGGCTGCCTGCTTCCAGGCCTGACGAGGACCTCTATTATAATCCTGAGAGGTATATTCCCATCGTGGAACTGGAGAATCGCTAATTGCATCAGTAATTTGGCAGACGCCACAAGGTGCAATGAAGAATTTGCCAAGCAGGTCGTTGAGGTCCAGACACCACCCCGAAGGCCCAGAGGATGTCCCCGCGGGAGCACGACCGCCAGAAAGGCCTAATAAGGAGCTTAGCAGGCCTAGGGCAAATACTGATGATGAATGCCCTATAAGGAATACTCAAGCCAGTACTACTGGAAACCCGGCTATGGAGGTAACTGCAGGAACATGGAATAACTGAGCACCCCCGGAAACATAGAGCTTTAACCCTGAATCTGTCAAGAATAACTCAGAACCAGTCCAGGCCCTTTCTGGGCCTTCTAGGCCCAAAAATGGGAGGCCATCACCATCGCCTATAAGGTATCCACCATGTCCTATAAGACACCCTTCACCACTCCGAGAGGCACCCCAGCCTGCTCCTCATAGGAACCGGGCAAGGGAGCCGGCTCCACAAAGGCCATCTCACAGTGGCAGCCAAGACGGGAACCGTTGAACCCGACCTGGACATAGGGCCAAACAAGAGGCAACTCGAGGACATAGGGCTTCCCAACCAGTGGAAATCCACATGTCAAGATCACAAACAACTGAAGCAAGAAGGCCAGTGAAAGATCCACCTCGTAACCATCGAGCCCATCAACCAGAAAGAAACATTACTTTGATGAGTGGGAGCTTTGACCTCACTAGGTCTGTAAGTGTATATGATACATAACCCAGGAATACTGAGAATTATGGCAATAATGCTCTTCTTCGAGATCATCTTAACCAGACCCGAGGGCAGGCCTATCCCGCAAGCCCCGGTTTACGTGATCATTTGAAAAACCGAAAGGAACCTATGCAGCTGGTATATGGGAATCAGTATAACCCTATGCCGGGGTAGGGAGCTGGAGTTTTTATAAACAATAACTAGCTACCCCAAGCACAAGCTCAACCTCTAGTGGACTTAGTCCAGGAGAGAATTAATTAGCTCGAAAAAGCATTCAGCCTCCTTCAAAATGAAAGGAACATGGACAAGGATGATGACTCCGATAAGAAGCTCGAGCCTTTTGCTCCACATATTTCAAACACTCCATTCCCTCATGGGTTCAAGATACCCCACGTAGCTCCATTGGACGGGAACTCAGACCCATACAACTACCTAAGCACATTTAATACCATGATGTGAGCCAGCAACGTTGGCTACAAGCTCATGTGCATGTTATTTCCGACCACTTTGATAAGACCAACAAAAAACTGGTTCAAATAACCTAGAAGACATTCGATCTCATCTTGGGATCAGTTCATGAAGGAATTCAAAAAACAATTCAAAGCCATGGTAGGCGTCAGGCCTAAAGCCTCGACCTTGACCAATGTCAGACAATAGTCGGGTGAATCATTGAAAAGTTACCTCGCAAGGTTTAACATAGAGGTGGCACGAGCCCGCAACGTCGACAACAGTGGTCACCTTATGGCTATACAAGCTGGTATATTACCAGGAAGTCCCCCGTGGGATGATATGCAGAGAAAACTGATAAGGACAATAACCGAGTACAACAAAAGGGCTCATAGATTTGTTAATGTAGAGGAGGCGAGGTCAGAGTTAAAACTGACCCCTCAGCCCATAACTACAACGAAGAATGTTAACTAAGCCTCGACCTCGCCTACCCCATCAACGTCACGACCCTCAGGAGATAACCCTTCAAAAAGGAAGAAAAATGAAGGGAATAACTCTAAGGCAGGCAGGGGGAAAAAGAAAAAGGTAGATGAGTATTTCTCTTTTTATACGGTTTACACTGAGCTCAATGAGACTCGGGAAGATATCTTCCTTGCAAATGAGAATCAAGTCCCATTTAGACAGCCTGATCCAATGCGAAATCAGAAGTCAAAGAGAGGCTCCAACAAGTATTGCAAATTGCACCAGGACGTCAGACATACCACTGATGAATGCCGACAACTGAAAGATGAGATCGAAGGCTTGATCTTGAGCAGTACGTAAGAAACCAAAATACCAATCAAGAATCGTCTGGACAAAGGGCAGCATTTGCGCAACATGCCGAGAAGAATAAAAATTCATGAGCAAGGAAGGATGATCGACCTTCCCCAATAGATGGAGAGGATGTGGTAACCATCTTTGAGGGACTGCACCTTGCCCGATCAGGCAGAAATTCCCAGAAGAGATATGTAAACAAGCTCCAAACTGGAGACGGTTCTCCCTACGAACCTGAACCACGAGCTCCAAAGCAACAAAGAGTTGAATCTCAACCTACTACTATTACAAAAGAGGATGCCTCACATGTCCAGTTTCCCCATAATGATCCCCTTTTCATCACACTTCAGCTCACGAACAAAAGAGTGCGAAGAGTCCTGATAGATAAAGGGAGTTCTGTCAATATCCTTTATAAGGCCACTCTAGAAAAGATGGGACTCACACTTCGAGATTTGAAATCTTGTGCAACAACGTTGTATGGATTTTCAAGGGAAGGGATTGCTTGTACATGATCCATCGAGCTCCCCGTAACCTTGGGAGACTATCTAGTCTTGGTGATCAAGATGATGGAATTCGTGGTAGTGGACACCCCTTCGGCCTACAACGTATTGCTCGGTAGACCAGCCTTGATTTGGCTGGGGGCAGTATCATCGATTAGGCATTTGGCCATCAAGTTCCCAACGTTTAGTGGCATCAGGATGCTGAAGGGAGACCAGCTTACCACATGGGAATGTTATAGCGTTTCCATGAGAGGGAAGAGCCAAACAAGTGCATAAGAGCTTGTGGTTATTCAAGAGATGAATGGATTCGTCTTCGAGATAGAAGAAGAGATCAACCCTAGGGTGTAAGAGAGGGCCAATCTCGAACCAATGGAGGATCTTGAAGAAGTGAAGCTCGATGAGAAAGATACCACGAGGGTGGTAAAAATAGGGAAAACTCTTTCCGAAAATGAAAAATAGCAATTAACTTGATTTTTGAAAGAAAATCAGGATGTGTTAGCATGGTCGCACTCAGATATGGTAAAGATTAGTCCGAGTGTTGTGAGCCATGCACTCAACATAGATAAAAGCTTCCCCCTGAAGACACAAAAAAGGAGGCTCGTGGATGACGATAGAAAGAAAGCCCTGAAAGAGGAGGTCGAAAGGTTAAAAGAAAATTGGTTTATCCGAGATGCTTTCTATCATGATTGGATAGCAAACCCTGTGCTGGTCCCGAAGCCCAACGGCAAGTGGCGAACCTGAATCAACTATTCAAACCTCAACAAGGCATGCCCCAAGGATTGCTTTCCAATCGACCATCTCGTAGATGCCACTGCAAGCCACAACATTACCTCATTTATGGACGCTTATTCTGGATATAACCAGATAGCCATGCATGCACCCGACCAAGAACATACGAACTTTGTGACCAACAAGGACTTGTACTTCTACAACGTAATTCCTTTCGGGCTCAAAAATGCTCGAGCCACATACCAAAGATTGGTAAATAGGATGTTTGTTGAGAAGATACGGAATAACATGGAACTTTATGTGGATGATATGTTAGTCAACTCCAAACATAACAGTAACCATTTAGACGATCTCATTGGATGTGTTTGTTGTGCTCTGAAAATACATATGAGACTCAACCCGCAAAAATGCTCATTTGGAGTATTCTCAGGTAAGTTTCTTGGATTCATAGTGAATGCTCAGGGTATAGAGGCTGATCTCGACAAGATCAAAGCATTAATTAACATGCCCTCACCTAAAAAACATAAAGATGTTCATAGCTTAACTAGACGAATGGTGGCCTTAAGTAGGTTTATCTTGAAATCTACAGACATGTGTCTTCCATTCTTTAATCTTTTGAGAGGGGGCAAGAAGTTTGAATGGTCAAACGAGTGTGAACTCGCATTTCTAAACCTTATGAAATACCTCGCCGAACCACCGATCTTGTCAAAACCAATCGCAGGAGAAGTCTTATACTTATACCTCCCCACAACCAAGCATGTGATTAGTGTAGTACTTATCTAGGAGGATAAGAAAGTACAAAAACTCGTATACTAAGTCAGTAAGAGGTTACTGGGGGAAGAATCGAAGTACCCACTGATGGAAAAACTGGCTTTGAGCCTAATGCAGGCATCTCGAAAGCTCTGACCCTATTTCCAAGAACATCCTATCCATGTGTTAACTGATCAACCATTAAGACAAGTATTATCCAAGCTTGAAGCATCTGGAAGATTGTTGAAATGGGTTGTCGAGCACAGACAATTTGAGATTACCTATCATCCAAGAACAACGATCAAAGGACAGGCTTTGACAGATTTCATTGTCGAGTGTACAGGGATCTCCAATGAGGAAGTGATAACCCCAGCCCGCGAGCTGTGGAGACTTTACGTCGATGGGTCCTCTAATGAAAATGGATCAGGGCAGGAGTTATTCTAATCACCCCGACAGGAAATCGCTTTAACTTGACGCTAAGATTTGGCTTTGAGGCATCAAATAACGAGGTTGAGTACGAGGAGTTGTTAGGGGGTCTTTGGATAGCCATCGAGCTTAAAGCAAAAGCCATCCATTACTACAGTGACTCACAATTGGTAGTTAATCAGGTCCTGGGTGAATATTAGGCTCATGGCATAAAAATGGAAGCTTACCTGGAGAAAGTTAAAGCATCATTTCGGGGGGGGGGGGGGGGGGGTTTGAGTTCTACGCTATAGAACAAGTTCCCCGAGAACAAAATTTGAATGTAGATGCATTGGACAAGCTCACCACGACCACCGAAGTTGACACACTCAACGTGGTCCTAGTAGAATTCTTACCGACCCCTAGCATAACCGATCCTGAGGAAAAAGATATAAACATGATTGACTCGCAACCCACCTAGATGACCCCGATAGTTGACTACCTCGAAACCGGACGTCTCCCAACAGACTGGAATGAGGCTAGAAAGATTATGTAAAAAATACCAAGATATACCATTTTGGAAGGAAAATTGTACAGAAGGAGATACTCTATGCCATTACTTTGGTGTGTAACTCCCCCCGAGGAAAAGAATATTTTGGAAGAAATCCATAAAGGATTTTGCAGAGACCACACCTGGGGGCATAGCTTTTCAAATAAGGTGATTAGGCAAGGATACTTCTGGCCAATAGTCAAGGCAGACTCATTCGAGTACGTCAAACGCTGTGATAAGTGTCAATGGTTCGCTTTGATACCGCGAGCTCCACCCATCAAGCTTACCATGATGAGCTCCCCATGGCCATTCGCGGTGTGGGGAATCGACCTCATAGGCCCCTTGCCAACCGAAAAGGGTGGAGTATGATATGATGTAGTCGTTGTCGACTATTTCACAAAATGGACCGAAGTCGAACCTTTAGCAACCATCACGTCGAACAAAGTCCTAGATTTCGTAGTGGAAAACATCATCCGTATATACGGGATGCCCAGGAAGATTGTGTTGAATAATGGGACCCAGTTCGACAATGATTTTTTTACACACTTTTGCCAAAAGAATGTGATAATAAAAAGTTTCTCTTTTGTGGTACATCCCCAAGCAAATGTCCATGTCGAAGCAGTTAACAAAACTTTAAAAAGTTCTATGAAGAAAAGGCTAGAAGAAGCAAAGGGAGATGGCCAAAGAAGCTACCCCAAGTCATGTGAGCATATATAACAACGACAAGAACCTCGACGGGGCATACCCCTTTCTCCTGGCTTATGGGTGCAAGGCCATGTTTCCCATCGAGGTCGAAATCCCAACCATAAGGCGTGATGTGTATGACCAAACCTTGAACCAATCCAATATCGAAGAAATTTTGGACCTCATCGAAGAAAGACAAGACGAAGCCCAGTTGAAAAATGTTGCATACCAGCAAAGGGCTACGAGATATTTTAATAAGAGGGTCCAAGAAAGGAAATTTTGATGCGAGGCTTAGTGTTAAGGCGTGTGTTTTTGGCCACACGAGACTCATCTGCTGGGGGGCTCGGGCCTAATTGGGAAGGACCCTATCAGATCAAGTCCATTATTCGACCTGGAGTTTACAAGCTGGCGAGGCTAAATGGAGGACTGGTTTCGCGAGCTTAGAATGATGAACATCTACAGCCTTATTATCAGTAATGTAGGAATGATGTTTATTCGTTTTAACCAAGCATGTGTTTGTTTTTTTGCTTTTCATCAATAAAGTACTGAATTTCATTCAAACGTGGTAATTTTATTGTTATACTTTTTTGCAAACCCTCGAAATTCAATAACCTAAGATTGCAATCATAGGATATTAAGGGGCATAAGTGGTATACAATCACACCATAGGCTTGAAAAAATATAACATAAATAAAAAGTAACTCTAATAACAATGTTTGGATTACTAATCGAACATGAAGAAAAAAATAAGTGTATGGATCATAAACCAAACACGCGAACTAAACAAGTCTGGAACAAACTAGTAAGACCTAATCGACAGTCAAAAGTTTGAATTCTAGATAAACCAACTATAAACTATAAGTCGTTACTTGATAAATCCCAAATATACTTTACTGAAATTTTTTGCAAATAAGTTTCGACCTCGCAACTTCGAGGCCATACTCGAGGATGAGGAAAAGTAACTGGAAAAACAAAATATAAGTATACTAACAAGGTTACATACCAGTTGAGTATTTTTCAAATACATGGTAAAAGTAAAGTTCGACCTTGATAATAACAAAATCAAAGCATTTCGGATAAACTATGCATGAATGTATTGAAATTCGAACTTGTACCCAACGTATATTTGTACGAATAAACAAGTATAAAAGTAGGTCCTTATTCATAACATGCTCAGAAAATTCCGACCCTAAAATATGATGCATAGTATTGAGGCAAAAAGCTAAAGGTAGATAATGTGCAAAAAGGCTTTCGAGCCAAAAAATTGAAAGCATAAAAACTACTATTAAGATATAAAATCATAAGATAATTAAAATAGCTTAGAATTGAGCTATAAATTGTCTTTGTCCCTAGGGTACAAAAAATATAATTACAAAAGTTATAATGGGTCGCAGCCCATGATTTTGATTTCAAGGGTTAGCTGCCTCTTCTGCCACAGTCCCAGAAGCCTCCGTCGTCTCCTCGGCCTCGTGCCTGGCCACTTCCTCCTTAAGTCAAGCATGCCATTTAGCAATGAATTTGGTCTCCAAGCTAGCAAGGAAGCTGGTGTCGAGGTCGGGGTTGTTAGCCTAAATCTGATACATCGCCATGTCTATGGCGCGATCCTCTTCGGTCTTAAACTCCTCGAGAAGACGAGCCTTCTTGCTCTCGATAACCTCAAAGGTCATCTTCTTATCCTCTTCTAGCTTGGTGTTGAGTTCCCGAATCTGCTTGATCTCAAAGTCCCTGGCCTCAACCTCCTTCAAGGTCGCTTCCATCTTTAATTCAAGTTCGGGAATCCTTTACACCTATTTCAAGGTTGCTTCTAGCTTCGATTCAAGCTCAGGATTCCTTTTGAACTCTGCATCCCTGCTACAATTTCCAGTCGGGCTTCCTTGAGGTCGTCCTCAAGCCTCAACTGGGCATCTCAGGCCTTCTACGCAAGCGCTTTGCTCCTTGTAACCTCGCTATTCAGCAAGAAATTATGTTGAACAAAGGATTTGAATGCCTACACACAAAAACAAATAAAAGGTTCAAGGTCAGCAAAGTACAAATCAAAGTTAGCACAGAAGAAAGGGGGCTAGGAAAAATGACTAACCAAGGAGAACAGCTCTCCACTCTTGTCGAAAAGAGTGTTGACGTCTCGGCAGGAGGTTAGGAATTCCCAGTGAGGGGCCCGGAGGTTGCTGAAACTTTGACCCATGCGGGTCAAAGCATCAGAACCGAGATTGACTCCATGGGTTCCAGCAGCATTTTCGACCATAAACTCGAGCACATAAATCAAGATCGATAGGAAGCGATCCCATATGAGAGCTTTGACTTGACTCGCTTGGGCTATTGGGGGAAGCACGACCTCGGAAGGCATTGTGGGCTCAGTGGCATGACTTGGCTCGACCTCGAAAAGCATTGTGGGTTCAGCAACATGACTTAGGTTTAATGGCACCTGCGCCAGGGGGACTATCTCAGTCTTCTTGGATAGCTTAGAGGGGTGACCTCCCTTCTGTGACACTCTTTGGCATTTGTTCATGCTCGAGGACACAGCCTTGTTAAGGACATTGTCCAAGTCTGAGTCCATGTCACCTGAAAAACAAAAGATTGTATCTAAGAAATCAAAAAAGGATATTATAAAAAACAAGATTCCAAGATAAAAGAAACCTAACTGGTACTTTTAGCTGAGCTTGTGCTTGGAGACCAAGAAATTTCCCTATCTTCTGATGACTCTAGGGGAGTCCCCTCTCCATAAGTGGAGGATATTCTCGAAAGGTCCCTATATACGTTGGTCCCATACTGTGCATGTAACGTCCCAAAAATGCTAATAGGGTTTAGTGCCTTGATTAGCGTGCCGGGACGACATAATTGGATAATGTGTGATTTATTGATTAAATGTGTGACTATGTTGCATGCATGATTTATATAATAATATGAATATATTTATATGCATGTCTTTTAGTATTAAATATGCATGTGGGCCCGTTCAAGGGCATACTTGTAATTTGGGCATGCTAAGGGCATAAATGTGATTATATATGTTAAATGATTGAGGCCACATTATTATGTGGATATATTTGCAGTATTCGGGTAGAGGCGATCCTAGTGAGCAGATTAGCGAAATAATCACAACGGTGGTTTAATACCCGACTCGGGGTGAGCCTAGGGGTATTGTGGGAAGTTTAATGTATATTTGGGATTTATCGAGTAACGACTAAGAGTTCGGTGATTAGTTGGGCATGTCGGGATTAATTGGGAATTTGTAGGATGACTCGAGGAATTAGTGGGAAATGGGGCAAATGACTGTTTTGCACGTAAGGGTAACAAAGGGGCCAAGTTACTACCAGGGGTATTTTGGTCTTTTGTAGGGGGGTAGGCTTGAAAGACTATAGGGAGTGATCAGAACTTAGTAGAATATATCGTAATTTCTCAAACTCTCTCTCTCTCTCCCTCTCTTGTGCTTTGAGGTTGAAGGAATTCTTGAAAGGAGATACTTGGTTTTAAGCTGGGAAGTCTAGGAATATCAAGCTAGGCTCAGTCAAGAAATTGTTGTGGATTGAGGCTATAAACTGAGGTAAGAATTCTATCTTCATTCTTTTAGGAATTCAGATTGCTAGGATGAGTTTTGAATGGGTTTTCAGTGTTGATTGATTGCTGATTTGGGGTGGTAATTTCAGTACGTTTTTGGGTGATTTATTATGCCTAAGCTATGTGGTTAAGAGTCCTTGACTCAGTTTTGGGCTAGGTTGATGGTTGCAAGTGATTTATGTTGAGTTGAGTAGAGGGAAAAATGCAGCAAACCCAGGAATTTCTGGGTTCAAAGGGGCGCGGCGCGGCCAGCGTGCCCCAGAAACCCCTAGGAGGGCTACTGGCTTATGGGCGCGCCACGACCCTAGGGGGCAAGTCGCGGCCTACCTCCCCCCTAGAACAAGAGGCTAGCACCTCTGACTTGAGGCGTGTCGCGACCCTTAGGGCTAAGTCGCAACCCGCCTAGGCATCCATAACCTAGGTTTGTTTCTAGGCTAGGGGAGGCTTAAGGATTTAAACATAAGCGCTCAAGATGAATTCTACTTCCTGATTTAGTAGAATTTGAGGTTCCGAAGGCTAGTATTTGTTTCCAAAGCATTTAATTGTATTAGATACTGATAGTTATCCATTTTCGCTTGTGAATAGGGTTACCGTTAAGGCTCGGCATTGCGGATCGTGCTCGGGACAGCTCAACATCCTTCGCTCGGGATTCAAGATAAGAAAACTACACCCAAGTTGGGAATGGGACTGAGATTCCTTGTAAATGAACATATGTGTTTTGTAACCTGTATATTTTTTTGTGTGTGATGTGAAAGTACGGCTTAAGGGAGTCGGGATCAGCTAATTAACTAGAGGGCTCGACCTAAGGGCGCCGACCCCTATTTAACTGTATTAAGGTTTTTTATATGTTAGGATTGAACTATTATCGTTGCCTAGTTTAGCACTTGCATTCTTTTGTTAATAGAACTGATTGAACAAAAATTTACTATATACATATTGTTGTTATCTATGCTTGTTGAATTTGGTTTTCTTGTTAAGCCTTGGCTCATGGTTGCTACGTGGTGTAGGTAAAGGCAAGGGAAAGCTAGACCAGCCATGATTTGGAGAGCTTTGGGGGTGGAGTGTACATCAGTAACTGCTCGATTGCCACGGCCGGGGGAATTACAGGGACTAGAGCTCAAACTTGTAGTTTTCCACGTAGGCTGGCTATAGTTGTATTAACTTTTGAGGGTTGTATCTACCATGTAAATATAATTTTTGGGATCCCTTGTATCAAACTCTTATTTGAATGAAAATCAACCATTTTACAATCAAAATATTTTAGCCCTAATCTGCCAATTAACACTATTTTAAACACACAGAGTAATGGTCTTAGTTACCCAGGGTGTTACAACTTTGTATCAAAGTGGTCTAGGTTTAAGGGTTCCTGAATACTAGTTGGGCATTTACACTCGTTGCTAAAGACGAGATTGACTCAGAGTTCGATAACCATATATGTGATTATATGTTTGAATGTTTAAATGAAATATAAATGTTTTATCTGCTCATTTATTAGGAAGCATGAGATATACTGATAGGGCCTGGCCCTTGACTGCTATGTGAATATGATGAGGCGTGCTTATTAGCATTGCTATTGTATGTGAATAATTGTTTAAATGTATGTATGCACTATGACTATGTGATGTTGGTTGGGTGTCAGCGTTGGACCGTGGGATGATTATAAACCTATTATCATTGCCTGACTAGCCTAGTCATTGATTGCAGATAAACTTAGATAATTATGCATCCAAGGCGATCAATTCGACTAGCCGGCACCAGGGTCGGGGCTAGAGATGATGAGCAGGGATAGAACCCTTCACTAGTCCCTGACAACTGGCAGCAGCTGCTTGCTGATATGCAAGCTAGACTTCACAGTCAGGAAGAAGATATTTTCCTTCTGAGGCAGCAGGCTCCGCCATGGAGTGCTGCACCTAACTTGCCACCTGTTGTGGCACCAGCTATACAGCCGCCTGAGATTGGGAACAGGTGGGAGCAACTTTATGAAAGATTTAGGAGACATCATCCTCTAATCTTTGAGGGAGGACCAGATCCACTTAAGGATGAATAGTGGATGAGTATGATCTCCTCCTTCCTGGATTTTATGAGGGTGGAAGGTAATGACAGGGTGGCGTTTGCCACCTATATGCTTAGAGAGGATGCCCGCATTTGGTGGGAGGTGGCATCCCAGACTTGAGACGTTTCTACTCTAAGATTGAATTAGTTCAGAGATTTGTTCAACCAAAAATATTATGACATTGTCGTTAGGGCAGCAAAAGTGAATGAGTTCACTGGGTTGGTGCAGGGCAGCCTGACAGTTACTAAGTATGCTCTGAAATTTGACAGGCTAGCAAAGTTTGCACCTGATCTAGTGCCTACAGATGAAGCTTGGCAAGACAGGTTTGTTCGAGGGCTTAATGCGATGATAGCCCGAGATGTGAGGATCACATCAGAACCTGGGAAGACGACTTATGCCCAGGCTGTTGAGAAGACCCTCACTGTGGAGGTGGTAGAGAACAAGATTTGGAGGGAGAATGATGCGAGACAGAATGTTGGCAGGGCAGTGCCTCCATTTACAGGGTCTGGTAGGGGCGGAGGCCCTAGTGATTAGAATTGGAGGACCCCTCACACCTCGACCACTGCTAGTCCTGATAGGAGCGCCTGGGGTGCCCAAGGTTGCCGCCTAAGAGGCAGTGAGTCACGGGAGAGCTACCTAGAGTGTGCTAGATGCAGAAGCACCATCTGGGCAAATTTTGGGCAAAGACCTGTTACGTATGCGGGGTGGTAGGACACCTCAAGAATGATTACCCAATGTTGAAGAAAGAGAAGCCAGGGAAGGTGGATAGCTTGACTCCAGCTCGAGTGTTTTCCTTGACAAAGGCAGAGGCTGAGGCTAATCCCTCGGTAGTGACATATCAGCTTTCTAGCGCTGTATTGATTGATTCTGGTGCTTACCATTCATTTGTTTCAAGTAAAGTGATTGATAGATTATGTAGATCTAGTGAGTATTATATTGCGGGGTTTGGGACTATACTGTCTACAAGGGAGTTAGTAGTTTCTAGGAGATGGATTAAAGCACTGCCAGTGATGGTGGGTAGTAGGGAACTATCAATAGATTTGATTGAGTTGGGTATGGATGATTTTGACATGATTTTGGGGATGGATTGGATAGTCAGATATGGGGCCACTATAGATTGCAGGAAGAAGATGGTGAATTTTGATCCTGAGGGTGAGGACCCCTTTGTTTTTGTGGGTACTATGCACGGACCCCGCATTCCGATGATATCAGTGTTGAGGGCTAGGGACCTATTACAAGGAGGTTGTATAGGTTTTCTAGCTAGTGTGGTGGATACCACTAAAGTTATGCCAGCAGGGCTAGGAGAGACTAGATTAGTATGCGAGTTCTTGGATGTGTTTCCTGAGGATATACTGGGGTTGCCGCCAGAGCTAAAGGAGTTGAAGATACAGTTGCAGGAACTATTAGACTTGAGTTTTATCAGACCTAGCTACTCGCCATGGGGTGCTCTGATTTTAATTGTGAAGAAGAAGGATGGGACTCTAAGAATGTGTGTAGAATACAAGGAGTTGAAAAAGTTGACTATCAAGAACAAGTACCCCCTATAGCGGATAAATGACCTGTTCAATCAGTTGCAGGGTAAGATGGTATTCTCGAAGATTTATCTTCGATCTAGTTATCACCAGCTGAGGATCAAGGATGAGGATATTTTGAAGACGACCTTCCGCACGAGGTACGGACATTATGAGTTTTTGGTCATGTCATTTTGATTGACCAATGCCCCGGCAGCGTTTATGGATCTTTTGAACAGGGTGTTCAAGGATTTCTTAGATCAGTTGGTGATTGTCTTCATCCACGACATCCTAGTTTACTCTCGTTCAGAGGCAGAGCTTCAGCAACATCTCCTACTGGTATTGTAGAGGTTGAGGGAGCAACTGTTATATGCTAAATTTAAGAAATGTGAGTTCTGGCTGCCGGAAGTGACATTTCTTGGACATATTGTCAGTGGAGACGGGATTAAGGTGTTGGTATTAAATGATCAAATCAAAGGTACGCAGTGGAATATACGGACCCGTTTTAATAAATATTAATACCAGTCAAGATCATAAACATATGTAAATATTAAATCATATACAAATAGATCAGGGATTACTTCTTGTAGCCTATCAAGTGTCCTTGAGTCTTTTTGTATAAATCAATGATCTTCCTATCCAGTGTTCTAAGATCTCACACCCTTATCATCAAGACCAATCCTCAAACACAAAAGGACGTGTGTGGGCACGTAGGATTCAAAAGGTTGATTGACGTGACTCCCTAGATGTACTCAACACATGAGATCTAGAGATTTTTGATAGAGAGAATGTTTAGAATAGTTTTTAGGTCGAGAGAAAACTATCGCTTTAGAGAGAGAGAGTCTGATTAACCATCATCATCTGAAATATCACGTATATCAGAATTATAAAATATATTTAATCTAATTAAATAATCTTTATTTAATTAAAATATAATTCAAATTAAAACTGACTAGATATATTCATTTAATTATTTATTTAAATCATATTTAAAAAGAATAATTAAATAACTGATTAAACAAATTTATTTGAAATTCAAAATTCAAATCCCAGAGAAAAAAACCATGATGCTAGGTGCCACACACTGTACTGGACAGTGTGTGTCACCCAACCTTATTAGAGTTGCCCTAATTTTCTCATTTGTTTATTTAATAAACTTTTAAGACAAGATATTTATTCTAATATAAATATCAATTAATTCAAAATTAACTTTATCTTAGAATATCAATTTTAAATTAAATAAATAAATATCATATTATAAATAAGATATTTATTATTTTCTCTCATTATATTAATCCAAACAAGAATAATATTAATTTTAACATATAGTTTTTCAATATAAAAAATATATAGTTAAATAATTAATTAATTCACAATTAATCGAGTACCCATAATTATCAAATAATTATTTCCTTGTCCTGGAAAATTAATTCCTTTGCAATTTAGTCATTTCTCTTAACAAATCTTTCTTTTGACATCCTTACCCTTGACAGTGTAGGACAGAGGTGATCTGGGAATCATGGACCTATAATATGAAGCTCCAATAAACCAGATAATTAATTAAACTCTTTAATCTAATAATCTTATTTATTAATTCCATGATTATTCCACTATAAATATGTAATTGCACTCTAAGTATTTATAGAATTATGTTTACAAAGTTTTCTCTAGTAGTCCATTGATATAATCAATATATGTAGTTTTGTTCTCCATTTATTGGTTCGTTAATTAGAGCTGGTCAAAATTACCGTTTTACCCTTCTAATTACCTCTTGATCCTTAAGTACCATTAATTCACTAGCGAATAATTAATCTATAATCTAATTATAGATTTGAGTTCAATAACTATTCAGTTCCAGAATCAACCCTAAAGGGAACCAATATCCGATCCGTTAGGAAAGCATGGATTTTAATATTGTAATTTATGTTCCCAACCATTCATGATATTGAATCTCCAGAAAAAAAGTCATTAGTCTCATTATTCTAAGAAACCTTACCGAGTGAATCAAAAGATCCAACAAACATAAACAGGAGTTCATGAATACTAAGGATTTAGACTGATCTACAAATTATCATCTATTATGACGAGAATTAAATATTTACGTCAAACGGCAAGTTTATGAAGATAATTAATTCTCATCAGTCCTGTCATATATAATCTCTATTATATACAACATCTTTACTAAGATATCTATCCACATCACTAATATGAATCTAGATTACTTGCATCTTGTATGCTTTGCAAATCGTACTAGTAACCATTTATTAAAGATTTCTTACTTTAATATGTTACTAACTATTTTATTCATTATATATGATCTTAATTCTCTCGTACTAATACAATATCACATTCTCATGAATGAATAGGGAATTTTTTTTATATTATTATATAATTAATTCAAACAATAATTATAACATTCAGATATAATAAAATTGTACTTTTATTTAAAACTAATTAAATGTCTTTACATGCTTTTAGGGCATTAATCCTATCAATCTCACACTTGCCCTTAAAGCAAGTGAGGCATCTCCCTTAATCCCATATTGCGCACGTGAACCATGAACGGCTTTACAGGAAGTGTCTCAGTTAACGGGTGAGTCAGGTTCTGTTCCGACGCTATCTTCATAACAGTCACATCACCTCGGTGTACAATCTCTCTTACCAGATGGTATTTCCTTTCTACATGCTTCCCTCTCTTGTGACTTCTAGGCTCCTTGGAATTAGCTACTGCTCCATTGTTGTCACAATATAGGATTAGTGGCTTATCCATATCTGGAACAACTTCCAGATCAGTGTAGAACTTCCTCAACCAAATCGCTTCCTTAGCTGCTTCATAGGACATTATGTATTCGACTTCCATAATTGAATCAACTATGATGGATTGCTTAATGCTTCTCTATACCATAGCTCCTCCACTAAGAGTGAACACTGACCCAGAAGTCAATTTTTGACTATCTTTGTCTAATTGGAAATCAAAATCAGTGTATCCAGTAGGGTTTAGCTCACCCCCTGAATATACCAGCATATAGTCTCTTGTTCTCCTAAGATACTTGAAAATGTGCTTTACTGCAATCCAGTGTTCCAAACCAGGATTTGATTGATAATGACTTACAATCCCAACTGCATAACATATGTCGGGCCTAGTATACAACATGGCATACATCATACTCCCAACTGTTGAAGCATAGGGATACTTTCTCATATCCTCTTCCTCCTGAGGTGTCTTGGGACATTGTTCCTTGGAGAGAGAAATTCCATGTCTGATCGGTAATTGGCCTTTCTTGGAATTCTCCATAGAGAATCTTTCAAGCACCTTATCTATATAATTAGCCTAAGAAAGTGCCAAGAGCTTGTTCTTCCTATCCCATAGGATTTGGATTCCCAGAACGTAGCTCACCTCGCACAAATCATTCATTTGGAACTTTTCAGCTAACCATTTCTTTACGTTTGGCAATGTCACTACATTGTTCCCAATGAGAAAAATGTCATCAATGTAAAGAACTAAGAAAACCACAACTTTTCCTTTGATGTATTTATACACACATTCTTCGTCGACATTCTGTTCGAAGCCATATGTTTTAATTGTTTCATCAAAAGTGATATTCCAAGATCTAGATGCTTGCTTTAATTCATAAATTGATTTCATCAACTTGCACACCTTTTGATCTTCCCTTTTCTTTATAAACCCTTCTGGTTGTACCATAAAGATACTTTGATCAAGATAGCAATTCGGAAATGTTGTCTTGACGTCCATTTTCCATATCTCATAATCATTGGCAGCCGCTATGGATAAGATGATACAAATGGAATTGAGCATGGCCACAGGAGAAAATGTTTTTTCATAATCAACACCTTCTCTCTGAGTGTAACCTTTGGCTACAAGCCTCGCTTTGAAAGTATCTACTTTCCCATCTACACCTCTTTTCTTCTTGTATATACACTTACACCCTATGGGCCTGACATCTTCAGGTGGATCCACAAGTTCCCAGATAGAATTGGAATTCATCAATTCCATTTCTTGGTTTATGGTTTCTTGCCATTTCTCCTTTTTAGGATCATCCATTGCCTCTTTAAAGGTTAATGGATCATCCTTGTCTGTATCAGAAACAAGGACATGTGTCTTATGTTCATAGCGAACAGGATGTCTCACAATCCTCCCACTACGACGTTGCACCGGGGTTTCTTTTCATGGAATCATGGTTTCCTCGTTTTGTCATTTATCATTTAATGATGAAGATGATTGTGATGGAATCTTATCAGCTCTGAGTTCCTCCAATACTACCTTGCTATGAGGTTTTTAGTTATTCATATAGTCATGTTCAAGGAAGGTCGCATTTGTTGAAACAAATACCTTCTGATCCTTGAGACTATAGAAATAACCACCTCTTGTTTCTGGACCGTAGCCAACAAAAATGCACACTTCCAACCTTGATTCAAGTTTCCTTGACTTAGGTCTAAGAACATGAGCAAGAATGCCCCAAATGCAGAAATGGTACAAACTAGGTGTGTTTCCATTCCACGGTTCCAGTGGCATTTTTCTAATGGTCTTAGATGAGACTACATTCAAAATGTACGTCGTTGTTTGAAGTGCATATCCCCAGAATGAGAGAGGAAGTGAAGAGTAACTTAACATAGATCTGACCATGTCCAACAAGGTCTTGTTTCTTCTTTCATAAACATCATTTTGTTGTGGCTTTCCTAGTGCTGTGAGTTGAGATAGAATACCATGCTCCAGCAAGAAATCTTTGAATTCTAAATCCAAATATTCTCCACCTCGATCAGATAGAAATGTCTTTAGAGTCGTACCTAACTGCTTCTCAGTCTCAGGTTTGAATTCTTGAAACATACCAAAGGTTTCAGATTTCCTAAGCATAAGGTAAGTATGACCATATCTTGAGCAATCGTCAATAAAAGTGACAAAATACTCATACCCACCTCTTGCTTGTACATTGATTGGACCACAAACATCGCTGTGTACAAGCTCGAAAGGTTCTTTGGCTCTATTGCCTTTCGTTGAGAAAGGACGTTTGGTCATTTTACCTTCTAGAAAAGATTCACAAACCGGAAGAGTTCCAACTCTTAGTTCTCTCAAAGGTCCAACTTTTGTTAATCAGTTTATCCTATCTAGACCTATATGACCAAGTCTAAGATGCCAAAGATATGTGTCATCCTTGTTTGAAACTTTTTGTCTTTTGTTACCTTGCGGTTTTGCTACTTTAAATAATTCTAAATTATTGAGGGTTCGTTCATTTGGTTTGAGCATATACAGTCTGTTATTATGTTCTGCTTGACATATTTTGAAACCATTCTTTAAAATAACAATTGCACTATTACTAAAAGAAATATAAAAAAATTGTTCATGCAACATAGATAAAGAGACTAAGTTTCTAGAAAGTCCTAGAATAAAATAAACATTGTTCAAAACTAAAAAATTGTTCGCAAAAATTAAACAGACTGTTCCCTTTGCTCTTGATGAAACGAGCGCTCCACTTCCAACTCGCATGGTCACCTCACCATCTGCCAGCTCCCTTGATGACTCAAGTGTCTACATGGAAGAATAAACATGGTTAGTGGCTCCTGAATCTAAAACCAGGATGACATATTGTCTTCCACTACACAAACTTCAAGTACAAGTAAATCATATTTATCTTTCTTTTTCAGCTCAGAGAGATACTTCTTGCAGTTTCTCTTCTAGTGACCTTAAACTCCACAGTGGAAACATTTTCGTTTTGGTTCTTTCTTCTTGGAGTTGTTGTCAATTTTGTTCTCCTTAGATTTTGGTGCCTTCTTGCATTTATTGGACTTTTTTCCCTTTCCCTTGTCCTTATTATTGTTTTCTTTCTCTTTTTGGATTTCTCCTCAGAGTTTGAAGATTTCTCCTCTACCACATTTGCTTTAGTCTCTTTAGTAATGGATTCATTAAGAGACTCAAATGTCTGTAGTTCATTCAACAACTGGGTCATGTTGAATTCCAACTTATTCATAATATAGTTGGTGGTGGATGCAGAAAAGGCAGGAGTGAGCAATTCTAGTATGATGCTTACTTGTGTACGCTCATCAATGATGGCCCCATGTATTTCTGCTTCATGCATCACATTAACCA
This sequence comes from Humulus lupulus, assembly GCF_963169125.1. Taxonomy (NCBI): domain Eukaryota; kingdom Viridiplantae; phylum Streptophyta; class Magnoliopsida; order Rosales; family Cannabaceae; genus Humulus; species Humulus lupulus. The sequence goes on along the minus strand of NC_084795.1, from coordinate 98,390,931 downwards.
TGTGTAAAACATGTTCACGTACAATAACACCTTTCCTCATCTTAGTAGTCATGTAGATTCTAGTAGCCTCATGTCTACTTTGATCAGATTGCTACCCAAACATGGCCTGCAGAGAATCCATTATCTCAAATGTAGTTTCCATGGTTTCAGGCTTTGTTCTCATAACATCATTCATGCTCACAAGCATGTGACACTTTTCCTTATTATTGGATTGAATCCAGGCATCATACTTGTCCCGAACATTCTTCGAGGCAGTGGCAGCGGGCTCTTCAGGACATTCCTCAGTCAGGACAAATTTGTGGTTCTCGCAGATTAACATAAGATTTAGATTTGATTTCCATCTTATAAGATTATCACCATTAAGTTTTTCAAGTGAAAGTAAAGCGGTTATTGGATTGCCACCGTTCGACATTACTGAAACAAATGAAAAACAATAATATTATCATATGAAAAAATATCAATGTTTTGGAAAGTAAACATGATGCATGAATGCAACAATTAAAACACATAAATTAACATTTACTTTTCCACGATAAAACTACCCAACAAATAAAGTGTCGCCTTAGGGTCGGTCAAGTTAAATTCAGATAGCTTATAAGACAACCTTATCTTTATAATTTAAAACTTAAAATAACTATTTATTTTCTCTTTTAAATATAAATTACCGCTGGTTTTGTCAAGATTTAATTATCCACCGCAAAAGCTTAATTACATATTTGTAAGTGTAACTCATTATTTCAGATTTCATGACTTAACATAGAGAGTGCCGCCTTAGGGTCGGCCAAGCCTAAAATACATCACTTCCTCCTATCTTCGTAAGAAGCCAACCTTAGTATTGATATGTCTAGAAACCTTCCTTAGGGGGACAGAAACAAAGCTGCCTCAAGGCCCTATTCATGTCTCACGGTGTTGTACTAATAATGGAGGCCATAGGTCACATGGAGATGTTCACCTTCTCCCATTTACTATTTAAGATTAAATGTGTTTTATTAAACTAATCAATTAATTCTAAATTAATTACTAGTTTATTAATAACCCTATGAATGTAATTAATTACAAAAAATATAATTATAATAGAGTCTGTTTCTATAATTAATAAACTATTGCTTTATTATGGTGTGATTTACCAAGTTTTAACTAATTTAATACTTAGTAGTTTACATACAATTGATTTCACCAGAAACAATTCATATAAACAAATAGGACAATCCTAGATAATCATGTTTCTAAAATATGCATGAATAATGAGAAACTGTGTGGGGTTTCATGAATGGCATGTAATTGACTAATGCATGATCATGTTATCAATCAAACATCAATGAACATTTATTTAAATAAATACAATAAATAAATAAACAATAAATGATGAACCGAGTACTAATGGGTATTTCTAAGATTTACAATCATTTGGAAAAATTAGAAATAAAATTGCAATCTAAGCCTATGTAGCTTTCAAGACTCTCCAAGAATACTCCTCCTCTCCTTTAGGCTTTCTTGCTAAATTTTAGGAACTTTGTTTTGCCCAACTTATTAATTAGAAACAAATTTTGTAGTTAATTTATTTAATTAAAACTAAATTTTAATTAAATAACCATTTTTCTCATCTTTGTAATTTAGTTGAATTTAAATAATTAAATAATCAAATTCAAATAATTATTTAAACTTAAGCCATTAAAATTTCTTAACCAACTAAAAGATATTTTATTTTCTAATAAAATAAAATAAGATAATTAAACTTTTAAATCCAAATAATTTAAAAATTAATTAAATAAAAGATATTTTATAACAACTTAGGAATTAGGGTTTTGGGCACCAAAATGGTGCCCTATGGCCGGCGACATAAGGAGCCAAGGGCTTGGGGTGGGCGGCAGGCTGGCGTGCAATAGCTCGGCCAAGGCCTGGCGCACAGGGAGGCAGGCGGGCTTGGCACACGCGGAGGCAGGCGAGTGCGCGCATGCATGGGCACTGGGTGCACGCTGGGAGCCACGGGGCTCGAATGTGTCTGGCGCGCGCGACAGCAGGTGGAGGATCGGGCCTAGCTGTGTGCGAGGGTGAGCAGGGTCTCAAGCCATGTTCCTCATATGTGCATGGCTCGATTTCCTCTTGTTTTTCTTTGTGTACAGATTTTTCAATTTATAAATCAAGAATTAAAATTACAAAATATCATATGCCCTTTATGGCTTACACAAGATCTAGAAAAATAATAAAATTCCTAACCCAATAGCACCATATAATTAACGATCCATCATTCAGCCATACATTCAAAAATTTATACATCCATTCAATATACATATCAACATACATAAACAAATGCAAGAAACCCACACAATATTTAATATATATGTATGAACTGCTCTGGTACAATTTGTTGGTATTAAATGATCAAACCAAAGGTACGCATCGGAATATATGGACCCATTTTAATAAATATTAGTACCAGTCAAGATCATATACATATATAAATATTAAATCACATACAAATAGATCAAGCATTACCTCTTGTAGCCTAACAAGTGTCCTTGAGTCTTTTTGTATAAACTAACGATCTTCCTATCCAGTGTTTTGAGATCTCACACTCTAATCTTCTAGACCAATCCTCAAACACACAAGGACGTGTGTGGGCACGTAGGATTCAAAATGTTGATTTTTGTGACTCCCTAGATGTACTCAACACATGAGATCTAGAAATTTTTGACAGAGAGAAGGTTTAGAATAGTTTTCACGTTTAGAGAAAGCTATCGCTTTAGAGAGAGAGCCTGATTAACCATCATCATTTGAAATATCACATATATCAAATTTATAAAAGATATTTAATCTAAATAAATAATATTTATTTAATTAAAATATAATTCAAATTAAAAATGATTAGATATTTTCATTTAATTATCTATTTAAATCATATTTAAAAAGAATAATTAACTAATTAATCAAAAAAAATTATTTTAAATTCAAAATTTAAATCTCGGGGAAAAAAACACTGATGCTAGGCGCTACACACTGTATTGTACAGTGTGTGTCGCCCAGCCCTATTAGGGTTGCCCTAATTTTCTCATTTATTTATTTAATCAACTTTTAAGACAAGATATTTATTGCAACATAAATATTAGTTAATTCAAAATCAACTTTATCTTAGAATATCAGTTTTAAATTAAATAAATAAATATCATATTATAAATGAGATATTTATTATTTTCTCTCTTTATATTAATCCAAACAAGAATAATATTAATTTTAACATATAGTTTTTCAAAATAAAATTATATAGTTAAATAATTAATTAATTATTCACAATTATTCAATTACCCATAATTATCAAATAATTATTTCCTTGCCCTGGAAAATTAATTCCTTTGCAATTTAGTCATTTCTCCTAACAAATCTGTCTTTTGACATCCTTACCCTTGATAGTGTAGGACAGAGGTGATCTGGGGACCATGGACCTATAATACGAAGCTCAAATAAACCAAATTATTAATGAAACTCTTTAATATAATAATCTTATCTATTAACTCCATGATTACTCCACTATACATATGGAATTGCACTCTAAGTATTTATAGAATTATATTTACAGAGTTTTCTCTAGTAGTCCATTGATATAATCAATATATGTAGTTCTATCCTCCATTTATTGGTTTGTTAATTAGAGCTGGTCAAAATTACTATTTTACCCTTCTAATTACCTCTTGATTTTTAAGTACCATTAATTTACTAGCGAATAATTAATCTATAATATAATTATAGATTTAAGATCAATAACTATTCGGTTCCAGAATCAACCCTTAAGGGAACCAATATTCGATCCGTTAGGAAAGCATGAATTCCAATATTGTAATTCATGTTCCCAGCCATCCATGATATTGAATCTCCAAAACAAAAGCCATTAGCGTCATTATTCTAAGAGACCTTAATGAGTGAATCAAAAGATCCAATAAACATAAACAAGAGTTCATGAATACTCGGGATTTAGATTGATCCATAAATGATCATCTATTATGACAATAATTAAATCTTTACGTCAAACGCAAGTTTATAAGGATAATTAATTCTAATCGGTCTTGTAATATATAATCTCTATTATATACAACACCTTTACTAAGATGTCTATCCACGTCAGTAATTCGAATCTAGATTACTTGAATGTCGTATTCTTAGCAAACCGTACTAGTAACCATTTATTAAAGATTTCTTACTTTAATATGTTACTGACTATTTTATTCATTATATATGATCTTAATTCTCTCGTACTAATACAAGATCATATTCTCATGAATGAATAGGGAATTTTCTTGATATTATTATATAATTAATTAAAACAATAATTACAACATTCAAATATAATAAAATTGCACTTTTACTTAAAACCAATAAAATGTCTTTACATGCTTTTAGGGCATTAATCCTAACATAAGGTGGATTCGACCAAGGTAGAAGCAGTTAGGGATTGGCCGAGGCTAAGGAACGCCTTGGAGGTTAGGAGCTTCCTGGGACTAGTGGGATATTACAGACGATTCGTGGGAGGATTTTCAAAGATTGCCACACCGTTGACTGAGTTGACTCAGAAGAATCTAAAGTTCACCTGGTCAGATAAATATGAGGGTAGCTTCCAGGAGTTGAAGCAACGACTAATTACTACTTTGGTGTTGAGTCTTCCTTCGAATGGGGACAAGTTTGTAGTGTAGTGCGACGCAACGAGACTTGGATTGGGATGTGTGTTAATGGAGAATGAGAAGGTTATTGCTTATGCATCACTGCAGCTGAAGGAATATGAGCAGCGACACCCTATCCATGATTTTGAACTAGCAGCGGTGGTGTTCGCACTGAAAGTATAGCGGCATTATTTATATGGAGAGAAGTGTGAGATATACACAGATCAGAAGAGTTTAAAGTATTTCTTCACTTAGAAGGACTTAAATATGATACAGAGACGTTGTTTAGAATTTGTGAAGGACTATGACTGTGACATCCTCTACCACCCAGGAAAAGCCAATGTAGTTGCAAATGCTTTGAGCCGGAGGGGCCCAAGAGATTTGTTTAGCTCGAAGCAGATATCAAAGGAATTAGCAGAAGAGATGACTTGAGTGAGGATAGAATTGGTTGTGGGCCAGTTGGCCAATATTACTTTATAGTCTACCCTTCTAGAGAGGATAAGACAGGGTTAGGTGGGTGGCAAACAGTTACAGGAGGATAGAGGAAATTTCCTAGCTGGAGTGGCTAAGGATTATTCCATTTTAGAGATAGGTTTACTGTGGTACAAGGATCAAATCTGTGTTCCAATGGATATGGGTATCAAAGGGGAGATTCTTGATTGATTCCATACTACACCATACTCACTCCATCAAGGCACCACGAAGATGTACCAGGATCTACGGACTTTATATTGGTGGCCTTGGATGAAGAAGGACGTGGTTGAATACGTAGCCAAGTGTTTAACCTGTCAACAGACAAAGGCTGAACATCAGCGACCTGCGGGGTTTTTACAACATTTGGGTATTCCAGAGTGGAAGTGGGAGGATATTACCATGGATTTTGTAGGAGGTTTTCCCAGGACGGTGGGGCAACATGACTAAGTGTGGGTGATAGTAGACAGGTTAACCAAGTCAGCTCACTTTCTGCCAGTAAGAACGACCTATACTTTGGATCAGTACGCAGAGTTGTATGTGAGGGAGATTGTATGTGTCCATGGGGATCCTAAGGCTATAGTATTGGACCGGGATCCCATATTTACCTCCATGTGTTTGGGGAAGTTTGCATAAGGCTATGGGAACTTAGTTGAAGTTCAGTACAACCTTTCATCCTCAGACAGATGGACAATTTGAGAGGACAATTCAGATATTGGAGGACATGCTTAGAGTATGTGTGCTAGACTTCGAGGGGTCTTGGAGTAAGTACCTTTCGTTGATTGAGTTCTCGTACAACAATAGTTATCAATCTTCGATTGGAGTAGCCCCATACGAGATGTTATATGGAAGGAAGTGTAGATCGCCCATTCATTGGGATGAGTTGAGGGAGAGGATGTATTTGGGACCGGAGATGGTTCAAAAGACTAATGAAGCTATTGAGAAGATCCGAGCTCGAATGCTCGCTTCCCAGAGTAGACAGAAAAGCTACGCTGATACCAAGCGTAGGGACGTGGAGTTCCAGGTCGGGGACAACGTATTTCTGTGAGTTTTGCCACTGCGTGGGGGTAGGAGATTTGGGAAAAAGGGCAAGCTGAGCCCAAGATTTGTAGGACCTTTCGAGATCCTGGAGAGGATTAGGCAGGTAGCCTATAGAATGGCTCTGCCACCATCTTTATCAGGGGTTCATGACATATTCCACATCTCAATGCTTTGGAACTACGTCTCAAATACGACCCACTATTAGGGTATGAGGATCTTGAGCTACAGACAGATTTGTCATATGAGGAGCGACCAGTTATGATCCTAGACATGAAGGATAAAGTTTTGAGGAACAAGACAATTCCTTTAGTCATAGTATTATGGAGGAATAGCAAGGTCGAGGAAGCGACTTAGGAGCTAGAGTCGGCTATGCGGGATCAATATCCCGAGTTATTCAAGTAAATTGTGAGGATGAAATTTTCAGTAGAAGGGGATAGTTGTATCATCCCAAAAATGCTAATAGGGTTTAGTGCCTTGATTAGCGCCCCAAGAGGACATAATTGGATAATATGTGATTTATTGATTAAATGCGTGTTTTCAGTATTAAATATGCATGTGGGCCCGTTCTTGGTTTTAAGGGCATACTTGTAATCTGGGCCCGTTAAGGGCATAAATGTGATTATATGTGTTAATTGATTGAGGCTATTATGTGGATATACTTACAGTATTCATCTCGAGGCGATCCTAGTGAGAGGATTAGCGGAATTGTCACAGCGGGGCTTTAATACTCGGATTGGGGTGAGCCTAAGGGTATTCTGGGAAGTTTAATGTATATTTGGGATTTATAGAGTAATGACTAATTGTTTTGTGATTAGTTGGGCATGTTGGAATTAATTTGGAATTTGTAGGATGGCTCGAGGAATTAGCAGGAAACGGGGCAAATAGTTATTTTTCCCTTAAGGGTAACAAAGGGGTCGGGTTACTACCGGGCGTATTTTGTTGTTTTGTAGGGGGGTAGGCTTGAAAGACTATAGGGAGTGATAAGAACTTAGTACAACATATCAAAATTTCTCTCTCTCTCTCTCTCTCTCTCTCTCTCTCTCTCTCTTGCACTTTCCCTCTCTCTCCCTCTCTTGTGCTTTGAGGTTTAAGGAATTCTTGAAGGGAGAAGCTTGGTATTAAGCAGGGAAGTCTTGGAATATAAAGCTAGGGTCAGTCAAGGAATTGTTGTGGATTGAGGCTATAAACTGAGGTAAGAATTCTGTCTTGATTCTTCTGGGAATTCAGATTGCTGGGATGAGTTTTGACTGGGTTTTGAGTGTTGATTGATTGTTGATTTCGTGTGGTAACTACAGTAGGTTTTTGGGTGATTTATTATGGCTATGCTATGTGGTTAAGAGTCCTAGACTCGGTTCTGGGTTTGGTTGAAGGTTGCAAAGGCTTTTTGTTGCGTTGAGTTGACGGAACAATGCAGCAAACCCAAGAATTTTTGGGTTCACAGGGGCGCGTCGCGACCCAGTTCATGGGCGTCGCGGCCCACGTACCCCAGAAGGCCCTGGGAGGGTTGTTGACTTGTGGGCATGCTGCGGCCCTAGGGGTCAAGTCGTGACCCACCTCCCCCTGGAACAAGAGGCTATCACCTCTAACTTTAGGCACGTCGCGACCCTTAGGGCCAGGTCGCAGCCCGTCTAGGCAGCCACAGCCTAGGTTGGTTTTTAGGCTCGGGGATTTAAACCTAAGCGCTCGAGATAAATTTTACTACCTGGTTTAGTAGAATTCGAGGTTTCGGAGGCTATTATTTGTTTAATTTGATTAGATTTTGATAGTTATCCATTGTCGTTTATGAATAGGGTTACCGTTAAGGCTCAAGATTGAGGATCGTGCTTAGGACTGCTCTACATCCTTTGCTCGGGATTCGAGGTAAGAGAACTGCACCCAAGTTGTGAATGGGATAGAGATTCTCTGTAAATGAACATATGCGTTCTGCAACCTGTATATTTGTTATGTGTGATGTGAAAGTATGGCCTAAGGGAGTCGGGGTTGATGTTGAGCATACTGAACGCAGCTCGGCCTAAGCGAGCCAGGATCAACTAAATAACTAGAGGGCTCGGCCTAACGGCGCTAACCCCTATTTAATTGTATTAAGGTAGATTTATATGTTTGGATTGAACAATTATCATTGCCTAGTTTAGCACTTGTATTCTCATTAATCCAAATTTCACTATGTCCATTATGTTGTTATCTATACTTGTTAAATTTGTTTTTCTTGCTGAGCCTTGTCTCACGGGTGCTACGTGGTGCAGGTAAAGGCAAGGGAAATCTGGACCACCCATGAGTTGGAGAGCTTTGGGGGCGAAGTGACATCAGCAGCTGCTCGACCGCCACGGTCGGGGGAATTACAAGGACTAGAGCTCAAACTAGTATTTTTCCACTTAGCCTGGTTACTGTTGTATTAACTTTTGAAGGTTGTATCTGCCATGTAAACATTATTTTTGGGATCCCATGTATCAAACTCTTATTTTAATGAAAATCAACCATTTTATGATCAAAATCTTTTAACCCTAATCTGCCAGTTAACTATAGAAACACTTTTATGTTCAAACGACTTGATTCACAAGTCTTGCACTATTTTAAAAACACAGTGTAAGGGTCTTGGTTACCAACTAGGTATCAGAGCGGTCTAGGTTTCAGGGTTCTTGAAGACTAGCTGGGCATGTTCACTCACCAATAAAGACAAGCTCGACTCAGGGTTTGGTAACAATATATGTGATTATATGTATGAATGTTTAAATGAAATATAAATTTTTTATTAGCACGTTTATTAGGAAGCATGAGATATACTGATAGGGCTTGGCCCTTGGCTGCTATGTGAATATGATAAGGCGTGCTTATTAGCATTGCTACTGTATGTGAAAATTTGTTTTAATGTCTGTTTGCACTATGACTATGTGATGCTAGTTGGGTGTCAGCGTTGGACCGTGGGACGATTATAAACCTATTATCATTGCCTGACCAGTCGAGTCGCTGATTACAGATAAACTTGGATAGTTATGCATCCAAAGCGATCAATTTGACTAGCCGGCATCGGGGTCGGGGCTAGAGATGATGAGAAAGGCCAGAACCCTCCACTAGTCCCTGAGAACTGGCAGCAGCTGCTTGCTGATATGCAAGCAAGACTTAAGAGTCAGGAAGAAGAGATTTTCCTTTTGAGGCAGTAGGCTCCACTAAGGAGTGTTGTCCCTAACTTGCCACCTCTTATGGCACCAGCTGTACAGTCGCCTGAGATTGGGAATAGGTGGGAGCCATTTCATGAAAGATTTAGGAGACATCATCCTCTTATCTTTGAGGGAGGATCAGATCCACTTATGGCTGAATAGTGGATGAGTATGATCACCTTCATCCTGGAATTTATGAGGGTGGAAAGTAATGACAGGGTGGCCTGTGCAACCTATATGCTTAGAGAGGATGCCCGCATTTGGTGGGAGGTGACATCCCAGACTCAAGACATTTCTACTCTAATTTGGAATGAGTTCAGAGATTTGTTCAACAATAAATATTTTAACATTGTTGTTAGGGCGGCAAAGGTGAATGAGTTCACTTGGTTGGTGCACGGCAACATGACAATTACTGAGTATGCCCTGAAATTTGATAGGCTAGCAATGTTTGCACCTGATCTAGTGCCTACAGAAGTAGCTAGGCAGGACAAGTTTGTTCAGTACCTGGGAAGAAGACTTATCCCAGGATGTTGAGAAGACTCTCTTTGCTAAGGAGGCAGAGAAAAATATTTGGAGGGAGAACACTGCGAGACGGGATGTTCGCAGGGAAGTGCCTCCATTTACATGGTGTGGTAGGGGCAGAGGCCCCAGTGATGAGAAGAGTAAGATCCCTCACACCTCGACCACTGCTGGTCCAGATAGGAGGGATCGAGGTGCCCAGGGTGGCCTTCGGGAGGCGGTGAGTCATGGAGGAGCTACCCGGAGTGTGCTAGATGCAGAAAGTGCCATATGGGGGAATGTTGAGCAAAGGCCTATTACTTATGCGGAGTTGTGGTACACCTCAAGAAGGATTTCCCGATGTTTAGGAAAGAGGAACTAGGGAAGGTGGACAGCTTGACTCCAGCTTCAGTGTTTTCCTTGACACAGGTAGAGGCTGAGGCTAGTCCCTCGGTAGTGACAAGTCATCTTTCTAGCACTGGCTCTTCATATATTGCATTAATTGATTCTGGTGCTACCCATTCATTTGTTTCTAGTAAAGTGATTGATAGATTGTGTAGACCTATTGAGTATTTTACCGCGGGGTTTAGGACTATACTGCCTACAAGGGAGCTGGTAGTTTCTAGAAGATGGATTAGAGCACTGCCAGTGATGGTGGATAGTAGAGAACTGTCAATAGATTTGATTGAGTTGGGTATGGATGATTTTGACATGATTTTGGGAATTGAATGGCTAGTCAGATATGGGGCCACTATAGATTGCAGGAAGAAGATGGTGACTTTTGAGCTTAAGGGTGAGGACCCCTTTGATTTTGTGGATACTATGCACGGACCCCGCATTCCAATGATATCAACATTGAGGGCTAGGGACCTATTTTAAGGAGGTTGTATAGGTTTTCTAGTTACTGTGGTGGGTACCACTAGAGTTATGCCAGCAGGGCCAGGAGAGACTAGACTGGTATGCGAGTTCTTGGATGTGTTTCCTGAGGATTTACCTGGGTTTCCGCCACACAGGGAAATTCAGTTTGTCATTGAGTTAGCGTCAGGTACAGAGCCAGTGTCGAGGGCACCGTATAGGATGGCTCCAATAGAGCTAAAGGAGTTGAAGATATAGTTGCAGAAACTATTAGACTTGGGATTTATCAGACCTAGCTACTCTCCATGGGGTGCTCCAGTTTTATTTGTGAAGAAGAAGGATGGGACTTTGAGAATGTGTATAGACTACAGGGAGTTGAACAAGTTAACTATCAAGAACAAGTACCCCTACCGAAGATAGATGACTTGTTCGATCAGCTGCAAGGTAAGACGGTATTCTCAAAGATTGATCTTCAATCTGGTTATCACCAGCTGAGGATCAAGGACGAGGATATTCTAAAGACGACCTTCCGCCTGAGGTACGGGCATTATGAGTTGTTGGTCATGTTGTTTGGATTGACCAATGCCCCAACAACATTTATGGATCTGATGAACAAGGTGTTCAAGGATTTCTTAGATCAGTTTGTGATTGTCTTCATCGATGACATCCTGGTTTACTCTCATTCAGAGGCAGAGCATGAGCAACATCTCCGAGTGGTATTGCAGAGATTGAGGGAGAATCAGTTATATGCTAAATTTTAGAGGTGTGACTTCTGGCTGCCGGAAGTGACATTTCTTGGACATATTGTCAGTGGAGACGGGATTAAGGTGGAACCGACCAAGGTAGAAGCAGTTAGGGATTGGCCAAGGACAAGGAACAACTCGGAGGTTAGGAGCTTTCTTGGACTAGCAGGATATTACAGACGATTCGTCGGAGGGTTTTCAAAGATTGCCACACCGTTGACTGAGTTGACATGGAAGAATCTGATGTTCACCTATTCAGACAAATGTGAGGGTATATTCTAGGAGTTAAAGCGACAATTGATTACTGCTCCGGTTTTAAGTCTTCCTTCAAATGAGGACAAGTTTGTAGTGTACTGCGACGCATTGAGACTTGGATTGGGATGCACGTTGATGCAGAATGAGAAGTTTATTGCTTATGTGTCGCGGCAGCTGAAGGAATATGAACAGCGGTACCCCACCCATGATTTGGAACTAGCAGCGGTGGTGTTTGCACTGAAAGTATTGCGACGTTATTTGTATGGAGAGAAGTGTGAGATATACACCGATCATAAGAATTTGAAGTATTTCTTCACCTAGAAGGACTTCAATATGAGACTGAGACGTTGGTTAGAATTGGTGAAGTGCCATGACTGTGACATCCTTTACCACCCAGGAAAGTCAGTGTAGTAGCATATGCTTTGAGCCGGAGGGTCCCAGGACAATTGTTTAGCTCAAAGCAGATATCAAAGGAATTAGCATAAGAGATGACTAGAGCAAGGATAGAATTGGTTGTGGGCCAGTTGGCCAATATTACTTTATAGTCTACCCTTCTATAGAGGATAAGAGAGGGTCAGTTGGGTGACGTACAGTTACTGGAAGTTAGAGGAAATGTCCTAGCTGGAGTGGCTGAGGATTATTCCATTTCAGAGACAGGTTTACTTTGGTACAAGGATCGGATCTGTGTTCCGATGGATATGGGTATTAGACGGGAGATTCTTGATGAATTTCATACTACACCATACTCACTCCATCCAAGCACCACGAAGATGTACCAGGATCTACGGACTTTATATTGGTGGCCTAGGATGAAGAAGGACATGGTTCAATACATAGAAAAGTGTTTAACCTGTCAATAGGTAAAGGCAGAACATCAGTGATCAGTAGGGTTGTTACAACCTTTGTGTATTCCCAAGTGGAAGTGGGAGGATATTACCATGGATTTTTTAGGAGGTTTGCCCAGGATGGTGGAGCATGTGTGCTAGACTTCGAGGGTTCTTTGAGTATGTACCTTCCATTGATTGAGTTCTCATAGAACAATAGTTATCAATCGACGATTGGAGTAGCCCCATACAATATGTTATATGGAAGGAAGTGTAGATTGCCCATTCATTAGGATGAGATGGGGGAGAGGAAGTATTTGGGACTGGAGATGGTTCAGAAGACTAATGAAACTATTGAGAAGATCTGAGCTCGAATGCTAGCTTCGCAGAGTAGACAGAAAAGCTATGCTTATTCCAAGCGTAGGGACGTTGAGTTCCAGGTCGAGGACCATGTATTTCTGCGAGTTTCGCCACTACGTGGAGTGAGGAGATTTTGGAAAAAGGGCAAGCTGAGCCCAAGATTCGTAGGACCTTTTGAAATCTTGGAGAGGATCGGGCAGGTAGCCTACAGATTGGCTTTGTCACCGTCTTTATCAGGGGTTCACGACGTATTCCATACCTCAATGCTTCGGAAGTACGTCTCATATATGACCCATGTATCAGGGTACGAGGATCTGGAGCTATAGACAGATTTTTCATATGAGGAGCGGCCAATTCAGATCCTAGACATGAAGCATAAAGTTTTGAGGAACAAGACAATTCCTCTATTCAAAGTATTATGGAGGAATAGCAAGGTCGAGGAAGCGACCTATGAGTTAGAGTCGGCGATGCGGGATCAGTATCCCGAGTTATTCAGGCAAATTTTGAGGATGAAATTCTCAGTACGAGGGGATAGTTATAACGTCCCAAAAATGCTAATAGGGTTTAGTGCATTGATTAGCGTGTCAGGAGGGCATACATGGATAATGTGTGATTTAATGATTGAATGCGCGACTACGTGGAATGCATGATTTATATGATAATATGAATATATTTATATGCATGTGTTTGAGTATTAAATATGCATGTGGGCCCGTTCTTTGTTTTAAGGGCATACTTGTAATTTGGGCCCGTTAAGGGCATAAATGTGATTATATGTGTTAAATTATTGAGGCCACATTATTATGTGGATATATTTGTAGTGTTCGGCTCGAGGCGATCTTAGTGAGAGGATTAGCAGAATAGTCACAGCGAGGGTTTAATACCCGACTCGAGGTGAGCCTAGGGGTATTCTGGGAAGTTTAATGTATATTTGGGATTTATCAAGTGACGACTAAGTGTTTGGTGATTAGTTGGGCATGTCGAGATTAATTGGGAATTTGTAGGATGACTCGAGGAATTAGCGAGAAACGGGGCAAATGACCGTTTTTCCCTTAAGGGTAGAAAAGGGGTTGGGTTACTACCGGGGGTATTTTGGTCTATTGTAGGGGGATAGGCTTGAAAGACTATAGGGAGTGATCAGAACTTAGTAGAACATATCACAATCTCTTAAACTCTCTCTCTCTCACTCTCTCTCTTGCACGTTCCTTGTCTCTCCCTCTCTTGTGCTTTGAGGTCAAAGGAATTCTTGAAGGGAGAAGCTTGGTTTTAAGTTGGGAAGTCTGGGAATATCAAGCTAGGGTTAGCCAAAGAATTATTGTGGATTGAGGGTATAAACTGAGGTAAGAATTTTGTCTTGATTCTTCTGGGAATTCAGATTGCTAGGATAAGTTTTAATTGGGTTTTGAGTGTTGATTGATTATTTATTTGGGGTGGTAATTTCAGTAGGTTTTTGGGTGATTTATTATGCCTAAGCTATGTGGTTAAGAGTCCTAGACTCGATTTTGGGTTTGGTTGAAGGTTGCAAGGGATTTTTGTTGAGTTGAGTTGTCGGAAAAATGCAGGAAACCCAAGAATTTATGGGTTCACGAGGACACACTACGACCCAATTCATGGGCGTCGCGCCCAGCGTGCCCCAGAAATCCCTGGGAGGGCTGCTGACTTGTGGGCGCACCGCGGCCCACCTCCCCCTTGGAACAAGAGGTTGGCACCTCTGACTTCAGGCGCGCCACGACCCTTATGGCCAGGTCACGACCTGCCTAGCCAGCCATAGCGTAGGTTGGCTTTTAAGCTCAGGGATTTAAACCTAAGCACTTCGGACAAATTCTACTACCCGGTTTAGTAGAATTCAAGGTTCCAGAGGCTAGTATTTGTTTCCAAAACATTTAATTGGATTATATTTTGATATTTATCCATTGTCCCTTGTGACTACAGTTACCGTTAAGGCTCTGGATTGTGGATCGTGCTTGGGACCGCTCTACATCCTTTGCTCGGGATTCAAAGTAAGAAAAATGCACCTAAGTTGTGAATGGGACTGAGATTCCCTATAAATGAACATATGTGTTCTGTAACCTGTATATTTGTTATGTGTGATGTGAAAGTACGACCTAAGGGAGTCGAGGCTGATGTTGAGCGTACTGAACGCAGCTCGGCCTAAGCGAGTCGAGGTCAGCTAAATAACTAGATGGCTTGGCCTAAGGGCACCGACCCCTATTTAAATGTATAAAGTTTGATTTATATGGTTGGATTGAACTATTATCGTTGCCTAGTTTAGAACTTGTATTCTGTTGTTAATAAAACTGATTGATCCAAAATTCACTATGTACATTCTGTTGTTATCTATGCTTGTTGAATTTGGTTTTCTTGTTGAGCCTTGGCTGACGGGTGCTACGTGGTGCGGGTAAAGGAAAGGGAAAGCTGGACCAACCATGGGTTGGAGAGCTTTGGAAGCAGAGTGTACATCAGCAGCTCCTCAACTGCCATGGTCGTGGGAATTACACGGACTAGAGCTCAAACTTGTATTTTGCCACTTTGGCTGGCTACTGTTGTATTAACTTTTGAGGGTTGTATCCACCATGTAAACATTATTTTTGGGATCCCATGTATCAAACTCTTATTTGACTGAAAATCAACCATTTTACGATCAAAATCTTTTCTCAGCCAAATTTACCAAAAATTTGTCCTAACCACGATCCTAAGTCACAAGTGAGTGTATAATGCTTAGCAACACAACCTAGGCATAATTTATAACCCAAGAACCATTCAACAAACTTATTACAACTCAAAACTAAACCTAAATTCTAAACCTCAGCCAAAGTTTAAACTAATCAAAAAATCCCCCAACAAACACATGTTATATTGCTTACCTTGATCACACTTTCGACCCTGAGTTGATCCTCAAGTAATCGCCCTGGGATGGGTTAGAAACACTTTTATGTTCAAATGATTTGATTAGCAAGTCTTGCACTATTTTAAACACACGGTGTAACGGTCTTGGTTACCTAGGGCGTTACAATATGACTACCCCATCCCATACCTCATTTAAACTATACATGGTCTGGTATTTTCCTAGCCAGCTATCGAACCTACGAACTCTAAGGTCAACCCTTGACCATGCTAAGAAGTTATCCCTAGGGTCCTCGAATAGGATCATTACGTCGGGCTCGTGCTTAAGTAATGACGGAGACCACATGGAGTGTTCCAACACTACTTTACCTCCATCCTTCGAGCGCATTGAGGCCTTGTCATTGGCTTCATTGCCCGAGAATGGTAGCTCGTGTAGGCGGGAGGCAATGACATGGGGTTGTGAGCCCGAAGGCCTCTGGGGGGAAGTTTAGCGGTGGGGATTGGCACATCTTCCCACCTCAAGTATTTTCGATCTCTGAATCATCCGTGGACTCTCCTTCGCCTAAAAGGCCACAAGCTCGGAGCTTGTCTTCATGGAGGAGATAGGTGAGGAACCTTCGACCATAAGGGAGCTGGAGAATTGCTGCCCTATGTTCCTTCATGGCCTTTGTTGGAGTAGGCTGGTGATAGTTGGTTGCATGCAAGAATTGATTAAGTATTTTGATCTCAATTGTTCAAAGAAAAATAGAAAAGACATGTTGAATTACTTATGAATGCGTTGGAAGGAGTGAACCCATCCGTCCAGAAGAATATCGTCTTGAAATTTGGAGGATGGTTTGGGATGTCCTCGAACAACCGCTTCTCCTTCGGGTAGCTCAATAGGTAGTAGAACCCATCTCCTATGTGAGCTCGAGAAGGGTTGCTCTTGAGGCAAAAGAGATACAATATCTCTTGTGCTGAGGGCCTGTCCCACTTCATTTCGTGGTACAACGACCTTAGGGCTGAAAAGAATCTGAAAGAGTTGGTCTGAAGTTGGAAGGGGGCGGGGCCGGCATAATCCAAGAAATTTTTGAAGTAGCTCTTCAGGGGCAGCAAGGCCCCAACCCTCATATGTTCGCAGCTCTAGGCAGCGAGCTTGACCTTATGATCGGGAGTGCCATCTCTCGGGGTATAGCAAATCCTTTCGTTGGAGGTTTTAGGATGGCACATCAGTGTACCAGAAAGCTTAAGGTCGTGGTAGGCCAGTAGCTCGGATATATGACTGGTGGAAGTAACCGAGCTCCGGTAGTGCTCAACCTCAAAAAAATCCTCCTTAGAGGTAGAGGCTGAGAGAGCCTAGGAGGTGGTTGGACATGCTGAAGTATCCTCCATTAGAGTGAATGAGAGCTCACCAGGTGGAAAGGCGATGGTGATTTTTAGTTTGAGATCTGAGGGAATAGGCCTGATCTCAGGATCCGGGTTGGGATAGACTGTGACTGGGAGTCTCTTCCTTTTCCTTTCCTCGACCTCGTCAATTTGACGTCGGAAGTGAGTTCGTATATCTTCTTGTTCGCACCTTTCATCATGATCGCAAATTATTCGTTGATTTCGTATGAATGGTGATTCAGGACTGGAGTCGATGAATGGTAAGGGATGGCAAGTTCAGGCCTCAACCAATTCTTTGAAGACTGCGACATCTAACAAGAAAGAAAATTGTAAGAGCCCATAATTTCAAAGTGGAAAAATTTATCTTGATAACTTGAGTTCCAAGCTCGAGATAACGAGATTTCCTTAATCGAGACTGAAGGCTTGAAATGGTGAGATTAGGTCAGATTTCTACCCCAAACTATTGTAAAGTTTGGGTATCGAGAGTGCACCCATGCGAGAGTGGGATGGATACTATCAATTTAAAACAAGAGAATCCCGGATTTCTAGGGAAAAAGCTGGCAGTTACCCGAAAAGGCTATGCTTTTTTATATTCGTGCATTAGAACCCTAATCCAAAACCCTATTTCTTAAGCCACACGAAACTTACGACAAAAAATACCTCATAACCAGAAAAACTTCATTTTTACATGTTTCTACCCAAAGTTTTTGTGGTCTGAACCGTGATTCAAATCTACCCAAATAAGAAATTCTTGATACAAAGAAAAGCCTTAAAAATCTGGTAGAAACCAGAGAGCTATCCTCATGAACATATAAAACACGTTAAAATATATATATGTATCTATGTATACCAGAGGAAGATCAGAGAACTTACGCAAATTGGATTGTGGATATGAAGAGATTACTGATTGAAGGAGCGACTGCAAGAACGATTTCACAAAGCCAAAGGAAGAAAATGTACTCTGTCTTTTGGGCTTAGAGAACATGCAAGGAAAACCTTGGTTTTTTCTTTTCTCTCTCTGGTTTTTTCTTTCTGAAGAGTAAAATTGAGAATGATGAAGATGAAGAGGGTATATATACACCCTAGCGGGGATGTCGCCAAAAGGGTCTGGGCCATTGATTTGGATTAAAAGAGGATCCTAGGGATCATATTTAATTATAGAAACTGGCGGCAAAAAGGTCCTAGGAAAGGGCATGTGCAGGAATTGGGAGTCCTTGTGTACTCCTGGTGTGCAATCCCCAAGTAACGTGTGTCCACACTCGAGTGTGGTAGGTGGCACGTTTTTCGAAAAGTGGAGTTCGAAAGTTTCTTTCTCATAGGATTCAAACCAACACTTTTGAGGGGGCAAAATGTTACACCCAAATTTCGACACAGTCATAAATGAGCCTCAAAATGTAGGCTTCTAAAGCGTAAGCTCAAAAATGACTAGCAGTGGCTGGACACTTGTACAAATTTGCATGATTCCTGACTTGTTCTTGTTGGCAATCAAGCACAAGTTTAAAACGTTCAAGCTTAAGCATCAAGTTCGAAATAATGATTCTTCTCCAATAAATATGGGTGTTATTCGAGCCTTAGTTGTAAGCTCGAAGATATTGGTCTTCGAAGAGTGAGCTCGATGAAATCACTGGCTAAGGATGAGGCTGACTAGAATAACGAGCTCGAGGTGTTGGTTGATCTCGAAAGGCGTGTTAACCTTGCGTTCGAGGTCAGCAACGCGTTTTGCACACAACAACTATTAGGAGATCCCTATTCCTTAGGGATTTATTGTAATATGGTATTAAATCACAATTATCGTGGAATATTATGCATTTAATGTATTTATTTACATTTATTTTAAATTTGTATAATTGATTGTAACTTCCTTGAATTAGTGGAAGATATCTCCTAACCAGGTCTATAAATAGCCTAGGGAATTTCATTTGTAGACACACAAGATTGTCCTGAGAATACTTTGTTGAATTGCTCTGAGAAAGTTTTGAGAGAGTATCACAAATCAATAATATTGACTCGTGCACTAGGCAGATTTTATTTATTGAATCACGTAAAAATCCTACTGTTCTTTTCTTATTTGCGAAATCTTTGTTTAGCGCTCTTCATATTTAAGTTGACGACAAACGCCGTCAACAATCATTGCTACAAAAATAATAATAGTGATAATAAATAAAACTAATACAATAAATAATATAGATTTTTTTTATCAATATACTAAATATTAGTATTTAGTGATGACCTAATAAAACCATCCTTATTTAGGTGGCAATGCGTGGAATACGGTTGTGAGTAGTGAATAAACCTCTAATTCAAAATTTCCCTTTCAAGGCTGGGATGATGCTGTCGTTCGTAGCATAACACTATTATTATGAGGTCAACACAAATATGATGCTTCAGGGCTTGTAAATACTCTTTTATTAAGAATGCTTAAAGATTTACATTTACAAGTGGAATAATAAAATGAAAGAATAGTAATAGGAGTTGCCGCTGTCCAAAAAGAAAAAGGAAGAAAATGAAAAAAAAAAAATTAAAGTAAAATGAAAGTGAAGTCATAATCTTAAGCTCCCATTTATAGAAATTCTCTACTCATCTCTGTCCTCATCTTCATCATAGTTGAATGGTAATGGCACTGATTTGAATGCCCGGTATTTGCCCACGTTGTTCAAATGCTCATTCTCCAATCTGATAACACAAACAAAACCCAGTTATTATGTTGTCTAATTATATATATGTTAATAGTAATGTTATCACTAGATTGATTTTAAGTGTGTAAATAATGAGAAATTATTAGTTTTAAGTTTTTTTTTTAATTTTAATGTAATATTTAATGGAATATATCTTTAAAAATAATTAAAAATAGATACTTATTAATTATAATAATATAAATTTAAATATTATAAATTATTATTATAATAATATTTAATATAAGACTATGTATTTAATAATTAAATTAATATAAATTTAAATATTATAAAATATAATTATTATAATAATATATAATATATAATCTTAATTTTTATTATTCATATAGAAAACATGTTCTTTTATTCACTTAATTACCTAAATATATATTGATACTAATTAACAATAAAAATTATAAATGCATTATATATAAATTTCGCGTGTATACAAATAGTATGACTGTATAAGAAATTAAAATAATATTTATCTTCTACTAATAATAAACAAATTTATTCTCCAATTATAAATATGTGATTTGAATAATATTATAAATGATTTATACAATAAATAAATAGTATAGTTTATGATCTAAAATATTATTATATATATATAGGATAGCACTTCGGTGCAGCTACCTTTTTGGTTGCACCGGTGCAGCCAAACCACATTTCATCACTCAAATATTTTTTTTTGCAAATTTTTGTATGACAGTGTACATTGTTTTCATTTAAGACATTCTGCAAATTTTCAAAAAATTCTGAATAGTTTACAGTGCCGAAAACAAGGTTCAAACAGTTGAACTTTACACGCGCATACAAAAAATAGACACGCATGCAACAACCTTGTTTTCGGTACCGTAAAAAATTCGGAATTTTTTGAATATTTGCAGATGTCTTAAATGACAACAATGTACATCGTCATAAAAAAAATTAGAAAAATCATTTTTATAAGTGTCGAAACAGTACATTGGCTGCACTGGTGCAGCCAAAATGGTGGTTGCACCGAAGTGCTATCCTATATATATATATGTTTATGATTAATGTTTGTTTTAATATGTTTATGTAATTTTTTTATATATATAATATTAATTATTTATTTAAAATTGATATGATAATCATAATAAACTTGTTGAATAATTTTTTTTAAATAAAACCAATCAATACATTACTTAGGTTATTCCTAGTATATATATTCTTTTAAATTACCTGAAGAAATTCCAAATGCCACGACGAAGGATCTCCAGCAAAGAAACAATGGCTATTAAGGTTTGTCTATGCAAAAAAGAGACCTGGAAATTCAGCACAGTTTGCAGCCAAGCAAATCTCAGCAACACGTTCATGCCCTGCATTTATCAAATAAGTAAAATCGATCAGTAACAGTAAATAAATGAAGGTTTTAGGATTAAAATTGTTAAGAGGTATTATATTTCGTTTTAACTTACAATTGCAACAAAATATACACTGTTGTGAGGGACTAAAAGCTTGTCCCTCAACCATCGATTCTTAGAGTAACGCTGAAGAAGGCCCCAGTCGATCACCAAGTCCCAATAAGTTGAAACAATGGCCGCCAAGATTGAGAACACCCAGGCCGCAACTTTCCAACTCAGCGAATTTTGGTTGAGACTAAGAGCTGTTCTGACACTTACTGCCACGATTGTCAAGAAGTACTTAATACCATTGTAACCTTGCATTGGGTCCTTCTCTTCGTACAAACGACGAAGGCACTGAAGAAAAATGAACAAAAGACTAATGTTTAGTACAATATCATAATATTAACAATTTGAAGAGAGAAATCAATATTCAATTAAGAAATTTAATAAAGGAAAAGCTTACCTGAAGGAGACGAGACATGTATGGGACAGCAGCAACAAGATAAAAAAAAACTTCGTATACAGGGTTAGCTTTGCAAGTGGTTTGTCTAAGTTTGTAGTCACCCCAACCGTAGTAGCAAATGTAGAATAGGATACTTCTCAAAGCTTGAACCTGGCTCGTTAACTGATCAGCCAAGAAGAAATCTGGGAGTGTTACCTGTATAACAGAACAAAGTTTACACATAAGTAACTTTCTTTAGTCTTACAGCAAAAAAAGTCTGATACACTAAATATTCTTACTTTATAGAGAGGAGCAGCGAGGCCGTGAAACAAGCAGGTGAGGAAAAAGTATCGACTTGAGCGATAGACGATGTTCAAAGGGCATATCATAATCACAGTAACAGACTGCGAAAAAATAGTGTATTTCAGAACTATGATTTATATATATACATATATATATATATATATATGTTATGAAGCTGAGATGTGTTAGTTGAATTGTAATGAAATTAACGCTTACCACAAGCAACAGGAGTGGGAGAAGCTCAGTTAAAGCTTTGTAATCTCGTGTTTTTGGGTCAGTTTCCATGTCAAGATTCGAAAGAACACAGCCGAGTGCTAAAGCAGACAAAATGAAGGCGGGAAGCAGAACTTCTCTGTAGCCCAATTCTGTTCCTTGTTTGAACCCAAAGATGAAGGAGTAGTTGACTCTGTATTTCCTCCAAAAGAACACATTCGCAGCATACATAACCATGTGGAACACAATAAACGCAAAAAATCTGCAGTACAAAACGTTTCAATAATTAAGTGATTTTTAATAGATTTTTGGCTACTTGAAAAATTAATCCATGAGTTAAACTTACATGTATAAGGGAAACATGATTTCCATGTACTGAAGTCTCCCTTGCTCGTGATTCCGATCCATGATTTTGCGAGAACGAACGATCCAAATAAGGGCTAATATGAGAGCAACAGTGCAGCCAGAAAAGAAACCTATGAAAAATTGTCCACAAAATATAATTAGCATATCTATAAAGAAAGAAAACTATAACTAAAAAAGGGTTCAATTGACTATACAAAGGTCTGAATTACTAGATAAACAACCGTATAGAAGTCCTACCAGTCGAAAATGTTATTCTATGCGTTTCTCTTTTTGCTTTTGGCCTTAAGATGGACATGCCTTTACTGCGGTTTGCATTGGAGAAATGCTTGATATATGTAGCTTCAACCCTCTCCATAAGCTTAGTAACCTGTGCATAGAGGTACTATTAGATGTGGAAAACTAATAACAAATTGCAGATAGATTAAACTCAATATTAGAGCGGTGACTTAATGATAATTCTCACCTCATCAGAGCTGCCAAGGTAGGACTTGTCCACCATTTTCATGTAAGCTTTTGATGCATCTCTTGAAGTAATCTTTTAAAGTGAGACAATCCAAAATATAAGTAATAAGCTAAAGTAAACAAATATTTTGGCTCAACCTATGGATATTAAAAACGCGTTTATTATTCTTGATAAAGCAAATTACCTTATCATACTTCTTCATGATCTTTGAGAATGCCAAGGTATTCAAGAAACTGAGAAATTCATAGCAAAATGGTTAGCCAGAGAATTCAAGAAAAGACACTAACATAATCCAGGAAAGACAAGTATCAAAGCTATCTCTTTTTACCTATAGCTCTTTAGAAGCCTCAGCTTCTGGTAAAACTCAACGAAAGCTTTCTTAAGTTGCTCTTCAACTTTTCTAAGATTTTGCCTGTTGAAAGTCAGCTCTGTCTGCTTAGGAACCTTGAGAACGCCTTTAATGGTGGAACGAGGAGTCTCCTGTGTTTGATTCATTGTCACACGATCTAGAATTTCCAATGGAGCTGGTCTAGTTCTCCTGACATTACTTGGTGTCTGAGCTTCCACTCTTTTGTTCACAATGTTTACATTCTTCTTCTCTTTCTCGTCTTTATTATCATCATCGCCACTCAATTCATCAGATTGCTCCTCAGGGTTGTTTGATCCTCCCTCTTCGATTGCGTCCATGAAATTAACTCTTCCTGTTACACCACAACGAAAGAGGGAAAATCAATTATAATAATTTGAAATACAAATAACTAGTGTTGGCTACCTCTGATATCATAAATATGCAAACTTACTGCTAGCTCGAATATTTCTAGGAGTGGAGGCCGCCAAAGCAGCAGTTGAAGCTGCAATATCAGAAGCCAGACGAGTCATCTCCACAGATCTGTCGAACCAGCCTGTGGGATTCTCAACTTTAATTCGAAAAGCGATCAAAGCATCCATTTGCTTGTTGAGCATAGAAGCTTCTTTCATCACCTCTTCCACTTTGGACTTGAAGAACTTGTCCACTTTGTTGAACTCCTCGTCCAGCCTCCGGAAGTATACCAGCTCGTACTCTCCTCCTTCCTCAGCTGCCATGAGAAAGGTAGTATGGTAACCATGGGAGCCATCTTCTCTGGTGGAGTTGATGAGAATGGCTTGGCTTTCGATGTCGTCGCCAGGGCCGGTGGCAGAAGATGGCGAGTGCCGGCGCGTGCTGAACTGTCTGTTGATGAGACCACTAAAAGCTCTGTAAAGGGTCGGTCTCCGATTTAGCCCCGTCGGTATGGCTGCCGGTGGCCTATTTTTGTGCTTCATATTTTGGATATCTTTCAAAAGGGTTTTCAGAAAATTATAGTTCATGTATGCTTCTTGCCATTCCGGCACCATTTGGCTCGAAAATTCCTTCCCGAACTTCATATTGACGCTTGTTAAGAAGTATTAAATATATATATATATAATATAATATAACAACGCCCTTTGTAGATTAGCACAACTCTTGCAAGAAAATGAACCCTTTGGTATCTGGTCAGCGGTACTTACTACTTATTGGATGGATCGTTTCCTTGCAGAAAGAAACATAAAAGAGAATGTTATAACTAAAATGAAAACAACCGAGATATGTTCCTGGTTTAAATGAAGGCTGCCTTTATATACACGTGCATGTGTTTATGAGAAAAGAGGGTCCGAGTCTCGGTAGTTTTCTTTTCGTAGAAATTTCAACCAAGTTGGGCAAATAAAGGAGCGTTGAAAGTTTTCATGAAGAACCAGCCATAGAACTTAACTCAGTCAAACTGATTGATATATGTATATAGTATTCTCTTAAAAAGTCATTTATATCAATAAGTATTATTAAAATAGTGTGTTAATCTGATTGGTTATATGCATACCAATTAAAACATACTTTACTTCGTCAAAAAGTTCCTTTGTCCTGTATTATTTCTCGTCCCTGGTTTTTTTTTGGTCAATAAACGGCAAGCCACCGTTAGAAGAGTAAGTAAATTGGTAATAAAATATAAATGAGATGGCGAAATATAAGTGGCTGGACAAACAAAGTGTCAGAAAAATGAGAAAGATCATCCGGATACTCCAAAAAGAGAGACCGATGGAATTCCAAACCTTCTTTGTCTCTCACCCTCCTTTCAAGACTTGTTAAACAAACAAACAAGTTCATTAGGAATCTCTCACCCTCCTTTCAAGACTTGTTAAACAAACAAACAAGTTCATTAGGAAGCGCACCAGCTCTGCGAAAATAAAATAAAAAAGAGATCCAAATTTAGAGTTTGATTGGCTCCTCACTAAAAAAAAGTTATTTTTTATTTTTAAATACTAAAATCAATTTTTTGAAAAGGTTAATAAAAATTAAAAAGTGTTTTTTTTTTAAAAGAAGATAGCCTCATAGAACACCACCTCCCGAGCAAAACACTCAAAGAAGGGGCTGATGCTAAGGGATTCATTAATCAATGGCATCCACCATAATAATGTGTCGAATACAAACGGGATAACCCGACCACCAAACAGTATTAGTTGCAGCAGTCAAGGCATATTTAGCTAGAGAATAAGCTACAACATTAACTGTCCTAGAACAATGCAGAAAAATTACATCATTGAAAACAGTACAAGCATCAATAACATCTTTTAGAACTAATTCCAGAGAGGAATCCAGGTCCACGCAATTATTAAGCTTGAGAACAACATTCCTTCAATCAGATTCAAATTGGATGTTGACTAAGCCGAACTAGTGGCAATGGAAAATAGCTTGACGAAGTGCCATGGCTTCAGCAGTCTCGGGATCAAAACAACCAGACACTTTCCAAGACGTTGAGCCAAGCACCTCTCTCATAGCATTACGAATGGGCGCGTCCGTGTTTGTTTTGTAGAACCCCGCAGGAGGACGAAGCCAAGACGAAACAAAATAGGGAGATGTTTCAGCACTAGGAAATGGCAAGGAAACACTACCACCCCTGTTTCCCGTTTGATAAGCACCTAAAAAATCAGCTGCCCACTCCTCCACTAATAGATGAAACGCACTCTTTGAGTCATTGCCAAACTCCCACAGCCAAATCAGCTTTTCATTCCAGATAAATCCCATTACAAAAACAGAGTTCTATTTATATTCAGCAAGCAAAAG
This sequence comes from Humulus lupulus, assembly GCF_963169125.1. Lineage (NCBI taxonomy): Eukaryota > Viridiplantae > Streptophyta > Magnoliopsida > Rosales > Cannabaceae > Humulus > Humulus lupulus. The sequence continues at coordinate 98,364,927 of NC_084795.1, read as the reverse complement.
AAATAAAGCTAACAGAAATTGGTTACAATTCTTCACTCTTCCCTCAATGTCCTAAGTGCCCAACGAAGCCCTTAAGCCACCGAGGCCTCACGCGCACCCTGTTGCTACGCGCTTCATTCTTTTCTTCTGTGTTGTTGATTCCCTCTTCTTCTTCTTTGTTGCAGCTGCTTCCTTCACGAGTAGTTGTTTCTTCTGCTTCTTGGGCCGAGTGGTCCATCCATCCTCTTATGCTGTCTTGGATCAAGCTTGAATCCAGTTCTATTGGGCCTGTGTCCTGGGCCTTGCTAATACTACTCCCCTCCACCAAAATAACCTTGTCAAGGTTGGGCAGGTTGTACATCTTAACAAATGTGTCGAAGTCTTCCTATGTGGCATCCTCATATGAACTCAGGGACCATTGTACTAATACCTGTCGTGTAGCTTTGTTGTTTCTAGTCTGAATCCAAGTAGCTAAGAAAGCCATAGGAGTCATTACTGGTTTATTGGCAATACTCAATTCTGGAAGTGGGTAGCAGCTGGTTGGAGGGGCTCCATGATACGGTTTCAGCAAGGAAACGTGGAAAGTTGGGTGAATTCGACTACCCTTTTGCAGGTTAAGAGTATAAGCTACTGGTCCAGCTCGAGCAATGACTTCAAAAGGTCCAAAATACCGTCAGAATAGCTTCGAATTGAGGCGGTGTGCCACTGTAGTTTGTCTGTACAGTTGCAGCTTCACTAACACCAAGTCCCCAAACTGAAACTGAATGTCTTTCCTCTTCTTATTAGCTTGTTGTTGCATCCTATTATGTGCTTGTAGCAAGTGGTCCTTTAATTGTTGCACAATTGCATCTCTTGAGAGTAAATCTTCCTCAACATCTTGAATTGAAGTAGTGCCTCTAGTATAGGACGGTATAGAGGGTGGAGGTTTGCCATAAACAGCTTGGAAAGGGGTCATCCCACTGGCGGAGTGAAAACTGGTGTTGTAATGATACTCTGCCCACGTTAAATACTTACTCCATTGCTTCGGATTTTCAGCAGTGAAGGCTTGAAGATATTGCTCTAAGTACCGATTTGTGACTTCTGTTTGGCCATCTGTTTGAGGGTGATATGCTGAGCTCATCTTCAAAGTGGTTCCCATTAGTTCAAATAACTTCTTCCAAAAAGCACTAGTAAAAGTCGGGTCTCTGTCTAACACAATTGTCTGAGGCATGTTGTGTAATCTTATCACCATATTAGAGAAAAGCTCGGCCACTTTGGTAGCTATATAGTTGTTCGGAAGTGCGCCAAAATGAGCATATTTAGTGAAGCGATCAATCACTACAAAAATATTTGTCACACCATACGACTTTGGTAAGCCAACAATGAAATCCATGGCCAAATCTTCCCAAACAGGAATCTCTAATGGTTGTAGTAAACCATATGGGGTTGTTGGAGAGTACTTCACCATTTGACATGTAAGGCAAGCTTGTACATAGTTGCGCACTTCTTGACACATTCCCTGCCAGAAAAAATTGGCCCCTAAGCGCAAAAAGGTGTGTTCCGACCCAGCATGTCCTCCCATCGGAGAAGCATGCAATTCTCTCAACAACTGTTGCTTCAAATTGGAATGCTTGCTTACCATTAGTCGCTGCCTAAAATACAACAAGCCATCCCTGACAGAATACAGAGATGTATCTAACTTTCCCTGTTGCAATTGGACATGGAGTATCCTTAACTCGGGACAAGTAATGTTTTCTTGGCGTAATTCTTCCAAAAAATCAAAGCTGCCAGTACTCATCGCTAGCGAAAGTGTGGAGATAGGTGTTTTATATTGTCTAGAGAGTACATATGCGGCTGAGTTTTGTTTGCCAACCTTGTATTCAATGGAAAATTGAAAACCCAGCAATTTCTGAAGGAAATGTTGTTGTTCGGGTGTTTGGATGACTTGAGTTAACAAAACTCGGAGGTTCTTGTGATCTGTTCGAATTACAAAATGACGCCCCAACAAATATTGACGCCACATGTTTATTGCCTTTACTATAGCTCGCATCTCCCTGGTATAGGCAGAGGCACCGATGAATCAAGGTCCCATTTTCTTGCTGAAAAAAGTGAGGGGGTGCCCTTCTTGCATTAATACTCCCCCAGTGCCCACGTTTGATGCATATGTTTCCACTACAAAGTCCTTTGAGAAGTCAGGTAATCGTAGAACCGGGGTGACTATCATGGCGCTCTTAAGTGTCTCAAATGCAGTTGTTGCCTCTGTACTCCACTCGAAATTATCTTTTTGTAACAACTCAGTTAGAGGGGACATAATAGCTGCGTAGTGAGCTACAAATCTTCTATAATAGCTCGTAAGTCCGAGAAATCCTCGTAGCTACTTTAGAGTTGAGGTATAGGCCATTCCACCATAGCCTTAATCTTAGAAGGGTCAGCTCTCACTCCTTGTGAGGAGACCAAGTGGCCCAAGTACTCAATGGTATGTTGAAAGAATTGACACTTGCTAGCCTTAGCATAAAAATGATGTCCTCGCAGCAGCTATAATACCAAGTCTAGATGGTGAATATGCTCCTCCTCATTCTAACTATATACCAATATATTGTAAAAAAAAACTGTAACAAATTGACAAAAGAATGGTCGAAAGAGTTGATTCATTGTAGCTCGAAAAGTCGAAGGAGCATTAGTGAGCCCAAAGGGCATTACCACAAACTCATAGTGGCCTTTGTTGCGATAATTTTGCTATGCAAGTGCACACAGTCGCAAACTTGTAATAAAATGGTAAAACCAAGTATCGTCCTCAAGGACTGAATTATCAATTACCAGTCAATTAATCTCTTGTTCTATTCGATGAATTAAAATTTCTTGATTTTTTTTTTGTAAAATACAGCAAAAGAATCGATAGAGTGCAGAAATAATAATCGACAATTAAATAGAATAATAACTAATAGTAAAAAAAACTCGTAATTCAATCACTGAGAAACAATTAGGATATTCAATCTCATCAACTATCCTTCCTATTATTCCCTAATGCCAAGTATGAATTCTTCTTATTTTAACCTAATTCAATTAACAAGTTGAGACAGCAGCCTATAATCATTATATGAATTATAAACTCAACCTAGGTGACAATTTCCTATATTTCTATGGTAAATTGAACCACAAAGGTAGCATTAAATTCCACAACTTAATAACAGTTACACAATTAATTCAGATACTTTCGTTCTAAATTAGAATTATGTCCAATATAACCACAGCATAATTAAATCTCACTTTTCAGATTTTGACTTAAAAACATATATATATATATATATGACTAAAGATGGCCAATCAATAATCAATCTATAAGAACATGTTATAAGGAATTGAAGAAGATTGGAAAAGAGGAAATTAAAATTGCATTAGGTCATAATAGAAATTCAAGTGATTCAATTGAACATCCTAAACAGAAAATTAGTTCATAGTCATAGTGCTAATCACAACAGAATTTAAAGATAACATCAAGAAGAAAAACATGTAAAAATACTCTAAGCTTGAGCCTTCAACACCAGAACTCCTCCCTTCGTCCGTACCCCTCTCTCTCTTCTTTTTCGTCCTTTAAAACCTAGGATTTTTTAGATTTTAGAGAGGCGGGCCGCGGCTCTACATACACTATGCCGCGGCCCGTGTCAAAATTTCTGGGCAGACTATCCTTTCAATGCCGCGGCTCTCTGAAGCCATGCCGCGGCCCGCATCATTGTCTTCTGGGCAGAATGCCCATCCATGCCGCGGCTCTACCTAGCCATGCCGCGGCCCGAAGATGTCCTCAAAAACCATGCTTCTGTTTCTCCCCCTAGCCGCGGCCCTACATTGATCATGCCGTGGCTCTTAAGGAATTCTTCAATTCTTCAAGTTTTCATCCCAAAATTTCACCAACACTTCCAAATGGTATTGAGAACCATTCTTGATCAAAATATGATGAAAAACTCGATTATTTCTTCCCTTTCTTTGGCATTTCCTTCCACATGCTCAATTCTTCCTGATATTCACAAAAACAACCAAACAAAGCGTAAACCCGCACTAAAACAAGGAAAAACAAAATAAAAGACTACTAAAAACATCACCAAGACATCATAAAAACTAGACTCATCAGCCTTCATGAATTCGAAATGCAGTTTTATGTACATCCCTGTGATCCATTCAGATTTGATGGTATCCTGCCCAAAGGTCCAGTTTGGAGAAGACCGTTGCATTACCCAACTCATCTAGCAGCTCATCGATAGTGGGAATAGGAAATCGATCTTTGACAATAATCCGGTTAAGCGCCCTATAATCAACACAAAATTGCCACGTCCCATATTTCTTTTTAACTAACAAAACCAGTGATGAATATGGGCTAGTACTTGGTCGAATGAATCCCAAAGCTAGCATCTCCTTCACTAATTGCTCAATGATATCTTTTTGGAAGTACGGATACCTGTAGGGTCGTACATTGACTGGTGCTGCCCCTAGTTGTAAAAAAATTTGATGATCGGTACCACGACGCAGGGGTAATTGTTTTGGTTCTGTAAAAACATTGAAAAACTCAGCGAGAAGACTCTTCCCTTGAGTAGGAAAATGAGCTTCTAAAGTGGCCAATTCCGGACTGAGTGTGTTGGAATCTTCCCAGACAGCGGACAGCTTGTATAATCCTTTGAACTCTCCTTCTCTTAAAAGAGCATGAAATTGTGTAAAAGATAATTGATGAGCAGCTACCTCTATCGAGCCCGCTAGCTTTACTATGCTTCCCTTCCATGTATATTCCAGTGTTAGAGCCTTATGGTCATAAACACATGGTCCAAACGTTTGAAGCCGCTGCATACCGAAGACCACATCCAACCCACATATCGGCAGAATATACAAATCAACCACAAAACTATGGCCCTGTAAGACCAACTCCACCCCTTTACAGATTTTCGAGCAGAGCAAGAAGTTTCCATTATCCATATATACCTTGAACCTTTTTGTATCTTCGCAGACCAATTTCAATTGAGTTGTCAGAGCCTCTTGAATGAAATTATTGTTGCTGCATGTATCGATGAGGACTTCCAATGATTCGGACCCATGTTTCGCCATGATTTGAAATATTTGCGGGTTCATTGAATTTGAAAGGGAATTGAGGCTAACTTCCTCTTCTGCTCCTTCCTCCAACTCTTGAGATTCACTATCCTTATAAGGATCACAGTCCTCATCATCATTACCACACAAAATCAACATCCTGTTCTTGCACTTGTCGCCAAAGTTAAACTTCTCATCATAAGTAAAACAAAGGCCCTTATCTCTTCGGTCCTTTAATTCAGCTGGAGACAATTTCTTAATCGGAAAAGTATGCATAATCGATGATGAAATGTTGTTACCTGTGGAAGACACGGGTCCCTGTTTCAGAGGTGGTGGTGGAAAGGAACCAGCTCCTTGAATCGAGTGTGGTGTGCGAGAAGACCAGCCTGAACGGTTGTCTCCAAACTAATTCCGAGATGCTAAATCGTCATGTCGATCTTCGAATAATTGTGCCTTATCCATAGCATCAACAAGGTCTGATGGTTTCATCATGAGAAGTTCCCTATGAATCTCCAATTTGAGTCCCCATATGAAGAAATTGAGGAACATTGCCTCTAAAACACCTGTGATACGGGGCATGAGAGCTTCAAATTCAAACTCCTTGGATGAGTTTAGAGATACGCCCCAGTGGATCGTCATAGATTGAAGTTCCAAAACGCAGCTGCAATGCTTTCAGAAAAGAGTCCCAATCTGAGAATGACCCACCCTTCTCCATCCATTGAAACCAAGTTGATGGTGCTCCATCCAAATGGAAGGCAACCACAGAAAGTCGCATTGTCGGGTCAATGTTATGAAGATCAAAGAACTTGTTGATCTTGTAAACCCAATCATCCACATTAGAGCCATCAAACCTCAGAACCTTAACTCGTAGAGATTTGAGAACGGAATTCAGATATCTATTATCGGTCTCGGTACGGACCGTCATCCTCCCGAGCAGCCAGAGTCGCGCACAATACTTCCTTCCTTGGCAGTAGCCGGTGACGATGGTTGAGACACCTGTGCGAGTTTCTCTCCCGTCTTCGTCATGTGCTGCTCCAAAAGAAACTTGAAATTCTCCATTTGAGACTCAGAACGCTACTCCCATTTGAGGTCCAAAGCCTACAAAAGAGCTGCAATCTCGTCGTTCTTCATGGTAAAGAAAAATCAATGAAAGCACCAATGATAGATGAAACGCACTCTTTGAGTCAGTGCCAAACTCCCACAGCCAAATATGCTTTTCATTCTAGATAAATCCCATTACAAAACACAGAGTTCTATTTATATTCAGCAAGCAAAAGAAATAATGCTAACAGAAATGGGTTACAATTCTTCACTCTTCCCTCAACGTCCCAAGTGCCCAACGAAGTCCTGAAGCCACCGAGGCCTCACGCGCACCCTGTTGCTACGCGCTTCATTCTTCTCTTCTGTGTTGTTGATTCCCTTTTCTTCTTCTTTGTTGCAGTTTCTTCCTTCACGAGTAGTTGTTTCTTTTGCTACTTGGGCCGAGTGGTCCATCCATCCTCTTATGCTGTCTTGGATCAAGCTTGAATCCAGTTCTATTGGGCATGTGTCCTGGGCCTTGCTAACATCCACCAACTCTGGAGACAAACTTATTTTGTCATGAATCATCTTATTCTGCCTAAACCAAATCCTTAACAAAGAAACCCAGATTGATTCAGTTTCTTTAGAAGAAAGGTTTGAAATAAAGTAAAGCACGAAACCATTGAAGTCAGAGCACAGTACATTCGGGTCTCCCAAAGAAAAACCACACAAATTCTGAATTGGAGCTAAAGATGAGCAACCCCAAACAACATGGTGGGTAGTTTCCACTTCTACCATACACAAATTCATATACGATCATTATGGAGCCCATATTATTTTAGATTGACCATAGTAGGAATCCAATTTAAAGAGGCCTTCCAAGAAAACAGTTTTACCTTAGGAGGAAGGTTCAAGCTCAAATTTTATTCCACCAACTTGAGACACCGTTAGATGATGACGCTTGTCCCAATCCCAAATGTCGAACAGCCATCCAGTACCCACTCCTGATTGAGTAAGAACCAGATTTTTCATGGCCCCAAATTAATTTATCACACTAGTCACGAGAAGACCATGGAATGGAAATGATGGTAGTGGCCTCCTCATGATTAAAAACTCATTGAATTAGGTCCCCATTCCACTCACCATTCTCCAATCTTAGAGAGGACACCACCGCCTCATTATTAAGCACTTGAGGAGACAAGACCAAATTAATATTTTTTTAGGGACCCACTTATCCTTATAAATTGAGAAGTCGTGGCCATTCCCCACCCTCCAGATAGCGCCATCATCGAACAATTCCTTCCCCCATAAAATGTTCTTCCAAACAAAGGATCCCTTCTTCTTTGAAGAAACTTGGCTAAAACTTTTATTATAATGATAAAGACCTTTGACCACCTTGGCCGAAAGAGAAGATAGATAATTATATAGGCAACAGACTTTCTTAGCGAGGAGAGCTTTGTTAAAAAGATGGGGATTTCTGAAACCCATTCCACCATCTTTCTTATGCTCTCAGAGTCGTTCCCAAGAGCACCAATGAATTTTCCTCTTGACCTCATTTCTGCCCCACCAAAATCTAGAGCATCTCTAATAAAATCCATGAGAAGTTTGAACAAGTTCATCATGCATGTCGGTATAGATTGAATGACTGCTTTTATCAACACTTCTCTAACAACCATAGAGAATAATTCAAATTTCCAACCATTAAGTTCTTTCACAGAAAGAATTGAACAAACCTTTTTTTCTTAGGCCATCAAAACAAAGGAGCACAAATACTTCTCATGACATTCCACTCCCACAACCCCAAGCAAAGCAATAAAACTGAATTGTCAAAATTAACTAGCTGCCCAGAGGCCTTCCCATACCAAGACAAAAGTTGTTTAAATCGATGACAATGATCATTAGAAGCCTTCAGAAAAAGTAGACTGTCGTCGACAAAAAGTAAGTGGGAGACAGTCGGCCTCTGTCTCCCACAAGGGAAGCCTTGTAACACATTATGAGTACTATCTCTATTCACCATAGCTGACAACCCTTCAACACATAGAAGGAAAAGGTAAGGAGATAAGGGATCACCCTGACGAAGACCACGCTCGAGAATAATTTAACCATGGACAAGCCCATTAATCAACACCGATATTCCAGGGTAGAGATATAGTAAAAAAATTTCGTGACCCAATCAGAATGGATCCCATTTTTTCCATGATTGATGTAACGCCCCACGTCACTATGGCTATTTCCTAGAATGCCAACTGGCCCTACAAGCCAATACGAGTCTTTCCAGCGTGCTTCGTCCTCACTCGTACGCTTCCTGAGAAAACTTCCCAAGAGGTGAAGCATGCTGAACTTTGGAATTCTCAAGTGATGGGCTACTGAAAAGAAGATGCATCTTGTTGGTATATGTAGTACCCATCAATCAATTTTAGTCCTCTTCAACTGTGTAGTCCCATACCTACACAATCTTAGAATCATCACACTTGACCTTCCCCAGGCGATGTTGGATTGCACAACATTTACCCAGTCTTTCCCCCTGCGGGTCTCAGGATTCTGACTGTCACAATCACCCTTTCTTAGGGGTCCGACATCCCCGTTGGCAACACTTCTGGCTAAGTCAAGGCTCAGATACATTTGCAATGCCCCACATCACTATGGCTGCTTCCTGGAATGACGACTGACCCTACAAACCAACACGAGTCTTTCCAGCGTGCTTTGTCCTCACTCTCACGCTTCCTAGGAAAACTTCCCAGGAGGTCACCCATCACGAGACTACTCCAGGTTAAGCACACTTAACTTTGGAGTTCTCAAGTGATGGGCTAACGAAAATTAGATGCATCTTGCTGGCATAGGTAGTACCCATCAATCATTTTAAGCCTTCTTCAACTGTGTAGTCCCATACCTACACAATCTTAGAATCATCACACTTGACCTTCCCTTGGCGATGTGGGAATGCACAGCATTTACCCGGTCTTTCCCCCTGCGGATCACAGGATTCTGACTGTCACAATTGCACACAAGAAGGATCACTCATCTCTATTGTATGCTTTCGACATATCCAGCTTGAGAGCCATATAACCTACATCACCTTCTCTTTTCTTCTTCAAAGAATTTAAACATTTGAAACTAATGAGACCATTATTAGTAATAATGCGACCATGTAAGAATGCTTTCTGCTCCTTAGATATTACATCTCCCAAGACCTCGCACATCCTACTTGTCATAGCTTTTGTAACAATCTTATAATTAACGTTGCAAAGGCTAATGGGACGAAAATCAAACGCCAGAGAAGGGTTATCTACTTTTGGAATGAGACAAATGAGAGTGAGATTAATAACTTTTAAACTCGAATGACCATTCAAAAATCAAGCACAACCATCGTCACATCTGCCCCAACTTTGTGCCAATATTTTTTGGTAAAACCCTGCATTCATACCATCTTCCCTCAGGATCTTGGAGAGATCCATTTGAAACAAAGAACATCTAATATCTTCATTGAAAAAAGTCCTTGTCAAATTGGCATTCATAGTAGGTGAAACCTTGCATGAGACAGAAGCCAACACACGCTCCAACTCTTCTTTAGAAGGATGCCCAAAGGTAAAAATATTAGAGAAATAATTACAAAAAATTTGAGTTATGCCCGTAGGTTCCTCAACTTCCAAACCGTTCTGATCAACAATTCACTCAATTCAATTTTTTGCTTTGCGGTTTGACAAACACTTTTGAAAGTAAGTAGAATTTTTATCGCCAAGCTTTAAAGGACTATTCTTAGCACAAGTCGCTCACTATTGCTCCTCTTTTTCATACAACACATCCAATTCCTCTTCAATTTTTATAAGCTCAACAGAACTATTTTGAGATAGGTTAGCATCTATTGACAGTGAGAATTCATCGACGATGTTAGGTCAAAAAACTCAAAGCTTGGCAAGAAAATAACTTAGAAAGACGTAGAATGGACTTGAGGAAAAACAAGTGAAGAACAACAATGGAGTAAAAACTTGTATATTGGTTAATAGCCTGAGTATACAATGAATTTTCCAACCCGTTAGTCTAAGGAGTGAAGGTCTATTTATAGCTAGGCTCTAATGACCCCTGATACATGGTGGCCCCTGACAAAATAGTACACTCGTACACTGTCGGGTAGTTGCACAGGCCGTGGTGGAGTAGAGAGTTGTGGTGTTGAGTGTTGGTACATGGTCAGAGGTATACAGATCATTCTACCACTTCTCATAATAATTCGTTCCACCACTACTTGTCAGATACAGATTTCAGAATCATACCTTTGCCTCCCTCAGGTTCGTACACCCCGTACTTGTTCACGTGCCACGTAATTGATGGTCCTTCTCATATTTTGCTAAGTTTGGGACACCTTTACTAGTTCTCCTCGTATACTCGGGAGGCTTTAGACGTTACATTTTTTTAGGAGCTACAATAAGGATATGCCTCGCTAGTGGCACCTACTTGAGGGGGATAAGTAAGGCACATATAGTACATGAAGAGGCAATGAAGCCCTCGCTATGTGAGGCTCTCATCCGTGCCCTGGCATTAGGCCAACAAGGCCCTCGCATGGTCTCGCACACAAGCAAAGTGTCCTCGGCACATGGCCCATGCATGAGCGGCGTCACCGCATCTGGAGCAAGCCAAGCCTGGCCTTGCTATGCGAGGCCCTCCCTCGTTATTTGAGGATCTCTTTCGTGCCTGGGCATTAGGGCAACATGGCCCTTACATGGTCTCGCGCACGGGTGAAGTGTCTTCTTTAGGGTCTTCCATAAGAAATCTTTTTATACTCATGTCTAACTTTGTGGTTCGGCGTGGAGTGCTTTGAGGGACGATTTCCCATATTTAGAGTGATTATCTAGGAGCTTTGGATGCGAGTTGCGGTCTTTACTTGGTGTGTAATTTTGACATCCACATTCTCAATAATAGATAAATCTTTTAGCTTTTTGTTGATAACTTTCTTGTGTCTCTTGTGAACTTTCTTATTCCATTTATTGAGCTTAGAAGTCACGACCCCAACATTATTGGTGATATTTGTCAAAGGATTGACAATTTTGAACTTCCATTCAGCCTCTATCAACTGATGACAATCCTCTTCATTAGCCGAGGAGTTTTCAAAATGAAAATGATAATGAGGCCTAAACATTTGATCAAGATCCAGCCAAAGCATAGTTGATAAAACAAGAAGCCTATGGTCGAATCCAAGAAAACCAAGATGACATACATTAGATTCCGGAAAGAGGTTGAGCCAAGATTCATTGCACACAAATCTATCACACCTTTCTTGCACAAAAGTGGATTCTCAACGCTTATTGTACCAAGTATACTTAGAGCCTGAGAACCCCATATCAGTAAGAAAACAATCTCCCAACGCCTTGCAGAAATTATCCATGAGAAAACGAGGCCTAGAGGGACCACCATCCTTCTTCGAATTAGAAAGAATATCATTCCAATCACCACCACTAATCGAAGGGAACAAATTGTTATATGTAAGACGTCAAAGCATGGTCCAAAAGTGAACTCACAAAGAAGAGTCTGGTTGGTTGTACACCGGCGTGAAACACCGAGGAACATACCCCGCCATCTTGACGAAAACATCGATATGTCCTTGAGAAAAAGACATCAAAGAAATATCGACATTAGACATCCACATAAGACACATACCACCACTTCTACAGACCTTTTCCACCACTAATTTTCTCGCGAAACCCAATCGCACCCGAAGAAGCTCCAATTGAGATTGGGTTCCAATTGTTTCAAAGAGAAATAACATATCTGGCTTCACAACACGTACATTGGTGTGGAGAGCTCGAAACATCCTATCATTACCCACAACTTGGACGTTCCATACCAACACATTCATAATGAAGGGTGGTCCTGCTTTCTAGGCACCGCCATAGAAGGAGAACTAATTACGCCAACATCACTTGCCATAAACATTGTCAAGCCAGAAGATTTAGTTGAATTTTTGTGACGAAATCATCTATGTCCAAGATTTTTGCGACCCCTATGATCTTGTGGAAAATCCCCTGACGATCCCCCAAGCTTGAGGGAAGTTGGTAGGACCCGTCGTTTAGTGCCACTATGGGTAGTCCCACCATTTCCTCAAATAGAGAAACTACCAAATTCGTTGATATTTTTGGGCTTGCAATCATCCACGTGAACAGTCCCATGCACCAAAGGTAAGTTCAGACCATATGAAGTCTCTTCCAAAGTCAACGGGCACACAAAAACATTGGACCCACTACTTTGACCAGGCCCATTGAGGGACATGTAACCCCCTCTTCAATTGTAGCCAAAGCTGATTTTTCGTTTCCTAAAGAGCCAACTTTTTGATTTAATGCATGGTGTATGCCAAAATTCCCAAGATCAAATAATGAATTACCTAATTGCAAGGTTTTACTCAAATCAATCAATGGGTTACCTTTCTCCATATTGATTCCTAATTTGTCATTTTTCCCATTACAAGAAATATGAAAATTAGAATCAGTAACTTCCTCATTTATGGCCTTATCTCTTACCACCAAATTCTCAGCCTTATTGCCTAAAGCCACGCAGTTTCCTTTTTTATCCATTAATTCCCTGGAGTTACGTGAAGGAGAATCACCTTTAGGATTTTTGCCTGAGACCGGCAGCCAATAATTCCGACCACCACTCTGGCCAATGGTTTGGCTGTTAAAGTTCAACCTTCCAGGCATAGACCCAGTGTGTGAGCGCTTAGTCGGACCTGTATATCCGATTACCGCCAATGCATGTATATAGTCCCCATACTTCCATTTGTGTCCTCATACTACATTAGATGGTAAAGATGCGCACTCGCGAATGGGATGGCCAATAATACCACAATAATAGCTGAGGTCCAGAAGCTATACATATTTTAATGGGATAAGAGTTTTGTCCTCTACTTTGATCAAACTCACTTTGAATAGCTTTGGTAAAGGCTTTGAAACATTCACTCCCACCCGTGCACGAATGAATTTTCCAAAGCAATCACCCGAGGTGTTAACGTCAATTTCTGTGACCGGTTTGATAAGGCCCCCCAGCTCTCTTCCAATATCAATTGTCATACATGAGATTGGAACCAGATGAAATTGGATCCAGAATTTCACAATGTCAAAATTTAGTTTCGTAAAGTCCATTACTCCCGTAGCTGCCTCCAAGACCAACAATTGTGTCTCCAACTACCATGGTCCACCCGCAAGCAGTTTATGTTTATCAAACAAATCCCAAAACTGGAACAGGAACTTATTATTACAAATACTTTCAACCTCCACCGAGCCATTGATTTTCTAAAACACATGAATGGTCGCAGCCATGTTGTCCCTAGAGCTCACTATCAAAGAGACTATTTTTCCCACAAGCGTTTTCGCAACGCTATCCACACCTTTATCAACATAAGCTTCTTCTAGATCCCCCAGGATAACTTCATCAACATCATCTTCAAGAGATTCATGCAAGGAAGCTCATTCCCCATTGTCCATGACGAATCACAAAATCCACCTCAATAACACACTTCGAAACCAACCTTCTACTGCACGCAGTCAAGCAAAGGGAGAGAGAGATAGGTTGAAAATTTTCTTACACAGTACAATGAGAATATTTCAAAACATAAAAAGTTTTGAGACTAATACAAAGTTGTTTTTTGTTATTCTTAAAAATAAATAATTTTTTTTTCATTTTGTTTCTCATATCACTTTTTTAATTGTTTTTATCTCATATCATTTATTTTCACATAATATTTCAAAACATAAAATGTTTTGACAACAATACAAAGTTGTTTTTTGTTATTCTTAAAAATAAATAAAAAATTTGTTCATTTTGTTTCTCATATCACTTTTTTAATTATTTTTATCTCATATCATTTATTTTCACATCATTTTATCTCTCACCAATTTCTTCCTCCTCACTTTCTCTCTCATCACTTCTCTACTCACTTCTCTTTCTACATTATTTTTTCTTATCTCTTTTGCTCTCATTTTTTTCTCCTACCAGTTTCTCTTTGTAAATATATTTACTAATTTTTTATTTACAAAATTAAAAAATTATTTTTAAAAAACATTAACCAAATACTTCTTATTTTTTTGAAAACTACAAAAACTATTTTCATATCTCATTTATGAAAACACAACTTTAAAATAAAAAACAGAAATCAATACCAAACAAATCTGCTTAGAAACTACAAAATCTATTTTATGTTGTCTCATTTTTACACTCATTTTACTTTTTTTTTTTAATGTTTGATACAATTTTTGGAAAGCATTTGATCTCTCTGACTTCTTTATTGGTATTTGTGTAAATTTCAAAAGTTTATAAATCTTGAATTTTTCTTGTTAGTTTTCCCTTACTGTTATTGGGGTGTTTGGTGTCTATAATGCATTCATATGTGATGTTTCACTTCATTATTGAATAATTAAATAAAAATCTCCATATAAAGAACCCAGTGAGAAACTTGTAGCAGAATTTGAAACCACGAAAGCTACACTCACAAGTTTCAGCTATAATATCTTGGACAAGTATTCCAACATCTACATGACAATTGGCAACTCTATTGAGAATATTAATCGCAGATCAATTTCAAGCAATAGAGAAGAAGTTAAAACCCAACCTCAGCCAAAATAATTCCATCTAATATAATGACATAAAGTTTAGCCATCAAAGGATTGAAAGGCCTCCTTCTATAATTGACTTGAGTAGCCTACACTTTTCTAGTACTTTTTAATCATAGTACCCAAACCACGAGCCTCGCTCCTCTTATGAATAACAACATCCACATTGATGAACAAATTACCAATTTTAGACTGCTTCCAATGTTCATCATTATCCTTGGCATTAGTATATCCTCTAGAACAACTCAAATGGTAATCAGATAAAAAAATATTAACACATCAATACGAAACATCATCAATATTAAGCGGGATCCTCCCATGACTTAAACAGTTTTGAATATACCACACATGTCAATTTAACACAACAAACAACTCTAATTCTTTAGAAATAGCCTTCGAGATTTTTTTTAAGATGATACTGTTCGGATCAAATCTTCCGAGCAATATTTATTTTCCAAAATAGAAACTATTATGATCTTTCTACTAAACCTTGAGTAGCCCTATAAATTCTCAATTAATCCCAACATACCCAAGTAATCACTAAATAATTACCCGTTACTCGATCAACCTCGAATACATACTATTTTCCCAAAATACTCCTAGGCTCACCCTGAGCCAGGTATTGACCCCGTTGTGACTATTCCGCTAATTTTCTCACTAGGATCACCTCGGATCACACATTTCAAATATATCACCATAACACTGGGGTCTCACTCATAACACATACATAATTAAATTTATGACCTCAACGGGCCAAAATTGCAAACATGCCCTTAATAACCAGAACGGTCCCACATGCATATTTAATTTACCTAAATATGCTTATATATTCACATTACCATATAATTCATTTATGCTGCATAATTACACATATATTATATTAATTCCACATATAAACACGATTATGCCCTCCTGGCACAGTAACCAAGGCACTCAGCCTTAATAGCAATTTTAGGACGTTACAACTATCCCTTCCTTATCGAAATTTCTTCCTCCAAATTTATTCAAATGTCTCGGGATACTAATCCCGCAATCCTAACTATAGCTTTAGAATCTAGTCATTTACCTTGTTATATCTTTGTAACGCCCTCGCTAGAGTGACAGTCTTATTCTATAAGACTTTATCTCCTTTATCAAGAATTCCACTGGCTTTTCTTTGCACAATAAATTCCACTGAAATTCCATGGTCTCTTCGCCCAAACAGGGGTAGTACTCAACACCCTTCCCTTAACATTGACACCAGTAATACCTTATGAGCCTCTACCCATGCTGGGGTAAGGCTAATCTATAGGCCCCTGGCCTAATCCTTATTAGGATCTCACAAGTCTATCAAATCTAGAGTCAAAACTCCCCTTTCTTTCCCAAACTATCTTACCCTTTTTAGTCCACGCTACTTGGAGAAATATAAAGTCTCCAATCCTATAACTCCATGTTCCCATGTTTGAATTTGAAAACTCTTATGTCCTTTCAGTAAAGCAAACACTCCTGCCCTAACAATCCTTAATAACTGCATTGGCCTTTCGAACCGACTCTGAACTGGAACACTTTCTGGTCCCTCATTTCAGTTCCTAGAATGAGTACTCCTCGTCCCCTATCTCACAATATCTTATACAGAGTAACTCTAGCTGTCGACCGACATTCATCACCGTGACAATCCACTCCAGGGACCATATCTACCTCACTATCTCGAAAACTTACACATTCGAAGTAAAATACTTAGAGTCTGAGTTGTTCCTTCAAGTTGTCAGTCTGTCTAAAGGTAACCAATAATTCTGAATCCAAATCCTATACTCACCGCCTTCTATAACTGTAATGCCCTGAAATCCCTAATGCGGTTTAATGGCTGGATTAGTAGGCCGGGAGGGCCATAATTGTTTAATTATGTCATTAACTGATAATATGCATATTTATGCGAATTATATTATAATATGATGTTATATGGATGCATGTGGGTCCACATTTGATTATTAGGGTGTTTCGGTAATTTGGCCCATTGAGGGCATATTTGTATATTTGGGTACATATTGTGATTTGTAAATGAGATCCCATTATTATGGAGATATATTCGAGCTATTTGGCATGAGACGGTCTTATATTATTGGTCAGCAGTTTTGTCATAACGGGGATCTTTTATTGGGATATTGAGTTATGAGGATGTTATTTGATGATAAATTAGGAGTTATTGAGATTAGGAGGAAATTCCGGAAGTTTTGACTATAATGTCCCCGGGGGTGTTTTTGGGACCCCGAGCACTAGGTTTTGTTTGAGGTTACTTAAGCTTGAAGTAGCTTGTCAGATAGAACCATACGTTAGAAAACCTATCTTTCTCTTCTTGATAGTTCATGTTACCGTTTGAAGCACTTTCGAAGAAATCTCGAGTTCTAGGAGTCGGATTCAAGCGAGGATCGAGGCATATCGATCCTAGGAGAAGATTAGAAGCTTATTAGCCAAAGGATTTAGTTGGAAACAACTCAATTGGAGATAATTCAAGTTTTAAGTTTTTAAGCTTAGAAATGGACTTTGTGAATCGTTGAGTTTTTGGTTCGTTTGAGCCTCAGGATTTGATGGTTTTGGATCATTGGGAAGCTTGGAAACTTTGGTTTGATGATTTGGAAGTGTTTAGGTATGTTTTTGGAGGGTTTGGGATGAAGGAGAACGGGTTTATGGTTGGTTCTGGGTTGGGGGCCGCGACCCTAGCTCGAAGAAGCAGCTGGGGAAGTTTTGGCCTTGCTGGGCGCCGCGACCCTTGCTCCTTCTTTTGATGTCTCACTCACACAAACCATAGTGTGTTAACGCAATATGTCAAGTCACAATTTTTCGCATCCACTCATCTCATCTGCAATTTGAGGTGATCCACCCTTACAGTCCATAATTATATCCCTCCATACTATCTCTAGGATACCCTAGAGTCATAATAGCCCTTCTGGCTTTTGTTTATCGTTTCTCACTTAATAAAAGATTAGGTAGTGCACCTCCAGGTATAAAAATTTTAGGCCTCAAAGCCTATTCAAACTTCCTAGATACAACAATCATAAGGGGTAGTATAAGATTCATCCAGAATCTCTACCTCGACTCCAACACCCATCAGATCACTCATCCGATCCTCATACCTTAACATATCCATGCTAAAATGCTAGGATTCTTAACCATTCCTATTAGATCTTCTTGTTCTATATTTCATTATTCATAGAGGTATATTTGCTAATTATCATTCTCAGGTTCTATACAAATCCCAGTCGTTACCTCACCCAAACCACGGCTAACCGACATTACTATTAACTTAAAATCCCATGTAGAGCATCTACGCTCTTATTCTTTTATCCACTGTGAAGCATAGACAATTACCCTTTCAGTCTACACACGGGTGCCCCTTCCTAGTCCTTGATGCACCACATTATAACTCCACGTTGTAAACAAGGACAGTGTCCGTCGTACCATCCTCCTGTGTCAGTCCATCACATGCATATCCTAATACCATGGCGTGCTAATCAACCTTTATCTCTACTCCTGGAAACCCGACACATAACTATCCATTCAGATAAACTTTAGGCCCCCACGTTATTTCATAAACTCATTGTTCTTCGCAATTCGATCTTGTAACACCCTACTACCCTAGAGTCGTTACCATGTGATTTTAAAATGTGCAATTAATTCGTTAATTGAGGTTTTAACCCCAAAAGTGTGATTAAGTTAAAATAAAGATTCATTTAATAAAACTTCCATAAAAAGGTTTAAACATTTATTCAAATTATAGAAAAGTTACATGGGATCCCAAAATGTTCTTCAAGACATATTTACAACTCAAAAGTCTTTATACAGTCAACTTAGGCGACAAAATTGGTCATTTACATAGCGTTCCTCAAAACTACCCTAGCCGTGGCGGCCAGGCAGGCTAACCATGTATACACCGCTCCATGCCCACCAACTTAGGGTTGGTTGACCTTTTCCTTGCCCTTACCTGCACCGTAGAGCATCCGTGAGCCGAGGCCCAACAAGAAAACTTCACAGCACAACATATAATAATTTATTTCAACAAATGCATAACTAATCAGACAGAATGGACAATCTACAAGTTCTATTATAATTTACAACAGCGGCCTATGCCGATAAGGGTGCGTTACATGGCACCAAGTTCACGGTATTAACCGAGCGGGTGAATACGACACCCTTATAGGGTCTCGCCCTGGCGGCCTGCATTCAACATGCTTAATGCCGATCCCAGCCTTTGTTGTTCCTGGCCTTTTCCGCTCCCGGCTTTTGCCGTTCCTGATCTTTTTTGCTCCCGACCTTTGTCGTTCCCGGTCTTTACCATTATTGGCCTTTGCCGATCCCAGCCTTTGCCGCTCCCGGGCCTTTTCCATTCCTGGCCTTTTCTGATTCTGACCTTTGTCGCTCAGTCACAAACAAATGTATGATGTAATAGTTACAAACAACACACATAACACTAAGCACATTATAGCTCTACGGGCACATACAAGTTTCTTACCTTGAGTCCTCAACTGACAGCACCAGGTGATCCCGAGAAAGATCCCTAATCCCAAGCCTTAGCGGTAAAACTTAGTCACAACGTAATAACGAATAACTATCAAAACCTAAATCAGTTAGAAGCTTTGGAATAATGTACTAGCCTCTGGAACATCAAATTCTACTAAACCGGGTAGTAGAATTTGTCCCGAGCCTTTAGAATTTAGTTCCCAAGCTTAAAACCCTTAATTGGCCATTATTCTTTATTTGAGCCGTGACCCTCCTCAGAGGCGCTGCGACCCTCTACAAGTTAGAGAGCAATCTAGGTGTTTTCCTCGACATGCGGTGTGTCGTACCCTGCCTAGCGCTGCGGTACTAAGGCGATTCAGCAAACCCCTTAGGCCTTCTGGGTTCATGCAGGTCGGTGTGCGCCAAGAATAGCACCGCGACGTGTGGCGTGCTGCCCCTTTGGCACACCCACATGGGGCCATTTTGTAAATGAGCATGCCTTGGTGCTTGATCATTAGTCAAGTCTTGCACCAAGCACCTCATGGGATAGGGTAGTGGCAGTTTTGTAATATTGCATATGTCTCCCAGAAAAAAATCATATATGTTCCTGGGAAGACTTTATTTCCCTAGAAGGCTCCTTAGGGGGAGGTGATCTGGTGACTTAGGGAAGCACCATGGCCATCAGCAGATAGGGGCCAAAGTTGTGTACTCCCTTGCCCTATCAAGGCTATATATTAATGAAACAACATTTATCCATACTTGCCCCTGTGTGCTTCCTTGTTGCTTATGTGTTACTTGTTTGTTATCTTCGTTGGGCCATTGCGTGCCACTTGCCTTGTTGTGTGCTTTGTGTTGTGTGGACATTCCTAGGAATGACTTGCTTTGTGCTTGCTCATACTTCGTTATTGCCCGTTGCATGTCCGAGATGTGTATGTGGCTAACCGCTGAGTTTGTTTGCCTGTAGGTGTGTGTTGTAGGCTGACTTGCTAGCTTGAAGAGTCTGCAAGTGCTGCACGTTCCGTCTAGTTGGAGTACCCAAATAGCCAGCTCGTGATAGTTAGTATCAGAGCCAAGTTAGAAAGAGCTTGGCAAAACACACTATGGTGACCAACACTTAGAGGATCAAAGCTCTTGAGAAGCGGTTAGGGGAACTAGATGGCCTGGACGAAAGGGTCAGGGATCTTTCCTCTGCAAGTCAGGACTCAGGATCGTTTGATGTAAACAATCGCATAGCTACGCTGGAAAAGGAGAATGATGTTCTCTTATCCAGAATAATCGTGTTGGAGAAAAGAAACACTCCAACAAGTACTTCTGTTTCCCCTCGGTGGGAAGAGCGCATCGCGGCAGTGGAGCGCATGCTGAAGGAACATGAAGTTTCCATAAATGACACTACGGAAGACTGCAGAGAAGCAGTTGGCGTGCTCAGAGAAGAAATGGCTGAGCTATCTGCCAAGGTAAACCTAACCATGTGAGCGGTTGGGAATGCCCCTGCAATAGGGCCGATAGGTATGGAGTATGGCCGAGCTAAAGTACCCAAGCCGAGGCCTTATAACGGGGCCAGAGACGCAAAGGATTTGGAGAATTTCCTCTTCGACATGGAACATTATTTTAGAGCCGTGCAGGCCGATTCGGAAGACGGAAAGGTCGCCATGGCTACCATGTATTTGTCTGGGGATGCCAAGGTGTGGTGGAGGACCAAGTATGATGACATAGAGAATGGCAGGTGCACCATCACATCTTGGGCAGACCTGAAGAGAGAATTAAAGACGCAATTTCTGCTAGAAAATGTCGCTTACATAGCTCGTCGCCAGTTAAGAGAGCTCAAACAAGTCGGGACAGTCCGAGAATATGTAAAGAGATTTTTGGGACTGATGCTCAATATAAAGGTCATGTCCGAAGTAGACAGGCTTTTCTGCTTCCTCGAGGGATTGAAACCGTGGGCCAAATAAGAACTTCAAAGACAGCGTGTGTCTGATCTGGCCACCGCTCAAGCTGCTACTGAACTCTTAACAGATTACACTCCGGAGAGTAGCCTGCCGAAAAGGGCTACTCCTCCAACCAACTCAAGTAGCGCTGGGAGTAAGAAGTCTGGGAAGTCCTGGCAGGGTAAGAGTGGGGGAGAGAAGAGGACAGCTGAGTCCAATTCTTCCAGTGGGACAGATGCTGCTGCAGGGAGGAAGCCGCTAGCTTGTTGGCTTTGCAAAGGCCCACATAAGTCGGCAGTTTGCCCTTACAAGGGCAAGCTGAATGCCCTCATTGGCCAAGAACAACAGGGCAAAGGAGAAGAGGAAGACGAAGAGTACGCGCACATTGGCGCTATCCGCCTATTGAATGCTCTCAAGAAATATGGCGAGAAAGCGAAGAAGATCCTAGGGAAAGGGCTAGTGTTCGTGGATGCCACTATCAATGACAAGCCTGCCAAAAGCGTGATGATTGATACTGGCACCACCCACAACTTCATCTCTGAACTTGAAGCAAAGCGACTGGGACTGAAGCTGGAGAAAGATGCAGGCCGCATGAAAGCGGTCAACTCCAAGGCCTTAGCCACAACTGGCGTGGCTAAAGGGGTAAAAGTGAGAATCGACACGTGGGAGGGGCAGACTGACTTGGTGGTCATCCATATGGATGACTTCGATGTAGTTTTGGGAATGGACTTTCTAACCGAGAAAGGTACCATTCCAATTCCTGCCACTGGAAGCTTACTCATAATGGGAGAGACTCCTTCAATGGTGCCTGCAAAGGTGAAACCACCCCCTGGTATGAAGCTTCTATCAGCTTTACAGTTCAAGAAGGGTGTGAAGAAGCAGGAGCCCACTTATGTAGCTGTACCCACCGTGTTCGAGGAAGTAGTGGAAGAAATTGTTCCACTAGAAATTACGAGGGTCTTAAGGGTGTATGGGGACGTGATGCCAGATAAACTCCCCAAAGCCTTGCCACCAAAGAGGGGGATTGATCACCAGATGGAGATGGTGCCCTGAGCGAAACCTCCAACAGAAGCGCCATACAGAATGGCACCCCGTGAGCTAGAAGAATTGAGGAAGCAATTAAAAGAGTTATTGGAGGCAGGCTTCATCAGGACGTCGAAGGCGCCATTTGGCGCCCTTGTGCTATTCCAGAAGAAGCACGATGGGAGCTTGAGACTGTGCATCGACTATAGGGCTCTCAACATGGTGACAGTTTGCAACACCTACCCCATCCCTACTAATTTGTTCGACCAGCTAAGTGGAGCCAAATACTTCACAAAGTTGGACTTGAGATCGGGCTACTATCAGGTGAGGATTGCAGATGGGGATGAACCAAAAACAACGTGTGTTACTCATTACAGAGCATTTGAGTTTCGAGTAATGCCGTTTGGGTTGACAAATGCACCAGCTACTTTCTATACACTGATGAACCAAGTATTCCACGAGTATCTAGATAAGTTCGTTGTGTTGTACTTGGATGATATCGTGGTTTATAGCACCATGATTGAAGAGCATCAAGAACACTTGGCTCAAGTGTTTCAGAAGTTGAGAGAGAACCAGCTATATGTGAAGCGCGAGAAATGCTCGTTTGCACAGGAGAGCATAAAGTTCTTAGGCCACGTGGTGGAACGTGGACGAATTCATATTGATCTAGATAAGGTGAGGGCAATCCAAGAATGGAAAGCCCCCACCAATGTAAAAGAGCTCCGCTCCTTCTTGGGCCTAGCCAACTACTATAGATGATTTGTGGACGGCTACTCAAGAAGGGCGACACCCTTGACCGAGCTTCTGAAAAAGGGTGTGATTTGGGCGTAGACTAACAAGTGTGCTGAAGCATTCAGGAGTTTGAAGGAAGCCATGATGAAGGATCCTGTTCTTGCCTTGCCAACTATTAGCAAGCCCTTCAAAGTACAGACAGATGCGTCCGATTATGCTCTGGGAGGGGTACTAGTACAAGAAGACCACCCGGTCGCATATGAGAGCCGCAAGCTGTCTGAAGCTGAGAGGAGGTATACTGCCCAGGAGAAGGAGCTCCTCGCAGTTATACATTGCTTGCGAGTGTGGAGGCATTACTTGCTGGGGTCAAAGTTTGTAGTGAAGACGAATAATGCCGCTGTTAGTCATTTCCTTACTCAGCCGAAACTGACCCCTAAGCAAGCTCGATGGCAAGAGTTCGTGGTGGAATTCGACTTCCATTTTGAGCATAGGGCAGGACGCTTGAACCAGGCAGCTGACGCCTTGAGTCGCAAAGTGGAGTTGGCGACTCTAAAGATCTTGGCTAGTCTATCGGCTAGCGTGGTGAACACTCCACTCAAGGAGCGCATCAAAGAAAACCTGGAGAAAGACCCGGTTGTCAGGACCATCCTGAAGCTCGTAAAAGAAGGCAAGACTCGCCAGTTCTGGGTGGAGGATGATCTTCTGTGGGCTAAAGGGGGGCGCTTGTATCTTCTGAAAGCTGGAGATTTGCGAAGGACATTACTAAGCGAGTGTCATGACACCCTGTGGGCAGGTCATCCAGGGTGGCAGAGAACCCACACACTCTTGAAGCAGGGGTACTACTGGCCACAAATGCGAGATGATGTAGTGGAGTACACCAAGACCTGTCTCATCTGCCAGCAAGACAAGGTTGATAGGAACAAGACACTTGGATTGTTGGAGCCCTTGCGAGTCCCAAGCTGACCATGGGAAAGTGTGTCGCTTGACTTTATCACTAGTCTTCCGAAGACAGGGGATTTAAGTGCGATCTTGGTGGTCGTGGAAAGATTCTCGAAGTACGCAACATTCATCCCAGTGTCGAAGTACTGTTTGGCAGAAGAGACAGCCAGAAAATTTTTCAAGCATATTGTCAAATATTGGGGAGTGCCCCAGAACATCGTTAGTGACCGAGATGGAAGATTCACTGGGACCTTTTGGTCCGAACTATTCAATCTCTTGGGGTCACAACTGAACATTTCCTCGAGCTACCATCCGCAGACAGATGGGTAGACAGAAAGATTCAACGGGATGTTGGAGGAGTACTTGCGCCACTTTGTCAATGCCAATCAGAAGAATTGGCCGCAACTACTCGATGTAGCTCAATTTTGCTTCAACTCTCAAAAGGGTTCTTCATTGAATAAGAGCCCTTTTGAAATTGTTAATGGACAGCAACCACTGTTACCCCACACAGTGGACGAATATCGCGGTCGGAACCCGCGAGCCTTTCACTTCACAAAAGACTGGAAGAAAACGACAGAGATTGTCCAAGCTTATTTAGAAAAAGCATCAAGAAGAATGAAGAAGTGGGCAGATCAGAAGCGCAGACCACTGGAGTTCAAAGCAGGTGACTTAGTGTTAATCAAGCTGAGGCCAGAACAGTTGAGATTCCAAGGGGACAAATACATCAGACTCATTCACAAGTATGAGGGTCTAGTCTCAATCATCTCAAAAGTTGGCCTAACTTCCTACAAAGTCGACCTACCAGCTTGGATGAAGATACACCCGGTCCTTCACGTCAACAACTTGAAGCCGTATCATGAAGATCCAGCAAATCCAGAGCACAACCAGTCAACCAGAGGAGGAGTCATCGTTCAGCCAAGGAGCAAGCGTCAACCTGAAGAAATCCTAGCGGAAAGGACGGTCACCACTGACTGTAAAAAGCATAAAGAGTATCTGGTAAAATGGAAGGGGCTCGCAGATGACGAGATCAGCTGGGAGAGGGCGGAAGACTTGAAGAAGCTCACGCATAAGATTGAAGATCTACAAGCTACTTCGTCGAGGACGCCGAAGGATTGAGTGGGGGAGAGTGTGGCGTGCTGCCCCTTTGGCACACCCACATGGGGCCATTTTGTAAATGAGCATGCCTGGTGCTTGATCATTAGTCAAGTCTTGCACCAAGCAACCTCATGGGATAGGGTAGTGGCAGTTTTTTAATATTGCATATGTCTCCCAGACAAAAATCATATATGTTCCTGGGAAGACTTTATTTCCCTAGAAGGCTCCTTACGGGGAGGTGACCTGGTGACTTAGGGAAGCACCATGGCCATCAGCAGATAGGGGCCAAAGCTGTGTACCCGCTTGCCCTATCAAGGCTATATATTAATGAAACAACATTTATCCATACTTGCCCCTATGTGCTTCCTTGTTGCTTATGTGTTACTTGTTTGTTATCTTCGTTGGGCCATTGCGTGCCACTTGCCTTGTTGTGTGCTTTGTGTTTTGTGGACGTTCCTCGGAATGACTTGCTTTGTGCTTGCTCATACTTTGTTATTGCCCGTTGCATTTCCGAGATGTGTATGTGGCTAACCGCTGAGTTTGTTTGCCTGTAGGTGTGTGTTATAGGCTGACTTGCTAGCTTGAAGAGTCTGCAAGTGCCGCACGTTCCGTCTAGTTGGAGTACCCAAATAGCCGGCCCGTGACACGACACGACCCCGCGAACCCAGAAATTCCAACATTTTACCAGCATTTTCCTCAAGCCAAACTTATCAAAATCTATCCCAAACGTGAACCACAACCACAATTGAATCCCAATACCTCAATATTAAACTTAGAGCAGCATAAACAATAAAAACTCAACCTAAAACCTCATAGAAACCAAGAATTCAGAAAACTTTAAAAACTTGAAAGCTTAAACAAAAACTCAGAACTTGAAACTTCCAGTTTCCTCTATTCAGAATGATCCTAGTAGCTCCCTTATGTTTAGAAGTTCCCAGCCCACTGAGCTTCTATTTCCCTAGCAATCCTTGCCACAAAATTCAAAGATTAAGTGTCCTTCTCTTCCAATCTTCCAAAGCTTCCTCTATGAGAGCGAGAGAGAGTAAAACGTGGGAGAGAGAGTGTGTGTCTTATCTTCTTTGTTTTCTGATTGTTCTCAAGGCTTCTAGCCTCAACGAAGGCCAACCAAAATCTAGCAAAAGACCAAAACTCCCTTAGGTCCAAAACTTACCCTTTAATGCCCCAAGGGAAATATCGTCTTTTGCCACTATTTTCCTGCTAAACCTCGAGTAGCACTATAAATTCCCAATTAATCCCGACATACCCAAATAATCACTAAATAATTACCTGTTACCCGATCAACCTCAAATACATACTACCTTCCCAAAATACCCCTAGGCTCACCCCTAGTCGGGTATTGACCCCGTTGTGACTATTTCGCTAATTCGCTCACTAGGATCGCCTCAGACCACACATCTCAAATATATCCCCATAACACTGGGGTCTCACTCATAACACACACATAATTACATTTATGCGCTGAATGAGCCAAAATTGCAAACATGCCCTTAATAACCAGAATGGGCCCACATGCATATTTAATTCACCTAAACATGCTTATATATTCACATTACCATATAAGTCATTTATACTGCATAATTACACATATAAACATGATTATGCCCTCCTGGCACAGTAACCTAGGAACTTAGCCTTAATAGTAAATTCAGAATGTTACAACTATGCCATCCTTATCGAAATTTCATCCTCGAAGATGCTGTCATTGGTGTCAGCACATTACCATCTATCATTACTCGTGCACCCCTTGTAACAAATTTAGAAACTGAATTGGTTTTAACCATAATTGTTGGGTTAATAGCTTCTGCACCTGTAAAGCCCACTAGTACTAAAATTGGCAAAAGCAGCTCTTCACTGCTTCATTCTCCATTTGCTGAATTCCTTAGCGAGGTTGTGATTATTGTCTTAAGAAGTGACACATGATCACTTGTCATCTATTATCTGTTATGCATGACATTCCTCTCTAAGAACTTTTACATGATCTCTGTGATATTATCCTCTAGGTAATTTCCCTTTGTATGGATGAGGTTTCTTGCAGCAGGTGTCCTAGATCAAACAAGGTGTATCGAGGCAGAACTGCAAGTTGTTTGGGGAGTACAGAATAAACTTAAAGAAGACTTGAAGTCTGCTGAAGCTTCACATAAGAAATCAAAAGAGGAGCTTGTTTCTAATAAAAATGAGCTTGCCAATTTGCAAGGGCAGCTCTCAAGTGTGTCCACCGTGCTCAATGAAAAGGGCACTTTGAAAAAAGAAACTTACAGAAGCGGAGCGGAAGCTTATCAGTGTCAATGCCATTGAGAGGCAACGCGATCAGTTAATCGAAGAACTAGCCTATTGATGAGGTTTTTCGCCAATAGGGGATTATGCAACTCGATTAGAGAGATTACACTTGTTCATAAACCAAAAATTTAAACTCACAAGATTTTAACATGGTTCAGTGGTTAAAATCGAACTAGTCCATAAGTCAGTCTTATTCTTCCCTAGGAACTCTTGAAGAAATTGTTTATGATAATTTCAGCATAGTTTTGGCGTACAAGATGTCGGTCCATTTTACTGTCAATTCCCCTAATATTTATAGAGAATTATAATGACAATATTTGGTAACCGTACAATAAATAGTAACATACAATATTGGGTGACTTCCAAAATTAATGGATACGTAAATACCCTAATTAAGCCTATTGCCATTTACATCATTTAATAAATGTATATAACGTTCATATGCTTTTAATGTGCATATTGGGCATCTAAGTCTGTAGGGATTCTTCCATACGTGCATCTTTGAACCGCCTTGAGCTAGATGTCACTCTTGAACTGGATATAATTAGAGCAGGATGGATTGACTTTGATAATGCTCAGGCTCGATGAGGGAAATTTGGACACGGCATACTTCAATCTCTTGTC
The DNA here is from genome assembly GCF_963169125.1 of Humulus lupulus. NCBI lineage: Eukaryota > Viridiplantae > Streptophyta > Magnoliopsida > Rosales > Cannabaceae > Humulus > Humulus lupulus. The sequence continues at coordinate 98,337,179 of NC_084795.1, read as the reverse complement.
ATCAACATTTCAAACGATTTGAAGGTTCTTGGGTTGTCCCGGACTCAATGACACAACCTTGAGCTGTTTGGTCTGAAGTTAATGAAACATATTTGAAGTCTTTCATTCTTTACTTATTACGTGCCAGCTATACCCCGATCAAGATAGTTGAGCTCATGTTTTCAGGGTACAACGTTTCCCACTACAAGTCCTTGCTCATGCATGACATCACTTATGACATGCACAATAGGGCCTTTTTCACTTTTGTCGTGAGAAAACGTGCCACTCACTCGAGTATCAGACACGTCTTTCCTTGTTATAGGCGTTTGTTCGGGTTTCAATTACTGTGACCGTTTTCTTGTCAACCTTTTGCTGCCATTTGGTTTATTCAATTTTGACCCTTGGATCTCTACCTGCTTTAATCGTGCGGCTCAGATTTATCCCCAAGTTTTACTTATAAATAGGAGAACAAGGCCTAACATTCACAACCTTTGCATTTGAATTTTCCTTTGTTACTTTTCTCCAAGAATTATCAGAAACCCTTTTAAGTTTCTTCCCTCTAAAAAATCCCTCCAATGGTTACCTCCCATATTTTCTACAATCTTCATCATTCTTCGTCCTTTTACAACCTCGATCAAGAACCAATCCATAAGTACATCTTTACTTTGGTTTAAATCTCTTTTTACTCTTTTTTTTTTTGACAAGTTTATGAAATTTTCTAGTGTTATTTTCCTTATTTTGGTTCTATATGGGTTCAGTTTGGGTTATACTAGGCCAAAACAAACATGACTATAAACAGTTAAGTTAAGTGCATAAAAAGAGGTAATTTTCTGGGTTTTTTCTGGGTTTAGAGGTTCAGTGTACGAGTCTTGTAGTCTGCAAGGTGAAGGGTTTAGGCTCAAATTCATGTAGCTTAAGGGACACGATACTAGGGTGGTTTTGCATTAAACAAATTTTCGAAACCACCATGTCTGACACACAAATCCAAAAGTTTTAGCACCTTCCCTAGATTAGGGCGCATGATTTAGGGACGCGCGTGGGACAACGCATTAGGGTATTAAGCCTGAACTTAACCCGTAGATTCTTTAGGTCGAGTAGTAAAGCCAAGTAGTGAAGTCTTAGAATTTTAGGTTGCCATTTATTTTGTTATTGAGAACTAGGTTACATCCGTAGGTCGCCTCTAATGAGTCATTTTGTAATTAGGAGAACTAAAACAATCGTCATGGCCTCTCAAAAGAGAAAGACCGTGTCAGGCTTCTCTTCTCGACACAAGGAAAAGCAGCCCCCCCCCCCCCCCCCCCCCCCCATAAGACCTCTATCCTCCACTTTGGTCTAGTGGTGGAGAAGGAGATCGAGGTAGGACCTGACAGTTTCTTCAAGACCGTGAGGATCATGTCTCAAATTACTTCTAAACCCAATGTAATTAAAATAATGCTAAGAAACGGGATCGAGATGAACCCTAACTTATATGATCGACCTCCATTGGGAGGTGAGCAGACCTGTGCCCCGTTGGAGGATGGCTTTGGGGCATGGAGTGATGAGCACCTGAAGGCAGGTGCCTTCCTCAAACTGGATCAGTACTTTGTGGACTTCCTGAACTACGTGAAGCTCGCCCCATTCCAACTTCTGCCAAACTTTTATTGCCTCCTTGCGAGGTTAAAGTATTTATTCCTCAAGAACGAGTGGGAGGTGTGATAATTCTAGAAATTAGAGTTATTTTACCACATTTTTTAAGCTAAAAATGATTTAGTTCTTAAGGTTTTAATTAAATTATTAAGTTTTAATTACTTTTTGAATTTATTAGCTTCATTTTAATTTTTATAGATTTTTATGTATTTTTATAATTATTTTGTTGTAAAATATTATATATATTTTTTATATATAAATAAATAAATGGGTATTGTTGAACTTAAATGTTAAATTAAGTTATAATTAATATTTTCAAAGAATTTATATGAATTATTTACAAGTGAAAATATTTTATCATGACTTAATTTATATTTGTTTTGTAGGAAATGGTTTTATTTTTGGTTCTTGAAGAGCCAAGAAAGAGTGAAGACAAGGATAGAAAGCTAAAAAAGAGAAGGAAAAAGTGGCATTTTTGAAACACTTTCAGCCAACCAAGCACCACCAGCCCCCCTGGCCCAGCCCGTCCTCTGGCCCGCCTGCCCAGCCTGCTCCACCCAAAGCCCACGGATCCAGCAGGCCCACGTTCAGCTTTCCCAGCTGCCGCTAGCTGCCCACTTGCCAACCTGAAGCTCCCCACAGCAGCCAACTTCAGCAAGTCCTCACACCTGCCTATCACCAGCTGCTCCTTCCAGCCACACGAGCTCGGATTCTTCAGCCCACCAAGCTCCAGGCCCACTGATCAAGCTCAGCTCTCCCCCAGCCATCTGGGCCGCCACCTCCTACTGCATTCGGCCCACCAGAAGCTTCCAACAACCATAAGCTATTTGGCCCAATTCAGCCACCTGCCAGCTTCACAAAGTCTCCAACTGAGCTTCACTCCAGCAAAAGCCCAGCCCGTCAGAAGCTCCATGGCACAAACCGCCCCAAGACAGCCAAGCTGCCAACACAGCCACCAAAATGCCAAAAATCATATTTTTCTTCCCAATATTTTTTTTTTCTTTTCACTCAAATATCAATTCACTCTTCCCTATTTTTCTTACCTAAATAAAAATTCCTAATTCAGTTTTTTACCCTAGATTTTCACTAATCTTCCATCCAACCAAACATTTCATCTTTCCAATACCCTTACACTTACTCTTTTTATCCTACCACTTCCCAACACAATTAAATTAATCAATTTATTTATTTTAATTTTATTAATTTAATCTCCATATTTTGCCTATAAATAGAGTCTTGTAAGACCATTTGGGGGGCTCTTCTTCATCTTTTCAACCTCTTCTACACTTCATATTTTTCTCTCTTCTTTTCACTATTTTCTCTCTACCATTTTCATCTTTTGAAGAGCATGTCAAGTATGTTATTTTGTAATTTTTATTTCAATCTAGTTATGAGCTTCTAATCTTTTTCAAGATTATTAAGATGATGATGAAGCAAAATGTAACTAGATAGTATTTTTTGTTGTATGTTGATTTCCCATTTGTGCAACATTGTTTATGGATTTTTCTATCAAAGATATGCATTTTTCATCTATTATTGATTGTTAAAGCATATTACACTTAGTTCTTCATTATGCAAAAATATGATATTCTTTGATTAAATGTTTTTCATTAAATTGTTCACATCTAATTCTTAGAGCATAAGTATCATATTTTGCCTAAACATAATCTCTTTGATTTTTTGTAGTTTCATTAGGTTGTAACACAACTAATGCTTAGAAATTATATCTTATATAAGTGAAGAAAAATCCTACCTTTTTGAAAGTAACTTGTGCTTGAATAGAAAATGTATTGTGAAAAAAAAAATATAGTGTGATTTATTTCAACTATATCTAAACTTGGGAATCAATATACTTATAAATACTATTGAACTTGCATTTTGTGGATTCTAATATCTTAATAATCTTATTTTACATATCTCATTTGAAAACTATTTTTCTATTTAATCTTAAATCTTTTTATTACTTGTCTTTAATTTTTCTAAAACAAAATCTCATCAAATATTTGGAACTAGGTTAGAATCTTCTTGCTTTGTTTGAAATAGTTTATTTTGATGTTAGTCAACTCCCATGGGTTCGACCTCGTACTTACATGAACATTATATTCCGAAACGATTCGTGCACTTGCGAGTATAAATATTAAAACATCCTCTTTTGGGTTCAACAAGTTTTTGGCGCCGTTGCCGGGGAGTTGCAAGAAATAAACGATCTTTCAACAAGGTAAATAACATTCTTCTACTAGTTATTTTATTTTTATTTGCACTATCTTCTTAAAAAAAAAAGTAAAGTAAAAAAATATATCTATATATCTATAAAAAATATTGAAAAAAAGAGTAAAAATCGAAAAAAAAAGAAAGTTATACATATATTTATTTATATTGTTATATATTATATTATATATATTTCTTGGTAGTTGATGGCATTTAGTGCCTCCTACATACTTATTAGTTGAGTGCATTTGTGCCTCCTAATCCTTTTTCTTTTTTACTTTTTATGTTTTTTAGTTGAGTGCATTTGTGCCTCCTACATACTTGATAGTTTAGTGCATTTTTTGCCTCCTACATACTTGAACAATCTATCTCCTCTAGTGATGGCATTAGTGCCTCCTAGCTTTTATTTTTTGTTTATTATCTTAGTTGATGGCATTAGTGCCTCCTAAGTTTTATTATTATTATCATTATTATTATTAGTGTTGGTTGATGGCATTAGTGCCTCCTTGCTTTTATTTTTTTGTTGATCATTTAGTTGATGGCATTAGTGCCTCCTAATTTTTATATAACTATTTACTATTGCTATTGTCATTTTTTTTTCTTAATTATCGCATTTAGTTAGTTGTAATTTTATTGTTTAAGAAAATACTTGAAAAAAAAATTAAAAAACAAAGCTTGTTCTTTCAACATAAGCAATTTTTGCTTAAAGTAAATTTGGCAAAGTTCCCATCCACGCTTATTAATTAACCTCGGGGAGTTGTTATTAAGTTATGAGTAAGTGGAATCAAATAGGCATGGGAACAAGTTAAACAAAAAAAAAAAATTAAAAATTAAAAAAAAAATCATAAAAATCATAACAATATATATATATAAATATTATAATCTCTTCTTGTTATAAGTATGCTCTGTGGTTGCGGTTCTAACTGATCTTCCACATCAGAAATTTGTTTTCTTGTGATTGTTTGTGTTACTTGGTGAAATTTGTGACATTGTATGCATCATTGAAATCGTAATTCAAAAAATCGTTTGGTGAAAAAATTAGTGTCTTTACGTGAATTTGAAAGTGTTTTTGAAAGTTTAAGCATAATGGAACAAGAACCTAATGTTGTGCAAGAAAAAACTCTTCTTGAATACTTTTCTCCTATTTCATCTAATGCTCCGTCATGCCTTGTTTTGCCCACTACTAATGCCACTCATTTTGAACTTAAATAATCAATCATTCAATTGTTACCATCAGTTTATGGTTTAGAAAGAGAGGATCCGTACATGCATGTAAAAGACTTTTTGGAAATTTTCTCAACCTTTTGTTTTCAAAAATTTTCAGATGAGTCGGTTAAACTTAGGTTGTTTCCTTTTTCTTTAAAAGATAGAGCCAAAGCTTGGTTAAACTCACTTCCAACTGGAACCATAACTACTTGGGATCAACTTTGTAATAAATTCCTCGCTAAATTTTTCCCCATGTCCAAAACTGATAATTTAAGAAGAGAAATCTCCGAATTTTATCAAAAAGATAACGAAGAATTTTATGAATGTTGGGAAAGATTTAAAGATTTATTATTAAAATGTCCCCACCATGGTTTTGAAAAATGGAGGCTTGTAAAATATTTTTATGATGGTTTAACCCCTTCAAACCGACAAATGATTCAATCTATGCATACCGATTTTTTTTTAAAATTGCAAGGGCAAGAGGCTTGGGACGCTCTTGAAGAATTGTCTGTTAATTCACAACAATGGAATTATTCTGAGCCCAAGTCTAGAGCCAACCCTTCACCGAAAAGAGAAGGAAAATATGAAATAAAAGAAGAAAGTGATTTAAGAACATCATTTGAAAAATTAGCAAGAAAAGTAGAAGCCTTAGTAATAAGTCAATCTATGAATTCTCATGTGCAACCTAAAAAAGATGTTTGTTCTTTATGTGCTAGTTCATGTCATAATGCTCAATCATGTCCTTCTTTTATTGAAACATTTTCTGAAGAGGCTAATGATTTACATTCATATGGAAAACCTTCTTCTGATAGCCCATTTTCCAACACATACAATCCAAATTGGAGAAACCATCCTAATTTTTCATGGAGACAAAACCAATCACAAATGAATCAAGGAAACCAATTCAACATGCCAAATCCAAATCATGCCCAACCAAGTCAACCTTACCCTCCACAAAGAAAACCTTCCTTAGAAGACACCTTACAACAATTCATGCAATCCACCCAACAAATCTTACAAAATCAGTCTCAATCCATTGCCAAACTCGAGACACAATTGGGTCAACTTGCTAATGCTGTAACCGAGTGAGAAAAAGGAAGATTTCCTAACCAACCCATCCAAAATCCTAAAGGCCAATAGGAAATAGGAGCTCCTAGTCATAAAGAAGAAGCTAAGTCTATTTCAACTCTTAGGTCCGGAAAACAAATTGTCAAACCCGATTACATACCTCAAGTTGAAAAAGACCAAAGCCAACCTCAAAGTTCCAACACAAATGACCTTTCAAAAGATGATGATCAAATCCTTCCTTCCATCCCAAAAGCTCATTTTCCACAAAGATTAATTCCACTCAAGAAAGGCAACCAATATAGTGACATCTTAGAAGTTTTCAAACAAGTATGCATCAACATTCCTTTCTTAGATGCCATTAAACAAATTCCTGCCTATTATAAATTCTTAAAAGACCTTTGCACTGTTAAAAGAAACATAAATGTTCCAAAAAAAGCGTTTTTAACTGAACAAGTTAGCTCCATAATTCAATATAAAAGCCTTGTGAAATATAAAGATCCCGGTTGTCCAACAATTTCATGCATCATTTACGATCATTTTATTAACAAAGCTTTACTTTATTTAGGAGCTAGTGTGAATTTACTGCCTTATTCTGTGTATAAGCAACTTGGTCCAGGAGAATTAAAACCAACTTCTATAACAATTCAATTAGCCGATCGTTCAGTAAAAATCCCTAGAGGTATTGTAGAAGATGTTTTAATTAAAGTGGATAAATTCTATTTCCCTGTGGACTTTATTGTTCTTGACACTCAACCTGTTGAAAATGCTCATGCTCAAATACCCATCATTCTGGGTAGACCATTTTTAGCTACATCTAATGCAATTATCAACTGTCGTAATGGTGTATTGAAATTATCTTTTGGAAACATGACTGTTGAATTAAATGTTTTTAATGTTGCTAAATCTGTTGAGTGTGAGGAAGTGCATGGGGTTAACATGATAGAGAGTATGTGTGAAGATGATGGAAATGACTTACTTGATTTTTGTGAAAAATACATTGGTATGAACTTGCATATTGATGATTTTAATGATGATGTGAATTCTTTGTTAAAGTCTATACCCTTAAATAAAACCAAAGTTGAACCCTTTTCACCCTTAGATCACGTTCAATTAATTTCCGAGTCTCCAAAGTTAGACCTTAAACCTTTGCCAGAAAATTTAAAATATGCTTTTCTAGGAGAGTCTGAAACCTTGCCTGTTATCATAGCATCTGCTTTAGATAAAGAACAAGAAGATATATTGTTAAATGTCCTTAGAAAACATAAGGAAGCCATAGGTTGGACTATTGGAGACATCAAGGGAATTAGCCCATCCATATGCATGCATAGAATCCATCTAGAAGAAAATGCTAAAACCTCTCGGGAATGTCAAAGAAGGTTAAATCCAAATATGAAAGAGGTCGTTAGGGAAGAAGTACTTAAACTATTAGATGTAGGTATCATTTACCCTATTTCTGATAGTCAATGGGTTAGTCCAGTCCAAGTAGTGCCTAAAAAGTTTGGGATCACAGTTATTGAAAATGAGAAAAATGAATTAATCCCTACTCGAGTACAAACGGGGTGGAGAGTGTGTATAGACTATAGACAGCTAAATAATGTTACTAGAAAAGACCACTTTCCTTGACCCTTTATTGATCAAATGCTTGAACGTTTAGCTGGCCATGCATATTATTGTTTTCTTGATGGCTATTCGGAATATAACCAAATCCCCATTGCCCCTGAAGATCAAGAAAAGACTACCTTTACTTGCCCTTTTGGAACCTTTGCATATCGTCGCATGCCTTTTGGTCTTTGTAATGCTCCTGCAACTTTTCAAAGATGTATGATTGCAATATTTTCTGATATGGTTGAAAGAAATCTTGAAGTGTTTATGGATGATTTTTCTGTGTTTGGAAATTCTTTTGATGACTGTTTGCACCATCTTTCTCTTGTTTTAATTCGTTGCAAAGAAAAGAATTTAGTTCTTAATTGGGAAAAATGTCATTTTATGGTTAAAAAAGGAATTTTTTTATGTCATGTAATCTCATCTGAGGGAATAGAAGTTGACAAAGCAAAAGTTGACCTTATTTCAAAACTTCCCCCACCTAAAACAATAAAAGAAATTAGATCATTCTTAGGCCATGCCGGTTCTTATAGAAGATTCATAAAAGACTTTAGCAAAATTTCACGCCCATTATGTCATTTGCCGGGAAAACAAAATGCTTTTGTCTTTGATAATGATTGCCATGTTGCCTTTGAAAGATTGAAATCCCTTTTGACTAGTGCACCTATTATTCGCCCTCCTGATTGGAATATTCCTTTTGAAATAATGTGTGATGCTTCTGATTATGCTATTGGTGCTGTTCTAGGACAAAGAATTAACAAGTTACCTCATGTAATCTACTATGCTAGCAAAACTTTGAACGATGATCAATTAAATTATTCTACAATTGAAAAAGAATTGCTTGCTGTTGTGTTTGCATTGGAGAAATTTAGGACCTATTTGTTAGGATCTAAAATAATTGACTATTCTGATCATGCTGCATTGAAATATCTCTTGTCGAAAAAAGATGCTAAATCTCGCTTAATTCGTTGGATCTTGCTTTTACAAGAATTTGATTTAGAGATACGAGATAAAAAAGGTTCTGAAAATGTTGTTGCTAATCATTTGTCTAGAGTTGTTGTTGAGGCTAATAATGACTCCACCACTATAACTGAAACTTTTCCTGATGAACAACTCATGCATATATCTTCTTTGCCTTGGTATGCTGACATTGTGAATTATTTGGTCACTGGTGAAATTCCTTCTCATTGGTCTAAGCATGACAAATCTAAATTTTATTCTGAACTGAAAAATTTCATGTGGGATGTGTAACGTCCTGCATTTTCGGGTACCTTTAAACGACTCGGGTCGGGATTTTTCCCCCGGGTTAAGAATATTATTTTAAATTATATTATATTTTGTTTGTAAGTATTCCATGAGTTATTGCTAGCCAAAATATGAATTTTGTGATTTTAAAAGTCAAGATAAGACTTTCGGTCCTGGACCGACACAAAAACCCTGATCGGGTAAAAATCTCGGAAAATAAAACGAAAAATCATGGCAATTATATTTTGGGCATAAAATACATTCATAAAAGTTAAAGTTTGGTCAAAAATAATATACCTAAAAGAAAATGGAAATTTTAAGGCATTTTGTGGTAAATGCCTAATTTTGCCGAAATGGGGAATTTTATTCCATGAATGGACCTTAGGTTAAATTTTATTTTGTGGTTAATTAAATTAAATATGAGAGACATTTAATTTAATTAATTAATAGTAAGTTTGGTGATTAAAACTTAATGAGAGTGAAAAAGGTGTAAGAAGTCAAGTGGGCAAGTGGGTAGAAAAGCACTCAAGTGTTTTGTGATATTTTGAAGAGTTGTGTGAGCCATTCTAACCCCCAAATCCGACCACTCTCCCTCCCTCATTCACTCTCATCTGATTTTTTGAAGACTCTCTCAAGTGTTCTCTCCATTTTCAACCCCAAGAACACCAAAGAAACTTGGAAGCTAAGTCTTGGTCTAGGAAGGGTTTCCCTAAGGTAAAGTTTCATTAATCTAGACTTTTGTCAAGTTTTAATCATAGAGTTTCAAATATCTAATTACCAATGTTATTGGGGGAAGTTGGTTAGGGTTTTTGAAAGGTTTTGGAGGAGCCAAAGCTAATAGGAAGGTCCAAACCTTAAGCAAGAACACCAAAGAGGTAAAAAGTTTACTTTTGATGATTTTGGTTGTAGGGTTTTTAGTTTTAAGCATTATTTTGTATATCTAATGCTTAAAGTTTCTTGTTGGTGATGTAATAAGGTTATGGTAGTTGTTTAATAATTTTTATGATGCATGTGTATTGATTTTTGAAAATGGGAACCAAAACCCCCAAGGGTTTTGTAGGATACCCTAAAACAAAACATGTTTTGAGCTGTGACTTCCAAGGGGTCAAGCAGCCACTGTATATTGGTTTTGTAAACTTTAATTGTACTGTGATGTTGTTGAGATTGATTACATAAAATTGAGCTTTTGAAACACAAAAAAATGTTTAGAAATGAGTAAGTTATGCTATTTCAAAGTTGAGGTAAAAAAAAACTGTTTTTCGTATTCTTATTTTCGGAACCAAGTTTGGACAGCCACTGTATAGGGCAAATGAACCCAGTTTTTTCTAAAATTTTGTGGACATATTACTGGAATAACCTATTATTCCACTGTAAAATTTGGTAAGAAAATATTGAACGGTTTGAAAGTTATTAACTGTCAAAGTTTGGAAAAAATAAGGACTTGAAAATAAGGTCATTTTTACCTCATTGTTGGAAAATGATTTCCCAAATAAAAAATGCTCATTTTGACCTAAGATTTTACAAATGCCTAAATGGCATAACAAAAATGGAATTGGGAAATTTTGGTAACAATTGGGTAAGTAAATTTCAAGTTATGAACTAACGAAGTATGTAGTTAAAAATGTGAAAAATAGGTTTTTCACACTTAGTGTAAAAATGAGATTTTGGAACATAAGGTAAAAAGTAAAATTTTGCTTATTTCAAGATATAAAATGGTAAGTCTTGAAATCATATTTTCACTAAAATTTACCCTTTGAGTTTAAATGAATTATTTTTATTAAAGAGTTTTTATTCTTTCTAAAAATAAGAGATTTAATTTATTAATAGTTAATAAATTAAAAGAGGGTTTAAAACCCTATATTTTGAGAAAATAATTAAAAAAATTATTTTCCTAGCAAGTAAAATTGATTAATTGCTTTTGGAAAATTAATTAGTCAAGATGAGAAATTTATAACGGTTTTCCTAATTAAGACAAATTAGGCAATTTTCTTAAAACGGTTTTTAGATATTAAAACCTTAAGAAAAATAAAAGGAAAATTTAAAGAGTTTATTTTCTTTAAAAATAATTAAGGAATTTATTTGTATTTTCTGGATATAATACCGGCTAAAATCTTACATATTTTAACCGACTAGTCGAAAGTGCGGGTTAATAGCGATACCTTGAAAGAATAAGATTTTTAGCGGATTGTGGGAAATACCATTGTGATACCCGAGCCTAGGTATCGAGACCTTAGGATAGGTCTCCCCGAGACTTAGGGTTTAGTCTCGAATATTTTGTATAACTTTCCTTAATAAGTTTAAAACCAAATAAGGATTGTAAATCCTTACAAATGACTTTTATTAAAATGACCAAACTGCCCAAAATAATAATAATGAATTATGAGTGCCATAATTAATCCGAGTATACTGTATGGATAACTACAGTATTGGCTAAGCGTAACTGGACTGAACGTTGGAGGGTGAAAACTTGCTGAGCGCTAAGGACTCCAAGTAAGTCAACTTATATTGTATGGCTGCAACATGAAATGATTATTGTCTTGTATGTTAGTATAGGGATACATGCATATACATAGGCTGTCATAGAAAGTTGCTTAGAGACGTTAGTCTAGTGAGTGCTGATTTATAAAATATGAACGGTAGAAGTCCGTCATATCCTAGACGGTTGATCCCCGTCACACTGCTTGATTTTATTTATGTCCGGTTCATTACCGCGACGAGTGGCCATGAGATGAGGATAAGCTGGTTAAACCTAGGGGCGCCAAGATAAATGGGACCTAGGGGCCCTCATGCTTACTTAATCATTGGACGGTTAGAATCCGAGCAAGTGCTCTGATAAGTTATTCCCGGATAGCAGCCGTGAATATTGGCCATTCCGTGAGAGTGCCTAGAGATACTAGGGGTTGCCAAGATAGAGTGAGGTTGAACACCCTAGGGGCAGCTGCTCACCAGCACCACTGATTAACATAGAAGTCTCCGTAAAACCGTGTAAATTGGATTACGCTCTTGGATAAGTAGCGATGCCCTAGGTAACACGATAGTTACCCTTGATGAGAATATTTATTGGATAGATCTTAGTGTGGAGACTCGGTTCTCTTTTATAGATTAGCAATTATGTTGGAGGGCGCGTTACGTCTGAATTGTTGGAAATTGTCGAGCGTTGGTCTCGAATTATATGGTGATATAATATATCTGCTTGCTCTGGGATTTTCTGAGTGCAGGGATATAATTGTTGATAAGATATAGTTGTGATATAATATATCTGCTTGCTCTGGGATTTTCTGAGTGCAGGGATATATTTGTTGATAAGATATAGTTGTGATATAATATATCTGCTTGTTCTGGGATTTTTCTGAGTGCAGGATTTTTATCTAGATATGAATTAATTTATCCTTGGTTATCAGGCATGACCATAAGTTTGCCAGGACGCTTTAGCGTTCTTGAAATTGATTGTGTAGGGTCCGGATGGGTCCGGAACCCTAATTCTCTACATGCTTTGTTTGAAAGTTGATCTTACTAAGCGTTTTCGCTTACCTAGTTGTTTCATGTTGTAGGTAAGTGCAAGGGCAAGGCATAGCAGTGAGCGCTGGAGTCTTCCTTGCAAATGTACATGTGGACCGACCTTTTGGGAAGCCTTTTTATTTTTGGAAATGTTGTGTAATTTTCCTAAACTAGGCTCACTCTACTCTTTATAAATTATGTTTGTAACTAAATGTTAAGTATGGCCATACGACTTTTTAAAAAGTTTTTTTTTCTATGGGTTTTTGAGACATTTTGTTAAATGAAAACATTTATATTTCCGCATTATCGAGTCTTGAAAATCCGGGTCGTTACAGGATGATCCTTATTTGTTTAAATATTGCCCTGATCAAATAATAAGGAGATGCATTCCAAATTGTGATCAAACTAAAATCATATCTTTTTGTCATGATCATGCATGTGGTGGACATTTTAGTTGTAAAAAAACTGCTTTGAAAATTTTACAATGTGGATTTTATTGGCCTACTATTTTTCATGACACTTATGTTTATTGCAAATCTTGCGAACGTTGTCAAAAGTTAGGAAGTGTAACTAGAAGAAACATGATGCCTTTGAATCCTATCCTTATTGTTGAAATATTTGATGTTTGGGGCATTGATTTTATGGGTCCATTTCCTAACTCTTTTGGTAACTTGTACATTCTTGTTGGTGTTGATTATGTGTCTAAATGGGTTGAAGCTGTTGCATGCCACAGAAATGACCATAAAGTTGTGCTTAAGTTTTTGAAAGAAAATATTTTCTCTCGTTTTGGCTCACCACGTGCTATCATTAGTGATAATGGTACACACTTTTGTAATAAGTCTTTTGAGCATTTAATGAAATAATATCGTATTACACATAAAGTCACTACACCTTATCACCCACAAACTAGTGGTCAAGTTGAAATATCAAATAGGGAAATTAAGCACATCTTAGAGAAAACTGTCAATCCAACTAGGAAAGATTGGTCCTTAAGACTCATTGATGCATTATGAGCATATCGAACTGCATACAAAACACCCATTGGAATGTCTCCCTATAGACTTGTGTATGGAAAGGCATGTCACTTACCCGTTGAGCTAGAACATAGAGCCTATTGGGCAATTAAGCAACTGAATTTTTCCTTAGACAAAGCAGGTGAGAGAAGAAAGCTTCAATTAAATGAGTTAGAAGAGCTTAGACATGATGCATATGACTATTCCAAAAAATATAAAGATCGAATGAAGATTTACCATGACAAAAACATTTTGCGAAAATATTTCTCTCCCGGTCAAAAAGTCATTTTATACAATTCTCGTTTGCATCTCTTCCCGGGGAAGTTACGCTCTAGGTGGGTAGGTTCATACATTGTTCACACTGTTTTTCCACATGGAACCATTGAAATTGAAAATCCTAATAATGGTAATGTATTCAATGTGAATGGACAAAAATTGAAACCATTTTTAGAATTGAAAACTGCTAAAGTGGATGAAATCCTTCTTGAGGATCCTATTTACCATGGTCCTTGATCGCTCTCATCAATTATTGGTAAATGTGTATTTTATTTATGTTTTAGGTTAATTTATTGTTTTGATTTTTGTTTCCTTTTTGTTGCACTCTTGACAATGCTCTATGATGAGGTACGACCATTCTAAACTCTAAACTCTTTCACGCTTCAATTTATATTTGTATTTTGATACATTGAGGACAATGCATAAATTAAGTTTGGGGGTAGTGGGTTTATATGGTTACTTCTTTCATGTGTTTGAAAATGGTAGAATTTCTTTTTTAAAAAAAAAAACAAAAAAACAAAAAAACAAAAAATTGGATGGTAGAATATCTATTTTATATATTAATTATATAAAAATATATATATTTACATATGTGTAATATTATCTTTCTAGTAATATATATATATATATAGTTTTGTGCTTTTATACTTTATTTTCTATCAAAAAAAAAAAAAAAACCCTTTTGGTGATATCCGTTTATCCTATGATAATACCCTTGATTGAGTTTGATTTTAGTTTAAAAAAATATATGAATCTTTCTTAAGCTTTGTGTTTAATTCTTGGGTCAATTTTGCTTAAAAAAATGAAATTTTGGAAAAAAATTATTCATCATAATATATGAAATAAATAGTTTATTACAACAATTTTTCCAAAATTCACATAATAACTTGATAAATAGTTTTGGACTTCTAATTTAAAATATATTTTCAAAGCAAGATTGACTATGGAATTAATTACATAAGGTTAATTTTGATTCATATTTTTTATAAATTATTTTCAATGTGCAATCTTTGAGGACATTTTTTATATCACCAAATAAAGAAAAAAATGTGTGTTTTTTATTTTTCTTTTGCTTGAGGACTAGCAAAATTCTAAGTTTGGGGGTGTGATAACTCTAGAAATTAGAGTTATTTTACAACATTTTTTAAGCTAAAAATGATTTAGTTCTTAAGTTTTTAATTAAATTATTAAGTTTTAATTACTTTTTGAATTTATTAGCTTCATTTTAATTTTTATAGATTTCTATGTATTTTTATAATTATTTTGTTGTAAAATATTATATATATATTTTTATATATAAATAAATAAATGGGTATTGTTGAACTTAAATGTTAAATTAAGTTATAATTAATATTTTCAAAGAATTTATATGAATTATTTATAAGTGAAAATATTTTATCATGACTTAATTTATATTTATTTTGTAGGAAATGATTTTATTTTTTGTTCTTGAAGAGCCAAGACAGAGTGAAGACAAGGATAGAAAGCTAAAAAAGAGAAGGAAAAGTGGCATTTTTGAAACACTTTCAGCCAACCAAGCACCACCAGCCCCCCTGGCCTAGCCCGTCCTCTGGCCCGCCTGCCTAGCCTGCTCCACCCGAAGCCCACGGATCCAGCAGGCCCACGTTCAGCTTTTCCAGCTGCCGCTAGCTGCCCACTTGCCAACCTGAAGCTCCCCACATCAGCTAACTTCCGCAAGTCCTCACACCTGCCTATCACCAGCTGCTCCTTCCAGTCACACGAGCCCGGATTCTTCATCCCACCAAGCTCCAGGCCCACTGATCAAGCTTAGCTCTCCCCCAGCCATCTGGGCCGCCACCTCCTGCTGCATTCGGCCCACCAGAAGCTTCCAACAGCCATAAGCTATTTGGCCCAATTCAGCCACCTGCCAGCTTCACAAAGTCTCCAACCAAGCTTCACTCCAGCAAAAGCCCAGCCTGTAAGAAGCTCCATGGCCCAAACCGCCCCAAGACAGCCAAGCTGCCAACACAGCCACCAAAATGCCAAAAACCATATTTTTCTTCCCAATGTTTTTTTTTCTTTTCACTCAAATATCAATTCACTCTTCCTTATTTTTCTTACCTAAATAAAAATTCCTAATTCAGTTTTTTACCCTAGTTTTTCACTAATCTTCCATCCAACCAAACATTTCATCTTTCCAATACCCTTACACTTACTCTTTTTATCCTACCACTTCCCAACACAATTAAATTAATCAATTTATTTATTTTAATTTTATTAATTTAATCTCCATATTTCCTATAAATAGAGTCTTGTAAGACCATTTGGGGGGCTCTTCTTCATCTTTTCAACCTCTTCTACACTTCATATTTTTCTCTCTTCTTTTCACTATTTTCTCTCTACCATTTTCATCTTTTGAAGAGCATGTCAAGTATGTTATTTTGTAATTTTTATTTCAATCTAGTTATGAGCTTCTAATCTTTTTCAAGATTATTAAGATTATGATGAAGCAAAATGTAACTAGATAGTATTTTTTGTTGTATGTTGATTTCCCATTTGTGCAACATTGTTTATGGATTTTTCTATCAAAGATATGCATTTTTCATCTATTATTGATTGTTAAAGCATATTACACTTAGTTCTTCATTATGCAAAAATATGATATTCTTTGATTAAATGTTTTTCATTAAATTGTTCACATCTAATTCTTAGAGCATAAGTATCATATTTTGCCTAAACATAATCTCTTTGATTTTTTGTAGTTTCATTAGGTTGTAACACAACTAATGTTTAGAAATTATATCTTATATAAGTGAAGAAAAATCCAACCTTTTTGAAAGTAACTTGTGCTTGAATAGAAAATGTATTGTGAAAAAAAAATATAGTGTGATTTATTTCAACTATATCTAAACTTGGGAATCAATATACTTATAAATACTATTGAACTTGCTTTTTGTGGATTCTAATATCTTAATAATCTTATTTTACATATCTCATTTGAAAACTATTTTTCTATTTAATCTTAAATCTTTTTATTACTTGTCTTTTATTTTTCTAAAACAAAATCTCATCAAATATTTGGAACTAGGTTAGAATATTCTTGCTTTGTTTGAAATAGTTTATTTTGATGTTAGTCAACTCCCATGGGTTCGACCTCGTACTTACATGAACATTATATTCCGAAACGATTCGTGCACTTGCGAGTATAAATATTAAAACATCCTCTTTTGGGTTCTACAAGGTGCCCACCCCAAAGGATATTTTTTATTTTTTATGCCTAAAGGCCAATTCAGACGTTAAAACCCGAGGTGATGGTTTCTACTACCTCGCATGGTTTCCCAAATCCACCAGCATCATCGACCTCCCCAGCCATTCGATTGACTTCAAAGACCAGTTCTTTATGTCAAATGGATTCTGGAACTGCGAACATCCTTATTTTAACCGACCTTGTAAGTATCTTTCCTTTTAAACTCTCCCTCTGAATTCTTTACTTTTGCTAAGTTTTTCTTATTCTGATCGAGTTGTTTTCTTGTGTAGCTATTTATAAGTGAACATCGCGGTTTGAGACCCTTGGGGGTCAATACAATACTCTGGCCAATGCTCCTGCCGAGGAGAAAGAGTTCAAGGCGGTGGTGAATGACACCACCATGGTGGCATGCAAGTTTATCAAGGAAGATCAGACACTGTCCATTAGGCCTCGATGTCTTCCCAAGAGGCTACCTCCAGTCGTTGGTGCGTAAAAGAAAGATCGCTGAAGGCGGGCAGGATTCTGACTAAGGTCGTATCAAATCGGGGGGCAGCAGCCGATGTCTCCAACTAACGTAATAAATATAGGGAAATTAATTGTGTTGCTACAAATTGTGCACTAACCCGATTAAATTCAAGGCAACTCATGAGCAGACATCCCAAAGACCCGGGCCTGGATGTATCCTTGCATCAATGCATCGACCAATTGGTTGTTCTCCATGAATTTTCCTACCCTAAGTACACTGTAGTAGTAGATAACACTCTACACTTCAGGTCCACTATTTTTGAAAAGTACAATATAAACCTCTTATCATGGCATTCCTTATGTAACACTTCCTTTACCCTAGGTATAAGGCAAGCCGAATATGAGCCTAGTCCAGATAAGGTTCCTGGACCTAATAGCTCTCTCAAAGTGGTAATGTTAGAATCTCCCCCTCCCCCAATAATCCAAGAGTTAGAGGTTATGTCTTGCCCAGTCCATAATCAAGAGCTGATCGTGGTAGTTTCCTCCTCTAGTTCGGAGGGTATGGTTCTTATTCTGTTACTTTTTGTTGTTTACAAAGTTAGAATTATAAGACTCTGTTCTAACTTTTCTGTTCGTCCTTGTAGAAGAAGATATGAGCCTTAAGGACATTTTCGACACCGGCCCTACCGTCAAGAGGCCAAGGATTTTGAAGGAAACTACATCTGGAACTAGAGCTACTACTAGATCCCCAGCCAAAAATAAGGGACCAGATCCACCTAGAAGCAACTCCAACCCTTTGTGATTATGTCCCAAGATGCTTCTACCCCAGCTTCTCATGATCTTGCGTATATTCTACATGTCGTCTAAGCCGCAGCCCCAACTATCGTGATCCCAGGTCGTCTCATCAAGGTGGGCAAACATTTAGAACCCCTACGCGGTTTGCTCTAGTTGATCATGAACCATATGATGAAGCATTCAAACCTTGTCAGCACCAGAGAGCTGCAGGCCATAGAGGCGAAACCCTAGGCGATCATCCTCGACTCTGTGTTAGGGATGACTCTGACCATAAGTCCTATCTTTATCCTCCTTCTTTAGTTCCATGTTTTCATGAACTGACCCCTCATTAATCATTGGTTGCAGTCTTCCATGGCTCATATTCGAGGTATCGCTCAGATCCGAGCTGAGGTGGAAGAGGCCAAGGCAGCTCTGGAAACCTCCCAAAATAAGAAAAAAATTGCTAAGGCACAAGCTTTTGAGATGATCTAGAGTTGTGATCAACTTTTGAAGAAGGTCGAGGGCCTTAAGCCGAAGATTTATTAGATCGAAGAGAATTCCCTGTCCAAGGCCAAGGAGGATGATGCGAGGAGCTTACACTTTAGGTGAAGGACCACAGGGCCCAGATTGAGAGCTCCTTGGAGGAAATGTTCTATTGATTTTGGGTGTACAACCAAGAAGGTGATTCCTTGTTCCTTGATGCAGAAGTCTGAGGGCGCTACCTCGCTAAGTTTCAAGACCAGTTGGAAAAGGAGCCCACAGAGCAGTGGAGATAACTTTAAGGGTTGGGGCTAATGGAGGAGAGGAAGAGGCGTCATCCCAAGGGAAAACTACTGAAACTCAGGGATGATAGGACCCTTCCATACATCTATATCTTTTTATTTTTTTTATTGTTGGGGGTATTGTAAAACCATGCAAGGAGGCCTTTTAGACCGAGACAATTGCCTTAGGGCACTGCTTCTCATTCAATTTATACATACTTTCCTTGTATATATTGGTTTTTTATGTTTGATCTTTCTGCTCCCTCTTTCAATTGATTATTATCGTGTTTATAGACCTTTGAAGCTTTTATACACTAGCATAGTTGTAGGGAGTGCTTTTCAGATCAAGACATGTGCTTGATGGCATGACCAGTTAATTTCAAGTCATTGACTTGGTTATTGTTGGAGTTTATGCCCTAATTAAAAACCAATTTCTTTATAATCTCAATTATTATCAATAAAAGAATAGAAATCATTTTTTTGACTTGGTCAATCACTTTCCTCGCATGTTTTAATTTCATAATTATTTGTTTAATATAAACCTCTACTAAATCTCGAGCATATAGCTAATCGTATTTATAGTGTCGTAATCACAGTAGAATATAAATATGATTATATGTTCAAAGTATGTTAGTCCTAAGATTAGTCAGTGCACAGTATTTACACTGACTTGCAAATCTACAATATGATCTACTTACACATTGTAGTGTTATGTTCTTTCCAAAATATTAGCAAAGTAGATAAGATCAGATGTACTTGTTACATCGGACTGGACCGATATTGACAGTAGATAGGATAAGTAAACATACCGTTATTATCTATTCTATTCATATCATATAGTTGACCATAGGTCAATTCAATCTAAATTATGAGTGGTTAGTATTTTAACTAATTGTATTATTTGAGTTCTTTGACTTGTTCGTTACCAGCTTACCCTACGGACTAGCCCATCCTTACATCTTGGGAACTTGGTAGTGTAATTGAGTGGGAGTGTTAATCAGAGATATGAACATCTATAGCCTCTAATGAAGGAAGTGAAACGACGGTTTCCTTTTAGTTTGGTTCAAGGTGCTAAATGATGGAGATCTCATTTTAGTAATTAATACAAGTTTATTGAAATATCATTTACAAGGAACTAAGTCTTTTAAGGATAAAATAAAATGAGGGGTAAAATGGTATTTTAGTCCCATCTCATTGTAGACCATCTATAGAGGATTGAGTGACAATTATGGTTATAACAATAGATAATTAATAGCGTGTCTATATTGCTTATAGAGCGTTCTATGAATTCAAGAGTGCAATTCTCAGTCTTTAGTGGAGTCACGAGAAATTAATAAGTTAGAAAATTTATTTGTTAAATTTATGACTACTTATTGGAGCATAGGCCCATTTTTCCCATTGTACCTTGGATAAAATCATCTAGATAGTCTCAATTAATTTATTTAATTATCAATTAGAATTATCAAAGTTGACCAGGTCAATTTTTGATAGTTTCACAGAGTTATGTAATTTTGAGAAGAAAAGATAAATTATGGCAGATTTATTGATTAAGATAAATTGATATCTAAATTAATAAATAAGTTTAAATTAAGGTTCAAATTATAAATAATTAATTTGATAGAGGATTTAAATAATTATTTAATTAATTAAATCAATAGAAAATAATACATGCCTTGATTTTAAGTCCAATGTGCTTATAATCAGATGTGAAATTTCACGGGCCTAAAGCCCATGATAATCTCGACCTAGGGCTGTTAATTTACTATTATTTTATTGATTTTTTTAATTAAATAAATGACCTTATTGAGCCTATGAAAGGAATACCAAGTGAGAGTTGAAATCATATTTTTGAATCACATGTTTTTGAGAAGATCAGAAGATCTAGTAGGTTTTAGATTCTCTCTACAAACATAAGTCATTTTGTAAGCCTCATTATTCTTTTCTCTTCTTCTCTCTGTATCTATCATTTGTGTTGAGAATTGCCCACCCTAGTCTAGGTGATTCTAAGGATACTTTGGAAGGCTGTGAAAAAAATTGAAGAATAGTTCAGTTTTTTTGTAATACCCTGCGACAGAAAGGATACAAGGGTTAGAGAAACTGAAGGAATGACTCAACCATTCCGCTGCACAATAATGTAAGTGTTCTTATCATTATCTCTATATGAATTCAATTTTAGAATACATGTTCTAGGTTGTCTCATATTAATTTGTTTAATGTAAGATTTACATGAAAATAAACAAGATCTGGTATAAGTTTTACCAACAACCGACCTCAGAGCCTTTGGTAATCTTTATTTTCATGCATGAACATGGTAAAATTGAATTATTTGATGTGTTGAGTAATTGAGTGGATTTCATATTTTTTATGGTGCATATTGAATTTTATGTGATTATTAGCATATTTGGGTTATTTCGTTGTATTTTCTTTGCAAATAATTTTTATATAAATGCTTTATTTAATGTAACATATGGTAAGAATTCTTTAGAAAATGTTTTTGGCTTGAAAAATTTCACAAATTTTATCAATTTTTTTTCTCTTGGGTAGTGGCCGCGGCCTGGGAGACATACGCTAGTCGCCGCGGCCACCTTAAACCCTTGGCTGTAGCCAACATGTGAATTTTTGCCCAGATACTCCCGTGGCCGCGACCAACAACTTTCCCTGGCCGTGGCCTGCGATATTTTTTTTTCTTAAAATTTGATTTTGAATGTATTTTTTAACAGGTTCATACAAAAAGATCAAATATTTTATATTATTTAAAAGTATTTTTTTTAAATACGATATTTTTGTTGTTTGATCTTTTAAAAATAGATATTTTCTACAAAGATTCATATTCAACTTTCAAAATAGGTTAGCTAATTAATTTTAAATATTTTAACATATTAAAATATTAGAAGTAAGTTATCAGATATTTAAGATATTTTTTAATACTTGATTTTTTTTTTGATATCTAATATTTGAAAATAATAATATCTGATTATTCTATAGATTTTAATATTTAAATAATTTGAAATTTGAAAATTTGTTGACTAGATATTTTTATAGATATTTGAATTTGTTTAACTATTTAAGACATTTTAAAAAAAATAGTAGATGATATTTGGTTTAAAAATTTATAAATAGTTAAATATTTTAAAAAATATCAGGCTTTTTCAAACCAATCATTAAAATATTTTTTTAATGGGATTTAAATTAACTATGGTTAATTGTTGATAAATCCTATTTAAATTAACTATTGTTAATTATTGATAAATTTCATTTAAATTGACTTATTTTCTATAAAAATTTAATTAATTCGAATTTTTTGATAAATTCTAGAAAATTAATTGTGGTATTTTTGGAAATGAAATAAATTGTGGTATTTTTGCATAAATTCATAGACTTTCTCATATAGTAACATGATTAGACCCATCCAATTATAACATATCTGTTTCCACTGTATGTGATATTTTTGCAATTGGGCTTAGAAGCATATAGTGGCCCATATGTTTGCTAGATATATGGATTTTGCCAAATAAAATATTCATAAAATGATAGGTTTTATTTGGGCCCATTATAAAATGTAAAGTTTAAATTCCTCTCTTGTGGGTGGTTCCACTTGTGAAGGCCCATTTACTTTGCTTGACTATAGTGGGCCTAATCAACTAATAACAATTAATAAAACGAAGGTTTAAATTCCTATATTTTGGACCTTGTATGGAAGTATGGGGGCCTTAGGAGTGAGAATGACATACTAGACCCAGCTCTCCTCCATGCAAGCCCAATTGTTAAGGCCCATTTACCTTAGTTGGACTTAATTGTATAGGTTCATTATATTAGTTAAACCTAAATATTGATTAACAACAAATTATTTCTAATTTAATTGAATTTGTTTCAATGTGACACTTTAGAATCAATAGGAAATTATAGGAATTTGGTTTTAAAAATTATAATTTTACAATTTTTTGGAGTACCATAGTCATTAATTTTTGAAAATTAATAATATTAAAATACTATTTTATAATGAGTTTTTTTAAAAGAATAATATTCGATCTCAACCGTTGGTTTAACAAGGTCAATAGCTTAATGGGGCCTCAAGACGATTTGATTCGTCCCCCTACGGAAGGTGTTCATTAGTCATTTTGACAAGGTTAAAATTCGAAAGAAAGATAATTATAGGTCAAATTCTACTAGACTCACCCCTACGGTGACTACTAGGACTAAATCTATTGATTATCAAAACCGTGGGTCAAGCTCATAAAATAAGAGATTTTGTTTTCTTATTTTGATCGAATAGTAGGTTGTTAATAATGTTGTCCATTATTAAATAAATTTACAACTTTATTTAACTAGTGGTATTTTTGACTCTCGTCAACCGGGACAAGGATATCATAGATTAGTTAACAACATAAAGAAATAGAGATATGATAGTTTTGGTATTTTTTTCATATCTTAAATATTTTGGTATATGTTGTACTATTTCTTGAAATTAGAGTGAATAGAAGTTTTATTGAGCAAAAGTGATTGATTTCTATTTTATTGATAATTTGTAGTATCATTATGGTTGTGTCTACTCCCATCCTTTCTCAGCTTTCGATGGAGAAACTCAATGGAGAAAAATTCCTTAAATGGAAGCAAAACATCAACATTGTGTTGATTGGTGACAACTCCAAGTTCGTCATGACTGAGGAATCCCCAGAAGTTCCAGGTGAAGGAGATACCAAGTCTGTGAGGGATAAGTATGAGCGTTGGCAGGCAGCTAAGAACAAGGCGCGGTACTACATGTTGACTAGTATGGTCGGCACTCTCAAGACAAAGATGGAGAATGTCGAGACGACCTATGAAATCATGGATCAGCTCCAAGACATGTTTGGTGCCATGTCAACACAGACTCGTTTTGAGGCCACCAAGAAATATGCCAATGATTGGATGGCACCTTCTCAACATGTTCGTGATCATCTAATCAAAATGACAAACTACTTTCAGGAAGTTAAACTGCATGGAGTAACAATAGATGAGGAAACTCAAGTCGGCTTAATCCTCAACAGTCTCTCTCCAGCTTTCCTGCCATTCACCACCAACTATGTGTTGAATAAACTCAACTATGGTTTGACGTATCTCATGAACGAGCATCAGACATTTGAGTCTATCATGTGTGGGCCTAGTAAGGGAGGAGAAAAGAAGACAACTACTACTACTGCTGCTGATCCAGCTAAGGCTGAAGATAACGAAGTTTCGTCTTTGAAAGATGGAAACAAGATGAAAGATGGAAAAAACAACAAACCCAAGCTTGCAAAGGCTGCAAAAACGAGTGCACAACCAAATGCACAGACACTTAAGGGGAAGAACAAGAAAAACAAGAAAGGTAAATGTAAGTGTTTTCACTGCAAAGAGAAGGGGAATTGGAAACAGGATTGCCCCAAGTTTCTAGCAGCTAAAAACAAATATAATGGTTGTAGTTCATATTTCTTAGAAACATGTGTTTTAGATAATGATAAATCTGTTTGGATTGTTGATTCTGGATCTACTAACCATGTTTGTAACTCTTTACAACTTCTTGAATCATGGGAGGAAGTGGACGAAGGCGGCTTAAAGCTTAGAGTTGGGAACAGAGCGTTTGTTGTGGTCCAAGTTAGAGGAAAAGCTCGTCTAAAGTTTGAAAATAAATTTTTAATTTTAAATAATGTATTTTTTATTCCAGATTTTAGTAGAAATTTAATTTTAGTTTCCATGTTGCAATTAGAATAATTTGTTATGACTTTCACAAGTTCTAATATATCTATTTCATTCAATGGATCACAATTGTGTATTGCATGTTTAGAAAATGGGTTTTATATTCTGTGACCTAACGAACCCCTCGATCTTAACAATGATTTATTCAAAGTAGCTAAACCTAGGATCAATAAACGTCAAAAGACCGATAACTATAACATGACATATTTATGACATTTGAAACTAGGTCACATTGGCTATGATAGGATTGAAAGACTTACAAAGGATGGGCCTTTGAGGAACTCACCTTAGGTGAATTACCTGTCTGTGAATCTTGTCTAGAAGGAAAACTGACCAAGCGTCCATTCTCTGCAAAGGGTGATAGAGCCAAAGAACCATTTGGACTTGTTCATTCAGATGTTTGTGGACCTTTGGATGTATAAGCCAAGAGTGGTTTTGAGTATTTTGTCACATTCATTGACGATTACTCTAGACACTCATGTCTTTACCTAATGCATAATAAATCTGAAACATTTTCAAAGTTTCAGGAATTCTTAGCTATGGCTTAGAACCAATTAGGTAAAACGTTAAAGATCTTGTGATCTGATAGGGGGTGGAGAATATTTGGATATGCAGTTCCAAGATCATTTAACTGAACTTGGGATTTTATCACAAATTACTGTCCCGGGTACTCCGCAACAAAATGGTGTAGCAGAACGTCGGAACAGAACTTTATTAGAAATGGTTAGATGCATGCTTAGTTACTCAACTCTACCAACTTCGTTCTAGGGACATGCAATTGAAACCACGAACGACATTTTCAATGTCATGCCATCCAAATCAATCCCCAAAACACCTTTAGAACATTGGAATGTTCGTCAACCTAGTTTACACCATTATAGAATCTGGGTGTGTCCCACCCACGTCCTGAGGAAAAAGGTAGGAAAGCTAGAACCACGAATTGAAGTTTGCATGTTTGTTGGTTATCCAAAAGGTACTCGGGGTGGACTTTTCTATAGTCATTCAGGAAAGAAAGTGTTTACTTTTATAAATGCTACTTTTATGAAAAATGACTATGTATAAAACTTCAAACCACGTAGCAAAGTAATTTTAGAGGAGATGGTTTAAGAATTGACTCCAACCAATGTTCCATCATCATCAACGCGAGTTGATGATGAAATTCCCATTCTTCATGTCCAATCTACGTAAGTTGATTTACATGAAGAAAGTACCACTGTTCCTAAGCAAATAGTGACAGAGCCTCGTCATAGTGGGAGGGTTTCGAGAAACCCAGTTCAATATGGTTTGGATGGTGAAACCAATACGGTTGTTGGTGACACTAGTGATGATGATCCATTGTCTTTCAAACATGCAATGGCTAGCCTTAAATAGGAACTAGGGCTCAAAGCCATGAAACAGGTGATGGAGTCCATGTACTCAAATTTCGTCTCGGATCTTGTGGAAGCACCTAGTGACTTTAGGGCCATTGGGTACAAGTGGATCTACAAGAAGAAACGAGGTGTTGATGGAAATATCAAAACTTATAAAGCTCGATTAGTGGCAAAGGGTTATACCCAAAGAGAAGGCGTGGACTATGAGGAAACTTTTAGTCCGGTAGCTATGCTCAAGTCCATTCGCATCCTCCTATCCATAGTAGCTGCTCTCGACTATGAGATCTAGAAAATGGACGTCAAGACAAATTTTCTCAATGGAAAGCTTGACGAAGTCATTTATATGGATTAGCCAGAAGGCATTTAAGTAGCTAGACAAGAAGGAAAAGTTTGCAAGTTGAATAGGTCCATCTATGGACTTAAGAAAACTTCTCGTTCCTGAAATCTTAGGTTTGATAAAATAATAAAAACCTATGGCTTTGAACAAAATATTGATGAGCCTTGTGTTTACCAACTGAAGGCAAATCAAATAGTGGTATTCCTGGTTTATTGGAAACAATGTTAAGAAATTGTTAGAAGCGAAGAATTGGCTGAGCACTCAATTCCAGATGAAGGATTTGGGTGAAGCAAGTTATGTTCTAGGTATCCAAATCATTAGGGATAGAAAGAATAGTCTCTTAGCTCTATCTCAATCAACTTACATTGATAAAGTCTTGAACATTTCTCAATGAAAAATTCCAAGAAAGGGTGTCTACTGTCTCACCATGGAATTCATCTTTCAAAGAAGCAGTCTCCCCAGACTCCTGAAGAGGAAGATGCAATGAGAAAAGTTCCTTACGCATTTGCAGTTGGAAGTCTGATGTATGCTTGTTGTGTGCTAGAACAGATATCTGCTATGCAGTGGGAGTAGTGAGCAGGTATCAATCAAACCCAGGAACGGAACATTGGATAGCAGTTAGGCGTATCCTGAAGTATTTAAGGCGAACTAAGGATTATATGTTAGTCTACAAGGGTGGTGTTCTGAACCCTGTAGGCTACACCGATTCTGATTTTTTAGACTGATGTCAATGACAGGAAGTCTACTTCTGGAATGGTGTTTACTTTTCGGGGTAGAGCTGTGATATGGAGAAGCATAAAGTAGTTTGCGATCTCAGAATCCACCATGGAGGCTGAGTACATTGTTGCGTCAGAAGCAACTAAGGAAATAGACTGGTTAAAGAAGTTCTATTCAGATCTTGGTATTATTCCATAAATGGATAAACTGCTTGTGTTGTTTTGTGACAACACAGGAGCCATAGCCAACTCGAAAGAACCTCGAAGTCACAAGAGGAGTAAGCATATAGAAAGAATGTATCACATTATTCGAGAATATGTGGCCAGGGGAGATGTGAAGGTTATGAAGATTGCATCTGAAGACAATCTTGCAGATCCGTTTACAAAGACACTACCAGAAGCTACATTTGATAAGCATATCAAGGAAATGGGATTTACATAATTAAGGCATTAGTTTTTGTAATGACCCTACTAATTCTAGACTTTGGACCATTAAAACTGCTTATACATAGACATTATTCTTAAGAAAAATACATATGAAACATTCATAATTTTATTAAAAACTATAAAGTAAAAGTTGAAATACACAAATGTGGGGTATGGGATCCCATTGTTTTAGAAATAAAACATAACTTAATTCTTAAATAAATTTGTTACAAAACCAAGTGCGGAAAATACATATAAATATAATAGAAAGACTAAAATTGACGTCTTCCTCGAATCGTTCACGCAGTCCACCGAATCCATTTTTCCTCAATACATAATCCCAAGCTTCCAAGAATCTTTCCGCCACCATAACTATTTTCCTGCACATATAAAAATAAAGGAATGAGTCTAATGCCCAGCAAGGAAAATCTACTAAAAGCATAAAACATACACATAAACATAAACTATAAACATATGACTATAAAAACGTATACCATATAGGACTACAATATTAATGGCCATTATGACATGCGATAAACCATCTACGTCCCCTGTCTAATATTTGAGGTAGGTTAGATCACATGATAGTATATGATAACCCATCTAGGTCCTCTGTCTAATATCTGAGGTAGGGTATATCATAACTCTAAACATGAAAATGATAAACACTAGGGCTTGCTAACTAAACAACTATGAGCCCTAGATAAAAACATAACATAACATAAAATTATCATAACATATAAACATATAGAATCTATCCTATTTTCCTTACCAATACTGGGATGTGAGAACAAGGACGAGATTTTGGAACACTCCTAAAACCAACAATGAGAAGGTATTTCTAAAAGAAGGAAATGAAAAAGAAATGAGTCTAAACCACCGAGAGGAAGAGCTTACCGAAAAGAAACCTCAAGTTCAAA
Organism: Humulus lupulus; assembly: GCF_963169125.1. Taxonomy (NCBI): domain Eukaryota; kingdom Viridiplantae; phylum Streptophyta; class Magnoliopsida; order Rosales; family Cannabaceae; genus Humulus; species Humulus lupulus. The sequence goes on along the minus strand of NC_084795.1, from coordinate 98,308,772 downwards.
GAACATAAATGCCTAACCAAGAATGGAAAATATTGAGTTAGGATTTGAGTAAAGAAAACTATAAGAAACTATTGAAACATACAGAAATGAACTAGGAATATGAATACCTTTGAATGCACTAGAACCGAACTATACCTTGATATCGAAAAACACACTATTAACCTTACTTCCCAAGTGTTTAATAAGCTTAAGATGATAAATCTTATAACCCCAACCCAAGTGTTTAATACTTTAAAGTAAACCTAGCAGCTTGAAGACTCTGAACTCAGCTTAAAGAATGAAAGAAATGGCTGGGTACTAGGTCCTATTTGTAGAGTTCAAGGATGAAAAATCTACTTTTAGCTTGAATAAAAATAATGAATTTTAATTGAAAAACATTTGAATATTCGTTCAGCAGAGGCATAAGACTCGGTCAAAAGATTCAGAGGCTTGCTAAGAGGTTGAGGGTTGAATTGAGCTCGGTTTCAAAACCATTTAAAAATCTTTCCCTAGAGCCGATATATCGCCAATGGTAGGCGATATATCGCGTGGGCTTATATCCCCTAGGCTCATCGAAGCATTCGTGCGAAGTTACGTGTTTTCGTATTCCTCATGTGGCGATATATCGCTCCTAGAGCTGCGATATATTGGCATACACTGAAATATTATACACGTAATTGCACTTTTTCAGCCTAATTTGAATTGAGTAAACAACTTTGACTGAATCATATAACGATTTTAAAGCTGCTTGAAGATTCTGGGGTTTTCAAATATTTCTCTTATAAAACTATTCCTCAAAAATACTTAATTTCTCAATAAACATGCACATGACAAGTATCAATATCTTATTAGTTCTATCTAAACTTTATATTATAATAAATATCATCTTCATGATCAGCTATATTAATTAAACCTTATGTTATAATTAATATTCTTAAGCTATAGGTTAACTTATAAAATCTATAAGTGTTGCTACGAGTGTTCAACTAAGTCCCGGCTTGAACCAAAATCCACAGTCATAAACATACTATAACTACTACTAGATATTACTACTACTACTACTACTACTACTACTACTACTACTACTACTACTACTACTACTACTACTACTATCTAACTAGCTAAGTAAATTTCTTGGACTCTACAATTCTCCCCTACTAAAATAAATTTCGTCCTCGAAATTTACTTACCAAACAATTCCGAATACCCGGCTTGCATGTCCTCCTCCAACTCCCACGTTGCCTCCCGTTCAGAACTATTACTCCATAGGACATTAACAATCGGAATACTCTTGGACCATAATTACTTCATCCCTCTATATAGGATGCTAACCGGTCGTTCCTCGTAACTTGGATAAAATCATCTAGATAGTATCAATTAATTGATTTAATTATCAATTAGAATTATCAAAGTTGACCAGGTCAATTTTGGATAGTTTCAGAGAGTTTGTAATTTAGAGAAAAAAAAGAGAAATTAGGGCAGACTTATTAATTAAGATGAATTGGTATCAGTAACGCCCTACTGCCGTAGAGCCGTTACTAAGTGAGTTAAAAACGTGCAATTAACTCACTAATCGAGGATTTAAGGAAAAAGTGTGATTAAACCATAATCAGAGTCTTATATCCTGAAAATAATTTTTTTTATTGAAAAACATAAAGTATTTAACATTTGGGATCCCAAAATACTGTTTAAAAATATTTACAACTAAAAAATATGATAAAAGTCGGCTAAACAACAAAATCTAGGTTTAGTACGACCATCTCCCAAAAATACCCCTGGCCGTGGTAACCAGGCAGGCCAAACATGTACGCATCGCTTCACGCTCTCTGTACTCATGGCTGGTGAACTTTCCCCTTGCCTTTACCTGCACAACAGAGCACCCGCGAGCCGAAGCCCAGCAAGAAAACCCTCACAACCAGATAACATATACATATTTATCATTCAATATATATTCAAGCCGCCAACAGGCTAAATACATACGGCCATGCCGTCCCAGGTGCTTTACCAGGCCCTGGGTTCGCGGTCTATACTGTAAGGATATCCCAAGTATCCTATAGGGTCTCGCCCTAGCAACTCCCACTCCGCGTGCTAAACGCTGCTCCGACCCCTTGCCGTTCTCGGCCTTCGCCATTCCCAGCCCTGGCCGTTCCCGACTCATGTCGCTCAATCAAACATATGCACATATATCATAACTAAACAAATACTTAAACATGAATAAGCACAATCAATGGGGTTACGCCCTGCAACACAATCAAATAGGGTCGTGCCCCGGAATAAAAACTATAGGGCCTCGCCCTGCTCTATGGGCACAATAGTTTTCTTACCTGCGTCCCAAGCTATCAGTGCACCACGATCACGAGCACAATCCTCTAACCCTAGCCTTGAAGAAATCCTAGTCACAACGCATGAACAATAATCAACCATCACGTTCTAAACGCTTAAATAGTTCCGAGACATAATTCTAACCTTCGGGACCTTGGTTTCTACCAAACTAGGTAGATAAACCTTCCCGAGCCTTAACGTTCAAGTTCCCGAGCTAAAAACCCTCATTTTGCCAAAAATCCACATTTGGGCCGCAGCTCAGCCTCTCTTAAGCGCCGCGACGCGCCCCAAGACAGAGGTAAAATTGCCTCGCATCTGCCAGCCTAGGGCCGCGACGCCCAAACCTTGCACCACGACGCCTGGGAAATTTCTTGAAGCTCTTCTAGCCTATAAACTCAAGCGGGCCGCGACGCTGATGAACAGGGCCGCGACTTAACCCTGAAACCCAAAAATTCCATGCAATTTTCATAAGCTAACTCCCCTTGAAATCATCCCAAAAGCACCCCAACAGCAGAATTGAGTCCCATAATCATCCTAATACACTTTAAGCAGCACATAAGCCCAGAAAAACCAACCAAAATCCTACTATAACTCAAGTTCAATTATCTAAGCTTTAACCCCTCAAACTTCAGCAAAACAGAGAAAAATTAAACATAATTCAAGCTTAGATCCTTACCTTAAGAATAGTTTCAACCCTCAGCTGATTGCAATCTGCTCCAAGCTTTGATTTCCCCAACTCTCAGCCTTAAATTCAAAGCTTTCTCCTCCAAAAATCCCAATCCTCCAAGAGAAAGTGTGAACTGAATGAGAGAGAGAGCTAAAAGAGTTATCTGATTTTTACTTCCTTCTTTTTCTTCTAGAATATACCTAGAGACTAAGGATAACCCCAGCTGCCTAACATAAGCCCATCCTTTAACCAAAATGACCAAAATAACCCTTTAACTTATCCCTAATCCTTTCATAGCCCAAGGGTATTTCAGTCATTTGACATACCCCGCTAAGTCCCCGAGTAGCTTAATAAATCCTTATTAATCTCGACATATCCCAACCATTACTTAATTACTACCCGCTATTAAATAATTCCACAACACATTATAATATCCTCGAAATACCCCTAAGCTCCTCCCAAGTCGAGTATTTGACCCCGTTGTGACTTTCTAGGTAACTCGCTTCCTAGGACTGTCTTGGATCATGCATCACATATATATCACCAGTATATCACAAATATCACATATATTGCATTTATGCCCTCAACGTGCTAAAATTACAAACATGCCCCTAATAATCAAACGGGGCCCACATGCATATTTAATTCACCTAAACATGCATTTCTAATCACATACTCATCAAATTCACATATAATAATAAATCACTTATTGCCCTCTAGGCACACTAGACAAGGCCTCAAGCCTTATTAGCAAATTTGGGATGCTACAACTATCCCCTCCTTACAGAAATTTCATCCTCGAAATTACCTGAACAACTCGGGATACCACTCCCGCATCTCTAATTCAAGTTCCCATGTTGCCTCCTCAACTTTGCTGTTCCTCCACAACACTTTCACCAAGGCAATGGTCTTGCTCCGCAAGACTTTATCCTTCCGGTCAAGAATCTGAACTGGTTTCTCCTCATAAGACAAATACTGGTCCTGCTCCAAATTCTCGTAACTCAGTACATGCGTCGAATCAGATACATACTTCTGGAGCATGGATACATGAAAAACATCATGAACCCCTGATAAGGCTGAAGGCATCGTCAACCTGTAAGCTACCTCTCCAACCCGTTCCAAAATCTCGAAGGGGCCAACAAACCTAGGGCTCAGCTTGCCCCGAACACCAAACCGTTTCACTTCCCTCAAAGGTGAAACCCTAAGAAACACATGGCCACTGACCTAAAACTCTACGCTTCTGCGTTTTAAGTCCGAGTAACTCTTCTGACAACTCTGGGAAGCGAGCATTCGAGCTCTAATCTTCTCAATCACCTCATTGGTCCTCTGAACCATCTCAGGACCCAAATAACTCCTCTCATCCATCTCATCCCAATTGATAGGTGACCTGCACTTCCTCTCATAAAGCATCTCATACGGAGCCACTCTGATAGTTGCCTGATAACTGTTGTTGTACGAGAACTCAATCAAAGGGAGATACTTACTCCAAGATCCCTCAAAATCTAGCACACAGGCTCGTAGCATGTCCTCCAATATCTGAATAGTCCTCTCAGACTGTCCATCTGTCTGAGGATGATAAGTGGTACTAAACCGTAACTGCGTGCCCATAGCCTTGAGCAAACTCTCCCAAAACTTAGAGGTGAAGGTGGGATCTCTGTCGGAAACTATCGACCTCGGAGCCCCATGAAGTCGAACAATTTCCTTCACATATAACTCGGCATACTGCTCCACACTATACGTCGTCCTATCCACAATCACCTACACCGAGTCATGCTGTCCCACGATCGTCGGCAAGCCAACTACGAAGTCCATGGTAATATCTTCCCACTTCCACTCTGGAATCCCTAGAGGCTGCAGCAACCTTGTTGGCCTCTGATGTTTAGCCTTGACCTGCTGGCAAGTTAAGCACTTGGCCACATAATCCACCACATCCCTCTTCATGCCTAACCACCAATATAAAGTTCTCAGATCCTGATACATTTTTGTCGTACTTGGATGTAAGGAATATGGAGTGGTATGCAATTCATTTAAGATATCTCGCCGGATACCTGAATCCATCGGAACACAGATCCGACCCTTATACTTCAGTAACCCCATCTCCGAGATAGAAAAGTCCTTAGCTGCTCTAACAAAGACGTTCTCCATGTAACCCCTCAGCTGGGAATCATTTCCCTGTGCCTCCTTGATCCTCTCAAGGAGCGTAGACTGAAGAGTGATGTTGGCTAACCGACCAACCACCTACTCTATACATGCTCTAGTCATCTCCCCAGCTAGCTTATCAGATATCTGTCTCGAACTAAATAGTTGTCCTGGGCCTTTCCGGCTCAATGCATCAGCAACTACATTAGCCTTCCCAGGATGGTATAGGATGTCATAATCGTAATCCTTAACCAACTCTAGCCACCGTCTCTGGTGCATATTCAGATCCTTCTGAGTAAAGAAGTACTTCAAACTCTTATGGTCAGTGTATATCTTGCACTTCTCACCATATAGATAATGTCTCCAAATCTTAAGTGTGAATACCACTGCTGCTAATTCCAGATCATGCGTGGGATATCTATGCTCATACTCCTTTAACTGTCTCAATGCGTAGGCTATCACCTTCCCATCTTGCATTAGCACACACCCTAAACCCTGTCTGGAAGCATCATAATAAACCACAAACTTCTCGTTGTCTGTCGGGAGACTCAACACTGGCGTGGTGATCAGTCGCCGCTTCAACTCTTTGAAACTATTCTCACATCTGTCCGTCCATACATACCTTGTCTTCTTCTTTGTCAACTCTGTCAATGGCATAGCTATCCTGGAGAACCCCTCAACAAACCGTCGATAATACCCTGCCAATCCCAGAAAACTCTTCACTACAGGAACATTTCTCGGTCTAGACCAATCTCTCACTGCCCAACCAGAATCCCCTCCTTACTAACAATATGGCCCAGAAAATGTAACTTGTGGTAACTAGAACTCACACTTGCTGAACTTAGCATATAACCCGTGCTCCCTCAACTACTGCAACACCAAACATAGATGCTGCTCATGCTCTGTCTCTAACTGAGAGTACACCAGAATGTCGTCGATGAACACAATCACGAACTTGTCTAAATCATCCTTGAAAACCCTATTCATCATATCCATAAAAGCTGCTATGGCATTGGTTAATCCAAAGTGGCGCGGCTGGTGTGCGGGCGAGGCATCGGCCTCGCGAGCCCTTCGCGCGGCTGGTGTGCAGGCGAGGCGAGGGGCGTGGTGTCGTCCTCGCGAGCCCTTGGCGCGACTGATGCATGGGCGAGGCGTCGGCCTCACGAGCCCTTGGCGCGGCTGGTGCGCGGGCAAGGCGAGGGGCGTGGTGTCGGCCTCGCGAGACGCTCCTGCGCTAGATACTCCTGCGCGAGACGGGGCCTCGCTGGGTGCATGCGGTTGTGACGCGCAAGATCTCGCCTCGCAAGACGCACTTGTGCAAGACGGGGCCTCGCAGGGTGCGCCGAGAGGTGGTGCGAGGTAAGGGCCTTGCAAGATGCACTTGCGCGAGATGGGGCCTCGCTGGGTGCGCCGAGAGGTGGTGCGAGATGTCACCTCGCTGGGTGCGCCAAGAGGTGGTGCGAGGCAGGGGCCTCGCGAGACGCACTTGCACGAGACATGGCCTTGCTAGGTGCACCGAGAGTAGGCAGTTGCAAGATGACGGTGGCCCGAGGGTCTCGCGGCTTAGAAATGTATTTAGGCCTTTATGGGACCTTAGCATGTGCCTTGGATCTTTTACAAGCATGGAATATTGAGCATCCACACTTGCCCCCCAGTCTAGGAGAGGACCTTTAGGTGCTTTGGTAGACTCTTCTTTTTTAATTCTTATAAATAGGCCCCCATGCTAAGTCTATTAGTTACACTCAATCTTCTTAGCTTAGTGTTACCTAGACCCTTACTCCTTTCAAGAGGTAAGGGGTTCAATCCCCCACAACCTCACCTTTGCTAAAAAAAAAATTATTTTTTAAATGAGCTAATTTTTGGTACGTCTATTTGGAGGCTAACACATCCTTTTTGTTTATTTTTGCAGACGCGCGCTTTCCACCATTTAGCTCTTTTTGACCGTGACGACGCTTTTGGCCCTTGACCTCCTTTTGACCACGACAGTGCTCCATTTTACCTACTTGAGGTATATTTTCTTTTTCCCTCATGTTCATTGGGTCTAAATTAGCATTACTCGGGATAGGGTACTTTGGCCCGAGCTTGCCATGAATTAGCCCAGTTGCGTGCCCTCTTATTTATACCCTGTAGTGGATCATTTAGGGCGTTTGCATCTAGAGGTTTTAAGCCCATTCCTTTGTGTTTTGTACCAATCCTCTCATTTATATGTGAACCCCTTTTTGCTTTCGGGACGAGGTCTCATGGCATGTGACGGTCCATTTGGCATTCCTCTGGTGGTCGAGTTTGTTGACTTGTCTTCAGACTCAGAGTCCCCTGAGGAAAACCCTTACCAAGACTATGACTCCTTAAGGCAGGCCCGTATCCATCTTCTTGAGCACATGGCTGAACTTAGGCGTAAAATTTGGGTAGTGGAGAGTGAAATTGACTCGGCGTTAAGAGGAGACGGAGCACCTTTCCCCCATGACCTTAGTGACCATGTAGCGAGCCTTAGGGTGACCCTTCTAGAGTTGCAGAGGGAGTTGGAGTTTATTGAGGGACACCTTCCGCCTGAGCCCTCCAACCCATCCTCGCCTGATGACTGTCATGGGGTCGCTTCTGCTTCTACTCAGCCCTTATTTTTGATCTTCCCTAGCTTAGTGCTTCCGCAGCCGGTCCCCCGGTGGAAGACTCTTGCTAGGAAGAGAAAATGGAGGGTCAAGTGTTCTGTCTCTTTCTCACCTTTTTCTTTTGGTTTTGCAGATATGCCGAGGGCACAACGATAGGTATCTACCAATGAACCGGACGATGCTCCTTTACTGGCATCCGAACTGGTGTCACATGTGTCAGAAAATAAACTGAGGGAAATTGTGAAGCACTATCGCGTTCCTCCGGAGTACGCTTTATACACTCCTTTGGAGACATGCCGGGATGACCGCCCTAGCACCGGCTTCGTGGCCCTTAGTGAGCACATCCTGAAGGCGGGTGGTACCGTCTCATTACACCCGTTCTTTGTTGCGGTCCCCTATTACTTTGACCTTGCTCCACTTCAGATGGCACCCAATCGCTGGCTGACTTTGAGCTGCCTTTTCATTGCGTTTGCAGAACTGGTGGAACGTGCTCCTACGGTGCTAGAAGTGCATTTCCTCTACAATCTCATGTCCTCTCCCAAGTCAAAGGGCTTCTATTATTTACAAAAAGCCAACAGTGAGGTCTCTTTGATAGAGGGCTCAGTGTCCAACCCGGGGTCCTGGAAGCAGGACTTTTTCTTCGTGCAAGGCCCCCTCTCTATTTGCGAGCACTTCCGTGCCACTCCCAATAAGTACCCTAAGCCACATTTTCTCTCTTCTTATTTTTTGCAACTTATTGTTTCATGACTTATGTTTTTGTCGGCCATGGCGTGGATTATGCAGAGCGATTCGCCGATCCCGCAGTTGTTGGGTCGGAAGCGAGAGCTATGAGGAAGTTCCTCAACGTTGACCCCGCTATGAAAAAGGCTGTGTATATATTCACCGTGGAAAATCTGAACCTCCACAAACTGTCCCCAGTCTCAGATCCTAAGTTTCTGTGGACCATCTCTGGGTCCAAGAAGATGAAGACGGTGTCGGCCCATCCTTGCCCAGACGAAGGTGAGGCTGAGGATGAGCCGAAGGAAGCCCCCCTTGAACGTGGGGGACCTCACCAGTTGTCCTCGTCTCCTGGGGGATGCCCTCCTTATGCCTCTTCTGACCCAGACATAGCCTCCCAATCTCAAGAACAACATGTCGTTTCGGGCTGTTTTGTTTGCCCCGACCCTGAGGACTACGACGCTTTCACTCAAGCTCCCCTCGACCCTGGTCCATCGGGGGCTTACTTTGCCAATCTTCCAGCACCCCCCTCTGATCTACCGGGGACTCACTTTTCCACTTTTCCTGCGCCCCCTCTCGTTTCGGCGAGCAGGTCGTCTATGCTCACCCAGCTAGGTGCACCTGGCCTGGATGGGGTGCCCTGGGTGAATCGTATGGCGACCTCTTACGGGCGGTGGTACGTCCAACTTGCCTCGGACCTCCCCGAATCTGACTAGAATGGTCTTGGGAATTTCGCACTGTCGGACCTTGGGGAAACTCTACGGCGCACCACTGCTTGGGTGAGTTCATGCATCTTGTGTCGGCCCTATTATATATAGACGTACATACGTTTTTTTTTGTTACTTATTATTTCTGTTGTTAACTTTCTTGTGCAGGCCTATACTGTGGCTTAGCGGTTTGCCGACTCGGCTAACAATCTCCCCGCGTCGAGTATTGAGAGGGACCGTCTCACGGCCCGGGTCCAAGAGCTCGAGAAAGAGCTTGAGGAAACCCAGACTAAACTAAAAATGGTTCGGACCAAACTTTCTGTCTCGTCAAAAAGGAAGCAGAAGGCGGTTGCCAAAGCCACGACGCTCCAGGACAAAGTTACCAGCCTAGAGAGGGAACTCCAGGGGACCAAGGCTATCGCGGCTGCGTCGCAGGAGAGAGTCACTTATTTAGAGGTCGAACTCGAGGCTACTAGGGCTGAACTCCAGGCTGCTAGGGCCGATGTAGCCATGCCGCAGTAGAGAATTGCTTCCTTAGAGGCGGATAAGACAACTATTGAGTACAGGTCCATAGACCGCCCCCTTTGCGGTGTGTGGAGGCAGGATCCCAACTTTGATTTTTATTCTTTCGGTGAGCACGCCGTTGCTCGAGCAGCCGTGTGGAGCGCCCGTGGCAGGAGGCCCTGGGCAGGAGGCCCTGAGGTCGTCATATCATCATTCCTGTCAGCTATCCCGCTGTGGGCGTATGATCATCTTGAGCCTTTGTAATATTATTATTATTATTTTTATTTTGTAAATCTTTCCATGTTACCAAGACTCCTTTTTCAATATATATATATACATGTGTGGTTGTTTATCTCTTATTCCTCTGTGTTTGAGGTCTTTTTGAGCCTGTATGATGGGGTTTGGTAGGTTCCCCTCTTTTATTTACCAGGCTAGAGGTCCTTTGGAGCCCATGTGAAAGGGTTCAATGGGACCTTTTTTGGTGCTTCTTGATTATTTCTATAAGGATATTTTGACCCCTTGGGTTCTTGCTATCCTTTTATATATTCTTGCGCGCGCTTATTATTTTTTGCGAGAAGTGTCCTTCTCGTCATTATTCATAGTACTATTTTTGCAAGGGTCTCTTTTAGGACCCTTTTTGGCTAGGCGGCTTGGTGGCCGTTCTAGGCTTATTGGTGGGTGCTCTCTCTAAGGTCTTTCCTCTTGTGGGAGCATCTGCCTTTATTTGGAAGTGTGTTGTTGTTTTTTTTTTGTAAGACCTTTTGGCCTCCTTGATGTTCATAAGGGTAGCTAATCCTTGTGAACCCAAGAGATGCCTTGTAAGGTCTTCTCCCTGTTTTATATATATAAGGACTTCGTTTAAGGCCCTGATATAAGGGGTCCTTTTGGGATCCCCTGTTAGAGGGTCCTTTTTAGGATCCCCTGTTAGAGGGCCCTTTTTAGGATCCTCCTGCTAGAGGGTCCTTTTTAGGATCCTCCTGGTGCATAGGGTCCTTTTTAGGATCCTCCTATTAGAGGGTCCATTTTAGGATCATGGTCCCTTTTAGGGTCCTCCTGATATGGGGTCCATTTTAGGATCCTGGTGCAAGGGGTCCTTTTTAGGATCCTCCTGTTTGCTGTATGCTTTATCTTCACGGGCCACTATTGCCCCCCGAAGTGTCTGGTGAAGTTTACTTTGGCAGGCACTTTGATTGATGCCCACATAAAGTAGAAAAAATAGCGTGCGAAGATGTGACCAGTTTCATTCATAGAATCTAGGTTACAACAACATACTTAAAAAAAGGTTACATCTAATTGGGAGGTTACCTAGGTGGCCTCTTTGATTTCTACTCACTAAGCTAACATGACAAGGAACAAACTAAACATAGGTCCTCTGCGCACTGGGTGCCGAAGCCTCACTGGTAGCATTTCTCGAGGTGTTCTGTAACTCGTGTGGGTCGCGCCTTCATACACAACCATTGCCATCGGCACCGATGACTTTGTGGCTGTGCGGAGGGACATGTTATAGCATTCCCTCGCTTTCTTCTGCCCCCCTTTCATGCATGCTACTCCCCTAGGGGTTAGGAGCTTCATAGCTAGGTGATATACAGAAGTTATCGCCTTCAATTCTCTTAGAGAGGGTCTCCCTAATACCGCGTTGAAGGCTGAGGTGCAATCCACCACGACAAAGTTTGCCATTATGGTGGTTTGCCTGGGTTGTTCCCCCATGGTGAGAGCTAATTCAATTGCACCTAGGGGCTCTATTGAGTCCCCTGTGAACTCGTAAAGGGAGGAATTGCAGGGTTTCAGATGTCGGACGCTCAGTCCCATCTTCTCCAAAGCGGGGCGATACAGGATGTCCACAGAGCTTCCATTATCCACTAGGACCCGATGTACTCTCATGTTCGCAAGCTGGACAGTTAGCACCAGGGGCTCATTACGAGGGAAATGCACCCTCTGCACGTCTTCTTCAGTGAAATTTATTGAGTCATTCTCGCCCTTGAAAATCTTCAGGGGGCATTGCTCCAAACTTAAGACGCACGGTGGTGGACTTCGTCTGGCCTCCTTGGCATATTTGTCTCGTCTCTTCCTTGAATCGCCTCCGAATCCTGGTCCTCCAAATATGGTCCTGACCTCTCCCTGTACTTCTGGGGCCACCTCTCGCACCCACGGTGGGGACGCTCCTTCTTCTGGCCTCTGGTTCTCCTTGCGCACATATCTGCCCAAATGTCCCCTGCGGATGAGCTCCTTGATTTCCACCTTCAAATGGTTGCATTCCGCGGTGGTGTGGCCGATATCCTTGTGATACTGGCAATACTTGCTGGGGTCTCTTTTAGACCGGTCTTTTTTCATTGGCGGGGGCCTGTTGAAAGGGACCTGGTTTTCGTTCGTAAAGAAAATATGCTCTCGCATGGGTGAGGTCAGTGTAAAAGGTGTAGGGGCCCTGTAGGCGCCCATCAGAGCGTTGATGCTTCCGGGGTCGATCATTTCTCGGTCCCTCATAAACCCCATTCTTCTTTGCACAGCTTTGGTTTTCTCGGACTGAAGGTTTCGGGGGTGACAGGCCTTTTTCGGCTTTAAGGTTCTCGTGACCATCCTCCACGCGAATGTATTTTTGTGCCCACTCGTAGAAATCATCCAAGTCTGTGACCTCCCTCTTGAGCATGTTATCCCATAACTTGCTTGCTGGGCGTACTCTAGCTATGATGGCCATTTTCAGCTCTTGGCGGGTCAGGCTCCCTACTTTAGCTGCCTCCATATTGAACCTGTGAATATAGCTCTTCAGACTCTCGTTTTCTCCTTGCTTCACATTTGCGAGGCTGGTGCCTGGCATCGTGTAGTCTCGCACGGCGTGGTGCTACTGGAGGAACTCATCAGAAAGTTGTTGCCAAGATCTGATGGACCCCAGTCTAAGTCTTTTGAACCATTTGTACGCAGGTCCCCTTAACGTGACAGCGAAGCAATGATATCTCACCCCGCTGCCAATCCCTCTCAGCTTCATCAGGTTGTTAAATGTATCTAGATGGTATTTTGGATCTGTGCTTCCTTCGTAGGGGTCAAATGGGGCTCCTTAAAATTGGCAGGGAGCTGGATGGCTTGGATCTCCCACATGAAGGGGGACTCGTGGTTGAACTCTTCCTCAAAAGCTTGACCTCCTAAGGCGGTGACGATCTTGCTTCGTAGGCTCCTCATTTCTATGTCCAGGTCCTGCCTCCTCTTGCTGAGGGAGTCCCTTAAAGCGGACGGGTTAAGATCCCCCTTTCCTTTGCCCTCTCGAGGCGCCATAGGGGGCGTGTTCCTTTTACCCGCCCTCTTCTTGTTGAGCTCCTCCCGTAAATCTGAGGGTGCTCTCTTTGAGGTGACCTCGTCATCGTTGCGAGGGGCAGCATTGGTCTTCGGCTCTGGTTTTTGGGCCTGCTTTGGTGGTTCAGGATGCTCTCGTTGCTTCGTTCGGGGGGTGTTACTAGTGGAGTGTCCAGTCCTCCCATCGTCTACCGGAACGGTGGTCTCTGCCCCCTCCTAACCTTTCTTTTTTCTCTTGGGCAGGGTCATGCTTGACTTACCTTGCAACAAGCCATTCAGCACCTCTTGCATATTCTCCAGGGTGGTCTCCAACCTTTGGTTCTTACGGTGCAGCTCACGTATATCCTCTTCATAGAACCGAGATGTATAAGGGCGTAACTTCCTTGAGGCCAAAATTAAGCAATTGGCTAATCTTTCGATTGGAGGATACCTCAATTCGGCCCTGATTAACCTCTTGCTAACATAATAAACTGCCTTTTGTACGCCTTCTTCTTCTCGTACTAGCACCGCACTAGCAGCATATTCGGTGATCGCCAGGTAAATGAACAAAGTTTCTCCATCTATAGGCTTTGATAAAACAGGAGGTTGTGCCATGTGGGCTTTTAAGGCTTGGAAAGCCTGTTCGCAGTCTCCAGTCCACTCGAACTTCTTGTTGCCTCTAAGTAGATTAAAGAAAGGGACGCATTTATCTGTCGACTTTGAAATAAATCTACTGAGTGCGGCAATCTTTCCAGTAAAACTTTGCACATCCTTGATTTTCACTGGAGATTTCATGTCGATCAGGGCTTTGATCTTTTCGGGGTTGGCCTCGATTCCTCTTGAATTGACAATGAACCGCAAAAATTTCCCTGATCCTACTCCGAAGGAACACTTGAGAGGATTTAGCTTCATCTGATATTTGTTCAAAACATTGAAACACTCCTGTAAATCCTTCACATGTCCTTCTGCCTTCTTTGACTTTACCAGCATGTCGTCCACGTACACCTCCATGTTTACTCCGATCAACTCCTTAAACATGTGGTTAACCAATCGCTGGTAAGTTGCACCAGCGTTTTTCAGTCCGAAGGGCATTACTTTATAACAATATAACCCTGAATCGGTCCGAAAGCTAGTGTGATCCTCATCAGGGGGATGCATACTGATCTGATTGTATCCTGAGTATGCATCCATGAAAGAGAGGATCTCATGTCTTGCAGTTGCATCGACATGCTGGTCAATCCTTGGGAGTGGAAATCAATCTTTTGGGAAGGCTTTATTAAGGTTTGTGAAATCCACACAGGTTCGCCATTTTCCGTTAGGCTTGGGAACCAGTATTGATTTAGAAACCCATGATGGATAAAACGCCACCCTAATGAACCCATTCTCCTTCAGTCTTTCAACTTCTTCTTTTAAGGCTTTCGATCTGTCCTTATCGAGCAACTTTCTTTTCTGTTGCACGGGTGGAAAGCTTTTGTCAACGTTCAGGACATGGCTAATGACTGCAGGATCTATCCCAACCATGTCTTTATGTGACCAGGCAAAAACATCCTGGTTCTTTCTCACAAAATCCACTAGTGCGTGCTTCGTTGTTGCTTCTAAATTTTTACCGACCTTTACAACTCTGGTCGGAACTTTTTCGTCAAGTTGGACCTCTTCAAGGTCCTCGACGGGTGCAACATCTTCCTCAAAATCCCCAAAGAGAGGATCTAAATCTCTACCCTCACTTTGGGCGACACCCTATTTGGTGACTCCATCACCGGATTGGGCTTGTGTATCAATGGCCATCTGCAACCTCTCTGGGGGAGTGCTCTTCGACGTTCCCTTCTTTACCTTCGTGATCGAGGCATTGTAGCACTCCCTTGCTTCCCTTTAATTTCCCAACACTCGTCCTACCCCTGCGTCTGTCGGGAATTTCATGGCCAGGTGCCATACTGAGGTGACGGCCCGAAGGTCAACCAGTATGGACCTTCCAATTACAGCATTGTACGCCGAAGGACAATCGACTACTATGAAAGTAGCGAGTAATGTCCTGGTAGCAGGCGATGTACCTGCTATTACCGGAAGTCTGATTGACCTTGTTGGGGCAAGTCCCTCACCAGAGAAGCCGTATATTGTTTGGTTGCATGGCTCCAAGTCCTTGATGGACAACTTCATGCGTTCTAGCGAAGATTTATACAGGATGTTCAATGAACTCCCTATATCGACCAGCACTCTCTTTACCATCATGTTGGCTATTTGAACATCCACGACTAGCGGATCGGAATGCGGGAACTGGACATGCTGAGCGTCGCTATCAGAGAAGGTTATTTCACCGTCCTCTGACCGAGCCTTCTTTGATGGCCGATCCTCCACAGTCATCATCTCGATGTCCTGATCGTGGCATAGGATCCGAGCATATTGTTCCCTTGCCTTTCCGCAGCTTCAAGCGAGGTGCGAGCCTCCACAGATGGTGAGTAAAGTGCCAACTACGGAATCAGGCTGCAAAGTTCTCGAGGCCCGTACCTATCTCCTTAAGTGTCCTGTCTGATAAGGAACTCAATTTCATCTTTTAGCTGGTTGCACTCATTTGTATCGTGTCCGTAGTCGTTATGGTAACGACAGAACTTGGAAGTATCTCTTTTCAAAATATCCTTTCGAATGGGAGCGGGTCTTTTGTAAGGCACACTGGAACTCGTGGCCTGATACACCTCTCCTCGAGACTCGATGGGGGCAGTGTAGTTAGTGAACAGAGGTTCATAATGGTTGCCCTTAGCGCGCTTATTCTCGGAGGTGGAAGGTTCACTATGGGACCTCTTCCCCCCATTCTTGCCATTGCCATTGTCATTGTCGTTCCCGTTGCCTTTGCCGTTGCCATTGGGTTTTGACCCATTGGCGGCTTTGGCGGGTTTAGCAGTCCCCTTATCTTTGCCTGGGGGCTTTCCCTCGCTGGCGATGGCATCCTCGAGCTTGATGTATCGATCAACTCTATCCAAGTATTCTTGAGTAGTCTTAACTCCATGCTTTCTGAGGCTACTCCACAAAGGCGTACGACGCCTAACTCCTGTAGTTAGGGCCATCATCTTGCCCTCATCTCCCACTGTTTTAGCTCCAGCTGCTGCTCGCATAAAGCGCTGGACATAATCCTTTAGTGGCTCTCCTTCTTGCTGGCGTATCTCCACCACCTGATTCGCCTCAGTTGGGTGCACACGACCTGCATAGAATTATCTGTAAAATTCCTTTACGAACATCTCCCAAGAAACAATACTTACAGGAGGGAATTTGAAAAACCACTCCTGTGCAGCATCAGAAAGTGTTGCAGGAAAGATTCTGCATCGAGCGTCTTCGGACACTTTCTGAATGTCCATCTGTATCTCATACTTATTGACATGAGATACCGGGTCACCATAACTGTCAAAGTTTGGAAGCGTGGGCATCTTAAACTTGCTAGGAGTTTCTGCCACAACTATCCTTTGAATGAAAGGAGTGCCGCTTCTCCTGTCGTACTCGATCTGAGATGTTCTTCCCCCGACCAGCTGTTGTACTGCCTGGTTCAGGGCATCTATTTGGGCTTGCACGGCGTCAGGATTTGCCGGGGCCTCTACTGCTGGGGGAATGTACTCATCGTGCCATTCCCGACGGTCATTGAGTACATCCCTTAAGTCTTCATCTCTTCGTCGTTGTTCGCTTGCTCCGAGTCGGTTAAAGACGTTATTTTGTCTGGGCTGCCCCCCAGCGTTACTTCTCTCTTGTTGGTCTTCCCTAGGTGGTGGGCTTCTACCCCCACCTCTCTCTTCATTTCTCCGACCGGCATTTCCTCTGCCTGAGTCGGCCTCATTGTAACCATGGCCATCTCTGAACCTCGATTGGCTATGGGGGGACCGACTGTCCCCTTGGTTGCCTCCTCGGGCTGGAACTTCCCGAGCGTTAGAGGGCAGCCTGTGTTGGTCGTTAGGTCCCCGTTCATTATCATGTCGTGGGGGGCCCCGGACCGCAGAGCCTATCTCTGAGTTCCTTTTGTTTCCAGAAGGACGCTGCCCCTTGCTCGGTGGGTTCAGCTCTTCACCCCTATGGCGTCTAGGACTGCGGGGCTGCTGCCCAGCCCTATTCTGCCTTGGCTGTGGGGGATTGCCTCGACTAGCCTGGGATGGAGGTTGCATCTCAGGATCCCTTGGTGGGACATCATCCTGAGGCATTGGTGGTTGCTCGGGCCTTTGAGGGCTCGTCGACTGGATTGGGGGGCTAGGATTGGGACCCCTTTGGGGTGGCCCATTTGAGGGTTAATCAGGCTATGAGGTAGGTGCAGCCTAATTCCTAGCAAACTGCAGGGCTGCTTCGAGGGCTGCCATGGCCTCCCTCTGACGACGGTCCATCTCCACCTATCTTTCACTTAGCTCCTGACGCTGTCGCTCTATCTCTTGCTGCTTTCGCGCCATAATCTCCGTAGCACTTTCTTGGATGGCCCTCAGATTGGCCAGTTCATCTTGTAGTACCCCCAGGGTATTTCTCAGCGTCTCGGAGTCCAGTTCCTCCTCATCAAACTCTAAGTGCGGCTCATTTTCACCCATGTTTGGGGGAGGAGGCGGTTGAGATGGTGCAGCACCAGCCGCCTGCCCAATCTTCTTTGTTGTTTTCGCCATTAATGCTTCAACAATCTTGTATCAAGCTCTCAATGAAAGCACCAGAATGTTGACCCTTGTTTTGGTCAACTGACATGGAGTCAAACGCTTGAAGTGGATAAATGTGTTGGAAGAGATATAATGACAAAAACAGTAAAGAACACAGTAAATTATAGTGGTTCGGCCCCAAGAACTGGTAATGACCTATGTCCACTGAAGCTATTATTGATATGAGTTCTCAAAGGAGTGACCAAAGAACTAGGGTTCTCTGAGTTTAACAAGCCTGAGAGAGATAAACAATACAATCATAATAAAATAGCTCTAATTCTGTTGTAAGTGTATAGCTTTAATCAGCCAAAAGCCAAAAGTCCCTTCCTTGAGCTATCTTTCCCTATTTATAGGCTCAAGGAGGATTACATGAATTTGTTACAGATATTCTCTCCTAATTAATTGGATAATCAGGAATCATAGGAGATAATCTCGGAATTGATTATGATTTACCCAAGATCATCTTGAAATATGCGGAGTGTACGACCATGCTGGTCGTAAGGAAACTTCAAATGTTATGCAAGGAGAATCTTACTGGTCGATGGTCGAACAGAACTTCTGCCAAGCGTCAGCCACATGTATATAAACGTCTGCCACGTCACCTGTGCCTGATTTTTGGATAACATGAGTAATTAACCATCGATCACTTGGGGGCACGTAGGTATACTGGTATATAATTTATCTTGCTACAAATCCAGGGTGAAAGATCGAAAGTTCCAGGTCGAAGATTTGATCCTGAGAAAGGTGTTCATCAAAGACCCAGCAGCTGGAGTGCAAGGACCAAATTGGGAAAGACTTTATCAGATCAAGAAAGTTTTGCCTCTTGGCACTTACAACAAACTTTATTGGCTGAATGGAACCTGATCATGAACCATTGGAAAGGCAAGCACTAAATACCGCTTTCAAAGTGGTAGCATAATTTCAAGTTGTTTATTTTGTTATTTAAGTTTGGTTTATGAGTTGGTTATTTGTTGACCAATCATTTATTTTTGAACAAATTTTGTTGTTTAAGACTCGTTATTAGACACGTTTTGTCCTTTTTTAATTTATGAGTAATAAAAGAGACTACGCACAGCTTGATCAATTCTTGCTACAAATATGCATGTGTGTTAATTATTCGAACATTGGTCAACTGGTCGGTATGTTCAGGAAATGTTCAACTGCTCGAATATTTTCCATATACTCTATGTTTTTCACGAGTAATTAACTGCTCGAACAAATTCGGTCAAGTAGTAAGTGACCAAGGATCTTTCAACCCTTGATCACTTGGGGGGCACATGGGGTATACTGGTATATAATTTAACACAGGCAATAAGAGCACGAGTTAAGATATTTGTTTTTAGGTTGACTTGTAAATTTTCAAAGTAAAAAAAGGCCATTAACCTAACTTGTTTGACAAAGCTTAAGTAACTTGGAATTTTTCAAAATTTCAAGTTAGAAGCAAATATTCGTGTGACAATAAACATTATGCTCATAAAATGTTATAGCAATAAGAGTGTGAGGAAGTGTACTTAGTAGGGACTTATGAAATGTCTAGAATTTCTATGTTAGAAAACTAAGTACTCATGCGAAAATATAAGGCATACATCAAAGTGACTTTACTATTCACAAAAAACTTATAATGTTTTAAGTCTAAAAAGACATAGAATTTTTCAAGTTAGCAAAGAAAAGTAAAGTATAAATGGCAACAACTCGGCCATATGAGAAAAATATCAAAGCTGCTAAGCAGCAATTGTCTTCACAAGAGTAAAAGAAAAAAAAGTAAACTACTGGCTGGGAACAAACTTTTCACTATTCAAGTTGAGCATGGACTCTGGTCAGTCAAACATGCTCTCTGGTCGGCCAAAAATGCTCACTGGGCAGGTAGACTGGTTCTAGGTTGATCAAGACCGTCCTTAACATCAGAGACCTCCTTTGGTTGGAAGGATAAAGCAGGAGAGGTAGGCACAGTGCCCGTTGGGAGAGCTGCCTCCTCGGCAGCCTTGGCTTCACATTTAGAGTGCTCTTCGGCCTTTGCTTCTTCAGAGAGAAATTCGAGGTTGAAAGGCTTGTTTAACTTCCAAATCTAATAGAAGCAGTTGATGCAGATTTCTTCATAACAAGCCAGATCAGCTTCCTTTTCCTGATTCAGCTCTTCATTCTCTTGAGTTTTCTTCTCTAGCTGGTCGGTCAGTGACTTGTTGGACTGGATCTACTTGTTATTTTCATCAGCCAACTCCCTCAGAGATTTGTCTCGATTGGCAATTATTTTCTCTGCCTCCTTAGTCTTTTCATGGAGATCTTTCTCAGATTTAGTCAGAGTTTCAATCTTTGCTTGGGCTTCCACCAATTGCTCATTCAAGACCTTGACCAGCTCCTTATAGTCAACTGCTCAGTGTTGAGCATGACTAACAGTGATGAGTCCCTAGAGTAAATAACCAGAAAAGTATTCAGAATAAGAACAATAAAAAAGAAAGTGAGTGTTTCTGATAAGATGCTTACACTCATTATTTGAGCAAGGCCTCTCTGCAGGACAACTTCAAGACTATGCCAGGGTATTGTCTCAAAGATTTGAGTTTTTGTTGCATGATGAAGAGTGTGGTTTATAAGTCCTTTCCATATTCACCAGCAATTCAAAGGGGCTCACTTAAGTCAGCTAGTCAGGTAGTTGTTAAGATAGCTGAAGGACGAATAGATAGAGTCAATCGTGGGATAGGGATAGGCTGGTCAGATGATCTCCCCTAGCTGGTCGGTATAGTCTTCGCAACCTTGCTCATAGGGTTTGAGCTACTACCTTCACTAGTTTTCCTCTTTTGGGCAGAGGAAGTGTTGAATTTCTTAAACATGTCTAGATCTGCAAAAAAGTGAAGCACAAAACTAGTCAATGGAAATGAGAAATAAATATAACTAATTGAAGATTTTACTATGACCACATGACTTTACAGATTTCACACAATCAGCCTCAAAAAAGTTATCTACAATAAGAAAAACTATGGTAGAAAAACCTGAGTTCAGAATTTCATTGAGAGTGTCGTCTTCATCTTCAAATGATGAGCTGTCCTCTCTAAGGAGTTCATTGTTTTTCCCTATCCCTGGTCTGGTAGGAAAGATGTGTCCATGAGAGGAGCCTGTTCCCTAATAATAAGATCACCTGGTCGGCGTGACTGGGGAGATGGTTCAGGAGAGAACTGGTCAGTCACTACTTTGGTATCATCATTTGACTGGTCGGTTGTGTTTGCTTCTTCATTAGTACTGCCTTCTATAATGTTTTGATTGTTTGGTAACAACCCCACCAATTGAAGGTTTTCCAAGTTGACCAACTCCTTGACATCTTTCTCTTCTGTGGGCATGGTAGCAAGTTCTTCTGCTTAGGAATACATTTTCTTGGTCGGTAAAGGTTTATGAAAAGGGTCTGCATGCGTAAAAACCAACTTGTTGGCCCTAATGTCTGATGTCAGAAAGTATTCCGTGTAATATTTTCTAGGATTTGATTTATGAACAATACCATGAAGGTACTTAACCCCTTTTTTCCTATGAAAGAGGTGGAAAAAACCTATATTCTTGTGGCTGGGGTTAATCCTAAAATGAACAAATAATGTACCTCATGAGGAGTAGGTGGGTTCTTGCCCTGGAAGTGGTAGAGAATGTATCGAGCTGACAGTGCTTGAATTCCATTTGGAGCTATCTGGAAGGGAGAGACACTGAAGTAATCTTCTACTGACTGAAAGAAAGAATGTAGCGGGGATAGTAGCTCCTGCATAAACATGGTATCTAGACTAGACAAAATAAGCTCCACCAGGATTATTAGCTCTCTGGTGAGGTCATGGACATATCACATTAACTCCTTCAAGACCCAAAGTCTGAATATGCTTATCAAACATTTTGGAGTTTAGCTTAGAAGGCTTAGCTATAAACCAAGAAGGCATGCGATCTTCATCTATTCTGTATTTTAGAGCAGTTGTTTGTTGAATCTCAAATGTAAAAGTCTGGGTAGCCTTTTTCCTGGGTTTACCAGCTTTTCAGACCTGGCGAGGAGGCCTTGAAGAAGCTTCAACTTGAGCTTCTTCTACCAAGAGTTCTCTAGCTATTAGATCATGTTCCACTACCTTTTGTGTCACTCATCGAGCTACTTGAGGGTGTTGTTCCTGAGGGAGTCAATTTGACTTTTTCACCCTCATTAGTTGATGCTGACATTGCTGCTTCAGGAACTGATCTTCATGAAGGAAGTATAAAGCAGATCACAGAAGGATTTTCTTGAGACGACGAAGACGGTTTTCCAGGGTTCGTTGGATTGGAGATTTGGAAGAAGAATCACTACTTGGAGCGGTATCACTTGAAGCAGAAGACGAGGAATCAGAGTCTGTTTGGTTGTCACCTCCCCTGTAGTCAAAGCGATTCTTCTACAAAAAATAAGGGGAGGTAAGTAAACCAAATAGAAGATAAGTACAAGGAAAAAATATTCACCACTAATTCACAAAGAAACAAAAGTAAATTGTTTCGAATGCCATGTGGTGTCCAAGCAGTTGGGTGCATGTCCAAGGATTAGGGTGCGCGTCCGAGCAACTGCATGTGTCCGAGCGGCTAGGCGGTGTTTGAGTGGCTGGGTGATGTCCAAGCAGCACGGGTGCATGTTCGAGCAGCTACGTGTGTCCAAGTAGCTGGTGCGTGTCTGAGCAGATGTGTACGTGTCCGAGCAGAAGGGTGCGCATCCAAGCGGCTACATGTGTCCGAGCGGCTGGGTGGTGTCCGAGTGTTGGGGTGCATGTCCGGGAAGCAAGGGTGCATGTCCGAGCGGCTGCGTGTGTCTGAGTAGCTGGTGCGTGTCTGAGCAGTTGTGTGTGTGGCCGAGCGCTTGGGTGTGTGTTCGAGGGCCAAGTGAGGGTCTGAACGGCTAAGGGCCCGAGGAGGCAAAACACCCAAGGGCCAGCAACTAAGAAATTATTTGGGTTCCGAGGGGCCGAAGGAATCCGATCGGCTAGGAATGGCAAGAGAAACAAGTTTGATGGGCTAAAGGGTATGGAGCATAACATGATGCATACACATATTTTCTTATTCTTGGGCTATGCAAACAAGATCAAAAAGTGGAATTTCAAGGGTTCAACAAGTCTCAAGAAAATATCAAATGTTCATCTTAAACCCATGAACCTGAAACTACAATGTGGAATGGGAAATAATTTTTCCTTCAAAATTTCATGAAATTGAAGGAGAAATTGACTAACCCAAAGCCTAAACTACACTAAAGAAGCCACAAAATCTCTACTTTACAAAGATATATCACAACAATTCCAAGAATGCATTCCAAAAGGAGGATTTCGGCATATACAAGTTCTAACAAGTTTTTGTGTAGAATTTTAAAGCTTAAAATGCTTGAAAATAAAGATCAAGAAGAGAGAACTTACTCAAATAGGTGGAAAAGCTTTGGATTTC
Source organism: Humulus lupulus (assembly GCF_963169125.1). Taxonomy (NCBI): domain Eukaryota; kingdom Viridiplantae; phylum Streptophyta; class Magnoliopsida; order Rosales; family Cannabaceae; genus Humulus; species Humulus lupulus. Next base: position 98,285,821 of record NC_084795.1, on the reverse strand, counting down.
TTGAGAATTTCCTTTGAACTTGCTTGGAGAGACACGAAGCTTTGATGAGGAGTTGGCCACGACAAGGAGGAGTCTTTTTTGTGATGCTCATTTTGGCCTGAGAGGGACAGGCATGCATGGACCTATTTAAAGGAAAAGGAGGAACTTTTCAATTACCCAAAAACCCTTAGTATTCTCCTTCCCATGACTGGGACTGATAAGTGCTCTTTTTATGGATTGAAAAGTTCAATCATGGGTTTACTTCAAAAGGCAGGAGAATATAGAAAGTATTTTTTTGGAATTATGGGACGCAGAGAATATTAAAGTTGCTGGTGAGTCACCACGTGGAGGCAACTGCTAGGATATTCTCTGAATTTCTGATTGGCTATTCAGTTTTTGAAGATTTAATTGGTCGAACTTTTATTATTAGTGAAAATTACTGAACGGGTGGAAGCTTTTGGACGACGTGAATAACTATCAACTAGAGAAAAAGTTTATCATACGAGTAAATCATATAATAAACTTGGGGGGCAAATGTTATCCCCAAAATTTTAGTTCGATGACGTGGCAATCAGAAGTGACAAGTGGCAATGCATGGTCAGTAAATGACACATTAATAGTCAATAAATGTGTTATTTAAAGAAGTAAAAAAGGTTGAGAGTTGACTTAGGGAGTTGTGATATTATTAGTCAGGAAATAAATTTAGCTGGTTAGGAGTGATTTTTCTGACCAATGATACGCCATGCCCAACCAGTGATGTGCCATGCCCGACCAGTGGTGTGCTTTGGTTGACCAGTAATGTGTTTTGGCCTACTAGTTACTTCAACAACGTGATATAGCCGACCAGGCATACGGTTTGGCCGACCAGACATCTTAGAAATGGGTTTCATCCGACCAGCTATGTCAGATTGAGGAGCGTAGCCGACCAGATTTGTCAGAATCTCAGGAGTTAACTGCCTAGTGACTTCTTTACAGAATCTCAGTAACAACTTCAACACAAATCACTTGTAACTACCGTGCGAATCTCTCAGATATCCCGAAGTAATAGCTATATTGTTGTAATTTAAATTTGTTTATTATTTATTAATTAAAGTTGGTTGAAACAACCAAGGACCCCGTCAAAATGAGATATTTCTCATGTATGATCCATGAGCCTATAAATAAATGGCTCATGACATCATTTGGGGGGATAAGATTTTTGGAGACTCTCTAATTTTTAGATTTTGGGACTTAAGCATTCTTGGGGTACTTTTCTGAGAGAGAACACTTGTATTCTTGAGAGTGAAACTCCGTAATTTTCTACTTATACTTAAGAAACTCAGTTGGCTCAAGTTCATCTGATCTTAAGTGTAGGCTACATATATCATAACTCCAAGTGGATTAGGCTTTACCAACAAATTGGGGCTGAGCCACTATAAAAATTACTTGTGTTATTTATTTTATATTCAAGGTTTATTGTCGTTTTTGCGTCTACTCGTAGTTGGCCAAAATCATGGTCAACAAATATATTAACCATAAAAAAAAATTGGCCAGAGTTTCATCTTTTTCTATAGCCTATCCTAAGATATTATTACCTATAAATTCAAATCATACAACAAGCAACATGCATGTTCTCAACCATAAGCCACCGCAGCACACATAATTCTCAGAACCTACTAAACTACGAATGAATATCTAATATATTCAAACTCCTCTAACAATAGTTTATAAATATCAAAAAGAAAAATAAAAAATTTAGTAATTATTACTCACCTTCAAAATTATTCTTCAACAATTTCTACACACCTCAAATTCAGACAAATATTTTATACAACAAAAATTTAAACAATGTTTAGTAAATATGGTAATTGAATTAATCCTTAAATAATATAGGTGTTGTTTGGTAACACTTAAAAAAATAGTTTTTTATTTATTTAATTAAAAATTTGACAATTAAACATAAACACATGTTTGGTAACTCAATTTTTATTTATTATTTTTAAAAATTTTAATTAAAATTTATTAAATTTTAAAATAGAACTTTTTCACTTTCAAAATTTTTTTAAACTGTTTTCGACTTTTCATTTTTTTTCTTTCTCTTCTTCAAATCAACAACTCATATTGTTAAACAAAAAATAAAAATAAAAGTTATCAAACACGTTTATTATTTTTTGTTTTTAAAAACAAAAAACAAAAATAGTTACCAAACATATTTTTATTTTCTAAAAATAAAGAAAGAAAAATAAAATAATATTTCTATTTTTGTGTTTAAAAAATTCAAAAAATTTTTTTTACCAAACACAACCATAATTAACAAAAATAAACTTTTTAAAAAAATTCATTATGTAAATTATATAAAGAATTATGTAAAATATAATATTATAATATGAAAGAATATGTAAATAACAATATTATAATATAAAAAATTATGTAAAAATACATTACATTTTAAAGGTTTAACATATTAATATTAGCATTATTATAAAATAAATAAATTAGGTAAATAATATAAAAAAAATATCCAAAAACCGAAATATTAAAAAAAAAATGTTTTAGTGATCAATATGTTTTTTGAACAATGAAAATGTCTTCTTATCCTCCACAAACATTCAAAAACATTAGAAAAAAGATTGAAAACCAACCTATAAACATACATTAAAACTCACTCAATATTTAATCATTTTGCCCTAAAACATAGAAATAAATAAATATTATACATATTTACATGATTTTAAAGCATCAATATGCAAGAAAATGAAAAAAAAAAACAATGAAAAATGGCGAAAATGGACCTTACCGTGGCTGGGGACGAAGGGCGGAGCCGTTCCTCTCTCGCATTTGTGAAATTGAAAATGAACAGGGAAATGAGGTTCGAGTTTATTTTGCAGGGAAAAGGAGACTTTTCTCCGCGGTTTTTTCTAAAGAACCGCGGAGAAAAGTCCCCACCACCCTACCCTTGAAACTTTAGACTGCGATTTTTTAAAACCGTGATAAAATAGTACGCGGGTATTAAATGTGATATTTCAGACTCATTCAAACTTGTTCTCTGCATTTTTTTATTTAAAGTTAAAAAAAAAAGCCCAAAGAAAGCCTATATTTGTAGTAGTAGTTCTTAAATTAAATCCAGGGATGCATTAAGCAAGTCGTAATTCGGATCCTGGTCAGAGGTCTTTTACCTGTGCGACATTGCCAAAGCCTCGATTGGGAGCATAGCTTCACTTCAAAAAGTTAGAGAAAATGGAGTATGCCTAGTGGAAGTGCGATGTAAGGTCCTATAGGCCACAAGGAATTGTGAGTTAAGGGTTTTATTCACTGTTTCAACCTGCCCATTGACCTGAGGGTATGCCACTGAAGAGAAACTCTTAACTATGGCATATTTCTTGTAGAAAGTGGTGAACATGTCTCTGTCAAATTGAGTCCCGTTGTAACTCACTACTAATCCAAGACCGTTACCTCGTGTGTTAAAAATAGTGCTTAACTCGTTAAGCGAGTCATTTGGACTTAAAAGTGTAATTAAGGTTAAGTAACAATTTTGGTATGAAAAATTTTGGTTTATAAAGTTAAACTTTTCATTAAAAAGGTTTGACCAAATATAAGGGATCACAAAGGTTTTAAATAAAAATACAGTTATAACAAAATCATAGATCTAGTCGACCTAAGCGGCAAAATTGAGCCGATAACCCCTGTTCCTCAAAATTTCTCGACTGTGGTGGCCAAGCAGGCTGAGTATGTACACGTTGGCCCTACAACTCTCCAACTAATTGCTGGTCCAGCTTTCCTTTACCTTTACCTGCACCAAAAAGCACCCGTGAGCCGAGGCCTAGCAAGAGAACTATCACGACATTTAAGACTCATAATAAGCATGACAACAGATAACATAATTCATGTCAATCCAATATTCATTCATACGACATGTGCTGAAACAATGGGTTCACAACCCTTTAAGTGGCCCAACCATCTTGACCTGCATTACACATGTAATTTTCCTAATACAGCCAGTGCGATCAATCAGATGCAACAGACAAAACCAGATAGTATCACACAACAATTATTCACAATTTAAGTACAGCCATAACTATTTCCAGATAGTAGGGCTAGTGTCCAACACATGGTGCAAGTGTTAGTTATCTTACCTTGAGCACTGAGAAAATATACGAGGCGACCTTGAGTGAGATCCTTTTTCGCCCAAGTCTTGCAGAAAACCCCTAGTCACAACACATTAAGGAAATGTACATCAAGAAATAAATCTGATAAAGATCTTCAAGAGCAAGCCCTAGCCTTTGGGACTCCAGACTCCACTAAACCAGGTAGTTGAATCATCCCTGAGCCCTCAGGACCAAGAGTAGTAAAAGTGGCAGAGGTCTTCCTCTTTTAGTAAATAGGGCCTTCGCCCCTACCAGGTATAGTAAATTGAGGTACCACCCTCCTGGCATCACATCTCGCGGTGCTCTCGCGCCAAATCTTATCCTCTGCGCCCTCAGCAGTAAGGGCCTTCTCAAATACCTGAGCATATGTAGTAACTCTAGGCACTAAGGAAATCCTAACATACCATGCAATCATGTGGATTAATCCTTGAACAAGGCTCTCCCTTTAGAAGCATCGGTTGGCACCAAGTCAGAAGTAAACTTGGCCAACCTGTCAAACATCAGGGGATAATTAGTCAGAGTCATGTTGTCCTATACCAACCTGGTAAACTCATCTGCCTTCGTAGTTTGAACTGCGTCGTTGTAATACTTCTCATTGAATAAATCCTGAAACTCATCTCAACTCAACACAACGACGCTCCGGGTCTAAAAGACAACCTCACACCAGATGCAGGCGTCATCACGTAACATATATGTGGCATGAGCCATTCTGTCATTACCCACCACCTTCATGAAGTCCAAGATGAAGGTAATCATGCTCATCCACTGCTCAGCCTTCAGTGGATCTGGACCACCCTCAAAGGTTGGAAGGTGTTGTTTCCTGAACCGCTGACATAATAGCTCCTATCTATTCTCAATCTCTAGTTGTGATAAAACTGCTATCACAGCCGGTGGCACAACTCGTGCAGCGTTCCTTGGGGAATGTGTGTATCTCAAAAGTCTGATCTCATCCACTTGTCTCTAAAGTCTGATCAGTAAGCACTTGATGCCAGTCCTGAGGGGCAGGTGGAGGGTTCTGACCCTGGTTATCATCTCTAGCTTCGATCTCAATGCTGATTAGTCATCTAGATCGCCTTGGAATAATTACCCAAGTATATCTGCAAATAATGACTCGATTAATTAGGCAATGATAACAATATCCAAGAACCACCCTACGATCCAAAACTGAACTGTAACATCCAAAAGTTCATAATATGGCTTATGTTGTCCATGTTTTCACCACCTGTCACATGGAAATTATGAGTAATTAGCGACAAGTCCTGAAGTTTTCGGAGTGTGAACTCTTCCAGGAAGCCTAGTTAGACCAAGTCATCGATGTCTCCAAGTGAGGCCACACCTTGAGGTTTGCCCTCGAGGTACGGATATCTCCAAGAGAGGCCACGTTCCGAGCACTTCCTGAGCCAATCTCAAAGTCATGGATGTCTTCAAGTGAGGCCACACCCCAAGGCCTATCCTTGAGGCAAGGATGTCTCCAGGTGAGGCCATGCCCTGAGAGGCTCTCTTCACTTGCCCATCTATCAGGTCTAGGATTCTAGTCCTCAGACCTGGAGTAGATGCCAGGTGTTAGTCACTGCGGCTACTGGCCACCATAAGATCATCTAATAAGTTTTGGAGAGCCTCGACTAGTGGTGTCGAGTTCTTACCCTCGACAATCAACATTTCCCACAACGTCGTCTGACATGGGCAAACGTGCATTGCACCCTGACAGTCAGAGGTATGTTCCCCATAAAGTTGGTACGCGACTTTCTGCAATGGACCCCATGCAATCCGCCTTGGCTGTAGTCTCTATTATGTGCAACCTTTTTGTAGTAATTCAATATTAATACACCAAAATAGGGTTATTTGTATAAATTATTGATGATTAACATTAATGACCCCAACCTCTATAAATAGGGCTGGGGTATCTCCTTTACTAGGGTTCATATTTTTAGAGATAGAAACTCTGTAACTCAGTGCAATATATATGCTGCCTGAGAATTACCATTGAAGCTTTCTCAAATAAGCTTCAAACTCACTAAATACCAGAGAATCATGGACTAAGGCTGTTTTATAGCCTGAACCACGTAAAACCTTTGTGTTCTTTTATGTTATTTTCTTTAAACTCTAATACTAGGTTGATAGTGAAAAAAGGCAGTAAACATTTTGGTGCTTTCATTAAGAGATTGAAGAATGATTTAAGAACATAGTCATGGTGACCACTTAGAGAAATGCACCTGAGATGGTGGAAGACTACGACTAAAACACCGAATACGACGACATGGACGACGGAGGCGACCAAGAGTATTATGAGGAGGAATACCCTTAGCCCATGGACGTGGAGGAGACGCTAGAAGAGGTGGCACTATGTGACTAGGTGGCCACTCAACAGAAGTACTCGACACCCAGGAGGGTAATATCACCACCCTACATGAGATGGTTAACATCATGAGGACTACTCTGGCGGCCCAAGGGCTACGAGTGGACCTTCCTGGCGAAGTACCATCTAGACAACTAGATGGTGCACCATCTGAGCACCTAGTTGCAGTGCCACCTCTCGACCCAACCAGTGTGCCTCCAGGACACCCAACTGATGTGGCGCAAGATCTGCCAGCAGGTGTGCCCCCCGTGCACCAAGCTGGAGTTGGAGCCCCACATGTGCCACAAGATCGTGGCAAGGGTAAGATTGACGAATACCCTCCTCCCAAGCAAAAGAAGGGTCATGTAACCACGAAGAAAATCAGGCCCCAAGGCCAGCAAGTAACGGTAAAGGCCTAGGTGCCCGAGGACTCCGCTAGGCAAACGTCTGTGGAGCCCAGGGTGTTCTTCCCAGGCACGCTAATATGGATCGAACGAAGCCCGGAGGTGGTGTTAGGAGTGTGTCCTAAAAGCATGTAAATACATTTATTTTTCCTATGAATGAATAAATACAATGGTTTATTATTATTGTTATATTTAGATTGTTAAACTATTGTTTGAATAATTTTGTAGATATCAGAAAAAATTCCATATTCATTATAGAGGATGTGATCTTGTATTAGTACCAGAGAATTAAGATCACATGAATGAATAAAAATAGTAAACAACAACAAATTAAAGTTATGGAATTTTTTAATTGGAGTTGTAAGTACGGTTTACTGAGTATCATAATGATACAAATAATCTAGATTCGGATTATTGATGTGGTAAGACATCTCGGTAAAGGTGCTTTATATAATATGATTATATATGACATGGACCGATATGAATTAAAGTCTTTATCCAAAAAACCATTTAACAATAAAGACTTGTAATTCATATCATAACTGATGATCATTTATAGATCAACCTAAATCCTGAGTGTTCATGAACTCCTGCTCATGTTTATTAAATCTTTTGATTCATTCGTTAAGCTCTCTTCAAAGAATGAGGCTAATGACTTTTGTTTTGGAGATTTAATATCATGGATGGCTGGGAACATGTATCAACAATACGGAATCTAATCTTTCCTAACGGATCGTATATTAGTTCCCTTAAGGGTTAATTCTGGAACTGAATGATTTTGAGCGCACATCTATAATTAGATTATAGATTAATTATTCACTAGTGAATTAATGGTACTTAAGGAATAAGAAGTAAATTAGAAAGGTAAAATGGTAATTCTTCCATTCTAATTTATGAACTAATTAATTAGAGGGTTGAACTATTGTAAGATGGTTATATCAATGGACAACTTCAGAAAAGATTTCTATAAAAGTATATCTATAACATAAAGAGTGCAATTCTGAATTTATAGTGGAGTAATATCAGAATTAATAAATTAACTATTATAATTAAAGAGTTTAATTATTTAGTTTATTTATTGGAGCTTAATGTTATAGGTCCATGGTCCCTGAAATGGCTCAAACAATGACTGACAAAGGTAAACACAAAAATGGGCAAAAAGGACTTATGTGATAAGTAAAATATTTTTCTATGTATCAAACATAATTATTGTTTAATTATGTGTTATTAATTAATTATTTGATTTAACAAAAATATAATTAATTTTGAATTAATTTATTTTTTTGGGATTTTTGGTATTTAAATAATAATAAAAATTGGGAAAAATCACATCCCATCACTGGCATGTGGTACACGTGTAGCACAGTGCACAGTCACTGTGTTACACGCATAAGAGACTGTGATCAGTTTCTTGGTTCCACAATTTTAGTTATTTAAATATTAAATAAATAATGAGATATTTTAATATGATTAAAATATTATTATTTAAACAAAAATCTGATAACTGATCAGTTATTTTAAATTGTTTAAAATAAGAAATATTTTAATATATTTGATATATTAAATATAGGATATCAGTTTTACAGAACGTAACTTTTCAGGGATAGAAAAATATCTACAAATCTCTCTCAGAGAAAGAGAATAGTGAAACAAAACAAAAGTCACTATTGTTCACAAAACCTAGGTCCAAACTTTATCAGATCTCATGTGTTGAGAACATTTGATAAATAGTTTTTTTCCTATTGTTTGTATAGCGAGCCCACACTCGTTCTTTGTGTGCTGAGAACATTTTGGAAGATCTTGGTGTGAGATCTCAAGGATTTAGCCATACAAAAAGATAGCAGCAAGGAAGGACCTGAGGTAATTTTTCTATTCTTGTCTTTGATTCAATATATATATGCATGTGAAGAAGTAGATCAAGAAATCATTTGGGATTAAACTGACAATTTGATTGTTGTTCCACTGCGTATAATCTCTGATTTGATCAATAAAAACCAACAAATGGTACCAGAGCCATCTTCACATATATATGTATTGAATCTATGTGGGTTTAATTTTATGCATTTATTTATTTTGATGAATGGATGGATGGCTTAATGTGATTGAATCGTTAATTATATGGTGTTTTTGGGTTAGGATTTGTTTATGATTAGATCATTGTGTAAGCCATTAAAGGGCATAGGATTTATGTAATTTTATTTGGGTTTTGTCACCATAAAATTGTAATTCCAATCACACAAAAGTCAGAACGGAGCCCGGGATTCAGAATTCAGCCACCGATCCAACGAGGCTGACCTTCAAGCCACTGCCGGGATGTCTTACGGACGCCGTACGGACGCCGTACAGACGGGTCCGTACGGTTCCATATAGTCCAGCCCCGACAGCCCCGTTTGACGCCACGTGTCCCCGCCTGACTGGTCCATAATTTTTTTTATTTTTTCTGAAATTAATCTGTTATTTTTTTTTTAAATTTTAAAATGTTTAAATATCCAATTTTTGAAATTTGATATTTAAATAATGAGATATTTTTGTTATATTAACAAAAAAAAAATTTAATATCTTATTAATTTTTTTTTTCAAAATAACAGATTTTAATTTAAATTCATTTCAGTTTTAATTAAAAGTTGTTTTAATTAAAAAGAAAAATAAAAATAATGATTATTTAAAAGTTTGTTTTAATTAATCAAAATGATTAGAAAATTGTTTTCTTAATATTATTCTGGACCAACAACGACACATATCCTACCGACAAAGTAAAGAAGCCTGATGGAGATCAAGGCGGTTTTATTTTATTTATTTTAATTTTATAAAGTGGTTGTAAAATTAGAAATACCCAAAAGCACCCGGTTCAACATTTATTGTTTATTTATTTAAATAATTATTTTCATGTGATTAATATGATTGATAACACGTTCATGCATTGTATGCCATACATGAAAACCCACATAGTCATAATCATGCATCTCATTAGTAGAAACATGATTATTAGGATTGTCCTATATGTTTATATGAATTTTTTTGTGAAATCAGTTGCATGTAAATTACTTAGTTTTGTTTTGAAAACTTGGTAAAATATCACACCAAATTTTTAAGTCTTTATGACTTATTTTTCTTTAAACCAACTTTATTGTAAAAGTGTTTTAGTAAAGTTTAGATGAACATGATTGGTAATTTAAAATTGGATATGGACCTAGAAACTCGCTTTCTTTCAAATTTTAATTATGTTCATAAAGTTTAAAGAAACTATAATTAATTTGGAATTAATTAGGTTAAAAACACTTATTTCAAAATAGTGAGTGGTAGAGGGTTGATATCTCAAACATAACCTGTGGTCTCCATTATTAATATAACACCGTGAGATATGAATAGCGCCTTGCAACGGCTTTCTTTTCGTCCCCCTAAGGAAGGTGTCTAGACATATCAATAGCAAGGTTATATTTCTTACAAAGATAGGAACTAATGATGTATTTTAGGTTTGACCGACCCTAAGGCGGCATGTCCTAAGATAAGTCATGAACTCCGAAATAATGGGTTACACTCACAAAGTTATGATTAAGCTCGTGCAGTGGATAATCATAACTTGACCAAACTAAGCGGTACTTTAATGTTTAAAATAGAAAATAAAGAGTTATTTTAAGTTTTAAACAATAAAGATAAGAATGTCTTATAAATTCTCTAAAATTAATTTGACCGACCCTAAGGCGGCACTTTAATTGTTAGAAAATTTTATTGTGGAAATTAATCTTTATTTTATGTGTTTTAATTGTGCTCATGCATCACATTTAATTTCCGAAAACTTTGATATTTATTATTCTAAATATAATAATATTTGTTTGTACTTATTTATTACCAGCAAAATGTCTATTGGTGAATTACACACCGATGCCTTTCTCAAATCCATGGTTTTTAACCTAAAAATATGCAACACTGGTTTCGAGCCATGTTGACTATTTTTTCTTATAAGAAGATGATGTCAAATGTCTGTGAAAAACCTCCAACAGAACCACCTCTAGCTACTAGCTATGAAGCAGAAGAAAAATATGCAAATTGGATGAAATTCGATCGGTTGGCACGTTATTGCATGCTTTCAACCATGCCTAAAGAAACAAAAGAAAAATATATACACTATGACTCAACACATGAGATGTGGCGAGCAATGACGGAGGAAGTCTTTGCTGAGTGTCATCGTTTATATCAAACGAAAAAGGTAAATAAGATTTACATATATTTTTCAACTATGAATAGTAGATTCAAACACTATGAATATAAGATTCAAATTTTTGAATAGTAGATTAAAAAATATATGCCACTAATCTATTTTTCTTTTGTTTTTCCTTTCGCAGAATCAGAACCCTGAAAAGGAGGAAGAGACTAATGAGGATTTGAATAGCAAGTAAAGAGATGGAGAAGTTGGAGTGTAGTTTTTATTTAGTAATTTTTATTGTTAGTTGAACAATTTAAATTTCTTTATTTTTTTTTTAGAAATTTTAGATTTCTTTAAACAAAGAAAACTATAGTCTAGAAATTTAGTTTATTGGTAGTAATTTTGATTATTAATGTTTGGAAACTTATTTCTAATTTTTTGCATAACATTTATTTCTTTTATTAATAAAGTAGTTATTATTTAAAGAAATTATCTATTTACTTATTATGCAAATGCTTTGGGATAAACAAAGTTTACATACTCATAATGAATGACAAATTTTTATAATTCTGAATTATTCAAAAACAGCCAATCCTAAATCTATTAAACTGATTCCGATAGTGAAACATATCTGTAGCACTTGAGATTGGGCCATATTGGTCTAGACGGAATAAATAGGCTTGTAAAGGATAGTCCTTTAAAGAGAATCATCTATTGGATCTCTCCGTGTTTGTAAATCCTGTCTAGAAGGCAAAATGACCAAGAGACCTTTCTCTACTAAAGGTTCAAGAGCCACAAAACCACTTCAGCCAGTACATACGGATGTTTGCAATCCACTTAATGTACAAGCAAGAGGAGGTTATGAATATTTCGTCACTTTCATTGACGATTATTCAAGATATGGTTACCTGTACTTAATGCAAAGAAAATCTGAAACTTTTGGAAAGTTCAAAGAATTTCAAGTAGAGGCTGAAAAGCAATTAGGTAATTCACTAAAAAGAACTTCAATCTGATCGAGGAAGAGAGTACTTGGACTGTGAATTCAAGAACCATCAACGTGAGCATGGCATTCAATTCCAACTCACTACACCTGAAACAACACAGTAAAATGATGTTTCAGAAAGACGGATTAGAACGTTATTAGATATGGTTAGATCAATGACGAGTTTCTCATCATTACCACTGTCATTCAGCGGCTATACGATTCAATGTGTTCTATACACATTGAATGATGTTCCATCTAAGTCTATCCGATAGACACCCATAGAATTATGGAATGGTTGTAAGCCTATTTTACACCATTTTCAAATTTAGGGGTGTCCTGCACGTGTGCTTAAAGGAAAGACCGGGAAGTTGGAAACACTCTATGAAGTGTGTATGTTTATGGGATATTCCAAAGAGACTAGAGGTGGAGTTTTCTATAGTCCAAAAGAAAATAAAACATTTGTATTGACAAATGCAACTTTTCTTGAATATGACTATGTTAATAACCACAAACCTCGCAGTAAGGTTGTACTAGAGGAGATGGTCTTGAATAAAGTTGCAAAGTCACTAGCAATAACCAATGAAAAACGGCAAGAGGAAACTGCTAGTTCTAGTCAGAATAGTAGAGAACCTCGTCGTAGTGGGAGGGTTAGTAAGCAACCCACACGCTATGAACACGAAGTTCAAATGCTTGTGTCAGACACAAACAAAGATGATCCATTGACATTGGAAGATGCAACGAATCATTCTGACAAGGAAAAACGGCAAGAAGCCATGAACCAAGAAATGGAATCGATGTATTCCAATTCTGTCTGGGTTCTTGAAGATCCACTTGAGAATATCAAACCCATTGGTTGCAAGTGGATATTCAAGAAGAAAAGAGGAGCGGATGGGAGAGTAGAGACTTTCAAAGCAAGGCCTGTAGCCAAAGGTTACACCTGTAAGTAAGGGTTGACTATGAAGAAACCTTTTCTCCATTAGCCATTCTAAAATCCATTCGCATACTCTTGTCCATAGCTGCGTGCATGGATTACGAGATGTGGCAAATGAATGTCAAAACAACTTTTCTGAATGGCTACCTTGATGAAACCATTTACATGTCTCAACCAGAAGGGTTGGAATTAAAAGGCCAAGAGAAAAATGTTTGCGAGCTTCTTAGGTCCATTCATGCACTCAAACAAGCTTCTAGATCTTGGAATCTTAGATTTGATGACACAAGAAAAACATTTGGTTGTTGAACAAAATGTTGACGATCTTTGTGTCTATAAACAAATCAAAGATGGTATAGTATTATTCCTCGTTCTTTATGTTAATGATATCCTAATCATTGGGAATGATGTAGAGACATTATCAACGGTATAGAACTGGCTAGCTAAACAATTCCAAATGTAAGATTTGGGAGAAGCCAAGTATGTTCTGGGCATTAAGATTCTTAGAGATAGACAGAACAAAACTTAGGCACTGTCTCAAGCAACTTATATTGATAAGGTGCTAGAACGCTTTAATAAGCAAAACTCCAAAAATGGTGATATGCCAACCCATTCTGGAGTATTCCTTTCCAAGAAGTAGGGTCTCAAAACACCTCAGGAAAAGAAAGACATGAGACAGTATCCCTATGCCTCAGCAGAAGGCAGTCTGATGTACACCATGTTGTGTACAAGACCTGACATTTGTTATGCAGTAGGGATAGCCAATCGTTATCAATCCAATCCTGAATTGAGTCATTGGATTGCAGTGAAGAATATTCTCAAGTGTCTTAGAAATACTAGAGAAACTATATGCTAGTATATTCAGGTGGAGACCTGAACCCCATTGGTTACACTGATTCTGATTTTAAATCAGACAGAGATAGTCAGAAATTGACTTTTGAATCAGTGTTTAATGTTGGAGGAGGAGCATTAGTCTGGAGAAGCATTAAGCAAACCAGCATTGCAGACTCCACCATGGAAGCTGAGTATATAGTTGCTTGTGAAGCAGCTAAGGAGGCTCTATGGATGAAAAAGTTCTACACAGATTTGGAAGTAGTTCCAGAAGTGGAGAAACCACTTGTTCTTTACTGTGACAACAGTGGAGCAGTGGCCAATTCTAAAGAACCAAGAAGCCACAAGAGGGGAAAGCATATAGAACGCAAATACCAGTTAGTTAAAGAAATCGTACATAGAAGAGATGTGTCGATTCTAAAGTTGTATCAGAACACATTTTGGCAGACCTGTTCACGAAGACGCTTCCTGCAAAGCAATTCGATGGTCATGTACGTAATATGGGATTGAGAGAAATTCCGTTCTTGCTTTAAGTACAAGTGGGAGATAGTTAGGAGTGTGTCCTAAAAGCATGTAAATACATTTATTTTTCCTATGAATAAATAAATACAATGGTTTATTATTATTGTTATATTTAGATTGTTAAATTATTGTTTGAATAATTTTGTAAACATTAGAAAAATACCATATTCATTATTGAGGATGTGATCTTGTATTAGTACCAGAGAATTAAGATCACATGAATGAATAAAAATAGTCAACAACAACAAATTAAAGTTATGGAATTCTTTAATTGGAGTTGTAAGTACGATTTACTGAGTATCATAATGATACAAATAATCTAGATTCAGATTATTGATGTGGTAAGACATCTCGGTAAAGGTGCTTTATATAATATGATTATATATGACATGGACCGATATGAATTAAAGTCTTTATCCAAAAACCATTTAACAATAAAGACTTGTAATTCATATCATAACTGATGATCATTTATAGATCAACCTAGATCCTGAGCGTTCATGAACTCCTGTTCATGTTTATTAAATCTTTTGATTCATTCGTTAAGCTCTCTTCAAAGAATGAGGCTAATGACTTTTGTTTTGGAGATTTAATATCATGGATGGCTGGGAACATGTATCCACAATACAGAATCTAATCTTTCCTAACAGATCGTATATTAGTCCCCTTAAGGGTTAATTTTGGAACTGAATGATTTTGAGCTCAAATCTATAATTAGATTATAGATTAATTATTCACTAGTGAATTAATGGTACTTAAGGAATAAGAAGTAAATTAGAAAGGTAAAATGGTAATTCTTCCATTATAATTTATGAACTAATTAATTAGAGGGTCGAACTATTGTAAGATGGTTATATCAATGGACGACTTAAGAAAAGATTTATGTAAAAGTATATCTATAACATAAAGAGTGCAATTATGAATTTATAGTGGAGTAATATCAGAATTAATAAATTAACTATTATAATTAAAGAGTTTAATTGTTTAGTTTATTTATTGGAGCTTAATGTTATAGGTCCATGGTCCCCGAAATGGCTCAAACAATCAGAGACAAAGGTAAACACAAAAATGGGCAAAAATGACTTATGTGATAAGTAAAATATTTTTCTATGTATCAAACATATTTATTGTTTAATTATGTGTAATTAATTAATTATTTGATTTAACAAAAATATAATTAATTTTGAATTAATTTATTTTTTGGGATTTTTGGTATTTAAATAATAATAAAAATTGGGAAAAATCACATCCCATCACTGGCATGTGGTACACATGTAGCATAGTGCACAGTCACTGTGTTACACGCATAAGAGACTGTGATCAGTTTCTTGGTTTCACAATTTTAGTTATTTAAATATTAAATAAATAATGAGATATTTTAATATGATTAAAATATTATTATTTAAACAAAAATCTAATAACTGATCAATTATTTTAAATTGTTTAAAATAAGAAATATTTTAATATATTTGATATATTAAATATAGGATATCAGTTTTACAGAACGTAACTTTTCAGGGATAGAAAAATATCTACAAATCTCTCTCAGAGAAAAAGAACAGTGACACAAAACAAAAGTCACTATTCTTCACAAAATCTAGGTCCAAACTTTATCAGATCTCATGTGTTGAGAACATCTGATAAATAGTTTTTTTCCTATTGTTTGTATAGCGAGCCCACACTCGTTCTTTGTGTGCTGAGAACATTTTGGAAGATCTTGGTGTGAGATCTCAAGGATTTAGCCATACACAAAGATAGCAGCAAGGAAGGACCTGAGGTAATTTTTCTATTCTTGTCTTTGATTCAATATATATATATATGCATGTGAAGAAGTAGATGTAGAAATCATTTGGGATTAAACTCACAATTTGATTGTTATTCCGCTGCGTATAATCTTTGATTTGATCAATAAAAACCAACAGGTGGTGTCCACATCACCTCTCCATCACCGTAGGAACCACGACCAAGTAGCCAACAGGTGAAACACCTTTGTTAACCAAGAATGCAACATCAACATCTTGGTTAACAATGAAAACATTGAGTTCAACAGAGAAACAAAAGTAGCATACCCTGAGGGCAGTGGTGCCTTTCGAGGCCAAATAGACCTACGACAAGGCCTGAATGCTCGTAGGTGTAAGAAGGATTTCGGGCGTGAACCCGGGAGGAAGGACCAATTAGACCTCCAAGATAGCCTCAAGATCCAAAAGAGGGATAACCCGATAGAAAGTGCCAACCAAGACCGTGACGCCCTCCGGGCGGAGTTAGAGAGCTTGAAGAGGATAATGCTCAGGATGGCCTGACGTCAGGGCCATGACTTTGACTCAGAGGATGAAGATGGGTGCCATGTGCTCCTCACATTGTAAAAGCATCATTACTACGAGGTTTTAAGATGCTTTCCATCACGTCCTATGATGGCAGTACGGATGCCACTAACCACCTTCCAAAGTTTAATAGGTTGATGTTGGTGCATCGCGCCTCTGAAGACGCCAAGTGTCATGTGTTCCGATAACCTTGACAAGACCAGTAGATGAATGTTTTAGGAAGCACAAGCTGGGATCCATTCAGTCTTGGCACCTACTGTCGTCTTCCTTCCGAAGACAATTCATAGCTGATCGGAAGGTGAGCTTTGAGGTCAATGCTTTAGCCAACATAAAGTATGGACCATTCGAGACCCTCAAAGCTTACATCAAGAGTTTCAAGGAGGATGCTGCGAGGACCAGTAAGGTCAATGGAGACCACAACTAATTGCCTTACAAGCTGGAATCCATGCAGGGTCTCTGTTGTTTGATTTCCTCCAACAGAGAGGATGCCAAAGGCTTGATGACTTCATCCATCGGGCACAAGAGTATATCAGCTTGGAAGATGACGAAGATAGGTCCAGTGGCCTCGGGGACCCAGTATTAACCCTACGCTCCTGTCTAACCAAGTGTGGCGGGAGCCCAATCCAATCAAATTGTCTCGCCAGCTGGCTTTAGTGTCGTGCCACCCGCTAGTTTCAGTGTGGCTCTGACAGGATGTGGAGTAGTGCCCACTACATATAGTGCTTATTAGAATGTATTCGGTGCTGAAGTTTCTACTCCATCCCTATCCGCCGCACCCAGCCAGACCCCCATCAGTAGTAGATGCGGGGGCAAAGGAAAGTGCAGAAAGCCCAAGGGAAATGGGACAACGCAGATAGGACAGGGAACGATCCCCGAAGAGAAGTATGTCTCGCAATACTCCGAGTATACTGACCTAGTGGACTCTCGGGAGAACATCTTTGTGGCCATAGAACAACACATACATTATCGAAAGCCACAACCCATTGGGAGAGACAGGGAAAGACGAGATCCCAATAAGTTTTTTCATTTTCATAACGATGTGGGGCACCATACAAATAAGTGCCGTCAACTCAAGGAAGAGATCGAAAACCTCATCAAACTGGGACACCTCCACTAATATGTTCAGGGTGGAGCATGTCAGGCTCAGGCCCCAGACGTGGTAACACCCGTACAACCTGCATCCCCCTAGGCTCCAAGTACAATGCCCATAGCTCCGCAACATCAGACAGTCCACGGACCTCCCCCAGTGAATGGGTGAGTGGGGGCACCTCACGGGGTTCACAGAATAGGTATGCACGAGCCTTAAACCATGACGAGGAAGTGTTTGCACTAGCTTAATTGCCAGCCTAGGTGCCAAGGATGACTGACCAAGTCATCACATTCTCTGAGGACGACGCTCAGAGAGTGCACTTTCCACACCACGATCCTTTGGTGATTGAGAGCTAGGTTTTCAATAAGATGGCAGGTCTGATATTTGTGGACAACAGGAGTTCACTGAACATCATCTTCAAGTCAGCTTATGAGAAGATCGGGTTGACAACAAGCGACTTGTCCTCGTGCACCTCAACTCTATATGGGTTTATGGGGGAAGGTCTTATACCGATAGGTCAAATCAAGTTTCCTGTGATGCTTGGGGAGGAGCCACACAAAGCTTTTAAGTACTACACCATCGTGGTGGTGGATTGATCCTCGGCTTATAACACCATCTTAGGGTGTCTTACCTTGGTTGAGTTCGAGGCGGTTACCTCCATTCGACATCTGTGCATGAAGTTCCTCACGTATTTGGGGATTTGTACAATCCGGGGAGACCAAAAAGAGGTGAGGTAATGCAACAATGTGTCCCTCAGGCAACAAGTAATGGTGATTGAGGTATTGGCTCCCGAGCAGCCTCTTCCTGAGGGGGTGGAGGTGCATATTGTTCTGGTTGGTGAAACCAATGAGTTCGAACCGAGGGTTTAGGAAGAGAGAGCTATTGCAACGCCCCAAACTCCAGGGACGGTTACAGTGTGCCTTGTAACCAGTGCTAAACTCGCTAATCGAGTCATTTGGCCAAAATCGTGTAACTAAGTATGATTAGCAGTTTAGGGATTAAAATTTTTGGTTAAGATATAACGTTTCATTAGAACGTTTACTGTATACATTGCGATCCCAAATATATAATTTTAGAGTCTACTACAAGAAAATATTTACAACAGGCCGATCTAAGCGGCAATGCAGGGTTTAACCCTAGTTCCTCTTCCAACCCTCGGCCGTGGCGGTCAATCAACCGCATATGTACACGTCGTCACCTAAGCTCTCTAGCTCAAGGATGGTCCAACTTTCTTTTGCCTTTACCTGCACCAGATAGCACCCGTGAGCCAAAGCCCAGCAAGAAAACTTAATATGCTCATGAACAGTATTAATATGTCATCAGATCATAAGGCACAACCTTAGCAGATATAGCCCTATTTCAGCAGGCAAACGAATCCACGTAATGTTGAGTATAACACATCAACCAATGACCATAATAGTCATCCAGGGCTTTTAGCCCCAAATAGAAACGTAATGTTGAGTATAACACATCAACCAATGATCATAATAATCATCCAGGACTTTTAGTCCAAACAAATAGGTGACAGTCGGAAAAGTCACTAAGTTGGGTCTAGCTCTCTTTAGTCTTGTGACGATAGGGTCACCGAGACTTAACAGACAAATGAACTTTTATTAGTACAAACAGGATAGGTGCACAGTGACTAGTCACCAACAAAACCTTCCTCATGACCATAGAGTCATAACCTTGGAACACCGTTCCCTAGCCATGTGACAAATAGTCACCTGGACCTTAGGCCCTGACTATAGTAACTAGTCTTAGACTAGGCAAGTGCTTATAAGTTCATCGACCTTAGGGTCGGTCCAGCATTAATGCCTTAGAGCCATTCCACGCTGATATCGATTAGATCTAATCTTCATTCGGCCCTGCGTTCAGGACACTATTGTCGTTTCTGACTCTTAGGTCAATATCCCTGACTAGTCAGTGCCATAGACAAGCAAGAAAACTAAACATATATCACATATCCAATATCCGAATACAAGGCATTCAGCATGCTTACTTGACAAAAACTAGCGCAATTAGGATCATGCATAAACATAGAGGCTCAAGCTCTGAACAATATCATACTCAGTATACATAGCATGTCCTAATCACATGTTTCTCGTGCATTGCATTTTAACATCCAACATGCATCAAGAATAGCCATGCATGTCACATATACACAGGGTGCAGTTTTCTTACCTCCGGTTCGAGCGAGAATTAGAACAAGAACGGCCCTTGAGAACGATCGATCCTTAATCCTTTAGTGGTCACCTAGTCATAACAAAATAAAATCTCCGATTAATGAAAATCATCGAAGATAGTGTCTCGACCTAAACTCCACTCTCGGGACCTAGAAACATGCCCACACGGTGAGTAGATTCGATCCCGGGCCTTAAGGATAGAAACCCCGAGCCAAAAACCCTTAAAAACACCCAAAACAGGGTTCTGAAGAAACAGGGTGGCGCTATAGGGCCACCCTCCTAGCGCCCCAGTGCTATACTCAAAACCAAACCGCCCTAGCCTCCTCTGCAGGTAGCGCTGTAGCGCTACCTTCAGCCAGCAGATTCCTAGAAATCTTCTCCTTCGATTCTACCATTTCTAACCCAAACCAAAAGCTTCCAAACATCAAATTAAGTCCCAAATGAACCTAAATACCACCTCCACATGTCCTAGGCACCACAACCCCAAGAACCCTAGCCAAAACTCCAATCAATTCCCCACTTTCCAACCCAAAAAATAGCTGAAACTTAACTTGGAAAATAGAGCAAAGGCAAGAGTTCTAATGGCTAAAAACTCACCTCAATCTCAGCAACACACCTTCTTCAATGGTGGAGCATAACCCTAGCTTATCCCAGCTTAGTTCCTTGGCTTGATTCCTCAAACAAAGCTTGAAAATCCAAAGAGAAAATGGAGGAAAAAGACCATCGAGAGAGAAGGAAGACAACACTCTGTTTTCCTCTTCTTTCAACAGCCTTAATGGCTTATATCAATCTCTAAGGGTGAAAAGACCTAAATGCCCTTAGGTCTAAAATAAAACCTTAACAGCCACCAAGGGCAAAACCGTCCTTTCGCACCTAATTCGTTAATCATAATTAACACCCTCCAATTCCCACTATTCTCAATATTCTCACACACCAATAATCCATATCCCATTACCCTTTAATTCTCGGTAATGCTCTAATCATTGAAATCACCCCGAGACTCACCCCGAGCCTCGAACTTAAACCTGTTATGACTAGACCGAACACTTGCATTTCATGATCGTCTCATGCCGAAAGGCTCGAAAAAATCCACATATAATGTGGTACCATTCATAACTCACCCACATGCACGAAAATACACAATTACGCCCTCAACGGGCCAAATTACCAAAATGCCCTTATAATTATAATTACACCTATATGCATGCATTTATCATCATATTATAATATAATTCCCATAAACATGCATATGATCATTAAATAGCATCATAATTCAATTATGGCCCTCCCGGCCTCCTAATCAAGGTTATAACCCTTATTAGGAAAATCGGGGCATTACAACTATCCCCTCCTTATAGAAATTTCGTCCTCGAAATTTATTTACACAGCCCGGAATAAGAATTCCGCACAACTGATTCCAGTTTTTCCCAGGTCACTCTCTCGACCTCACTATTTCTGTAACATTACCTTAACTCACTCTGTTTCTCAGAACCTTATTACTCCTGCTACAATCTGAACTGGCTATTCCTTACCGGAGTACTTAACGTTAACCTTCAGATTCTTATTACTCAACTCATGAGTTCCTTTAACCCATGTCCACTGTATGGAAGTACATAACACACTGCGTTCAACTGACAGTGCCAAAGATAAGGCTGATCCAAAGTCAACCTAACCAGGCCTATCCAGGACTCAACTGCCGAGGTAATCTAAGGCTTAGCTTTCCCTTAACTCCTCATCCCTTTCCATGGTGATACTTTGAGGAAGATACATTCTCCTACTTAGTATTTCACATTCCCGCTTTTCAATTCAGTACAACTTTTTCATTTATTCTGAGTAGTGAGCACCCAAGCTCCAACCTCTAGCAATCTCATTAGTCCCCTGAACCACCTCAGGATCCAGATATATAACTCATTCAGCTTATAAGATGTTCTTCCAATAATAATTGGATAACCCTCTCTCTTTGATTTAACATCATTCTGAGAGTAATAACTACACTAAATTCCATCTATATACTCATTTCCTTCTCTCGCCCTTCCAAAACCTAGAAGTCGCACTAGAGTCTTCATCTAATTAGACAGACCTTGAGTTCTCAAGAAGGCGCTCTATTCCTTTCTCACAAAAGGATCTGAATACTAATCAGTTGCATTACTTATCCTTTCTGACAAAATAAACTTACTTAAAATACTGCTCCACGATGACCCAAACCAATTCACACTGATCCACTAACCTGGGCAATCCCATTGCGAAACCCATCACGGTGCTTTCCTTATCTCCATTATAAAATACTCAAAGGCTACCATGGCCTTGCTGAATCTTGATGCTCTGTCCTGACCTGTTAACAGGCTAAGAACTTTACCACACATCCATTACATCCCTCTCCATCTCAAGCCATCACTGCAAAGCTTTCATATCTTGTTACATTTCCAAGATGCCCGAATGAAGAGAATAGGAGAATAACACAAGATTCATCCAGAATCTCCCATTTTAATCTTAGTGTCCATCGGACCCCAAATCCGATCTCCATACCTCAATAAATTCATGTCTAACACTGTACCACTCTTAGCAAATCCAGCTAAGACATTCTCCTCAATCTTTTCTATCTATGGTTCACTTAACCATCTTTCCTGTTAATCTTCCCTGGGATAATAATTTCAAACATAAATCTGGCCACCTGGCCCACCAGAAATTCTACTCTAGTTTTGGTCAGATCTTTTAACCCACATGTTGAATAGGCAATCACTTTCCTTTGTTACTGAGATGTCACAACAACCTCCAAACTATTTCTGATCTATAAGAAGACTCAGAATTAATTCCCAGGGCACCTGAAATATCTTTACCACCCAAAGACACTCCTGCCCCTAAGGTGTTCTTTAACCTTGGCAAATCTCCAAAGAGGAAACACCACAATACCATCATCCAAGATGATCACAGATCCTATTCAAATAAACCTTTGAATGCTCTGTACATCTGATTTACAAACACTTGGTATTAAACAAGTTCTCAAATCATAACTCAGCACTTCCAGTGCCCTTATCTATTATAATAGCAACTTTTTGTATAATCCATTCCCTGATCTCTAGCTAGTACTTACCAGTTCCAAGATTCACCTTAGATAATACCATATTACTCATTAACTGGGCCTTTCATTCTTACAACTCTGTTGAGCCATTCAAAACAGGCCCCTAAAACCTGAATCAATTCCTGGCACCAATTCATTTACCATTCTATCTCTCCATATAAAGGAGACCCTGGAAAATCCCTTGGAAACCTGTCCAGAGCTCACAGACTAATCCAGCCTGCCCTGACTCCACTAGCACAAACTAAGTGGTATCCACCACACTAGCTAAGAGTTCCATCACTACACCAAATACCCCTTTTCATAACATAAAAATATAATAGAACTCAAAAAGTATTATGGTATACTTATATGTGGTAAAAGGAAAAAATGACGGTAAATTATTTTGGGTGCCCGCCTATAACTTGTAAAAGTTATATTTTTTCCCAGCTAATTCTTTTTTAATTACATTGTTTTATTATTTTCCCTGTTTTCTTCAATCCTCGTTTTCTTCTTCGGCTACGTCTCGAAAGTCAATCCCCCGCATATACTCTCTCTCTTTTCTTTTTTTCCTTTCTTTCTTTCTCTGGTTTCCTCTTCTTTGACAAAATCCTATTTTTCTCAAATCTTCTTCCTCCCGACCTAGGATTTTCAGAGAATTCTGTTGGGCTTTCTAGGGTTTCTCGAGCTGGATTCTCTCTCTATCATTAGACAAATCTCCATGCACCGCTGGTTCAGCGGCTTCGTTGACAACTAAATCATTCTTGTATTCCATTTCTTTTTTCTTCTTGAATCTTTTTGGCATTCTGGTGTTCATCAATTGAATTGTTTTTAGTTATGGTTTCTCGATTAGGGAAGGGTTGATTGATCTCTTCTTGAGCTGTTGGTTCTTTTTATTGAGGCCTTTTTCGATTTGAATGTCATTGGGGGATTTGATGGCCTACAGGTTTTCGCAATCTTTGGTGGCGGTTGTTTCGAAACATTTGAAAGAAGAGTACATTTTGAGCAATGTACATTTTGAGTACATTTAAGTTCACAGAGAATGGATTCGGAGACTGCTAGTAGTAGTTATGGCAATGGCACGACTGCCACTACCACGAGTATGGCTTATTTGCCTCAAACAGTGGTTTTGTGTGAATTTCGGCATGAGGCTTGTCTTCCCATCGGTCCATCAGATAGTGGTTTAGTCTCGAAATGGCAACCTAAAGATGAGTTTAGTCTTATCTTTTTAACTAATTTCATTTATTTCTCTTAATTGTTTGTTGAAATGGGGTTCTGTGATGTACCTTCATCAATTTTAAATTCACTTGATATATAACATTGGTTGTGCCAAATTGTGAGTAGAATAACTACTAGTTTTTGTAGTCCTTTGCTTGCAGATCCTTTTTCAACGGCACCGCAGAAAGCTCTTAAAACAATTGGGAAAAATTTGAATGCTCAGTATGAAAGGTGGCAACAAAGGGTGGGGATGCTTCATTTTCCATCTTTTATATTCGATGATAATGCATCATTGTACACCAAACATAGTGTTTTAGAAAGGAACTTTGTTGCTTGAGATGTCTTTAAATGACTAGTTTTGTTGTCCCTATGGGGCTTACAGTCAAAATTCACTTGGTCATCTTAATGGGTGGGTGCTCTTTTATTTATTATTGTCAATTGTAGCATAAAAATTGACACTATTTTGTTACTCATGACCTACAATGTACATGTCTGTGCTATTACAATTTGAAGCAAAACGTTAGGCATAAGAAACTAAATACGGGTTGGAAGCTGGTGAAAGAGCTGCATGGTTAGTTAAGCATGAATTTAGGATGGTCTACATAAAGTCAAAGTCATAAACAAACATGTGTCTAATTTTCTACACGTAATTTTTGAGTTAGGCAAGTCAACCCTGTAAACGACCCATTTATTATACAAGTTAGAAACCTCAACTTAAAACTAATTCAACCCCCTTATAATTAAAATCCAAACCAGCAAACTTAATGCA
This sequence comes from Humulus lupulus, assembly GCF_963169125.1. Taxonomy (NCBI): domain Eukaryota; kingdom Viridiplantae; phylum Streptophyta; class Magnoliopsida; order Rosales; family Cannabaceae; genus Humulus; species Humulus lupulus. Next base: position 98,260,933 of record NC_084795.1, on the reverse strand, counting down.
AGTTTCAAGTCGTATTATCATGTTTGACCTATTTTGCCACCTTCAATCTTGATCAAAAAGTGGTCAGAAATCAACTATATCTCAGATAAAGTGTTTTTCATCTGCTTTTGATATTCTTCTATCTTTCCCTCCAATCTTTATTCTGTAACAAAGGACACTTGATACCTATGGGAACCAAGATATAGAAACATTTTAAAGTTAGATACTTATAGTCTAAAGAAGAAGAAACTAAAGAAAGCATTAATATTCATGTACAGAGTCATTCGTTACAGCTATACTTGAAAGTTATCTTTGTGATATACAACTATACTTATACTAGAGAAAGTAGATTCATATTGTTTTATGTATAATTTTATGAAATATATGAATATTGCATCTGGCCTGGGATTTCTTTTTCTTCTGTTGTTATAGATTATGCCTGGTCTGGGATTTAGATGTGTATATATATTTATGAAATATGAATATTGCACATGCTCTTGTATTGCTGGTATGTTTTATTCATTAGATTTTTGTTTTATGAAGTACTCATGGTGCCATACTGTTAGTTAATATTGTTAGTCATGGGTTTATGTTAATTAGTTACTGCTATTATTTTGTTAGTTGTTCACTTCATGAAGACCTTAAAATAATAATATAAACAAATAAGTATTTATCTTAGTTTTCCATTTTCTTCTTTTAAAGTTTTCAATGTATCATTTAAGAAAAGACTGTAAGTTTGTTGTTGTGGTGGCAAGAACTTTTACTCTGTTTATGGGATAGTGTGTTTTTTTTCAACTATAATAATATTAATAATTGAGTTATTATTATTATTTAACAATTGAAATTGCAGACAACCTGGCTAGGTTTGAATATGCAGGGATTTGACTATAATGTAAAGAAATATTGATGAATCTCACAGCCCAGTAAAGAAATTTGTATGGATTCTCAGTTTTCATATCCACCACGACATCATTTTCTTTGCTCTTTTAACTGTTAACTGAAATATATTCAATAGGACCCTATTAATAATCACTATTCTCTGCTATGATTATTTGTGTGTGTGGTGCACAATGTTTTAGTACTGTTGTAAAAGTAGCCACGAACAGATGACACTGTATCTGTTTTTGTTTTGTTTTGGCAAAGTTTGCTTAATCACTCTAAATGCATAATGATTTTCTTAATGTTTGACAATTCAGCCCTTAAAAAGAAGCTATCAAGTCCTTAAGTTCTATAAATAGTAGCAATTAGTTCCTTATTATTTATTTTTTCACAAATTTCATAATTTATTAATTTATTAAGAAAAAAAATTATTTAATCCTAAACTTTAGAGATCATAGAAGACAAGGTTGATGGCTGCATATATAAAAATATATAATCATCTTTGTTATATTAGTTAATTAAGTCTCCTTGAAATGTTATTGGAATGAAAATAAGAAAATTCACTTGTACCATTTTCAATTACTTTGCAAAGTTGTCTGATAACAGATTCATTCAATTATGCCTCAAATGGGACCCAATTGAAACCCAAGAAGCACCTACTTCTTCTAAGCTAGTAAGCTTCTCTTCCGTCTTCTTCACCAGATGATATCTTAATATAATATAACACATAAAGGAATATATAGATTGCCATGTTCTGTTTATCCAATTTATTAGAATTGTTTTGCTCTTTCCTCCTTTCAAGACAATTTTCAATAAGTTAATGACCTTTATTATAATTATTTAGTTAATATATTTATATATTTTATATATGTTGATCTATATTCATGTGGATAAGCAAACCATGCTTGTTTGTGTCTCTCTTTGTTTGTTCAATAATGGCTGATGACTCACTTTGTTTGTTCAATAATGGCTTGTTTGTTCAATAATGGTGTTATTAAAAGCATTTTTTCTTGTAGTGATCGAAAAAGTCTTTGACTATAGTATTAATCCTTCTAAATTTGTAGGAAATAGAATATTTCCCACTTAAAGTAATTTACCTGAACAAAATACACTGAACAAATAGTTTACATGTGGTAGTTGTACTTGACCTTTCATTTGGGCTTGCTTGATGTATTGTATTTGAGTACCTTAAATTTGTGCTTATTTGTGGCAGTCATACTCGGTCCTTATGTGTATTTGGTACCTTGATATTTTTAGGAATGAAACTAATTGGATCTCTTTCTAATTTTATTTGGTACCTACTTTTGTAGAATTTAACATTCATGTGATTTCTAAATACTATGAGTTAACTATATTCATGTGGTTTTCAAATACTTTTGCACATGTAGTTAGTTAGCTCTAACTGTAATATAGGTTCAGCTATAGTTAGTAGATTAGTGTGGTTAGTTTCCTGTTAATCACTTCTTGGTTTCCAACTCCTTTTTCCCTCTCTTTGTATCTTTGTACTATTCAGCTATAAATAATAAAGTCCCATATCTCTGGTACATTTACAGAGATCATTTTATCCAATTCATTTTCTATTAAGTACTCTTATGTGTGTGTGATGGCAGCAATCACACAGGGGGGACTTGTTTGGAAGAATGAAATGCTATTATTTAATCACAAAGGAATGGTGATGATACCATGTAGTACAGTGTGATGGTGCTCCTTCCTATGATGATACCATCTAGATAATGACCACCATTTATTACTAAGGCATGCCAAAGGATTTTGTCATATTTTTTTGGCCTATGTAATTTTCAGAGATTACCCCCAAAACAGAAGCTTCTGTTCTGCTTTTTATTTTTTTTTATTTTTACCCTAACAGAGGTGAAAATCTATTTATTTTTATAGAAGCTAAAAGTTAGATAAGAAAATGAGATAAAAATATTGCTAGACAATTTTATTGTGAGTCTTGTCTCCATGAAGTTTAATAAAAAGGTCCAATTATTATGAGACATGTCTAGAATCCATTCTTTTTTGTTTTTCATCTTCTTTTTTTATATAATTCTTTTGGCTGCTCCTTCTCATGATTAATTCAGTATTGATTATAATTTTTAGCTCATTACAAGTGTTGAATCACAAATATTCAACACATGCATATATTTAGATAAAGTTTAGTTCATTCATTCTCTATTCTCTTTGATGATTGTGGTGCTATTTGGAGAGACCAGTGATAAGGAACACAGCATAATGAAAATTTCATATGTTTGCCATAATGGAGTTGTATTGTATTGTATGTATTTGGTTTCGATTCATGTTAGGGTGATTGGTGCAGGATAATTGGCCTTCTGTGATGTTTGCAATGGCAGGAGGGGTGGTACTTAGCCTTGGCCTTCAGTATGCTTGGGCTTTTGTTGGCTTATCAGTCACAGAAGTGATCACTACAAGCATAACAATTGTTATAGATCCTTTATTTCATTCTCTCTCTCTCTGACCATTTCCAAATGTTGATGTTTGTCTGTGTTGCTCTTATAGATACTGAATTTTTTGCTTCTATTGCGATCTTTAATGGTGACAGGAATAACCTTGAATTACTTTTTAGACAATAGAATTAATAGAGCCGAGATCCTTTTCCCTGGTGTGGCTGCTTCTTGGTTGCAGTTTTCCTTGCTTCTACTGTCCACTCATCTAATGCAGCTGATAATAAAGAAAAGCTTGAAGGTTTTTAATCTAAAGAGGGGTATGTTTCATTCATTAAATGTTAAGGTTATCAAAGAATTATCTTGTTTCCAGGTGACATTCTTCTTTCTTTTTATTAGAAATAGTTCTTTTTTCTAACTTTATTTTTAGTTTTATTGCAGAAATTGGGCTAAACCTTATATTAAAGATGCTAAAGAAGTTTCCAGGTGCATTTTTATTTTATTGTTTTTCTTTATGATTTTGTTGTATAAGAAGTCAAAGTGTGATTCTGTTTTTATTCTTTAATTTTTTTTGGAGATATATTGACAGAATTTAGAGTTCTGGATCAATTCTTCCTCACATACTTTTTGATCATTGAGAATGATATATTTGTTATCTTGATACATTTCACAAGCCTTGTTTTAAGTTGCATGTTTTGTTGCTTCAGTTGTTGTTTTGCATGGTAGAACATCTTGCTATACCCTGTTGTTTCGTCAAGTTTTGGAGCTATTACAAATTTAATTTAAATTTTATATGCTTACAGGTGGAAACTAGCTTAAGTCTTATGTTCTTAATAATAAAATGACTTTTTTTTTTTACAATGTGCAGGTATATTGAGATGATTTCTTTGGAGCAATTCTTGACAACATTTGTAGTTGAGGCCTTTAGAATGGAAGAATGTATTTCACTAATTTTTGTATACATTTCTTGTTTTGTATTTAGTGAAAAAGGAATCTGAATTGGCCTCAAACAAAGCTTGAAATCCAAAGAGAAAATGGAGGAAAAAGACCATCGGGAGAGAAGGAAGACAACACTCTGTTTTCCTCTTCTTTCTATAGCCTTAATGGCTTATATCAATCTCTAAGGGTGAAAAGACCTAAATTCCCTTAGGTCTAAAATAAAACCTTAACAGTCACCAAGGGCAAAACTGTCCTTTCACACCTAATTCGTTAATCATAATTAACACCCTCCAATTCCCACTATTCTCAATATTCTCACACACTAATAATCCATATCCCATTACCCTTTAATTCCCGGTAATGCTCTAATCATTAAAATCACCCCGAGACTCACCCCGAGCCTCGAACTTAAACCTATTATGACTAGACTAAACACTTGCATTTCATGATCGTCTCATGCCGAAAGGCTCGAAAAAATCCACATATAATGTGGTACCATTCATAACTCACCCACATGCACGAAAATACACAATTACCCCCTCAACGGGCCAAATTACCAAAATGCCCTTATAATTATAATTACAGCTATATGCATTCATTTATCATCATATTATAATATAATTCACATAAACATGCATATGATCATAAAATAGCATCATAATTCAATTATGGCCCTCCCGGCCTCCTAATCAAGGTCCTAACCCTTATTAGGAAAATCATGGCATTACAGCTATCGAGCCCATGGAGGAAGTAATGGAGGTGGCCGTTAATGCCTCCATCCCCAAAAGAAAGACCAAGGTCGAAAAGAATCTGAAGGAAGAAGTTCGAGAAGCACTAGTGGGATTTCTATGGGGAAATCAGGATGTTCTTGCCTGGTCTCACTTCATATGACTAACATTGATCCTAATATCATTTGTCATGCCTTGAATGTCGATATGAACGTCGCTCTGAATCAACAAAAGCGGAGAACGTTTGACCAGACCAAGTCAGAAGCCTTAAAGGCGGAGGTAGACACGCTACTTGCAGACGAACTCATTCGGGATGCCCAATACCTCAAGCAGGTATCCAATCCAATCCTCGTGTCCAAGCCAAATGGCACCTGGAGGATCTGCATAGACTTCTCAGACCTCAACAAGGCCTATCATAAATACAGTTTCCCATTGCCAAAAATAGTTCAGATGTTCAACGCCACCTACGAGTAAGAACTCTTGTCCTTTATGGACGCATGCTTGAGCTATAACCAGATTTCCATGCATGTCGCGGATCAAGAACACACCAACTTCTAAACAGACAAAGGAGTTGATTTCTATAAATTCATGCTCTTCGGGTTGAAGAATGCTGGTGCCACCTACCAAAGGCTCGTGAACCATATGTTCAAGGAATAGTTGGGACAGAACATGGAGGTTTATGTAGATGACATGCTGGTCAAGTCTAGAACAACCCATGATCATGTAAAGGACTTGGGAAAAGTATTTTTAGTACTTCGTAGGTTTTGGATGAAACTAAATCCCCAAAATTCCACCTTTAGAGTTGCCTCCGGGAAGTTCCTAGGCTTTATTGTTAATGCTCGAGGGATAGAGGCAAACCTTGAGAAGATCAAAGCCCTAGTCAATATGCCATCCCTTGAAAGCATAAGGATGTTAAGAGCCTCACTGGGAGGATACCGGCTCTGAGTTGCTTTGTTTCCAAGGCGACTAACAAGTGCATCCTGTTCTTCAACATTCTCCAAGGTGGTCAGAGGTTTGAATGGATAGAGGAGTGCGAACAAGCATTCTGACAGCTGAAGGCGTACATGGAAAACCCACCTATCTTGTCAAAGCCCGTAGACGGAGAGCCTCTTTTTCTTTACATGGGATGTGTCTTGATGGGATGTGCCATCAGTGCCACCTTAGTATGCGAGGAAGGCCACGTCCAACACCCCGTGTACTATGTGAGCAAGAGACTCCTCGGAGCGGAGTCCAGATACCCACTCATGGAGAAGCTAAACTTTTGCCTAATAGTGGATTCTTGGAAGCGAAGGCCCTATTTCTAGACACATCCCATCAAGGTCCTCATGAACCATCCTTTACGGTAGGTCCTCCAAAAGTCGGGGTCATGTGGGAGACTCCTGAAGTGGTCTGTCAATCTTAGTCAGTTTGACATCAGTTATCCCCCGAGGATTTCCATAAAGGGACATGCACTGGCAGATTTCATGACCGAGTGCATGGGAAACCATGAGAGACCTGGGGATGCCCCAGTGATTGGGCCCACGTGGAAGCTATACGTATATGGATCATTGAATGAAATTTTTGTCAGAGCAAGCCTCATTTTGGTATCCCCCGAGGGGCACAGAGTTCATAGCGCTCTAAAATTTGGGTTTTGACGCCTCAAACAACGAAGTAGAGTATGAGGCCCTCATTGTAGGGCTCTGAGTAACACTTGATCTCAAGGATGAGAGCCCCGAGATTTTCAATGACGTGTAGCTTGTAGTCATTTAGGTACTTGGGGAGTGCTAGGTCTGGGGGAGAAAAATGGCATCATACTTGGTGAAGACAAAAGAAATGTTACACAACTTCAAAAAATTCACCATTCGACAAGTGCCATGAGAACATAACTCTAACATTGATGCCCTGGCCAAGCTTGCAACCACTAAGAATGTTGAACTGATCAATGTAGTCCCCATTGACCACTTAGATTCTCCAAGCATCTCAGCTTTTGAGGAAGTGGAAGCAATCCAACCCCAGGACAGTTGGATGGAACCCATAGTGAAATATCTTGTCTCTGGGGAGTTATTGCAGGAGAAGAAAGCAGCCTCGGAAGCTGCTTTACCAAGCACCACGGTATGTTGTCATGGAGAGCAAACTACATAGGTGATAACATTCGTTTCCCTTGCTCTGATGTGTGTTTAGGAAATAAGCCAATCTGATACTCTGAGAGGTGCATGAGGACATTTACGGGGACCATGCTAGGGTGCAGAGCCTCGCCAAGAAGATCTTGAACCAAGGATACTTTTGGCCCACCATGAACGGAGATGCGATGGACTATGTCAAGAAGTGAGACAAATGCCAACGCTTCGACAATACACCTTTAGCTAGTCCAAAGGAGCTCACCCAGATGAACAGTCCCTGACCTTTTGCTGTCTGGGGGATTGACCTTATCAGGTTATTTCCCATGGGAAAAGAAGGAGTGAAGTATGCAATAGTTGCAGTCGAATACTTCCCAAAGTGGTTCTAGGCCGATCCACTCACTACAATAACTTCTAAGAAGGCACTGGATTTCATCATCAAGAACATCGTTTGCCGCAAGGAACTCCCGAGGAAAATAGTCTCTGACAACGGCTTGCAGTTTGAGAGCGAGGTGTTCACAGACTATTGTCAATGGCACGGGGTTGTGAAGAGCTTTTCCTCTATGGCCCACCTACAAGAAAATAGTTAGGTGGAAGCAGTCAACAAGATGCTCAAAGCCACCTTGAAGAAAAGGCTTGAACAAGCAAAAGACACTTGGCCCGAGGAGCTGCCAAAGACATTGTGGAGTTACCGCACCACTACTAGGACCTCCACTGGCCACTCGCCATTCTCTATGGCCTATGGTTACGAGGCCATGCTACCGATAGAGGCAACAATCTCCATGCACCGATGGGATACATATGATTCGACCAGAAACAACACTTTACTACAAGAATCCTTGGACCTTGTGGAGGAGCTCCGTGAAGCTTCTCAACTTCGAGTAACATCCTACCAGTAGAAATTGGCCAAATATTTAAACTCTAAAGTGAAGGATAAGAAGTTTGGGGTCGAAGATCTGGTGTTGCAAATAGTCTTCTTAGCCACTCGAGACCCTGATGCGGGAATGCTGGGACCTAACTCGGTGGGCCCATACCAAGTTGAGAGTGTTGTATGTCTAGGGACATACAAATTAGCCCAACTAAATGGGGAATTGATATTCCACATCTGGAATGCCTAGCATCTTCGTCAGTGTTACCAGTGATATTAGCAGTGAATTTATTAATTTTTGTAATCTCCTTCTAGTCTCCTAGCACAGTTAATGGAAACCTTGTAGACAAAACACGGTATTTTTTTTGAGAGATTCTGCTTATATTTGTTAGTTTCCTTCATTTTGTATGTACTACTCGTAGAGCACCTACTCACTGGCCTGGACAAGTGAACACAGACTAGTCTCAGATCCCTTGGGAGGCATGGAGTTAAGGCAGCTTTGAAGAGTACCACACCTCGTTGAGGATGAACTAGGAAACAAAGCTTGTCAAAAGCTAAGTAAGCCTAGTGTCAATACCACGAGAATAGAAAAGCCTAGGAAACTAAGAAGTTTTGAGTCCGCAACCTAAGAAACTAAGCTTGTTTAGAGTGGAGTAGGCTTAGCGTCTAGAGACTAAAGACTAGAATCCTAGTAGCGTGAGAATGGACTTAGGTCACCTCCTCCAGACATTGCGCCCGAGGAGCACTGAACAAGTCCCTTGATCCCGAGATGCGAATGGAAGACTAAGTTTCCTGTACTTGGTTCTAAGGCATGGACTTGGGTTATCTCCCATGGACGTTGTGCCCGAGGAGCACTGACCAAGTCCCCAGTAAGCCTTAAGAAGAAATTGCATCGGGAAGTCAATGACTTGGGAAGATAAGCTAGTTGATGAGTGAAGCATCCCTAGTGTCATAAGACCGCATAGCTAATTGGTCGGTGAAATACCTAGTGGAAAGAGATCCAAGTAACACGAGATTGGATTTATCATATTCTCCCGAGGACAGCGCATGCCCGACAAGTAATTGCAAAGTCCTAATCCTCGAGATGTTAACGGAAGCCCGAGTCATCTGTACTCGGGCACAAGCCTAAGTCACCTAAGACTTGAGCAGAAGAATCTGCGAGACCTTGCACTAGTTACCAAAAAATAGCGCGAGAATTGACTTTGGGTTACCTTCCCTAGATTTTGTGCCCTACAAGTAATAACAAAGTCTCTCGATCTCGAGATACGAATTGCGGCTTGAGTCACTTGCACTCAAAGTCACGAGTCGACCCTACATGAAAAAAAACCCAAGTTACGCGAGAATGGACTTAGGTCACCTCTCTTGGACATTGAGCCCGAGGAGCAATGACCTAGTCTTATGATCTCAAGATGCGAACAGAAGCACGAGTCATTGCAACTCGGAGCTATACCTCGAATGAAAGAACTTGAGTGTCGCGAAAAACCTAGTCTAAGGGCAGGGAACTCAATTACCTAAAGTTAAGATAATGAGTTCACAACTTCCACGTGATTAGGTTCCAAGTTGTGTACTCGGTGGGAAAATCAAAAGGTCCAAGTTTACCCACTGGTGACCACATACCCGGGGGGCAGGTAGCTTAATATGAATGACCTCCTAAGGGCCCGAGTCATTGGGACTCGAGGACACAGTAAGACATTAAAGTTACTTTCAAGAACATCGAGCCTGGAAAACAACACTAAGTCTCATAAGCGTCGAGCACAAAGGCAAAACCCTACACTGCAAATAGACCTTCTCAAAGCCTGAGTCGTTGATACTCGAAGGCATAGGATAGCCAAGTGCCTTCACTTTACCCTTTATCAAAGTTCCTCTTAGGACCATTAGCCTAAGAAGAAATAGTAAATGCACAACTATCTAGACACTGGTAAGAAGATCCTCAAGCTCTAACTACCGCAGTCTTGCCCCGTCCTGAGTTGTTGAAACTAGGGGATGTAGGACCACATACGGTGTATCACTTACCTATAGAGCAACACTAAATGCCTAAAATTATCTAAGTACTATGAAAAGTTGATAAATACTCGAGTCTTTGAGACTCGAGCACAAGACCTAAGTCAACGACTTGGGACTCTCCTGAGTTACGTTATGTTGAGTTGAATTAACAAAGTGCATGTTGCTTATTTACTAAGTGTCAATTCGATAATAATAGTGCAATCATGGAAATAAAGTAGTGGAAGTTGTGTAAGTTTAAATAGAAAATTATTTACAACAGAGCTTGGGGGTTTGATCATTAATTGTCTATACCCCAATAAACTATGGTACGCAGGCCTAAATGAGAGTGTCACACCATGTGGCCCTCTGGAACCTCCTCCACTAGGTCAATGATTGGATCCACTTCTGGAGCCATCCCGGCCTCATGAGCCATAATCTAAGCTACCATCACAAATTTGGTTGCTCGTAGACACAATTCGAAGAGGAGCTTGTACTTATCGAGTTCTCTCGTGAAGTCCACACTCATCTCCTGATTATGAAACCAGGCCACATAAAAGGCATCCTTGAAAATTGCCTCAACTTTCTGCTAGAGCTTGTCCACTTGATGCTGAGAGGACCTGTTCATCTCCATGGCTTGGATGGCCTTTCTTTCGCCAAGATCGGCTCTATCGTTGGCTTGCTTGAGTTTCTCCTGAAATTGGGAGATCTCCTAGAGTCCCTGAACAAACTCTGACGTTGCCTTCTTGGCCTTTTGCAACTCTTCAGAGGTGTTGAGGGTGGCCTCCTCGAGTTCCCAAGAGTGTTTCTACTTGGCTTCCAAGGCGGCCTGAAGGCGAGTGAGCTCTTCTGGGGGGACTCAGTTATTTTCCTTGAAAACAACTATCTTTTGATGGGCCCGCTGGAGTTCATATTAATTCTCCATCATAATATTTCCTAAGCATTGCCAAGTCAAGGCAGACTACATAAAAAAAGAAAATTTAGTTCAAGAAGTGTGGCGGATAAGTAAAGTAAGATCTTGAGAAAAGGTAACTTACCCGGACAGTGGCATGCTGGCATGAAGCAATGAGAGAGGCCTCCTTGTTGTCACCCAACTTGGCAAAGCTGTGGGCGGTCAGCTTGCACATGGTGGAGCTCACCCCCTGGAGGACCTCGGCCACAAGAGGGGATGTAACGCCCCACGTCACTATGGCTGCTTCCTGGAATGACTACTAGCCCAACAAACCAACACGAGTCTTTCCAGCATTCTTTGTCCTCACTCGCACGCTTCTTGGCAAAATTTCCCAGGATGTCACCCATCTTGACATTACTCCAGGTCAAGCATGCTTAACTTTGGATTCTCAAGTGATGGACTATCGAAAAAGAAGATGCATCTTGTTGATATAGGTAGTACCCATCAATCCATTTAAGTCCTCCTCAAATGTGTAGTCCCATACCTACACAGTCTTAGAATCATCACACTTGACCTTCCCCAGGCGGTGTGGGATTGCACAACTTTTTACCCGATCTTTCCCCCTGCGGATCACGGGATTCTGACTATCACAGGGGAGACAACTTCCCCTACCTTGGCAGAGAAAATAGTCTCTTGCTCAACCCGACCTATCAGAGGCACAATAGATCGCTCTCTCGGAGGCTTCAGCTAGCGCAGGGCCTCCGCAGTGTCATGAAGGTGTCTGTTACCCTACGCCATCCTCACATCAAAATGCTGGAGCATCAGCTGGTATTGCCCCACCAGGTCCCCCTCATCCCTCTTGGGGTATACCAGGAGTCGGGGGCGAGAAGCCAACTCCTATTGGTCCAAGCTATGGATTACTTTAATAGCCTCTTGGAAGGATTCAGTCATAGGATCATCCACGGGAGGAGAGGAAACCCTCTGGCTCTTGGCTGGTGTAGGGGGTTGAGATCCTCCCGAGAACATGATGGTTCTCCAGTGGCCGACGATCTTGGGGGCACTCCCAGCCTTAGGGATGATTGGGCAATATCAGCTATCCCCATGTGATTTGTAAGAACAAAGAAATTGTTAGCACAAATTCCAAAATAAAGACATAAAAGTACTATAGGCTTCTCGAAAGCGCACCATAAGTTATGTCTCGGTGTAAGCATCAAAGGTATCTAACTTTATCTCCTGTCTCACAACTAATGTTAGTGCCATATTGGCAGAACCAGTTGGAGTTGAAAGATGTCACACGGTCTATGGGTATAAACCCCTAAGGAGGTAACTGTCTCCTCGGGCAGTGAAGATAGACGTCTATCAGATCTAAGTAATCCTGAAACTCTTCCCTAGTACATTTTCGGTGTGAAATTTGGCCACAATCGAGAAGGGCGGGAGAAGCCCAGACATGCTCAGGACTTACCCTATCCCCTACGTGTGTGGCATGGTATAGAGTAAGGGAAGATTTACCAGGGGCAAGAAGAGAAACCTCCATCCCTGCCTAGAGCTCCTCCTCAAGCTCTCAGTCTTCCTAGGCTTCTCGAGTTGCCTCTGCAGCCCTGATATTCTCAACCCGCTCCTCTTGCAGGTGCTGGTTAAGCATTGCCAGAGCACCCCCATCAATATAGTTGATGTGTCGAGATGCCTTCTTCCGGGACTTCTTGGATTGGTTGTACTTGGTCAGCTCAAGATCACTGATCTTCTGCCCCGCACTAAGAAGTCCTAACTCGATGAGGTTTTCCCTCATCACCAAAAAGCTGAGCTCCAGGTCTTGCCCAGGGAGGGATTTCATCTCCTGGAGGAGGTCCTCAAAGATTTAGACATATGGAGTCTGACAGAAAGGACCTATTCAACACGAATCAATGAAACAGAGAAAAAAGATAATGGTCGGGAAGATACTCACCAACCCTTGAGAAGTGAAGGATTAGGGTTAGGTTATTACAGGTTGGAAACCTGTTCATGAAGAAGAAGGCATCCTTTTAATCTTGAGAATGGTTCTCGCTATGGTGGGGAGCCTTGTAGTTGAGGCATGAGACAACATACTTTATCAGGATGCAGTACCCATCCCAGTTGGTCTTCTTCCTCGGGGTTGTACAGAAACTATAGAAGTACAGGATCTCTGCCGGGGAAGGTACGGGCCAGTTCTGCTTTAAATGCAAAACGTACATCCCCACGAGCACCAGATGAACATTCGGGGAGAGTTTGAAATGAGCTATCTCTAAGAACTTCAGGAAGTCCACACAATATATATGTAAAGGCTGGGTGGCCCCAGCCTATAAGGTGGGCTTGGCTCCAGGCACTAAGACCATTCATGCTGCTGTGCGCCCTCTTGGATTCCTGACAAAGGCGCACCAGACATCTATCCCTGATAGCATAATGCTTCATGATGGCCTCCAAGGCCTTGGAGTGTCTGAGCAAGGTGCGGTACTCCTCCCCTTCAAACCCATTAGCCCCGTACAAATGAGTAGGGTGTGGAATAGGGGCTTGGTTGACCTCTTCCACTGTCAACCCCTTTGGACCGGTAGCACTGGCTCCTCCACTGCCGAGCATCAGCACAGACAACTAGTTCCCTAATTGGGTCACTGGTTTCTGCCCTCGTGCCATTTTATTACACGCAATGTTCTCGAACCATGCCGGGGATCTCTTGATCGAAGTGGTAAAAACCATGTTCGTGTAGCAGTCGTAACTCATTGAACATCTGAGACGAAAACCAAATAGTTAGTATGTTGAACGAGGAAAAGACGACTAAGACATGAGAAACCCTAAGACTACTGCTTGAGGAGAATAGAAGAGAATTTCTAAAGACTTGGGGTGTCCTCGGGGCCAAGGAATCGATGCCAGAGAACACCACCAGAGATTATGAACATCGCCAGAATTTGGGAATTTTCCAGATTCCGGTCGAATGCCCAAAAAGACAAAAAGTGCATAGGGTGTGCAGCAGGACATTTTGGCCACTTCGAACGTCAAAATATGCCTAAAAGTACCTAGAGATGGTAAAAATAGCCCCTCTAAGGCCATAAAAAGCCAGTTCTTAAGCATGCAGCTAAACTCTCAAATGAAATTAGACGCAAACACAAAACTAGTAAATACTTACTTGAGATAAAGTGTCGGAAGGTGCTGTAACGAGTCCGGACTTTGAAAAATCATTTGCCGTTCACCCAGAAGAAAGAGTATTCTCACCAACCATCCTAAATTGCAGAGAAAACCCAAGAATGTTTGAAGGCCTAGCAAGCATAAGAAAGAAGAGAAGGTTTTTGAGTGTGGAAATTTTGATTTTCAAGTGGTTAAGGTGAATACTGAGAGGCGGTTCTTGAGTTTTTATACTCACAGAACTTAGGGTGGAAGCAACTCCACCTCGACCATCGGATTACCTATGACATAACTACATGATAATGATCCAATGGTTAGGATTCAAAAAGCATGGATCATGATCATTAGCATTGGAAAAGGACGCCTCGGTTATGGGGCGAAGGGACGCCTAGAGTATGAAATGGACATTTCGGGTCGTGGAGTTGACCCCTCATTAATTGCATGGATTGATGAGCCCAACAATAGGGAGTCAACACATGGCGTAACTTTCCAGAGTGACATCCAGCGAAGTCCAAACATTTCTACCCCTCCCCCTACGAAGACCTTTTCGAATTACTCCTTAGTCTAAGTCTCCATGATCAGAGGACAAGTGAAGACTGTTGGGGAAATTTTATTCGTGGCAATTATGAATAATTAGCAACAAGTCTTGAAGTTCTCAGAGTGTGAACTCTTCCAGGAAGCCCATTTTGGTCAAGTCATGGATATCTTCAAGTGGAACCACACCCCAAGGTCTACCTTCGAGGCGAGGATGTCTCCAGGTGAGGCCACATTTCGAGCCAATATCCATGTCATGGATGTCTACAAGTGAGACCACGCCCTGAGGCATGTCCTTGAGGCAAGGATGTCTCCAGGTGAGGCCACGTCCTGAGAGGCTCTCTTTACTCGCCCATCTCTCAAGTCTAAAATTTTGGTCCTTGGACCTGGAGTTGATGCCAAGTGTCAGTCACTTCGCATATAGGCCACCAGAAGATCATCTAACAAATTTTGGTGAGCCTCAGTTAGTGGTGTCGAGTTTGTACCCTCGACAAGCAGCATCTCCCACAACGCCGCATGACATGGCAAACATGCGCCGCAACCTGACAATCAGAGGTATGTTCCTCATAAAGTTGGTACACGACATTTTGCAATGGGCCTCGTGCAATCCGCCTGGGTCGTAGTCTCTATTTAGTGCAAACATTTTTGTATTAATTTAGCATTAACACCCCAAAATGGGAGAATTTGTATTAATGATAGATGATTAACATTAATGACCCCAGACTCTATAAATAGGGCTCGGGTATCTCCTTTAACGAGAACATTTCATTTTTCATCCCAGACGGTACTTTTTTTTTCTTTTTTCATGAAAACACCCATATAACAGACATGCACACATAGTGGGGATAAAACAACCAAAGTGTTCAATGAACTAAATCCCACTGACCACTTGGGGGCGGGAAGAAGATATATATACATATATATATATAAAATGATGATGAAAAACCCCGCAAGGCGTCCCTTGAATTCATAAAGATTAGATACCCCTATGGATATCAAAGGAGCCATAAGGAGGGTATAAAAAAAAGAGCCTCGTAAAGCACCTCTAGGGTTCATGAGGATTAGCTACCCTCATGGATCTCAAGAGAGCAAGGAGGCTCTGCATGGGTAACACCCCTGAATGAAGAACTAACAAGACAAAGGTATTCCCTAACTTAATGAGGAAAAAATACCCTTGTGGATGATAAGGGGGGCTAGCAGAAAGGCAGAAATAACCTCCTAGAAAATGTCAGTACCTCCAATAGGAGTAGGGCTTCAAGGGGATCGTTCATCAATAAGTCTGGAGTGGCAGTCAAACCGTCCAGCCAAAAAGGGTCCCAAAGGAGACCCTTACAAAAATAACACTATACATAACGACGAGAAGGACACTTCTCACAAAAAATCACAAGCGCGCACAAAAATATATAAAAGGATAGTAAGAACCAAAAGGGTCAATATATCCTTACAAATACAGTCAAGGTTCACTGAAGAGACTATCGTTACCAATCTAGAAAAAACATCAACAAGTTATCAGAAAAAAGGGAGACCTATCGAACCCCTTTTTCTCCTACATATAGAAGCGGGCTCAAAAGGACCTCAAGCATAAAGAAACAATAACAAAAGATCACATATATACATATATATATATAAGTCGTGATAATGCTCTAGGATAAAGCCAGCACCAACCACAACAGGACTTAAAAAAGTTCCTGATGGAAAAAGCAAGGAACCTGTAGAAACCTCTCCAGTATAATAAGGTTTGAATAATTATACAACCAAATCGCAATGGGAAAATAAAAACTGTAAAAATGAAATCTCAAGGTCTCCCCCCATGAGCATTCCACTCGACCGCTTTGGCAACAGCATGATCACCAAAGGAGGAGAAGTCGAAACCAGGATTCTACCTCACACTTCTTTTTGGATGATGAAGAGGCCTTCGCCAGGGCTGTCTCCAGATTGAGATTGGCATCAGAAAGCTGTACCTCAAGCTCCTGAACTCTAGCCGCAAGAAGAACCCTTTCATCATTGGACCAAGATAGGTCCTGTCCCGAGTCTATCAAGCACTGAGCCACTAGAGAAGCCTGCAAGGAAGAAAAAATTGAGCAAATAGGGAACCCAAAACACAAAAAAAATAAACAAATAAAAGATGACCAATGTAAGATGCATGAACTCACTCAAGTAGTGGAGTGCATAAGGGCCTCTCCAAGCTCTACCATGTTAAAATTCTAGAGCCCTCTTAACTCAGTCTTGGGGATATCCTTGGCAACCCGGGCATACCTTTGTCCGGAGCGTTCGGGTGGGCAGGGACAGATGACCAACTCACCGAGCGATGAGGAGGCTCGAGAGCATTAAACGAAGGGTGCCTGGAATAGCCATGACTAACGAGGCATGAGAGAGATTGTCAAATTCATCGTAAGATGGTAGAACAAAGCGCCCTTGCACGGACTGTGGACCATGGGAATGAGAATTTGTGTCACGATCCATAGAAGCAGAAGAAGGGTTTCCCCAAGAGGCTGGAGATAGTCGGGTTGGAAATTTTGATTCAAGTGACGTCTCCTCAGGCACCCATTCAACATCACCATCGTCTGAGTGAGGTTCTGCCGAAGCTGCCTTCTTCTTCTGCTCAAAAATGATCCATAGCAGGTCGGGCTCCGAAACCCTGGATAGACCATAATAGTTGAGGTTGGCCACAGTAAAAAGGTGGGCAGCCATTTTCATTGAAGGGTCCGCATCAAGGAAGATATCCACTGGCGTCTCTTGCGACTTAGGAACGTAAGGAATAGTAAAACTCTTTGAACAACCAACTCAGCTATCAGTGTGAGTATAAGGTCAACAATATCATGCTCAATGTAAAATAAAAGACTTGAAGTACGTACTTCAAGAGGAACAAAAATGTTCATGGACAGAGAGAAGAACGGGAATGTTCACGGATAGAGAGAGGACCTTTGATAAAGAAAAAGTCCTGCTTCCACAAACCCAGGTTAGAAATGGATCCTTCGATCAAAGAGACCTAAAAGTTGGCCTTCTGTAAAAAAGTAGAAGCCCTTCAACTTAGGAGTGGGCATGACATTGTACATGAAATGGACCTCCTGAGCCATGGGAGCGCGACCATTAAGCTTCCTGAATGCCATGTACAGGCAGCTCAGGGTCAACTCAAAGTGGTTTAGGATCATGACGAAGAACAGGTGTAGAGGAATGGTCCCACCCGCCTTCAAAATCTATTCATTCAAAGCGACGTAGTCCTGGGGGGTTATTAGCCCATAATTTATTGGATGATACATACAGTTTGTACTCCTTACTAATATGGTATTTCTCAGATAACTCTAACAGTCTGTTCTCCGAAACGTTGGAAATAATGGTGGACACCAGAAGAGGACCAGAGTCCAGCTTCTCTGGAGCAACCTGTCGCCTCATTCTCTTCGACATGTCTACAAAATCAAATGAAAAAGGTGAGGTCAAAACAGAGCACTTTACCCTCCATTTTCTTCTTTCTGCGAGATTTTTCCATCGAGACATCGGGTGTGGGAGCATCAAACAAGGTTGGACTGAAGACAAAGGCTGATGGGAACCAGGAGCGACCTCATGACTACTAGGAGGACACGAAGGTGAGGGTTCAAGAGGAAGGTTACCCTCCATGAACTCCAACTCCTTTTATAGGTCAAGAAAGCTCGCTCTAAGGCTGACAAGGTAGGCATCAGAATCAAAGGAAAATGGGGCTCCATCACCCCTCAGAATCGAGCCCATATCGCTTTCGACAACCTAAATGTTTTGCCTAAGCTCAGCCATGCACTCTAAGTGACATAGACAGGCCCTCCTTAAGGTGTTGTGTCTTTGGTAGGGGTTGTTTTTGGGAGACCCCGAGTCTGAGGAAGAGTCTACAAACTCGACCCCCGGAGGAACACTAGACGACCCCTTAAATGCCGTAAAGTCGCACCTCATTAGTAATACGGGTGCAAGTGTATGTGGAAAGTGTCCTACAAGATACAAAGGAATAAGCTCAAAACTTATAGACACACGTGCTCAAGAGGACCAACTACGGGGTACAATGGAGGGTATACGTTTTAATGGGTTCAAATACATAAGTCAGCTCATAAGGAGTTTCGGCTGAGGAAACCCTTAAAAATAATGCTAATTTATACCCATTAAACACGAGAACGGGTGAAGGTATACCATGGGTTGGTGATGTTGCGCACTGTTGCAGCTGCAAAAGTACCGAGGGTCAAAAGTGCACACCTACAAAAAGAAAGGAGATAGAAAGACACAATTTTTAGTCTCCGAGTACATTTATAAATATTTATAAAAAAAAAGAGAAAACAAAGATAGTGTGCCCTTATGAGGGATAGAACCACGCACCTCTTGGAAGCTTTGAAGACAAAAGCACCACAAAGCTAAGAGAAGTAAGTGTAGTAATTATCTTTGAGAAGAAGACCTATTTATAGGAGGCTTGAACTAATCCTAGCCATTGAATCCAATGTTTGATCTAATGTCAAGAATGAAGTCGAACACCCACAATTGGATCCGCGAAGCCAAATGATAGGCTCACATTTACCCTCAAGGAATCATGAGGATCACCACCCCAAAGTGTGTTATTTCACACCACTAAAGCAAAGAAACACACTAACACTACAAGTGGCATGAAGACACCGTACCAAAAAGTCTACCAGAATGCCTAAAGGCCCTCCCATAGACTGGGGAGCAAGTGCGGATGCCAATATTTCAGTTGCACAAGGTCCCTGCCTTGTGACCCTCAAAATATAAGCTCAAGATGGAAATACCCAAGCCAGACCTTGCGCCTTGTGCTAAAGGCCCCACGACTAAAAGGCACGGTCTCGCGCCACAAGGCCTCCATCACGCAAGGCACAATCTCACACCACAAGGCCTCAGTCTCCTGAAGCACTGTCTCGCGCCAGAAGGCCTACATCTCGCGAGGCACAGTCTCGCACCACAAGGCCTCTGTCTTATGAGGCATGGTCTCATGCCACAAGGCCTCAATCTCGTGAAGCACGGTCTCATGCCACAAGGCCTCAGTCTCGTGAAGCACAGTCTCATGCCACAAGGCCTTCGTCTCGTGAGGCATGGTCTTGCACCACAAGGCCTCAATCTCATGAAGCACAGTCTCGCGCCACAAGGCCTCCATCTCGAGAGGCGCCATCTCGCGCCATAAGGCCTCCATCTCGTGAGGCACCGTCTCGCGCCACAAGGTCTCCATCTCGCGACGCACCATCTAGCACCACAATGCCTCAATCTCACAAAGCACCGTCTCACGCCACAAGGTCCCCATCTCGCAATGACACCTCGCTAAGCACGCCCTCGCCCATGAACCTCCTCCTACACCGATATCTCGCGAGGTATAGCCTTGCACATGGTCTTTCCCCCTGGTCGGGCATCACGCGAGGCTGTTGCCTCCCACACCTCTTGGGGACGGGTCTCCCATGAGGACCCATAAGGACTTCAACATTCAATGGTTAAGAGAATAGGACGCCATGTGAGGATAAGAAGCACGCATGACCCAAAGAGATCGTGCAAGTACGAAGTACGTACAGGGGTACGATCCCAAATGTCTAATCCTAATCTCCACCCCAGACAAGTAGTGGTCATACAAGGAAGGTACTTGATGTGGTCCTTCCCAGCCAGCCTCTGACGTTCGTACTAAACAAATAGTGGAGGTACAACTAGGTACTAAAATTGAGGTGCTCCCGCAGACCCTTGGCATGTACTGGAGCCGACCACCACGCTCCCGGCACCACTACCATCCATAGACTGCATAAGGAGGGTCATGTTCCCCAGGGACCACCATGTGAAGTTAGCCTATAATGCTCTCCTATAAATATGACCTCCCTACACCTGAGAAGGGGGTTGAATTTTGAGAGTTTTGTAAGCAGTCATTGCTAATGAAAACACACATTCTACGTTCTCTCTATTTTCCATTCTAAAATTCTAGCATTTATGTTTTGTGTTCTTGAAATCATCAGAAAGTTTGCTTGAAGTTCAGTCAATTTAAGTTCGCTTCTTTTACAACTCACAAAGTTCTTGATCTAACTTAGTTGACGAGTTCTTACCGTCAACAAGTAGTTTGCATGCAATTGATTTCTTAAAAAAAAATGCATATAAACAATTAGGAAAATCTTAAATAATCGTGTTTCTAAAAGATGCATGATTAATGAAAGTTGTGTGGAGTTTCATGAATGACGTGTAATTGACTAATGCATGATCATGTTATCAATCAAACATCAATTAACATTTATTTAAATAAATATGTTGACGCCATTTTTCGTCAACTTGAATTTGAAGATCACTAAACAATATTTCAGGAAAAAAGAAAAGAACAACAGAACTTTTACGTGGTTTAGCAGTTAAAATCTTCCTAGTCCATGAGTCAATATTGTTGATCTTGATACTCTCTCAAAGCTTTCTCATAGTAATTCAATAGAGTACTCTCAGTACAAATTCGTGCCTCCTCACAAATGAAAATTACCAGGCTATTTATAAGCCTGGTTGAGAGAATATCTTCCCCTAATTAGGGGAAGTTACACCCAATTATTCCAATTTGAAATAAATGTAAACAAATGCATTAAATACATAATATCACATGATAATCGGGATTTAATATCAGTTAAAACAAATCCCTAAGGAATAAAGATCTCCTAACAGTTGTTGTGCGCAAACCGCATTGCTGACCTCGAACGCAAGGTTAACGCGCTTTTGAGATCGACCAATACTTTGAGATCATTATTCTTGTCAGCCTCCTCCTTAGCCAGTGATTTCATCGAAATCAATCTTCAGAGACCAATATATTCGAGCTTACAACTAAGGCTCGAATAATACCCATGTGCGTCGGAGTAGATTCTTCCTTTCAAGCTTTAAGCCTAAGCTCGAACTTTTAAACTTTTGCTCAACCGCCAACAAGAGCAGGTCAGAAATCATGCATATTTATACAAGTGTTAAACCACTACTTGTTATTTTCGAGCTTGCGCTTTACGAGCCTACATTTTGGGACTCCTTTATTCATCTTTTCTTTGTGTACAAATTTTTAAGATCTTAATTTCATAAATAAAATTTACAAAAATCCTATGCCCTTTATGGCTTACAGAAGATCTAGAAACTCAAATTCCTAACCCAATAGCACCATATAATTAACGATCCATCATTCAACGATACATTCAAAAAAATATATCCATCCATTCAATATACATATCAACATATATATAAAAAATGTGAGAAATCCACACAACATTTAATATGTACATATATATTTATATATATATACATAGACTGCTCTGGTACCAATTATTAGTATTAAAAGTGTAAATTAGAGATACACAATGGAATGACTTTTTAAAAATTTATTAATACCAACTAGGATCATACATATATAGATATATTAAATAGCATACAAATAGATTAGAGATTACCTCTTGAAACCTATCAAGTATCCATGAATCTTCTTGTATAAATCAACGATCATCTGATCTAGATTTTGAAAGCTCACACCTTGATCTTCCATACTAATCCTCAAACACACAAGGATGTGTGTGGGCACGTAGGATTCAAAAGGTTGATTTAGGACTCTCTAGATGTACTCAACACATTAGATTTAGAGATATTTGATTGAGAGAAGAAGTATTGAATAGTTTTTCAGGTTTAGAAAAACTATCACTTTCTCTTCAGAGATAGAGTCTGACAGTCTATGAAAACCTCTTCCTCTTGAAAAATATCGCTTCTTTTCAGGTTTATAAAGATAATTAACTAATTTAATTAATCTTTATTTTTTTGAAATTAACACTAATTAGTTATAACCTATTTAATTATTTAATTAAAATCATATTTAAAAAAGAATTTTAAAATATATATAATTAACTACACAAAGTATTTGAAATTCAAAATTCAAATCCTAGGGATAGGAAATCCTTGTGCGTGGCACCACACTCACTGCACAGTGAGTGTATCGCCCCACATATTAGGGTTATCTCTGATTTTCTCATTGTTTATTTAATCAATATTTAAGACTGTATTTATCCCAAAATAAATATCAATTAATTCAAAATTAACTTTATCTTAAAATATCAATTTTAAATAAATAAATAACTATCTTATTCTAAATAAGATAATTATTAATCTCTCTTTTTATTTTAATCCAAACTCAATTAATATTTATTTTAACTTGTAGGTTTTCAAAATAAAACTATATAGTTAAATAATTAATTAATTCATAATTAATCAATTGCCTGTAATTATTTCCTTGCCCTGGAAAATTAATTCATTTAGAAATAAGTCATTCTCTCTAGAAATCATTCTTTTGATATCCTTACCCTTGACAGTGTAGGACAGAGGTGATCTTGGGATCATGGACCTATAATACAAAGTTCCAATAAACCAGATTATTAATTAAAGTCTTTAATCTAATAACCTTATTTATTGATTCCATGATTACTCCACTGTAAATATGGAATTGGACTCTAAGTATTTATAGAATTGTATTTACAGAGTTTTCTCTTATAGTCCATTGATATAATCAATAAATGTAGTTATGTCCTCCATTTATTGGTTCGTTAATTAGAGTTGGTCAAGATTACTGTTTTACCCTTCTAATTACCTCTTGATCCTTAAGTACCATTAATTCACTATCATATAATTAATCTATAATCAATATATAGATTTGAGCTCAATAACTATTCAGTTCTAGAATTAACCCTTAAGGGAACAAATATTCGATCCGTTAGGAAAGTATGAATTCTATTATTGTAAATCATGTTCCCAACCATTCATGATATTGAATCTCCAAAACAAAATTCATTAGCCTTATTATACAAAGAAACCTTAACGAGTGAATCAAAAGATCCAATATACTCAAGATTTAGATTGTTCTACAAATGATCATCTATTATGAAAAGAATTAAATCTTTATGTCAAACGACAAGTTTATAAGGATAATTAATTATCATCGGTCATGTCTTATATAATTTATATTTTATACAACACCTTTACTAAGATGTCTATCCACATCAGTAATCTAAATCTATATCACTTACATCTCGTATGCTTAGTAAACTACACTAGTAACCATTCATTATAGATTCCATACTTTAATATGTTACAAAATATTTTATGCATTATATATGATCTTAATTCTCTCTTACTAATACAAGATCATATTGTCATAGATGAATAAGAAATTTTCTTGATATTATAATATAATCAATTTAAACAATAATTATAACATTCAAATATATTAAAATTGTACTTTTATTTAAATCAATAAAATTTCTTTACATGCTTTTAGGGCATTAATCCTAACAGTACCCATCTCTATTGTATCTGATCGGGATGAGCAATTTATTTTAGCATTCTGGGAAAGAATTCATACCAGACTTGGTACTACACTGAAGTTTAGCATGACCTTCCTTCCCCAAAATGATGGCCAGAGCTAATGAACCATTCGAACCTAAGAAGATATGTTGAGAGCCTGTGTGCTCGATTTCAAAGGATTGTGGGATGAAAGGTTGCAATTAATAGAGTTTGCTTATAATTACAGCTATCCTGATTCCATCAAGATGTCTCCATATGAAGCTTTATATAGTAGGAAATTTTGATCACCAATTCATTGGCATAAGGTCGGTGAATGGAAATTCCTTGGGTCAGATGAAGTCGATTAGGCTACTTAGGATATTTGGCAGATCCGACAATGATTGCACACCTCGATGGATCGACAACGTAAATATATTGACCAACAAAGGAGACCCCTAGTGTTCGAGGTTGGCGACATGGTGCTATTAAATATAACTTTACTGAAAGTAGTTATGTGATTTAGACAGAAAGGGAAGCTGAGTCCGAGCTTCATCAGACCATTTGAGATCCTGAAAAGGATAGGGGAGGTGGCCTACAAGTTAGCCCTTTCACCTGAATTATCTTAGGTTCACAACATGTTTCACGTATGTATATTGAGAAAATACACAATTGACCCTACACATGTGCTCAGTTATGAGTAGAAAAGTGTTGACCTCAACTGCACTACGAAGAAAAGTCGGTGGCAATTCTTGACTGGAAAGACAAAGTGTTGAGAAATAAATCACTATCGTTAGTAAAGTTTCAGTGGTGTAACCATGATATTGAAGAAGATATGCGGGATACTGAGTCCAAGATGAAAGAATTGTATCCCCATTTGTTTTATGTTTCGGCACGAAACTTTTATAAATTGTAGGTATTGTAACACCATGTGTTTCAACACCTATGAATAGCAAAGAACGGGGTGGTGAGATGTATGTTAATATCATTGTGAATGATAATATATGCTTGAGAAGAAAAATTCATGTTGCAAGTGTTAGCCAAATTGTTATATGTGCGGTTTGGCGACAAAGCGAGCATTTCGGCCCCGAACTGAAATTGAAACGCTAATCGGGTACATTCTCGGATAATTATTATTTGAAAAGAATAATTATGGAAAAATAATATTGGGAATTATTGGATTATTTTTAATTAAGGTCGAGAAATCTCAAGAAATGAATTTTTGTGAAAAATACACATTTTAGCAAAACAAATGTGATTTTGGCTAATTAAATTATTTGAGTTATAAGAATCGGAGTGTGACAAATTAAATTAAATGAAAATTCCTATTTAATTTAATTAACTTGGATTAAAATCTCAATTTGGGGAAAGTGAGAAAAATTACCACATAGTAACTTCTTTTAGAAAATCCAATTAGCCTAAGATTAATTAAACTTAAGTTGGTTAATTCGAAATTAATCATAAATTAAGTCGGATTAAGTTGGATCACTATGAACTCGTAATGGTTGTATCGAGTTTGAAAAGTTGTCTTCAGAATGTCCGACTTTTTCACCTTCAGTTGATGATAACCTGATCATAGGTGAATATTTGAGAATACCGACGTGCTTTGTAATTGATCAAATAAATTTTCAATCTGGGGTAATGGGTATCGGTTCTTGATCGTCACCTTATTCAACTCTCGATAATCTATGCATATTCTCATGGAGGACTGGTGCTCCCGGCGGAGAAAGGCTCAGCCTAATGAATGTCTTAATGTCTAGCAGCTTTTGTAACTGTTCTTGTAACTCCTTGAGTTCTACTGGTGCAATCTGGTATAGTTCTTTTGGGATCGGTACCATTCCCAGAAGTAGCTCTATCTCAAACACCACTTCTTGATCTGGTGGTATCCCTTGAAGATCTTTGGGAAATACCTCAAGAAATTTGAATACCACCAGAAGGTCGGTCAGTTGCAACCTTATCTCCATTTTTTTATCCACAACATTTGCGAGGTATCCAATGCATCCATCATCAAGAAATCTCTTGACTTCAGTGCTGAGATCATAGGCCAATTCTTTGCTCGAGACGTGCCTTTAAACTCGAACGGCTGCTCGCCTATCGGGGTGAACTCTACCTTTTTGTGCTTGCAATTAACGATGAATCCATAGTTGGTAAATCAATCCATGCCAAATATGATGTCATATTCGTGCAAGTCCAACCCTAACAGGTCGACTGTCAGTTCGCATCCTTCCACCCAAACTGGTATGGCTCTAACCCATGTCTGCACTAGGATATCCTCTTTCGAAGGTAAGGATACTTCTCACATATCATACATAGGCTTAGGCCTTCTATCTATACTTTTCACAAAGGAAGAAAATATAAGAGATATGATGTACAAGTGTCCATCAATGCATATGATGAAGTTTGGGCAATAGAAATCTGACCTGCCACCAATTTAAAAGATTCATACCCTTTTTTACCTTAGGTGAACGTGAAGACTCGAGGCGCATATCCTATATGTTTTCATTGGCTGTTTCCATTCTTCAGAACCATATTCGGGTAGTCTCTAACAAAATGTCTGAGGTCACTCAATGAAAAGCAGGCCCTGGAATTCCAATCTCCCGGATAACATTGGTTGCATTTAGTACAAACTGGCCAATATTCAAACTCGTGCCTAGGTTGCTTAGTGGAGTTTGAACCGCGATTGGGAGGTCCTACCTTCCTCTTGTTGCCTCCATTGTTATTATTTCTTAGACCTCCTTGTCCATTACTTCTTCCGGAGTTCTGATTGAACCAAAGAGTGAATCTTCCCCTGAGTCCCTTCTGGTTGGCCTGAAACTAGCCTTGGCTAGTCAGAACAAATCTCCTCTCTTCAACCCTTTAGGGTTCATTCCTCTCTAGAGAAACCCATGATTCTTGGCAGATTGCTCTCTCTGGCACTTCCTCATAGGTTTCCAAGCTGTCCTCCCAGTATCAACGAACTGTACGAAATCTGCATGCAACCCCTTCAGGAAAGCTCCTCACTTTGTTGGCTTCCGTCCTAATCAATTCTTGTGCAAACTGTGACAACTGATCAAACTTTCAAACATACTCCTGGACACTCATAGTCTCGTTTTTTAGGTTAGAAAATTCTACAATGTTATAATGTACTACTACTTTGTTGAAGTATTTGGAGTTGAACAGTTGTAGAAATTCTGGCCATTCCATATTTACCGCGTCATGATTCTTCTTGGTGACGTCCCACCAGATACGTGCTGTAACGACCCAAAATCACTAATAAGGCTTAAGGGCCTTAATTCGTGTGTCGGGAGGGCACGAATGGTTTATGTGTGAATTAAACAGTTTAATGCATGATTTTTTGTTAAGCATGCATGTATGATTATATGAATATATTAAATGCATGTGGGCCCCATTTGGTTGCTAGGGGCATATTTGTAATTTTAGCCCGTTGAGGGCATAAATGTGATGCATGTATATACTGTGATTGATACCACGTGTGAGTGGTGATATAATTGTGATGCACGACACGAGACGGTCCTAGGAAGTTGTCTAGCTAAAAAGTCACAACGAGGTCAAATACCCTGCTCGGGAGGAGCTTAGGGGTATTTTGGGAATATTATAAAGTGTTCAGGAATTATCGGGTAGCGGTTAGTAACTGAGTAATGGTTTGGACATGTCAGGATTAAATGTGGATTTATAGGAATACTTGAGGATTTAGTGGGATTTAGGTGCAATGACGGAATTGCCCTTGAGATTGTATAAGACTTTTATTTAGGGGAAAGGGCAAAATGGTAATCTGGCTTTAGGAGAGGATAACCTTGGCTGAGAGGAAGTCATCTATGTTTCTTCTTCTACACTTAGGCTTAATTTAGTTCTGCTGGAAGTTTAGTGAACCAAGAAGCTAGAAGGAGAGGAGGAGCTGGTAATCCTTGAGATCAAGGGAGGAGTTCAGGGCTGAGATTGGGTCAAACATAAGCCAAGAATAATTCAAAAGTAAGGCTTCATCTTCTCATTGAGTCTCCTTGCATGTTTTAGAGTTTGGGTTGAGTGTTGGAAATTGGGTGTGTAGCTTAAAGATTGAGAGGTTCAACTTGGGAATCAAAAGAATTAAGCTTGGAATTGGATTTGGAGGTGGCTCAAGGTCTTACCCCTGGTTGAGGTAAGAATTCAGTATATCTCTGAAGCTTATTTTCTGGTGTTATTTAAATATTCTGAAGGGTGGTTTAAGTTTTTGTGAAATTGAAGCCACTAGGTGAATCTTAGGTTTGATTGTATGATTGGGCTTGTGGTTGTTATTTATGAGTTTCCATACTGTTTATTTGGAGTTTTAGGTTGAGTTGGGACTTGGGTGTACCTTAAGGTTGATTTGGAAGAGTTTTGGCTCGGGAAAAATGTTGGGAAAAGCCAGTTTTCTGGGTTCGAGTATGAGCACCGCGGCCATGTTCTTCCGTGCCGCGGCACTAGGTTGAAGCAAGAGTTGGGGACCATTTTGGGCGCCGTGGCCCCCATAGGGTTGTGCCATGGTGCTAGGCTAAACTTAGGAAAGGGGAATTTAAGTTTTTAGGGTTTTGGCTCAAGGGGCTTGAGGGACGCTTCCGCTACCTTGTGTGGGGAAATGGGAGATCCCGAGAGTACGGGATTGGTTCCGGAGACGATTATGAATCGGTTAGTAATGTGAGTGCAATGTATGTGTGTTGTGACTAGGTTTTCGGTGAGGCTCGGGTTAGTGGACCACGCTCGGGATTTCTGTGCTCAAGAAGCTCGGTACATAGGTAAGAAAACTGCACCCGGTTGTGAATTTATAATGGGACTAAGGGTTCCCTGTTTTAAATGCTTTATGAAGGATGGTATGATGCCATGTAAATAATAAACGAACGACCTAAGAGTGCCAGAGTTTACGTTGGCGCACAGGGCACGGCTCAGCCACTGGTAGCTGAGGACAGCTTATTATTCATTGAGCTTCGTTTAAGCGGACCGGAGTCAGTGGGGTAAATAGAGGGTGCGACCTAAGGGCGTCGACCCTGATTATCATGTGATTTGATTAATATTATTGATTGATGAATTTGTTATGTTGAATAGCTGATTGTTTGTTTGTTGATTAATTGGTTATGTCTATGGGCTATGTGATTAATGTGGTATGCTAAGTATATGAACATGCTCTAAGGGTTATTCAACTGTTATCATTGTTTGTGCTATAACGTTATATTTTCTTGTTGGGCCTTGGCTCACGGGTGCTATGTGTTGCAGGTAAAGGCAAGGGCAAGCTTGATCAGCCCTGAATCGGAGAGCTCTGAGGGAAGAATGTACATGATTAGCTGCTCAACCACCACGGTTGAGGAAGGGACAGGAACGGAAGGACCATAAATGTCTGTTTTTCCTTTAGAGTGGCTAGTAGTTGTTTGTACTCTGGAATTTTTGTAAACTGACTTTCAAACACTGTTTCTTTTGGGATCCCTTGTATAAAATGTTTAATTATATGAAATGTATAATTTATGACCAAAATCTTTTAAGCTTAGTTCATTAATGATGTCAGTGACACGTTTTTAACTGAATGACTTGATTAGCAAGTCCTGCACCTTTATAAATACACAATGTAACGGTCTTGGCTACCCAGGGTGTTACACGTGCATAATTTATCAACATATAAATGGCACACGCAACCTTCTTTCATTATGTCACGACAATAAACTTAAAGATTCATTCCAAAACTCTTCTCCACTCCTCAGCCACCATAGGACCTGTGCTCCCTTCGAAAATTGGTGGATTTTGTTTTCCAAACCTATCCAAGATAGGTTTAGGTGACCTTGGCTACACTGCCAAAGGTACCACAACTGACACATCAACCGGTTTGGCCTAGGCCTGCAGTTCAGGATCTTGTACCTCTACTGTGGGTGGTACCAGATTATTTTGAACATTCCCTGGTGTTGCTGGGAGTTGTTGCAGCAAGGTTTGGAACAAGTCGGCTTGATGGGCCTCATCGTTGGCTAGTCGATTCCTGTCCTGTTCTTCCAAGGTTCTTTACTCCTACAGAGATCTTTGCAACTCATGGACTTGTTCAGCAAGAGTAGGTTAGGTCCTTTGTGCTCTCGTCGTTGGTGTCATTGTTGTTCACATGTAGGCTTTCCTTTAGTGAGGTAATAACGGGGAATCAATGCAGCACAAACATTTACTTAATATAAAATTACGTACACCAAACATATCCACATAACATAGAGAATCAAATAACAAAGCATATATAAAAAAAAAAATTACTGCATATATACATAACTCTGTACAAAAGTGGGCTTAGTTATCCTATGGATTTACAAAATTAGCCCTAGGTGTCGGTTAGTTGAGCTTAGTTATCTTAACGGATATACAAAACCTAGCTCCAACATCTAAGCTCTACAACCACTAACAAAAAACAACTATATATATAGTCACTACCCCAAAATATATATCGCTACACAGTCTATCTTTGAGCTCATGCTATAATCTTGATATCAGAGTCAGTCTTCTACTCCTCCTTCGGGTCCTCCTCCGGGTCCTCCTCTGGTTCCTCCGTGAGATCCTCCTCAGGGTCCTCCTCAGGAACCCCCTCAAAAACTTTTCCGTCTTCGGCAACTACTGTAGCTGCGTTCCCTGTCGCGCCTCCTAGGCTGCCACCTCCTAGATCCATTGGAGATGACGCGCCTCTAGCACCCACTAAAAATCTTAGAACCATGGTGATCTCCTGTTGAGTGGATTGAAGACAAACTCTATCGACATATGAAAATCTAACTATGTCGCGATGTTTGGGATGGGATATCGATGATGATACCATACATAAGTGTCTCATTGAAGATACAAGCTGACTAACCTTACCAAAATCTGGGAAAGAATATGAGTTGTACTAAGAATGTGATCCATGCCATAGGTCCAGGCCCATACATATGACTGTGTTAGAGTTATGGCCTAATCCTATGGAATCTCTCATTGAAGCCAATTCGTTGCTTTAAAGTGTAAACAACAGGTGACTCTACTACCTAAGGATGTATAACTTGGGGTCGCTCCGACATCTCAACCTACAATTTATAGGGATTAGCTGAGTAAACAAGGAACAACCAAATCAGAAATAAATCTAAGGTAATACTTATAGCGAGTGTCGGTCTACCTTGTTGAATGTAAATGTGGGATTGTCTACAGAACCGACTCAACTCGAGCTCTGATAGCACCTTTAACGACCCAAAATATTAACACTAATTCAGCGGAATTAAAATCATTCATTACATTTAAAAAGGTCTAAAAAATGCGGATTTTTTTTTTATCGTAATGTGTGAACACACTAAAAATATTTACATGAAAGTTTAAAAAGTATTATGGCAAATCCAACATAGTTTAAGTTTAAGCATAATCAAAATAGTCATTTTGAAAGTGCAGACTCCCATAGGTCGGGCCACATGTACACTTTCGCAAGAAAACATCGACTCTCACTGCGTCAGCTTTTCCTTGCCCTTACCTACAACATGAGCAACTAGGTAAGCGAAAATGCTTAATAAGTCAATTTAGCAGCACAAAGTAGAAACACGCAATAGGATTCCATGACCTAGTCATTGTCGTCACAATCCATAGCTTACCACACTTAGGGTTCCGGATAAATCCGAGCCTAAGTGTCCTGACGCTATCATAATACCTTAAGCAGATATTGCGAAGTATAAAATCCTGTAGATTACATCCATACCAATGCAGAAGCATAATAGTCACAATAACCAATAATAAACTTGACCCTAGAAGCCAATTCGGAAGTTTCCTAAGTATCCTCGAGCATCTCAGCTCAATTCTCAATGGAGACTCAAGTCTCAACACTAATATCTAGCTCAAAATGCCCTCTTAAGGGTAACCATTGGTTACCTAGGGCACTTATACTAATTTCAAACAAAGAATGGGGTTGGTGGATTCACATCGGTTCATTGAAACTCCTAGGCTATTTGGCTTACTTTCCTTCTGGCCAATGGTCACGGTAGCGAACCGAACCAATAGTGTAAGGATAGGAATTGCCTGCATAATGACTAAGTAGGCAGAAATTATCTGCGCTACACATCAATGGGTGGAAATCGTCCATGCACTCATGATCCAAGTAGAAATTGTCTGCCTAACTCTAAGTGGAAAACAATTCATGGACTCATGAGGTAGGCCAAAATATCAAAGGCAGAAATCTTATGCACAACCATTAAATAGCCAGAAAAATATGCACTATATGACAACATGGAAATCATCCACGTTTATGAATCACAAATTGAGTGTAAGCACCACCTAATCATTGTCTCTAATTGAGCCATCTCTCTCTAACTAGAATATAAGCCCTACTTCTAGCAAGCAATACACTAGTTAATTCATGTTGCAGACACGTAAATCATAAACTGAATTTCTAGCTGTCCTTTGCTGCGCACGGGAAACCTTCTCTCGGAGAATCCCGCTTTGTTAGCCAACACTCTATACAGTGTACTTGAATTAATTATGAC
Source organism: Humulus lupulus (assembly GCF_963169125.1). Taxonomy (NCBI): domain Eukaryota; kingdom Viridiplantae; phylum Streptophyta; class Magnoliopsida; order Rosales; family Cannabaceae; genus Humulus; species Humulus lupulus. The sequence continues at coordinate 98,228,790 of NC_084795.1, read as the reverse complement.
ATTATAGTAGAATAACATTCTACTTGGGCATTAAGGTCATAAAAAAATACCTAACTATGGTATTTTCATCCTCATGCATTTTAAACCATAACAGTATTTTAAATTTTCGAAAACACTTCCCTCGGGTCTAGTAATTTGAAAGTCGATTTTCGACCAAATTTTCCGCTCTGTTCTCACTATCGAGCTTAGCTGGAAAAATTTCGTTTTGGAAGCTTAAAAACTTTACCCAGCTTTACTATTTCTTCATTTTACCAAAACTCCCACGTTTTTTAGTAAAATCACATTAAAAATAAACTTTGATAGTTTAAATTGAAATAATTAGTTATAATTAAAATAAATAATTAATGAAGTTTAATTTATGTAAGAGAAATTTAGATAAAAATAAATTTATTTTAAAAATATTATTTAATTCGTGTCTTGGTAGGACCCTCTTTTATTTTTCTTAAACAAAACCAATTAATTAATAAAATTATTAATTCTCTATTATCCAATTAATCTTAATAATCATGCGAGTGTGTTAAACCAAATTTTACAATTACTAAGATTAAATTATCAAAACACTTTAAAGAAAATCTCATCTTTTTTTTTTCTTTTAAGTGTAAACTTTGGAACTTTAGTTTCTAAGTGGTCTAGTTTAGAAATTTATATTTTGAAAACTAAAGCTTCAAAAATTCTCAAAAATGTGGATAAAAAAAACTTTTACCGTAATGTGTGCACACACTAAAAATATTTACATTGAAGTTTATAAAGTATTATGGCAAACCCAACATAGTTTAAGCATAATCAAAAGACTTGATTTGACATTGCAGACTTCCATAGGCAAAGTCATTCTCTATGGGGAATCAGGTTATTTTAACCATTTTTATTTAGTGAAATGGGTCCCCAAAATTGCTTGTTAAGAAGCTATGTTGAGCTTCCTGAAATTTTTGTCAAACTATGCAAATTCATAACTCTCACTTTTTCAACCTTTTGCTTCGAAATTTTATCACGTGGTTCATCAATATAAAAATTATGTTCACTCCAAAAGTCAGCTAAAAATTCAATAATTTTCGTATAGAAATTATTATCCAAAGTCGGCTGATTACCCAGTTTTTGAAAAGTCAAAGTCTAGATTGCCCACAAATTTTGCAAAAGCCTATCTTGGTCAATTCGAAACCTTTTTTAACATTTTTATACACTATGGATATCTATACAACATCAAATATAACATGGATCCAAGAAAATCTAGAATCAGAATCACCCATAATTTGTTTGACCAATTGGAATTCAAGTCCTAAACATTGTCTTACAAAATCAAGATTTTGCCTATGGAATATTGGATTCCATCATTAACAAACATCTAAATCCCTATGCATGTATCATCAGCCATAAATTAAACATTATCACAGTTCCAATGATCAATTAAAATACATGAAAAAATTAAAAAAAATGACAGATTTCACAAGATTCAATCAAAAGAACATAGAAGGTGACCAATTACCTCTTGGTGAACTTAGTTTGGATTTTGGTGACTTCTAACACCTTGAACTCCTTGCTCAGCCTTTAGTCTACATATATTCACTCCCCAAAAGCCTCAAAATCATATATACTCAGCTATGTGCTTAAACTATCTAAGCACAAAACTTAAACAAATATACTCTAGTGTTTACCTTTGTGGAACTAACTTGGTGTGTGATCTTCTTAGCTTCAAACTAATACCCAAACTCTTATAACTAGGTATAGAATAGTTGAATGATGAGAGATGAGAGATTTGTGAAGAAAATTTTCAAGAACTTAGAGCCCTAAGGAAGTTGGTTACAAGAAGAAACTTGAGAGAAAACTTAGGACTTAAGTTTTACAATTGTAGTTAATGAAGACTTTTGTTCTTTTTAGTATTTATATGTGAAATAAATTGAAGCCTAACTGACCATTCTAACAACCTTGCTTCCGCCTCCCAATAAGCATACTTAACCTTCATTAATTTATAATTAATCCAACTTAAGTTTAATTAATCTTAAGCTAATGGTATTTTCTCCAAAAAGTTACTATGTGGTAATTTTTCTCACTTTCCCCTAATTGAGATTTTAATCCAAAGTTATTAAATTAAATATTCATTTTCTTTTAATTTAAGTGGTCACCTCTTATTCTTATAACTCAAATAATTTAATTAGCCAAAATTACATTTTTGGCTAAAATGTGCATTTTTTACAAAAATGCATTTCTTGAGATTTCTCACACAAAAATCAAATTTTTGACCTTAATTAAAATTAATCCAATAATTTAATGACCAATATTATTTTCCATAATTATGTGTCTCAAATAACAATTATCTGAGAATTTACCCAATTAGGGTATCCATTTCGCTCTGGGACTGAAATACTCGATATTTCATCAAACCACACATATCACACTTTGCCCAACACTTGCAACATTAATTTTTCTTCTCAAGCATATATCATCATTCACAATGATATTCACATACATCTCACCACCTCGTTCTTAGTTGTAACATCCTCCTAATCTAGGACCATTACATTGTGTACTTTAAATAGTGCTAGACTTGCTAATTAAGTCACTTGGTTATAAACGTGTAACTAAGGTTAGTGACAAAGGTTCGGGTAAAAAAAATTTGGTCAAAGGAAAACGTTGACTTTTCATTAAAAATATTTGCATTCATACGTGGGATCCCAAAATAACATAAACAGATGTTTAAAAGGTCAACTAAAATTCAAAAGTTACAACCAGTCGACCTAAACGGCAAAATAAGGTATACAACCTTAGTTCCTCTAAGATAACCCCGGTCGTGGTGGTCGAGCAGTCGCATATGTACACGCCACCACAGAAGCTCTCCAACTCATGGTTGGTCCAACTTTCATTTTTCCTTACCTGCACCACATAGCACCTGTGAGCCGAGGCTCAGCAAGAAAACTTAAACATATGTATAAATAGTAAATACAGATTCCAGATTCATATCTAGCATGCCCAATAGTAATAACCTACTCATGCATGCATACAATTACAAATAAATGGTTAATAAGTCATACCAAGGGCCCAACAGCGTAGGATATGGGACTAATGAGTCACCCTAGGGCATGTGCCCTATCTTCTCATATATAATAAGCCTTAGAGCTAGCCCAGCATACCTGGCACTTTAATTTTCCATGAACATTGGGTTGGGCAAGCATCTAATGCGCTCCTGATTAGGCCTAACCATACCGACCAACACTCAGCGCGCTATTGCCACCCTTGACTTATGAGCCAAGGCTTTTCAATCGGGTAATGTAAACAAGCACGCATCTTTTAACAACTTTCCCAAAATAGAGCATTCACGCATGCTTAATAAACTAATCACAAATATAATCATAATCATGTTCATTCTCAGGGTCCCGAGCCCTATTCATAATCACATTAAACAACCAGATAAATAGATAGCAAATTACTGATAGGAATATTTCATATAATACAAGTATGCATACATTTTAATCATACATCTTTGCCAATTAAATACAAACACAATAGTGACCATGTTCCTTAACTGGGCCGAGCCCTAACCACACAGATAATCACATTTAACACGTACTAGGTGCAGTTTTCTTTCCTCAAGCACAAGTGGAACATATAATAAGAATGACCCTCGAGTACGATCCCAGTTCTGAGCCCCAAGCGATAACCTCTTCTGCCCAAAACAATGCTAAGCTTTTCCCCAAGTAATCTTGAGCCTAACCTAGCTTAGATTCCCTTTTGGATCTCAAAAACTTCAAAGATTGAGAGAGAGAGAGAGAAAGAGAGCATACACACAAGAGAGAGTTTGTATTTATATGTTTGTGTGGTTCTGTGTTTTTGTGAGGTTACTTAGAGTTCAAGTAACTCTAAGTAAATCCCAAATCTTGGGGTACCAAAAATGTCCCTAAGGGTAAAATGGTCAAAATCCTTGAAATTCACTCCTAATCTCACTAACTCCAAATATATCCTTGAATATTTATCCCTGTTACCCGATATCACGATAATAGACTAAATTCCCAAAATTCTTCTTGACTCACCCCGAGTCGGGTATTCGATCCCGCTGTGACTTTCCTGCTAACTTGCTCCCTAGGATTGTCTCATGTCGAGTAACCCAAATATATTCACATAATAATATGGTCTCACACATATATCACATAAATGCACATATATTCCAAATATTCTCGTAACGGACCAAATTATGAAAATTACCCTTCTAATAAGAAACGGACCCACATGCATATTTAATACACCTAAACATGCATATTTAGCCATATTATAATATAACTCACGTAATCATATAATGTCACATATTTATCACATAATTTTCCATCATGGCCCCCTAATCAAGGCCATAAGCCTTATTAGGTAATTTGGGACGTTACAACTATCCCCTCCTTACAGAAATTTCGTCCTCGAAATTTTACCTGAACAACTCAGGATACTGATTCTGCATATCTGACTCTAGTTCCCAGGTCACTTCCTCGACCTTGCTTTTCCTTCATAATACCTTAACCAAAGGTATAGTCTTGTTCCTCAGGACCTTGCGCTTCCTGTCTAAAATCTGAACTAGCTCCTCATAGGACAAATTTGTCTCTAGTTATCCTCATAACTCAATACATGAGTCTCATTTGATACACACTTCTTAACCATGGAAATATGAAATACATTGTGCACACTAGACAGTGTCAGGGATAAGGCCAACCTATTGGCCACCTGACCGATCCTCTTCAAGATCTCAAATTGTTCGACAAACCTAGGGCTCATCCTACCCTTCTTCCCAAATATCTCCACCCCACTCAGTGGTCAAACCCTAAGGAAGACATAGTCTCCCATTTGGAACTCCATGTTCCTCCACTTTGGGTCTGAATAACTCTTATGCCTACTCTACGACGCGAGCATCCAAGCTCTAATCTTTTCAATAGCCTCAGTGGTCCTCTAAACTACTTTGGGACCCAAATGTTTCCTCTCGCCCATCTCATCCCAGTGAATGGGCAATCTACACTTCCTACCATATAGCATCACATAAGGTGCCACTCCAATAACCGACTAGAAGCTATTATTATAGGAGAAATCTATCAGAGGCAAATATTTACTCCAGGACTCTTTAAATTCCAATACACATGCTCTCAGCATGTCCTTCAGTATCTGGATAGTCCCCTCAGACTGACCATCAGTCTGAGGATGATAAGCTGTACTGAACTTCAGCTGTGTACCCATCGTCTTCTGTAAACTTCCCCAAAACATAGAAGTAAAGATAGGGTACCTATCTGCACGATAGACCTCAGAGTCCCATGAAGATGTACTATCTCTCTCACAGAGATCTACATACTAGTTAACTATGTAGTTCGTCCTTACTGGTAAGAAGTGAACTGACTTTGTATATCGGTCCACAATAACCCAGACTGAATCATGCTGGCCCACTGCCCTCAGCAATCCCACCACAAAAGCCATTGTGATATCCTCTGATTTCTACTCTTGAATGTCCAGAGGTTGTAACAGCCCTGCTGGTCTCTGATGCTCTGCCTTGACCTACTGAGAGGTCAGGCACTTTGTCACATACTTAGTCACGTCTCTCTTCATCTGAGGCCATCAATATAAAATTTTCAGATCCTGGTACGTCTTCGTGGTGCCTGTATGTAGAGAATAAGGGGTAGTGTGAGATTCATCCAGAGTCTCGCGTCTGGTCCCAGTGCCATCAGAATACAAATCCAATCCTTGTATCTCAATAAACCCATGTCTGACACTGTATAGTCCTTAGCAACTCTAGCTAGGACGTCCTCTCTAATCCTTCTCAACTGTGGGTAACTCAACTATTTCTCCTTGATCCTCTCTAAAAGAGTAAACTACAAGGTGATGTCAGCTAACTAGCCCACCACTAGCTTAATACCTGCTCTAGTCCCAGACCCTTCCGGCTTAAGACATCTGCTACCATGTTGGCTTTCCCTGGGTGGTAAAGGATCTCAAAATCATAATCCTTCACCAGCTCTAACCAATGTCTCTACCTCATGTTCAAGTCCTTTTGGGTGAAAATTTTATTTCAAACTCTTGTGATCTGTGTATATCTCACACTTCTCACCATACAAGTAGTGTCGCCACACCTTCAATGCAAAATCCACCGGTGCAAGTTCTAGATCATGTGTGGGGGTAACTCTACTCATACTCTTTTAGCTGAGGTGATGCATAGGCCATCACCTTTCCTATCTACATAAGGACACAACCTAGGCCCTGCCTCAAGGTCTCACAATAAACCACAAACTTGTCTTGATCTGAAGGAAGACTTAGAACTAGAGTGGTGATCGGATTCTTCTTCAGTTTCTAAAAATTATCCTCAAACCTGTTTAACCAGATGAACCTCAGATTCTTGCGTGTCAACTCTGTCAGTGGTGACGCAATCTCGGAAAACTCCTCCACAAAGAGTAACACTATGGGTAACCAAGATCATTACACTGTGTGTTTAAAATAGGGCAAGACTCGCTAATCAAGTCATTTGAACATAAATGTGTTACTAAAGTCATTTGTTAAGTTAGGGTTAAAAGATTTTGATCGTAGAATAGTTGACTTTCATTCAAACAAGTGTTTGATACATGGGATCCCATAAATGGTGTTTACATGGCAGATACAACCCTCAAAAGTTAAAACAACAAAAGCTAGTCTAAAAGGAAAAATACAGTTTTGAGCTTTAATCCCTGTAAGTCCCTCAACCATGGCAGTCGAGCAGCTGCCAATTTACACACCGCCCCCAAAGCTCTCCAACTCATGGCTGATCTAGCTTTCTTTCTCCTTTACCTGCACCACATAGCAACCGTGAGGCAAGGCTCAGCAAGAAAACCATAATCAACAAGCATAGACAGCAACAAGTGTATATAACAAACTTTAGTTCAATTAGATCAACTATTCACCAGAATACAAGTATTTGGCTAGGTAACGATAAACACATATACTTCCAAACATATAATTCAATCTGTAATACATTATTTAGATGTCGGTGCCCTTAGGCCAAGCCCTCTGGTTATTTAGCTGATCCCGACTCTCTTAGACTGAGCTGCATTCAGTACACTTATCATCAACCCCAGCTCCCTTAGGCCGTACTATAACATTACACATAACAGATATCTAATTCACAGAACACATATGTTCATTTACAAGGAATCTCAATTCCATTCACAACCACTCAGGTGCAGTTTTCTTACCTCTAGTCCCGAGCGACGGGTACAAAGTGGTCCCAAGCACAATCCTCAGTCCTGAACCTTAATGGTAACCCTGGTCACAAGCAACAATAAATAACTATCAAATTCTAATCCAATTAAATGTGTTGGAAACAAATGCTAGCGTCCGAGACCTCGAGTTCTACTAAATCGGGTAGTAGAATTCATCTCGAGCGCTTAGGTTTAAATCCACGAGCCTCCCCGAGCCTAAAAACCAACCTAGGCTATGGCTGCCTAGGCGGGCCGCGATCAGGTCCTAAGGGTCGCAGCGCACCTCAAGTCAGAGTTGCTAGCCTCTTGTTCAAGGGGGGAGCGGGCCACAACTTTCCCCCTAGGGTCGCGATGCGCCCACAAGTCAGCAAGCCCTCCCAGGGACTTCTGGGCACGCGGGTTGTGACACCCTTGAACTGGGTTGCAGAGCACCCTCGCGAACCCAGAAAGCCCTGAGTTTCTTTGCATTTATACTCAATCTAACTCATTAAAAATCCAACCCAACACACACTAGAACAAGAATTCAACCACCATATCACAATAGCCCACTTAGAGTATAAGAACCTCCTAAAATTCTAACCCAAAGCCCTTCTAATAACCCATAATTCATCAAAATTCCTCTAAAACTTAGAAGCTTGAAACACTTAAGCTAACAACAAATTCTACCATTAATTCATAGCTGAGACCTTACCTTAATGTTGTTGATGTTGTTCCTGAGCTGCACCTCAAAGTCCTAGCCTTAGTTTCCCTAGTCCTCAAGCTTAATTTCTTAGGTTTTCCCCTCCAAAGCTACAAAACTCCCTTAGGCACAAGAGAGGGAGAGAGAGAACGTGAATAAGAGGGAGAGAGAGTGTTTAGAGTCTTGAGTGGTTTTTCGTGAGTTCTGATTATTCCTAGAGTTTCCACTAAGTATAACCCTTAACTAAAATGGACCAAAATGCCCCTAAAACCAACTCAGGCTCCTATTTGCCCTTTAAGGGCAAAATGGTCATTAATCCCGATTCTCGCTAATTCCCTGAGTCATCCTACCAATTTCCAATTAATCCCGACATGCCCAACTAAACACCAAATACTTTACTCGTTACTTGATAAACCATAAATATACATTAAACTTTCCAAAATACCCCTAAGCTCACCCCGAGTCAAGTATTATACCTTGTTGTGACTATTCCGCTATCCGCTCACTAGGATCGCCTCGAGCCATATACTGCAAATATATGCACATAATAATGTGGTCTCCATCATTTAACACATATAATCACATTTATGTCCTTGACGAGCCAAAGTTACAAATATGCCCTTATAAATAAGAACGGACCCACGTGTGTATTTATTACTCATAAACACGCATATAAATATATTCATATTATTATATAAAGCATGCATGCCACATAGTCACGCATTTAATCAATTAATCTCACACATTTCCAATTATGCCCTCCTGACATGCTAATCAATGGACTAAGCCCTATTAGCATTTTTTTGGGTCGTTACACAAAGCGTCTATAATAACCTGCCAATCCCAAGAAACTTCTGATCTTTTAAGCATTCTTCAACCTTGGCCAATCTATAACCACCTCAATCATTGCTAGATCCACCATAATTGCATCCTTACTGACTATGTGACCTAAGAAAGTCACCTATGGTAACCAAAACTCGCAATTCTTGAATTTTGCATACCGCCTGTGCTCTCTCAACCTCTGTAGTACTAATCTGACATGCTGCTCATGCTCTGTCTCTGACTGAGAGTATAACATTATATCACTGATAAAGACAATAATGAACTGATCTAGATACTCTTTGAAAACACTATTCACCAGATCCATAAATGTTGTTGAGGCATTAGTCAGTACAAATGACATCACCAAAAACTCATAATGCCCATACCTAGTGCGAAAGGTTGTCTTCAGTATATCTTTCTCCCTGATCCTCAGCTGGTGATAACCAAATCGAAGATCTATCTTGGAGAATACCGTCCTACCCTGTAACTGATAAAATAGATCATCAATCCTTGGCAGAGGATACTTGTTCTTGATAGTTAACTTTGTTGGGGTTTTATGCCCTAATTAAAACCCAAATTCTTTGTAATTTCATTTTATTATCAATAAAAGAATAGAAATCATTTTTTGACTTGGTCAATCACTTTGCTCACATGTTTTATTTTCATGATTATTTGTTTAATATAAACTTCTATTAAATCCCGAGCATATAGCTAATCTTATTTATAGTGACGTAATCACAGTGGAATATAAATATGATTATATGTTCAAAATAAGTTAGTCCTAAGATTAGTCAGTGCACCGGATTTACACTGACTTGCCAATCTACGATATGATCTACTTACACATTACAGTGTTATGTTCTTTCTAGAACATTAGCAAAGTAGATAAGATCGGATGTATTTGTTACATCGGACAGGACCGATATTGACAGTTGATAAGATAAGTAAACATACCGTTATTATCTATTCTAGTCATATCATATAGTTTACCATAGGTCAATTCAATCTCAATTCTGAGTGGTTAGTATTCTAACTAATTGTATTATTTGAGTTCTTTGACTTGTTCGTTACCAGCTTACCCTACGGACTAGCCCATACTTACATCTTGGGAACTCAGTAGTATAATTGAGTGGGAGTGTTAATCATAGATATGAACATCTATAGCTTCTGATGAAGAAGTGAAATGATGGTTTCCTTTTAGTTTGGTTCAAGGTGTTAAATGATAGAGATCTCATTTCAGTAATTAAATTAGTTTACTGAAATATCATTTACAAGGAACTAAGTGTTTTAAGGATAAAATACAATGTGGGGTAAAACGGTATTTTAGTCCTATCTCATTGTAGACCGTCTATAGAGGATTGAGTGACAATTATGGTTGTAACAATGAATAATTAATAGCATATCTATATTTGTTATAGAACGTTCTATGAATTCAAGAGTGCAATTCCAAGTCTATAGTGGAGTCACGAGGAATTAATAAGTTAGTAAATTTATTTGTTAGATTTATGATAACTTATTGGAGCTTGATTTCATAGGCCCATGGTCCCCATTGTACCTTGGATAAAATAATCTAGATAGTCTCAATTAATTGATTTAATTATCAATTAGAATTATCAAAGTTGACCAGGTCAATTTTGGATAGTTTCACAGAGTTGTGTAATTTTGAGAAGAAAAGAGAAATTATGGCAGATTTATTAATTAAGATAAATTGGTATCTAAATTAATAAATAAATTCAAATCAAGGTTCAAATTATAAATAATTAATTTGATAAAGGATTTAAATAATTATTTAATTAATTAAATCAATAGAAAATAATACAGGCCTTGATTTTATGTCCAATGGGCTTATAATCAAATGGGAAATTTCACGGGCCTATAGCCCATGATAATTTCGATCTAGGGCTTCAAAATGGCTGTTATTTTATTGATTTTTTAATTAAATTAAATGGCCTAATTGAGTCTATAAAAGGAGTGCTTAGAGAGAAAATAGAAGAGACGACAGATAAGTCACAAGTCAGATTTTCTGATAGTTTTAGATTCTCTCTAAACACAAGTCCTTTTCTAAACCTCTTTGTTATTTTCTCTTCTTCTCTCTATATCTATCTCATGTGTTGAGAATTGCCCACACTAGTCTAGGTGGTTCTAAGGATACATTGGAAGATCGTGAAGAAAATAGAAGATCGGTTCAGTTTCTTGATAATACTCTGCGACAGAAAGGACACAAGAGTTAGAGAAACTGAAGGAAGGACTCTTAATTCCGGTGCGTATACTGTAAGTATTATATTATTTGTTTCTCTTTGAATTCAATTTTAGAAACATGTTTTAGGCTATCTTGTATTAATTTGTTTAATATTAGATATACATGAAAATAAATAAAGATCCTGTATAAGTTTTTTCCAACAAACTTATTATGTTCTCTATAATCGATACACATCCTCAGGGAACCATCTTTCTTCTTCGTGAAGAGAACTAGCACACCCCATGGCGGGAAACTGGGCTTAATAAAACCCAAGTCTAGTAATTCCTGTAACTGAACCTTTAGTTCATTCAGTTCTGCTTAAGCCATTCTATACGGTACCCTAGACACTGGTTCTATCCCTGGCGCCAACTCAATCAGAAACTCTGTCTCCCTGAGTGGAGGTAATCCTAACAGATCCCTTGGAGACACATCCATAAACTCACACACCGATCTGGTTTATCCTGGTCCCACTTGCATGACCTGAGTGGTATCCATCACACTAGCTAAGAATCCTATGCATCCCCTCTGTAATAGGTCTCTAGCTCTATGTACAAATATCATAGGTTTACGGGGTCCATGCACAGTACAAAAAATACAAAGGGATCCTCACCCTCGGGCTCAAAGGTTACCATCTTCTTGTAATCAATCATTGCCCCATACTTGGCTAACCATTCCATATCCAAGGTCATATCATAGTCGGTCATGACTAGCTCAATCAAATCAATTGAAACTTTCTACCATCCACTATCATTGGTAATGATTTGACCCATCTCTTAGGAAGTTACTAGTTTCCCCGATAGGAAATAGGGTTCCATATTCTCATCACAACATAACTACGTAATCTACACACTAAGTTTATGCCTCTACTAGATGACACAAAACAAATAAAAACATGGCACCAGAACCAATCAACATAACATAAAATTCAGAACTAGGAGGCGGGCCTATCACTACTGAAGGGCCTGCCTCAGCCTCTAACTGTGTCAGAGTGAACACTCGAGCTAGAGTCAAGCTATCCGCCCCCTTTAATTCTTTCTTCCTCAACCTTGGGCAATCCTTCCTAAGGTTCTCAACCATCCCACATAAGAAACATGCCCTTGCTCGACATTCTCCCAGATGGCGCCTCTTGCACCGAGTGCATTCTGGATAGGTTTTCCAATCCTCACCCATGCCTTGCTGGCCTATCTGAGCATTTCAAAACCCCTCTTCTAGCTCAAGGGTACTGAATATATTGGTAACCTTTCCTTTCTGATCACTAGGGCCTCCGCCCATGCCTGATCCAATAAATGGAGGTATCACTGCCTGAGCTACGCACTCTCTGGCGCTCTTTCTCCATAACTTGTTTCTCGTGCCCTCAACAACAAGGGCCTTCCCTACCACTTGAGCATAGGTAGAGATCTCATGTACTGGGGCAATCCTAACACCCCAAGCTATCCTGGAGTTCAATCCTCAAATAAATCTCTCTTTCCGAGCCACGATAGTGGGTACCGTATCAGAAGAAAACTTAGGCAACCCATCAAATTTGTTAACATATTCTGTTACTGTCCTATTTCCCTGAACTAGATTCAGAAACTCATTTGTTTTTGCTGTCTTAACCGCATCACTATAATATCTCTCATTAAATAACTGTCTAAATTCTTCCCAGTTCATCATAGTTGTATCTCGTGTCTGGGATACCACTTCCCAGCAAGTCTGGGCATCCTCCCATAATACATACGTAACACAGATCACCCTATCATGACCTACCACCCCCATAAAATCGAGGATGGATCTAACCATGCCCATCCATTGTTCATCTCTGAATGGATCTAGACCTCCTTCAAAAACTGGAGGGTAATGTTTCTGAAGCCTCTCATATATTGATTCCCACCTATTCTCAACCCTAGGCTGAGCAAAAACTGGTGCCACTCCTAGCATAACAAAGGAAGAAGTGTTCTCTAGCAGAACCTGCTGCTTCATCCACCTGATCTTTTCCTCCTGTCTCTACAATCTTGCTTGCATGTTTGTAAAAACTTATTGCCAATTTTGAGGGGCAGACGGAGGGCTCTAGCCCTGGCTATAACATCTGGCCTCAACATAAACATCGTCACCGCCCATTGACTGCCTTGGGTAGATAACCTCTGAGTTCGTCTGCAATCAATGACTTGTCTCATAAGGCTTGATGATCTCATCCAAACGCCTTCCCACGAGGAAAACTAAACAACATCGTATTCACATACAACAGTAGTACTAAAATGCATGCCTATAAAGTTCATACACCAATCAATAACCCCTTCTTTTACCAACACAAATATCATGCTCTCTACTCTAGCATGCAGGTAAAGCATTTATTTATAACCTGAGCAAGCAAGCACATAATCATATCATTAGTCGAGGGCCAGGCCCTATCAGAATATCCCATGCTCCCTAATAAGGCATGCATGTAAGGCATTTATATCCTATTTAAGCAGTTAAATACATAACCACATAAATAGTTACGAAACCCTTAGTCGAGCTTGTCTTTAGTGGCAAGTGTACAAGCCCGACTAGTCTTTAGGAACCCTTAAACCTTGGCAGCTCTAATACCAAGTTGTAACATCCTCCTAATCGAGGACCATTACACTATGTACTTCAAATAGTGCCAGACTTGCTAATCAAGTCCCTTGGTCATAAACGTGTAACTAAGGTTAGTGACAAGGGTTATGGTTAAAAATTTTGGTCAAAGGAAAATGATGACTTTTCATTAAAAATATTTGCGTTCATACGTGGGATCCCAAAATAACATAAAGTGTTTAAAAGGTCTACTACAGTTCAAAAGTGACAACCAGCCCACCTAAGCGGCAAAATAAGGGATACAACCCTAGTTCCTCCAAGATAACCCTAGCAAGGGTGGTCGAGCAACCGCATATGTACACGCCGCCACCCAAGCTCTCTAACTAATGGCTGGTCCAGCTTTCCTTTTCCCTTACCTGCACCACATAGCACCCATGAGCCAAGGCTCAACAAGAAAACTTAAATATATGCATGAACAGTAAACACAGATTCTAGATGCATATCTAACATGCCCAACAGTAATAACCTACTCATTCATGCATACAATTACAAATAAATGACTGCCATGTCATAACGGGGGCCCGCTGTCGTATTCATAACGGGGGACCAGCACCCTAGGATATGAGATTAATGAGTCATCCCGGGGCCCGTGCTCTATCCTCTCATATATAACCAGCCTTAGAGCTAGCCCAGCATACCTGGCGCTTTAATTTTCCATGACCATTGGGTCAGACAAGCATATAATGCGCTCCTGGTTAGGCCTAACCATACCGACCAACGCTCAGTGCGCTATTGCTGCCCTTGACTTATGAGCCAAGGCTTTTCAATCAGATAATGTAAACAAGCACACATCTTTTAACAACTTTCCCAAAATAGAGCATTCACGCATGCTTAATCAACTAATCACATATATAATCATAATCATGTTCATTCTCAGGGGCCCGAGCCCTATTCATAATCACATTAAACAACCAGATAAACAGATAGCGAGTTACTGATAGGAATACTTGAGATAATACAAGTATGCATACATATTAATCACACATCTCCGCCAATTAATACAAACACAGTAATGACCATGTTCCTTAACGGGGTCAAGCTCTAACCACACAGATAATCACATTTAACATGTACTAGGTTCATTTTTCTTACTTCAAGTGCAAGTGCAACGTATAATAAGAACAACCCTCGAGTACGATCTCGATTCTAAGCCTCTAGTGATAACCTCTGCTGCCCAAAATGATGCTAAGCTTTTCCCCAAGTAATCAAGAGCCTAACCTAGCTTCGATTCCCTTTTGGATCACAAAAGATTCAAAGATTGAGAGAGGGAGCATACACACGAGAGAGAGAGAGAGAGGGAGAGAGAGTTTGTGTAACGTCCTACGTTTTCGGGTACCTTTAAACGACTCGGGTCGGGGTTTTTCCCCCGGGTCAAGAATATTATTTTAAATAATATTATATTTTGTTTGGAATTATTCCATGAGTTATTGCTAGCCAAAATATGAATTTTGTGATTTTAAAAGTCAATATAAGACTTTCGGTCCTGGACCGGCACAAAAACCCTGATCGGGTAAAAATCTCGGAAAATAAAATGAAAAATCATGGCAATTATATTTTGGGCATAAAATACATTCATAAAAGTTAAAGTTTGGTCAAAAATAATAAACCTAAAATAAAATGGAAATTTTAAGGCATTTTGTGTTAAATGCCTAATTTTGCCGAAATGGGGAATTTTATTCCATGAATGGACCTTAGGTTAAATTTTATTATGTGATTAATTAAATTAAATGTGAGAGACATTTAATTTAATTAATTAGTGTTAACTTTGGTGATTAAAACTTAATAAGAGTGAAAAATGTGTCAAAAGCCAATTTGGACTTTTCTTCTTATGAAACATTTATTAACCATTATAAAAAAATTAAAAAAAATGAAATGATCATATATATAGCAAGGGGTGGCCGGCCAAGTGATGTTTTGAAACCCCATTTATTAACTAATTAAGTTTAAATCCCATTTATTTAAAGGTTTGGGATATTGTCAAGTGGGCAAGTGGGAGTAAAACACTTGAGTGTTTTTAGGGTAAATTAGATAGTATAAACTCTTCCAACCCTCCCCAACCGACCACACCACTCTCTCTCATTCACTCATCTGATTTTTGAAGACCTCTCAAAGTGTTATCTCAATATTCAACCTCAAGAACACCAAGGAAACTTGGAGGCTAAGTCTTGGTCTAGGAAGTATTTTTCCCTAAGGTAAAGTTTCACTAATCTAGGCTTTTGTAAAGTTTTAAGCATAGAGTTTCAAATAGCTAATTAACTATGTTGTTGGGGGAACTTGGTTAGGGTTTTTGAAAGGTTTTGAAGGAGTCAAAGCTTATAGGAAGGTCCAAACCTTAAGCAAGAACACCAAAGAGGTAAAAAGTTTACTTTTGATGATTTTGTTGTAGGATTTTTAGTTTTAAGCATGATTTTGTATATTTAATGCTTAAAGTTTCTTGTTGGTGATGTAATAATGTTATGTTAGTTGTTTAATAATATTTATGATGCATGTGTATTGATTTTTGAAAATGGGAACCAAAACCCCCAAGGGTTTTGTAGGATACCCTAAAACAAAACATGTTTTGAGCTGTGACTTCCAAGGGGTCAAGCAGCCACTGTATATTGTTTTTGTAAAATTAAATTGTACTGTGATGTTTTTGAGATTGAGTACATAAAATTGAGCTTTTGAAACACTAAAAAATGTTTATAAATGAGTAAGTTAAGCTGTTTCAAAGTTTAGGTAAAAAACTGTTTTTTCGTATTCTTATTTTTGGAACCAAGTTTGGACAGCCACTGTATAGGGCAAATGAACCCAGTTTTTTCTAAAATTTTGTGGACATATTTCTGGTATAACCTATTATTCCACTGTAAAATTTGGTAAGAAAATATTGAACGGTTTGAAAGTTATTAACTGTCAAAGTTTGGAAAAAAATAAGGACTTGAAAATAAGGTCATTTTTACCTCATTGTTGGAAAATTATTTCACCAATCAAAAATGCTCATTTTGACCTAAGATTTTACAGAGACCTAAATGGAATAACAAAAATGGAATTGGGAAATTTTGGCAACAATTGGGTAAGTAAATTTCAAGTTATGAACTAACGAAGTATGTAGTTAAAAATGTGAAGAATAGGCTTTTCACACTTAGTGTAAAAATGAGATTTTGGAACATAAGGTAAAAAGTAAAATTTTGCTTATTTCAATATATAAATTGGTAAGTCTTGAAATCATATTTTCACTAAAATTACCCCTTTGAGTTTAAATGAATTATTTTTATTAAAGAGTTTTTATTCTTTCTAAAAATAAGAGATTTAATTTATTAATAGTTAATAAATTAAAAGATGGTTTAAAACCCTATATTTTGAGGAAATAATTAAATGAATTATTTTTCTAGTAAGTAAAATTGATTAATTGATTTTGGAAAATTAATTAGTCAAGATGGGAAATTTTTAATGGTTTTCCTAATTAAGACAAATTAGGCAATTTTCTTAAAACGGTTTTTAGATATTAAAACCTTAAGAAAAATAAAAGGAAAATTTAAGAGTTTATTTTCTTTAAAAATAATTAAGGAATTTATTAGTATTTTCTGGATATAATACCGGCTAAAATCTTACATATTTTAACCGACTAGTCGAAAGTGCGGGTTAATAGCGATATCTTGAAAGAATAAGATTTTTAGCGGATTGTGGGAAAATACCATTGTGATACCCGAGCCTAGGTATCGAGACCTTAGGATAGGCCTCCCCGAGACTTAGGGTTTAGTCTCGAATATTTTGTATGACTTTCCTTACTAGGTTTAAAACCAAATAAGGATTATAAATCCTTACAAATGACTTTTATTAAAATGACCAAACTGCCCAAAATAATAATAATGAATTATGAGTGCCATAAATAATCAGAGTATACTGTATGGATAACTACAGTATTGGCTAAGCGTAACTGGACTGAACGTTGGAGGGTGAAAACCTGCTGAGCGCTAAGGACTCCAAGTAAGTCAACTTATATTGTATGGCTACAACATGAAATGATTATTGTCTTGTATGTTAGTATAGGGATACATGCACATATATAGGCTGTCATAGAAAGTTGCTTAGAGACGTTAGTCTAGTGAGTGCTGATTTAGAAAATATGAACGGTAGATGTCCGTCATATCCTAGATGGTTGATCCCCGTCACACTGCTTGATTTTATTTATGTCTGGTTCATTACTACGACGAGTGGCCATGAGATGAGGATAAGATGGTTAAACCTAGGGGCGCCAAGATAAATGGGACCTAGGTGCCCTCATGCTTACTTAATCATTGGACGGTTAGAATCCAAGCAAGTGTTCTGATAAGTTATTCCCGGATAGCAACCGTGAATATTGGCCATTCAGTGAGAGTGCCTAGAGATACTAGGGGTTGCCAAGATTGAGTGAGGCTGAACACCCTAGGGGCAACTGCTCACCAGCACCACTGATTAACATAGAAGTCTCCGTAAAACCGTGTGAAATTGGATTATACTCTTGAATAAGTAGGGATGCCCTATGTAACACGATAGTTACCCTTGATGAGAATATTTATTGGCTAGATCTTAGTGTGGGGACTCAGTTCTCTTTTACAGATTAGCAATTATGTTGGAGGGCGCGTTACGCATGAATTGTTGGAAATTGTCAAGCGTTGGTCTCGAATTATGTTGTGATATAATATATATCTGCTTGCTCTGGGATTTTCTGAGTGCAGGGATATATTTGTTGATAAGATATAGTTATGATATAATATATCTGCTTGTTCTGGGATTTTTCTGAGTGCAGGGATATATTTGTTGATAAGATATAGTTGTGATATAATATATCTGCTTGTTCTGGGATTTTTCTGAGTGCAGGATTTTTATCTAGTTATGAATTAATTTATCCTTGGTTATCAGGCATGACCATAAATTTGTCAGGACGTTTTAGCGTTCTTGAAATTGATTGTGTAGGGTCCGGATGGGTCCGGAACCCTAATTCTCTACATGCTTTGTTTGAAAGTTGATCTTACTAAGCGTTTTCGCTTACCTAGTTGTTTCATGTTGTAGGTAAGGGCAAGGGCAAGGCAGAGCAGTGAGCGTTGGAGTCTTCCTTGCAAATGTACATGTGGACCGACCTTTTGATTTTTGGAAATGTTGTGTAATTTTCCTAAACTAGGCTCACTCTACTCTTTATAAAACATGTTTGTAACTAAATGTTAAGTATGGCCATACGACTTCTTTAAAAGTTTTTTTTCTATGGGTTTTTGAGACATTTTGTTAAATGAAAACATTTATATTTCCGCATTATCGAGTCTTGAAAATCCGGGTCGTTACAGTTTGTATTTCTATGTTTGTGCAGTTCTGTGTTTTTGTGAGGTTACTTAGAGTTCAAGTAACTCTAAGTAAATCCTGAAGCTTGGGGTACCAAAAACGTCCCTGAGGGTAAAATTGTCAAAATTCCTTGAATTCCCTCCTAATCTCACTAACTCCGAATATATCCTTGAATATTTATCTGTGTTACTCGATATCCCGGTAATACACTAAATGCCCAAAATACCCCTTGACTCACCCCGAGTCGAGTATTCGGTCCAATTGTGACTTTCCCGCTAACTTGCTCCCTAGGATCACCTTGTGCCGAGTAAATAAAATATATCCACATAATAATGTGGTCTCACACATATATCACATATATGTACATATATTCCAAATATACCTATAATGAGCCAAATTATGAAAATTGCTCTTCTAATAAGAAACGGGCTCACATGCATATTTAATACACCTAAACATGCATATTTTACAATATTATAATGTAACTCATGTAATCATATAATGTCACACATATATATCACATAATTTTCCATCATAGCCCCCTAATCAAGGCCCTAAACCTTATTAGGTAATTTGGGACGTTACATTAGCTATTCGTAGGTGCCTGAAATGCGGGGAGTTATAGTTTCAACACATGAGATAATAATACAAGAAGGAAGAGAGATATGATACGGGCAGCCAAGAAAGGTTAGAGTGTTTGGGGTTTTGATTTCTCTTATTTATTTACCAATTAAATCATTCACTTCATTAACCCTAACCTTAGCTATAACACTCTATATATACGGTGTTATTAGTTATTTAACCATGGTTATCAATTATTTAATTAGATTAATTAAAAAAAATCAATTATTTAATTTGAATTAAAATTTGATTTTATTTTTTATAATTAATTAATTAAATAAATAACTAAATCTTTATTCAAATTAACTATTTATAATTTGAACATTAATTTAATATTATTTATTAATATTAAAATCAATTTGTCAATATCAATAAGAGTAATGATGTAACGCCCTGGATAGCCAGGACCGCTACACTGTGTACTTATAAAAGTGCAAGACTTGCTAATCAAGTCATTAACTTAAAATCGTGTCACTAAACATATATGAGCTAGGGTTAAAAAGGTTTTGGTCTCAAAAGTTTCATTTTATATAATTAAGTAGTTATTTACCCGGGATCCCAAAAGAAACAAAGTTTAAAAGTTGGATTACAGACTTCCAGAATAACACAAACAATTGTCAGCCATACTAAGTCAAAATGGACAATTTATGGGTCTCGCGTCCCTGCCTAAACCTCAACCGTGGCAGCTAAGCAACTGGCCATGTACATTCCGCTCACAGAGCTCTCCTAATCAAGGCTAATCAAGTTTTCCCTTGCCTTTACCTACACCACGTAGCACTTGTGAGCCAAGGCCCAGCAAGAAAACATGTGCAACACAAACAGTAATAACAGATAGTAAATTCACTAAGCATGAACTCCCATCAAATAATCCACGTTAATCATTCAGCATATATTCAGAATCATGGATGCAATCAAACACTCATAACACTCATATCGCATGATAACCAGGGCCGACAACTTAGGCCACACCCTCTGTTTACCCCACTGACTCCGGCCCGCTTAAACCGAGCTCAGTGCATATTAAGCTATCCTCGGCTACCAGTGGCCAAGCCACGCCCTGTGCGCTAGTGTAACCCTTGGCACCCTTAGGTCGTTGGTTCACTAATTAGCTTGCATGGAATAATACCATATTTTCAAGCATACACAATAGGGAACCCTTAGTCCCATTACATATATTCAACCAGGTGCAGTTTTCTTACCTTTGATCTTTGCGGTTTCGGATTACGAGCAACGCTCCTCAAGCACGATCCATTCCCGAGCCTAAGCTTTTATCACCTAGTCACAACCAAGGTATAGGGTTTCATTAATATTCAGATAAGGGTTTCCGGTTACAAAACTAACTTCTAGGAATCTGAATTCCACCAAGCACGGTGGTGAAATCGATCCCGAGCATTCTAGACCACATTTCCATGCCTAAGATCCCCAAATGTTCAAGGGTGCACCCAAGGGTTGCGGCCCTTGAAGCTTAGCTGCGGCCCTGCCCTCAAAATAGAACCAAGGCCAAGCCTGAAAGAAGACACGCGTCGCGGCGCTCACCCTTGGTCGAGCCCTCCTGGCTCTTCTTCATCCTAGGGCCGCAGCGCTCTAGAACAGAGTCGCAGCCCTTCCCTTCGTGCCCAGAAAACCCAACATTACCAACATCTAAACCTCATCCAAAGCCATCCCAAAGCTACCCAATTCAAAACCCTTTAATCACAACACCTTTAGAATGACTTAAACAACATAATTCAACAGAAAAACCCATCCTAACACACACTAAAATCTCTTTTCAATTTCTGAAACTCATGAACTTCAAAACACTAAAACCAACCATACAAACTTAGATTAAAACCTCCAAATCACAAATTGAGACTTACCTCTTCTGCTGAACCACTTCACCAAGCCAAATCCAAGCTAATTCCCAGGTTTTCCTCCTTAATTCTGCCCTTAAACATCAAAACCACATTTACCTCAAAACCCAGCCAAAACCCAGAATTTCTAACCACAAAAAAGGAAATTCAGTGCTTACCTTAGTCCTGGTTAAGTTCTTGATTGATTCTTGAGCTAAGCCTCTAAATCACTCCTGAATTCCTCTGAGTTCCCAGCTGATTTCCCCTAAGATTTCAGTGTTTTTCCTTGTGTTTTCCTTGAGAGAGAATAGAGAGGAAGGCTGAAAATAAAGCTCGGTTTAATTTTCTGTCTAC
Organism: Humulus lupulus; assembly: GCF_963169125.1. Taxonomy (NCBI): domain Eukaryota; kingdom Viridiplantae; phylum Streptophyta; class Magnoliopsida; order Rosales; family Cannabaceae; genus Humulus; species Humulus lupulus. Next base: position 98,207,181 of record NC_084795.1, on the reverse strand, counting down.
TCTTTTCCTTAAGCTTCAGTCTAATCTTATCCCGTTAAGTCAATCCCGAGGCTCGAGGTGCCGGAAACGTCCCCAAGGGCAAAACAGTAAAATTCCCCAATATTCCCGCCTAGACTTCCTATCCTCAAATATATCTCCATATATTTATTTTCATAACCCGATAGTCTAAATAGCTACCCGATACCTAAAATACCCCTGACTTATCCAAAGTCAACTATTAAGCCATGTTGTGACTTTTCCCGCTATCTAGCCCTAGGATCGCCTCGAGTCGTGCTCTGCAGACCTACCCACATAATAATGTGGTTCTCACAATACCATGTATATATATCACATTAATACCAATATAATCATACAAGCATTATTAATCACATAATTATGCATTTAAGTCAATAAAGTCATTCAAATCACATTTAACCCAATAATGCCCTCTCGGCACACTAATCGAGGCCCTTAAGCCTCATTAGCGAATTTGGGGTCGTTACAAATGATATGTGTACCCAAACATTACACACGGTGACATGACACTGCTTTTTAAAACAATACGTCCCAGTTTAGATAAATGTGATTGGTTGACAAAAACTTCCACGTCGATGTGTTTAATGTTTAGGTGTATATTTCGGGAGCACATATCATTACTCTATCAATAAATATGCCCATAAAATTAGAAAATTTCCTTTTTACCCCAAATTCTTAATTTATGTAAATATCAATAAATTGACCTAGTCAACTTGATATTCACAATTAATATTTAAATCAATTGTTAAAAACTATTACACTTGATTTAATCAAAGACAACGTGAGTGTTGGAAACACATATACAGGATTTTGCTTATTATCATGTGATTTAATCAAGGGTAGGTAACCATTTGGTACCTTGTGTTTTTGTAAAGTATCATTTTGGTACCCTGTGTTTACAATAATGCTCATTTGGTACCCTGTATTTTGAAATCGTTCATATTTGGTACTCTATATCTTAAAATCATAAATATTTAGTACCCTAAACTCAAATTTAATTAATAAAATTTTACCCATTTAATCAAATTGTTCTCAATTTTATGAGTTTCAAATTCAAATTTAATTACTTTATCACATATAATTGATGGTGATTTGGTAATATAGAAAAAAAATTATTTATCAAATCTGAGTCTAGGGTACCAAATATGTATCATTTTAAAATACATGGTACCATATTAGCATTATTGAAAAAAGATGGTACCAAAATGATACTTTGCAAAAATAGAGGATACCAAAGGAGTAAATTCCCTTAATCAAACATAAATTTATATCCCAGAACATGCATATATTGAAATTAATCAATAAACATAGAGATAAAGTAAATTACTTACTTATATGCAGCGGAATTAATGAGATTCCACCCTTTCACTTCTCTAACCTTTTGTCCTTTTCTGATTGCTAAGAATTGTCAAGAACAGAAACGCTTCTTCGTAACACAACCTCAATCTTCCTCGCCAATTTTTGGTCAAGCCTAACTAGTGTGGGCAATTTTCTCAACACATGAGATAAAGATCTATAGGAAAAGAAGAAAGAGCAGCTAGAAGAGTGTAACCTCTATGATTTTCTTTGAATGAACACTTACCCAAAACTGTCTTTTGAAAACCCTAGCTATAACATTTTATTTATAGAAACATCCTATGGCTTATTTTCTTAATTAAATAAATTATAAAATAAAATGTAAATAAACCACATCATGGTCGGCCACTCCATGTGGGCTGGGCTCACGATGTGTCTCTTAAATTTATGACCCAATGGACTCAAATTCATGATCCATTTATTTATTTATTTTATAATTAATTAAATCATTATTAAAATCGAGATTTTATAATTTGAAACTTTATTTAATATTATTTATTAATATTACACCAAATTTTCATTATTAATAAATATGCCCTATATTTTATAATATCTCAAATTTTACCTAGTAAATTCGATATTCTAAATTGAGAATTAAATCAATTAATTGAGACATTTAGACTTGATTTAATCAAAGACTGCGTGGGGACCATGAATCCATGAATACAAATTACAATAAGTTCTCGTAAGTTTAATTATAAAATAAATTATCTTGCAAATTATTAATTACTCGTGACTCCACTATAGACTCAAAATTGGAATCATGAATTCATAGAATGTATTTTCCCTAATGTAAATACGTTATCCATTGGTGTAACAATTACTGTTAGTAAACCTCTATTGATGACCTACTAATCAGTCTGGTGAATTTTACCATTTTACTCCTCATCTGTATTTTATCCTTAACTCTCACTAAGTTCCATATAAATGATAACTCCATAAACTTAATTGCAGAAATGAGTACTCAATCATTTAACCATTTAACCATTTAAACAAAGCGATTAAGGAAATCATATTTTCACTTCTATTATAGAAGCTATAGATTTCATATCAATGATAAATATTCTCATTCAATTACACCATTGAATCTCAAAGATGTAATAGGCTATGTCGTAGGGTAAGCGTTTACGAACAAGTCAAAAGATTCAGATAATATAATTTAAATAAATATTATCACTCAGAATTTAGATCGACTTGACATATTGTCAACGTTATGACACTAATTATATTTGATAATAACGTGTAATTCTCTGGATAACCAAGACCGTTACACTATGTGTTTACAATAGTGCAATACTCGCTAATCAAGTCATTTGAACATAAATGTGATTCTAGAGTCAAGAGACAGGTGAAGGTAAAAATATTTTTATTGTAAAATGGTTAATTTCATTAAAATATGAGTTTGATACATGGGATCCCAAAAATAAATTTTACATGGCGGATCCAATCCTCAAAAGTTAATACAACAAAAGTCAGTCTAAATGGAAAAATACAGTTTGAGCTCTAGTTCCTATAATCCCCTTAATCGTGGCAGTCGAGCAGCAGTTGATGTACACTCCGCCCCCAAAGCTCTCCAACTCATGGTTGGTCGAGCTTTCCTTTGCCTTTACCTGCACCATGTAGCACCCGTGAGCCAAGGCTTAGCAAGAAAAACATAATCAACAAGCATAGACAGCAACAAGAGCATATAACAAACTTTAATCCAATCAGCTCAAATAATCAGCAGAACAGAAGTATTAAGTTAGGCAACGTTAAACATATACATTGAAATATATAACTTAATATGTAATACAAATATTTAGGTGTTGACGCCCATAGGCCGAGTCCTCTGGTTATTTAGTTGATCCTGGCTCGCTTAGGACAACTGCATTCAATGCGCTTATCATCAGCCTTGGCACACTTAGGTCGTATTTTCACATCACACATAACTGATATATATTTCACAAAACACACATGTTAAATTACAGGGAATCTCAGTCCCATTCAATTCACTTGGTTGCATTTTTCTTACCTCAAGTCCCGAGCGATAGATAAGGAACGGTTTCGAGCATGATCCTCAGTCCTGAGCAATAACGGTAACCCTAGTCACAAGCAACAATGGATAACCATCAAATTCTAATCCAATTAAACATTTTGGAAAAAAATACTAGCCTCTGGGACCATGAATTCTACAAAGCTAGGTAGTAGAATTCGTAGTAGAATTCGTCCCGAGTGCTTAGATTTAAATCCCCGAGCCTAAAAGCCAACCTAGGCTTTGGTTGCCTAGGCGGGCTGCGACCTGGCCCTAAGGATTGCAACGCGCCTCAAGCCAGAGGCGCAGCCCCTTGCTTCTGAGGGGAGGCGGGTCATGACTTTTGCCTTAGGGTCGCGGCACGCCTATAAGTCAGCAACCCTCCTAGGGCCTTCTGAGGCACGCAGGCCGCGGCGCCCATGAACTAGCTTGCGGCGCGCTCCCGTGAACCTATAAATCCCTGGGTTTTCTCAGCATTTTTCCCAGGTACAACCTCAAAATCCAACCCAATTATACACCCAAACCCACACCAAGTCTAGAAACGAGTCTAAGAGTCTTAATCACATAGTTTAGGCACAATAATTCACCCCAAAACCTACTGAAATCACCATCTCAAATGAGCTATAAAACATCACTCAAAACCCAATCAAATTCATCCTAACAATCTAAATTCCCAACAGAAACAAAACAGGATCCTTACCTCAGTTTAAAGCTTTAATCCTCAGAGATTTCTTTGACTGATCCTAGCTTTAATCCCCCAGGTTCTCTCAGCTCAATTCCCAGCTTAAATCCCTGACTTTTTCCTTCAAAGCTTCAAAGTTCCCCTTGGGTTATAGAGAGGGAAAGAGAGAACGTGTAAGACTAAAGAGAGAAAGGGGGGGTTCTGTGAGTTTGAGAAAATCAGGTGGGTTCTGGTTATGCGTAGAAACTTGCTGAGTTTATCCCTTAACCCCAAAAAGACCAAATTACCCCTTAAACTATCTCAACCTTCTCATTTCCCTTAAGGGTAAAATGGTCATTAATCCCGATTCCTGCTAATTCCTCGAGTCATCCTACAAATTCCCAATTAACCCCATCATGTCCAACTAATACCAAATACTTATCCATTACTCGATAAATCCCAAATATACATTAAACTTCTCAAAATATCCCTAGGCTCACTCCGAGCCGGGTATTAAACCCCGTTGTGACTATTCCGCCGATCCGCTCACTAGGACCGCCTCGAGTCGTATACTACAGATATATCCACATAATAATGTGGTCTTAACCATTTAATACATATAATCACATTTATGCCCTTAACGGGCCAAAATTATAGATATGCCCTTATAAACAATAACGGGCCCACATGCATATTTAATACTTATAAACATGCATATAAATATATTCATATCATCATATATATCATGCATGCCACATAATCACGCATTTAATTAATTAATCACACATATGTCCAATTACCCTCCCAGCACGATAACTAGGGCACTGAACCCTATTAGCCTTTTTTTTTTGTCGTTACAACTATCCCCTCCTATTAAGAATTTCATCCTCAAAAATTTATCTTAATAGCTCAGGATACTGATCCCGCATAGATGACTGAAGTTCCCAGGTCACTTCCTCAACCTTGTTATTCCTCCATAACACTTTGACTAGAAGAATCGTCATGTTCCTCAAAACTCTATCCTTCCTATCTAGGAACTGAATCGGTCGTTCCTCATACGATAAATTGATTTGTACCTCTAGATCCTCATATCCCAATACATGAGTCGTATCTCAGATGTATTTTTGAAGCATAGAGATGTGAAATACGTCGTGAACTCCTGATTATGACGGTGGTTGAGCCAGTCTATAGGCTACCTGCCCGATCCTCTCCAAGATCTCAAAAGGTCCTATGAATCTAGGGCTCAGCTTGCCCTTTTTCCCAAATCTTCCCACCCCTCGCAATGGTGAAACTTGCAGAAACACGTGGTCCCCTACCTGGAACTCCACGACCCTACACTTAGGATTAGCGTAGCTTTTCTATCTGCTTTATGAAGCGAGCATTTGAGCTCGGATCTTCTCAAAAGCTTCATTATTCTTCTAAACAATCTTCGGTCCCAAATTCCTCCTCTCCCCCATCTCATCCCAATGAATGGGCGATCTACATCTCCTTCCATATAACATCTCGTATGGAGATACTCCAATCTTTGATTGATAACTGTTTTTGTATGAAAACTCAATCAATGGGAGGTACTTACTCCAAGACCCCTCGAAGTCTAGTACACACGCCCTAAGCATGTCTTCCAATATCTTAATTTTCCTCTTAGACTGTCTGTCTATCTGAGGATGAAAGGTTGTACTAAACTTCAGCTGAGTTCCCATAGCCTTCTGCAAACCACCCCAAAATTCAGAGGTAAATATGGGGTCCCGGTCTGATACTACATATTTAGGGACCTGATGGAGACGTACAATCTCCCTCACATATAACTCCGCGTATTGATCTACCATATAGGTTGTTCTCACTGGAAAAAAGTGAGTTGACTTGGTGTATTTGTCTACTATCACCAACACCGAGTCATGTTGCCCCACTGTCCTAGGTAGACCTCCTACAAAATCCATGGTAATATCTTCCTAATTCCATTCAGGAATACCCAAAGGCTGTAACAACCCCAATGGTTGCTAATGTTCAGCCTTTACCTGTTGATAGGTCAAACACTTCGTCACGTATTCAACCACCTCCTTCTTCATCCCAAGCAACCAATATAAAGTCTGTAGATCCTGATACATATTCGTGGTGCCTAGATGGAGTGAGTATGGTGTAGTATGGGATTCATCAAGTATCTTTCGTCTAAACCCCATATCCATCAGAACACATATCTGATCCTTACACCGCAGTAAACTCATCTCAGAAATAGAATAATCCTTAGCCATTCCAGCTAGAGCATTTCCTCTAACCTCTTGCAACTGCGCATCATCCATCTAACCATTTCTGGGAGGGTAGACTGAAAAGTAATAATTGCCAACCAGCGCACAACCAGTTCTACCCTCGCTCTAGTCATTTCCTCTGCCAATTCCTTCAATATCTATTTCGAACTAAATAGCTGACCTGGGCCCCTCCGGCTCAGCACATCTTCCACTACATTGGCTTTTCCTGGGTGGTAAAGGATGCCACATTCGTAGTCCTTCACCAATTCCTGCCAACGTCTTTATCTCATGTTTAAGTCCTTCTGCGTGAAGAAATACTTCAAACTCTTATGATCGGTGTATATCTCGCACTTCTCTCCATACAAGTAACGTCGTCGAACTTTCAGCGCAAATACCACTGCTATTGTAATGTCCCAAATTTCCTAATAAGGCTTAGGTCCTTAATTAGGGTTATTAGGGGGCCAGGATGGAAAATTATGGAATTGTGTGATTATGTGATATATATGTGCATCATTATGTGATTATGTGAGTTATATTATAATATGACTTGATATGCCTATTTAGGTGTATTAAATATGCATGTGGGCCCATTTCTATTTAAAAGGGCAATTTTTGTAATTTGGCCCATTATGGGTATATTTGGCATATATGTGGTATGTGTGTGGTACTACATTGCTATGTGGATATGTTTGGGTTACTTGACACGAGATGATCCTAGGGAACAAGTTAATGGGAAAGTCACAACATGACCCATATTTGACTCGGAGTGAGTCAAGGCGTATATTGGGAATTTAGCACATTACCAAGATATTGGGTAATGGGAATGATTATTTGATAATATATTAGGAGTTAGTGTAATCAGGAGGGAATCCTGGGAATTTTGACTATTTTACCACCGGGGGGGCGTTTTTGGAACCCCAGGCATTAGAATTTGCTTAAGGTTACTTAAGCTCAAGTAACCTATCAGAAACATAAAAAGAATGTTCAATACATTTTCTCTTTCTCCCATTCTCTTTTTGACGCCGTTAGCATTTTCAAAGGAAACTTGAGTTTTAGGACTTGGATTCAAGCAAGGTTAGAGTCATAACGATTCTAGGGAAGATTAGAAGCTTATTAGTTGGAGGATTTAATTGGGAAACGAATCAATCAGAGGTAATCCAAGTTTTAAGTTTTCGAGTTTTGATGCTTTGATTGGATTTTATGTTTTTGGGTTTGAGGTTCAGTCGCGACCTTGTTCTTGGAAGTCACGACATGTGTGAACCCAGAACCAGGAGGGGTTCTGCCTGGGGGGCGCGTTGTGACTCTGGGGTGCAAGTCACGAGCCACACCCTGAAGCCCAGGCAGAGGGTTGTCTATCTGAGGGAGGCCCAACACCAAAGCAGTAATAAATTATTGCTTTAACTCCTGAAAGCTACCCTCACACTTGTCTGACCAGATGAACTTCATATTCTTCTGTGTTAACTCAGTCAATGGTGTGGCAATCTTTGAAAACCCTTCCACGAACTGTCTACAATATCCTACTTATCTAGGGAAGCTCCTAACCTCTGAGGCGTTCCTTAGCCTCGGCCAATCCCTAACTGCCTCTACCTTAGCCGGATCTACCTTAATCCCATCTCCACTAAAAATATGTCCAAGGAAGGTCACTTCTTGTAGCCATAACTCACACTTCTTAAATTTTCATATAATTGATGCTCTCTCAATCTTTGTAATACCTGTCGGAGATGCTTTTCATGCTCTTCCTCTGAACTTGAGTAAACTAAGATGCCGTCGATGAAGACAATCACAAAATGATCCAAGATATCCTTGAACACCTTGTTCATTAGATCCATAAATGTTGCTAGGGCATTGGTCAAACCTAACAACATGACCAAGAACTCATAATGCCCATACCTCGTAGGAAGGCTATCTTCGGAATATCCTCAGCTGGTGATAACTAGATCAAAGATCAATCTCCGAGAATACTGTCTTACCCTAAAGTTGATCGAACAGGTCATCTATCCTCGGTAAGGGGTACTTGTTCTTGATGGTAAACTTTTCCAACTCCCTATAGTCTATACACATTCTTAAAGTCCCATCCTTCTTCTTCACAAATAAAACCAGAGCACCCCATGGCGAGAAGCTAGGTCTGATAAATCCCAAGTCTAGAAGCTCCTGGAACTGTATCTTCAACTCCTTCAACTCTTTCTGAGCCATTCTATACGGTGCCATCGACACTGGCTCTGTACCCGGTGTTAACTCGATGACGAATTGAATCTCCCTGTATGACGACAGTCCGAGTAAGTCCTCGAGAAACACATCCAAGAACTTGCATACTAATCTAGTCTATCCCGGCCCTATTGGCATAACTCTAATGGTATCCACCACACTAGCTAGAAAACCTATACAACCTCCTTGTAATAGGTCCCTAGCCCTCAACGCTGATATCATATGAATGTGGGGTCCATGCATAGCACCCACAAAACCAAAGGAGTCCTCACCCTCAGGCTCAAAAGTCACCATCTTCTTCCTGCAATCTATAGTGGCCCCATATCTGACTAGCAAATCCATCCCCAAAATCATATCAAAATCTTCCATACCCAACTCAATCAAATCTACTGATAGTTCCCTACTATCAACCATCACTGGTAGTGCTCTAATCCATCTCCTAGAAACTACCAGCTCCCCTGTAGGCAGTACAGTCCCAAACCCTGCAATAAAATACTCACTAGGTCTACACAATCTATCAATCACCTTACTAGAAAGAAAGGAATGTGTAGCACCTGAGTCAATCAATACAGCATATGAAGAGTTAGCGCTCGAAAGCTGACCTGTCATTACTTAGGGACTAGCCTCAGCCTCTGCCAGTTTCAAGGTGAACACTTGAGCTGGAGTCAAGCTATCCACCTTCCCTAGTTCCTCCTTCTTTAGTGTCAGGCAATCTTTCTTGAGGTGTCCAACCACCCTACACAAGTAACAAGCCTTGTCCTAAGATTCGCCCAGATGGCACTTCCTACATCTAGTGCACTCTGGATAGCATCTCCAAGACTCACCGCCTCCCTGGCGGCCACCCTGGGCACCTCAGCCCCTCCTATCAGGACTAGTAGTGGTTGAGGTGTCATGGGTCTTCCTCTTCTGATCACTGGGGCCTCCGCCCCTACCAGACCTTGTAAATGGAGGCACTATCCTGCGAATATCCCGTCTCGCAGCGTTGTCCCTCCAAATCTTGTTCTATGCCTCCTCAGCAGTAAGAGTCTTCTCAACAGCCTAGGCATAAGTCGTATCCCCAGATACTGATGTGATCCTCACATCTCGGGCTATCATAGCATTATGCCCTCAAACAAACCTGTCCTGCCTAGCTGCATCTGTAGGCACTAGATTTGGTGCAAACTTCGCTAGCTTATCAAACTTCAGGGCATACTCAATAACCATCATACTGCCCTGCACCAACCCAATGAACTCATTCATCTTCGCCGCCCTGAAGGCAACGTTATAATATTTCTAGTTGAACAAATCTTGGAACCCATCCCAACTCAAAGTAGAAACATCTCGAGTCAGGGATGCCACCTCCCACCAAATACGGGCATCCTCTTTTAGCATATAGGTGGCACAGGCCACCATGTCATTACCTTCCACCCTCATAATGTCTAGAATAAAGGTGATCATACTCATCCACTGTTCAGCCTTCAGTGGATCTGGTCCTCCCTCAAAGGTTGGAGGATGATGTCTCCTGAATCTTTTATAAAGTGGCTCCCACCTGTTTCCAGTCTCAGGTGGTTGTACAACTGGTGCCACAACAGGTGGCAAGTTAGGTGTAGCACTCCCTGATGGAGCCTGCTGCCTTAGAAGGCGGATCTGCTCTTCCTAACTCTGAAGTCCGGCTTGTATATCAACAAGCAACGGCTACTAGTTCTCAGGGACTAGCAGAGGGTTCTGGCCCTGCTCATCATCTTTATCCTTGACCCCAGTGCAAGATAAGAGCCTTCTCAATAGCCTGGGCATAAGTCACATTGATCACCTTGGATGCATAACGATCCAAGTTTATCTGAAATCAACGACTCGGCTGGTCAGGCAATGATAATAGGTTCATATTCATTCCATGGTCCAATGCCAATGACTAGGCCACAAAGCACAATCATGATGCCAACATACATTTCAACAATTATTCACATATAGTAGCAATGCTAATAAGCATGCCTTAACATATTCACATAGAAGTCAAGGGCCAAGCCCTATCAGTATATCACATGCTCCCTATTAATCATGATGATAAAGCATTTATATTTCATTTAAACATTTAAACACATAATATCATATATGGTTACCAAACCCATAGTCAAGCTTGTCTTTAGCGGTGAGTGTGCGTGCCCAGCCAGTCTTCAGGAACCCTTAAACCTGGGCCGCTCTGATAATAAGTTGTAATGCCCTGGATAACCAAGACCGTTATGTTGTGTGTTTAAAATAGTGCAAGACTCGCTAATCAAGTCGTTTGAACATGAATGTGATTTTAGAGTCAAGAGACAAGTTAGGGTTAAAATATTTTTATTATAAAATGGTTAATTTTCATTAAAATAAGAGTTTGATCCAAAAAAATATGGTGTACATGGCAGAAACAATCCTCAAAAGTTAATACAAGAAAAGCCAGTCTAAATGGAAAAATACAGTTTGAGCTCTAGTTCCTATAATCCCCTTGGTCTTGGCGGTCGAGCAGTAGTCGATATACACTCCGCCCCCAAATCTCTCCAACTCATGGTTGGTCCATCTTTCCTTTGCCTTTACCTACACCACATAGCACCTATGAGCCAAGGTTCAGCAAGAAAACCATAATAAACAAGCATAGAAAACAATAAGAGCATATAACAAACTTTAATCCAATCAGCTCAATTAATCAGCAGAACACAAGTATTAAGCTAGGCAACGTTAAACATATACTTTTAAATATATAAATTAATATGTATACAAATATTTAGGTGTCGATGCCCTTAGGCCAAGTCCTCTGGTTATTTAGCTGATCCCGGCTCGCTTAGGCCAAGCTGCGTTCAGTACGCTTATCATCAGCCTCAGCCTTAGGTCGTATTTTCACATCACACATAACAGATATATAACTCACAGAACACACATGTCCAATTACAGGGAATCTCAGTCCATTTCACAACCACTTGGGTGCAGTTTCTTACCTCAAGTCCTGAGCGATAAATAAGGAACGGTTTTGAGCATGATCCTCAGTCCTGAGCCTTAACGGTAACCCTAGTCACAAGCAACAATCGATAACCATCAAATTCTAATAAAATTAAATGTTTTGGAAACAAATACTAGCCTCTGGGACCTCAAATTCTACTAAACTGGGTAGTATATTTCATCCCGAGTGCTTAGGTTTAAATCCACGAGCCTCCCCGAGCCTAAAATCCAACCTAAGCTTTCGCTGCCTAGGCGGGCTGCGACCTAGCCCTAAGGGTCACAACGCACCTCAAGTCAGAGGTGCATCCCCTTACTTCTGGGGGGAGGCGGGCCATGACTTTCCCCTTAGGGTCCCGACACGCCTATAAGTCAAAAGCCCTCCCATTGCCTTCTGGGGCATGCAGGTCGTGGCGCCTATGAACTGGGTCTTGGCGCGCTCCCGTGAACCCAAAAATCCCTGGGTTTTGATAGCATTTTTCCTAGCTACAACCTCAAAATCCAACCCAGTTATACACCCAAACCCATACCATGTCAAGAAACGAGTCTAGGACTCTTAATCACATAGTTTAGGCACAATAATTCACCCCAAAACCTACTGAAATCTCCATCCCAAATTAGTTATAAAACATAACTCAAAACCTAGTCAAATTCATCCTAACAATCTAAATTCCCAGCAGAAACAAAACAGGATCCTTTCCTCAGTTTAAAGCTTTAATCCTTAGAGATTTCTTTGACTGATCCTAGCTTTAATCCCCCAGGTTCTCCCATCTCAATTCCTAGCTTAAATCCCTAATTTTTTCCTTCAAAGCTTCAAAGTTCCCCTTAGGTTATAGAGAGGGAAAGAGAGAGTGTGTATGATGAGAAAGAGAGAGGGTTCTGTGAGTTTGAGAAAATTAGGTAGGTTCTAGTTATGCTTAGAAACTTACTGAGCAAATTATCCCTTAAACTATCTTAGCCTTCTCATTGCCCTTAAGGGTAAAATTGTCATTAATCCCGATTCCCGCTAATTCCTCTAGTCATCCTACCAATTCCCAATTAACCCCGTCATGTCCAACTAATACCAAATACTCACCCATTACTCGATAAATCCCAAATATACATTAAACTTCCCAAAATACCCCTAGGCTCACTCCGAGCCGGGTATTAAACACCGCTGAGACTATTCTGCTAATCCGCTCACTAGGATCGCCTTGAGTCATATACTACAAATATATCCACATAAAAATGTGATCTCAACCATTTAACACATATAATCACATTTATGCCCTTAACGGGCCAAAATTATAGATATGTCCTTATAAAAAAAAATAACTGACTCACATGCATATAAATATAGTCACATCATCATACATATCAAGTAATGCACATAGTCACGCATTTAATTAGTTAATCACACATATATCCAATTATGCCCTCCTGACACCCTAACCAGGGCACTAAACCCTATTAGCCTTTTTTTTGGGTCGTTCCATAACAATACTTATTTATCTATAAATAATCAATGTGGGTCCTAGTCCGATGTAACTAGATACATCCGATCTTATCTACTTGGCCAATATCTTAGATAAGACACCACACCATTGTGTAAGCAGATCATATCGTAGATTAGTAAATCAATAAAAATCATGTGCACTGATTTAATCTTAGGAGTAATTCTTTTGAACATGTAATTACAATTATAATCCACTGTAACGTAGTCACTATAATTGTAGCAATATTACACATGTTCACAATTTTAAAGACATTTGTATTAAATAAATAATCATGTAATAAACAATCTTTGTTAGGTTCATTTTAGGTTTGTTTGAGAGATTGTTTTATGTTATGTTTTTAGTTATTTAGGATTGTTTAGTGCAGATTTATGCTTGTTTTCTTCTTGTTTCAGGTTTTAATGGTCAAGTACATAATATGGAGTGAAATGAGAAGAAACATGTTAAATATGATGAATTAGATGGATTTAGTGTTGATTGTGGAGTTTCAAGACATTATGTGTATTAAATACTACATTGAAGATGCTCAACACACGTCGTTTATGCTCTATAACGCAAGTCTAAGACTTCAAGCCGAATTTTGACCATGATTTCTTCACTTTCTAATAACACTTATAGAAATAAATTTTTTATATATTTATCTTAGCTTTCTATAGCATTTTGAATCATTCAATTTTGAGTTATATTGAAGGAGTTATGATTAAAATATGATGAGCTGATGCTGTAGGCTGTTCGAAACGAGTTTTAGTTTGATTCTGTACAATTAGCGCCCCAGCGCTGTCGAGTAGCAAAGAGCATAAATTAATGCAGATTGTAGTGCCTAGGAGCTACTTTTCAGTGCCCCAGTGCTATTAGCTTTCTAGAGAGCATGCTTTGTGATTAATCTATAGTGCCTCAGCGCTATCTCATGGCGCCCCAACGCTAGAGTCCATACGGAAGCAGAATTTAGGGGAATTTTTAGGGGAAATTTAGTCTTTTCATGCAGAATTAATTAGGGACTATAAAAAGGGGAGGAGAACAGATTAAGCTAGAAGGAGGCTAGAGAAGAAACAAAAACTTAGAGTTCTTTTTCTTTATCTTTATCTTTTGATTTAGAGTATGTTAAATTCTATGATTATGTTTGATTTATTCATGTTTATGAACTAAATTTCTATTTAGGTTTTCTAATTGACTCTCTTTAAACTCTATTATGATTTAATGCATTTATATATTTTTTCTTCATCTGAAATCTATTTAGTTTGTGTTAATTGTGTATGTGATTGACTGCGCACCTTTTACATACGATTTATGAATTTGAATCAAAATCTGAAAAGTGAGATTTAAATATGCTAAAATTGAATAGACATAGATTTTGTACGCCCTGATTTTCCATGGGCTATTAGCGAGTTGAGATATGGCCTAATTATATCAGCCACGTGGATACCACATGACCAGAGCTGCTGTCGTCAGGTCCTACCTCTTTAGCTCGAGGTAACCAAAGGTTCGCCAAGATTATTTAAGGGCCGAGACAGGAAGATAAAGATCGCAGGTCAGGAAGGCGTTTAGCTCGGGGCACGAGCTAGACGTGGAAGCCGTGACCCCTTATAAAGTCAACCACGCAATGTAAACGTGCATATATCAAACATCACGTGTCTGATATATTCTTGAATTCTCGGACGCGCAGCATGAACGTGCGTATTCAGGCACCCACGACTGGGTTGGGTCGTGCGGCCCATTATCCCCCTTACCTGTTGATTAGACCACACTTCATTTGTCAGGTTTTAGGAATTAATCATGAATGTCACAGAAGTGACATGATGGGTAAGAAGGTCACGGGATGAGCCCACTTACCAACTCCCAGGTGCCCTCTCCTATAAATATGGAGACCTTGGGAGTTGCAAAGGGTTGGATTCTATTGTGTAAGGAAATACCCTGTAAAGAATACCAGACATATAGCAATAATATTGGCTGGTGGAGTAGAAGGATTTTAACCTTTGAACCACCTAAAAACGCAGTTGTGTCATCAGTCCATTTTAAGATCATTTATCTATTTCGGTTCATTATTAAGCACTGGTCTCTTTCTCTTATTTTCTTAATTACCTGTTGGCGAAGAACCGTGTCAACAGTTTGGTGCTTTCATTGAGAGGTAGTCAGATTGGTGCTATCGCAAACATCCAACTATGGTGACCACTCGATCAAGACACGGTAACGAGGTGGAACAACATGATGGGATGGAGGCTCATCATGCCGCCATTTCCGGTGAGTGAAACCTTGAAGTTCAGCAGCAACTGGGCAAGCAGCCAATAGGCCAGGATGACACCGGAAGTTCGGCACCCCAGCCACCTAATCCAAACCCAGATTTTTACACGGAGGTAGAGATGGAGAATGCTCAGCTAAGGAGTCAACTGGCGAAAGCTAATCAGCAGATTAAGGAGGTGTTGGCCCGACTACCATCTCTTACAACCGACGCTAACGTCGAAAAGAGGCAAGGCGAGACTCGTAAGTCCCGCCGGGGTAATCGGTCCAGGCCTAGCCGCTCGGTCAGACCTCCGACGTCCAACTCTACTCCCTCATCGCACCGCCGAGAAGAAAACTTCAAAGAAATACCCAGAGCCGAACAACAGTATAGCCGCTCGGTCCGAACTTCAACTCCCAGCTCACAGCCAGCCTCGAGCGCGCCCAGGAGGGCTCGAGGGAATTTTAGAAGGAGATCTGGGGAGGGCTCACAGCACCAGCCCGTCCCAGCCAGCCATCCTGCGCCTCGTCCAGATCGCCAGGCGCAAGGCCTGCAAGTTAGCAGGGCCGAAAGGCCCCTACCAAACCTGATCCGCCTTGACGGAACCAGGATTGCATCCCCGGTCAGGCATCCTCCTTCACTGAGAAGATATCTGTCTCCTCCTCAGCCTATCTGAGATATTCCAGCTTATGGAAAAAGCAGGAGAAACCCGCCATCCGCGAGACCTTCCCATCGTAGCAGGGCACCCAGAGGAAGCCCGGATCCTCACCCCCAGAGGCGGACTCCGAGCTTCTCTAACGGGAGCTACTGGACCGGAAGTCGCCGTAGTGACCTTTCTGGCGGAGACCTGCGTCAACGCCTAAGCTCAGCGCAAAGTCCTCGAGCCACCTCGAGGGGCGACCTACGAGATCGCCTTAACTCTCACAGGGGGGACCCGGTAGGAGGTGGCAGCCATGCTCGCTCAGGGGGAGACCTGTTCGAGGTACGTAACGGCGGGAATGTCCCAAATAACCTATCTCAAGATAGGAGGGGCAATAACCCACCAAACGTATACAATGGATCCGGAGCTGTTGAACAGCCCCGGAGTAACCAAGGAAATCAGGACAAAACCCTTGAGCGCCTGGCTCAAATGGAGGAGCTAATGAGGAAGCTCCTATCGGAGAAAGAGAAAGATGAATATGATTCGGGGGACGAGCTTGAGCTCTTCGCCCCTAGCATAGCAGCAACGGCATACCTGCTCGGTTTCCGTATACCGCACCTGTCCAAATTTAACGGAGACGGAGATCCGTCGGATCATCTGGGGATGTTCAATACCCAGATGATGGCCCACAACATTGGCCCCGAGTTGAGGTGTCTGATATTTCCCTCCACACTGACTGGGCCAGCCAGACAGTGGTTCGCGACTTTCTCTGCTGACTTTCTCTGCTGTTCAAACAAAGCAAGAAGCAATCAATCAGCTCCTGGAAAACTTTCTCTACTGACTTCAAAAGGGCATTCCGAGCCTCCCAGGCTACCCGTGTCAAGGCCGACTCCCTAGCTAACGTGAGGCAACAACCCGACGAGCCTCTGAAGGCTTACATGAGCAGGTTCGCGAACGTTGCCGCTCGGGCCAAGGACGCAGATGACAGCTCCAAGCTCATGGCTTTGAGAACTGGAATCCTCATCAGAGGGGGACTCTGGAATGAAATACAAAGGAAGGGAGTCAGCTCAGTAAATGAATTCCTAAATAGGGCCCAAGGGTGGATCAACTTGGAGGAGGCCCAAGCCTCAGCTGGAGGAACCAGCCAGGTCCTTGAGCAGCCCGCTGGAGTGGGAACGGAGGTCATGACAGCGACCCAGAACGCTACACAGAATAACCAGTTCGGTGGAGGCAAGAGAAAGGGGAACGGCGAGGGCAACCAGCACAGCCCAAAGAAGAATAAGTCCGTAGAAAAATTTAAGCCGGTCTACGCGACTTATACAGAGCTCACCCACTCTAGGGAGAACATCTTCCTAGCGAACTATGCTCGCCTCCCCTGGAAGAAGCTGGAACCGTTAAAGCACCAGAAGGGGAAGAGAGACACCTCCAAGTTTTTCTGTTTCCACAACGACGTTGGCCACAATACTGATGATTGTAGAAATTTTAAAGATGAGATCAAAACTCTCATCAGAGCCGGCCCCTTGGCTCAGTACGTGCGGAACAGGGTTCCAACAAGCCGACCTGCTCCGGAAGTCCCGGTCATTCTGCCCAGGTCTCGGGTAGATCAAGACGTCCCTCCTCCAGTGATAGGAGGATAGATATCCACAATCTCGGGAGGTCTGCATTTGGCTGGTGAGCAGGGGTGCCCAAAAGAGGTACGTAAATGAACTCAAGGTGCATAATGGAGTAGAGTTCGTCCCCGAGCAGCATCTGCCAATGCAGCAGCGATTGGAGAGGCAACCAATCATTTTTTACGAAAGAAGATGCTTGCCATGTTCAGTTCCCTCATAATGACCCTCTGGTCGTAGCAGTGCAGCTCGCTAATCGGAGGGTTAGGAGAGTGCTGATCGATAATGGGAGCCCGGTAAACCTTCTATTCCGGTCCACGCTGGAGAAGATGGGTTTGACTGTCGCCGAGCTGAAGGCGACCTCCATGATGCTGTATGGTTTTTCGAGAGAAGGATCAGCAGCTATAGGGACGATCGAGCTGGTGATCACCTTAGGAGAGGGACCTCGGACAGTCTCAAAACTCCTCGAGTTCGTGTTCATTGACTGCCCCGCTGCATACAATGCCATTTTGGGCCGACCTACACTTATAGCTTTTGAAGCCATCACCTCCGTTCGCCACCTTGCGCTGAAATTCCCTTCTTCCACGGGGATAGGCACGGTCCGTGGCAATCAGCTTGCTGCCAGGGAATGCTACATCATTTCCATGAAGGGAAAATCGAAACCCGGGAAGCTAGCGATGGCCATCCAAAGTGAAGGAGAGGAATCTCGAGAACGTTTGGCTAATCCTGAGATTGAAAATCCTCAGAGTGCCGAGGGGGAAAGTATCGTCCTAAGTGAGGATATTGACCCCCGAATAGGCGAGGACAAGTCCGAGCTCCAAGCTATTGAAGAGCTCGAGGAAGTAAACATCGATCCAAAAAATCCTTCACGGATGGTCAAGCTCGGGAAAAACCTCTGTGGCAAGAGGAAGGCGGAGCTGATCAAATCTCTGCAAGATAACCTGGATGTGTTTGCATGGTCACACGAGGACATGGTGGGAATCAGTCCAAATGTCATCATGCACACCCTTCACTTGGATAAGAGCGTTCTTGCAAAGTCTCAGAAGCAGAGGCGCCTGGGAACAACTCGGGCTGAGGCCTTAGAAGAAGAAGTAGCCCGGCTCAAGAAAAGCGGCTTTATCTGTGAAGCCAAGTTTCCGGTGTGGGTCGCCAACCCCGTGCTGGTCTCGAAGCCCAACGGGAAATGGCAGACCTGCATCGACTTCTCCGACCTGAATAAAGCCTGCCCCAAAGATTGTTTTCCCTTGCCAAGGATCGACCAATTGGCGGATGCCACGGCGGGGCACGAGCTCATGTCCTTTATGGACGCGTACTCAGGCTATAATCAGATCGCCATGAATCCAGCGGACCAGGAGCACACCAGCTTCATGACCCCGACTAACGTCTATTGTTACAAGGTCATGCCATTCGGGCTGAAGAACGTCGGTGCTACATACCAGAGATTAGTGAATAGAATGTTCGCCAACCAGATCGGGAAGAACATGGAAGTGTACGTTGATGACATGCTGGTCAAGTGAAAGACTGCCGATAACCATGTTTCTGACCTGGAAGAATGCTTCAAGATACTAAGAGAATACGGCATGAGGCTTAACCCTCAGAAGTGCACTTTCGGGGTCGCGTCTGGAAAATTCCTGGGTTTCATTGTCAACACTAGAGGGATCGAGGCTAACCCCGATAAGATCTGGTCATTGCTCGAGCTTCCCTCACCCAGGTCGCGTAAAGACGACCAAGGCTTGACAGGAAGGGTGGCAGCCCTAAATCGGTTTATTTCAAAATCCACCGACAAGTGCCTGCCGTTCTACAACCTGCTCCGAGGAAATAAGAAGTTCGAGTGGACCAAGGAGTGCGAGGGTGCTTTCCTCAACCTGAAGGCACATCTGGCCGAGCTTCCCGTATTGTCCAAACCAAAGGTAGGAGAGCCCATTTTCCTCTACCTAGCTGTCACAGAGGATGCAGCTAGTGCCGTATTGGTCCAAGAAGAAGATCGGGTTTAGAAACCGGTCTATTACATCAGCAAGAGACTTCTCGGGGCTGAATCCTGATACCCGTTGATGGAAAAATTGGCGTTCTGTCTTATCACGGCCTCCCAAAAGCTCAGGCCATATTTCCAGTCCCACTCAATACACGTCATGACCGATCAGCCTTTAAGGCAGGTTTTGCAAAAACCTGAAGCATCGGGACGCCTGTTAAAGTGGGCTATCGAACTCAGTCAGTTCGAAATTTTGTACACCCCCCGAACTGCCATAAAGAGTCAAGCCCTGGCCAATTTTGTGGCAGAATGCACAGGATTCAGGGAGGATCCTTTGGAGGAGTCACCCCAGGTCACCTCGCCCCAGGCGTCATGGAAGGTCTTCGCGTATGGCTCATCTAATGAGAAAGGGTCCGGGGCTGGAATCATTTTGATACCCCCTGAAGGGCATAGATTCCACTCGGCGTTGAGATTCGGATTCAAGGCCTCCAACAACGTGGCCGAATACGAAGCTTTGCTGGCCGGACTAAGGGTAGCCCAAGAGTTGAAGGCCAGTTCCGTTCAATCCTTCAGCGATTCCCAGCTCGTGGTAAACCAGGTGCTAGGTGAATATCAAGCACAAGGAGCCAGGATGGCTGTTTACCTGGCCAAGGTAAAATTCGAGCTGTCTGCATTTGAACGAGGCTCAATCGAGCAGATACCTTGAGTGCAAAACGCTAACGCAGATGCCCTCACCAAGCTCAATACCTCCAGGGAGACGGAGACGCTGGGGTTAGTACCGGTGGAATTCCTGGAAAATCCAAGTATAGAAGAGGTCGGGGCGGAGGTTGAGATGATTGATGCTAGACCGACCTGGATGACTCCCATCCTCCAGTACCTCACCGAAGGAAAGTTACCCGAGGGACGTAATGACGCACGGCGGGTACTGTACCAGGCCCCAAGGTATACGGTGATAGATGGGATGTTGTACCGACGTGGGCATTCCCTACCCCTCTTGCGATGTGTTCTGCCAGGCGAGGCAAAGGCCATCTTGCAGGAAGTGCACGAGGGTTTTTGCGGGGATCACACTGGGGGCAAAGCTTGGCCCTAAAAGTCTTAAGGCAAGGGTATTACTGGCCCACTCTATCAAAAGACTCGATCTTGTATGTCAAGAAATGCGACAAGTGCCAGCGATTGACCGCAGTTGCCTGAGCTCCCCCAGTCGAGCTGAAGATGATCTCCTCCCCATGGCCATTTGCAGTCTGGAGAATCGACTTGGTTGGCGCCCTCACTACTGGAAAGGGCAGGGTCCGCTACACCGTGGTGGCTATCGACTACTTCCCAAAGTGGGCTTAGGCAGAGCCTTTGGCAACGATCACCTCCAAGAAAGTCCTCGACTTCGTAGTCAAGAGCATTATTTGCTGGTTCGGGCTGCCGAAGAAAATCGTATCCGATAATGGGACTCAGTTCGACAACGACCTCTTCACCGAATTTTGTGAAAGGTGCGGCATCATGAAAAGTTTCTCCTCCGTGGCCTATCCTTAAGTGAACGGCCAGGTCGAGGCTGTCAA
This sequence comes from Humulus lupulus, assembly GCF_963169125.1. Taxonomy (NCBI): domain Eukaryota; kingdom Viridiplantae; phylum Streptophyta; class Magnoliopsida; order Rosales; family Cannabaceae; genus Humulus; species Humulus lupulus. Next base: position 98,186,270 of record NC_084795.1, on the reverse strand, counting down.
TAAGACGCTAAAGGCGAGCCTTAAGAAGAGGCTGGACGAAGCCAAAGGGGTCTGGCCAGAACAGCTCCCTCAGGTACTGTGGGCATACCGGACCTCGCATCGGACCTCTACGGGGCATACTCCTTTCTCCCTGGCTTTTGGGAGCTAGGCAGTCCTTCCTATTGAGTTAAAGGTATATTCTCATAGAGTCCAGTCATATGACCAGGATCGCAATCATGAACTACTTTGCTCATCCCTCGACCTGATTGGTGAAAGGTGAGAAGAGTCACAGCTCCAGCTCGCGCATAACCAGCAAAAAATTACGCGTTATTTCAACTCAAGGGTCTGAAAACGCGCTTTTAGCATTGGCGACCTGGTCCTCAGGAGAGTCTTCTTAGCCGGCAAGGATCCCAAAGATGGAGTACTAGGACCGAACTGGGAAGGGCCGTATCAAATAGCCGAGGTCATAAAGGAAGGAACCTACAAGTTAGCCCGACTTAATGGAGAAGCGGTCCCACGAGCTTGGAACGCCATCCACTTGAAGAAGTATTATCAGTGACACTCTTGTAAGGCTTACTCAGAAAGACCATTTCTTATGTATTAAGCAATGAGAATTAAATCTTCTTTCATTATTGTGTATATTTGCAAATGTAATCTCAAGTAACCACGAAATACCCTTTCCTAATTACTTGGGGGGCATATGGTACCTGGCTAATATAACTAGGTCGCCTTAAAGACTTAGAAGTTGATTCAAATCGATTGGTCGATGTTTTTCTTAAAAAACATGACATATTGATGAAGGATTATCACAAACTAAGTCCTATCCTAGATATAACCAGGTCTTAAAACTTAGAAGTTGATTCAAATTGATTAATCAATGTTTTTCTTAAAAAGCACAAGACATTAGTCAAAGAATTAACGCGAACTAAGTTTTCAAAATAATTTCCTAGACATAACCAGGTCCTAAAACTTAGAAGTTGATTCAAATTGATTAATCAGTGTTTTTCTTAAAAAGCACAAGACATTAGTCAAAGAATTAACGCGAACTAAGTTTTCAAAATAACGTCCTAGACATAACCAGGTCCTAAAACTTAGAAGTTGATTCAAATTGATTAATCAGTGTTTTTTTTTTTTTAAAAAGCACAAGATAGTAGTCAAAGAATTAACACGAACTAAGTTTTTAAAGCGAGGTCTGGGATTCAACCAGGATTTGTCTTAAAAATTGGATCGAGATTGGTTAATATGTTCTTCCCAGAAAAATATAAGAGTATCAATCATGGCACCACGAAAAAGAAAAGCAAACTAAGGTGCATAGAATCAAAAATTGACTAAAACCAAGTGTCTCGAGGTGAAAAAACCTCATACAAAGTTACAAAATATATATATATATATATATGTAAAAAGAAAAAATGAAAGGCCCTAGGCTCCACCGGGCTGCTCCTTGGAGGTCACCGTCTCGCCCTCCTGCTCGGCCACTGTGGAGGCCTCCCCAGTCTCAGAAGGCGCCTCTTGCTGAAGGCGAGCTTTGAACCCTTCCCGGAAGTCCTCCCAATCTGCTCCTAAAAAGGAGAAGTCGCCGTCCGAGTTGAAGACCCAACAATGGTAGAGCATGTCCTCCATGGCGGAGCTGGAAGTTGCCTTCTCCGCTGCCAGGGCAGCCTTGGCCTCCTCGTCTCCAGTCTTCGCAGAGTCCAACTCGGCCACCGCGGCAGCAAGGGCGGCCTTGGTAGCCTCGGCCTCTTGAAGCTTAGGACGGGCTACGTCCAGCTCAGCCCGCGCGGCCACCAAGGCATCCTTGGCCTCTTTTTCCTGCTGTTGGGCCGCTTGCAGGGCGGGCAAGGTCGTTTGATGGGCGGCCAAAACCGCCTGGTGCTCGCCCCTCATGTCCTCAAGCCGAGCCTTAGACCTGGATATGCTCCGGTGAAGAGCCAGAGCGCCCTACAAAACAAAGAGGCAACTGCCTTAGAAAAAAAAGAGAGACAAGACAAAGCATGGTAACCAAAGTATAAAAGAGCAAAGCCAGCTTACCATTAAAGCCATTCCCAGTGAAGACTCCATCACGCTCTCCGGGCTCCTTATCTCGATTGCCCGCAGGTCCTTTTCGGTGGCCCCGTAGTAGTGGTCGACGGTGTAGGTTGCCGTCTCGTACACCGTCCCCTGAAAGACGTCAGGAATTTTCTCCAGGGCCTGGGGTCCACCAGAATGCGCACCTTGGTGGCGGCAGCTGCCAAAGTCCCGGGCTCCATCTCCATATCCCGAACGAAGGTGGGAGCTCGTGGAGGGGCGGGGGCATCTTCTCCATTGCTGCAGGAGGTGGAGGTACCTTGGCCAGGGCAGCTGGGATCTGGTCTTTCCCCTTTGCAGGGGACTTGGTTGGTGTCCCAACGGCCTTCTTTGCCACCCGAAGCTTCTTCACCATGGGCCCGGAGGTCCCAGCGGAGGAGTTCCCTCTGGTGAACCTAGCTCGCAAATCCTTGTTCCCGGGCTGAGACATCTCTTCTGGAAAAACAAAGGCAACATTAGTATACAAGTTAGCATTTATGCAAGAACAACAAGGATAAAGAGAAAACAGAATTCAAAAACATATATCATAAGGGATCCTACCCCCCGAGCTAGAAGAGGAATCTATGGTCACGGCCATCGGCCCCGAAGCTTCTACGGGGGAATCTAAGACAATGACTTCGCGGGCTGGCACGGGTTCTAGGTCCGAGACTGGCTCAGGACTAGACTTTTCTACGTATTGCCTAAGACCCAGAGCGAGGGCCATGACCGAAGGTTGGTCCCATTCTCCTCAAATAAGGCCGACCTAAAGGCTAGGGTGTTGTCTACGACTACGGTACCCCTAGGGCGGCTACTTTCGTAATCCAGCACAAGCCGGTCGACACAATGGAGCAGGGTTATGTCAAGGTCTGGGTCACTTCGATGGCGTTGGACGGGCTGGTTGGGATTGAACCTAGCTAGCCGGGGATCTGCGATGGCCCTATCTAAGCCCCTAAATAGATATGGGTTACCTTGGCCGGAGGGGCCAGCTGTTGCCCCGGATTGGGCCCTCTCCATGTTAGCTTCTTGGGCGACCTCCCGTGCCCTCTTCCGCCTCACGAGGGGCACCTCGTCCTCCTCGTCCTCGTCTCCTCCCTCGGCCTCCTCCTCGGGAATGGACCTCATCTCGCGAGCTGGGGGTGGCCCCCGCAGTCTCCTCAAGTTCAAAGTCTGGCCCGGGGAGATCAATTTGCATGCCAGCATCGTCTCGTCTGTCACGAGCTGGCGGTAGTCGTTTTCACTGGGGGGCAGACCCGCCAGCGTCTCGTACTGACTCCCGAGGATCACAGACTTGTCTGTCCTCGCGAAAATGGCTGCAGAATTATTCTAAGTCAGAAATGGATAAAGGGGGGGGGGGGCTAATCAATACTTAACTTACGAGCTAAGAGTAAAAGGTACTTACGAGGACGGTTGAAGTAGTGCAGTTCGCAGTTGCGAAACCCCTTGGACATAAAGAACTGGTCTTTGAAGTCGTTGGGGTGGCGGGGCAACTCGATGACCGCAGCCGTGTTTGGGAAGCGGGTCAGGTAGTAGAACCCGTCGCCTCGCCCCCGCTGCTCCGGGCTAGCCTTGAGGCAGAAAAAATATAAGATATCTGCCGGAGTGGGGACCTCCCACTCCTGTTTCAAGAACAGATATCTCAACCCCGCCAACAAACGGTAGGAGTTAGGGGGGAGCTGGAAAGGAGCCAATTTCACATAGTTGAGGAAGTCGGCGAAATATTGGTCCAGCAGGAGGAAGGCCCCAGCCTTGAAGTGCTCGTCACTCCAAGCCGCATATTCCTCGTCGAGCGGCGCGTAGCTCCGCTCACCTTCTAGGGGAGGTCGGGCGATCAGGGCACCCCTCCCCAGCTCGATGTTGTGGGAGAGGAATATTTTATTCACTCTCCCCTGGTCGATGATCTTCGAGACGATCCTCTTGGCCTCGAAAAAAGCGTCGGGCGCCACCTCGAGCTCCCGCTCCACGACCGGCCCAAAGACGGGGATTGGGGAGTTTGTCATCACCTCCTTTCCTTTGGACTATTGGGAGGACGAGCTGCCTGCGGTCTTCTTGGGAGTGTTCTTCTTGGGTCCCATCTGGTCGCCTAGCGAACAAAAGAAGAAATTTCAGAAACGGCGACCTAAGCATAAGGAAGAATCTGAAGAAGTGTTTCCTTTGCACAGGCTGAGGTAAGCTCAGCCCATGGAGAGTGAGACCACACGGTTCTATGAACATGCGTCTGTGCTCCCAACAGATCCCCGATTACTCGGAATTCGTGTGTCAGGAGGGTCAGGATAAAAGTTTTCCTTGGAAGGAAAGTTTCAGTAGGCAAGAGGTGCAAAACCGCCTATGAAGCGTGTCCCCTAAGCTACCCAGTTTTGCATCCAAAATGCTGGATATTTTGAACAAGCATACCCAAAAATCTACCCAGAAGGTTTCCCCAGAAAATGCACCCTATGAGCCATGCTCCTAAATGGTTTTCTTCTACAATCGATACCCTAACCTAAAAGCCTACACCCTTCATACCCACAAAAAACCAACAAAACCTTGCATGCAGCTACAGGAACTATTTACCTAAGCTACAATGAAAAGAAAATTTAAAGCGTGCACAGTCAGAAAACTTACGAAGTATTTTGCTGTGGGAGGGATGAAGGGGTCGTCTGGGTTGGGGCCTCGACGGAGTGACTGGTTCCAAAACCTCAAAGGAACCCTTGCGACTGATCTTCTGGAATGTTGGGAACGGTAACCGGGAGAAAAAGAGGGCTTTTGAGGATGAGAAGAGAGAAGAAGAAGGGAAATTCGGAAAATTTTCAAATAAACGGGTGGCCCATGCGTAAGGTGGCCACCCTTTTTATATACGTGAAAGCTCATGAGAGGAGGGTCATTGGATCGCCCTGATGTGGGATCTGAGGCTCTCCACTCAAAAGGCAAAACGACGGCTGAGTATAGACTAGGCCATTTAATGCGGTTCTAGGAAGACGTACCGTCACCAACCACGATGTTCCACGTATTCGGCGCCTGCGTAAAAGGTGGAATATGGAGTGTCCATGGAGAAGCCTAAAAGCCCCTACTGTGGCCCCAAACGAAGTCGTGTACCACGAGCAGAGGCTTGGGGGGAAAATGTACGCCCTGATTTTCCACGGGCTATTAGCGAGCTGAGATATGGCCTAATTATATCAGCAACGTGGATACCACATGACCGGAGCTGCTGTCGTCAGGTCCTACCTCTTTAGCTTGAGGTAACCAAAGGTTCGCCAAGATTATTTAAGGGCCGAGATAGGAAGATAAAGACCGCAGGTCAGGAAGGCATCCAGCTCGGGGCACGAGCTGGACGTGGAAGCCGTGACCCCTTATAAAGTCAACCACGCAATGTAAACGTGCATATATCAGACATCACGTGTCTGATATATCCCTGAATTCTCGGACACGCAGCATGAACGTGCGTATTCAAGCACCCACGACTGGGTTGGGCCGTGCGGCCCATTATCCCCCTTACCTGTTGATTAGACCACACTTCATTTGTCAAGTTTTAGGAATTAATCATGAATGTCACAGAAGTGACATGATGGGTAAGAAGGTCACGGGATGACCCCCCTTACCAACTCCCAGGTGCCCTCTCCTATAAATATGGAGACCCTGGGAGTTGCAAAGGGTTAGATTCTATTGTGTAAGGAAATACCCTGTAAAGAATACCAGACATATAGCAATAATATTGGCTGGTGGAGTAGAAGGATTTTAACCTTTGAACCACCTAAAAACATAGTTGTGTCATCAGTCCATTTTAAGATCATTTATCTATTTCGGTTCATTATTAAGCACTGATCTCTTTCTCTTATTTTCTTAATTACCTATTGGCAAAGAACCGCGTCAACAGATTTCAATTTAGAACAAGAGTATCAAATTGGTTTATGTGATTTAGGGTTGTATTCATTGCTTCCTATTGTATGAATTGACCATAGAAATATAGGGAATTCACATTAGGTCGAGTTTTCTATTTCCTAACTCGAATAGTTAACACTTTTGCATGCCTATCATTTCAGTGAGAAAAGTTTCAGTAGTAATTGCATTAAAGAATAATAGAGTAGATAGTAGAGAAAATTAGGATTCCTAATTTTTTCATAGTGAATTTAATCCTTGTGTTCTTGTTATTATTTGATCACCTCCTTAGCTTTCCAATCACCGCCTTCATCACCTCCATCTTGATGATGTTTAGCTGGACCGTTGGTGAGTTTTTTTTCCTTTTCTTTTTATGTCACATTGGAGACAATGTGTCAATCAAGTTTGGGGGAGGAGTCTTACTATTTTGTGTGCTTGTGTTGTGTTGTTAGTTTGTGTTTGTTGTTGTTTGAGTTTTATCTTAGTTAAATGTTGTGTTGTGTTTGCATGAATCAAGTTGTCAATGCTAGCCTATGATATGGAAGAAAATGTCGTGCAAATTTTTGAAGTTTTTGATCAATTGAATCCATGTGCTTGGTTATACTGCATTGGTGGCTTGTTTTGATCTATAAAAAAAAATTGAATGTTTAGCCATGATTGAAAAATTCTTTGCAATTTGAATTTGAATGTATGCATTGTTAAAAAAAATTGGCTTGTGGTTTAATGAATGAATGAATCTAGAACTTGCTTGTTTATCATTGTTGATGAAATCCTAGATGAGATATGCTTAGGAAAGTGATTTAGGCAATTTCTTGGAACGTTTGAGCCTTTCGAGCCAACCCAAAAGTAATTTTCCATTATTGAGCCTAAACTTATCATCTTTGTTGTTTGACACCAATTGTGAGCCAAATATACATTTTGTTAGTTTTCATTCCTTTATCAAATTATTATGAGCATATGGATAAATAATGGGGATTGAATTGTAATGGGATGTGATTAGTTTTTTAATTTGGTGTAATGTAATGAAGAGTAAAAATGTTGAGAATTGAAAAAAAAAAGTAAAATAAAAGAAAATTGAAAACCCAAGCTACACTCTTGTTATGATTTCACAAAAACAAGTTTGGGGGAGTTTAGATTGAAAAAAAATATATATGATCAAGTAAAATAATCTTTTCCCAACCTTTACTTGGGTTTATATGGGATTTTCTTTGGAAATTGTTTGAGTGAATTGTTGGTTTATAAGTTCATATGCTTATGGTAATTTGGAGCCTAAATGACATATATCTACTCATTGCCTAAGCCTATTGTTATGAGCCTAAAGTCCTAGTGATTCTTGTATTGTTTTTTGTTGATGAAATCAGAGATTATACGCAGCGGAACAACAATCAAAATTGTTAATTTAATCCCTCAAGATTTCTAGATCTACTTCTTTATAAAATAAAACCGCCTTGATCTCCATCGGGCTTCTTTACTTTACTTTCGCTAGGATATGTGTCGTTATTGGTCCAAAATAATAATAAGAAAACAATTTTCTAATCATTTGTTTAATTAAAACAAACTTTTAAATAATCATTATTTTTATTTTGATTTTTAATTAAAACAAGAAACTGAAATATTTAATTAAAATCTGTTATTTTTTAAAATTAAATTTTGAAATAAGATTTTCAAAAAAGTTTGTTAGGATAACAAAATTATCACATCATTTAAATATCAAATTTCTAATAAATAGGATATTTATCATTTTAAAATTTTTATTAAAAAATAACAGAATAATTTCAGAAAAAAATAAAAAAAATTCTAGACCAGCAGGACGGGACACATGGCGTCAAACGGGGCTGTCGGGGCCGTTTTGTACGGAACCGTACGGACGTCCGTATGACGTCCCCGGCAGCGGCTCGGAGGGCGACCTCAGAGGAACGGTGGCTGAATTCTGAATCTCGGGCTCCATTCTGACTTTTGTGTGATCGGAATTACAATTTTATGGTGTCAAAAACCAATTAAAATTACATAAATCCTATGCCCTTTAATGGCTTACACAATGATCTAATCATAAACAAATCCTAACCCAAAAACAACATACAATTAACGATTCAACATTCTCATGCATTCAATCATATTAAGCCATCCATTCATTCATCAAAAATAAATAAATGCATAAAATAAAACCCACATAGATTCTATATATATATATATATATGTGAAGACTCTGGTACCATTTTTTTTATTTTTGTTGATCAAATCAGAGATTATACACAGCAGAACAACAATCAAAATTATTAATTTAATCCCTCAAGATTTCTAGTTCTACTTCTTCACATGCATATATATATATTGAATCAAAGACATGAATAGAAAATTATCTCAGGTCCTTCCTTGCTGCTATCTTTATGTATGGAAAAATTCTTGAGATCTCACACCAAGATCTTCCAAAATGTTCTCAGCACACAAAGAACGAGTGTGGGCTCGCAATACAAAATAATAGGCAAAATCTATTTATCAGATATTCTCAACACATGGGATTTGATAAAGTTTGGACCTAAGTTTGTGAAGAACAGTGACCTATACTTGTATCACTGTTCACTTTCTCTCAAAGAGATTTCAATATATTTTTCTATCCCTGAAAAGTTACGTTATGAAAAAACCGATATCCTATATTTAATATTCCAATATATTAAAAAATAAAATATTATTTATTTTAAACAATTTGAAAATAACTAATCAGTTATACGATTATGTTTAAATAATAATATTTTAATCATATTACAATATCTCATTATTTATTTAATATTTAAATAACTAAAATTGTGGAACCAAGAAACTACAAAGAGTCTCTTATGCGTGTAGCACAATGACTATGCATTGTGCTACACGTGTACCACGTACCAGGGATGACATGTGATTTTTCCTGATTTTCCCATTTTTTTCTTATTATTTAAATATCAAAAATCCCAAAAATAAATTAATTCAAAATTAATTATATTTTTGTTAAATCAAATAATTAATTAATTCTCAATTAATTAATTACACATAATTATACAATAATTATGTTTGATGCATAGAAAAATATTTTACTTATCAAATAAGTCCTTTTGCCCATTTTTGTATTTACCTTTGCCAGTGTTTGTTTGAACTATTTCGAGGACCGTGGACCTATAACATTAAGCTCCAATCAATTTTAACTAAATAATTAAACTCTTTAATTATAATAGTTAATTTACTAATTCTGATATTTCTCCACTATAAATTCAGAATTGCACTCTTTATGTTATAGATATACTTTTACAAAAATCTTATTCTAAGCTGTCCATTGATATAACCATCTTATAACAGTTCAACCCTATATTTAATTAGTTCATAAATTAGAATGGAAGAATTACTATTTTACCTTTCTAATTTACTTCTTACTCCTTAAGTACCATTAATTCACTAGTGAATAATTAATCTATAATCTAATTATAGATTTGAGCTCAAAATCATTCAGTTCTAGAATTAACCCTTAAGGGAACTAATATACGATCCGTTAGGAAAGATTAAATTCCGTATTGTTGATACATGTTCCCAGTCATCCATGATATCAAATCTCCAAAACAAAAGTCATTTGCCTCATTCTATGAAGAGACCTTAACAAATGAATCAAAAGATTTAATAAACATGAACAGGAGTTCATGAACACTCAGGATTTAGGTTGATCTATAAATGATCATCAGTTATGATATGAATTACAAGTCTTTATTGTTAAATAGTTTTTTGGATAAAGACTTTTATTCATATCGGTCCATGTCATATATAATCATATTATATAAAGCACATTTACCGAGATGTCTTACCACATCAATAATCTGAATCTAGATTATTTGTATCAACATGATACTCAGCAAACCGTACTTACAACTCCAATTATAGAATTCCATAACTTTAATTTGTTGTTGTTGACTATTTTTATTCATTCATGTGATCTTAATTCTCTCGTACTAATACAAGATCACATCCTCAATAATGAATATGGAATTTTTCTGATATTTACAAAATTATTCAAACACTAATTTAACAATCTAAATATAACAATAATAATAAACCATTGTATTTATTTATTCACAGAAATAACAAATGTCTTTTACATGCTTTTAGGACACACTCCTAACATCTTGAGCATGTTTTGTCTACATTAGTGGAGAGTGGTGAACAATGCAAGCATATGGATCAATGGTTTGATGGGTTGATGGTGATTTTTTGGCATGCATACATAGATTCAATTGTTGAGTATTTTTGTTGTGGTTATGGATGAATAGGCATTTTTGGATTGAATCAGGTTGTCGGTGTGGTTTAACTGAAATTCTGGATTGTTTCTACAAATCGGGATTTTGGACTTTTGTGTGAGATTTTCTGAAATTAAGGCTAATTCATTGTTGTTGAATTGATTCATAAGTTTGTGTCGTCTGTGTTTTTGAGTTTTCTAGTTTTGTGAGTTTAGTGTGAGTCTTTACTCGAGGGCGAGAAAAGGTTAAGTTTGGGGGAATTTGGTAGGTTCATTTTAGGTTTGTTTTAGAGATTGTTTTATGTTATGTTTTTAGTTATTTATGATTGTTTAGTGCAAATTTATGCTTGTTTTCTTCTTGTTTCAGGTTTTAATGGTCAAGTACATAATATGGAGTGAAATGAGAAGAAACATGTTAAATATGATGAATAAGATGGATTTAGTGTTGATTGTGGAGTTTCAAGACATTATGTGTGGAAAATACTACATTGAAGATGCTCAACACACGTCGTTTATGCGTAAGTCTGAGAATTCAAGCCGCATTTTTACCATGATTTTTTCACTTTCTGGAAACACTTCTATAAAATAGAAGTTGTAGATATTTCTCTTATCTTTCCATAGATTTTGGAATCATTCAATTCAGAGTTATATCAAAGGAGTTATGATCAAAATACGATAAGCTGACACTGCAGGATGTTCGAATCGAGTTTCAGTTTTATTATGTACAATTAGCGCCCCAGCGCTGTCGAGTAGCAAAGAGCATAAATTAATGTAGGTTGTAGCGCCTAGGTGCTACATTTCAGCGCCTCAGCGCTATCTTGTGGCACCCAAGCGCTAGAGTCTATACGAAAGCATAATTTAGGGGAATTTTTAGGGGCAATTTTGTCTTTTCATGCAGAATTAATTAGGGACTATAAAAGCTTCCTTAATGACGTTTTTAGAAAAGGGGAGGATATCAGATTAAGAAACAAGGAGGCTAGTGAAGAAACAAAAACCTAGAGTTCTTTTTCTTTTTCTTTTGATTTAGAGTAGAGTTGTAAATGTGGGCCAGCCCGGCCCACATTTTTGTGCTTCTGAATAATTCGGGCCGGCCGGACCCATATTTGAAAGAGTAAACCCAGCATGGCCCATGGGCCCAGCCCATGTCGTGCCGTGTCCGGCCGACCCACTTTTAGGCCCATTTTATTATTGCCAAAAAATGTGAGGATGGGGAATTGAACCCTCCACCTCCTCTTTAACAATCAATGGGATCACTACCATTCCAAATACATTTCTTTGTTTAAATTATAGTTTTAGATATTTTTATATACTTTTTAACAATACTTTACATAAAATTATATCAAAGATAATTATTAGAATTTGAATACCTACTAATAAATGCTAAAAAATTTAACTCACAATTCTTAAAATAAATTAATATTTTAATAAAAATATAAACATTGAGAAAAATAATAGACTTTCATTATCATTTTAAATTTATAGATAATTGACAAATAAAAATTTATTATCATTATTAATGTCAAAATATCGGGCTTTTATCGTGTCATGCTTTCGGGCTAGTTTGTTCGTGCTTTCGTATCGTGCCTTCGGGCTTTTCGTGTCATGCCGTGCTTAGGCCCATTTCGTGCCGTGACAATTTCCAATTCGTGTCGTGCCTGGCCCAAGCCCATATTTTTTCGTGTCGTGTCGTGTCGTTCTCGTGCCTCCTGGTTTCGTGCCGTGCTAGAAAGCCCGGCCCGTATTTACAACTCTAATTTAGAGTATGTTAAATTCTATGATTATGTTTGATTTAGTAATGTTTATGAACTAAATTTATGTTTAGGTTTTCTAATTGGATCTCTTGAAACTCTATTATGATTTAATGCATTTATCTATTTCTTCTTCATCTGAAATCTATTCAGTTTGTGTTTATTGTGTATGTGATTGACTGCGCACCTTTTACATACGATTTATGAATTTGAATCAAAATCTGAAAAGTAAGATTTAAATATGCTAAAATTGAATAGACATAGATTTCAATTTAGAACGAGAGTATCAAATTGGCTTATGTGATTTAGGGTTGTATTCATTGCTTCCTATTGTTTGAATTGGCCATAGAAATATAGGGAATTCACATTAGATCGAGTTTTCTATTTCCTAACTCGAATAGTTAACACTTTTGCATGCCTATCATTTTAGTGAGAAGAGTTTCAGTAGTAATTGCATTAAAAATAATAGAGTGGATAGTAGAGAAGATTAGGATTCCTAATTGTTTCATAGTGAATTTAATCCTCGTGTTCTTGTTATTATTTAATTTCTGCAATTTTCAATTATTTCTGTTTTCTTGTTTTCAAATTTCACAAATCCAGTTTTCGTTAGCCAAATAGAAACTAGAAATTAATTATTTAGTAATTGATAAATCACTCTTCGTGGGACGATACTCGTTCTTATCGAGATTTATTACAAATTGCGATTACGTATAGTTGCGTAGCTACAAAATCTGCAACAATCTTACAACTTATTAATTCTGAATGACTCCACTATAGACTCGGAATTGAACACTTGATTAATAAAATGTATCTCCCTTAATATAAATATATCATCCATTGTTATAATCATTACTGCATGTCAATCCTTTATTGATGACTTACTAATAAGATGGGTGACTATTATTGTTTTACCCCTCATTTGTGTTTTATCATTAACTCCCACAAAATCCTTTGTAAATGATAAATATGTGAACTTAATCACATATATGAGCGTTCAATCATTTAGCCATTTGGACTAACCTATTAAGGAAATCATCTTTTTCACTTCTTACACAGAAGCTTATAGCTTTCATATCTATGATAAATACTCTCATTCAATTATACTATTGATTCCCCAAGATGTAAGTATAGGCTATACCGTAGGGACATGCTTTTAACGAACAAGTCAAAAGACTCGGATATTATATTTAATAGAAATATTATCACTCAGAATTTAGAACAATTGTATGATCAACTTTGTGATACTGATTAGATTCAATAATAAAGATACTTATTTATCTATCAATAATCAGTGTCGGTCCTAGTCTGATGTAACAAGATACATCCAATCTTATCTACTTTGTCAATGTCTTGGACAAGTATCACACCATTATGTTAGTAGATCATATCGTAGATAATCAAATCAGTGAAAATCCTATGCACTAATTTAATCTTAGGACTAATTTTTTGAACATATGATTACAATTATAATCCACTGTGACCTAGTCACTATAAGTGTAGCTATACATATATTCGAATTTTTATAGATGCTTGTGTTAATCAATAATGATGTAATAAAACACACAAGCAATGCAATTGATAATAAAAAAAAATAGATTTCTTCTACTTTTATTGATGATAAAAAGTGTAGTTACATAAGAAAAATGGTTTTGCAAGGGCCTAAAACCTCAACAAAGCTAGCTCCTGTCAAAAGAGCTATTTAGAGCTAAAAGTCAAATCACATTGGAAACCTAACTAGCTGCAAAAGTTCTTTTAAAGCTTCAAAAGCCCAAAAGTGGCTTCGAAAATTTCATCCAACCAACCCCTAAGTTGCCTTTTAAAATAGGGGAATTTACACAAATACCTTAAAAATTTAAAATAATTCCAAAAATACCTTAAAGCAACTTATTTACACATATATTGTGCCACGTCAGCAAGGTATAATGGAATTTGAAAAAAAAATTAGGAAATCCCGCTTCCTGGATTTTTTTTTTATATGGGTTGTAAAAAAAATACATTTTGGTAGCTTACAATATGGATAAGATGTCGATTGGTTACTTTTTTAAAAAAAATAAAGTTTATTTTTAGATCATATTATTTTAGGTACATTTTGGTTGCCTCCAAAACTATTTGTAAACATCTTAATACACCAATTAGTTATTCTTAGGTTATATTATGTTATCTTATTATTTAAGGTACATTTTGGTAACCTTCAATCTTATTTGAGAAACTAATGAGTGGTCATATAGTATACCAAGTTAATTTAGTATGCTACGCAGTACCTTTTAAATGAAAGCTTTTAATAGACTTTTTTAGTCACTCATGTAATTTACATGTCTTATTATTTAGTATACTTTTACGTTACCTTCAAGTCTATTTTAGAAACTAATTAGTTATTATATAGGTTAAAAAAATACTCCTATAATTCCAAGTTCCATGAATAGCTTATTAGAAAGTGATATTATTTAGTATATTACATAGTTACTTTTAAAAGTTACATTTTCGTTGCATTTAAATCATTTAAGATACTCATTAGTTACCTTTTGATATATGACTAAACTTTTGGTTATGACACAAATTTAAAGCAACCAACTAACTTAGTGAGTTACCAAAAATAGTCTTTTTATGCTAAATTTAAAAGTTAATAAACAATATAAAGAATATATTTTAAAAAAATTACTTGAAATGTTTCTAAAATAGGTTTAAAGTTATTAAGAATACCATATGGTATCTTTCAACTTTTCGAACACAACAAAAAAGGACCCAACCAAACCATCTTCTTCGATGACGGCAAGAAACCCATCCCAACAAAAAAAATGTACATTTTTTGGACTCTTTGATTTTACTTTTAGTTAAATAAACTAAAAATCAACTACAAAGTTACTTTTCATACATAATAGAAACTATCAATCAATTTCCAAAAATAAGCTTGGAGTTAATTAACTAAAATAAATTATTTTGTAGAATGGTAACTAATCAGTATCTAATTGGTATGGTAAGCAATTAAATGGTTTCTTTTGATTTCGGTGACAACGAGAAAACATATGCTTCCCATATGTCAAAATGACTACCTTGAAGAGTAGGTCGTGATGGTACCACTCTTGAGCCTAAACAACTAGCAATGTGACGGGAATTTTATTTTAAAGTTGTGGAGAAGAGAGAGAAAGAAAGAAGTTATATAATATTATATTATTTGCAAAATATGGTAGAAACAATGGTATTTTTGGAATTAAGATGAGTCAAGCATTTTTGGAATTAAGATGATAAAAGGAGTGCCAAATGTAAATTTCTCTTTAAAATATTATATAATAAAACAAATATAAATATAAAATATCTCAATATATATAGTTGAATAAAAATACTGAAATGACTAAAATAACCAAATTAAATGAACTTAATCAAGAGTAAAACTTTTGCTAAAAAAATAAAGCCTAAAACTATAACATAAACCAATTTTTGTACAAAAATATGGGAAAATGAACACATAAGCTTGAGAATTCTAAAGAAAAAACCATAAAATAAGTTTGTTTTAAAAAAAAAAACATATTTTTGTAAACTTGTTAAAAAAAAGTCACAGAACATGTAATTTCCACATTTTTATATATAAAAAGTAAAGTGGCAAACGCTACTCCGGGACTTATTCTCTCTCAATGGAAGATGCCACACACTCTCTTTCATTGTAAGACAGAAAAAAATTGACAGATTATTAAAAATTGATAGATTAAAAATTTATAATTACACTAAGAATAATTTAAATTAAATGAAATCTTACAAAATTTTTTTTTTATATAAACTATGATTTATTTTAAATTTACAAATTTTTAATAGTTTAAATTAATTTTTTAAAATCACACATGTGGCACTGACGTGACCAAGACACTTTAGCAAGTAAAGAGCCACGTCAGCATGTCGTTAGCTACATTGGACAAAATTGGATGGAAGTCCCACTTTACAACAATGTGAATAATTCGAAGGAATTTTTAACGGTCCGAAAAAATCAAGAAGCATGATAATGTATAGGTCATAGTTCGGGGCGAAACTCCTAAATAATCTTACATTTTTTATATAGTGATGGATATATATAATTTCTACTTTTTTTTACATTGGGGAAGGGGGATTTGAACTTAGAACCTTCTATTTCTATGGAGATGTGTAGTACCACTAGACCTTGCTTATGACTACTACTTTTTTTAATTAAAATTAATTAGTTTTATTTTTTATGCCTATGCATTTTAGTATTGGGTGAAGAAGAAGAAATAAAAAAAAAACACCTAATACAACATTCTAGAGCTAATAATGTGATTTGATATTTCCCAATATGAAAATATCTACCAGCTTATAGGATATTATTGAAGAGAAACCAATAATTCAAAAATAATATACTGTTTGTATATAGATGGGCAGTTTTGGTACTAATGAAAGAAAAGTAAAGTGCAACTAACTTCAGTTAGACAAACAATAAAACAGGTTGTTTCTCATCTAATCCGTTCAAATTTTGCCATCAAGAGTTTAGATTAATAATTTGATAGTATAATTATATAATAATTAATGTACTATTGTTTGTATAATTAATAATTAATTATACATGTTATATTTTGTGCAAAGTTGACAAACAGAAGAAATTACATTAAAATAAATCCTATACAATAAATAATAGAGAAATATGAGAAAATATCTTTTTTTTTATAAATAATTTTTTGTAAAATGATATCAGTCTAAAATTCGACTAATTATTTAAATTTTTAGATTTGGTATCTAAAATTTTCATCGACTAATTATCTAAATTATGATAAATTATTTTATAAATAATTATTAAAAATGTAAAATAACTTTAAAAAATATTATTTTCCTCCACAATACTAAAATATAATATTTTAACATATATTTAGTATTTGAGAATGCAAGTGTAATTATTCACAAAATATTAATAATATTACTTCAAATATTCTTAAATAAAGATGACTGGCGAACAAACCATCCTTGTTTAGGTGGCAATGCGTGGAGTACAAATGTGACTGGTGAACAAACCCGAATTCAAAATTGCCCTTTCAAGGCTAGGATGATGAAGCTGTCGTTCGCAGTATAACTATTATTATGAGGTCAAGACAAATATGGTGCTTCAGGACTTGTGTATATAGTAATGATATTATTCACTATTTTTGGAAACCAGAGTGAAGATTAATAAAACTTTATTTTATAAGAACGCTTAAAAATTTACATTTACAAGTGGAAAAATCAAATGAAAGAATAGTAATTGGAGCTACCAATGTCCAAAAAGAGGAGGGGAGAAGATCAACAAAAAAGTATAATCAAAAGTGAAGTCAAAATCTTCAGCCCCAATTTGTAGACGTAGACACATAGATGATTTGAATTTTATTAGTCTCGATCCTTATCGCACTTGTGAAACCCTTTACTCATCTTTGTCCTCATCTTCATCATAGTTGAATGGTAATGGCACTGATTTGAATGCCCGATACTTGCCCACGTTGTTCAAATGCTCATTCTCCAATCTGATAACACAAACAAAACCCAGTTATTATGTGTCTAATTATATTGTTAATTAAAAGACACGCCCAGTAGTGTTCTCACTAGCATGTTTCTCTTCTCTTTCTAAAAACAATATTATATATATATATATGTATGTTCTTGTTAATTACCTGAAGAAATTCCAAATGCCACGACGAAGGATCTCCAGCAAAGCCACAATGGCTATTAAGGTTTGTGTATGCAAGAAAGAGACCTTGAAATTCAGCACAGTTTGCAGCCAAGCAAATCGCAACAACACATTCATGCCCTGCATTTATCAAATAATTAAAGTCCATCAGTAAAAGTAAATAAATGAAATTTTTAGGCTCTTGAAAGAGTTAAGAAGTCCTACGTATTTCCTTTCAACTTACAATTGCTACAAAATATACACTGTTGTAAGGGACTAAAAGCTTGTCCCTCAGCCATCGATTCTTAGAGTTACGCTGAAGAAGGCCCCAATCGATGACCAAGTCCCAGTAAGTTGAAACAATGGCCGCCGAGACTGAAAACACCCAGGCAGCAACTTTCCAACTCAGTGAATGGTTGATACTATGAGCTGTTCTGACACTTACTGCCACGATTGTCAAGAAGTACTTGATACCATTGTAACCTTGCATTGCGTCCTTCTCTTCGTACAAACGACGAAGGCACTGAAGAAAAAAGAATAAAAGACTAATGTTTAGTAATTTCATAACAATAACAATTTGAAGAGAGAAATCAATACGCAATTGAGAAATCTAAAAAAGAGAAAGTTTACCTGAAGGAGACGAGACATGTACGGGACAGCAGCAATAAGAAAAAGAAAAATTTTGTATACATCGTGATCCTTGCAAGTGGTTTGTCTGTGTTTGTAGTCACCCCAACCGTAGTAGCAAATGTAGAATTGGACACTTCTTAAAGCTTGAACCTGACTCGTTAACTGATCAGCCAAGAAGAAATCTGGGAGTGTTACCTGTATAACAGAACAAAGTTTACACATTAGTTACTTTCTTTAATCTTACAGAAAAGAAACTTCAAAAGTTTGATACACAAAATATTCTTACCCTGTAGAGAGGAGCAACGAGCAAGTGGTACAAGCAGGTGAGGAAAAATAATCGACTTGAGCGATATACGATGTTAAAAGGACATATCATAATCGCAGTAACTAACTGCAGTGGGAAAAAATAGTTTTTCAGAATAAGGATACTTTAATATATATGTATGTATGTATATATATATATATATATATAAATATATATAGTGTCATGGACCGCATGGTGTGGTAATAGTTATGAAGCTTAGATGTTTTAGTTGAGTTGTTATGAAATTAACCCTTACCACAAGCAACAAGAGTGGGAGAAGCTCTGTTAGAGCTTTGTAATCTTTTGTTTTTGGGTCCATTTCCATGTCGAGATTTGAAAGAACACTGCCGAGAGCTAAAGCAGACAAAATGAAACTGGGAAGCAGAACTTCTCTGTAGCCCAATTCTGTTCCTTGTTTGAATCCAAATATGAAAGAGTAGTTGACTCTATATTTCCTCCAAAAGTACACATTTGCAGCATACATGATCATGTGCATGACAATAAACGCAAATAATCTGCAAAACAAAACGTTTCAATATTTTTTTAGGAAATAATAGAATTTTGGTTACTTGAAATACTAATTCATGACTTCAACTTACATATATAAGGGAAACATGTTTTCCATGTACTGATTTTTCCCTGGGTCTTCCATGATATTGCGAGCACGGATGATCAAAATAAGGGCTAATATTAGAGCAGCAGTGCAGCCAGCAAAGAAACCTATAAATATAATAATCCAATAAATATTATCAGTATATATATTTATATGAAAAGATCAGTGAAAATGAAATAAGTATTCAATCGACTACAAAATGTTCTGGATTATAGTCTAAATAATCAACAGTATTGAAGTCTTACCAGTCGAAAATGTTGTTCTATGTGTTTCTCTTTTTGCTTTTGGCCTTAAGATGGACATGCCTTTACTGCGGTTTGCATTGGAGAAATGTTTGATATATGTAGCTTCAACCCTTTCCATAAGCTTGGTAATCTGTATATAGAGGCACAATCAGATAGTGAGGAAAATAATAAAAAATTGCAGATACATTAAACTCAACACTAGAGATGTGACTTAATGCAGATTATTCTCACGTCATCAGAGCTGCCGAGGTATGAGTTGTCCACCATTCTCATGTAAGCTTTTGATGCATCTCTTGAAGTAATCTGTGAAAGTGAGATAATCCAAATATATAAGTAATAAGATAAAGCGAACAATTTTTCAGCTCAACATATGATATTAGAAAGCACATTTGTTATTATTGGTAAAGCAAATTACCTTATCATACTTCTTCATGATCTTTGAGAATGCCAAGGTATTCAAGAAGCTGAGAAATTCATGGAAAAATGATTAGCCAGATAGTTAAAAGAAAAGACAATAACTTAATCCAGGAAAGGCAAGCACCAAAGCTATCTCTTTTTACCTAAAGCTCTTTAGAAGCCTAAGCTTCTGGTAAAACTCAACGAAAGCTTTCTTAAGTTGTTCTTCAACTCTCGTAAGATTCTCCCTGTTGAAAGTCAGCTCTGTCTGCTTAGGAACTTTAAGAAAGTTTTTAATGGTGGAACGAGGAGTCTCCTGTGTGTGATTCATGGTTACGCGATCCAGAATTTCCAATGGAGCTGGTCTAGCTCTCCTGTCACTCCTTGGCAGCTGAACTTCAACACTTTGGCTCGCATTACTTTCACTCTTCTTCTCTATCTCATTCTCATCTTTATCGTCATCTCCACTCGTTTCTTCAGATTGCTCCTCGGGGTTATTTGACCCTCCCTCTTCGATTTTGTCCATGAAATCAACTCGTCCTGTTACACAAAACCGAAAAATCAACAATCAATTCATAACTAAATTTATATAAATATTAATTTCGGGCTCTAATATGGTGTCAGATAAATTTGTTAACTTACTGCTTGCTCGAATGTTACTAGGAGTGGTGGACGCCAAAACTGCAGTTGAAGAAGCAATATCAGTAGCCAGACGAGTCATCTCCACAGATCTGTCGAACCAGCCTGGCGGATTCTCAACTTTAATTCGAAAAGCAATCAAAGCATCCATTTGCTTGTTAAGCATTGAAGCTTCCTTCATCACCTCGTCCACTTTGGACTTGTAAAACCGGTCCACTTTGTTGAACTCCTCGTCCAGCCTCCGGAAGTATACCAGCTCGTACTCTCCTCCTTCCTCTGCTGTCCTAAGAAAGGTAGTATGGTAACCATGGGAGCCATCTTCTCTAGTGGAGTTAATCAGAATGGTTTGGCTTTCGATGTCGGGGCTGGTGCCCGGCGAGTACTGGCGCGTGCTGAATTGTCTGTGTATGAGACCACTAAAAGATCTGTAAAGGGTCGGCCTCCTCTTAAGCCCCGTCGGCAGGGCTGCCGGAGGCTTGTTTTTATGCTTGAAATCGTGGATATCTTTCAAAAGGGTCTTCAGAAAATTATAGTTCATGTATGCTTCTTGCCATTCCGGCACCATTTGGCTCGAAAATTCCTTTCCGAACTTCATTTTCGTACTTGTTAATTAATAATGCAACAACACCCTTCGTAGATTAGTAACTTTTGCAAGAAAATGAAGCCCTTTCGTATCTAGTGAGTAATACTTATTTATGTAGGCTGGGTCGTTTTCTTGCAGAAAGATACATAGAAGAATAAATGAAGAGGTTAGGATGTTAATTATAACAAAAATGAAAGCAACAGAGATGATGGTCTGGTTTAGAAGGTAGCTCCCTATATATACACGTGCATGTGTTTATGAGAAAATAAGTGGCCGAGTCTGAGGCACCTTATTTTTTTTATTTCGTGGGCGCCGGGTTCTTCGTAGAAAATTCAACCAAGTTGGGCATTCAAAGGAAAAGAAACGTTTAAAGGTCTCACGAAGAACCAGCCAGAGGGGTTCGCTTCAGTCAAACTTTTTAACCTGCTACAGCACTAGTTGACATAATTCGAATGGCGCAGAAAAAGTGAAGAATTTATTTGGACTTTTGTTTATAATTTTTATGCTTCTCTCTCCTCGCACACTCTACTCATTATATTGCTATTTTACACGTTGATATGTCCGGCAATACTTACTGAAGTTCACTGTTAACTTATTAAATTGAAATACGTGATATTTGGTATTGAATTGTACTATTAATAGTATACCATTTTATTGTAATGTTGAGAGATTCAGCCTCTCCTAAAATAAGGAGTCCTCTATGTGTTATAATATTTACTGGCATATGTTTTTGAGAATTGCTCAGGAATTCAATGATAGTTACTTTGCTACTCTTCTTTTTTGTGGATGGAGCTGGTTTTCCTAATTGATAGTTACTTTTTTTTGTGGATCGAGTTGGTTTCCTTCATTCCACTTGTCTAGCAGCACTAATAGTATCCTCTAGTAATTCCCTATTTATTTTATATTTATATACACGTATTTAAACTTTTAATATAATTAATCTATGTGCAGTGGACTAGTGGAGAACAGTTATCCATATATATGGGGAATAACAAAGCTAGTAACTAAAATCCATACCATATAAAGCTATTCTTAACCTTATGTATATGTTTGTTTAGTATTTTCTTATCAACTTGAGGTTGATTATACACCTACACGACAATAAAATACAGGTTAGCGAGGTTTCGAAACTGAATAAATATAGGTGAAAATATTTAATTATAATATATCGCAAGCAAAACGTGTTAGATATCTCAATAAAAATAATTACAGCTGTAGAAATGCCAACTTGGTGATTAAATTCTACTGTTTGTGAAAATAAATGTTAAGCCATTTAGGAAATATAAAAATTAAATGTTAAGGGCCTCAACCTTATCGCTTTGTTTTTTTGTTTTTTTTTTAAAAATTTTTTTCATTCTTTTTAACCAAATACACAGACATATTACGTGTCACTCTCACTCACATTCAACGCAAACGGCTTCCAGACTATATTTCTTTCATACCAACCGTACCTAATCAAACCTTTTTTAATTTTGTTCAACAAAACCACCACATTTTCAATTTCCATTTTAGCTTTATGCATTTTAGTGTTAAGTTTAACCAATTATTAAAAGGGAAAATGCTATTTTAACTTCTATGTTTATTCCGCATACGCGATTCATAACTTTGTTTTGTTAAATAAAAATTTAGATTTTGTGTGTTTACAAAATGAATCAAAATATTACTTTATATTTGATTTTGATCAAAATATTTTCAATTATAAAATCAATTATCGAAGTGTTAGTAATGCGATGAGTTTAGAGAAATAGAGAAAGTAGTCGATAAATTTAGAATAAAAATTATATTTTAAATTTTTTTGACGAAAATTAATATAATACACTATTTTGATCTATTTTATGAAATACGGATCCAAATTTAGTTTTTGGGAAAAATAAAAAAGTTAAATTAGTATTTTTCTCTAATAAAAATTTATAGAATTATTCATGTGGGACCCATTATACCATACACCCTATCTTTTTCCAGAAATAAGATTGAAAACCAAGGTGCTTGACCATATCATAACAAGTTTTAATTTTTTTTATTGAAAGTGACTACATTCGATATATAAAAATACAGTGGTGACTCACATGGGTCCTCGGTCCTAGGGGCATCTGCCCCTTCAAAAATTTTATATAAAATTTATTTAATATTGTAGCCTTTTTACTTTTATATATTACTCTTTTATTTTTTTTATATATAATTAACATAATTATTTAATTTTCATCCCAATATAAAATATTATGCATTTCAACCGATTCTAAAATGCGTGAATTTACTTTACAAATAAAAAAAAAAAAGGAATGGTGTACCATGTCGTCTTTTGATTCTTCTTCTTCTAAAAAATCTACATCGGTGGTCTACTCTAGTTTCTGTAAAATTCAAAGTCAAGTTCGGCTCCCCTAATCAATCTAAATGAAATATATATTATATAGTTCCGTTGATCTCCTTCAACTTTATTTTATTTTATTTTTTTGAGGGGGGTTTTCTGTTTGGGACCAACTTTTTTCATTTTTTCTTTTAGTGTCTTTTTCAATAAATTGCAGCTATATGTACTACTACTAGCTTCATTAGGTAAAAAGAAAAGGACCCAACTTAAACATGGCTCCAAATATCAAGTTTGTGATTTTTATTTTATTCTTGTGTTTTATATATTTGTTCACATTAACTTTAGTCCTGCTAGAAGACAATGCCCTTTTTATTTCTACCTTGAAACCAAAAACATGGACGAACATAATTCTACTTAATATTTTACTCTCTTTTTTTCTTTTGATCAAATAATGTTTCTCGAGGAGGATCAAATACTTTTAAAACACAATTAATAATTTGTCTGACATATATTCTCAAATATATATAAGGTCTGACGAAAGCTAAAATTCTTTAATTTAATTTTCTGTATTTATTACTTTAGGACCATAAAAATATGAGTTAATAATATAAATAATGGGATAATTCTTTTTTAGAGGCGATTTCCGACATTTGAAAAAATTATAATCCAATTTTTTTCGTCACAGCGTATATTATAGTTATAGAAAGCATTCAACTAATTTTTAAGAAAATTTTAAATAATTTACGGTGTCCAAATCAGAGTTCAAACAATTAATTGGAAGCGTGACTAATTTTTTTTATACGACTAGAAAACAGACTGTTTGACATCTGATTTGAGTATTGTAAATTAGTTTGAATTTTCTAAAAATTAGTGGGATGTTTGGTATAACTATAATATACATTGTTGTGAAAAAACCATTGAGTTATAATTTTTTCAAATACCACAAATAGAAAATGACCCTACGGTAGGAGCATTTTCTATGCCCCTACTGTAGAATTATCATAAATTATGACCGTGGTGATAGGCTTAGTCTATGAGTTAATAATATAAATTATGACAATGGTCATAGACTTAGTCTAGTGGTATTACACTTCTTTTCACAAAGAGAAAGTATCAAATTTGAATCCTTCTTCCCCAATCTTACCCTATGTTTAGTATTGGAGAAAATAAGAGGAAATAAAATTTAGGTAAGAAAAGTGGATAAAAAGTTAAATTTGAGGTTGTTTGGTAAGGGTGAAAGAAGGAGAGAAAGGAAAAATGGATGGAAGAATATTGGTGGGTCTCACCAAAAAAATTTCTCTCCTAAAATGAAGAGAAAGGTGAGTGATTTTTTTTTATATATATAAAAGTGAGAAAGTAAATGCCTAACAACTTAAATGGAAAATAATTTTCTTTCTTTTCCTTCAAATTTTCTTTCCCTTTAACATTTTCTATCACTCCTATTTTCTTTCTTCTCTACCAAATACAGGGTTAATATATATATATATATTAGATACTATTAGAAAAACTTATTTAGGATCTTGTTTATTTTCATGTAAATTGTATATTAAACATATTAATATAAGAAAATCTAGAACATGTTTCTAAAATTGAATTCATACAGAGATAATGGTAAGAACATTTACATTATTGTGCAGTGGAATGAATGAGTCATTCCTTCAGTTTCTCTAACCCTTGTATCCTTTCTGTCACAGGGTATCATTACGAAACTGAACCGTTCTTCAATTTTCTTCACAGTCTTCCAAAGTATCATTAGAATTGTTGGGGTTTTATGCCCTAATTAAAACCCAAATTCTTTGTAATCTCATTTTATTATCAATAAAATAATATAAATTTGTTATCCAAAAAACAGGCACGGATGACGTGGCAAGTGATTTCTGGGCACGTGGTTGACATTTGGCGGAATTCTGCTAGGGTATCGACCAGTAAAGATATTACAAGCAAAAGGCAGTTGAAGTTTACCTGCAACCAGTATGCTCGCAGGTTCCGCGTGTCTCACGGTAATTTTATAAAGATCTTAGTCAATCCCGAGATTGATTCCCATGATTTTCTGAGTATCCGATTATTTAGGAAAGAATATATGTAACAAATTAATGTAATCTCCCTTGAGCCTATAAATAGAGAAAGATAGCTCAAGGAAGGGACTTTTGGGCTTTCTAATTATCTGAGTTTAGAGTGATCATATTTGAGAGATTGTTTTGTTCTTCAGAGGTTTGTGAAACTCATTGCACCCTAGTTCTTTGATCACTCCTTTGAATCCTATATCAATAAAAGTTCAAGTGGACGTAGGTCATTACCAGATTCTGGGGCCGAACCACTATAAATTCCTGTGTGTTTTATTATTTTTGTCATCACATTCCTTTCAACGTATTTGTCCACATCAAGTATATTTGACTCCGTGTCAGTTGGCCAAATTCCTGGTCAACATTCTGGTGCTTTCATTGAGAGTTTGATATAGTATTATTGAAAGATCAATGGCGAAAACTACTAAGAAAACTGGACAGGTGGCCGGCGCTGCACCGTCTCACCCGCCTCCTCCTCCTCCAAACGTGACTGAGGATGAGCCACATTTGGAATTCGATGAGGAAGAAATGGATTCTGAGACGCTGAGGAATACCCTGGGGGTATTGCAGGATGAACTGGCCAATCTAAGGACCAGCCAGGAAAGTGCTGCCGAGGTTATGGCGCGGTAGCAACAAGAGATTGAACGACAGCGCCTGGAACTGAGTGAGAGGCAGGCGGAGATGGACCGCCGTCAGAGGGAGGCCATGGCAGCCCTCAAAGCAGCCCTACAGCTAGCTAGGAGTCAGGCTGCGCCTGCATCGCAGCCTAATCAACCTACGAATGGGCCGCCACAAAGGGGTCCTAATCCTAGCTCGCCTATCCAGCCCTCGAGCCCCCAAAGGCCCGAGTAGCCACCGGTGCCTCAGGACGATGTCCTGCTGAGGGACCCTGAGGCGCAGCCTCCATCCCAAGCTAGTCGCGGCAATCCCTCGCAACAAAGGCAGAATAGGGCTGGGCAGCCGCCTCGCAGTCCTAGATGCCATAGGGGCGACGAGCCAAACCCTCCGAATAGAGGACAGCGTCCTCCTGGTAACAGGAGGAACTCAGAGTCAGGCTCTGCGTTCTGAGGCCCCCCATGGCATGATAATGCACGGGGACCTACCGACCAACGCAGGCCACCCTCTAACGCTCAGGAGGTTCCAGCCCGGGAAGGCAATCGAGGGAACAGTCGATCCCATCATAGCCAATCAAGAATCAGAGATGGCCATGGTTATAACGAGGCTGACTCAGGCAGAGGAAACGTCGGTCGGAGGAATGAAGAAAGAGGTGGGGGCCGAAGCCTACCACCTAGGGATGACCAACCCGAAAGCCGGGACGCTGGGGGGCAGCCCAAACAAAATAACGTCTTCAATCGGCTCGGAGCTAGAGAGCAGCGGAGGAGAGACGAGGATTTAAGAGACGCACTCAACGATCACCAGGAGCGGCAAGACGAGTACATCCCCCCAGCACCAGAGGCCCCGGCGATTCCTGGCGCCGTGCAGGCCCAGATAGATGCCCTCAACCAGGCAGTGCAGCAGCTGGTCGGGGGAAGAACATCTTATATCGACCACGATAGGAGAAAGGGAACTCCTTTCATCCAGAGGATAGCTATGGCAGAAACTCCTAGCAAGTTTAAGATGCCTACACTTCCGAACTTTGACGGGTATGGTGACCCGGTATCTCACGTCAACAAGTTTGAGATACAAATGGACATTCAGAAAGTGTCCGAAGACGCTCGGTGCAGGATCTTCCCTGCAACATTTTCTGATGCCGCACAGGAGTGGTTTTTCAAATTCCCTCCTGCAAGTGTAGTTTCCTGGGAAATGTTCGTGAAGGAATTTTATGGACAGTTCTATGCGGATCGTGTGCACCCGACTGAGGCAAATCAGCTGGTCGAAATATGTCAGCAAGATGGAGAACCACTAAAGAACTACGTCCAGCGTTTTATGCGAGCAACTGCTTGGGCGAAAATAGTGGGAGACGAAGGCAAGATGATGGCCATAACTGCAGGGGTTAAGCGTCGCACGCCTCTCTGGGACAGCCTCAGAAAGCACGGGGTCAGAACTACCCAGGAATTTTTGGATCGAGCTGATCGATATATCAAGCTCGAGGATGTCATCACCAATGAAGGGAAGCCCCCAGGCAAGGACAAGGGGACAGCCGAGCCCGCCAAAGCCGCCAATGGGTCGAAGCCTAACGACAACAGCAAAGGCAACGGGAATGGCAATGGCAATGGCAAGAATGGGGGGAAATGGCCGCACAATGAGCCTTCCACCTCTGACAATAAACGAGCCAAGGGAAATCGTTATGAACCTCGGTTCACTAACTACACTGCCCTTATTGAGTCTCGGGGAGAGGTTTATCAGGCCACGAGTTCTAGTGTGCCTTATAAGAAACCTGCCCCCATTTGAAAGGATATTTCGAGAAGAGATACTACCAAGTTCTGTCGTTAGCATAACGACTACGGACATGATACCAATGAATGCAACCAGCTGAAGGATGAGATCGAGTTCCTTATTAGACAAGGACACTTGAGAAGGTATATACGGGCCTCGGGCAACGAGCAAGCGCCCACACGCCAGCGCTTGCCACCTTTGCAGCCTGATCCCGTAACTGGCACATTGTTAACCATCTGTGGAGGTCCGGACCTCGCGGGAAACAGCGGAAAGGCCAGAGAACGATATGCCCGGACTCTGCGCCACGACCAGGACATCGAGATGATGACTGTGGACGACCGCACGCCAAAAAAGGCTCGGTCAGAAGAGGGCGAAATAACCTTCTCTGATAGCGACGCCCAACATGTCTGGTTCCCACATTCCGATCCGCTGGTCGTGGATATCCAAATGGACAATATGATGGTGAAAAGAGTGCTAGTTGACATAGGAAGTTCAGTGAACATCCTGTATAAATCTTCGCTGGAACGCATGGAGTTGTCCGTTAAGGACTTGGAGCCCTGCAGCCAAACAATATACGGCTTCTCTAGTGAGGGACTCGCCCCAGCGGGGTCAATCAGACTTCCAGTGATAGCAGGTACAGCGCCTGCTACCAGGACATTAATCGCTACTTTCACAGTAGTCGATTGTCCCTCGGCGTACAATGCGGTCATTGGAAGGCCTATACTGGTTGATCTTCGAGCCGTCACCTCATTATGGCACTTAGCCATGAAATTCCCGATAGACGCAGGGGTAGGACGCGTGTTGGGAAATCAGAGGGAGGCCAGGGAGTGCTACAACGCCTCAGTCATGAAGGCAAAGAAGGGAACGTCAAAGAGCACTCCCCAGAGGCTACTTTCACAGATAGGTTGCAGATGGCTATTGATACACAAGCCTAATCCGGTGATGAAGTCACCAAATAGGGTGTTGCCCAAAGTGAGGATAGAGATTTAGATCCTTGCTTTGGGGATTTTGAGGAAAATTTTGGACTCATCGAGGACCTGGAAGAGGTCCAACTTGACGAAAAAGACCCGACCAGAGTTGTAAAGGTCGAGAAAAACTTAGAACCAACCACGAAGCATGCACTGGTGGAGTTTTTGCGGAAGAACCAGGAAGTCTTTGCCTGGTCGCACAAAGATATGGCTGGGATAGATCCTGCAGTTATCAGCCATGTCCTGAACATTGACAAAAGTTTTCCATCCGTGCAACATAAA
Source organism: Humulus lupulus (assembly GCF_963169125.1). Classification (NCBI taxonomy): domain Eukaryota; kingdom Viridiplantae; phylum Streptophyta; class Magnoliopsida; order Rosales; family Cannabaceae; genus Humulus; species Humulus lupulus. The sequence goes on along the minus strand of NC_084795.1, from coordinate 98,157,357 downwards.
AGAAGGCTGCTCGATAGGGATAGATCGAAAGCCTTAAAAGAAGAAGTTACAAGATTGAAGGAGAATGGGTTCATCAGGGTGGCGTTTTATCCATCGTGGGTCTCTAATCCAGTGCTGGTTCCCAAGCCTAATGGAAAATGGCGAACCTGTGTGGATTTCACAGACCTCAATAAAAGCCTGCCCAAAGGATTGCTTCCCACTCCAAAGGATCGACCAGCTGGTCGATGCTACTGCAGGACATGAGATCCTCTCCTTCATGGATGCATACTCAGGTTACAATCAGATTAGTATGCGTCCCCCTGACGAGGATCACACCAGCTTTCAGACCGATACGGGATTATACTGTTATAAAGTGATGCCCTCCGGACTGAAAAACGCAGGTGCGACTTACCAGTGATTGGTTAACCACATGTTTAATGAGTTGATCGGAGTAAACATGGAGGTGTACGTGGACGACATGCTGGTAAAGTCGAAAAAAGCAGAAGGACATGTGAAGGATTTACAAGAGTGTTTCGATGTATTGAACAAGTACCAGATGAAACTAAATCCTCTCAAATGTTCCTTTGGAGTTGGATCAGGGAAATTTTTGGGGTTCATCATTAATTCAATAGGAATCGAGGTCAACCCCGACAAGATAAAAGCCCTGATTGACATGAAATCGCTAGAGAGGATCAAGGATGCACAAAGTTTAACTGGAAGAATTGCCGCCTTAAGTAGATTCATTTCCAAGTCGACGGATAAATGTGTCCCTTTCTTCAATCTACTTAGAGGCAACAAGAAGTTTCAATGGACAGGAGACTGTGAGCAGGCTTTCCAATCCTTAAAGGCCCATATGGCATAGACTCCTATTTTATCAAAGCCTATCGAAGGAGAAACTTTGTTCATCTACCTAGCGATCACCGAAGTTGCTGCTAGTGTGGTACTAGTACAAGAGGAAGAAGGCGTACAAAAGGCGGTTTACTATGTAAGCCAGAGGCTAATCGAAGCAGAGCTGAGGTATCCTCCCATCGAGAGGTTAGCTTATTGTTTAATCTTGGCCTCAAGGAAGCTACGTCCTTACTTCCAAGCCCATCCCATTACAATCTTAACTGACCAGCCCCTTCGGCAAGTCCTCCAAAAACTGGTGGCGACTGGGCGTTTATTAAAATGGGCAGTCGAACTAGGGCAGTTTGATATTACATATTCACCGCGAGCAGCAGTAAAGGGACAAGTCTTGGCTGATCTTATTACAGAGTTCACTGAACTCCCAGACAACGAGCAGTGAGAAAATCCTAGTGCGCCTGAGCCCCAAGATGAAGCTCCTTCGTGGAAGTTATTCACGGATGGATCGTCCAACGAATCTTACGCGGGAGCAGGAGTGATTTTGATAACGCCAGAAGGGCATCGATTTCACTGCGCTATTAAGTTCGACTTCACAGCGTCGAATAATGAAGCCGAATACGAAGCACTCCTCGCTGGATTAAGAATGGAAAAAGACATGAGTATAAAGGTGCTGGATATTTACAATGATTCACAGCTAGTAGTGAATCAGGCTCTAGGGGAATATCAAGCACGAGGCCTCAAAATGGTGGCCTACTTGAACAAAACTAAAGATCTGTTGGTCCAGTTCAAGAAGTATACCCTCCAGCAAATACCTCGGGATTAGAATTCGAACGCAGATGCCTTAGCCAAACTCGCAAGCGCGAAAGATGCTGGCACTTTGAATATTGTGCCAGTAGAAAGATTGAGCGAGCCAAGCATACGAGCAAATGAAACCTGTATGGAAATTCGGATGGGAGACACATGGATGGCGCCTTACTTGGAATATCTTACAAATGGTGTACTACCGGCAGATAGGAACAAATCCAGAACTCTTCAAAGGTAGGCTGCTAGGTATATACTGGTCGATGGTGTTCTATACCGTAGAGGATATTCCATGCCACTGCTCAGATGTATTAGACCAGAGAAAGCTAAGGAGCTGATGAGGGAAGTACATGAAGGCTTTTGCGGAGATCACGCTGGGGGGCAAAGTTTGGCGAAAAAGATTCTGAGGCAGGGCTATTTCTGGGTGACTATGAATGAAGGCTCAATGGAGTTTGTGCGAAAATGCGACAAGTGTCAGAGATTTTCCAAGATCCCGCGCGCATCTCCCAACGAGTTAAAAAAGATGCAGAGTCCTTGGCCTTTCGCAGTATGGGGTATAGACTTGATTGGATCCCTGCCAACGGGAAAAGGTGGAGTGAAGTACGCAGTTGTAGCAGTCGACTACTTCACCAAATGGGCCGAAGCTGAGCCACTCACTACCATAACGACCAAGAAAGTTCTTGACTTTGTCATCAAGAACATTGTTTGCCGATATGGTTTGCCTCAAAAAATTGTCTCAGACAATGACACCCAGTTTGACAGTGACTTATTCACAGACTTCTGCGAAAGTCACGGGATCATTAAAAGCTTTTCTTTGGTCGCGCATCCACAAGCAAATGGGCGGCTCGAAGCAGTGAATAAAACGCTTAAGGACACCCTGAAGAAAAGACTTGAAGACGCTAAAGGAGCATGGCCAGAACAGCTGCCTGAGGTACTCTGGTCTTGTAGAACTTCTCATCGAATAGCGACAGGTCATACCCCATTTTCCTTAGCATACGGGTATGAGGCTATGTTACCTGTCGAGTTAGATCCCCCCTCACACCGACGCATTACATACGACCAGAGCCAGAATAGCCAACTGATGATGGAGTCCCTAGACTCAATTGAGGAGATACAAGAAAGAGCCTAACTCCGAGTTGCTGTGTACCAGAAAAAAGGTCGCCCAGTATTTTAACTCAGAGGTGAAGGAAAGGAAATTCAACATCGGTGACCTAGTGCTACGACGAGTTTTCTTAAATACCCGCGACCCCACTGCTGGAGTACTCGGACCGAACTGGGAAGGACTATACCAGATTGAAGAAGTCCTTCATCCGGGCACCTATAAACTTGCACGCTTGAATGGAGATCTCGTTCCACGCTATTGGAATGGTGAACACCTGCGCAAGTACTACCAATAAACAATCCTTTTTAAAGAACTGGCTTGTATTAATTTTTACTTTTTACAAGTTTTGAAAAAGGGTTAGCCACGTTATATGGCTAATCGCTTATAAGTGTAAGATCTTTCTAAGATCACTCGTAAAGACATGTTTAGTCCATTTTTAATACGAGATTATAAGGGATTGTGCGCAGCCAGTCATTCTTGTTAACCTTTGTAAATTTATTTTTACAAGTATTTGTTCATTACGTGTATTGTTTTGCTGTATTATAAGTGTTATGTTTACTATCGAGCAGTAATGTTCGCACAGGTCGTGGTCAAGGCAAGTGACCAAGGACCTAAAGCTCCTCGATCACTTGGGGGGCATATAAGGTACATTGATAGCAAAGCACACCAAAAGGTATGTAAACACATGAACAAAATGAGTGAAAGCATGCTACGGTACTTAGAGTATTTTTCAAAATTTATATTTTGTTAAATCAAGCCAAAGTACTATGCTAAGTTCAGTCATGTGAATAGATGTTATAATAAAAATAAATATTATAATATCATAAGGCATTCTTTTACACCGCAAGCATCACTGCTTGGATGTAATTGTTTAAAGTAAAAGGAAAAGTTTGATGCCCGTGCAGGAAATTTAAAAGTAAAATTTTTGTCTTTACATCACGACCCGTGGGTCGTGTAACTGAAGAAAAATAAAAAGAGAATAATTTTAAGGAGCAAGAGGGTCTTGCTCAGCAGTCTGATTGGCCGCATTCTCAACAACTCCTCCTTCCTCTGCGTCAGCGGCCGGCTGGATGCTTGGGGAAGAAGGGACCCTTACTCTTTCTTCTTCTGCAGCCAATCGAGCAGTGCAGCGGGCCAACTCAGCGTTCCTGGCATCCTCTGGAAGGTAGTTAAAGTTGGCACCCCGGTTGTGTTTCCAAAAGTCGTAGAAACACTGAAGTGTCGCATTCTTGTACCTCTCCAGATCTTTAGCATTGGTAAACTTCAGCTGCTCCACCTGGCTCTCATAAACATCTATGGTCTTGTCCTTAGCAAGGAGCTCCTCCTTAAGCCTCTTGACTTCATGGTATTGGATCCGAATAGACTCCTAGAAGTCGTCCTTCTACTTCTTCAAAGCTGCCTGAGAAGCCTCAGCCTTCGCTAGCTTTGCCACCACAACATCCTTCTGATGGGTGACCACCTCCAACTCCCCATCATGCCTGGCTTTTGCAGCCTGAAGCTCCTCGGTGGCTCTCACCTGGAACTTCGCGATGGACTTTGCCCGAGCCTGTTCGATGGTAGCCAGGGCACGAGTGCGAGCGGCAGTTATTGTCAGCATGGCCTGCAGTCAAGGAAATAAAAGTTAGACTATACCGCAAAAAGGAGAAGTAAAATTCAAGAGGAAAAATACTTACACTGGCCACTTCGTTAAGAGCCCTGTTGAGGATCTGGTCAACCCCCATGCTCTCAGCTTCAGCCATTGCCTCCCTGCAACGGTCGTGCTTCAAGATATGGGCAAGGCGATCTTTAGCTGATCGCAGGGAGCGGTTCGAGAGCTTGGTCCCAGGAAGCACTACTTGCGGGGTGTGCTCCCTTTGGGCCACAGGCGGAGGGTTGGAAGCAGGGGCAGCCTCCTTCTCAGCAGGAGCAAAAGGCTGGGCAGAAGCTTGCCCAGTAGGCACGTCCTTGGAAGGATCTTCTGTTCGACCCTTCTTGGCCGGGGGTCCTTGGCTTGATTCGCCATTGTGCCTCCTGGATGTTTTCCGTCGAACCAGGGGAACTTCTTCTTCCTCCTGAGCCTGATACAGATCGAAAACATTGGGAGTAGCCATCTCTGCATATAGAGAAAAATATGCAGATAGTAAGACAAAGGCGGATGAAAATTCATGGTAAAACAGAAAAGAGGTCACAAAGTTTAATACCCGAGCTACAACTACTGGTCGCTAAACTACTGACTCTATTAGTCATACACTCACTATCTGGCACGAAGAATTCTAGCCCTAGATTTGGAGTATACGTAAAATTGCCATCCCCATCAAACAAGTGACAGGGAATTGGCAAGCTATTTAAAAGCAAGATAACAATACCGTTTTCATCTGAGGATTCATACAGGTCTATGACAGACTCTGTTGCCTTTTGTTTCCCCTTGCCTTGGGGCGCAGAAGGCCTCTCTGCTGAAGGGACGCCAGTGGGTTCCCTGATTGTAACCCCCGTTGGCCTCCTTCGGGGAGGGGACGCCGGGGGTTGCTGCTCGGGATCCCCCTCGGCCAATGGGGGGTTGCTGCTCAGGATCCCCCTCAGCCGTGGTATCTGCTACCATAGGTCCTCTTGTTTCATGGCGAGGAGCCAGGAGGCTAGATAGCCTCAGATTTTCATCAGTAACCAGGGACTTAACGCTTTTTTCTGCATCTGCCATCTTGGCCAGTGTGTTGGACCTCAACACCATGTCTGGTGTTGGGTTCGGACTTAACCATGGTCCTGAAAGGCATAGTATACTTTAGAGAAGTGCAGGAGAATTTACTAAGGAAAAGTAGTGACCAGTGAAAATATCATTTACCTCCTCGAGCGAAGGCCAGGTTGTTCATAGTCATATCTGGCATGAGGAAGTACTCTCTATTGTACTGCCCCACGTTGGAAATGTGGGTAGTGTCACTCATGAACGTTCGGCTAGTTTCACGGTGACAAAGATGGAAGAAGCCCGTCCCGTATTGTTGAGGGTTGGACTTAAGGTCGAAGAGAAAATTGACCTCATGAGGGGTGGGTTCTGGCCATTTTTTAAGTTTATATAGGATATAGAGTGCGGCCAGCATTCTATATCCGTTTGGAGTAATTTGAAAGGGGGCGACACCGAAATAGTTGGCCACCCCCTGATAGAAAGGATGTAGAGGGAGGATAGCCCCCGCCTCTATGTGATATCTGGACCAAGCGCTATAGGCACCCCCGGGAAGGTTAGCTCTTTGGTCAGCAGTCGGGATTGTGAGATTGACTCCTGTGAGAGGATACTTCCTACGATAATTGGCAAGTATCCGAGGAGTCACTTGGCTGGTGGGGGAGAGATAGCACTCGACATCAGGACGATTTTGATGCCGAGGGCGGGCCCTGACTTGGATACGAGGGTCTGGGGCAGCAGTTTCTCGACCACTGGTCGAGGGAACCCTTGCCTGTGAATCAGGCTTGACAGGAGAATTTGGACTATTCTTAGAGTCAGGTCTTTTCTTGCCTAGACACTTAGAGTGGGCCATTTGAGGTGGTGATGGATGAGGTCTAGAAGAAACTCTGGAAAATGGAATCTCGTGAACTCGGTCGATCGGTTGTTCTTCACCTTCGAGCAGCTGAGCAAGAAGATCGTCGTCAATGGGCCACTCACCTCCCCACAAATCTGGCATTAAAGTCTGCAAACAGAAGAATGAGGAGGTGAGGATGAAGAATTTTAAAAGTTTTTTAGAATAACGCTGGTCGAGTATAAAAGTTAAGCTTTTATACAACAACATTCTAACAAAAAACTAATTTTTTCGCATGAACAGTTTGAGAAACAGATCAAAAGTGAAAGAAAAAAGTCTTTTGAAAAAGCTTTTTCAACTCCTTTTAGGGCGGGAAAAACTTGGTTTTTCAGCTAGCACAAAAATTGAATTTTTACTTCGGTTTTACGTCCTAAAGTCGTGATCTCAACTATCAAACTAACTCGTAATTTCTTGGTAGAGAAAAAATCATTCAATACAGTATCACCCATTAAACCCCCTACTGACATGCATCTCAACCCATAAACGAATGAACCCAATAGTCAGTCTACAGAAGCATGCACGACAAAAATATAAAGCCTAAGAGTCCAGAAACTTACCAGGATAAAGATCGTGGAGATTTGAGAAATTTTTCGGGCGTCAAAGAACTCACGGACTGAATCTTGAAACGCTGAAGGACAGTCTTCAGAGGAAGACAGGGGCTCTGGTATTAGGGTTTCTTGAAAGAGTGATGGCTTGCGTAAAAAGAAAAAGGAGACTTTGAAGAGACTATATATATTTTTGTCCGTAAGCATTAAAAGGAAATAATCATCAGCTTCCCTTTTTTCGCAGCATGGGGAAGGGTGATAGCCATCAAAAGGTTACTTGGGAAGCGAAAAGCCGTAAGTAGACAAGGGTAGGTAGCTTTTTCCAAGATTGCACGAATTGTTCTGACAAGTCTGGTGGGGTAACCGAAGAGTCGTTTCCTCAAAAGTTTATTTATTGCTCGTAATAAATAAACTTGGGGGGAAAATGTTATCCAAAAAACAGGCATGGATGACGTGGCAAATGATTTCTGGGCACGTGGCTGACACCTGGCAGAATTCTGCTAGGGTATCGACCAGTAAAGATATTGCAAGCAAAAGGCAGTTGAAGTTTACCTGCGACCAGTATGCTCGCAGGTTCTGCGTGTCTCACAATAATTTTATAAAGATCTTAGTCAATCCCGAGATTGATTCCCATGATTTTCTGAGTATCCGATTATTTAGGAAAGAATATCTGTAACAAATTAATGTAATCCCCCTTAAGCCTATAAATAGAGAAAGATAGCTCAAGGAAGGGACTTTTGGGCTTTCTAATTATCTGAGTTTAGAGTGATCATATTTGAGAGATTGTTTTGTTCTTCAAAGGTTTGAGAAACTCATTGAACCCTAGTTCTTTGATCACTCCTTTGAATCCTATATCAATAAAAGTTCAAGTGGACGTAGGTCATTATCAGATTCTGGGGCCGAACCACTATAAATTCCTGTGTGTTTTATTATTTTTGTCATCATATTCCTTTCAACGTATTTGTCCACATCAAGTATATTTGACTCTGTGTCAGTTGGCCAAATTCCTGGTCAACAAAATTATTTTTTGACTTGGTTAATCACTTTGCTCACATGTTTTATTTTCATGATTATTTGTTTAATATAAACTTCTATTAAATCCCGAGCATATAGCTAATCATATTTATAGTGACGTAATCACAGTGGAATATAGATATGATTATATGTTCAAAATAAGTTAGTCCTAAGATTAGTCAGTGCATAAGATTTACACTGACTTGCCAATCTACGATATGATCTACTTACACATTACAGTGTTATGTTCTTTCCAGAACATTAGCAAAGTAGATAAGATCGGAGGTATTTGTTACATCGGATAGGACCGATATTGACAATTGATAAGATAAGTAAACATACTGTTATTATCTATTCTAGTCATATCATATAGTTGACCATAGGTCAATTCAATGTCAATTATGAGTGGTTAGTATTCTAACTGATTGTATTATTTGAGTTCTTTGACTTGTTCGTTACCAACTTACCCTACGGATTAGCCCATACTTACATCTTGGGAACTCGGTAGTATCATTGAGTGGGGGTGTTAATCATAGATATGAACATCTATAGCTTCTGATGAAGAAGTGAAACGATGGTTTCCTTTTAGTTTGGTTCAAGGTGTTAAATGATAGAGATCTCATTTCAGTAATTAAATTAGTTTACTGAAATATCATTTACAAGGAACTAAGTGTTTTAAGGATAAAATACAATGAGGGGTAAAACGATATTTTAGTCCTATCTCATTGTAGACCGTCTATTGAGGATTGAGTGAAAATTATGGTTGTAACAATGGATAATTAATAGCGTATCTATATTTGTTATAGGGCGTTCTATGAATTCAAGAGTGCAATTCCGAGTCTATAGTGGTGTCACGAGGAATTAATAAGTTAGTAAATTTATTTGTTAGATTTATGATAACTTATTGGAGCTTGATTTCATAGGCTCATGGTCCCCATTGTACCTTGGATAAAATCATCTAGATAGTCTCAATTAATTGATTTAATAATCAATTAGAATTATCAAAGTTGACCAGGTCAATTTTGGATAGTTTCACAGAGTTGTGTAATTTTGAGAAGAAAAAAGAAATTATGGCAAATTTATTAATTAAGATAAATTGGTATCTAAATTAATAAATAAGTTTAAATCAATGTTCAAATTATAAATAATTAATTTGATAAAGGATTTAAATAATTATTTAATTAATTAAATCAATAGAAAATAATACAGGCCTTGATTTTAAGTCCAATGAGCTTATAATCAAATGGGAAATTTCACGGGCCTAAAGCCCATGATAATTTCGACTTAGGGCTTAAAAATTATTTTATTGATTTTTTAATTAAATTAAATGGCTTAATTGAGTCTATAAAAGGAGTGCTTAGAGAGAAGTCAAAACATAAGTTTAATTACTGGTTTTCTGATAGTTTTAGATTATCTCTAAACACAAATCCTTTTCCAAGCCTCTTTGTTATTTTCTCTTCTTCTCTCTATATCTATCTCATGTGTTGAGAATTGCCCACACTAGTCTAGGTGGTTCTAAGGATACATTGGATGATTGTGAAGAAAATAGAAGATCGGTTCAGTTTCTTGATAATACTCTTCAACAGAGAGGATACAAGAGTTAGAGAAACTGAAGGAATGACTGTTTCATTCAGCTGCGTATACTGTAAGTATTCTATTCTTTGTTTCTCTTTGAATTCAATTTTAGGAACATGTTTTAGGCTATCTCGTATTAATTTGTTTAATATTAGATATATATGAAAATAAATAAAGAATCTGTATAAGCTAATCCTACAAGAATCACCTAGACTAGAGTGAGCAATTCTCAACACATGAGATAGATACAAAGAGAAGAAGAATAGAAGAGAAAATTAAGGCTTAGAAAAGGACTTATGTTGTAAAGAGATTCTAAAACCCTAGAATATGAAAAATAGATTTTCAGATCGTCTTTTGATCATCTAAAACTTATGTTTTCAACTCTCACTTAGTATTCCTTTTATATGCTCAATTAGGTTACTTATTTAATTAAAAAAATCAATAAAATAATAGCCAATTATCAACCCTAGGTCGAAATTCCCATGGGCTATAGGCCCGTGAAATTCATCTTTTAATTATAAGCTCATTGGACTTAAAATCAATGCTTGTATTATTTTCTATTGATTAATTAATTAAATAATTTTTTAAATCCTTTATCAAATTAATTATTTTTAATTTGAACCTTGATTTAAACTTATTTATTAATTTAGTCACCAATTTATCTTAATTAATAAATCTGCCCTAATTTCTCTTCTCTTCTTTAAATTACATAACTATATGAAACTATCCAAAATTGACCTGGTCAACTTTGATAATTCTAATTGATAATTAAATCAATTAATTGAGTCTATCTAGATTATTTTATCCAAGGTACCATAGGGACCATGGGCCTATGAAATAAAGCTCCAATAAGTTATCATAAATCTAACAAATAAATTTACTAACTTATTAATTTCTCTTGACTCCACTAAAGACTTGGAATTGCACTCTCGAATTCTTAGAACGCTCTATATGCAATACAAGATCTATTTCTAGAATAACACCAAGATCTGAATAAAACTTTTTTAGTCAGATTATTTACTTAGCTGCTTCTGGCGCAACTATGTATTCAGCCTCCATGGTGGAATCTGAGATTGCAGACTGCTTTACACTTCTCCATATCACAGCTTCACCCCCAAGAGTAAACACCATTCCAGAAGTAGACTTCCTGTGATCGACATCAGTTTGAAAAGCTGAATCGGTGTATCCTACAGGGTTCAGAACATCACCCTTCTAGACTAGCATATAATCCCTAGTTCACCTTAAATACTTCAAGATATGCTTACCTGCTATCCAATGTTCCGGTTTTGGGTTTGATTGATACCTGCTCACTACTCTCACTGCATAGCAGATATATGGTCTAGTACACAACATAGCATACATCAGACTTCCAACTGCAGATGCGTAAGGAACTTTTCTCATTGGATCTTCCTCTTCAGGAGTCTAGAGAGACTGCTTTTTTGAAAGATGAATTCCATGGAGGGACGGTAGACGTCCTTTCTTTGAATTTTTCATTAAGAAACATTCAAGCACTTTATCAATGTAAGATGCTTGAGATAGAGCTAAGAGTCTGTTCTTTCTATCCCTAATGATCTGGATACCTAGAACATAACTTGCTTCACCCAAATCCTTCATCTAGAATTGAGTGCTCAGCCAATTCTTCACATCTGACAATTTCTTAACATTGTTTCCAATGAGTAAGATATCATCTACATAAAAAACCATGACCACTATCTAATTTGTCTTTAGTTGGCAAACACAAGGCTCATCAATAAATCCATATGTTTTGATTATTTCATCAAACCTAAGATTCCAAGACCTATTTAGCTTGCAAAATTTTCTTTCTTATCCAGCTACTTTAAATCCTTCTGGCTGATCCATATAAATGACTTCGTCAAGCTTCCCATTAAGAAAAGATGTATCGACGTCCATTTTCCAGATCTCATAGTCGAGAGGATGCAAATGGACTTGAGCATGGCTACCAGACTAAATTTTTCTCATAATCCACACCTTCTCTTTGGGTATAACCCTTTGCCACTAATCAAGCTTTATAAGTTTCGATATATCCATCAACACCTTGTTTATTCGTGTAGATCCACTTAAAACCAATGCCCCTAAATTCACTAGGTGCTTCCACAAGATCCCAGACGAAATTTGAGTATGTGGACTCCATTTTCTGTTTCATGGCTTTGAGCCATAGTTCCTTTTCAAGGCTAGCCATTGCCTGTTTGAAAGACAACGGATCATCGTCACCAGTGTCATCAACAACCATATTGGTTTCACCATCCAAACCATAGAAAACTAGATTCCTAGAAACCCTCCCACTACGACGAGGCTCTGTGACTGTTTGCTCAGGAACAATGATACTTTCTTCATTTAAATTGACTTGCGTCAGTTGGACATGAAGAGTGGGAATTTCATCATCAACTCGCGTTGATGACGATGGAACATTGGTTGGAGTCAATTCTTCAACCATCTCCTCTAAAACTACTTTGCTGCGCGGTTTGAAGTTTTGGACATAGTCATTTTCTAGAAAAGTAGCATTCGTAGAAGTAAACACTTTCTTTTCTGAATGACTATAGAAAATTCCACCCCGAGTACCTTTAGGATAGCCAACAAACATGAAAACTTCAGTTCACGGTTCTAGCTTTCCTTCCTTTTTCCTTAGGACGTGGGCAGGACACCCCCAGATTCTATAATGGCGTAAACTAGGTTCACGACCATTCCAGCATTCTAAAGGTATTTTGGGGATTGATTTGGACGACACGACATTGAGAATGTCGTTTGCGGTTTCAATTGCATGTCCTCAGAATGAAGTTGGTAGAGTTGAGTAACTAAGCATGCATCTAACCATTTCAAATAAAGTTCTGTTCCGGCGTTCCGCTACACCATTTTGTTGTGGAGCACCTGGGGCAGTAAGTTGTGATAAAAGCCCAAGTTCAGTTAAATGATCTTGGAACTGCATGTCCAAATATTCTCCACCCTTATTAGATCACAAGATCTTTAATTTTTTACCTAATTGGTTCTCAGCCATATTTAGGAATTCCTGAAACTTTAAAAATGTTTATGATTTCCTATGCATTAGGTAAAGACATGAGTATATAGAGTAATCGTCAATGAAAGTGACGAAATACTCAAAACCACCCCTGGCTTGTACATTTAAAGGTCCCAAACATCTTAATGAACAAGTCCAAGTGGTTCCTTGGCCCTATCACCCTTTGCAGAGAATGGACGCTTGGTCAGTTTGACTTATAGACAAGATTTAGAGACAGGTAATTCACCTAAGGTGAGTTCCCTCAAAGGCCTGTCCTTTTTAAGTCTTTGAATTCTATCATAGCCAATGTGACCTAGTCTAAAATGTCATAAATACGTCATGTTATCGTCATCGGTCTTTTGAAGTTTATTGGTCCTAGGTTTAGCAACTTTGAATAATTCATTATTAAGCGCGAGTGGTTCGTTAGGTCGCAGAATATAAAACCTGTTTTCCAAACATGCAATACACAATTGTGATCCATTGAAAGAAATATATATATTAAAGCTGGTGAAAGTCATAACAAATCTTTTTGATTGTAACATGGAAACTAAAATTAATTTTTTACTAAAATCCGGAATAAAAAATACATCTTTCAAGATTAAATATTTATTTATAAACTTTAGGCGAGCTCTTCCTCTAGCTTAGACCATAACGAACACTCCATTCCCAACTCTAAGCTTTAAGCCGCCTTCATCCACTTCCACCCATGATTCAACAAGCTGTAAAGAGTTACAAACATGGTTAGTAGATCTAGAATAAATAATCCAAATAGATTTATCATTCTCTAAAACACATGTTTCCAAGATAAATGAACTATAATCATTACCTTTGTTTTTCGCTGCTAGAAACTTGGGGCATCTTGTTTCCAATGCTCCTTCTCTTTGTAGTGAAAGCACTTGCATTTAACTTTATTATTTTTCTTGTTCTTCCCCTTAGGTGTCTGTGCACTCGTCTTTGCAGCGTTTGCAGGCTTGGGGTTGTTGTTTTGTCCATCTTTCCTCTTGTTTCCAGCTTTCGAAGATGAAGCTAGGTTAGCTTCAGCCTTAGCTGGATCAGCAACAGTAGTAGTATTTGTCTTCTTTTCTCCTCCCTTACTTGGTCCACCCATGATAGACTCAAAAGTTTGAAGCTCATTCATGAGCTACGTCAGACCATAGTTAAGTTGATCATGAACATGTGGAGATGGTGCCATTCGAGCATTGACATATTTCTTGGTGGCCTCAAAATGAGTCTGTATAGACTTTGCACCGAACATGTCTTGGAGTCGATCCATGATTTCGTAGGTCGTCTCGACAGTCTCCATCTTTGTCTTGAGAGTTTCGACCATACTAGTCAACATGTAGTGGCGTGCCTTGATATTAGCCGCCTGCCAACGCTCATATTTATCTCTTACAGACTTGGGAGCTCCTTTCGCTGGAACTTCTGGGGATTCCTCAATCATGACGAACTTGGAGTTGTCACCAATCAGCACAATATTGATGTTTTGCTTCCATTTAAGGAAGTCTTCTCCAGTGATTTTCTCCATAGAAAATTGAGAAAGGATGGGAGTAGACACAACCACAATGGTACTACAAATTATCAATAAAATAGAAATCAATAAGACTTCTATTCACACAGATTTCAAGAAATAGCACAACATATATAAAAAAAATATGTAAGATATGAGAAAAAAAATACCAAAAACAACCATATCTCTATTTCTTTAGGTTTTTAACTAATCTATGATATCCTTGTTCCGGGTGGCGAGAGAAAAAAATAACACTAGTTAAATAAAGTTGTAAACTTATTTAATAATGGAGACCATTATTAACAACCTACTATTTGATCAAAATAGGAATTTTTTTTCTTATTTTATGAGCTAGACCCACAGTTTCGATAATCATAGATTTAGTTCTAGTAGTCACCGTAGGAGTGAGTCTAGTAGAATTTGACCTATAATTATCTATCTTTCGAAATCTAACCTTCTCAAAATAACTAATGAACACTTCCGTAGGGGGACGAATCAAAGCGTCTCGAGGCCATATTAAGCTATTGAACTTGTTAAACCAACGGTGGAGATCGAATACAATTCTTAAAACAAGCTCATTATATTATTAAGCTCAGTATTTTATTATTATTTTTCGAAAATTAATGACTATGGTTCTCCAAAAAATTATAAGATTAAAATTTTAAAACCGAAATCCTATAATTTCCTATTAATTCTAAAGTGTCACATTGAAACAAATTCAATTAATTTAGAATTAATTTGTTGCCAATATTTAAGTTTAAGTAATATAATGAACATATACAATTAAGTCCAACTCAGGCAAATGAGCCTTAACAATTGGGCTTGCATGGAGGAGGGTTGGGTCCAGTATGTCGTTCCCACGACAAAGGCCCCATAACTTCCACACAAGGTCCAAAAGACAGGAATTTAAACCTTCATTTTATTAATTATTATTAATTGAGTAGGCCTACTATAGCCATGAACAGCAAATGAGCCTTCACAAGTGGAACCACACACAAGAGAGGAATTTAAACTTTACATTTTCTAATGGGCCCAAATAAAACCTATCATTTTTTGAATGTTTTATTTAGCAAACTCCATATATTAAGCAAACATATGAGCCACTATATGCATCTAAGCTCAATTACAAAAATACCACATATAGTGCAAACATACATGTTATAATTGGATATGCATAATCATGTTACTATATGAGCAAGTCTATGAATTTATGCAAAAATACCACAATTAATTTTCTAGAATTTATCTAAAATTCAAATTAATTAAAGTGAAAATTACATTTTATATGGGGTTTTCAATAAAGTTTTAAAAAATATGGCTTTTTTTTACAAGTATTATTTTATGGCTTTTTAAAACTTGTATTCCCTTCTATGGGATTTTTTCCCCATGTTTTTGTAAAAAAATCATTATTATGCCATATTTTTGTAAAAAATCATTATTATACCATATTTTTTTCCCATAATTTGATTTTTTTTTTTAATTAAATTTGTCCATACAAACTAAGAAAAGTTTAATTACCATATATTTGCATTTGCATATTAATAGCTAAAAAGGCATATTTATGAAAAAATCCCTTAATTAAATTCTTACAAAAATAAGTCAATTTATATGAAATTTATCAACAAAAAACAAAAGTTAATTTAAATTTCATTTATCAACAATCAACTTGGTTTATGTCATTTTGAAAAATATTAATTTAATTTAACAACAATTAATCATAGTTAATTTAAATCTCATTTATTAAAAAATATTTTATTAATTGGTTTGAAAAACATGATATTTTAAAAAATTTAACCACTTATAAATTTTTAAAACAAATATCATTTGCTGTTTTTGAAAAAAAATATATCTTAAACAGTTAAATAAATTCAAATAACAATAAAAATATCTAGTCAACAAATTTTCAAATTTCAAATTATTTATATATTAAAATCTATAGAATAATAAGATATTATTATTTTCAAATAAAATATCTCAAAAAATATCAAGTATTTAAAAATTATTTGTAATATTTGATAACTTAATTATAATATTTTAATATATTAAATATTTAAAATTAATTAGTTAACCTATTTTTAAATTTGAATTTGAATCTTTGTAGAAATTATATATATTTTAAAAGATCAAACAGCAAAAATATCGTATTTCAAACAAATATATTTTTAAATAATACAAAAGATCTTATATTTTTCTATTAACCTATTCAAAAATATATTCAAAAATCAAATTTTAAGAAAAATTTATCGCAGGCCGTAACCAGTGAAAGTTGGTGGCTGCGACCACAGGACGATCTGGGCAGAAATATGCGTGTTGGGCGTGACCAGGGGTTGATGGTGGCTGCGACCACTAGCCGCAGTTACCCAGGTTGTGGCCACTGCCCGAAAGAAAAAAAAAATAATAAATTTGTGTGATTTTTCAAGCCAAAAATATTTTCTAAATAATTTTTACCATGTTTTACATAAAATAAAGCATTATATAAAAATTATTTATAAAGAAAACACAACAAAATAACTCAAATATACTAATAATCACACAAAAATCAATAGCAGCATAAAAAGTATGAAATCCATCAATTTACTCAACACATCAAATAATTCAATTTTACCATGTTCATGCATGAAACACAAAGATTACCAAAGGCTTTGAGACCAGTTATTGAGAAAATTTATTCAGGATCTTGTTTATTTTCATGTACATCGTATATTAAACATATTAATATTAGAAAACCTAGAACATATTTCTAAAATAGAATTCATATAGAGATAATGATAAGAACACATACATTATTGTGCAGCAGAATGAATGAGTCATTCCTTTAGTTTCTCTAACCCTTGTAACCTTTTTATCGCAGGGTATCACCAAGAAACTAAATCGTTCTTCAATTTTCTTTACAACCTTCCAAAGTATCCTTAGAATCACCTAGACTAGAGTGGGCAATTCTAAACACATGAGATAGATACAAAGAGAAGAAGAATAGAAGAGAAAATTGAGGCTTAGAAAATGACTTATGTTGTAGAGAGATTCTAAAACCCTAGAATATGAAAAATAGATTTTCAGATCGTCTTTTGCTTATCTAAAACTTATGTTTTCAACTCTCACTTAGTATTCCTTTTATAAGCTCAATTAGGTTACGTATTTGATTAAAAAATCAATAAAATAATAGCCAATTATCAGCCCTAGGTCGAAATTCTCATGGGCTATAGACCTGTGAAATTCATCTTTTAATTATAAGCTCGTTGGACTTAAAATCAAGGCCTGTATTATTTTCTATTGATTAATTAATTAAATAATTATTTAAATCCTTTATCAAATTAATTATTTTTAATTTGAACCTTGATTTAAACTTATTTATTAATTTAGACACAAATTTATCTTAATTAATAAATCTACGCTAATTTCTCTTCTCTTCTCTAAATTACACAACTCTATGAAACTATCCAAAATTGACCTGGTCAACTTTGATAATTCTAATTGATGATTAAATCAATTAATTGAGACTATCTAGATGATTTTATCCAAGGTATAATGATGACCACGGGTCTACGAAATAAAGCTCCAATAAGTTATCATAAATCTAACAAATAAATTTACTAACTTATTAATTTCTCATGACTCCACTAAAGACTCGGAATTGCACTCTTGAATTCAGAGAACGCTCTATATACAATATAATTACGTTATTAATTATCCATTGTTACAACCATAATTATCACTCAATTTTCTATAGACGGTCCACAATGAGATGAGACTAAAATACCATTTTACCCCTCATTGTATTTCTCTTTAAAACACTTAGTTCCTTGTAAATGATATTTCAGTAAACTAATATTAATTACTGAAATGTGATCTCTATCATTTAGCACCTTGAACCAAACTAAAAGGAAATCATCATTTCACTTCTCCATTAGAAGCTATATATGTTCATATCTATGATTAACACTCCCATTCAATTATACCACCGAGTTCCCCAGATGTAAGTATGGGCTAGTTTGTAGGGTAAGTTAGCAATGAACAAGTCAAAGAAATCAAATAATACAATCAGTTAGAATACTAACCACACAGAATTGAGATTGAATTGACCTATGGTCAACTATATGATATGACTAGAATAGATTATAACGGTATGTTTACTTATCCTATCTATTGTCAATATTGGTCTAGTCTGATGTAACAAATACATCCGATCTTATCTACTTTGCTAATGTTCTGGAAAGAACATAACACTGCGACTGACTAATCTTAGGACTAACTTATGTTGGAACATATAATCTTGTTTATATTCCACTGTGACTACGTCACTATGAATATGATTAGCCAAATGCTCGGGATTTAATAGAAGTTTATATTAAACAAATAATCATGAAAATAAAACATGTGAACAAAGTGATTAATCAAGTCAAAAAATGATTTCTATTCTTTTATTGATAATAAAATGAGATTACAAAGAAATTGAGTTTTAATTAGGGCATAAAACCCCAACAGATACAAGCAACGTGCAATGCACGTTTGCTTAGTTTTATTTACAGAATTGATTAGTTATTTTTATTAAATTTATATGATTTTTATATAAATTTCAAATAAATAAAAAATATTATATATAAAATAATGGCATAAACATATTTAAGAAAAATTAAATCAAAACATTGTTTATGGACTTTAAAAAAATATAAAATTGTATATGGGTTTTTAATATATATATATATATATACGATAACATTTGAGATCACAAACTACTTATTTATAGTACAAAACATTCATGATATTATTCAAATTACACCTTAATGATTGGAGAATATAAGCTTGTTTATTTTTTATAGGAGATAAATGTTAAAAAAAAAGGGTTATTTGCAGCGAAAGTACCCAAATTATTACGTTTGTTGCACTTAAGTACTCAAGTTATTTTTTTGGGAGCAAAAGTACCTTCCCTCCATATTTTGGTACAGTTTGGTACAACCTCCAATTCTTACCGTGAAGTTCGTCAGTAACACGCAGACAAAAGTACCAAATTAAAGGGATATTAGCGGCAAAAGTACCAAATTTAAAAGATGTTTGCATCGAAAGTACCCAATTTAAGAGATGTTTGCGGTGAAAGTACCCAAGTTATAAGAAAATTTCACACCATATAGGCGAACTTATCAACGAAACAAACAGCTGCACTAAACTGCACCAAAACATGGACAGAAAGAACTTTCGCTGCCAAAAAATAAACTCGGGTACTTAAGTGCTACAATATAATAATTTAGGTACTTTCGCCGCAAATATAAAAAAAACATTTTTGAAAAAAAAATATAAATGATAATCTTTTTTAATTAAAATTAAAATGATGTATTATATATATATATTATTATTATTATAATGATATTTTATAATATTTAAATTTATATTAATATAAATATTAATCATCTAGTCTTGTATTAAATATTATTACAATAATAATATTTTATAATATTTCAATTCATATTATTATAATTAATAAAAAATTAAGATTATATATTATTATCATAATAATATTTTATAACATTTGAATTTATATTAATATAATTATTAAATATCTAGTTTTCTATTATATATTATTATTATTATTATAATGACATTTTATAGCATTTGAATTTACTTTAACATAATTATTAAATATGTAGTCTTATATTAATAATATTTTATAATATTTGAATTTATATTAATATAATTAACAAATAATTTTTTAATTAGTTTTAGAGGTGTATTCCATTAAATATTTAAAATATTCATTAACAAAAAAAAACTTTTAAAATAAAGAATTTTCGTTTTCTACACACTTTTTATATAAAGATATATATATATATATATATAATGACCCAATAAAATGACTCAAAATTCATACGATTCAAGAAACATAAATATATATTAGACAAAATCTTGACTCAAATAATAAAAAAAAATTAAAGTCAATCAGTCCAATATCAATATTTAGATTTCAAAATCTAAAATCATTCTATACATATGTGTATCCTAAGATTCAGCACGAGTCTTTTATTTAGCTCGTGTACAGCTGGCAAGTAAAGAATTGTAGTAGATGACTCATAAGTCTGTATTTCCCCCACAAAGGCAGCGTGGTACCCTAGATCAATAGCACGAGCTAGGAAATGCAAAGTAATACGCACGAGACATATCCTTGGATCTTTATAAACCCGGATACGTTATATAGACGTGCATGATCAGACATAGCATGTCTGCAAATCCCTGAAATCCCAGACATGTAATATAATCATGCATGATCAGGCATCGCATGTCCGATTATCTCTGAGGATCCATGATTAGTTCTACCTAATGATATGACCATTCCTTTGAATATATTGTAATATTTATAATCTAAGTGTGGCACAGGTCACACCGAGGGTTAAGTCACGTGATGACCCCAAGGCCTATCTAGGGATTTTCTCTATAAATTCTGAGATCATGGATAGGAAAAAGGGTTGGTTTTTGATAATACTAAAAAAACTCTGTAAAAATTTAGAGAGACAAACAGTAATAATACAGACTCGTGGACTAGGGGGATTTTAACCTCCGAACCACGTAAAAAAAATGACAAGTGTTCTTGAGAGTTCTTTTATGGTATTCTTAAGTATTATTTTCTTATTACGGTTTACCATTAAGCACTAATCAATCCCAGCTATTTTCATAATTCACTCGCAGCTAAAAACTGCATCAATAGTTTGGTGCTTTCATTGAGAGTTGCAGATTAGTGCTTTCATCAAAATCCCAGTCAGATTTCAACATGGTGGTCACTCGATCGAGGCATGACAATGAAATGGATCAGCTTGGTGGGCAAGAGCCTCACCATACCGCTTTTTATGCCAAGCATAGCTCTGAAATCCAACAACAATCGAGAAAGCAACCGATGGGCCACGGAGACACTGGGAGTTCAGCGTCATTGCCGCTGAATCTGCACTCGGATTACTTGACTGCAGTAGAACTGGAAAATAGGCAGTTAAGAAGCCATTTGGCCAGAGCAAACAAGAAAATTGAGGAGGTTTTGGCTCGGCTACCCCCTCCAGGAACTGACGTTAATGTCGGAAAGAGATAAGGTGGGTCTCATAAGTCCTGTCGGGATAGCCGATCCAGACCAAGTCGATCGGTTAGGACCTCGACCCCAAGTTCTGCGCCCATGGCACAAGATCACCAAAATGTTTAGCCAGATGGCCCTCCCAGGGGTCAACGGCAAGTCAGCCGATTGGTTAGGACCTCGACCCCAAGTTCAGTACCACCGTCGTTTGCGCCTGAAAAACACCTGCGGCAGCCCATGGGGAAGGTCTGGGGCAAACTCACAAAGACAACATGTTCCAGCCAACCCTCCTCCATCATGATCAGATCGCCAGACGCAGAGAGCTATAAATGGTGGAGCAGAACGACCGTGGGAAAATTTGGTTCATCCGGATGGGACAAGAATCGCCTTGCCAGTTAGGCATGCCATCGTCCATAATACATCCAACACCGCCTCGTTCTGCGCGAAATGTTCCCGCTTATGGGGACAGCAGGAGAAATCCTCCTCCCGCTGCCCCTTCCTATGCCCCGTGGACACGCGACAATGTCCCAGATCCTCATCCTTAGCTGCAGGCCCTAAGTTTCTCCAATGGTAGTTATTGGACTAAGGGCCATCAAAGTGGCAGGTCCGATACAGATTTGAGAAATCACCTGAGTTTGGCTCAAAGCCCTCAAGTCGATCTCTAGGCCGATCTTCGAGATCACCTAAACTCACAGAGGAGAAATTCGACCCAAAATGGATTCGGTTACACTCGTCAAGAGGGAGGTCCTTTCGAAGTACATGATAACGGGAATGTCCCACCAAACCAAGCTCGAACTTGGAGGGACAACAACCCGCCGAACGTGTATGATGGGACAGGAGCTGTGGAACAGCCCTAGAATAACCAAGGAATCAAAGACCAAACCCTCGAAAGGTTAGCCCAGATGGAGGAGCTAATGAAAAGACTTCTATCAGAAAAGGAAAAAGATGAATATGATTCAGGGGATGAGCTCGAGCTTTTTGCCCCAAACATTGCGGCAACCGCGTACCCGTCGGGTTTCAGGATGCCCCATTTATCAAAATTTGATGGAGATGGAGATTCATCTGACCACTTGCGAATGTTCAACACCCTGATGATGGCCCACAACATTGGACCCGAGCTAAGATGCCTAATATTCCCCTCCACTCTGATTGGGCCGGCTAGGCAATGGTTCAAACAATACAGAAAGCACTCCATCAGCTCATGGAAGAATTTCTCTACTGATTTCAAGAGAGCATTCAGGGCTTCTCAGGCGGCTCGGATTAAGGCCGAATCCCTGGAAAATGTAAAGCAACAGCCTGAAGAACCTTTGAAAGCATACCTGAGTAGGTTTGCCAGCGTTGCTGCACGAGCTAGAGACGCCGATGAAAGTTCCAAACTCATGGAAATGAGAACAGGGATCCTTGTGGGAGGCGACCTATGGCATGAATTACAAAGAAAGGGAGTTAACACCGTGGATGAGCTCCTGAACCGAGCTCAAAGGTGGATTAATCTAGAAGAAGCGCGAGCTTCTGTTGCAAGAACCGGCTAGGCCCTTGTTCAACCCGTTAGAGTGGAAACAACTGTGGCTGGTGCTATAGCTCAGACCATTGCCTAGAATAACCAAGGGGGTGGCAAAAGAAAGGGAAATGGTGAAGGCAGTCAGAGTGGGTTAAAGAAAAACAAGTCCATGGAGAAGTTTAAACCCATCTATGCGACTTATTCCGACCTCACGGATACTACAGAGCGCATCTTCTTAGCGAATTCTGCTCGCCTTCTGTGGAAGAAGCCAGAACTGTTAAAGAATCAAAGGGCGAAGAGAGATCCCTCAAAATTTTGCCGATTCCACAATGATATCAGTCATAATACTAATGACTACAAACAATTAAAGGATGAGATTGAGACTCTCATCAGGGCAGGACCATTGGCTCAGTACGTCCGGAATCGAGGAACTCCCAGACAGCCCGCTGGACAAAACATTCCATCAACTCTGGAGACTCCAATTAATTAAAATGGAGGTCAGGTGAATCAGGACAACCCTCCTCCGATCACAGGTGGAGATATAGCAACCATTTCCAGAGGTCCTCACATGGCAGGCACGAGCAGAGGTGCCCAGAAGAGGTATATCAACGAGCTGGAATCCCACAATGGAGTGGAGTTTGTCCTGGATCAACGACTGTCAAAGTACCAGCGGCTAGAAAAAAAATCGATCATTTTTACGAAGGAAGATGCCAGCCATGTCCAATTCCCGCACAACAACCCTTTAGTCATAACGGTTCAGCTCGCCAACCGAAGAGTTAGGAGGATACTAGTAGATAATGTAAGTTCTGTGAATCTACTGTTTGGGTCCACCTTAGAAAAAATGGGGTTATTTGTAACCGACCTAAAGGCAACCTCCATGATTCTATATGGATTTTCTAATGAAGGATCAGCAGCCATCGGAATAATCGAACTGGTGGTGACATTTGGAGAAGGTCCACGAACTGTCTCCAAACTCCTTGAGTTTGTGGTCGTCGATTGTCCAACAGCCTATAACGGGATTTTGGGCCGACCTGCGTTGATGACGTTTGAAGCCACAACCTCTATCCGCCACCTAGCAATAAAATTCCCCTCCTCTGTGGGAATATGCATTGTTAGGGGCGATCAGCTCACTGCTAAGGAATGCTATAGCATTTCCATGAAGGGAATATCATAACCCGGGCAGCAAGAAATGGCCATAAATGATGGATGCAAGGAGTCCCAGGAAGTGGAAGTTGCTTCTGGGACAGAAGAACCTTAGGAAACCAAGGGTAGAGGCATCACCCCAAGTGATGATATTGACACACGAATGGGCGAGGATAGATCAGAGCTCCCAGCTATCGAAGAGCTTGAGGAGGTATATGTAGATCCCAAGGATGCTTAGAGAATCGTTAAGATTTGGAAATATCTTGATGATGAGTGAAAAAAAGAGCTGATAAATTCTTGCAATGGAATCTAGATGTTTTTGCCTGGTCTCATGAAAACATGGTGGGAATAAGCCCAAGTGTGATCATGCACACCCTAAATGTAGATAAAAGCGTACCTGCGAAATCCCCAAAACATAGACGTTTAGGAACAACTCGAGCTGAGGCATTGGAGGAAGAAGTAGCTCGATTATTAAAAGGCGGGTTCATTCATGAAGCAATATTCGACCTGGGTCGCGAATCCTGTTCTGGTCCCGAAGCCAAATGGAAAGTGGCGGACCTGCATCAATTTCTCCGACCTGAACAAAGCTTGTCCCAAGGATTGCTTTCCATTGCCGAGAATTGATCAGTTGGTAGATGCCACTGCAGGGCACGAGCTCATGTCCTTCATGGATGCGTATTCTGGATATAACCAGATCGTGATGATCCTACGGACCAGGAGCATACTACCTTCATGACTCCAACAAACGTATACTGTTATAAAGTCATGCCCTTCAGATTAAAGAATGCCGGGGCTACCTACCAATGGTTAGTTAACAAAATGTTCATTGGTCAGATTGGAAAAAACATGGAAGTGTATGTCGATGATATGCTAGTCAAATCCAAGACTGCCAACAACCATGTATCCGACCTAAATGAATGTTTTGAGGTCCTGAGGAAATATAACATGAGGTTGAATCCCTAGAAGTGTACTTTCAGAGTGGCGTCTGGAAAATTTATGGGATTCATAGTCAATATAAGGGGGATAGAGGCAAATCCAGATAAAATCACATTGTTATTGGAAATGCCTTCACCCAGCTCGCGTAAAGAAGTTGAGAGCCTGACTGGAAGAGTGGCAGCCCTTAATCAATTCATTTCAAAGTCCATGGACAAATGCTTGCCATTCTATAACTTGCTCCGGGGGAATAAGAAATTCGAATGGACTGAGGAGTGTGAATAAGCATTTCTCGATCTAAAAATGTATTTGGCCGAACCCCCAGTATTGTCTAAACCGGTGGTAGGGGAGCCCCTATTTATCTATTTGGCTATGACAGAAAATGTAGCCAGTGCCGTGTTTGTTCGAGAAGAAGATCGGGTTCAAAAACCAGTATATTATATCAGCTAAAGACTTCTCAAAGCTGAATCGCGGTATCCCCTAATGGAAAAGATGGCGTAAGGCCTGATATTAGCCTCGAGAAAGCTTAGGCCGTACTTCCAGTCCCATTCAATCCCGAATCGTAGGCAGGTATTACAAAAAACTGAAGCGTCGGGACGTCTCCTAAAATGGGCTATCGAACTCAGCTAGTTCAAAGTATTGTACGAACCACAAACATCGATTAAAAGCCAGGCCATTGCTGATTTCATGGCTGAATGCACTAGATTTCAAGAAGAGCTTTTGAAAGAACCAGTGCAGATGTTGTGGAGAATATTCGTGGACAGCTCCTCTAATGAGAATGGGTCCGGAGCTGGGATCATATTGGTTTCTCTGGAAGGACATTGATTCCATACCGCACTATGATTCAGGTTTGAGGCATCGAACAACGAAGCCGAGTACGAGGCTTTGTTAGCTGGGCTTAAAGTGGCAAAGGAATTGAAGGCCAGTGCCATCACGTGTTATAGCAATTCTCAGCTCGTGGTCAATCAAGTGTTAGGGGAATACCAAGCGCGGGCTACCAAGATGGCAACTTACCTAGCCAAGGTAAAGAAAGAGCTATCAGAATTCGAGTTTGGCACCGTCGAACAAATCCCTCGTGAGCAGAATGCTAATGCAGACGCTTTGGTGAAGCTTTCCACCTCCAAGGAAGCTGAGACTTTGAACGTAGTATCAGTGGAATTCTTGGAAATTCCAAGCGTGGTAGGAAGCTCGATGGAGGTCGAGATGATTGACACTAGCTGACCTGGATGACACCCATGATAGAATATCTTACAACAGGAAAACTGCCTGATGAAAGAAAAGACGCGAGAAGGATACTCTATCAAGCTCCAAGATATGTGATAGTGGATGGAACATTGTACCGACAAGGCCATTCCTTGCCTCTGCTACGATGTGTTCTGCCAGAGGAGGCTAAAACTATTGTGCAGGAAATACATGAAGGCTTTTGTGGGGATCATGCTGGGGGCAAAACCTAGCCTTAAAAATATTAAGGCAGGGTTATTTTTGGCCCACTTTAACAAAAGATTCCATCTCCCATGTTTGAAAATGCGACAAGTGCCAACAATTCACCACAGTCGCACGAGCTCCACCGGTCGGGCTAACAATGATCTCATCCCCATTGCCATTTTCAGTATGGGGAATTGATTTAATAGGGGCTTTGCCTACGGGAAAGGGAGGAGTTCGCTATGCGGTGGTGGCCATTGATTACTTGACAAAGTGGGTAGAGGCCGAGCCGTTGGCAACCATCAGTTCAAAAAGAGTCCTCGACTTTGTGGTTAAGAGCATTGTGTGCCAGTTTGGGCTTCTGAAGAAGATCATGTCAGATAATGGAACTCAGTTCGATAGTGATCTCTTCACTGAGTTCTATGAAAGGCATGGCATAATTAAAAGTTTATCCTCGGTCGCGTACCAGCAAGCCAATGGCCAAGTCGAGGCCGTGAATAAGACCCTCAAGGCGAGTCTTAAGAAAAGGCTAGACGAGTCCAAGGGAGTCTAGCCTGAGCAGCTCCCACAGGTACTATGTGCATACCAGACCTCCCACCGGACCTCCATGGGACACACCCCTTTTTCCCTGACTTTAAAAAGTGAAGCCGTCCTTCCCATCGAAACAAAAGTAACCACACAGAGGCTCCAAACATTCAACCAGGAACAGAATAATGAGTTGCTCAATGCATCTCTCGACCTAATTGATGAGAAACGAGAGGATTCACAACTACAGCTCGCGCATTACCAACAAAAAATCACTCGTTATATTAATTCCAAGTTCAAAAGGTGTAGTTTTGGTTTGGGCGACCTAGTCCTCTGAAGGGTCTTTTTGGAAAACAAGGACCCCAAAGACGGTGCTTTAGGTCCGAACTGGGAAGGGCCCTATAAAATAGTTGAGGTCGTGTGTGAAGGAACTTTCAAATTAGCTTGACTTAGTGGAGAAACAGTCCCACAAACCTGGAACGCCATGCACTTAAAGAAATATTATCAATGATGATACCATCCATCTATGTAAGGCTTAGTTATAAAAGCCATTTGATTAAGAAATGAGGGGATCGTTATGTCTTTCTTGTCTTTTATATAGTTTATTTAGGTATTAGTTCGTGTGATAGCCTTTGTCCAAGCACCCGAGAAAGTTCACTTTCTGGTTACTTGGGGGGCATATAACCCGAGATGGATCAGAACATTTGAAACACCAAAAATCCTAGACATAACCAGGTCCAAAACTTAGAAGCTAGTAAAATTGATTTACCGATGTTTTTTTTAAGAAAACATGAGGTGTCAATAAATCTAGCACGAACTAAGTTCTAAATCATTAAAAATCCTGGACATAACCAGGCACAAACTATCCTGGATACAACCAGGTCCATAACTTAGAAGTTAGTAAAATTGATTAACCAATGTTTTTTTTTAAGAAAACACGAGGTGTCAATAGATCTAGCACGAACTAAGTTCTACATCATTTAAAAGCCTGGGTACAACCAGATCTAAAACTTAGAAGTTAGCAAAATTGAAAATTTGAAGGCTTCTTTAGAAGCTCGAGATAGTAGTAGACCTAACAAGGACTAAGTTTGAAATATTTAAAATCCCGGACATAAATGGGTCCAAGGCCTGATACTTAACAGGTATGATATAAATCAACAAATTAATTTTGGACATAACAAAATTCAAAATAACTATCCCGATCTAAAAAGTCAATTCCTAAGATTTTTAATGTGCAAAAGCATAAACATGAGAAACAATCGAGGAAAAGACAAATAGATAAAAAAGTAGATATATGAATTATAAATAAATTATCTTGGGGAAAAATAACCTCGCGTCAGGCCAAATGACAAATGTTTACAAAAAAAAAAAGAAAAAAGAAAAAAAGATAAAGAAAAAGAAAATCAAGCCCCTCCAGGGCGCTCTGAGGATGTAACCTCTTCGGTATCTTGATCGCCCATAGTGGAAGCATCCCCGGTCTCAGACTGCTCTTGTAGGATCCGATCTTTGAACTTATCGAGGTATGGATCCCGCACTTCAGAAGCCAGAAATGAGAAGTTTCCATCTTGGTTGAAGGCCCAGTAGTGATATAGCATGCTTTCCATGGAGGATATCGAGTCCACCTTCTCCTCCTTAATAGCAACCTCGGCCTCCAGCAGCTTCGCTTTGGCCTCCGCAACCTCGACTTGAAGAGCGGCCAAGGCAACCTTTGTAGCCTGCTCTCTCTCTTAAGACGATGCAAGGGCAACCTTGGCGTCGAGCTCGCCTTGTTGAGCAACTATGAGGGCAGCTTGGGCTGCAGTCAAGGCAGTCTGAGCAGCCTGGAGCTTAGTCCGAAGCTCTTCATTCCTAGCCCTGGCCCTAGTTATGCTGCGGTGCTGAGCCAAAACCGACTACAAAAAGAAAGGAAACAAATTAGGCGCATACTGGGGTAAAATCAAAAGAGCGTATGTTCAATTGAGGAAAGTTGTCTTACTATGAGATTCATCCCAAGTGCGGATACCAGGACGTTCTCTTGGCTCCTCTCCTCGATTACCCTTAGGTCCTTCGGATGACCTTGTAGATATGTTCCACCATGTGGTTCGCCATCTCATAAAGAGTCCCCCGAAAGGTATCAGGGATCTTCTCCAAGTCCTAAGCATTGACTAGGATACGTACAGTGGTGGTGGGGACAATAGAAGCTGGGGGATCAGCTTGTGCTGCCTGATCCTGAGCAGAAGCAGATGGAAATCGAGGAGGAGGCAGAGGCGGACCCCTTTTATCCTAAGCAGCAACAGCCGGAGTTGCTGAGCTCGGGCCTTTCCCCTTGTCTAGGGATTTGGAGGTAGCCCCTGTTGCAGGGGGCCCCTTCTTTGTTGTATACCGGGGCTTCTTTACGACTGGCCCCAAGCTGGATTTTCCCTCCTGGAAAATCGTGCGGAGGTCGGGCTATAAGGATGTCGGTCCCGACCTCAATGTTATGGGACAACATTATCTTGTTGACCCCTTCCTTGGGTCGTGATCTTGGAGACAATTGTCTCTGCCTTGAAAAACGCGTTAGGTCTGACCACGGCCTCCTTCTCCACCACGGGGACCGAACTGAGGAATAGGAGATTCGGGGGCGATTTCCTTTCCCTTTCTAGTTTGTTGAGACGAGGAGGCGGCTGCACTCTTCTTGGGTATGCTTTTCTTGGGTGCCATTAGATCGCCTAGCGAACAAGAGCGATGAATCACTTAGTAGGCGATCAAACATTTTATAAAGGCAAGAAAGCACAAAGGAAGATTGGTGCTTTTTATGATCGAGCTGAGTTAATCTCAGCCCGCGGCGTGGTGCCATGCACTACCTACGCTACGCGCCTAGGTTTTCCAATAGACCTTTGGTGTTTAGGGATCCGTGTGTCAGAAAATCTGGCCACTATTATCCTTGGGGGGCAGTTTAGAGAAAAACCACCTAGAAATAAAAAAAAAAGTGTTCCCTAAGCAATCTGATTTTTCTTTGAACCCTAACTTTTCATCTTCTATGTACCGAATGGGTATTTCCTAAAGTTGTCAAAGGTTACCCAAATCTACCCTGAAAATATCCTATGTCGTGAATATCATAATCTTAGGAAAGGTTCCAAACCTTTTGTGTAAGCCTAAAATTGAGACCTATGTGCCAAAAATCAAGAAGACCCCCTAATACTGACTACGACGAAGCATGAAAGAACATGATAAACAAACTGCAGAAATCTATAAGGAAAGAGCCCATAAGAAGTGATAGGACTTACAGTATGATCGTCGATAGAAGAGGTGTGCTTCGTACGGTCTGGAAAACTCACTCCTGGGCAGCTGAATGGATAGGTCTTCAAAAGATTTTGGGCATAGAGGGTTTTTGAAGGTTTTTATTTTCTCTGAAAAGGAAGAAGGTTTGAAAACACAGAGCCTAAAAACCAACCTGGGCAGCCCGAGCGCTTAGGTTTAAGTCCCCGAGCCTAAAAACCAACCTAGGCTGTGGCTGACTAGGCGTGCCATGACCTGGCCCGAAGGGTCGCGCGTGCATCAAGTAAGAGGTGCCAGCCTCTTGTTCCAGGTGGAGGCGGGCCACGACTTGCCCTCTAGGGCCGCGACATGCCCTTAAGTCAGCAGGCCCTCCTAGGGCCTTTTGGGAACGCGAGTAGCGACACCCTTGAACTGGGTCTAGGCGCGCCCTTGCGAACCCAGAATTTCCTTGGTTTCTCTGCATTTTTTTCCAACCTACAATCTTAGAATTCAACCTAAACATATATTTAAGCCAAACCAGGTCAAGAATTCCCAAAAAAATCACCTCAGAAACAAGACCTAAAGCCTAGAATACTAACTCAATCTTCCCTAAATTCCCAAATTCAGAGTCCCCCCAACATGATCATACTT
This sequence comes from Humulus lupulus, assembly GCF_963169125.1. Lineage (NCBI taxonomy): Eukaryota > Viridiplantae > Streptophyta > Magnoliopsida > Rosales > Cannabaceae > Humulus > Humulus lupulus. The sequence continues at coordinate 98,127,009 of NC_084795.1, read as the reverse complement.
AATCATAAATTCTACAATTTAAAACTTGAAAACCTTACCTCAATGATAGATAAATCCTCAACTGTTCCTTGCCCACTCCCAGCTTCAATTCTTCAACCCCTAAGCTCTAAATTCCCAAACTTCACCTTCAGCACTTCAAATCTTTCAAGCACAAGAGAGAGGGAGAAAGAGAACATGAATGAGAGAGAGAGAGAGAGAGAGAGAGAGAGAGAGAGCTCAGGGTTATTCCACTATGTTCTGGTTATTCCCTAGAGTTTAATTTACCATATCCCTTAACCAAAAGACCAAATTGCCCCTGATACTAACCCAACCCTCTAATTTCTCCAAAGGGTAGAACAGTCATTTGCCTCATTTCCCGCTAATTCCTCGAGTTGTCCTACAAATTCCCAATTAATGCCGACATGCCCAACTAATCACCAAACACTTACTTGTTACTCAATAAATCCCCAAATATTCTCCAAGCTCCCAAATACTCCTATGTTCACCCCGAGCCGAGTATTAAACCCTGCTGTGACTATTCCGCTAATCCGTTCACTAGGATCGCCTGCAGTCTAATACTGCAAATATATCCACATAAAAATGTGGTCCCAACCATTTAACATATATAATCACATTTTTGCCCTCAATGAGCCAAAATTACAAATATGCCCTTATAAACAAGAACGAGCTTACATGCATATTTAATACTTATAAACATGCATATAAATATAGTTATATTATCATATAAATCATGCATGTCACACAGTCACACATTAAATTAATCAATCACACATATATCCAATTATGCCCTCCCGGCACGCTAATCAAGGAACTAAACCCTAATAGTATTTTTGGGACATTACAACTGTGTCGAGGCCTATCGAATCATATCGAGGCAGACATGAAAAATTTTGTGAAGACTATTTATTTAGATCAAAACCAACAAAGTATTAGGATATGTACCTGAGTATAATATATGCAACAAAATCAATTGAATTATTACAGAATATAAATTTTTTAAAGCCTAGCCTTACATGACTTCCCGTTTTGCCGACTACCACCACATCTGCTACACTAACGTGGCTTGGTGATCTTTTCCTCACGTGAAGCATAGCGATTTGTCTTTCGCTTACCCACTTTCTGCTTCCTGGGCCTTCCTACAAGGGTATCTCAATGGGGATGCCAACAACTATATCTCTGATGTGATCAAGGATTACCCATTCTTCCTTGTTCCCAACAGGGTAAATAGTTTCCTTACAAGTGTCTTTCAATGCCTCAATTCTATTGTAAGGGGAACACAATGAGTAAATGCTTATGATTCTACTTCTGGCTGCATCAAAAGCATGTATACAGGGTATCCCAATGGTTTAGAACATGCAACAGGAGCATGATTTTGTGGCCAAGTTCACCTCACCATCACCACTACCATCGACCACAAGAAATTCATGATATACAAGGACTTGGACATCAAGGAAAATTACTTTCTCACCTATTTGCTTTACATCCTTTTCCATCTCAGGTGATAACACAATTGTTGCTTTTGCAGCTCTTTCACGTCTATTGAAAAAGCAAGATTGAAGAGTGAATCTTATGAATTCAAGGAAAGTGGCAACTGGAAAGCTTCTTGCCTCCTTGGTTTATTGTTAAAGCTTTCTGTGTAGTTACTTGTCATGATATTGTATTGGTTTCCAGGAAAATAAGCGCTACTGCACCTTTCAAAACCAATTCCCTCAAGATATTGAGCAATGGGCGGATCAATTACCTTAATCTTGTCAAGAAACTTGTGAAATTCTGTTCTTCGAAACTCGTATGCTACACACCCCATGATGTCTTGATAGTGGTCAGTTTTGAATTTTGTCACCACATTCATATAGATGTGGTGGTAACATGCACCGTGATAGGCATCTGGGAACACAAGCTCCAAAGCATGATTAATGCATTTATGTTTGTCCGATACAAAAGCTAGGTTGTCAACGTCCTCTCTGGCTTCCTTCAATTTTCTCATGAAATAAGTCCAAGAGTTATGGTTCTCACTGTCCACCAATGCAAACACAATTGGAAACAACTGGTTGTTTGCATCCAACCTAACAACATAGAGCATATGGCCACCATACTTATTCTTCAAGAATGTGCTGTCCACACAAATGATAGGATGACAGTACTGGAATCCATGCCTAGAAACACTGAGGGAAAGAAGCCATACAAGAAATGACCATCTTCTTCTACAAAATCAGTTATTGTACCTGGGTTCTTATGCTTAACCTGGCACAGGTTTCTAGGTAGCTTGGAGTATGATTTCTCAGGTGTCCCTCTGACATACATAAGACCCTTTCGCTGCATCTCCATGCCTTCTCATAGCTCATTTCAACCCCAAAATGCTGCTTCATGTCCTCCCTTATGTTATTTTCCATGTACCAAGTACCATCGGTAGCAAATTTCCTCTTGATTAGGTTGCCAACAATCCACTATGATGCTTGACGGTGTTCCTTATCTCAAATTTCTTGTGAGCAAGTGTGTACTTTGTTGTATATAGTAATCTTGAACATTTCAGATCGCATTTTTTTTACCCCTCAATCTCCAATCACAATCAGGATCCTAACAGTTTATGTACCACACATGAGTCCTAAGTTTCTTCACAATAAACTCAAAAATATTCTTCATCATAAATATGGATGCTTTGGTTTTCAATTCAACCTTGTTCTGAAAGAACTTGCCAAGGTGCAATTCTCCTGAAGCTTTGCCGATTGAGGAATGATGTTGATGTGAGGCCTCTATAACCTCTTTGGTGAACATGGGAGCACTCCATGTTCTATGATCTTCACCTATGTCCAATGGAGAACTCTATCCAAAACTATCATCGGTTCTACTTGGACCTGGACGACTATTGCTGGTCCCAGGTGTTTGTCGATAGGCTATTCTACGCTCCTCAACTACCATAACATTTGAACTCTGTGTTGGCAAATCTACCCTAATATCTGGCCCACCAAGATCTATTGCATCAACAACATGATTGTCGTTGACATAAGGATTGTAGCCATAGGGATCGTAGTCCGCTGTGTCATGAAAATATGGCAGATCTCTAACAGGGATATCATCATGGACTAGCATCTAGATTTTTCTCGAGAACAAATATCCCAACCTCACTTTGAGTTCCTTTGAAACCATGACATGGGGGAGAAATGTTCTCATCAAATCAAACTTCTTTATTAACGCTGGGAGAGGCCGATGCATTTCTTATACCTCCCTTCTTAACCAATGTCACACATAGAGGAGTCAACTTTTCTACAAATTTTGATGCTAACCCAATGAATGCACACACATGCCTATCATTTTTTATAATGGTAGGTTTGACAGATTGTGAGAGGCATGTGTACGAGACCTAAATTTTCAAGTCACGCACACATTTATCCACTTCAAGCTCATTGTACAGAATGTCAAGCAGTTGCTCATATGTCACACCTTTCTCCAAAGGCAGAAATTGATTTTCAGCATCCCTGAAAATCCAATCCCTATTTTCCAGTTCCCTAACACCATTGAATGCAACAAATATGGAAATAGCCAAATCTGTATTAAAAAAAACAATAAAATAGGTCAAAAATTAAAACTATAACATAAAACAACAAACAATCGATTTCTATCGAGATATGTCGAGGCCTATCGAGTACAATCGAGGTACATCGAGGCAAACTGCTCAACAAATTTCTTATGAACCCATCGAGCCCCATCGAGGCTCATCGAGGCCCATCGAGGCATATACTACATAAATTAGTATAGATTAAGATAATGGTGGCTGCCTTTTTTTTTTTGTGTGTATGAGAGCTTGAGAGATAGAGAGAGAAAACGTGAAAGATAGAGAGGGAGAAGACAATAGGAGAAAAAGAGAAGGAAATTTATGATAAGGGCATTTTGGGAATCCAGGGGAATACTAGGATAAAAATGTGATGTTTTTTTTAGCTTGGTATTATTTTGTTATATGGGCCACTTTTATGCATCAATAGTCAAATTTCCCTATAAAAATTCCTAAAATTAGTTGGCCAGGCACCCTAGACACTAGTAAGCTGGCACTTAGCTAACCCTGATACCTATCCCGTGCCAGCTAGCCCCTAAAACCCAGCTTGTCACCCAACCCTCGCACAATGCTTTTGTCATCATCACCTTCTTTATGAGTAAGAAATTTAGAAGAAGAGGAGGGAGAGAAAGGGGAAGAAAAAATAATAATTTAGTTTAGGTTAATTTTTTTAATTATTTAATTTTGAATTAAAATATTTCAATTTAATCAAATAACTTTAAATTTAGTTTCGTTAAAATTCAATTAATTCAAATATTTCACTCTAACGACTGATGTAAGTTGGTATTGGAGGAAGTTGGTAAATCTATTTTTTTTTCCTGTCTAGAGTTGATTTGCAAGCTGCGACTACTAGCAGAAGTCTTAAGCTGAGTAGGTTGTATGTTCTGTTGCTGCGACAGGGTAAGGTTAGCTATGCCAATGTGGTTTGGTGTAACATTTCCCTCCCGAAGCATAGATTTATTTTATGGCAATCTATCCTTGGCCACTTGCTTACCCGAGACAAACTTCTTCTTCGCCATGTTCATATTGAGTCTCCTTTATGCCTAGTTTGTGAGTTAGAGTTGGAGACTCATGACCATCTATTCTTTGATTGTATTTACTCTCAACTGCTTATGCACAGGATTGAAGAGTGGCTTGGTGTTGCTATTTTGCCTTCCAAATATAGTGATTGGACTACGTGGATGGATGGGAGGCCTAAAGGTCTGTTACATCGAATTGTGGCAGCTGCTCTTGCTACTACTGTCTATTTCATTTGGCTGAACCAAAATTCTTGCATCTTTAACTATTCAGCTATTTCTAGTAATAGAGTTGCTTTTCTGATTAAATCTTTTTTAAAGGCTAGAATGTTAGGTATTGCTAGGAAGAATCTGGGGAAAAAAGAGAAGGCTATTTTTGATTTTATATGTCATTTGTAATCTGGCTGTTTTTGAGTTAGTTGGTCTGAGCTCGTTTTGAACATGAGGTTGTATTTGTTGGTTGGTTTAATGAAGTTTCTTTCTTTCTTGAGCCCGAAAAAAAAATTATATATAATTAAAAACTATTTTTTTAATTTATAATTAATTATATTTTATATTTTAATATCAATTTACATATATTTTAATTTGTTAGATTAATCAGTATGCAATGAGTATTACTTAAGATATGTTAAGGGGGAGGAAGTATAAAAAACACAACACATATTTTTTTTTTTAAAGAAAGTAAATCCTTTAAAAATATCCCTAGAATAATTTTTCTTAATTGTATAAAATTATACGAGTTATGACAAAATATTTAGGTCCTTTTGGCTGAAATTTTAAGAAAATCAATCAAAATTTTAAGAATCATGGCAAATATAACTGTAATTTTGGTTGACAAAATCAATGCATTGTATAACCATATTACATACCATATGTCAATGACTGAAAAATGAATAGAGAAATTAAACTATAAGAAGTTTATCAATCAAATATTATGCATGTTAGAGAATATGTTATTCAATGGAAATAGGGAAAACCAAAATACAACTTTATGCAAAAAATACAATAAACAAGGTAATTGATTAAATAAATGTTACAACTCAATTGTACAAAATACAAATAAATAGAAAGATGTAGAAGAAGAGTATTAAATACTCAAACCAATGATAATACAATTAAAACAAGAACAAGAAAATGCAATAGGAACAATAGAAAGAACATGAACTCTCACACAACCAAAGTGTAGAGTAGTGGGGATCACTAACTTGAATAAGGTTCAAGACCTTTGTCCAAAAGCTTATTTCCCCCTTTTTTCTAAGCACTAAGGGATCTCACAAGGAAATAATTCTCTAGAATTATCAAGCATCTTTGGTGTATTTTTCAGCCAAGTGCTTTGTGGATAGAAAATTGTGTTTCTTACATGTAACACCCTTCTAATCTAGGACCGTTACACTGTGTATTTAAAATAGTGCTTAACTCGTTAAGCGAGTCATTTGGACTCAAAAGTGTAATTAAAGCTAATCAAAGGTCTAGGTACTAATTTTTTTTGTTAAATATATATACTTATATTAAAACTGTAAATATTTACATGGGATCCCAAAACGAGTTCTAAACGAAAGTAGTTGCAATAAAAGTTACAAGTGTAGCTAACCTAAGTGACAAAATTAGATTTGTAACATAAGCCCCTCCAAATAAATCAACTGAGCGACCGATTATGTACACACTACTCCAAAGCTCTCCAACTCATGACTGGTTACTTCTAGCTTGCCCTTACCGACACCATAGAGCACCTATGAGTCGAGACCCAGAAAGAAAACCCCCACAAGGCATAATAATAATCCAATTATTTACTAGCAATAACCACATGCTTCATAGATACTAAATGCATTTATTCTACTTATATAAATCATAAACATGTTTCATAGTTTACAAGTATATTCATTCTAATCACATGAATCATTTACACGGCCTACACAAAATAGCATTGTCGGATGCCCCAGCTGAGTGAGTAAGGACTGAACCCTTAAATTGGACTCGCCTTCATGGCCTGCGTTACACACGCTTAACGATTGGCCCCACGTTCAACACGATGGCCGAATATAGATTGTACAAATCATTCACAAATATTTCAATGCTAGTATGCATAGCAACCGATCAACTTTATGTGCATATGACGGTTTTCTTACCTCAAGTCATGAATAGATAGTAGAGCGACCCCGAGTATGATCCCTTTCCCAAGCCTTGCGAAAACCATAGTCACAACATAAATGTTATGTTTATTAGGGAATAATTTTGATAATGGGCTTCAAGACAAAGTCTTAGCTCTCAGGACCTCGGATTTCACTAAACTGAAGAGCGGAATTGTCCCCTGAGCCTCCCAAGTTAACTCCCCAAAACCCTAGACAAATGCACCCTAATACTGCATTAGCGTCACGGCGCCACCTTGCAGCACTGCGGCTCCACAACATACCAAGAAGTTCCTTTAGAAATTTTTGCAACTTGAGCTGCGGCGCCCCCTCTAAAGGGTCGCGGTACCACAACTAACCAAGAGCCTTCTTATAAAATTTTCCCATTTTGAGCTGCGGCGCCACAACGATCCAATGTCAAACCCACCCTTGAAGAAACCCATACGCGCTGCAGCGCTCATCCCAGGAGACATCGTGACAACCCAGAATCTTCAATTTTTCCCTGCACTTCAGACCTAAAACTCACTTTGAAAATGTTTTCCAGCGGGCTTTAACATCAAAATAACCACAAACTAGCATTACAACTTCAAAACAAAATCCAAAATATAATTAAAGGCCCTAAAAATACATGGATACCAGTGATTGCTAGTTTGAGTCATGAACTCACACTTTTGCTCTTAAATCCGAGAATCCCAAATACAAATCTCTATTTTCCATTTAGTTTCGTGCCTCAAATCAGTTTCCAACATAATTATATACCCATCTAACTTCCTTACATAACCAAAACTTCCCAAATTCAAGATCAAATCCAAAAATACGCTAAACCTCATCAAGAACACCTTAAGTGGGAAAAATGTAGGGAATTGCCTCTGAATTTCAAAAATCCTTGTTGATAAAGAAGATCCAACAACCTTACTCCTCTTGGCATCTTGAATTCCTCCCAAAACTCCCCAAAGGCAATGATCCTAAGCTTGGCTTCAAGCTTGTGTAAGTGTGTTCAAAAGAAAACTTTGAAATGTAAGAGAAGGGAGAAAGTAACGTGAAAGAGATGACTGCCAATTACCCTTAACCATTTCTCTACCAATTGGTCAAATGACAATATTACCCTTGAACTTACTTAACCTCAAAGCTAGACCCTAAGGGAATTTTAGTCATCTGCCTAACTTCCCACTAAACCTCAAATTATACCCCTAATCTTAAAATTAATTAACTAATTCATCTAATACAATTTATTTCCCACAAAACACTTTATTTTTCAATAAATCCCAAAATGTGTAATTTTACCAAAATACCTCTTGGCTCACCTCGAGCCGAGTATCTATCCCCGTCGTGAATTTTCCGCTAAATTTCTCGAAAGGAATGACTCCCGCCGAATATCACAAATATATCCACATACTAATGTGGTCTCAAGCACATAGCATATAAAATTACAGTTATACCCTCAATGAGTCAAAATTATGAAAATGCCCATTTTTTAACAAAAGTTGGTCTTTAAACAAATTTAATACATATAATCATTCATACTCAATTATATATTAATATAAGTCACATATTTGTCCCACGTGCCCTCCCGGCATGCTAATCCAAGCACTTAACCTTACTAGGAGTCTTGGGACGTTACATTACAAGTGAGCATTTGGCTCCTAATTATAGAGTTTTGAGATACCCTTTGAATTTCAAATTCCATCAACCGCCATGGATGTTACAAATGTTTAATTGGATGTTTATGGAATTAAAATGAAGAATTTGGAGTTACTTGGGATGTTAGAAACATTCAAAATTGAAGAAAGGAAAAATGGAATTTGGCTGTCAGCACCACTGGCTGAGCCCAGGGACATTAGCTGCCGCGACTACTGGTCCTTGCCTCCCAGGCTGCTGCCTAGGATGTCAGAGGCCGCGATCACTTGCTTATTTAGCCTCCCAATTTTTCAATTTTTCCAAAAATGTTACAATCTCTTCCAACATGATTTCGTAACCTCTATACACCTAATGGGAGTAAAAAACATGTCTTCAACAATCATATCACATAATGACTTTATGAAATTCAATCTCAAATGTGTAACTCTCAACCTACAAATTATTGGGTAGTATTTGGTAGTTACAAATTTGTAATTGGTTTTGTAACTCATAAATATGTTACATTTGGACACACACACATATGTCCAATTTTGTAACTCTCAATATTATGTTACAAGGTGTGACAAATCATATTTTGTCACATTATTTAATTTAACATTATATTATATAAAATAATATAACATTCTCCCACTTAGATTAAATAATCAATTTTTGTAACAATTATTTAATCAGTCAAAACATTATATTAAAATATAATATTTCCCCATTTGATTAAATAATTACTCTCTATAGGAACCATTGCATTAGTGCATAGAGTAAAATTTCTTTCAACTTGAATTTTACATTAGTGTAATTATGACAAAGTTTGTTGAAATTTTGGTTGCCGAAGCATTGAACCAATATTCCTTGATAACAAACCAATGATAGCACACACACCTTTGCTATGATCACTTGAGACCTCAATGTCTCGCTGTGCACCGTTAATGTCCATGTGCACATTCCATTCATAGACTTTTCTTGAAAATGACTCTCAATCTTCATGAGGGGCAACACCGCCCCTAGGTCTATATAGGTAGAACTCTTACAATATTTTGTTACTCTAAAATGCTTGTCTTTTCAAGATTGAATTCTATTAAAAAACCCTTTCGGTTTTAACCCTCATTTTGGTAAAACTCTAGTACTCATATCTCATATGGGACACAATTTGAGTACTATTAATATACACTTGATTGACTTGTTATTACCTATTGAACCTAATACTAGTTTGGTTACTAGTATTAAGATAGGTTACCATCAATCGTGAATCTCTTTAGGGAGTCTAAGTCCCATCCCTTGAGATGTATAAATGATTCCATTTGAGTCATTTATTTTCTCATGTATGCATACTTAATCATTCTCTCATTATTTTATTCAAACCTTGTGCTAGCTATAGTTTGATTAAAATAGTTACACCTTTATTAAAATAGTGAGTTTGACCATAGTCAACACCCCCATTATTTTATACTTCAATATCCAAGATAAACACATTCTCTTAAATATTAATTCTAGTAACCTCTTTGATTCTAAAACTCCCTTATGTTTTAAATTGATTCATTCTTGAACCAAATATCTCACAAACAAGAACTTTAGACATCAAGTATGTCTAGATTTATCCATTTTATACATATATAGTTAAGGTAATTTTAGAATGTAGAATTTCGAATCATATAGCTTGTATGTATATGTATTTTGATAGGATGACCAAATTAATCAATCATTATCAACAAAATAAATTGATTAACTTTGGAGCTTCGCCTCACATTTCTCATATAAAGTGATAATAAAATATCACTTTAAAATAGAACTATCTTCGTTTCTATTAAGTCATTTATCCTCCAAGATAAATCTAGACTTATAATTTCAATCCATCACGAGTCCTTAAGCCACATGATAAACTCACAATAAATAAAACCTCAATGTTAGTTTATTTTGATTTATTTATTTGCAAAAGCAAGACACACCCCTTTGAAAGTAACATTCACTTGGTTGTTTTTTTTTATATTTCACAAAATGAAATATGTGAACACAAATACCATGTGAAAATTTCTCAAGCAAATAATCTCTAAATTTTACTATTAGTTGTCTAAATAATCTCAGTATCACTTAAACAACTTAAACAACTTTTGTGCATTTTCTAAGACTCTTTTTGAGATTCTTTTGAAAATACCATTTTGACATCCATTGATTTTCTCATCAGAATCAATTTGAAGATGTCAATTTTTAAACACTTTCAAAGAAAATAAAACATCATTGAATTATTTAAATTCTTTGATTTATCATGCTTTAGTTTAAAATTATCTCCTCATTGAGATTAGCTGAAACATATCACAATATTTAACTAAAATGAATAAAATCTCTTCAATCTATTCACCATTTGTATAATGATTCAGAATTACTTCTTCAATTTTGTAATGTCTCCTCGTTGAGACATTGAAAAATTAAGAATTATTGTCACTAAATAATTCTCAAATATTTTTCATTTGACCACACTTTAGACTCCAAGTCTATTGGAATTATTGTCACTAAATTATGCTATCTCAACTTTTTTATTCACCTTGATCCATTTTTCTTGTAATAGCAAGATACTTCACCAAAAGATGTAACCCCATTAGGTTCATCTTTTCTTATCTTATAAAAGGAGATACTCATCTTTTTAAATGGGAAAATTAAAATTCCCAAATAATTTTTAATTATTTACCAAGTAAATTGTAACTCACCACAACATAATAGGATAAACACATTCCTATTACTTTAATTATCATAAAATATACTATATTAATATGGTAACTCACACACTTATATATAGCTCAAACTCAAGATGTTGAAATATCTTCTAACCTAATAACTATGTAACGTCCTACTAATCCACGATCGTTACACTGTGTGTTAAATGACAGTTTGGGTATTAAAATTTTTGATCAATAAATTAAACTTTTCATTAAAAAGGATTTGAATAATTACAAGGGATCCCAAAGGTTTTAAATCAAAACACAGGTTTAATAAAATTACAAAACCAGCCGACATAAGCAGCAAAAACTAAGCTAATAACCCATGTTCCTCAAAAGTATTTCGACTGTGGCGGCGGAGTAGGATGAGTATGTACACACTGCCCTTACAGCTCTCCAACTCATGGCTCGTTCGACATTCCTTTACCCTTACCTGCACCATAAAGCACACGTGAGTCAAGGCCCAACAAGAAAACTATGATTGCATTTATAACTCGTAATAAGCATGACAATAGATAACACAATTCATGTCAATCTTATATTCATTCATGTGTCGAACCAATGGGTTCATAAATCTTTAAGTGGCCCAGCCATCTCGACCTGCATTACACATGCAATTTGTTGAATATGACCAGTGCCGATCACTCACAAATAACTATATAGAAATAAGATGCAACATATAAAACCAGATAGAATCACACAACCATTATTCACAATTTAAGTACAATCATAACTATTTCCAGATAATAGGGCCAATGGCCAACACATGGTGCAAGTGTCAGTTTTCTTACCTCGAGTCTCATATAAATGGTAGTAAAATCTCGAGTGTGATCCCTTTTATGAGCCTTGCACAAAACCCTAGAAACAACATCAACGATACGTTTATTAGGAACTAATTCTGATAATGGGACTCAAGTCGAAGCCCTAGCTCTTGGGACCTCGGATTCCACTAAACGTGATAGCAGAATCATCTCCTGAGCCTCCCAAGACAGCTCCCCAAAACCTTAAACAAATGCACCCAAAAGCTGTAGCAGCGCCACATTGCCTCCTGCAGCGCCATGACTCTAAAACAAGCCGAGCAACCCCTATGTAAAACTTGTGCATTGAGCCGCGAACCACCGTAAGGGCCGCGATGCTCCAACAAACAGAGAGCTTTCCCTGCCAGTTTTTCCCATTTAGAGTCGTGGCGCCCCCTCTAAAGGGCTGCAGGGCTACGGCGATCTGAGGGCAAACCCACCCTCGAAGAAACTTAAGCGGGTCGCGACGGTTTCACGAGAAAACCTAAAACTGCGATTTTCCCATGCATTTTCAAATACCAAAACTGACCCTTACCCAATTTCCAGCCAATTTTCCATAGCTATTCGACCACAGACAAACTTAATGACTTCAAAATATCAACAAAACTCACTCAAAACAAGTAGATACACCCAATTGCCAAAATTACCATTTGAGCTTAAACATTGAAAACTTACCTGAAAATCCAAAAATTCAAGTCCAATTCAGAGTTCTAAGCTTACTTCCAAGCTTTAGAATAGTTTGTTAGCACCTAACCACCATCAATTGCTACACTAAATTTCCTAGGAACATCAAATTCTAAGAATTTGCATTGACACCAAAACTAACCAAAAACTTTGACAAACATCAAAAGAAACATAAATGATCCTTACCCCCAGCAACGAAAATTCAAACTCCCAGCTTATGGATGATCTTTTTTAGAAAAATAATATCCTCAAACACTTTAATCCTTCACTAAGACCTTAGGGAGCTTCAAGATTGATCACTTAGGTGCTTAGTGTGACATGCTGCGGCATGACACACCTCCAGGGGGCATTTTGTATGTATGAGCATGCCTTGGTGCTTGATCATTAGTCAAGTATTGCACCAAGGAACCTCAAGGGTAGGGGATGGCACTTTTGTCATTATGTATATGTCTCCTAGGAGAAAATCATATATGTTACTTAGAAGACTTTATTTCTATAGAATGCTCCTTAGGGGGAGGTGACCTGGTGACTTAGAGAAGCACCATGGCCACTAGCAGATAGGGGCCTAAGCTATGTGCTCCCTTGCCTTATCAAGGCCATATATGAACAAAATGATGTTTATCCATGTCCCTTTATGTATGCTTCCTTTATGGTCTATGTGTTGCTTGTTTGTTACCTTTGTTGGGCCATCACGTGCCACTTGCCTATGTTGTGTGCTCTAGTTGTTGTGTAGGATGTTGCCTTTGGATGGCTTACTTTGTGCTTGCTCATGCTTCATCATTGCCCTTACATGTGCGAGACTTGTATCGTGGCTAACCGTTGGGTTTGTTTGCCGCAAGTGTGAATTCTAGGCTGACTTGCTAGCTTAGAGTGCTAACAAGTGCCGCACGTTCCGTCAATTCGAGGAGTCAAGTTGGCGGCCCGTGACAGTCGGTATCAGAGCTAGGATAGAGCAAGCTTGGTGACCCTGAATGATGGTGAGCAACACTCAAAAGATCGAAGCGCTGGAAAGGCGCGTTGGAGAGCCAGGTGGCCTGGACGAGAGAGTCAAGGTTCTTAGCTCTGTCAGGCTAGGACCGGAGACAGACAATACAAAAAACTACATGGTTGTGTTGGAGTGAGATACGACCAATTTACAAGTCCGCATAACTGAAATCAAGTGAATGGAGAACCTTTCAAGTACATCCAATAGTCCTCAGAGGGAGGAACATATTGAGGCAGTTGAACGAGCGGTCAAAGACCTACAAGAAACACTAAATGACCTCATAGAGAATTGTAGGGGGTCAGTTGAGGCATTGAAGGACGAGATGTTGGAGATGAACACTAAGTTGAACCTTACCATGAGGGTGGTCAGAAATCAGCCTGCAATTGGATCCATTGGCATGAAATATGGAAAGGTAAAGGTGCCTGAGCCGAGGTCCTATGGCGGGGCTTGAGACGCAAAGGTCTTAGAGAAATTCCTCTTTGATATGGAGCATTAATTCAGAGCCATGAGAGCTAAATTAGAAGATGTTAAGCTCTCCATGGCAACAATAAACTTGTTTGCATATTTCAAAGTGTGGTGGAGGACGAAGTACGATGGCATTCGAAACGGCAGATGCACCATAGCAACTTGGGAAGATCTAAAGAGAGAATTGAAGATGCAGTTTCTCCCTGAAAATGTTTCCTACATAGCTCGACACCAATTGAGAGAGCTGAAGCACAATGGAATAATCCAAGAATACGTGAAGAAATTCTCTGGGTTGATTCTTTATATCAAAGACATATCCGAAGTGGACAAGCTCTTTGCATTTTTGGAAGGTTTGAAGCCTTGGGAAAAGCAAGAGCTCGAGAGATAGCGAGTGGCTGACCTGGCCACTCCTCAAGCTACTGCTGAACAACTGAACAAGTATTCATCAGGGAACATTCAATCGAAGGAGATTAATCCTTCACCTAACAGAAGCAACGTTGGGGCTAAAAAGTAAGGAAAGTCTTGGCAGAGCAAGAGTGGGAAAGGAGAGAAGAGGAATGTTGAGTCTAACTCTCCTAACAAAGGTAGTAACCCCCCATTCAAGAAGCCTCTTACATGCTGGATTTGTACCAGACAGTATAAGTCGACAGAATGTCCTCACAAATCCAAGATGAGTGCCCTCCAAGGATCATTTGCCCAAAGTGAACAAGCCAACAAAGAGGAGGATGAGGAATACACACACATGGGTGCCCTTCGGATGCTAAATGCTCTCAAGAAACATGGTGAGAAAGTGAAGAAGACCCTTGGAAATGGACTAATGTATGTGGACGCCACTCTAAACGGTAAATTGGCTGGAAGCATGATGATCGACACGGAGCCACTCACAACTTCAATTCGGAGATAGAAGCTAAACGTCTGGGATTGAAATGGGAGAAGGAATATGGCCGCATAAAAGTGGATAACTCAGAAGCCTTAGCCACAATCAGCGTGGCTAAGAAGGTGAAAATGAAGATCGACTTGTGGGAGGGGAAAACTGACTTGGTGGTTGTACAAATGGATGAATTTGATGTGATATTGGGTATGAACTTTCTTATGGAGAAGGGAGCCATTCCCATCCCAGCTACGGGAAGTTTACTCATATTGGAAGAGACACCTGCAGTGGTTCCTGTTAATGTGGAGCAGCCCTCTAAAACCAAGTTGTTGTCTGCCTTGCAATTGAAGAAGGGCATGAAAAGACAAGAGCCCACATATGTTTCCCTACCCAAAATATACGAGGATATGGTGGATGAAGTCATTCCACCAGAGATTTGAATGGTCTTGAAGAAGTATGGAGATGTTATGCTGGATCAACTCCCCAAAGCCTTACCACCTAGAAGGGGGACTGATCACCAGATTGAACTGGTGTCAGGAGCTAAACCACTCGCAAAGGTGGCCTATAGGATGGCACCCCCTGAACTAGAAGAACTAAGGAAAAAATTGAAGGAATTATAAGAGGCAGGCTTCATCAGACCATCGAAGGCACCATTTGGTGCACCCGTGCTATTTCAGAAGAAGCATGACGTGAGCTTGAGACTGTTGATGAGCTTGAGACTGTTGATAACTCTATGGTATAGAGTAATTTTTATTGGCTTTAAACTTGATTTATCATAAAAAGAGTAGTGAAAGTGTGTTGTTTGTTAAGTTTGTTTAGTTTTTGTCTTCATATTCTATTTAGTATGCTGCTTTTGAGTCTTGTAAATTGTTAGTTTTTAGTTGTAATTATTTAATTAAATTTGTTCTGGTTGTTGTTTAGGAAAGAAAAATTAAAGTGCCAAGGGAAAGAAAATGATGCAAGGCCAAAGTGAGCAGTAAAGCTGAAGTTGTTGACGAGTTGCTGAAGAACAAGTTGCTGCAGCAATTCTGGGAATACTGAGCAGTGGCGTGGACCAAATAACAACAGGACTTTCTTTATCCAAGTCAGCGCACAGGTGGCAATCACTTAAAAACATGCCAGCTGGCTGTTGTGAAGAAAGGAGACCAATCCGTGGGCCAAAGGAGAATGTTGTTGGGCTTTCTAATCAGGGTACATGAAGTGTACCCTAGGGGAATAGAAGAAAAACAAGTACCAGCCACCATCACATTGATTACAACATATAGGAGCTGCCATTAAAGGAAAGGGGAGTTGCAGAACGTAAAGAAGACCAAAAACCAAGCAAAAAGAGTGGAATTTCAAGAAGAAGAAGAACACGAGCTGCCTAGCTCGAATTTTGTTATTTCTCTTCTTCTTCTATTCTCTTGTCTTCTTTTTAACTTGGATTTTAATATTTTGTAAAAGACAAAACAACTTCCATGGCAAGACAGATTTTATTTTCCATTGTATTTTCTGTTTTGAACATGAGCTAAGCTTCTTTGAGGCTTGGATAGCTATGAACCCCTATGAATTTGATTAATTAAATTGAATGCATGAGTTTAGCAATTTTACCTTTGTTCATTCAAGTGAGCTCACTGTTGTTAATTGTTATGAACCGGCCATGAATAACAATTTTACTAAGCTAGATCTGATTCTGGAAAGGTTAAATCTAGTGGAATTAACTTGGATGATACAAGTGAATTACCATGTGTAGGTTGTTCTTAGTAAGTAAGATAGGAATATTTTACTACCTTGCATAACTTGAGAATTGGTGTTTAACTAATGTTTTACAACCTGATTTAATATAGGAATGTATTGAATTAAGTGGTAGAACTGAATTGGTGAGTTTTGGAAAAACCTCACGAGCATATTATGAATTATGTTAACACTGTGTGATTTTGCTGAGCGAAATGTTGTAACAACTGGGCAGATTCAGCATAGGGGGGATTAGTTATTCAAGTCCATTTTCACATATACAACTTTTCTTGCAATTATTTTTCCAGCAATAGTAGCTACATTTTAAGCAAGTTTATTTACAGTCCTTTTAAATTAGATTCACTACTCAATAAATCTCATATTTTCCATTTATTTTAAGTTGTAATTAGTTTGTTATAAATTGTATTTTGTTTGCAATCCCTGTGGAGACGATCTTACTTATCATTGTATTACTTGTGTGACTGCGTATACTTTCGTATATTAATTTCCACAACAAGTTTTTGGCGCCGTTGTCGGGGATCGAAATTAAAATTGTGTAATATCAACTATTTTGCAATTTATTCTGTTTGTTTGGTTCTAATTCTGCTTGTTTGGGCTGTGTGTTTTTCAGGATTAATCTAGTGCATGAACGAACAAGAAGAATTTGAACTTGCTCTTATTGACCCCGAAATTGAACGTACTTTTAGACGAAGGATAAAGGCACAAAAGGCTAAAAGCTGCTGTAACATGGCTGAAAATGTTGGAGAAGCAGGGGGTGCGTATAACATGGCTAATCCTATTGCCTTGGCGGATGATAGAGCCAGAGCAATAAGGGAATACGCTGCCCCTATGTTCAACGAGCTCAATCTGGGCATTGTGAGGCCCGAAATTCAAGCACCTCAGTTTGAGCTCAAACCTGTCATGTTCCAAACGCTCCAAACAGTTGGTCAATTTAGTGGGTTGCCAACGGAAGATCCTCATCTCCATATTCGCTCATTTTTGGAGGTGAGTGATTCTTTCAAGCTACAAGGAGTAAGTGAGGAGGCACTAAGATTGAAGTTGTTCCCATTCTCTTTAAGGGATCGAGCTCGATCATGGCTCAATACCCTTCCTCCTGATTCGGTGACAAATTGGAACGACTTGGCTGAAAAACTCTTACGAAAGTACTTTCCTCCAATAAGAAATGCAAAGTTTCGAAGCGAGATCATGTCTTTTCAACAAATGGAAGATGAGTCTACTAGTGATGCTTGGGAAAGATTCAAGGAGCTATTGAGAAAGTGTCCTCACCATGGTATCTCTCATTGCATACAACTCGAGACATTTTACAATGGTCTCAATGCAGCCTCTCGGATGGTTTTAGATGCTTCAGCAAATGGAGCCATTCTTTCTAAGTCTTATAATGAAGCTTTTGAGATTTTGGAAAGAATAGCAAGCAACAACTACCAATGGTCGAATACTAGAGCTCCTACAAGCTGAAAAGTAGCGGGTGTTCTTGAAGTAGATGCTCTAACCGCTCAAATGGCCTCAATGACCAACATTTTAAAGAACATGAGTATGGGAGGAAATGTACAGCCAGCTGCTACCATTCAAAGTGTAGAAGTATCATGTGTGTATTGTGGGGACGGGCATACTTTTGAGAATTGCCCTTCAAATCCAGCTTCGGTCTTCTATGTGGGTAATCAAAACTCCAACCGCAACAACAGCCCATATTCTAACACTTACAATCTAGCATGGAGGCATCATCCAAATCTATCATTGGGGGGGGGGGGGGGTCAAGGAGCAAGTTCAAGTGGAGCACCAACACAAGGAAAACAGTCATATCCACCGGGATTTTCTCAACAACCAAGACCTCAACAACCACACCAACCTCAAGGCTCTCAAACAAGTTCTTTGGAGAATTTAATGAGAGATTATATGGCCAAGAATGATGCTGTAATTCAAAGCCAGGCAGCTTCTCTTCGAAATTTGGAAATTCAATTGCGGCATTTAGCTAATGACTTGAAAAATCGACCCCAAGGTTCTTTGCCAAGTGACACTGAGAATCTAAGGAGGGATGGCAAAGAACAATGCAAGGCAATCAATCTACGGAGTGGGAAAAATCTGGAAGTGAATGAGGAGAAAAAAAAGGGTAGCAAGGAGCCCACTTCAATCCAAACCGAAGGGGAAACGAGTAAAAATCCAGCAAGTGCAGCTGCTGAATTATCCCTAGTTGATACAGCATCAGGTCAGCATTCTACTGCAGAAAAGACTTTACACAAGCCACTTCCGCCATTTCCTCAACGATTCAAAAAATAGCAGCAAGATGGCCAATTCAGGAAGTTTCTGGATGTTTTGAAGCAGCTCCATATCAACATTCCCTTGGTGGAAGCTTTGGAGCAAATGCCTAATTATGTTAAGTTTTTTAAAGACATTTTGACAAGAAAGAGGAGGCTTGGTGAGTTTGAAACAATTGCTTTGATGGAGGGTTGTAGTGCAATGTTAAAAAGCAAGATTCCTCCTAAATTGAAAGATCCGGGCAGCTTTACAATTCCATGTTCAATTGGTGGAAGAGATGTGGGAAGAGCTCTATGTGACTTAGATGCTAGTATTAATCTAATGCCTATGTCAATTTTCAAAAAGCTAGGCATTGGGGAAGCTAGACCAACCACAGTTACTTTGCAATTGGCAGACTGTTCTATGGCTCATCCGAAAGGAAAAATTGAAGATGTTCTAGTGCAAGTTGACAAGTTCATATTTCCGGCCGACTTCATTATTCTTGATTATGAAGCGGATAGAGATGTACCAATCATTTTGGGGAGGCCATTTCTTGCTACCAGGAGCACTTTGATTGATGTGCAAAATGGAGAACTTACCATGAGGGTGAATGATCAACAAGTGACCTTTAGTGTTTTCAAAGCCATGAAGTTTCCGGATGACATCGAAGAATGCTCTAGATTGAGTGTAATTGAGACACTTATGGCTGAAACTTTTCATAAGGAAATTCGCAAGGCTGATTTGGGGGTGAATACCTTTGAAGATGATGAAGAATTTAGCAAAGAGGAGGAGTCCCAAGTCACATGGGTAGAGTCCAGCAAACCAGCCATGAAATTTAGCAAACCTTATGAGTCTCTACACCTATCGGAAGGGAATTTCAAGCCTCCAAAGCCTTCCATTCAAGAACCACCAAAGCTAGAGTTGAAACCTTTGCCGAGCCACTTAAAATATGCTTACTTGGGGGATAATGAAACGCTGCCAGTCATTATTTCAGCATTGTTGGGAGCTGAAGCTGAAAGTTTGTTGCTAAAGGTGTTGAAAGAGCATAAGAAAGCAATTGGTTGGACTATGGCTGACATAAAGGCATTAGCCCGACATTTTGTATGCACAAAATACTGATGGAAGCTAGCTGTAATAACTCTATTGAGCAGCAGCGAAGGTTGAATCCCATCATGAAGGAAGTAGTTCAGAAAGAAGTGATTAAGTGGCTGGATTATGGAATTGTGTACCCGATTTCAAACAGTTCATGGGTCAGCCTGGTTCAATGTGTCCCTAAAAAGGGAGGAGTTACAGTGGTGACTAATGACAACAATGAATTGATTCCCACAAGAACGGTCTCTGGTTGGCGAGTTTGCATGGATTATAGGAAGCTGAATAAAGCCACTCGGAAGGACCATTTTCCGCTGCCATTTATTGACCAAATGTTGGATCAGTTGGCGGGAAAAGAATTTTACTGTTTTCTTGACGGATATTCAGGTTATAATCAAATCTATATTGTGCCGGAAGACCAAGAAAAGACAACATTCACTTGTCCCTATGACACCTTTGCCTTTAGAAGGACGCCGTTTGGCTTATGCAATGCTCCCGCCACGTTCCAAAGGTGTATGATGGCGATTTTTTCAGACATGGCAGAAAACATTCGTGAAATCTTCATGGATGACTTCTCGGTATTTAGGGAGTCTTTTGACAGTTGTTTGGCTAACTTGGAGCGAGTTTTAGCAAGATGTGAGGAAACAAACTTGGTTCTCGATTGGGAGAAATGCCATTTTATGGTGAAGGAGGGTATTGTTTTGGGCCATAAAGTCTCTCATAAGGGTATTGAAGTGGACAAGGCAAAGCTGGAAGTGATTGAGAAATTGCCACCACCTACAACCATCAAAGGAATTAGAAGTTTCTTGGGGCATGCGGGGTTCTATAGAAGGTTCATTAAGGACTTTTTGAAGATCTCAAAACCCCTTTGTTCATTGCTGGAACAAAACCGACAGTTTGAATTTACTAAAGAATGTCATGATGCATTTTTTACTTTGAAAAAGGCGTTAATTACTGCTTCAGTCATTGTTGCTCCAGATTGGTCTTTGCCCTTTGAGTTAATGTGCGACGCTAGTGATTTTGCCATTGGTACAGTACTTGGGCAGCGAAGAGAGAAGATTTTTCACTCCATTTATTATGCAAGCAAGACACTAGTTGATGCTCAAATCCATTACTCAACCACCCAGAAGGAGTTGCTGGCTGTGGTGTTTGCCTTTGACAAATTCAGGTCTTATCTTGTGGGAACAAAGGAGATTGTTTACATCGATCATTCAGCAATCAAGTACCTAATTGCCAAGAAAGATGCCAAGCCAAGACTTATTCATTGGGTTCTTCTTCTTCAAGAATTTGACTTAGAAATTCGAGATAGAAAAGGAACGGAAAACCAAGTGGCTGATCACTTATCTCGGCTTGAAGCAGGTGGTGACAAGAAAGATGATATGCAAATTCAAGAAACATTTTCGGATGATAAGCTGCTGGTTGTAACTCAAGAGACCGCTCCATGGTATGCCGATGTTGTTAATTACTTGGTGAGCGGATTGCAGCCTCCTAATTTTACTAGACAGCAACTTAAAAAGTTCTTCCATGAAGTGAGATTCTACTATTGGGATGAGCCTTACTTGTACAGGCAGAGTGCAGATCGAATTATGCCGCATTGCGTGCTGGAAGAGGAAGTTTCAAGCATCCTAGAACACTGTCATTCATCTCCCTATGGTGGACACTTTGGTGGTCAAAGAACAGCCGCTAAAGTCTTTCAATCGGGGTATTATTGGCCTTCTATTTTCAAGGATGCTCATGACTTTGCAAGAAGGTGTGATCGTTGCCAAAGAGTTGGCAACATTTCAGCAAGGAACGAAATGCCATTGAATTGCATCCTTGAAGTAGAACTTTTGATGTTTGGGGAATCGATTTCATGGGGCCATTTCCACCATCTTATGGAAATCTCTACATTTTGTTGGCGGTGGATTATGTCTCTAAATGGGTTGAAGCAGTAGCAAGTCCTACTAATGACTCTAAGGTGGTGTTGAAGTTTCTCCAAAAGCAAGTGTTCACTCGTTTTGGAACCCCTCGAGCATTGATAAGTGATGAAGGTACTCACTTTGTAAACAAGATCCTAGCTGCCTTGTTGGCCAAGTACAATTTTAAACACAAGATTGCTACTGTCTATCATCCTCAAACCAATGGTCAAGCTGAGCTTTCTAACCGAGAGATCAAGGGTGTACTCAAAAAAGTTGTCAATCCTAATCGTAAGGATTGGTCTCAAAGGTTGGATGACTCTCTTTGGGCTTATCGTACAGCATATGAAACACCTTTGGGCATGTCCCCGTATCGATTGGTGTATGGGAAGGCTTGCCATTTTCCGGTGGAGCTGGAACATAGAGCTTTTTGGGCCATAAAGAAGCTGAATTTTGATCTCCATGCTGCTGGAGAGGCCCGAATGGTGCAACTAAATGAGCTTGAAGAGATGAGGTTTTTCTCCTAAGAAAATGCTAATCTGTACAAGGAGAAAACCAAAAGATGGCATGA
This sequence comes from Humulus lupulus, assembly GCF_963169125.1. Taxonomy (NCBI): domain Eukaryota; kingdom Viridiplantae; phylum Streptophyta; class Magnoliopsida; order Rosales; family Cannabaceae; genus Humulus; species Humulus lupulus. Next base: position 98,104,654 of record NC_084795.1, on the reverse strand, counting down.
CAAAAGAATCCAACATAGAGTGTTTGAGGAAGGACAACAAGTTCTGCTCTATAACTCGAGGCTGAAGTTGTTTCCTGGGAAGTTAAAGTCTCGATGGTCGGGACCATTCACTATCGTCAAAGTTTACCCTCACGGAGCTGTTGATGTCAAAGAAGATTAGTCCGGGAGGGTATTTAAAGTGAATGGGCAGCGACTAAAGCACTACTTTGGAGGGGAGGTCGATCGAGCAATGACCTCTATCACATTGAAAGAGGCTTGAGGAAGAAGGACTACGGGTTGCAATGTACTCATTCCATCACATTTGGGCAACCCGGGAGTAGAAAGAACCAGTTGTAACTATGTAAATATATTATATGTAATTAAGTTTGGGGTGTACCACCCCTTGTTAAAATAAAACAAAAAAAGGAAGAAAGAAAGAAAAAAAAAAAGAAAAACAAAAAATATAGATATATATATAAATACATATACTTGTGTTTTCTGGAGGTTACTAAGTGTGTTTGTTGGTGTTTGTAATGATTTATTGCAGGTGGAAGAAAGGAGACTGTATTATGGGAAGCTTTGCAAGTGTGGTGAAAAAGCAGGAAATTTTTCAATAACTGGAAGCCCCAGTTGTTATAGCAAAAGTTGCAGCATTTTGGAGCAGAGACACAGACGAAAATGCTATGCTGAGGACTTTGCTATAACAGCTGGGAGTATACCTGACTCCCAGTAAAAAAATTTCAGAAAACCCTATTCTTATAATCCTTAAGCCTATTTTTTTATCTCTAACCCTTAAAACAAAAGCCTAACCCTAGCCGCACCATTAAACCCCAAAACCACCATTTCTCTTCATCTTGCCATCTCCGTTTCCCCAGCCGCGCCACCAACTTCGAATTTCAAGCTAGCCGAGCCTCCCATCAGTGCCAATATCATCGACACCACCACATTCATCATCACCACCGTCCTTCTCCGACTTCTCCAAGCCCAGCCGAGCCACCATTGTCATTTCTTCTTCTTTGAAAAATGCCTAAAATAAAAAAATGTGCCCACAAGCCCAAGCGGAAGAATTTTGATGAGGTGAAAAAGTTTGCAACAAAGGAAGCAGAGGAAAAATATAAAAAGTTCATTCATCGCAAGGAGTTCTACGTTGAGCGGGGTATGATGGCAAAAGAAACTGAGTTTGGAGATATACCACAATGGCTAATCGACACCATCAACAAGAGGAAGTGGAAATATCTGTGCTTACCACCTGAACCCTCAGTCCCTGAATTGGTAAAAGAATTCTATTCCAATTTCTTTGACAAAGAATATCCAACTGAACTCGTAGTGCGTGAAGTGGAAGTTTCGTTCTCTGCCGAGGAAATAAACGACATCTTTCTACTGGAAGAAGTGCCCTGCGAGTTTTCGAAGGTTCACAAAAAGCTGAGTGATGAGCTAATGACGGATATCATACCCGATCTTGCAAAACCAGAGGCTGAATGGAGTATAGATGCAAATGGAGCTTCTCATTTCAAAAGGACCAAACTGCAACATGACAATAAATGTCTCTATAGCTTCATCCAAACCAGTCTGTTGCCAACGTCTCATGACTCAACGGTGAGCAGAGAAAGAATGTGGATGCTTTATTGCATCATGAAGGGAATGAAGATAGACGTTGGAAGAGTAATAGCCAAAGAAATTTGTGACTGTGCACACCGAGAAAAAGGGAAACTCTTCTTCCCTTCTTTAATCACAACGTTGTGTCGAGGTGCCGGTGTAACCATTTGGCCAGAAGAGGGCACGGTCCCATTGAAAGGCCTCATTAGCTTCGGGCCTACTCGCGCCCCGAAAAGCACCACCGCAGCCGCCTCCACTTCGAGTGACCCGTTTATGGAGAGGCTGGCCAAGCAAGAAGCTATGCAACATAAAATGTTTCAGTGGCAGTCACAGATGTTTGAGCGACTGCAGGCTCATTGGAGTTATGAGCAGGAGCGGGATGAAGCAATGAAGAGTGTTCTGCAAAAGGCTCTACCCAAATCTGGTCCTCAATTCCCAGTTTTCCCGGAGCACATTTTGGAGCCTTGGAATGGCGTTATTGAAGAAGCAAAGGATTCCCATGGCGAGGAGTCTGAGTAAAGAGGGGGTTTTCTTTCATTATTTTACTTTATTTTCTTATTAATTGTCTGTTTGTGTTTTTTAATTCTGTGTTGTTAGTTTGTGTGTTTAGGACATGTTACTTGTAGTTGTGTGACCTGTGTTTGTGTTTGTTTTGTAACTGAGAGGTATTATTTTGTTTAGGCTAGTTTAGCGTAGTGCTCGATGATGAAAGCATCCATTCTCATCCATATGTGATATGCCCTGAATTTGTGTGTTAAAATTACGAGTCTAAGTGCTATTATTGTCCAAATGCTAGGCTAGGAGTAATTCTTTCAATAGAAGTGTGCTTTTTCTATCCCACAGTATTTTGAATTTTTAGAATGACTAACACCTTGAGAGAGTTTAAGCTTCTATAATTGGTTGGTGTAACCCTTGAGGCAAAATCCTAGCTAGCTTTACAACTTAGAAATGATCTAGGCCATCCTTGGACGATTGAGCCTTTCAAGCTAACCCGATAAATATTAATTGTCTTTAGTCACCCCTATTTTAGCCGATTTGCCTAATTTTTCATAACACCCATTAATTTTTAATATACCCCCATACCCATAATTTTCATTCTTCATTACCCGAACTTAATTGCTGAAATTTATCAAGGACAAGTTCTATACGGTTGGTTAGGTGAGTGGGTTAGCCTTTGGCAATGTGGTGAGCTATTCCTAGTTTTATTTGTATAGACACATTGGGGACAATGATGGGATTTAAGTTTGGGGTGTGTGGAAATAAGCTCACATTAAACTATTCATTAATTCTCTTGCTGTGTATATGTATAAACATATAGTTCTTTACTGTTACTGTTGCAAAGTTCAGTAGAAAAAAAATAATAATGAGAAAACATATATATAAGAGAGAAAGGGGCAGTCGTAAAACCTAAGTTTGGGGTGTACCACCCCCTATACAAGAAATATATTGGCCTTCTTTCTCATTATCTAGTCAGTTTTGGAAATGAAAGTAGCAAGAGAATTGAGCTGTGTCAACTTCATTATTGTGGGTTAAGAGTGGAATCTTGGGTGAGCACTTGAGAGAGAAAGAAAAGTCCTTGATAAATTGAGGTGGTTAGGTTGTAAGCCTTAGAGATATTACTTTTCATCCTTCCCTAGCCGAAGCCTCACATTACAAGCTTAATAAAGTCCTTTTGATCTAGGTTGTAAAGCTAGACTATATTAGTGGAGAGGGTTGCACTAATTCAACTTATGGAAGCAAACTTTTTAAACTCGAGGATCGAGGGTAGTTATTATAGGAATTCAAGGTGTTGGTGGGAAGCATTTGCACACTCTAGTGATTGAGTTACTCTTGGTAAGCATTAAGGACAAAAATAGCATGCAAAACTTGATTGAAACACATAGGTTCAAGGCATATTCACTACCATCATTGCAATTTCAATTCCATATAATTCTGAGAGCATTTTCTTCACTAAGCTAAGTCTGAATGAGTAGTATCTTCTCTGTTGCAAGTGTTGTGTTGTTGCTGTCTTGTTTGTTTTTACTGTCTTTGTTAGTTCTGTTTTTCATTACTCGGGGACGAGCAATAATTTAAGTTTGGGGTGTGATAAATCTATGGTATAGAGTTATTTTTATTGGCTTTAAACTTGATTTATCATAAAAAGAGTAGTGAAAGTGTGTTGTTTGTTAAGTTTGTTTAGTTTTTTTTCTTCATATTCTATTTAGTATGCTAGCTTTTGAGTCTTGTAAATTGTTAGCTTTTAGTTGTAATTATTTAATTAAATTTGTTCTGGTTGTTGTTTAGGAAAGAAAAATTAAAGTGCCAAGGGAAAGAAAATGATGCAAGGCCAAAGTGAGCAGTAAAGCTGAAGCTGTTGACGAGTTGCTGAAGAACAAATTGCTACAGCAATTCTGGGAATACTGAGCAGTGGCATGGACCAAATAACAACAGGAATTTCTTTATCCAAGTCAGCGTACAGGTGGCAATCACTTAAAAACATGCCAGCTGGCTGTTGTGAAGAAAAGAGACCAACTCGTGGGCCAAAGGAGAATGTTGTTGGGCTTTCTAATCAGGGTAAATGAAGTGTACCCTAGGGGAATAGAAGAAAAACAAGTACCAGCCACCATCACATTGATTACAACATATAGGAGCTGCCATTAAAGGAAAGGGGAGTTGCAGAACGTAAAGAAGACCAAAAACCAAGCAAAAAGAGTGGAATTCCAAGAAGAAGAAGAACACGAGCTGCCTAGCTCAAATTTTGTTATTTCTCTTCTTCTTCTATTCTCTTGTCTTCTTTTTAACTTGGATTTTAATATTTTCTAAAAGACAAAACAACTTCCATGGCAAGAAAGATTTTATTTTCCATTGTATTTTCTGTTTTGAACATGAGCTAAGCTTCTTTGTGGCTTGGATAGCTATGAACCCCTATGAATTTGATTAATTAAATTGACTGCATGAGTTTAGCAATTTTACCTTTGTTCATTCAAGTGAGCTCACTGTTGTTAATTGTTATGAACCGGCCATGAATAACAATTTTACTAAGCTAGATCTGATTCTGGAAAGGTTAAATCTAGTGGAATTAACTTGGATGATACAAGTGAATTACCATGTGTAGGTTATTCTTAGTAAGTAAGATAGGAATATTTTACTACCTTGAATAACTTGAGAATTGGTGTTTAACTGATGTTTTACAACCTGATTTAATATAGGAATGTATTGAATTAAGTGGTAGAACTGAATTGGTGAGTTTTGGAAAAACCTCACGAGCATATTATGAATTCTGTTAACACTGTGTAATTTTGCTGAGCGAAATGCTGTAACAACTGGGCAGATTCAGCATAGGGGGGATTAGTTATTCAAGTCCATTTTCACATATACAACTTTTCTTGCAATTATTTTTCCAACAATAGTAGCTACATTTTAAGCAAGTTTATTTACAGTCCTTTTAAATTAGATTCATTACTCAATCATTCTCATATTTTCCATTTATTTTAAGTTGTAATTAATTGGTTTTACATTGTATTTTGTTTGCAATCCCTGTGGAGACGATCTTACTTATCATTGTATTACTTGTGTGACTGTGTATACTTGCGTATATTAATTTCCACAACAACTGTGTATTGATTATTGGGCTCTCAACAAGATGACAGTGCGCAATACGTACCCCATCCCCTTGATCGCAGACTTGTTCGACCAATTAAGTGGAACAAAATTCATTACAAAAATTGATTTGAGATTAGGCTACTATCAAGTGTGGATAACAGAAGGGGATGAGCTGAAGACAACGTGTGTGACTCAATATGGAGCATTCGAGTTCCGAGTTATGCCATTTGGGTTGACAAATGAACCAGCCACATTCTATACGTTAATGAACCAAGTTTTCCATGAGTACCTAGATAAGTTTGTGGTAGTCTACTTGGATGACATTGTTGTTTATAGCACCACAATAGAAGAACATTGACGGCCCTTTGCTCAAGTGTTTTAGAAATTAAGAGAGAACCAACTCTATATGAAGCGAGAGAAGTGCTCCTTTGCACAAGAGAGAATCAAGTTCCTAGTCCACATTGTAGAACATGGTCAGATCCGCATGGATCTAGAGATGGTGCGGGCTATTCAAGAATGGAAGGCCCCCACCAATTTGAAGAAACTACGCTCTTTCCTTAGTTTAGCCAACTATTATAACAAATTTGTGGAAGGTTATTCAAAAAGAGCGGCACCCTTGACCGAGTTGTTGAAGAAGGGTGTAACTTGGACGTGGACCGATAGATGTGTCGAAGCATTTGAGAGTCTGAAGGAAGCATGATGCGAGATATTGTCCTCACTTTACCAGATGTCAGTAAACCCTTTAAAGAGCAGACAGATGCATCTGATTATGCTTTGGGAGGAGTACTTGTACAAGAGGGCCACCTCATAGCTTATGAAAGTCGTAAACGTATGGAGGTAGAGAGGCAGTACACTGCATAAGAGAAGGAGCTTCTCGCAGTAATTCATTGTCTACAGTGTGGAGGCACTATTTGTTGGGGTCAAAGTTTGTGGTGAAAACAAATAATGTTGCAGTGAGTCATTTCCTCACCCAACAAATACTTACCCCTAAGCAAGCTAGATGGCAGGAGTTCATAGCAGAATTCGACTTTCATTTCGAACACAAGGCGGCCTGTCTAAACCAGGCAGCTGATGCCCTGAGTCGCAAAGCTGAGTTAGCGGCTCTAAAATTGCTAGCAAATATGTCAGCTAGTGTGGTGACTAATCCCATCCGAGAGCGCATTAAGGAGAACTTGGTGAAAGACCCAGTTGTAAAGACCATCATGAATCTCACAAAAGAAGGAAAGACTCGCCAGTTTTGGGTGGAAGACGATCTTTTGTTGGCCAAGGGTGGCCATTTATTTGTTCCAAAGATGGGAGATTTGCAGAGGACACTAAGGAGTGAGTGCCACGACACCTTGTGGGTGGGTCATCCAGGGTGGTAGAGAACACACGCCCTGTTGAAGCAAGGGTACTACTGGCCACAAATGCGCGATGATATAGTGGAGTATACCAAGACTTGTCTCACCTGCCAGCAAGACAAAGTGGAGAGACACAAGACACCAGGGTTATTAGAACCTTTGTTAGTCCCAAGTCGACCATGGGAGAGTGTGTCGCTTGAATTCATTACTAGTATACCGAAGACAGGAGACTTGAGTGTGATCTTAGTGATTGTGGAAAGATTTTCAAAGTATGCAACATTCATACCGGTGTCGAAGTATTGCTCGGTAGAAGAGACAATAAGGCTTTTCTTTAAGTATATTGTTAAGTATTGGGGAGTACCCCAAAATATAGTCAGTGACCAAGATGGAAGATTCACATGGACCTTCTGATCCGAGTTATTCAACCTTTTGGGGTCACAACTAAACATTTCTTTGAGCTACCATCCTTAAACAGACAGACAAATTGAAGATTCAATGGGATGCTGGAAGAGTACTTGCGGCATTTTGTCAATGCCAACCAAAAGAATTGGCCGCAACTACTAGACGCAGCTCAATTTTGCTTCAACTCTCAGAAGAGTTCTTCGTCAAACAAGAACACTTTTGAAGTTGTCAACGGCCAGCAACCACTGTTACCCCCACACAGTGGATAAGTATCGAGGAAGAAATCCAAGAGCCTTTAATTTCACGAAAGATTGGAAGAAAACCACCGAGATTTCATGAGCTTATCTAGAGAAAGCTTCAAAGAGAATGAAGAAGTGGGCAGATTAGAAAAGAAGATCGTTGGAATTCAAAGTAGGCGACTTTGTGATGATCAAGCTGAGGCCCAAACAACTGAGATTCTGAGGGAATAAGGATATCAGACTCGTCCGAAAATACGAGGGTCCTGTTCTAGTCATCTCGAAAGTGGGCCTAACCTCCTACAAAATCAGCTTACCAAAATGGATGAAGATACACCCAGTCTTGCATGCCAGCAACCTCAAACTGTATCATGAAGATCCAGAAGATCCAGCTCAACCAGTCTACCAGAGAAGGAGTTAGTGTCAAGCCATGAAGGAGCAGACAACCTGAAGAAGTCCTAGTAGAGAGGACTGTGGTCGTGGATGGAAAGAAGAAGAAAGAGTTTCTGGTGAAGTGGAAATGGCTCAGAGATGAAGAAATTTTCTGGGAAAGGGTGGAGGACTTGCACAAGCTTACGCAGAAGATTGAAGATCAACAAGGAGCAGGTTCATCGAGGACGTCGAAGATTTAAGTGGGGGAGAGTGTGACGTTCTGTGACTTGACACACTGCCAGGGGACATTTTGTATGTATGAGCATGCCTAGGTGCTTGATCATTAGTCAAATCTTGCACCAAGTAACCCCAAGGGTAGGGGATGCACTTTTGTAATTATGTATATGTCTCCCAGGAGAAAATCATATATGTTTATGGGAAGACTTTATTTCCTTAGAATTCTCCTTAAGGGGAGGTGACCTGGTGATTTAGAGAAGCACCATTGCCACCAGCAGATAGGGGCTTAAGCTGTGTACTCTCTTTCCCTATCAAGGCCATATATGAATAAAATGATGTTTATCCATGTCCCTTTGTGTATGCTACCTTTATGGTCTATGTGTTGCTTGTTTGTTTCCTTTGTCGGGCCATTGCATGCCACTTGCCTATGTTGTATGCTCTAGTTGTTGTGTGGGATGTTGCCTTTGGATGGCTTGCTTTGTGCTTGCTCATGCTTTGTCATTGCCCTTACATGTGTGAGACTTGTATCGTGGTAACTGTTGGGTTTGTTTGCCGTAGGTGTGAATTCTAGGTTGACTTGCTAGCTGAGAGTACTAACAAGTGTAACACGTTCTGTCAATTCGAGGAGTCAAGTTGGCGGCCTGTGACACTTAGCACTTGAGAGAGAGCTAGAGAAGGGAGAAAGAGAGTAGAACATGAATGATAAGTGGTCTTATGCACTTAGGCCAATTTTTCCTATACTAGTGGTCAAATGACTAATTTGCCCCCAGCTCAAATAACCTCCTAATAAATCCCCAAGGGAATTTTTGTCATTTCGCCTAATATCCTATTAAACCTCAAATTATACATCTAATCGCCAATTTATCAATCAACTCATCAAATACAATTTATTCCCCATCAAATACTCTCATTTAACAATAGATCCAAAAATGTGTAAAATTACCAAAATATCCATTGGCTCACCCCGAGCGGGGTATTAATCCTCGTTGTGACTTTTCCTCTAAATTTCTCAAAAGGGTCGACTCATGCTGAATATCTCAAGTATATCCACATAATAATGTGGTCTCAAACACATATCATACAAAATTACAATTATAACCACAACGGGTCAAAATTATAAAAATGCCCATTTTTGACAAAATAAGACCTTTAAGCATATTTAATACACTTAAACATGCATAGGCAGTCATATCATAATGTAACTCATATAATCCACATAATCACATATATATAATTAAAATCACATAATTCACCAAAAATCTCAATTATGCCCTCTCGACACACTATCCAAGGTAGTAAACCTTATTCAGATTTTTGGGATGCTACAACTATCCTCTCTTAATAGAAAGTTCTTCCTCAAAATTTACCTGAACAGCTCGGGATACTAATCCTGCATATTTGACTCTAGCTGCCAAGTCGCTTCCTCGACCTTGTTGTTCCTCCATAATAGTTTAACCAACAGGATCATCTTGTTTCGCAAGACTTTATCCTTTGTATGCAAAATCTGAATTGGCTGCTTTTCATAGGATAAATCTGCCTGTAACTCCAAATCCTCATAACTCAACACATGAGTTTTATCCGATACATACCTCCTCAGAATCCATACGTGAAACACGTTATGTACTCTTGACAAAGTTGGAGGCATAGCCAGCCTATAGGCTACTTGCCCGATCCTTTCCAAAATCTTAGAAGGTCCTACAAACCCATGGCTTAACTTTCCCTTCTTCCTAAACCGTTTCACTCCTCGCAGTGCTGAAACCCAAAGAAAAACGCGGTCCCCAACTTGGAACTCCACGTTCCTACGCTTAGGATCAGCGTAGCTTTTCTGTCTAATCTGTGAGGCTAGCATCCGAGCTCTAAACTTCTCAATGGCCTCACTGTTCCTCTGCACCACTTCAAGACCCAAGTATTTCCTCTCACCCATTTCATCCCAATGAATGGGTGATCTACACTTCCTACCATACAACATCTCGTATGGATCCACTCCAATCGTTGAATAATAATTGTTGTTGTAGGAATTCAATCAAGGGGAGATACTTACTCCAGGACCCCTCAAAATATAATACACATGCCCTAAGCATGGTCTCTAGTATCTGAATTGTTCTCTCAGATTGCCCATCTGTCTGAGGATGATATATTGTGCAAAACTTCAACTAAGTACACATAGCCTTCTGCAGGCTTCCCTAAAATTTGGAAGTAAAAGTGGGGTCCCAATCTGATACTATAGACTTCAGAGCCCCATGGATACGTACAATATCCCTGACATACAACTCAATATATTGATCTACTATATAATTTGTCATTACAGGCAGAAAATGAGTTGACTTGCTATATCTGTCTCTAATCGTCCATACCGAGTCATGTTGCCCCACTGTTCTAGGCAAGCCCACCACAAAATCCATAGTGATGTCTTCCCACTTCCACTCAGGAATTCCTAAGGGTTGTAATAACCTAGCAGACCTCTGGTGTTTAGCCTTCACCTGCTGATAGGTTAGAAACTTTTACACATACTCCTTTATATATCTCTTCATCCCTGACCACCAATATTAAGATTTCATATCTTGATACTTCTTTGTCCTGCTTGGGGTGCAATAGATAAGGAGTGGTATGAGACTCATCCAAAATCTCTCGTCTAATACCAGCATCCATCAGAACACAAATCTGATCCTTGTACCTCAACACATCTGTCTCAGCAATGGTAAAGTCCTTAGCCACTCCAACTAGGACGTCCTCTTGGTGCTTCTCTAACTAAGGATCATTCCTCTGAGCTTCTCTTACTCTCTCAAGGAGCGTAGACTGAAGATTAATGTTGGCCAATCTACCCTCAATGAACTCTATCCCAGATCTGGTCATATCCTCTACTAATTCTCTGCTTATTTGCTTTAAGCTATACACCTATCCTAGACCTCTCCGACTCAGAGCATCTGCTACTACGTTGGCTTTCCCTGGATGATAAAAAGATCTCACAATCATAATCCTTTACCAACTCCAACTAATGTCTCTGCCTCATATTTCAGATCCTTCTTTGTGAAAAGGTACTTCAAACTTTTATGATCAATATAAATCTCGCACTTCTCCCCATACAGATAGTGTTGCCACACCTTTAGTGTGAATATCACTGCTGCAAACTCTAGATCATGAGTAGGGTACCACTGTTCATATTCCTTCAACTATCTTGAGGCATATGCAATTACTTTACTATCCTACATCAAAGCACAACCTAACCCCTGCATCGACGCATCACAATAAACCAAAAACTTCTCTTCATCTGAAGGAAGACTCAATATTGAACAAATGATAAATTGCCGCTACAACTCTTGAAAGTTGTTTTCACATCTGTTAGACCAAATGAACTTCAAGTTCTAACGTGTCAACCCTGTCAGTGGCGTTGCAATCCTTGAGAACCCTTCAACAAAATGCCGATAGTTTAACGTCCCAAATTACCTAATAAGGCTTAGGGCCTTGATTAGGGGGCCAGGATGGAAAATTATGTGATTATGTGATATATATGTGTATCATTATATGATTATGTGAGTTATATTATAATATGACTTGATATGCATGTGGGCCCATTTCTGATTAATAGGACAATTTTTGTAATTTGGCCAATTATGGGTATATTTGGCAGATATGTGAGATATGTGTGAGACCACATTATTATGTGTGTTGACCCTCGATTTGGCCAATGACACGGAGTAAAAAATTACGACAAGAACTGAGATGATGATTAAGAATAGAATCTAATGGTAAAGAATAGACACATATGATTTATAGTGGTTCAACCCCAATGGATGGGGATGACCTATGCCCACTTAGTGCTATTTTTAATATTGAATCCCAATGTCGTGATCAAAGAACTAGGTTTCTTGAGTTTCACAAGCCTTTGGGGAAATACAACTGTTTGGAGGATAATCGCACTGTATGCTCTTTCTCTTAGTATTCAGAAAAAAGATTCCAAAGTCAAAAGTCCCTTCCTTGAGCTCTCCCATGCATATTTATAGGCTCAAGGGGGGTTACATGGGCCAATGGGCCTTAACTATCCTTAATATCCGTGTATTAAGGAAATAAAGAGGAAATAATCAATGTAGTTATTATAAGATTACAATCTTTTAAGGAAATAAACCGAAGCCTACGACTAGCCTGGTCGCACTAATCGTGAGGTTTGACGAAGAGACGGGTAGCTGGTCGATAATCGAACAACACCCCTTTGTTTCGACTCTACCACGTGTCACCCACGTATGAGAAATCCTTGCCACGTCATCAACATCCAATTTTGGGTAAACATTTTCCGCCCAAGATTATTTTACTGCGACCAGCATAAAGTAAACTTAGGAAACCGACTCTTCACGTACCCCACCAAATCTGTCAGAGTCGCCCATGCCTTCTCGAAAAAGGTAACCAATCAAGTCTTTTCGGTTTCCCGAAAAAATTTCTGACGACTATTGCACTTCCCCATACTTTGAAAAAAGTAATTCCATGATTACCTCTTTTACGGTGCCACAATCACTAAAAATAATAACCCAAGATCACATTTTTAACTTTTTACTTTTCACTCGCCTTATCTTCTTCAAGAACTTTAAAGAACTTTGACCTTCAGAGCCCAGAAAATCAAGAAGCTTTCATCGCTGTTCTAAGGAACTTTCACTCAGACGTTCAAAATGTCCGTGTTCATATTCTAACTTTCATCCAAGTAAGTTTCATGAATCTTTCAGTCGTTTGAGATACCATGCAAAACCATCTTATATCTGTTTCGTCTCTGAGGTCTTGAATGTTCTTAGCTGAAACAGTTTTGGGATAAATGGGCATATTGATCGATGTTTGACAGGGTAGTGAAATATGCTTCTGGTGGCTCGATTTAGGGCGTTAAATCGAAGTAAAAATTCGATTTTTAAGCTATTTGAAAAACTGGGATTTTCCCGCCCTTTCAGAGTCGAAAAGTTTTTCCTGGAAACTTTTCACTTCTGCTTTTTAATCTACTTTCCAAACTGATCGCTTTAAATACAACGTTTTTTATCAGAATGCTGCCAGTCGTATAAAATCTTAACTTTTATACACGAGCAGCGTTATTCCAACTTTTAACCACAAGGTTTGAGGCCTTAAATTCTCACCTCCCCCTTTGCCATTCGCAACTTTTCATGCAAGATCCATGGGGAGGTGAGAGGCCTATCGACGACGACTTGCTGGCCCAATTGCTTGAGGATGAGGAGCAATCGTCGGTGTTGATACCAGAGATCCCTTTTTCTCGTGTCACCCCGAACATTCCATCGCCCCCACTTCAAAATATGGGTCGAGTAAAGTCCAAAGCCCAGAAAAAGAAACCATCCACTTTGCCTTCAAATCAGCCTGCTCCTCGGACTGAAATTCCTTCGACTAGTGGTCGGGTAGAAAATACTAGTATGTTTGCAAATTACATTAAGAAGTACGGGCTTCCTGAGGTAACCCTAGTCCAACCTACTAGAGACCAACAAGAAAATCTGCATGGGGGCACCTTCAGCGCTTGGTCGAGGTATCACATCAAGGCCGGAGCGATCCTGCCTCTCCATCCTTTCTTCCAAGGAGTGGCCAACTATTTTGGGGTCACTCCTTTCCAAATAACCCCAAACAGGTATAAGATGCTCTATGCACTCTATATCCTTTATAGCCATAAAAAATGGCCTGTCCCTACACCACACGAGGTCAACTATCCGTTCGACCTAAAATCCAACCCCAATAAAGAAAACACGGGGTTCTTCCATTTCTGTCACCAGGAAACGTCCCGCACTTTCCTGAGTGATACCACCTTTATATCCAATGTGGGGAAGTACCATCTAGAGTACTTTCTGACCACTGACATGGTCGCCAACAACCTAGCCTTCACTCAAGAAGGTAATATCTTCGCTCTCCTGGTCGTTTATTTTCCTTTAATCCTTGCTGCATTCCCCTTAGAGGTTTAGTTTATTTCAGGTCCATGGTTGCATTTGGCTCCCACTCCAGACATGGAAGTCCAATCAGCACTCCTGGCCAGCATGACTGACGTAGAGAAGAGCGTCAAACAGCTGGTCACGGAAGCTAACCTAAGGCTGGTCGGGCTTCTGACACCTCACCAGGATGTGAAGGAGTCAACAGCGGGGAGTGCCACCGGCGAGGAGATTCTTGAGCAGCACCTAGATGTGTCACAACCTCAAAGGATGAGGATGACTGGCATGACAATCAAGGAAGCCTCTAGAAACCTGTGAGCTCATGCTCCCCCTGCCCCACTGGGAAAGGGAAAAAAGAAAGCCACCGAACCCCTCGAGCCTCTCGACGAATCTTCGGATGAGAACAGTACTGATCTCTCGCTCTTAGATAGTTTTCCAATTCCCTGTCACTTGTTTGATGGAGACGGCAACTTTAAGTACACTCCCAATTTAGATTCAAACTTCTTCATGCCAGAGAGTGAGTCTAACACTAGTAGAGTATATAATGTAGCGACCAGTAATGATAGCCCGGGTATTTTACTTACAATTTTCTTCGTTTCTTTTTTTTTTGACATAGCACACTCAGTTATTTGTACTATATCACTGTTCGTGTACTTGCTTCCTTGCAGACATGGCATCCGAAAACATGTTCGATATGTACAGTGCACCTGAAGCTCCTGCGAGCAACAAGAAGGCGAGCAGGCGGCATCACGGGGAAAGCAGCAAAGAGCCTCCGGACAAGAAAACCCGTACTATAGACCCTCTGGTAGACGGACCTTCAACAAATGTAACACCACCTCCTTCTCCCCTCGAGCAGCAGACTCTGCCTGCTCCAGTCGGGTCGAACCCTTCCCCACCGGCTCCAGTTGACCAGACTCAGCAAGCTACCCTTGCTTCCACAGGGGGCAACATATTGAGCGGCGCCCTAAGATCATCCAAGGACAAGATGGCAAAGATCCTGAGGCACAAGCGTTACCGAGAAGCAATGGCTAGGACAGAGTCGATGGACGTCGACCAGATCTTAACCCGCGCACTAAACGAGCTCGCAAGTGTAAGTTGTCTTTTCTTGTTGAGACTTGATCCTTTTATCTATTAGTCATTTTAACTTTTGTTATGATCGCAGGCAATGCTAACCGTTATTGCTGGCCAGCTCCGCTCAGGAGTTATCACTGATTAATCCAAGCCATCCAAACAACATCACGCCGAGCAGCTTAAGGCCGCTAAAGAAAAATATGCCAAGCAGTTTGAGGCGGCTCAGAAGACAACGCAGCGTTGCTCGAGGAGAAAAATAAGCTGGCTGAGGAGTTGAGGGAGAAACAAACTACCCTGGACAAAGCCATCGAGTCAAGGGACCAATATAAGGAGTCTAACCGTATCAATTACCACGAGGCCAAACAGCTCAAGGTAGAATTTATTGCGAGCAAGCAAGAGGCCGACAAGCTGGAGGCTCGGATCGACGAACTTGAGAAAGCCAACGCTAGCAACCTTGAGAGGTACAAGGGTGCCACAGCTAAGTGTTTCTACGACTTCTGGAAACACAATCAGGGGCCATCTTCAGCTATCTTCCTGAGCGCATGAGGCATACTGAGATAGCCCAATGAGTTGCTCATTTGGTGGAAGAAGAAAAAACGAAGATCCCAACCTCGCACGAAATCTCCTTGGCCACCAGTGTTGAAGGTGTGGATGATGAAGTCGCCGCTGCAGTTGACCAGGAACTCTCGCAAGACCCTCCTGCATCTTAGCTTATCTCTTTTAATTTTATTTTCAGTATACGACCTACGGGTCGAGATGTCAAGACAGTTATTTTTAATTGCTACGTGGGAAGCTTTTTTCTTTTTAACGAACAATTACATCCAAGCAGTAAATTTTCGCGGTGTAAAAGAATTCTCTCTTTTTTTTATTATAATATATTTACGCTTTATTATAACATATGTTTGCATGACCGAACTTAGCATAGTACTTTGGATTGATTTAACAAAATACAAAATTTTGAAAAGTAGTCTAAGTACCCTAGCATGCTTTCACTTATTTTACTCATGTGTTTACATACCTTTCGATATGCTTTGCTTACTAGATGCCTTATATGCCTCCCAAGTGATTAATGAGCTTTAGGTCCTTGGTCACTTGCCCTGACCAAAACCTATTCAAACATTTCTGCTTGTAGCAAAGAATTTAAAACAATAATATAGCAAAACAACACACATAATGAGCAAACACTTGTAATAAATATAAAAATTGGCAAGAATGACTGGTTGCGCACAGTCACTAATATTTCTCGTAATAAATGGACAAATCATGTCTATACGACTGATCATTGAAATGATCTTACACTTATAAGCGATCAGTCACATAAATTGACCAACCCTTTTTCATAACTTGTAAAAAGTATAACTAATACAGGACAATTCTTTAAGAAGAACTGTTTATTGATAGTACTTGCGTAGGTGTTCTCCATTCCAATAGCGAGGAATGAGGTCTCCATTTAAGCGAGCAAGTTTATAGGTGCCTGGATGGACGACTTCTTCAATTTGGTATGGTCCTTCCCAATTAGGTCCGAGTACTCCAGCAGCCTGGTCACGGGTGTTCAGGAAAACCCTTCGAAGTACTAGGTCTCCAACACTAAATTTCCTTTTGCGTACTTTAGAATAGAAATACCGGGCGACCTTTTGCTGGTAAGTAGCTACTCGGAGTTGGGCTAGCTCACGCTTCTCATCGATCAGATCCAGGGATTCCATCAATAGTTGGCTATTAGAGCCTTGATCGTACGTTATTCTTCGATGTGACGGCGGATCTAACTCCACAGGAAACATGGCCTCATATCCATAAGCCAAGGAAAATGGAGTATGGCCTGTTGCTATTCGGTGGGAAGTTCTATATGACCAAAGGACTTCAGGAAATTATTCTGGCCATGCTCCCTTTGCTTCCTCAAGTCTTTTCTTCAGAGTATCCTTTAGCGTTTTATTCACTGCCTCGACTTGTCCATTTGCTTGAGGATGGGGGACTGAAGAAAAGCTCTTGATAATTCCATGAATAGATCACTATCAAACTGCGTGCCCTCCTACCTTAGAGTCGTTACTAAGTGAGTTTAAAATGTGCAATTAACTTGCTAATCGAGGTTTTAAGACAAAAGTGTAATTAAACCATAATCAGAGTCATAAACTTTGAAAATAAACCATTTACTGAAAATTATAAAGTGTTTGACATTTGGGATCCCAAAATACTGTTTAGAAATATTTACTACTAAAAAATATAACAAGATTCAGCTAAACGAAAAAATTTAAGTTTAGTACCATCATCTCCCAAAAGTATCTGTGGCTGTGGCAGCCAGGCAGACCAGACATGTACGCGCCGCTCATCACGCTCACCATACTCAAAGGTTGGTCGACTTTCCCTTTGCCTTTACTTGCACCATAGACCACCCGTGAGCCGAAGCCCAGCAAGAAAACCCTCACAAGCAGATAATATATATGCATATCGAACACCTAACATATAAACAAGCCATCATCAGGATATACACATACGACCATGTTGTCCTAGGAGCTTTACCAGGCCCTAGGTTCACGGTCCACACCGTGAGGATATCCAGGTATTCTTTAGGGTCTCGCCCTGGCAACTCGCACTCCACGTGCTAAACGCTGCTCTCAGCCCCTTGCCGTTCCCGGCCTTCGTCGTTCTCGGCCCTCGCCATTCCCAGCTCTTGCCATTCATTTACATATATGTGCACAAATAGCACAATTAAGCATGTTCTTAAACACATATAAACTCAATCAAAGGGCTACGCCCTGCAACATAGTCATATAGGGCCGTGCCCTACAACACAAGCTCTACGGGAACAATAGTTTTCTTACCTGTGTCTCGAACTTTCCAAGCACCGATGTCCTGACTACAGTCCCCTAGTCCGAGCCTCGCCAAAGCCCTTGGGCAGAAGTGAATCCCTAAATCAGTTCTCTAAGCCCAACTTTGAGTTCCTCCTTTGCTTTCAAGAGTATCCGTTCTCTTTCTCCTCCTCTTCTCTTGGCTCTTTTTTTTCTCTAAAGCTCCAAAGAAAATTCCAGCATAAACCAAAGTGAAGAAACGTGAAGCACTTTAACCCTGCCAATTCTAGCTTATCCCTTAAGCCAATTTCCCTTTTTGCCCTTAAATCTATTTTTAACCCTCAAGTAATCCCAAGGGCAATTTGGTCATTTACCAAATCCCGTTAAGTCCCTGAGGCGAAATAATAAAATTTCCCCAATATTCCCTCTTAGACATCCTATCCTCAAATATATCTCCAAATATTTATTTCCATAACCCGATAACCCCATAAAACGTCCAATACCCAAATTACCCCTCGACTCGCCCCGGGTTGGATTTTCGACCCCGTTGTGACTTTCTAGCTAACCGCTCCCTAGGACTGTCTCAGATCGTGCAACACATATATATCACAAATATTCACATTTATGCTCTCCACGAGCTAAAATTACAGTTATGCCCCTAATAACCAGATGGGGCCCACATGCATATTTAATTCACCTAAACATGCATCTCTAATCACATATTCACACAAATTCACATATTATAATAATAAATCACTTATTGCCCTCCAGGCACGCTAATCAAGGCCCTAAGCCTTATTAGAAAATTTGGGTCGTTACATCCTCTGTTTGGATGCTTGGCACAAATAGCTGTTCGACTGGCACTATGTTCAGAGTATCAGCATCCTTTGCATTTGCTAATTTTGCCAAAGCATAAGCGTTTGAATTCTGATCGTGAGGTACTTGCTGAAAGGTGTACTTTTCAAACTGTGCTAATAGATCCTTCATTTTGTTTAAGTAAGAAACTATTTTAAAACCTCGGGCCTGGTATTCTCCCATGACCTGGTTTACTACCAGCTGAGAGTCACTGTAGATGTCAAGTGCCTTTATGTTCATGTCCTTGGCCAATCGCAACCCAGTGAGCAGTGCTTCATACTTAGCCTCGTCGTTAGAAGCAATGAAGTCAAACTTGATTGCGCAGTGAAATCGATGCCCTTCAAGCATTATCAAAATCACATCTGCTCCTACGCGTTGTTCATTAGAGGAGTCGTCCGTGAACAACTTCCACGAGGGAGTGTGGCTTTGAGGCTCGGGCTCTTTAGGTGCTTCTGGTGGCTCGCTATCTGGAAGCCCAGTGAATTCTGCGATGAAGTCAGCCAGGGCTTACCCTTTTATCGTTGCTCATGGCGAGTAAGAGATATCGAACTACCCAAGTTCAACCGCCCATTTCAATAATCTGCCTGCGACTTCTGCAGAACTTGCCATAGAGGCTGGTCGGTCAAAACCTTGATTGGGTGAGCCTGAAAGTAAGGTCGCAGCTTTCTGGAGGCTAAAATTAAGCAATAGGATAACTTTTCAATAGGAGGATACCGCAGCTCCGCCCCAATTAGCCTCTTACTTACATAATAAATAGCCTTCTGTACACCTTCTTGTTCTCTTACTAAGGCAGAACTAGCAGCGTATTCTGTGATCGCCAGGTAGATGAACAAAGTTTCTTTATTAGCCGGCTTTGATAGGATCGATGGTTGCGACACGTGAGTCTTTAAGGCTTGAAAATCTTGTTCGCATTCCTCCGTCCATTCGAATTTCTTGTTGCCTCTGAGCAGATTAAAGAATTGGACGCATTTGTCCGTCGATTTGGAAATAAATCTACTGAGAGCAACAATTCTCCCGGTTAAACTTTGAACATCTTTGATCTTTGTTGGAAATTTTATATTGACCAGGGCTTTGATCTTCTCAGGATTGGCCTCAATTCCTCTTGAGTTTACTATAAATCTCAAGAACTTCCGTGATCCTACTCCGACGGAGCACTTGAGGGGGTTCAGCTTCATCTAATATTTGTTCAAGATGTTGAAGCATTCTCACAAATCCCCTATATTCCCTCCTGCCTTCTTCGACTTAACCAGCATATCATCGACATATACCTCCATGTTTGTGCTGATTAGTTCCTTAAACATGTGGTTGACCAGTCGCTGGTAAGTCGCACCAGCATTTTTCAAACCTAAGGGCATTACTTTATAACAATAAAGCCTTGTGTTAGTTCGAAAGCTAGTGTGATCCTCATCAGGAGGATGCATACTAGTCTGATTATACCCAGAGTATGCATCCATGAATGAGAGAATCTCATGCTCTGCAGTGGCATCGACCAATTGGTCAATCCTAGGGAGTGGGAAACAATCTTTAGGGTAGGCTTTATTAAGGTCTATGAAATCCACTCATGTTCGCCATTTGCCATTCGACTTGGGAACTAGCACGGGATTAGAGACCCGTGATGGAGAAAACGCCACCTTGGTGAATCCATTCTCCCTCAGCTTCTCGACTTCTTCTTTTAAGGCCTTTGATCTATCTTTGTCGAGCAGCCTCCTTTTCTGTTGTACCGGTGGAAAACTTTTGTCTATGTTCAGGACATGGCTAATGACTGCAGGGTCTATTCCAACCATGTATTTGTGCAACCACGCAATGACTTCCTGGTTTTCCTTCAAAAATTCCACCAATGCTTGTTTTGTTGTTGTCTCTAAGTTTTTACCAACTTTCACAACCCTGGACGGATTTTCTTCATCGAGTTGGACCTCTTCAAGGTCCTCAATGGGTCCTATCTCTTCATCAAAATCCCCAAAGTGAGGATCTAAATCTCTATCCTCACTTTGGGAAACGCGCAATTTGGTGACAACATCACCTGATTGGTCCTGTACATCAACATCCATTTGCAACTCTTTTCTGGCAACTTCCCTCGATATGCCTTTCTTTGCCTTAGTTATCGAGGTGTTGTAGCACTCCCTCGCCTCTCGCTGATTTCCCAACATGCATCCTATCCCTGCGTCAGTTGGGAATTTCATGGCCAGGTGTCATATCGAGGTAACGGCTCTTAGGTCGACCAAAATTGGCCTTCCAATTACAGCATTATATGCTGAAGGACAATCAACTACTATGAAAGCAGTGAGTAATGTTCTATTAGCAGGTGTAGTACCTGTTGTAATTGGAAGCCTAATTGACCCAGTTGGGGCGAGCCCTTTGCCAGAAAAACCATAGATGGTTTGGTTTCATGGCTCCAAATCTTTAACGGACAACTTCATTCTTTCCAATGAGGACTTGTATAGGATGTTGACCGAGCTTCCTGTATCAACCAACACCCTCTTAACCATCATGTTGGCAATTTGAACGTCAACGACCAGCGGATCAGAGTGTGGGAATCGTACATGTTGGGCATCGTACTTAGAGAAGGTTATTAATTCTTCCTCTGTTCGAGCCTTCTTTGGTGCTCGATCCTCAACACTCATCATCTCGATGTCTTGATCATGGCGTAGGGTTCGAGCGTATCGTTCCCCTGCCTTCCCACTGTCCCTTGCAAGGTGTGGGCCACCGCAGATGGTGAGTAACGTGCCTGCCACAGGAGCTGGCTATAAAGGTGGCGAGCGTTGGCGTTCAGACGCCTGCTAGTTGCCACCTTGAGCCTTTCGCTGAGACCCTCCTGCATCTCGCACATATCTCCTTAGATGTCCTTTCCTGATTAGGAACTCAATTTTGTCCTTCAATTGGTTACATTCATTAGTGTCATGTCTTTAGTCATTATGAAATCGACAGAATTTTGTGGTATCTCTCTTGGAGATATCCTTCCTTATAGGTGCTGGTCACTTATAAGGAACATTATAGCTAGTCTCCTGATAGACCTCTACTCGACTTTCGATAAGGGCCATGTAGTTGGTGAACCTCGGCTCGTATATATTGCCTTTGGGACATTTATTCTCAGAAGCTGACGACTCATTGCTCGCCTGTTTTCCACCATTTCTGCCATTTTTGCTCCCGTCGCCCTTGCCGTTGACATTGGATTTCTCCGACCCGTTCGCGGCCTTGGCGGGCTCTTCCTTTGGCCCCTTGTCCTTCGTTGGCGATTTCCCCTCATTGGCTATCGCGTCCTCGAGCTTTATATATCGATCAGCTCGATCCAAAAATTTCTGGGTACTTCTTACCCCATTCTTTCTTAGGCTACTCTAGAGGGGAGAATGGCGTCTAACCCCAGCAGTTAGGGCCATCATTTTTCCCTCATCCCCCACTGTCTTTGCTCCAGCTTCTGCTCGCATGAAGCACTGGACATAATCCTTTAAGGGTTCTCCCTCCTTCTGGCGTATCTCGACCTGCTGCTTGGCCTCTGTGGGATGTACGCGACCCTCATAGAATTGTCCGTAGAATTCCTTCACAAAGATCTCCCAGGATACTATACTAGAAGGAGGGAACTTAAAGAACCACTCCTGGGTAGTGCCAGATAGTGTTGCAGGGAAGATCCTACAGTGGGCATCTTATGACACTTTCTGTATATCCATTTGCATCTCAAATTTTTTTACATGAGATACCAGGTCTCTGTACCCATCAAAGTTTGGTAGTGTTGGCATTTTGAATTTACTGGGGATTTCTGCCACAACAATCCTTTGCATAAACGGAGTGCCCCTCCTTCGATCGTACTCTATGTGGGATGTTAAACCCTCGACCAGCTGTTGTATTGCCTGGTTCAGAGCATCAATCTGAGCCTGAACCACTTCTGGGATCGCTGGGGCGGCCGGTGCCGAAGGAGTTTACTCATCTTGCCTCTCACGAAGGTCATTGAGTACGTCCCTCAAATCAACATCCCTGCGCCTCTGCTCGCTAACTCCTAGCCGATCAAAGACGTTATGCTGCCTGGGTTGCCCCCCAGCGTTATGGCTTGCTGGCCTATATTCTTTAGGTGGGGGGCTTCTGTCTCTGTCTCCTTCCTCATTCATCCAACCAACATTTCCTCTGCCAGACTTGACTTCATTATAGTCATGGCCATCTCTAAATTGTGGCTGACTACGGTGTGATAGGTTGTTCACGCTATTTCCTCCCCAGACTGGAATTTCCCAAGCGTCAGGGGGAGGCCTGCGCTGGTCGTTGGGTCCCCATGCATTATTATGTCATAGGGGGCCTCTGACCGCAGAGCCTGACTCATTGTTCCTTCTGTTGGCAAAAGGATGTTGTCCCCTGCTCGGTGGATTTGACTCTTCGTCCCTTGGGCGTCTAGTGCTGCGAGGCAGTTGCCTGGCCCTATTCAGCCTCTCGCACTGGGGATTGCCTCGACCAACTTGAGAAGGTGGCTGCTGCTCAGGACCCTAAATTGGGACATCATCCTGAGCCACAGGTGGTTGCTTCGGCCTTTGGGGGCTTACTGGCTGAAGCAGAGGACTTGGATTGGGAGCCCGTTGTGGTGGCGCGCTCGGTGGCTGATCCGGCTGAGACGCTGGCATAGCCTGTCCTCGAGCCAATTGAATGGCTGCTTCAAGAGCAGCCATGGCATCCCTCTGCTGGCGGTCCATGTCCGCCTGCCGTTCACTCAGCTCCTAGCTCTGACGCTCAATTTCTCTCTGCTGCAGCGCCATTGTTTCTGCTGCATTCTTCTGATTGGCCCTCACATTGGCCAACTCATCCTGTAATACCCCCAGTGGTGCCCTCAGTGTTTTTGTCTAAATGTGGTTAATTCTCCGCAACATTTGGAGGAGGAGGTTGAGAGGGTGCAGCTCCAGCGGCCTATCCAGCTTTCTTAGATGTCTTTGCCATTAGATTTTCTAATAGCTTCTTGATCAACCTCTCAATGAAAGCACCAGAAAGAATGTTGACCATTGATTTTTCCAAGGACATGGAGTCAAAAATTATGACAAGAACTGAGATGATGATTAAGAATAGAATCTAATGGTAAAGAATAGACACAGACGATTTATAGTGGTTCGACCCCAATGGATGGGGATGACCTACGTCCACTAAGTGTTATTATTAATATTGAATCCCAATGACGTGATCAAAGAACTAGGGTTCTTGTGTTTCACAAGACTTAGGGGAAATACAACTGTTTGGAGGATAATCACACTGTATGTTCTTTCTCTTAGTATTCAGAAAAAAGATTCCAAAGTCAAAAGTCCATTCTTTAAGCTCTCTCAAGCATATTTATAGGCTCAAGGGGGGTTACATGGGCCAATGGGCCTTAACTATCCTCAATATACGTGTATTAAGGAAATAAAGAGGAAATAATCAATGTAATTATTATAAGATTACAATCTTTTAAGGAAATAAATCGAAGCCTACGACCAGCCTGGTCGCACTAATCGTGAGGATTGACGAAGAGACGGGTAACTAGTAGATAATCGAACAACACCCCTTTGTTTAGACTCTACCATGTGTCACCCGCGTATGAGAAATCCTTGCCATGTCATCCATAGCCGTTTTTGGGTAAACAATGTGGATATATTTGGGTTACTCCGCACGAGGCGATCCTAGGGAGCAAGCTAGTGGGAAAGTCACAACGGGACCAATACTTGACTCAGTGAGAGTCAAGGGGTATTTTGGGTATTTAGTACATTACTGGGATCGGGTAATGGGGAAATTATTTGGTAATTGTTGGAGGATATTGGAAGTAACAGGAATTATGAGGCGCTGATTGTGAATAACGGGATAAGTGGAAAATGACAAAACTGCCCTTGAAGGGCTTTGGGAGAGTGTTTTGACCCTAGGGGCATAGTGGTCATTTTGATCCAAAATCACTGACTTAGTCACTATTTCCTTCAGCAAAAGGAAACCCCAAAAATAAAGCATCATCTCTCTCTCTCTTTCTCTTTCTCTCACTTTCTCTCTTTCTTTCCCTATTTTGGTTAAAATTTTTAGGAAATTAATGGAAACCTTAAGCTTGGATTAAAGGCCTGCTTTGGGGCTTGATTAGTTGCATATAGGAGGGCCTAAGGACAGTTGAGGTGAGCTTCAACTTCTACTTTGATTGTGCTTTGTTTTGGTTTTGGGTGTTCTTGAGCTTTGAAGCTCAATGTCTTGGATTGAGTTGTTGGCAGAGGTTTTGATTGAAGTTAACCTTGGGTTTTGATGGTGTTAATGTGTTGTTAATGTTTGGGGGTTAGAATTATGGTTTTGGGAATTGATTGGAAAGATTTTGGTAAGGTTTTGGCAGAGGAAAAACAGGGATTTATGGGTTCTCAGGGTCATGTTGCGGCCTTGTTCTTGGGCGCCGCGGCCTGTGTGAACCTAGAGCACTGAGGAAGTTCTGACTAGGAGGCATGTCGCGACCCTCATGGACATGTCGTGGCCCGTATCTTGAATTTCAGACGGTGGAGTTTCTGTCTGGGGGGGCATGTCGTGGCCCTTGAGGGAATGTCGCAACTTGCCTGGGCAGATTTAGCCAAATATTAGTTTTAGTCATGGGAACTTAAACCTAAGGGATTCGGATCGATCCTACTACTTGGTTTAGAAGATTTTGATGTCCCGGAGGGTAGGACTTGTTCCGAAAGCCTTTATTCGCTCATTATTGATGGGATTCTATATTATGGTTGCGACTAGGTTATCATTAAGGGCTCACAATCAGGATTGTGCTCGAGGGTCATTTATTGTTAACCTGTGCTTGGACCAAAGGTAAGAAAACTGTAACGCCCTGGTTAGTTAAGACTATCACACTATGTATTTTAAATAGTACTTAACCCGCTAAATGGGTCTTTAGGCCATAAACGTGCATCTAAATGTAATTAATGGGCAAGGGTTAAAATCTCGGTTAAAAGGAATGAATATTTTATTTAAAATGTTAAAGTGTACATGGGATCATATAATAATGTTTACAGTAAAAAATGGTCCTTACAATTCAAAAGTTACAATTCGTCGACCTAAGCGGAAAAATTAGGGTTTAAACCTAGTTCCTTTGACAAGCCTTGGTCGTGGTGGTCAAGCGGCCGCATATGTACACATTGCCACCTAAGCTCTCCACTCATGGCTTGGTAAGCCTTTCTTTCCCTTTACCTGCACCACATAGCACCCGTGAGCCAAGGCTCAGCTAGAAAACTTATTACTACATGCATACAACTAGCAATAAATGATTATGGAATAATTCTGGGGCCCGCAACCCTAATTAGATGACCATAGGGTCAACCTAGGGTCCTTTACCCTGAATAGATGACCATGGAGTCATCTTGGGGCCTGTACCCTAGCCATGTGACCATAAAGTCACCCTGGGCCTTTCACCCTAGCTCTGAGTAACTAGTCATGGAACTAGACAAGCGCTTTAGTTTTCTACGACCATGGGGTCAGACGAGCGTGTAATGCTCTATTGATTAGATCTAATCATATCGACCAGCTCCCAGCGCACTATTGCTTCTCTAGACTCATAAGTCAATGCTTTACGACCATCGCTCAACACTATTTCTGTTCTTGACAGATAAGTCAGTGCTTTACGACCAGCACTCAGCACTATTGTCGTTCTTGAGTGATAAATCAGTGCATTGTGCTTAGCGCTATTGCCATCCGTGACTGATAAGTCAATGCCTTTCTCAAGTAAATAATGCAACCAAGCATTCATAACGCAACATATATCCATATATAGAGCACTCAACATGCTGTATCCATAATAATGTATGTCACATAATGGGTGTACTTTTCTTACCTCAGGCTTGAGAATAAAATAAATTAAGAATGACCCTTGAGCACGATCCTGATCTTGAGCCCTTAGCAGTAACCTAATCATAACCAAATATAAAATCCCCATCAATAATGAGTAAATAAACGTTCCCGAACAAAATCCTAGCCTCCGAGACCTCGAATTCTACGAAACCAGGTAGTAGATTCGATCCCGAGCCTTAAGGTTTGAAATCTCACCATTAAAACCCATGGTTGCCAAAAATGGCTAGGCGGGCTGCGACATGCCCCTAACGGCCGCAGGGCGCCTCCCAGACAGAAAGTCCCCTGTCTGGGTCTAGGGCGCGGTCCGCGGTGCACCACGAGGACAGAGGCTCACCAAGCCTCTGGGGTTTGTAAGGGCCACGACACCCAAGAACATGGTCGCGATGCGCCCCTGCGAACCCAACGCCCCTGTTTCTTCTTCAGCTTAAAACTCACCACAAAATCACTTCCAAACAATCCCAAAATCACAACTAAAACCCAATACAACATTTTCACCAAACCAGCAATAAAACCCAAGCTTTAAAACACTCAAAAAACCCAATTCCATAACCAAGCTTTCAAGCTTATGAACACCATAAAAATAGAGAAATAACTTCAAAATTCAAGCTTAGAATCACTACCTCAATCACTGAATTATCCCTTAGCTTTACCCAATCAAGAACCTAGCTCAAACTTAGCTTCAATTCTCTTAAACTCCAAGCCTTCCTCAAAAAAATCAAAGAGGAAATGAGATAGAGAGAGAGAGTCCGAGAGAGAGAGAGAGTGTGCCCAATTCTGCTGCTTCCTTTGGTTCCTTCTACGACCTTCCTTTGGCTAAATCTATCTAACATTTAAGGGGAAATGACCAATATACTCCTAGGGCCAACTTTCTCTTTCAAAGCCCCTCAAGGGCAGTTTTGTCAATTGTCACCTACCTCATTACCCATAATTAATGTCTCACAATTCCTGTCACTCCCATTATCCTTAAATAATTACCAAATAATTTCCCATTACTCGCTCAATCCAGGTAATGTACTAAGTACGAAATTACCCCTAGGCTCACCCCGAGCCCGGTATTTGACCTCGTTATGACTAATCCGCTAACTTAATTTCTAGGATCGTCTCATGCCGAGTAACTCAAATATATCCACATAATAATGTGGTCTCACCCATATATCACATACATGCACATAAATATACACATGCCCTAAATGACCAAAATTACAAAAATGCCCTTCTTATAAGAAATGGCCCCACATGCATGCAAATACATCTATATAATAATACATCACACATAATCACATAATAATACATTAAACCAATTATTGCCCTCCTACCCCCCTGATCCAAGGACTAAGCCATATTAGGGAATTTGGCACATTACAACTAACCCCTCCTTACAGGGATTTTGTCCTCGAAATTTTACCTGAACATCTCGGGATACTGACTCTGCATATCTAACTCCATCTCCCAGGTCGCTTCCTCGACCTTGTTGTTCCTCCATAATACCTTAATCAAAGGCATAATTTTGTTTCTCAGGACCTTTTCCTTTCTGTTTAGTATCTGGATTGGTTGTTCCTCAAAGGAGAGATCTGCCTCAAGCTCCAGATCCTCGTAACTCAATACATGAGTTACATCTAACACATACTTCCAAAGAGCTGAAATATGAAATACATTACGTACGGCCGGCACTGCTAGTGGTAAGGCCAACCTATAGGCCACCTGACCAATCATCTCCAGGATCTCAAATGGTCCCAAAAATCTAGGGCTCAGCTTGCCCTTCTTCCCAAATCTCCTCACCCCTTTCCATGGTGAGACTCTGAGGATGACATAGTATCCCACTTGGAACTCCACTTTCCTGCGTTTGGATAAGTCTAGCAATTTTCAGCACACATGCTCGCAACATGTCCTCTAATATCTAGATCGTCCTCTGAGACTACCCATCTATCTGAGGATGATAAACAGTATTGAACTTCAAATGTGTACCCATGGTCCTCTACAAACTTCCCCAAAACATGGAAGTAAATGTGGTGTCCCGATCTGACACAATCGACCTCGAAGCCCCATGAAGGCGCACAATCTCTCACATAGAGATCTACGTACTGGTCAACTATATAAGTTGTCCTCACTCGTGAGAAGTGAGCTGACTTTGTGTATCGATCCACGATAATCCACATTGAATCATGTTGACCCATAATCCTGGGTAACCCCACCATGAAATCCATCATGATGTCCTCCCATTTATACTCTGGGATATCCAGAGGCTGTAATAGCCCTACTAGTCCTGATTCTCAACCTTGACCTGTTGACATGTCAAGCACTTAGCCACACATTCTGTCACATCCCTTTTCATCCAGGCCACCAATACAACGATCTCACATTCTGATACATCTTCATAGTGCTTGGATGCAAAGAGTAAGGAGTAGATGAGATTCATCCAAAATATTCTGTTTGATAACAATGTCCATCGGACCACAGATCTGACCCTTGTATCTCAATAAGCCAAAATCTGACACTGTATAATCCTGAGACACTCCAGCTAGAACGTCCTTTCTAATCTTTGTCAATTGTGGATCACGCAACTGACTTTCCTTTATTCTTTCTAACAGTGTAGATTGTAGCGTAATATTGGCCAACTAGCCTACCAACAACTCTATACCAGCTCTAGTCATATCTTCTGTCAAATCTCTAGATATCGGTCTCACACTGTAAATCTGTCCCGGAACCCTCTAGCTTAAGGCATCTTCTACTACATTGGTCTTCCCTGGGTGATACCGGAGTTCACAGTCATAATCTTTCACCAACTCCAACCAACGCCTCAGTCTCATGTCCAGGTCATTCTTTGTGAAAAAGTACTCCAGGCTCTTGTGGTTAGTGTATATCTCACACTTCTCCCCATAAAGTAATGCCTCCATACCTTTAATGCAAAGACCACTATGGCCAACTCTAAATCATGAGTGGGGTATCTCCGTTCATACTCTTTCAACTGGCGTGATGCATAGGCAATCACCTCCTTGACTGCATAAGAACACAACCCAAACCCTGATGTGAGGCATCACAGTATATCACAAACTTCTCTTGATCTGTCGGGACACTCAAAACTGGAGTTGTAATCAACCTCTGCTTCAATTCCTGGAAGTTTTTCTCACACTTGTCTGACCACACAAATTTCTGATTCTTACGTGTTAGTTCAGTCAATGAAGTGGCAATCTTTGAGAACCCTTCCACGAAACGCCTGGAATAACCTGCCAATCCAAGGAAGCTACTAACCTCTGAGGCATTCCTTGGCCTTAGCCAATCTCTGACCGCCTCAATCTTGGTTGGGTCAATGATCCTTTCCTTATTGACAATATGACCAAGGAAAGTTACCTGAGGTAACCAGAACTCGCATTTCTTGAACTTTGTAAATAGCCTATGCTCCCTCGGTTTCTGTAGCACCAACCTCAGATGTTGCTCATGTTCTGACTCTGACTAAGAATAAACCAAGATACCGTCGATAAAGATGATCATATATCGCTCCAAGTAATCCTTGAACACCATGTTCATCAGATCCATAAAAGCAGCTAGGGCATTAGTCAACCCAAAGGACATGACCAAGAACTCATAATGCTATCTGGTATGTGTTGACGGTGAGAACTCGTCAACGAAGTTAAGTTAGAAAAATTGAAATCTATTGCTTATCAATGAAAAACTTCAACAACGTAATCAGAAACTTAGAAACTTAGAAAATAGTTGCAGAAGAAAAAATGGGAAAAGAACTTATTTTTCTTTGTTGTCTCAAGCTAGAGTGTTTATAGTGGGCTCTAATGGCCCCTGATACATTGTGGTCCAGGGGACCACATGGTACACAAGTACATTGTCAGGAGAGTGGTGTCAGGGGTAGTGGTGTTGGCTCCAATACATGGTCAGGTTCCGTGGGGATGTCTCCACTACTTACTTAGTATGAGTGTCAGAGGAGTGGCATCAGGCGTAGTGGTGCTGGTGGTAATGTCGACTCTGACATCTGGTCAGAAGCATACAGGCCATGTCCCCTCTCCTAGTGCTCTCACTACTTGTCTAGCGTGTCTCCTCTCCTAAAGATCGTACCCCGTACAACATCATATTGGTACGATCTTTTCAAATTATACTTGGATTTTTACCTCTGAATGTTGAGGTTTCTTTAGGTCTTCATAGGAGACACCATCTTGAGGTGTAGGGTGCGAGACACCTGGTGCATGTAAGGGTCGTGGCGTGAGACGCTCAAAGCACCTTAAGGCCACCCACGAGATGTGAGTGATAGGCACACGAGATGGGTCTCGCGAGAGGCCCTTGCGCGAAGCGCGAGACCACCTGGGCATGCACGGGGCACACGAGGCATTGGACCTTGCGAGGTGCAAGGCCACCTGAGCAGACACGGGGCACACGAGGCATTGGCCCTTGCGAGATGCAAGGCCACCTGGGCAGGCACAGGGTCCACGAGGCGCTGGCCCTTCCGAGGTGCAAGGCCAACTGATCAGGCATGAGGCGCATGAGGTGTGAGGCTGCCTGGGCAGGCATGGGGCATGTGAGACACTGGCTTGGCCAAGGGGTGCCTAGCTACACAAGGCCCTTTCCGCGACAGAGGCCCAAATGCACAAATGGGGTCGTGAGACCTTCGTGGTGGTTGGATACGCGAGGCGTGGCGAGGCCGTCTCTCACGAGGTCACTAGGGACGCGGAAACCTCTGCAAGATGCTTGCCTTCTTGCACCGTGGACCTAGGTGCGCGTGGCGAGGGCATATCAGTCTCGTGGAGGCGTGGAGGTGACAACCCCGTGGAGGTGTATGAGGACCTCGCATGGCACACCTACTGGGCTCACGAGGCGCGGGACGGGGGTCCTGTGTGGCACACCTGCTAGGGCTTCACTCGGCAAGGCTTCTCAATACACACCTAGGGGTGTAGGCACAAGTATGTACTTAAGCATTTACGAAACATTAGCACGTGCTTTGGACCTTTTACAAGCGTGGAGTTTTGAGCATCCACACTTGCCCCCCAGTCTAGGAGAGGACCTTTAGGTGCTTTGGTAGACTCTTCTCTTTGATTCTTATAAATAGGCCTTCATGTCTAGCCTATTATTTACTCTCCATCTCCTTAGCTTAGTGGGTTTTAAGTCTTTACTCCTTTCAAGAGGTAAGGGGTTCAATCCCCCACATCCTCACTTTTGCTATCCTCTTTTATATATATATATAATTGTGTTATTTCTTTTATGCACATACTCATGTAGGAACTTGGGGACTAAAACACATTTTTCCTTTGTTTCTACAGATGCGTACTTTCGACCATTTTCTTCTCTTTAACCATGACAATGCTTTTGGCCCTCGACCTCCTTTTGACCACGACAACGCCCAATTTTACTTGCTTGAGGTATACTTTCTTTCTTCCTTATGTATACTGGGTCTAAATTTGCACCACTCGGGATGGGGTACTTTGGCCTGAGCTCGTCGTGAGTTAACCCTGTTGCATGCCCTCATTCATACCTCGTAGTTGGTTATTTAGGGCGCTTGTGTAGAGGTTTTGAGCCCATTCCTTTGTGTTTTGTAGCAATCCCCTCATTTATACGTGAACCCTATTTACTTACGAGATGAGATCTCATGGCATGTGAAGGATCATCCGGTGTTCCTCCAGGGGTCAAGTTTGTAGACTTATCTTCAGACTCGGAGTCCTCCAAAGAAACCTTCACCAAGACTACGACACCTTGAGGCAAGCTCTTATTTGTCATCTTGAGCACATGGCTAAACATAGACGTAAATTCTGGGTGGTGGAGAGTGAAATAGACTCAGTTTTGAGGGGAGATAGAGTATCTTTCCCCCTTGACCTTAACGACCATATAGCCAACCTTAAGGTGACCCTTTTAGATTTACAGATGGAGTTGGGTTTTATGGAGGGAAATCTCCTGCTTGAGCCTCCTATCCCGTTTTCCCCTAATGACTGTCATGGGCCATCCCGTCTTCTCCTCAACCCTTGCTCTCAGTCTACCCTTGCTTAGCACTTTCACACTCGGTGCCTCGGTGGAAGACCCTTGCTAGGAAGAAAACATGGAGGGTAAAGTGCCCTGTTTCTACCTCACCTTTTTCTTTTGGTTTTGCAGATATGTCGAAGAGAGTACGACGACAGGTGGCCCTTGAGAAGAAAGACACTGGCTCGCTGCTGGCATCCACCCTAGTGTCCCATGTGTCTTAAAATAATTTGCTGGAATTACCAGAGAAATATTGTGTTAGCCCAGAATACAAGTTATACGTTCCTTCAAACAATTGTTGGGCTGATAGCCTAAGTCAGGGTTATGTGGCCATGAGTGAGCACATCCTGAAGGCAGGTGGCACAATCCCATTACACCCGTTTTTCGTCATGGTTCTCTACCATTTTGACCTTGCTCCGCTCTAGTTGGCACCCAACAGCTGGCTGACCTTGAGTTGCCTCTTTATTGCGTATATGGAGTATTACGGGCGTGCTCCCACGGCCCAAGAGGTGCATTACATGTACAACCTCATGCCCTCTCCTAAATCTAAAGGCTTTTATTTCCTGCAAAAAGCCAATTCTTTGGTCTCCTTGATAGAGGGTTCTGTATCCAACCCAGGGACCTGGAAGCCAGACTTCTTCTTTGTGAAGGGTCCCCTCTCTGTTTGTGAGCACTTTCGCTCAGCTCCTAGTAAGTACTTCAAGTTTTTTTTTTTTTTTTTTTGCTTTTTGGAACTTACTGTTTCAGAACTTATGTTCGTGTCGGCAATTGTGTTGATTGTGCAGAGAATTTCGCCATGCCCGACGTTCTCAGGTCGGAGGCAGATGCAATGGATAAATTTTTCGAGGCTGACTCTGTCAAAAAAATGATTGCACGTCTCTTCACCGTGACCAACCTTAACCGTTACCAGCTATCCCCGATTTCAGAGCCTGAGTTATTGTGGACTATTTCTATGTGGAAGAAAAATGTTATTTTGGCTGAACCTCACTCGGATGGGGGTGAGGTAGAGTGTGTGCCAAAGGGGGTCTCCCCAGGACATAGGGGGTGCCCTCCTTTAGCCCCTACAGACCATGACATGGCCTCCCACTCCCACGATCAACAGGCTATGCTGAAGGGCTTCATCTGTCCCTATTCTGAGGACTTCGATGCTTTCCCTCATGTTTCTGATCTTCCTGCGCCCCTTCCTCCTTCAGCGAGCGGGTCATCTGTCCCTACCCATTCAGGTGCTCTTGGCCCAAAGGGGGCACCTTGGGGGGGCCGCATGGTGGCCTCTTATGGGCAGCGATATGTCTAGGCCACCACAGATCTTCCTGAGGCTGATTGGAGAGGTCTTGGGAATTTTTCCATGTCGGAGCTCGAGGAGACTCTTGTGCGTTCCGCCACTTGCGTGAGTTCATGCATCTTATGTCGGCCTTATCCCCTTTCTCTTTTTTTTTTTTTTGCTTATCATCTTTATTGTTATTTTTCTTGTGCAGAATTATACAGTGGCTTAGCGATTTGCCGACTCGGCTTAGGACCTCTCCATGTCGAATGCTGAAAGGGACCGTCTTACGGTCCAGGTCCAGGGGCTCGACAGGGAACTTGCTGAAACCAAACTTAAGCTGGAGAAGGCCCTGACGAAGGCCTCTTCCTCATTAGAAAAGAAGAAGAGGGCGACTGCCAAGGCCGTGATGCTACAGGAGAAGGTCACTTGCTTAGAGGCCGACCGTGAGGGTGCAAAGGCTACCATCACAATGTTGCAGGGGAGGGTCGCTTCCTTAGAGGCTGATAAGGCTAATATTGAGTATAGATCCATAGAGCGTGCCCTCTACGAAGTATGGAGGCAAAATCCTAACTTCGATTTCTCCTCCTTTGGTGAGCATGCCATTGCCAGGGCGGCTAAGTGGAATGCCTATGGCAGGAGGCCTTGAGATTATCATTCTGTGATTTTTGCCGCTCAGTCCAATGTGGTTGTATGCTCATTCAAGCCCTATTTTTCTTGTATTTTCTCTGAGCCTTATTATCATAACTCTTTTTATATATATATATACATGTGTGATCATTCATCTTTATTCCTATATGTTCGAGGTCCTTTTGAGCCCACACAATGGGGTTCGATAGGTTCTCTTTTTTATTTATTAGGATTGAGGTCCCTTGGAGCCCATGCGAAGGGGTTCAATAGGTCCCTCTTTGGTGCCTCTTGGTTGTATCCCAAGTTTTAAATTAAAACTTAGTTTGCGTTAGTATGATTGATGCCTTGTGTTTTTTAGGAAAAACACTGGTCAATCACTTTTCACTAACTTCCAAGTTTTTACCTGGTCATATCTAGGATTTTAATTTAAATTTTAGTTTGCGTTAGTATGATTGATGCCTTGTGTTTTTTAGGAAAAACACTGGTCAATCACTTTTCTCTAACTTCCAAGTTTTTACCTGGTCGTATCCAGGATTTTAATTTAAAACTTAGTTCGCGTTAGTATGATTGATGCCTTGTGTTTTTTAGGAAAAACACTGGTCAATCACTTTTCACTAACTTCCAAGTTTTTACCTGGTCGTATCCAGGATTTAAATTTAAATTTTAGTTCACGTTAGTATGATTGATGCCTTGTGTTGTTTAGGAAAAACACTGGTCAATCACTTTTCACTAACTTCCAAGTTTTTACTTGGTCGTATCAAGGATTTTAATTTAAAACTTAGTTCAAGTTAGTATGATTGATGCCTTGCGTTTTTTAGGAAAAACATTGGTCAATCACTTTTCACTAACTTCCAAGCTTTTACCTGGTCGTATCCAGGATTTTAATTTAAATTTTAGTTCGCGTTAGTATGATTGATGCCTTGTGTTTTTTAGGAAAAACACTGGTCAATCACTTTTCACTAACTTCCAAGTTTTTACCTTCTTCTCGGGGTATATGCCCCCCAAGTAATCAGGAAGAGAACTTTCTCGGTTACTTTGGACACACTCTTTCAAATCTACACACACACGGAAACATACAACGATATAAGAAATATACTTCTCAATTTTTAATAAAAATTGGTGGCTTT
Organism: Humulus lupulus; assembly: GCF_963169125.1. Taxonomy (NCBI): domain Eukaryota; kingdom Viridiplantae; phylum Streptophyta; class Magnoliopsida; order Rosales; family Cannabaceae; genus Humulus; species Humulus lupulus. The sequence goes on along the minus strand of NC_084795.1, from coordinate 98,069,540 downwards.
TATAATTAAGCCTCACAAAAGTACGACTATTGATAATATTTCTTTAGGTGTACAGCGTTCCATGTCCGTGGGATTGTTTCTCCATTAAGTCGAGCTAGTTTAAAGGTCTCTTCCTTCACAACCTCTATTATTTGATAGGGTCCTTCCCAGTTTTGTCCCAAAGCTCCGTCCTTGGGATCCTTACCAGCTAAAAAGAGTCTTTGGAGCACTAGGCCTCCTAAGTTAAAGACGTGTCTCTTAACCCTTGAGTTAAAATAACGAGTGATTTTTTGTTGATAATGCACGAGCTGTAGCTGTGAAGCTTCTCATTTTTCATCAATTAGGTCGAGGGACGTGCTGAGCAATTTATCGTTTTGCTCTTGGCTGAACGCTCAGACTCTGTGCATAGCTATCTTTGTTTCAACAGGAAGGACGGCCTCACTTCCGAAAGTCAGGGAGAAAGGAGTATGCCCCGTTGAAGTTCAATGTGAGGTCCGGTATGCCCAGAGCCCCTGAGGGAGCTGTTCAGGCCAAACTCCATTAGCTTCGTCCAGCCTCTTCTTAAGGCTCGCCTTAAGCGTCTTATTTACGGCCTCGACCTGCCCATTATCTTGTGGGTAGGCCATTGAAGAGAAACTCTTAATTATGTCGTGCCTTCCACAGAATTCGGTGAATAGATCACTATCGAACTGGGTTCCATTGTCCGATACGATTTTCCTTGGCAGTCCGAACCGGCAGATGATATTCTTAACTACGAAGTTGAGGACTTTCTTCAACGTTATTGTCGCCAGGGGTTCTGCTTCCGTCCACTTCGTGAAATAATCAATGGCCACTACTGCATAGAGAACTCCTCCTTTTCCCGTGGGCAGAGCTCCAGTTAAATCAATTCCCTTGACCGCGAATGGGCACGGGGACGAGATCATCTTTAGCTCGACTGGTGGAGCTCGGGTGATCGTGGCAAACCGTTGGCACTTGTCACACCTTCAGACGTAGGAAATTGAATCCTTTGATAGAGTGGGCCAATAATATCCTTGCCTTAAAATCTTTAAGGCCAGGCTTTGCCCCCCAGCGTGATCCCCACAAAAGCCTTCATGCACCTCTTGCAAAATAGTCTTGGCCTCATCTGGCAGAACACATCGCAGAAGAGGCAAAGAAAGACCACGTTGGTACAACGTCCCGTCTACGATTGTATACCTCGAAGCATGGTAAAGTATCCTCCTCGCGTCGTTTCGCTCTTCAGGTAACTTTTCTGTTGTAAGGTATTCGACTATGGGAGTCATCTAGGATGGCCTGGCATCGATCATCTCAACCTCACTTGTAGTCTCCTCCACGCTTGGCCTTTCCAAGAATTCCACCAGTATCAGGCTCAAGGTTTCGGCCTCCCTGGAGGTGGCGAGTTTTGCTAGAGCATCTGCATTGGCATTTTGCTCACGAGGGATCTGCTCGACTCGGCTATATTCAAAATCAGACAGCTCCATCTTCACCTTGGCCAGGTAGGCCGCCATCTTGGCTCCTCGCGCTTGGTATTCCCCTAATACTTGGTTTACCATGAGCTGGGAGTCGATGTAGCACTGGACGGCCTTGGCCTTCAACTCCTCAGCCACTCTTCGTAATCTGCCTCGTTGTTGGACGCCTCGAACCCGAACCGCAGCGCGGAGTGGAAACAATTCCCCTCTGGGGATATCATAATGATTCCAGCTCCAGACCCATTCCTGTTAGATGAACCATCAAAAAAATCTCTCCACATGGCCTGCACCGATTCTCCCAAAGGTTCCTCTTGGAATCTAGAGCATTCAGCCATGAAATCAGCCAGAGCTTGACTTTTGATTGCAGTCCGTGGGACATACAATATTTTGAATTGGCTGAGCTCAATAGCCCATTTCAATAGACTCCCCGATGCCTCGGGTTTCTGAAGAACCTTCCTTAAAGGTTGATCGGTCATGACGTGGATTGAATGGGATTGGAAGTACGACCTAAGCTTTCTGGAGGCCGTGATAAGGCAGAAAACCATCTTTTCCATTAAACGGTATCGTGATTCAGCTCTAAGAAGTATTTTGCTAATGTAATAGACCGGCTTTTGAACACGACCTTCTTCTCGGACTAGCACAGCACTAGCCGCATCTTCTGTAACAGATAATTAAAGAAAAAGAGGCTCTCCTACCGTCGGTTTAGAAAACGCTATCGACTCGGCTAAATGTGCTTTTAGATCGAGGAAGGCTCACTCGCATTGCTCGGTCCATTCAAAAAATTTATTCCCCCGGAGCAGGTTGTAGAATGGCAAACATTTGTCAGTTGACATAGAAATAAATCGATTAAGGGATGCCACCCTTCCTATCAGACTTGGGACGTCTTTTCACGACCAGGGTGATGGCATTTCGAGTAACGACCTGATTTTATCGGGGTTCACCTCTATTCCTCTGGTGTTGACAATGAAACCCAAAAATTTTCCTGACGCAACCCCGAAGGTGCATTTTTGGGGATTCAGCCTCATACCATACTGTCTCAAGATCTTAAAACATTCCTTCAGATCGGGGACATGGTTATCGGCAGTTTTTGACTTTACCAACACGTCGTCAACATACACTTCCATGTTTTTCCCGATCTGATTAGCGAACATTCTGTTGACCAATCTCTGATATGTAGCTCCCGCATTCTTCAGCCTGAAGGGCATGACCTTATAACAATAAACGTTGGTTGGAGTAATGAAGCTAGTATGCTCCTGGTCCGCAGGATTCATAGCGATCTGGTTATAACCCGAGTACGCATCCATGAAGGACACGAGCTCGTGCCCCACAGTGGCATCCATCAATTGGTCAGTTCTCGGCAAGGGGAAGCAATCTTTGGGGAATGCTTTATTCAGATCAGAAAAGTCGATGCAGGTTCGCCACTTTTCGTTGGGCTTCGAGACCAAAACAGGATTAACGACCCAGATCAGGTGTCTTGCCTCGCGAATAAAGCTGCATTTTAAAAGTTGAGCTACCTCCTCTTCTAGGGCCGCAGCTCGGGTCGTTCCCAGGCGCCTCTATTTCTAGGACTTCGTGGGCATGTTTTTATCCAAGTTAAGGGTGTGCGTGATGACGCTTGGGTTGATTCCTATCATGTCTTCATGAGACCAGGCGAACACGTCCAAACTTTCTTGTAGAAATTTCAGCAGCTCCGCCTTTCTCTCATTACTAAGGTTTTTCCCAAGCCTAACCACCCTTGAAGGGTCTTTAGGATCGATGTTCACCTCTTCAAGCTCTTCGATGGCCTAGAGCTCGGATCTATCTTCGCCTATTCTTGGGTCGATATCATCACTCAAGGTGGTACCTACGCCATCAGCTTTCTAAGGTTTTTCTATCCCAGGATCAGCTCTTACTTCTTGAGATTCCTTGTTCTTGCCCTAAATGGCCATCATCTGCTGCCCAAGTCTTGACTTTGCCTTCATGGAAATGCTATAGCATTCCCTGGAAGTGAGCTGATCGCCTCAGACTATACATATCCCCATAGAGGAGGGGAATTTGACTACAGGGTGGCGCACAGAAGTTATGGCTTCGAATGCCATCAACGTAGGCCGACCCAAAATTGAATTGTACGCGGCGGGACAATCGATGACCACAAACTCGAGGAGTTTGGAAACAGTTTTTGGTCCATCACCCAAGGTTATTACTAACTCGATCGTTCCTATCGATGCCGACCCTTCGCCAGAAAACCCATACAACATCACAGAGGTGGCCTTCAGCTCGGCTACGGACAACCCCATTTTTTCCAGTGTGGACTGGAACAGCAGGTTCACCGATCTCCCATTATCAACTAGTATTCTCCTAACTCTCCGATTGGCGAGCTAGGCAGTTATGACTAGAGGATTGTTGTGTGGGAACTGGACATGACTAGCGTCCTCTTTGGTAAAACTAATTGGTTGCCTCTCCAATCGCTGTTGTTTAGGTAGATGCTACTTCGGGATAAACTCAACTGCGTTATGAGACCTCAGTTCATTGATGTACCTGTTCTGGGCACCTCTGCTCATGCCTTCCAGATGAGGGCCTTAAGAGATGGTGGTTATCTCTCCCCCTATTATGGGAGGAGGGGTATCCTGATTCACCCGGGCCCCGGGCTAGTTTATGGGAGCCTCCGGAGCTAGCTGACTGGTAGGGACTCAATTCTGCGCATACTGAGCCAAAGGTCCGGCTCTGATGAGTGTCTCGATCTCGTCCTTCAAATACCTACAATCATCTGTGTTGTGACTAATGTCGTTGTGGAATCGACAGAATTTGGAAGGGTCTCTCTTGGCCTTCTAATTTTTCAAAAGCTCTGGCTTTTTCCAGGGAAGGCGGGCAGAATTTGCTAGGAAAATGTACTCCCTAGTGTTTGTGAGTTCGGTATAAACCGCGTAGACCGTCTTGAACTTTTCCACAGGCTTGTTCTTCTTTGGACCGTGCTGGCCGCCCTTGTCGTTCCCCTTTCTCTTGCTTCCACCCCTTGGTTATTCTGGGCAACAGTCTGAGTCATTTTCACGACGTCCGTTTCCTCTCCAATGGGCTGGTGAGGGATTTGGCTGGTTCCCACGACCGATACTCGCGCTTCTTCCAAGTTTATCCATTCCTGGGCCTTGTTCAAATATTCATCCATAGTGCTGACACCTTTCCTCTAGATTTCTTTCCACAGCCCGCCCCCAACAAGGATTCCAGTTCCCATAGCCATGAGATTGGAACTATCGTCCCCGTCCCTAGCTCGGGCCGCAACGTTAGGGAACTTGCTCAGATAAGCGTTTAGGGGCTCCCCGGGCTGTTGCTTCACATTCACCAGGGTGTCTGATTTGATGCAAGCCACTTGAGAGGCTCGGAATGCCCTCTTGAAATCGGCACAGAAATTCTTCCACGAGCTGATCGACTGTTTCTTACACTGCTTAAACCAATGCCTATCTGGCCCGGTCAAAGTCGAAGGGAATATCAGGCATCTCAGCTCGGGGCCGATATTATGGGCCATCATCAGGCTATTGAACATCCCCAAGTGATCTGACGGGTCCCCGTCCCCATCTAATTTGGATAGATGGGGCATCTGAAAATCCGGCGGGTATGCCGAGGCTGTGATGTTGGGGGCAAAAATCTCGAGCTCGTCTCCCGAGTCATATTCATCTTTGCCCTTTTCTGATAAGATTTTCTTCATTAGCTCTTCCATCTGAGCTAACCTTTCGAGGGTCTGGTCCTTGATCCCCTGGTTGTTCTGGGGCTGTTCAACAGCTCCCGTCCCATTGTACGCGTTAGGTGGGTTATTTTCCCTCCAAGCTTGAGCTTGGTTTGGTGGGATATTCCCATTGTCACGTATTTCGGATGGACCATCCTCTCGGCGAGTATGACTTTCATTTCTGGTCGGATCCCCCCTCTGCGAGTTGAGGCAATCTCGAAGGTAGGTCCTCGAGGCGACTCGAGGGATTTGCGCCGAACTTAGATGATTGCGCAGGTCTCCACCGGATCTGCCACTTCGGTGGCTCTCAGTCCAATAGCTCCCATTGGAAAAGCTTAGAGCCTGCTGCCGGGGGTGAGGATCCGAGATGAGGAGGAATGGTGGGAGGAGGATTCCTTCTGCTGTTCCTGTGTGCAGGAATATCCCGAGTAGGATGAGGAGGGGATGGGTATCTTATCGGCAAAGGGGGTGCCTAACTGGTGAAGAAATCCTAGTCCCGTCTGGCCGAATCAAACTAGTTCCCGATCGCTCTATCCCACTGCCTCCAGCTTCCTGCACCCGACGATCTAACCGCAGCACGGGAGGGCTGGCCATAGCAGGTTGTCTACGTGAGCTTTCCCCGGACCTCCTCCGTGAGCTGCCACGAGCCCTTCTAGGTGCGTTCAACGGTGGAGCCGAACTTGGAGTTGAAGTTCTGACTGATCAGCTGACTTGCTGATGGGCCATGGGAAACTCCTCAAACATGGTTTCCTAGTTATGGTGTGACATGGGCGCAAAACTCGAGGTTTAGGTTCTAATGGACCGACTGGGTCTAGGCCGACTATCCCTATGGGATTTGTGAGTCCTACTTTGCCTCTTTTCGACGTTAACGTCGGTTGCAAGAGGGGGTAGCCCGGCCAAGACCTCCTCGATTTGCTTATTCGCTTTGGTTAGATGACTCCTCAACTGTATGTTCTCCATTTCTATTGCCGTCAGGTAACCTGGGTTCAGATTTAGTGGTAGGGGCGCCGAACTTCCGATGTTTTCATGGCCCATCGGCTGCTTTCCCGATCGCTGCTGGACCTCTGGGTCTGGTTCGTTTGATATGGCGGCATGGTGGGCCTCCTGCCCACCATGTTGATCCGCCTCGTTACCATGCCTTGAACGAGTAACCACCATGATCAAGTTTTCACAATAGCACTAATCTAAACCCTCTCAATGAAAGCACCAAACTGTTGACGCGGTTTTTCACTAATAGTAAATTATATGAATAAATAGGATCGATTAGTACTGATTGATAAACCGTAATATGAAAATGATAATAATCGAGAATGTGGAAACTAATTGCAAAGAAAGATGGTCACTCCTTTTTTAGGTTGTTCGGAGGTTAAAATCCCCCTAGTCCACCAGTCAATATTATTGATCTATCCTTACTATTTCCTACAAAGTATTTGCTTTACAAGAAGAATCCAACCCCTTGCACTATCTAGGGTTTTGGTATTTATAGGAGATTGATCCCTGGGTAAGGGTTGGGGTCATCCCGTGATCCTTTTGACCCCTCACATCACATCTCTTACATCAATGATTTATATTTACATTTTATATTACGGTAAAATGTGGTCTAATCAATAGGTAAAGATGGGCAATGGGCCGCATGGCCCAAATCAGGTGTGGGATGTCTGAACACGCACGTTTATATTGCGTATCTGAGAATTCGGGAATAGAACAGACACGTGATGTCTGGTATACGCACGTTTATATTGCGTGGTTTACTTTACAAGGATCTGAGGGTATGTCAGACCTCTGATGCATCACGAGCTTAATGTGGCGCTAGCTCGTGGCTTCTACTACGTCGACACAATGGCTCCAAGCGATGAGCAACTAAATGATCCATCACCTCGGGCTAATTGTTTAGGGGACCGTAACAAACAGCTCCAGGTGGACGGTTGACATGTGGTAGATTGATTTAGGCCCTTTTCTAGCTCGACAAAGTGCGTGCGGATATTCAGGGTGTACACATATCATAAAACTTAAATTCCATATATTTAGTAATAAGGAATTTCTTTGTATCTTCTTCATCCGGTTAATACTTTTTCTCCAAAGCTTCCCAAATGTCCTTAGTGGTCTTGGTGTTGGTGTAGAGACCTTACAATTGATTCGATAGCACATTGATGTGTGACCCGTACATATCAACACATCTTCTTCGCGCGTCTTCTTTTCCTTGATGACTTCTTAGGTGTCATCTTCCTTATCAGGTTCCAATAGTTTTACGTCTTTATCAAAGACATATAAGACCTTGAGAGTGGTTAATAAGAATCTAATCTTGTCTTGCCAATATATAAAGTTAGTCTCATCAAACCTATCAAATCTTACAAAGTCTTGAGTCATAAACTTCAAAGCCGAGAAAGAGTTATATTTTTCCATGATGTTGTATCTCACATTATAGAGAATTAGAGTGTTGGGGGAGAATAAGATTACACCACCACAAAATCTAGAACCTGTTGGGAATATAAGGCTTTACTCTATGCAAATCAACAATGAATAATGGAAATAATGCAATATTCCAAATCCTAGATATTAATCAAGATCCAAATTCAAACTATGAATGCAATTCTTGATAATCAAATAAACATGCTCATAATATGAATGTAAATCTTGAATATAAAGAACTAAATCATTAAATGATGATACGATGAACTTTAATACATTTATTCATCAAAACTAACAATGAAAGCATAATAAAATGACAACATACAAGATTAGGGTCAGATAAATACAACCTTTGTATTGAGCAACTTGAATCTTCAAAATTGGGGAACTTCTAAGGCTTATCCACAATAAGAATATTTTTGTCCAAAATCTATATTCCAAGCCTTCCCTTTTTGCTTGAAGCTTCAACTAATTAGAATGAGATTTGGGATTTAACAAGCCTTAAAACTCATGCAAGTCATGCAAAGCTTGATGAGTTTCTTGGAGAAAATTTTGGTCTTAGAAAGCTAGAAAGAGAAAGAGGTTAGAAAGAGAGTTTGAAAGTGTGATGAAGGCTTCTCAACTCTAATAACACATATTTATATTGTACGCACCATCATTAGGCTAACCAATAGGATTAGAGCATTTAAAACAAATCATTTGGAGCATTTTAAGTAAACTGTACGACCCTAAAAGACTGCCCAGGTGATGTATCACCCGTCGGGTGATACGTTGCCTACTAGCAGGCGATGCATTGCTTGCTAGTGCTTTTGATGCCCTTCGCATTTTGCCGATGGTACAGCACTTAGAGGGCGACGCATCGCCACCCCCTCTGACTTTGGACCTCTCCAATGGTCCTAAAATTGCTACAAAAACTACCAAACATTTTGGGAATGTTTGAATACCTCACTGCATCACTTTAGACCCATAAACTTCACTTTTAGATGCCTTCTGCACATTCTCATATTTTCACTTCTCTTTACGTGAAAATCGTTAAGTGTTTTCCACCTCAACATGTAAACAACTTAACCATTATATTTGATCAATCTCAACATAATCTACACATAATAATGCTTGACAAAGACCAAAGAAAGATTGAGAAAGATGATGCAAACCCTAGTGTTGGAACATAATTCTTCAACTGTGGTGATGCTTCAAAAACATTGATAATTCCACCACCTTGAACTCCTTATTCTTCAATGCAAAAACACAACTGAAGGCTTATAAATGATTCTTATCGATGTCCTAATTCTCTATTTCCTAGCCACCATTGATGCTTGAGGCATTTTCTAAGAGGAAATGATAATTGGGACTGAACAAGCCTTAAACTCACAAAGTCAAGCACTTTCTTTATGAGTTTCGTGGAGAAATCATGAGATTTTTGAAAGCTAGAGAGAGAGAGGTTAGAGAGAGATTTGAGAGAGTGACCAAGTCTTCCAAAACTCTATGAGGATCCTTTTATAGTGTAGGCACCATCATTAGGTCTAATCAATAGGATTAGAGCTAAAGAACTCATCTTTTGGAGCTTAAAACACGTGTCCCTACGAACACATCAATTAATGTATCGCTTGCTAGGGCTTTTGAGTCCTTTTGCATCCAGGCGATGCAACGCCTCCTAAGAGGCGATGCATCGCCTCCTTATCTTACTTTTGACCACTCCAACGAGCCTAAAATTACTCCAAATGCTACCAAATGTTTTGGGGATCCTTAGATACCTCCATGTATCACTTTGGACCCAAAAACACAATTTTTAAGTGCCTACAATTAAAACCCAAATTTCACATCTACCCTATGTGAAATTCACTAAGTGTTTTATACCTAGCTTGTGTAACAACACTTATCTTTTGTATTTAACAAATCATAACACACATCCCACGCCAGAGCTAAGCCAAATGCCGGAAGATGAGCACGCACCCCTATAGCTGCTAACTAAACCACAAGCACCACCAAATAGATCCAAAGTTCCTCAGAACCGACCACCAGATCTCGGAGCCCATACGATGTCCAGCACTGGAGGCCGAGGAGGAGGCATAGCCACAAGAAGCATAGAGCCCACTGGTGAACAACTATCACAAAAATAGTTTATTATGAACTCCCTCGAGGGGATCATCATATCGATCCCTTCTCTGTTAGAGAGGAGTCGTACACACACCAAAAGCGGCATTTCCCCTTAGTAGATATGGGAACAAGAACAAATGAATAATGCCTTAGGCCAACAGGGTTTGGGAGGGACTTCTTGAGAGAGAATACAAAGAAAAATGAATAATAAAAAAAAGGTATATAATTTATTGGTCTAGTTATGATTATGTTAGGGTTGGTGCCCTAAAAGCATGCAATAAGACATTTTTGTTTGAAATTTTTCTAAATAATTGAATGTATGAATTATTATTGACTAATTATTATAAAATCATAAAATTTCATATTCATTAATGAGAATATGATCATGCATGAATGTGGGAGGATTAAGATCATAGATTATGAATATAATTGTCAACAACATATTAAAGTATGAAATATTTAATCAATAGTTGCTAATATGATTTACTAAACATTTTTTATTAATACAAGTGATGTGGATAGACATCTTAGTAAATGTACTTTATATAATTAGATTATATATGATTGGACTAGTGAGAATTAATTTCTTTAAAAACATATTGTTTGCCATAAATATTTAATTCATATCACAATAATGATCATATGTAGATTAGTTTGAATTCTATGTAGTCATGAACTCCTGTTAATATCTATTAGGTCTTTTGAATCACTTGTTAAGGTTTCTTATTATAATAAGTCTACTGACTTTTATTTTAGAGTTCCAATAGTATGAATGGCTGGGAATATAAACTTACAAGAATTGAATCCAATTTTTTCTAACATATCGAACATTGGTTCCCTTAATGTTTAATTATGGAATTGAATAGTTATTGAGCTCAAATTTATAATATGATGATAAATTAATTATTCACTAGTGAATTAATGATACTTTAAAATTCGATAAAATACCCCACGAATATTCTAACCTAGTAGGTATTCAAGATTTCGTACATGAAATTTTAATGAATTTGAAGGAAATTGTATTGAAAAGTAATATGTGTGGAACGCGCAAGGCATGAATTTATGTTAAGGGTTCTAGATGTAACTCCTCAAGATATCATCTTACCATGTTCGGTGGAAATTGTTGATAATACACAACATATAGCTAACCTAAGAGCACCAATTAATTTTTATATTAAGTTATAAATTGAGAGGAATCACGGATATCGTATAAAAATGCCAAATAACTTTTGTTAGGTAAAACAGTAATCTTGACCAGCTATAATTAACGAACCAATAAGTGGAGGACAGACCTACATGAAGTGATTATATCAATGGACAGCGCGAGACAATTCTGTAAATATAATTATATAATTACTGAGAGCGCAATTCTATATTTATAGTAGAGTAACAGCGGAATTAATAAATAATCTTATTTAAGTAAAGTGTTTAATTAATAGTTTGGTTTATTGGAACTTAGTATTATAGGTCCATGGTCCCCAAGTCACCTTTATATTACACTGTCTAGGGTGTGAATGTTATGGATGATAATAAAGGAGAAAAAAACTTAAAAGTAAGGAATTAATTTTCTAGTGCTAAGCCATAATAATGTGATAATTATGTATAATTAATTAAATTAACTAAATATTTATTTAAAAATATATATTAATTATGTTAAATATTAATTAACTTTGGGTTAATTAATATTGAGAGAGAGAGTATAATATTAAATAATTATTTGAATTTTATAAGAAAAAGTTATTTTTGAATTGAACAATATTTATCCTTTTATGAAATAATATATTATTTTAATGCATAATTATTTTATCTTATTAATTAAATAAATAAATAAAATAAAATTGGGGAAGTGTTGCATGTGACATATGTCATGTGCCCAGTTTGTTTAATTCAAATTTTAACTATTAAAGTAGATTTGAATGATTTATTTATTTGTTAAATAATTATTTAAAAGAGATATTTTGATTTGATTAAATAATTAAAACTATACCTAATCAGTTTTGATTGAGTCTAATTTGTTATTTTAGGTTAATAAAAGTCTAAAAATCTATTGTGAAAATTGAAGTGATTCATTTTTCACTTTTAGAGAAAAATCTGAAGAATGTGATAGACTCTCATAGCCATCTCTCTTCTCTATAGCTCTCTAAATCTAATGTGTTGAGTACATCTAGAGAGATAGAAATCTAAACCTATACATTCTATGTGCCCACACACATACTAGTGTATTGAGGATTGGCTTGGAAGATCATAGTGTGAATCTCTTAGGCTACCTGATTTTATTTTTTATGAATTTACATTTAATGTATAGATATATATATATATATATGATCCTGGTTTTGGTATTTTGTAAATATTTTTAATATCCCTCTTCCACTACACACTTTGATTTACACTGTTAATACCAACAAATTATTTATTCTATTGTTATTTATAATCAACTATAATATGTTTTTGCTTAAGTTATTAATACTTTAACTTGTCAGATCCGACTCCCAAATTCTTTAAAAAATGTCTTCATAAATTGTCTTTTTCATAGTAATGATAATACATAGTTTTTCCTATACTGATTTCATATTCATTTAATAGGTGCTACAACTTTTATGAGAAAGTTCAATTTACTTAAGCATGCATCATCATTTCAAAATATTTGTCTTTTAGTCTCTTATTAACTTTTTCTTGAAAAACCGAGAGCAATTTTTATATGTAAATAATATTTGGAATTTCTCTGAAGGGACTACTGGTGTACTCCTTTGTATTTTTGTATGTGATCATTAGAATTTCAATTTTTTTTATATGATTCTATATATTGTAATTATATCAAACATTCCACTTTTTTTTTTTGGAAAATTAAGGTGTAGAAAATAGGATTCAAACATTTATGTTGGAAAATTAAGGTGTAGAAAATAGGATTCAAACATTTATGTTGCACCCGTGCCTGTTTTTCTTATACGATAGTGCAGCAAAATTTTTGAACATTGATTTCGACACTTTAAATTATTCATAATTTCCTGAAAACTAGTGGAATGTCTGCTATAATTACAATATACACCGGCATATAAAAAATTATAATTATAACTATCTAGGTATCGAAAATAAGAATGGGATGCACTGATAGTCCTGTTTTAGGAAGGGCTACTTGAGAATTACCCAATAATATTAGCATGTAAAAAAATTCTTTATTTTAGAAAAACTAACTGGGTGACCCTGCACTATGAACATTTAACAAACACTGAATAGTTACATTAATTTTTGTTGTACCCTACAAACACTAGCTCAATTATCTTGCTCGAGGTACTGCTAACACGAAATAAATAAAGGAGGCAAGACTTTAGGGATACCTTTCAACTCCAGGTCAATCAGCTCGAGGCTATGTCATTGAATCTGGGATAGCTGAAGATCATTTAGATCGTTTGAAGCGCGGATGACTGAGGTCAAAGTATCCAATGTCCAGTGTTCAGATCGCCTTCGATAAGCCCGAGTATTGTTTGAGTCAATCCGTCATGATCCAGTTACATCCATTTCGAGTATGTCATCTAGCTGGAGATAGTTAAAAGATGCACATGGAAGAATCCCTACATACTCGGATGTCCGATATGCGCAATAAATGCATACATTTGTTATCCACATTTATTGACTGATGTAAATGGAAATAGGCTTAATTAGGATATTTAAATGTTCGTTAATTTGGGAAGTTACCCAATATTTTATGTAACCATTTATAGTATGGTTACCCACTATTGTCCATAATAATTCCCTATAAATACAAAAGAAATTGACAGTAAAAGGGACCAACATCTTGTATGCAAAAACCCTACTGAAATTGTCATAAACAAGATCTTCAAGAGATCGAGAACAGTAATAAGAGTGACTCATGGACTAGGTGAATTTTAACCATTGAACCACTTAAAAGTTTTGTGAGTGTATATTTACGATTTATTATCAAGCTTAATCTATCTAATCAGATTTTTTAATCCCCTGCTGGCGAAAAACCGCATCAGCATATTGGTGCTTTCATTGAGAGTAGATTAAGTTAGAAATTTGTCAGAAAATATTCGACACAACAATAGACATGGTGGTTATTCGTTCCATGAGTGACAATGAATTGGAGAGACCTGGTGATCATGGAGATTACCGTGCAGGCGACCTAACTGGAAAATTCATATTTGTGCAGCATTATTGTAATGTCCCAAAATTCCTAGTAAGGCTTAGTGTTTTGATTAGAGGCCTAGGAGGGCAATATTGGAATAATATGTGTTTATATGTGAGTTAATTGAATATTTATGTGATTATGTTAATTGCATGGATTATATTATTAAATGATTCATTATGCATGTTTAAGTGTATCAAATGTGCGAAATAGGCCTGCATTTATTTAAAGGGGCATATTTGTAATTTTGACCCGTTGAGGGTATAATTGTGATTATATGATATTATATAATTGAGACCACATTATTACATGTATATATTTGAGATATTCGGCAGGAGAATATTCCTTTTGAGTAAGATAGCAGTTAAGTTACAACGGGGGATTTATACCCAGCTCGAGGTGAGCAAAGGGGTATTTCAGTAATTCAATGAATTACCGGGACTCACTAGAGCATGAGTCGTATTTTGGGAAAAATAGTGATATTTTGGGTTTAGCAGAATTAACTGGGAATTATAAGTATAATGTGAGTTGGGAGTGTAAATGATGATTTTTTTCCTTAGTGGTCTTTGAGATGGAAGTTTTGCCTTAGGGGCATTTTGGAATTTTGGACCCTTAAGCTATTCCAGCTGAGTTTATCAACTCAGGAGGAGGAAAAAATAGAGCAAACAAAACTCTCTCACTCTCTCTCACGTTTCTCTCGCTCTCTCTCTAAGTGATTAATTTTTTTTAGAAAGAACTCTTGTTCATTGAGTTTTGAGGCAAGGATTGATGGAATTGAAAGCTTATGAGCTTAAGGAACCTAGCTGGAATCAAATCTATCAGAGGTAACTCAATTACTTGAGTTTTAGTTTTGGATTTTAAATTTTATTGAATTCTATGTTTAAGGGATTTAGATTGAGTTTTAAGATTGGTATTGATGTTTCTGAGCTAGTGGGACAATTATTATGGTCGAAACTCGTTAAAATCATGTTTTGGGATGATTTTTGGGAGGTTTCATTGCCCCGCTGTTCTTGGAGCACCGCGACCCTTATGAACTTGAAGGTACCTCGAACCGCCTTGCGCCACGACGTGTGCCCTGTGGTTTTAGGATCGGGGCCCTCTGACTTGTTGCATCATGGCCCTTAGTGGGGGGCACTGCAACTCTAATTGGAGAAAATTAGAAATCAGGTTTTGGGTTGTAGGAACTCAAACCTAAGGGCTATAGAATGGTTCTACTACCCGGGTTAGTAGAATTTAGAGTCCCGGAGGCTAGGACTCAGTCCGGAAGCCTTTATTAGTGTGTTTCCTGATAATTATTCCTTATTATGGTTGTGACTAGGATAAACCGTTAGGCTCCAGAGGAAAGGACCATACTCGCGGTCGTCATAAACTATTTACTTAGGACCTCAGGTAAGAAAATTGCACCTGATTTGTGTTTAGAGCTTGCCCATCTATAGAACATGGTTATAACCATGCTGAGAATGTTTTATTAAACATGTTGATTGCACTATGCTTACCTGTGTTAAGTAATGACTTCTTATCTGTATGCTTGATTGGAAAACTTGGCTTATAAATTGAGGGTTATTTGTTATATCTGATTGAAAGGCTCGACTTATAAGTTGAGGGTTATCAATTATATTTGATTGAAAAGCTTGACTTATAAATCAAGGATTAATCCAGTGTATTTGATTGAATACTTGGCTTATAAGTCGAGGACCTGTCTATGGTATCTATTTAAAAGCTCGGCTTATTAGTTGATGATATATCTGGTTAAAAGACTCGGCTTATAAGTCGAGGATTTACAAGGCTAGGCTTATAAGTCAAGGGTTTAAAGGCTCAAGTTATGAGTTGAGGGCATCAATAGCGAGATGAACGCCTACCAATGTGGTTAAGCTAACCCAAAAGAGTGATACGCGGTTGAAAGGCCCTATGGTCGCTTGAAATAATAGGGGCCAAGTACGCTTGGTCAACCCTAAGGCTAGTTATTTAGGGAATTGGGCAGTGGGCCCTAGCGTGGCTTTACAGTCAATTATCTTGATTTATTGGATGCACGAGTAGGGTTATTACTGTTAGGTATGCTAATTATGATTCTATAATCTAATGATTTACTGCTTATGAGCATGATTATATTTTTGTGCTGAGCCTTGGCTCACGGGTGCTAAATGGTGCACGTAAAGGAACAGAAAAGTTGGACCAGCCATGAGTTGGAGAGCTTCACTGGCAGGGTGTACATATGCGACTTGCTCAACTTCCACGATTGAGGGTATCAGTTGGAACAAGGGTTGGACCCTGATTTTTCTACTTAGGTCAGCTTTTGTATTCATTTTGAGTTCGTAACGGTTTTAAACTCTTTTGGGATCCCATGTATTGCACTCAAACTCTTTTAATGAAAAGATTGACTTTTAACAGAAATTTTTAGTAGCTAAACCTGTGGTTAGATTCAATTACATATTTTAAGTCCAAATGACTCGTTTAGTGAGTTAAGCATTATTTAATTACATAGTGTAACAGTCCTGGATTAGGAGGACGTTACAACTTGGTATTAAAGAAGTTTAGGTTTAAGGGTACCTGAAGATTGGCTGGGCATGTACACTTTTCCGCTGAAGACAAGCTCAACTCAAGGTTCGGTAACTATTGATGTGAATATGTGTTTACCTGCATTTTATATATGAATGTCTTCTTTGCGGGCTTGATTAGGAAGCATGTGCTATAATGATAGGGCATGGCCCTTGAGCGTTGTGTGAATGATAAAAGACATG
The DNA here is from genome assembly GCF_963169125.1 of Humulus lupulus. Taxonomy (NCBI): domain Eukaryota; kingdom Viridiplantae; phylum Streptophyta; class Magnoliopsida; order Rosales; family Cannabaceae; genus Humulus; species Humulus lupulus. Next base: position 98,053,010 of record NC_084795.1, on the reverse strand, counting down.
CTTATTAGCACCATTGCTACTATGAATATGGAAGAAATGCTTATTAGCACGATGATTGAGCATGAATATGAACTGGCCTGCTTATTAGCATGACTGATGTATGTGAAAGCTATTGAACAACTTATTAGCACTGCTATTGCATGTGTATGCTTATTCATTCAATCTTGTACCATGGGGTGGTGCTGGGCACCAATATTGTTGTCGGATGTGCTGAGTCATTGATTGCCGATAGACTTGGAAGTATGCTTCCATGGAAATCAAATGGACCAGCCGACGTTGGAATTCAGGTTAGAGACAATGACCAGGGTCAGAACCCTCCACCAGCCCCTAAGAACTGGCTACAGAAGCTTGCTGACATGCAGGCTAGATTACAGAGGCAGGAAGAAGAGATCCACCTATTGAGACAACAGTAGATTCTAGTAGGGAATGATGTGTTGTGCCACTTGTTATGGCACCAATTCTACAACAACAGTCGGGGGTAGAGAACAAGTGGGAACCTCTATATGAGCGCTTCAGGAAGCAGCACCCTCCTACCTTTGAGGGAGGGCCAGATGCACTGTGAGCTGAGCAATGGATGGGTATGACCACCTCCATCTTGGACTTTATGGGGGTGGCAGGCAATGACAGAGTGGCATGTGCCACGTTTATGTTTATTGAGGATGCCTGTAACGCCCAGGTTAGCCAAGACTGTTGCACCATGTGTTTGAAATGGTGCATAGCCTGCTAAGCGAGTCATTTGGACTTAAATGTGTAATTAAAACTAAACAAGTGTTAGGTAATAAAAATTTTGGTCAATGAAGTAATCATTTTCCATTAAAAATGTTTAGTTTATACATGGGATCCCCAAAAGTTTTAAAGACCAATAAAAGACAAATAAAATACTAACTAGCCATCATAAGGGCAAAACAAGGTTCAACTCTAATTCCTCCCAACCAATCCAGGTCGTGGTGGTCAAGCAGACTGCATATGTACACACCTCCCTTGAAGCTCTCCAACTCATGGCTTGTACAGTTTACTCCTTGCCTTTACATGCACCACAAAGCAGCCGCGAGCCAAGACCCAGCAAGAAAACTTAACCAAATAAGACAGATATTCAGATAACTTTCCTATCAAATACATGTTTTATAAATCATAACCATATATATGTGGATCATTCAACAAGTATAACGGCTCATGCTGAATAGATGCACACCACTTCCTTATAATGCTCCCACCACTACGGCCTGGCCCCGCCACAACAGCCCGGGCCCCCCACTATGACCTACATTATGCATGTCGACCCCGCCACTACAACCTACATTGCGCATGTAGTGCCGATAACGACCTCCAGGGCGATAATGATCTCCCAACCAAACAATCAATACAAACAAGTATATCAACATAGATTCAAACACAACAGACATTCAACTATAAACGGTTTCATGACACGGTCATTCTCGTGCCTTATAATTGGGATGCACACCCTACACTTTGTGCAAGAGACGGTTTTCTTAACTCAAGTCCTGAGCAATAAGGTAAAGTGATAGCGAGCATGTTCCTTTCCTCCCGAGCCTTGAGGTACCCCTAGTCACAACATAATAACGGATAACCATCAAGAACTAAACTAATTAAAAGCTTCAAGATAAAATTCCTTTTCTCCAGGACCTTGAATTCTACTAAACTGGGTAGTAGAATCCTTCCCAAGCCTTTAGGTTTGACTTCCCGAGCTTAAATACCCATGTTGGCCAAAACCTCCAATTTGAGCTGCGGCGCCCCTCACAAGCGTCGCAACCCTCTACAAGTCAGAGAGCCCCTAAGTCATTTCCTTGGGCATGCACCGCGATGCAGCCCACAAGGTGTCACAGTGCCAAGGCAATTCAAAGAACTGCCCCAACCTCTGGGTTCATGCGGGTCGCGGCAAACCAAGAACAGTGCCACGATGCAACCCTGCGAACCCAGAAAATTGGTGATTTTAAGAATCGTCGAACCTCCCATAATCATCCTAACACTCGATTTTTCTCACAATTGACCACGACAATGGTCCCAACAACCCACAAATATACAAACCAATCTCAAAACCAAATCAATACCTCATAGAAATTAATAATTCAAAAAGAACTTTTAGAACCTAAAAACTTTAAAACGCATAACCTAAAACTTCAAATTACCTCTGTTCAAATCATTCCTAGCTCCTCCCTTAAGCTTAGAATCTCTCATCCCCAACTAAGCTTTTCCTCTTCAACTTTCCAAAGCCCCAACTATGAGAGTGAGAAAGAGAAAGAGAGACTAAGTGTTGAGTTTATCTAGTTTCTAAAGGCTTCCACTAGCCTATGTCTATCCAAGGTTAGGGAAAAGACCAAAACGCCCCTAGCCCTCACCTTAGTTCTATAACATCCTCAAGGGAAAAATGGTCCTTTACCACCCTTTTCTCACTAAACCTCAAATTCCACATAAATTCCCCAATAATCTCGACATACCTAAATAATCACCAAATAACTACCCATCACTCAATAAATGCCGACTACACACTAAATTACTAAAATACCCCTAGGCTCATCCGAAGCCAGATATTTGACCCCGTTGTGACTTTTTCGTTAACTCGCTCACTAGGATGACCTTGTGCTGAATATCACAATTATATCCACATAATAATGTGGTATTCATCACATAACAAGAATAATTACAATTATACCCTCAATGGGTCAAAAATTACAAAAATGGCTTTTTTAACAAAATCGGGGCTATAAGCACATTTAACTCACTTAAACATGCGTAAACAATCATATCATGATATAACTCAAATAATTCACTTATATAACCACAATTAGATCATATTAACACATAAACATCAAATTATGCCCTTCTGTCCCAGTAATCAAGGCACTGAGTCTTATTAAAGAATACCGATCCCACATATCTGACTCTAATTTCGGAGTCAAGGTCTTTACGTTGTTATCTCTTTGTAACACCCTCACTAAAGTGAAAGTCTTATTCCTTAAGACTTTATCATTTCTATCTAGAATTTCTACGTTTTCTCTTACGCAATAAGTCTCACTATAATTCCAGAGTCCTTTAACCCAAACAGGGGTAGTACTCGACACCTCTTTCTTTAGCATCGACACTTGTAACACCTTATGATCCTCCGCCCATGTCGGGGTAGGGCAAATCTACAGGCCTCTGGCTTAATCCTTGTTAGGATTTCAGAAGTATAACGAACCTAGAGTCAAATCTTCTCTTTCTTTCCAAATTATCTTATCATTCAATCAACAATACTCGGAGAGGCACAATGTCTCCTATCCTAGAACTCCACGTTCCCATATTTGAATTCGCAAACTTTTTTGTCCTCTCAATAAAGTAGATACTCCTACTCTAATAATGCCTAAAACTTCATTGGTCTTCTGGACAATTTCAGAACCAGAATACTTCATGTCCCTTATTTGATATCCCGTAATGGGTAATCTTCACTTCCTATCTTAAAATATCTTATCCAGAGTCACTTCGGCTGTCGATCGGTATTCATCACCATAACAATCCAATCAAGGGATCGTACGTACCTCAATGTCCCTATAACTTACATAGTCAAAGTATAATGCTTAAAGTCTAAGTTGTTCTCCCAGGTTGTCAATCTGTCTGAAGGTAACCAATAATTACAAATCCCAATCTTATACTCATCGCCCTTTGTAACCCTTCCCAGAACTTGGGAAGTAAATAAAGGGTGTCAATCCGACACTATCGACTTAGTTGCCCCACGGAGACGTACGATCTCCTTTTGCATATACTCATTCTTATGATAACTCGCTCACACAAACAAGAGTGTGTAAACTTAATATGTCGAGTCACAACTTCTCATACAAAATCATTTTACCCACAATCTAAGGCGATCCATCCATATGGTCCATTATTATATACACCCATACTAACTCTGGAATGTCCTATGGTCATTGTAGCCCTGCTGGCCTCTGGTACTCAGCCCTTACTTGCTAAAAGGTTAGGCACTTAGCCAACGCTATACAAATTTCAGGACTTGATACCATTCATAACACCTGGATATAACAAGCATGGGGAGGTGTAAAATCCATCCAGAATTTCCCTCTTTATGCTAGCATCCACTGGAACATGTATCCGATTCTCATATCTCAACCTATCCATGTTAAGATAGTAGGGTCCTCCACCCTTCTAATAAGATTCACTTTCTGTATATTGCTATTTATAAAGTTAAACTTGCCGATTATCAAACACAAATCCTCTGCCAATTCTAATCATTTCCTTAGCTGACTTTTTTGTGGTCTATTTCAAATCATACACCTACTTTGGACCTTTCTAACTCAAGGAATTCGTGTAAAACATCTATATTTTATAAATTTGACCCTCGTGAAGCAAAAGCAATCATCCTTACACCCTACACATGGGCACATCCTAGTCTCTATCATGTCGTGCCACCAAACACTATGAATTACTCATTCTCAAACAACCAAGACAGTAGCCACTATACCATCCTTGTATATTGGTCCACCACATGATAATACTGATACCATGGTGCGATAATAAACCTGTGGTTCAACTTTTGGAAACCTAGTTCGCATCCATCAGTTCAGAGAAACCTCAGGTCCTTATGTTACTTCAGTAAAGGGTATGGCAGTCGTTGAAGATGCTTCAAGTAAAAGTCGATGTGTTTCGCTTGCCCCACAGTGCTTCTAACCTCTAAAATGTTCCTTTGGCCAGTTCCTTATTGCTTTTATCTTAACTAAATCAAGGTTAATCACCTCATTTCCCATAATGTGACCCCAACCATGACTCGAAGAAATCTTAACTCATCCCTCACGAAACCTTACCTATAATCCATGCTTCCTCCGTCTCTATAATATCATCAAAGATGCCGCTCATGTTCCGCCTCTTACTGGAAGTAGGCAAAAGCATTCTCAATAAATCCAAAATACAAACCGTCCAAACCATCCTTGAACTCTATATTTGTTGGATCCTTGGAGGTCGCTAGAGAGATGGTTAGTTCAAAGGCCTTCACTAAAAATCCACGACTTCCATACTTGGTGTGAGTGGAAATTCTTGAAATGTCTCTTTCATTGATCCTTAGTTGGTAAAAACCAGATCGAGGGTCAATTCCAGAGAGCACTGTCTTGCCTTGCAACTAGAAAAATGAATCAACCACCCTTGGCAATGGATACCTTTTCTTCGACAATTATTTTGTTTGAATATCCATATACGGTACACATTCTCACAGACTTGTCCTTCCTCTTAACCAATGGTGTTGGCATATCAAGTGGTGAGAAGCTCCGTCTAATCGATCCCCAACTCGAGTAACTCCTTCGACTGAACCTTTAATTCTTTCCACTCAAGTGGTACCCTTCTGCTTATGTCTCGAATACCAGTTCTATCCCTACATTAGTCCCGTAGCACACTCAATCCCTAGACGCGACAGCAATCCTAGCAAATCCTCAGGACACCCATCTGAAACCTCACTAGCCAATCTAGTTTTCTTCTGTCTACCTAGTATGTCCCTGGTGGTACCTACTACAATAGCTAGAAATCCTGTGAACATAAATGGGTCCCTTCCTATTAAGCTTAGAAGTCACCATCTTTTCCTACAGACCATGATTATCCCTTAGATGGAAAACTAGGCTATACTTAGATTCATATCAAAGTCTCTTATAACTAGCTCAATCAATTTTCTACTAACTCTCTACTAGTAACATTCTGACCCATCTCCTAGAAATTACCAATTTCCCCCCGCAGCCACTAAAATCTCATGTCCTGTAGCGTAATAATCACACAATATGCTCAACATATCTATGCCTTTACTAAGAGATACATAGTACCAGAATCAATTAACACACTATAAAAGATCGAGAACTAGAAAGCCAACCTGTCGCTACTGAGGGACTAGCCTCAGTCTCTGACTTCATCAAGGCAGACACTCGAGTTGGAGTCAAGCTATCTTCACTCCTTGGTTCTCCCTTCATAGATATCAAGCAATCTTTCTTGAAGTGCTCAACTATTCCACATAGAAAACATGCCTTCGCTCGACATTCTCCCAGATGGTGTCTCCTGCACCTGACGCATATTGGATAACCTTTCCAGGCCTCGTTTCCGCCTTAGCGGCCACCTTGAGTACCCTGACCTCTCCTATCATAGCCAGGAGTAGTAGAAATGTCAAGAGTCTTTCTTTTCTGGTTATTAGGGCCTCTGCCCCTACCAAATCCCTCAAATAGGAGTACTATTATCTAAGCTCTCACTCCATATCTCTTCTCATACATCCTCGATAGCAAAGGCATTCCCTACCGCCTGAGCATATGTAGAAATTTCATGTACTGGAGCGATCCCAACACTCTGGGCTATCCCATAGTTCAATCCTCAAATGAATCACTCCTTCCGGGCCACATCTGTTGGTACCAAATCAAAAGTGAATTTGGCCAACCCATCGAATTCATTGACGTATTCTATCACTATATATATAATCATTCAATTCAATTATTTATTTCATTTAAAACATTTATTACCTACAATTTCTTTAAGGGCACTATTCCCAACACTCGCTCCCACAAGATATATATGTCATGCTCTTTATTCTACCGAACAGATAAGGCACATATGTTCAATTAAACAATGAAACACATAATCACGTTGTTGGATACCAAACCGTGAGTCGAGCTTATCTTTAGCAGCGCGTGTACATGCCCAGCTAGTCTTCAAAAAACCGTTAAACCTAGACTGCTCTGATACCAAGTTGTAATTCCCAGGTTAGCCAAAACTATTACACCGTGTGTTTGAAATGGTGCTTAGCTCGCTAAGCGAGTCATTTGGACTTAAATATGTAATTAAAACTAAACAAGGGTTAGGTATTGTAAATTTTGATCAACAAAGTAATCAATTTCCATTAAAACTGCTTAGTTTATACACAGGATCCCAAAAAGTGTTTAAACACTGATAAAAGATAAATAAAATACAAACTAGTCATCCTAAGTGGCAAAACGGGGTACAACCCTAATTCTTCACAAGCAATTGGAGTTGTGGTGGTCGAACAGGCTGCATATGTACACACTGCCCCTGAAGCTCTCCAACTCATGGCTGGTCCAGCGTACTCTTATCGCTTACCTGCACCACGAAGCAACTGTGAGCCAAGGCCCAGCAAGAAAACTTAACCAAATATGACAGATATTCAAATAAGCATTCCTATCAAATATATGCTTTATAAATCATAACTATGTATACAAGGATAATTCAACAAGTATAACAAATCATGTCGAATAGAAGCACACCACTTCCTTATAATGGTCCCACCACTATGGCCTGGCCCAACCACAACAGCCTACCCCCCCCCCCCCAACTACGACCTACATTACACATGTAGTGCCGATAACGACCTCAAGGCAAACAATGCCCCACCACTACGAGCTACATTACACTTGTAGTGCCAATAACAACCTCCAGAATGATAATGATCTCCAAACTAAACAATCAATAGAAACAAGTATATCAACATAGATTCAAACACAACATACATTCAACTATAAACGATTTCAAGACACAGTCATTCCCGTGCCCTGTAATTGGGGCGCACGCCCTACACTTGGTGCAAGAGACGATTTTCTTTCCTCAAGTCCTGAGTGATAAGGTAAAGAGACAGCGAGCACGATCCTTTCCTCCTGAGCCTTGTGGTACTCATAGTCACAACATAATAATGGATAACCATCAAGAAATAAACTAATTAAAAGCTTCAAGATAAAATTCCTAGCCTCAAGGACCTCGAATTCTACTAAACTGGGTAGTAGAATCCTTCCAAGGCCTTTAGTTTTGAGTTATCAAGCTTCAAAACCCCATTTAGCCAAAACCTCCAATTTGAGTTGCAACGCCCCTCACAAGCGTTGCAACCCTCAACAAGTCAGAGAGCCCCTAAGACATTTCCCTGAACATGCACCGTGGCACAGCACACAAGGTGCCGCGGGCCAAGGCGATTTAGAGAACTTCCCCAGCCTCTGGGTTCATTCGGGGCGCAACGCACCAAGAACAGCGTTGCATCGCAACCTTGCGAACCCAGTAAATTGGCGTTTTTAAGAATCTCCCAACCTCCCAAAATCATTCCAACACACGATTTTTCTCACAATTGACCATGACAATGGCCCCAACAACTCAGAAATATACAAACCAATCTCAAAACTCAATCAACACCTCATAGAAATTAAGAATTCAGAATGAACTTTTAAAACCTCAAAACTTTAAAACTCAGAACCTAAAACATCAAATTATCTATGTTCAAATCGTTCCTAGCTGCTCCCTTAAGCTTAGAAATTCCCAACCCTAACTAATATTCAATTCCCCAGCAAGCCTTGCCCCAAAACTCAGAGAATCAACGTTTTTCCCCTTCAACTATCCAAAGCCCTAACTATGAGAGTGAGAGAGAGCAAACGAGAGAGAGAGAGAGAGAGAGAGAGAGAAAAGAGGCTGAGTGTTGAGTTTATCTAGTTTCTAAAGGCTTCCGCTGTCCTAATTCTATCAAGTGTTAGCGAAAAGACAAAATCATCCCTAGCCCTCACCTTAGTTCTATAATATACTCAAGGTCAAAATGGTCATTTACCACCCTTTTCCCACTAAACCTCAAATTTCATATAAATTCCCCAAATAATCCCAACATACCTAAATAATCACCAAATAACTACCCATCACATGGTAAAGCCCGACTACGCACTAAATTACTAAAATACCCCTAGGCTCATCCCAAGCCTGGTATTTGACCCCGTTGTGACTTTTCCGCCAAATCGCTCACTAGTAATGCCTCATGCTAAATATCAAAATTATATCCACATAATAATGTGGTCTCAATCAAATAATACGTATAATTACAATTATACCCTCAACGGGTCAAAAATTACAAAAACGCCCTTTTTAAAACAGAATGGGGCCTATAAGCACATTTAACTCACTTAAACATGCGTAAACAATTATATCATGATATAAATCATATAACTCACATATATAACAATAATTAGATCATATTAACACATAAACATCCAATTATGCCCTCCTGGCCCAGTAATTAAGGCATTAAGCCTTATTAGCAAATTCAGGACGTTACAACGCCCGAATCTGGTGGGAAGTGGTATCCCATACCATAGATATGAAGACTCTAAATTGGGAAGAGTTTAGAGGGTTGTTTATTGATAAATACTATAACCATGCAGTTAGAGCTGCAAAGAAAGATGAGTTCAGTAATCTGGTGCAGGACACCATGTCTATTACAGAGTACGCTTTGAAATTTGACATGTTGGTCAAGTTTGCATTAGACTTGCTGCCAGCAGATGTGATAAGAAAGGAGAGTTTTGTTCGGGGGCTAAATGTTATTATAGCCTAGAATGTTAAAAATACTTCAGTACTTGTAGTGACGACTTATGCTCATATTGTGGAGAACTCTCTTACTACTGAGAGCATTGAAAACAAGATATGGTGTGAGAACACAAACGTAATGGATACAAGGAGGGTGGGACCTCCCTTTACTGGATTTGGTAAGGGTAAAGGCCCCAGTGACAAGAATAGGAAGACCCCAAACAATATTACAATTACAAACCTAGATTGGAGGCCACGGGGTATACAGGTTGGCCGCCAGGGAGGCAATGAGAGCTGGAGGACTTACCCAGAATGTGCCAGATGTAGGAGACATCATGTGGGAGAGTTTCGGGCGAAGGTCTGATTTTTATATAGTACAGTTGAGCACCTTAAAAAAGATTGCCCAAGGGTTAAGAAGGAAGAACCAAAGAAGGCGGGCCGCTTGGCTCCAGCTCGAGTGTTTGCATTGACACAGTCAAAGGTTGAGGCTCGTCCCTCAAGAGTGATAGGTCAGCTCTCTAGTGATGGGATTTCTTATACTGTCATTGAATTGGCACTTGCGACAAAGCATGTGCCTAGAGCACCATACAGGATGGCTCTATCAGAATTGAAGGAACTGAAGGTTCAGTTATAGAAGTTACTGGACTTGGGGTTTATCAAGCCCAGTTTTTCTCCATGGGGTGCGCTAGTTTTATTCATGAAGAAGAAATATGGTTCTCTGAGGATGTGTATTGATTAGAGAGAGCTGAAGAAGCTGACTATCCACTGCCAATGATTGATGATTTGTTTGATCAACTACAGGGAAATATTGTATTTTCCAAGATTGATCTTCGATCTGGTTATCATCAGTTGAGGATCAAGGATGAGGACATTTCGAAGACAACCTTTCGTACCAAGTATGGGCATTATGAGTTCGTAGTCCTGTCGTTTGGATTGACTAATGCCCCAGAACCTTTATGAATTTGATGAAGAGAGTGTTCAAGGATTACTTGGACAGGATGGTGATAGTCTACATCGACGACGTCCTGGTTTATTCTCTGTCGGAGGTAGAGCATGGGCAGCACCTCTGGTTGGTATTATAGAGATTGGGGGAGCATAGATTGTATGCAATGTTCTAGAAGTGTTAGTTCTGGTTATCTCAAGTGATGTTCCTCGGTCACATAGTCAGTAGAGATGGAATGAAGGTGGACCCGGCCAAGATTGAGGCAGTCAAGGATTGGCCAAGGTCAATGAGTGCTTCAGAGTTTAGAAGTTTCCTTAGATTGGTAGGGAATTACCGACGTGGAAGGGTTCTCAAAGATTGTGACACCACTGATGGAGTTAACACGCAAGAACCTGATGTTTGTGTGGAAAATAGGTTTGAGAATAGCTTCCAAGAGTTGAAACATCAGTTGATCACTGCTTTGGTTTTGAGTCTTCCTTCAGATAAGGAGAAGTTTGTGGTCTACTGCAATGCATCAAAGCAAGGGTTAGGTTGTGTTCCTATGAAGGTTGAAAAGTGATTGCCTATGCATCATGACAGTTAAGGGATTGTGAATAGGGGTACCCTACACATGATCTGGAATTAGCAGTGGTGGTCTTTGCTTTAAAGGTATGGTGGCACTACCTTTATGGGGAAAAGTGTGAAATATACACTAACCATAAGAGCTTGAAGTATTTCTTTACCCAAAGAGATCTTAATATGAGACAAAGGCATTGGCTGGAGTTGGTGAAAGATTGTGATTGTGAGATTCTTTACCACCCAAGGAAAGACAACTTGGTGGCAGATGCCTTGAGTCAGAGAGGTCCGAGACAGCTGTTTAATTTGAAACATATATCAAAGAAGTTAGCAAAAGAGATGACCATAGCAAGTATAGAGTTGGTGGTGGGTCAGTTAGCTAACATCACCTTGCAGTCTACTATCTTGGAGCGAATTAGAACTTGGACGAACGGACCTTGGAGGGAACTCACCTTAGGTGAATTATCTGTCTATGAATCTTGTCTAGAAGGCAAACTAACCAAGCATCCATTCTTTGCAAAGGGTGATGGGCCAAAGAACCACTTGGACTTGTGCATTCAGATGTCTGTATACCTTTGAATGTACAAGCTAGGGGTGGTTTTGAGTATTCCATCACTTTCATTGACGATTACTCTAGATACTCATGTCTTTACCTAATGCATAGGAAATCAGAAACATTTTCAAAGTTTCAAGAATTCCTAGCAATGGCTCAGAACCAATTAGGTAAAACGTTAAAGATCTTTCAATCTGATAGGGGTGGAGAATATTTGGATATGTAGTTCTAAGATCATTTAACTGAACTTGGGATTTTATCACAACTTACTGCCCTAGGTACTCCGCAACAAAATGGTGTAGCGGAACGCCGGAACAGAATTTTATTGGAAATGGTCATATGCATGCTTAGTTACTCAACTCTACCAAATTCGTTATGGGGACATGAAATTGAAACCACGAATGAAATTCTCAATGTCGTGCCTTCCAAACCAATCGCCAAAACACCTTTATAACGCTGGAATGTTCGTGAACCTAGTTTACGCCATTATAGAATCTGGGGGTGTCCCTGTTGGAAATGTGCCCTAAAAGCATATGTAGTAGACATTGTTTTTATGAAATAAATAAATAAATAAATTGAATTTGTTATGCATATATTTTATGGAGTATATTATTCTATGATAATATTATGTAAATATCAGGAAAATTCCTAAGTTCATGAATGTAATCTCAAACACGTATTAGTACGAGAGGATTGTGTTTGAGATAAATGAACTTGAATAGTTCGCAGTAAAATAAAGTTATGGAATCTTTAGATTAATTACTAGAAGTACGGTCCACTAGTATTATGAATACATGTGATCTAGATACGGATCACTAGTGTGATAGGACACTTTAGTGGAGGTGCTTTATATATTGAGAATATATAGAACTGGACCAGATTTGTTTATTAATACTTAGTTAAATACCGTTTCGAAGTATTAATTAAATGTATCAACTGATGATCATATACAAATTGATCTTAATCCTGAAGTTACTATGAACTCCTGTTTATATTATATGAGTTCTTTGATTCACTTGTTAGGGTCTGTCAGAATGATCAGGCTAGAAACTTTTGTTTTGGGAACTCATTAATATAGATGGCTGGGGACATAGTATACAGATATGGAATCTATACCTTCTTGCAAGAGATTGAATGATGGTTCTCTTAAGGGTTGACTTTTGGGACTGAAAGGTTATTGAGCTCAAATTCATAATTTAGTTATGAATTAACCTTCACTAGTAGAGTCAATGGTACTTAAGGAAACAAGACATAATTAAAAGGGTAAAACGGTAATTTTATTCCCGATTAATTATGAACCATTATTAGAGGGTCAAGTTGTATGCAATGATTAAATCAATGGACGCTTTATGATTATAAAGTACTCAGTAAATGAAATGTCTATAATTACAAGAGTTCAATCTCATATTTATAGTGGAATGATCATGAGATTAATAAATTAAGATTATTTAATTAAAGAGTTTAATTAATAATCTCAAATTTATTGGAGCTTGGAATTATAGGTCCATAGGTCCTCATAGCGGCTCTATCAACACTGTTCAAGGTAAGAGTTGATATGAAGGGAAAATAGTTTAAAGACATATTTAAGAAGAAATTTGTTCTTCAGGCCAAATATACAATTATATGATAATAGTGATTAATTAATTAATTACAAATTAGTTGTAGTTAACAAAATTAATTAATATTTAATTATTATATAATTTTTGAAATTATATTAAATAATTAAATTAAATTTCAAAATTTAATTAAATAATTAATTAATTGTAATTTTCGAAATTATGATTAATTAAATATTTATTTTCGAAAATTTTGGGTTTAATTAATTAGTAGAATTAATTAAATATCTTTATTTGAGTGGGAGAAAATAATCTGATAAGTTCAAATTGGATTTGAATTTAAAAGATTAATATTTATTCAAATTATTAATTATATTTGATAATTAATTAAATAGATAGTTAATTTGAATTAGCTATCAGGTTGTTAGATCTTATCTGACAAAGAAATTTGAATAAATAATTAAATAAAATTTGAAAAACTAATATCCCTAGAAATTAGGAAGCTACACGTTCACACACAGTCCATAGACTGTGTGTGGCGTGTAAGGGCTGGCATTTTCAGGGATGGGATTTTCAATTTTATTTGTTTAATTAATTAATTAATTAATGGATAATTCAAAAAATTGGTTTTTGGATTTTTTCATTAATGGAATAATTAATTAATTAAAAATTAAATTGTAAAATGGTTACAGATTTAATTTTTAAATTTTGAATATTTTCTGTTAAGTAAGACTGATCAGATTATTATTCAAAACAAGAGAAGTGAGTGTGAGACAACTCAGATTATTCGCTCTGTGAAAAATAGAACGATAGTTTTCTCTCTCCCTGAAAATAAAGAACCAATTCTCAAGCCTATTCTCTTGATCTCATGAGTTGAGTACATCAAGTAGAATCACAAATAAACTATCATTCATTCTCTAAGTGCCCACACATTTCTTGAGGTGTAGAGAACGCTTTGGAAGATCTTGGTGTGAGTACGTGGGAGCGGCTTGGATAGGAAGATCGTTCTAAATACGAAAATATAGCAAGGACACTTGATAGGCTTCAAGAGGTATGATTTCTATCACTATCTTGCTTATGATTAATGTATGTATATTAATGGATCCGCATATTTAAAGGTAGTTTAAATATGTTACAAAATTTTTGTTGTACACTGGGCCAACCACACCACCTTTCCGCTGCGTATTAGGAAACTCGTTCCTAACAGTCCCACCCACGTCCTATGGAAAAATGAAGGAAAGCTAGAACCGCGAAGTGAAGTTTTCTTGTTTGTTGGCTATCCTAAAGGTACTCGGGGTGGAATTTTCTATAGTCATTCAGAAAAGAAAGTGTTTACTTCTATGAATGCCACTTTTCTGGAAAATGACTATGTCCAAAACTTCAAACCTCGCAGCAAAGTAGTTTTAGAGGAGATGGTTAAATATTTTACTCCATCCAATGTTCCATCGTCATCAATGCAAGTTGATGATGAAATTCCCACTCTTCATGTCCAACTGACGCAAGTCGATTTAAATGAAGAAAGTACCACTGTTCCAGAGCAAACAGTCACAGAGCTTCGTCGTAGTGGGAGGGTTTCTAGGAACCCAGTTCGCTATGGTTTGGATGGTGAAACCAATATGGTTGTTGGTGACACTAGTGATGATGATCTATTGTCTTTCAAAAAGGAAATGGAAAGCCCTGAAAAGGAACTATGGCTCGAATCCATGAAATAGGAAATGGAGTCCATGTACTCAAATTTCGTCTGGGATCTTGTGGAAGCACCTAGTGACTTTAGGGCCATTGGGTGCAAGTGGATCTACAAGAAGAAATGAGGTGTTGATGGAAATATCAAGACTTATAAAGCTCGATTAGTGGGAAAGGGTTATACCCAAAGAGAAGGCGTGGACTATGAGGAAAATTTTAGTCTGGTAGCCATGCTCAAATCCATTCTCATCCTCCAATCCATAGCAGTCACTCTTGACTATGAGATCTGGAAAATGGACGTCAAGACAGCTTTTCTTAATGGAAAGCTTGATGAAGTCATTTATATGGATCAGCCAGAAGGATTTTAAATAACTAGACAAGAAGGAAAAGTTTGCAAGTTGAGTAGGTCCATCTATGAACTTAAGCAAGCTTCTCGGTCCTAGAATCTTAGGTTTGATTAAATAATCAAAACCTATGGCTTTGAACAAAATATTGATGAGCCCTGTATTTACCAACTGAAGGCAAATCAAATAGTGGTATTCCTGGTTCTTTTTGTAGATGATATCTTACTCATTGGAAACAATGTTATGAAATTATCAAATGTGAAGAATTGGGTGAGCACTCAATTCCAGATGAAGGATTTGGGTGAAGCAAGTTATCTTCTAGGTATCCAGATCATCAGGGATAGAAAGAACAAACATTTAGCTCTATCTCAAGTAGCTTACATAGATAAAGTGCTTGAACGTTTCTCAATGAAAAATTCCAAGAAAGTGCGTCTATCGTCCTGCCATGGAATTCATCTTTTAAAGAAGAAGTCTCCCCAGACTCCTGAAGAGGAAGATGCAATGAGAGAAGTTCCTTATGCATTTGCAGTTTAAAGTCTGATGTATGCCATGCTGTGTACAAGACAAGATATCTACTATGCAGTGGGAGTAGTGGGTAGGTATCGGTCAAACCCAGGACCGGAACATTGGATAACAGTTAAGCATATCCTGGAGTATTTAAGGCGGACTAGGGATTATATGTTGGTCTACAAGGGTGGTATTCTGAACCCTATAGGCTACATCGATTTAGATTTTCAGACTGATGTTGATGACAATGTTGGTTTTTATTGATCAAATCATAGATTATACGCAGCGGAACAACAATAAAAATTATTAATTTAATCCCACAAGATTTCTAGATCTACTTCTTCACATACATATTGAATCAAAGATATGAATTGAAAATTACCTCATGTCCTTCCTTGCTTCTATCTTTTTGTATGGAAAAAATCATTGAGATCTCACACCAAGATCTTCCAAAATGTTCTCAACACACAAAGAACGAGTGTGGGCTTGCTATACAAAATAATAGGCAAAATCTATATATCATATGTTCTCAACACATGAGATCTGATAAAGTTTGAACCTAAGTTTGTGAAAAACAGTGACCTATGCTTGTATCACTGTTCTCTTTCTCTAAGAGAGATTTCAAGATATATTTTCTATCCCTGAAAAATATCGTTCTGGAAAACTGATATCCTATATTTAATATATCCAATATAATAAAAATAAAATATTAGTTATTTTAAACAATTTGAAAATAATGAATCTGTTATCAGATTTTGATTAAAAAATAATATTTTAATCATATTACAATATCTCATTATTTATTTAATATTTAAATAACTAAAATTGTGGAACCAAGAAACTACCAAGAGCTTCTTATGCGTGTAGCACAATGATTGAGCACTGTGCTACACGTGTACCACATGCGAAAGAAGGCATGTGATTTTTCCCAATTTTTTTATTATTATTTAAATACCAAAATTCCCAAAAATAAATTAATTCAAAATTAATTATATTTTTGTTAAATAAAATAATTAATTAATTACCCATAATTAAACAATAATTATGTTTAGTGCATAGAAAAATATTTTACTTATAAAAAATGTCATTTTGCCCATTTTTGTATTTATCTTTTACAGTGTTTGTTTGAGTCATTTCGGGGACCATGGACCTATAACATTAAGCTCCAATAAATTGAAACTAAATAATTAAAATCTTTAATTATAATAGATAATTTATTGTTGACGCGGTTTTTCGCCAACGGATAATTATACGAATAAATAAGATGGATTAGTGCTTATTGATAAACCGTAATATGATAAGAATTGTTTTCTAGGATGTGAGAATTAATTGCAAGGAAACAGCAGTCACTCCTTTTTTTTAGGTGGTTTGGGGGTTAAAATCCCCTCAGCCCGACCAGTCAATATTATTGATATCTCCTCACTATTTCATACAAAGAGCTTCTTTACAAAAATATCCCAACCCCTTGCACTACCCAGGGTCTTGGTATTTATAGGAAGAAGATATCTGGGTTGGTAATGGGGTCATCCCGTGATCTCTTTATCCTTCACGTCATCTCTGTGACATTGATGATTAATTCCTAAACCTTACAGTGAAGTGAGGTCTAATTAATAGGTAAGGATGGGTAATGGGCCACATGGCCCAAATCAGATGCGGGATGTCCGAAGACGCATGTTTATACTGCGCATCCGAGAAATCAGGAATAGAACAGACATGTGATGTCTGATATATGCACGTTTATATTGCGTGGTTGACTTTACAAGGATTCGGGTGTCAGATCTCTGCCGCATCACAAGCTTTCGGACCTGGTCGTATCCAGGATATTTAATTTAAAAACTTAGTTCGCGTTAGTTTTATCGATACCTCGTGCCTTTTAGGAAAAACACTGATTAATCAATTTAACCAACTTCTAAGTTTTAGGACCTGGTCGTGTCTAGGATATTTAATTTAAAAACTTAGTTCGTGTTAGTTTTATTGATACCTCATGCATTTTAGGAAAAACACCGATTAATCAATTTAACCAACTTCTAAGTTTTAGGACCTGGTCGTGTCCAGGATATTTAATTTAAAAACTTAGTTCTCGTTAGTTTTTTTGATACCTCGTGCCTTTTAGGAAAAACACTTGATTAATCAATTTAACCAACTTCTAAGTTTTAGGAGCTGGTCGTGTCCAGGATATTTAATTTAAAAACTTAGTTCGCGTTAGATTTATTGATACCTCGTGCCTTTTAGGAAAAACACTTGATTAATCAATTTAACCAACTTCTAAGTTTTAGGACCTGGTTGTATCCAGGATATATGCCCCCCAAGTAAACAGAAAGATATCTTTCTTGGTTACTTTGAGCACGCCCTTTTAAGCCTATACGCACACGGAAACATACAACAATATAAAGAATGTACTTCTCATTTTTTAATAAAACAAGGTGGCTTTTATAATTAAGCCTTACAAAAGCACGACTATTGATAATATTTCTTTAGGTGCACAACGTTCCATGTCCGTGGGACTGTTTCCCCATTAATTCGAGCAAGCTTAAAGGTTCATTCCTTCACAACCTCTATTATTTGATAGGGTCCTTCCTAGTTTGGTCCCAAAACTCCGTCCTTGGGATCCTTACCAACTAAGAAGAGTCTTTGGAGCACCAGGTTGCCTAAGTTAAAGATGTGTCTCTTGACCCTTGAGTTGAAATAACGAGTGATCTTTTGTTGATAATGTGCGAGCTGGAGCTGCGAAGCTTCTCGTTTTTCGTCAATTAGGTCGAGGGACGCGCTGAGAAATTTGTCATTCTGGTCTTGGTAAAACGCCCGGACTCTATGCGAGGCTATCTTTGTTTCGAAAGTTCAGTGCGAGATCCGGTATGCCCATAGCACTTGGGGGAGCTGTTCAGGCCAAACTCCCTTAGCCTTGTCCAGCCTCTTCTTAAGGCTCGCCTTGAGCGTCTTGTTCACAACATCAACTTGCCCATTAGCCTGGGGGTAGGCCACGGAGGAGAAGCTTTTAATTATGTCGTGCTTCTCACAAAATTCAGTGAAGAGGTCGCTATCAAACTGGGTTATGTTATCTGACACGATCTTCTTCGGCAGCCCGAATCGGCAGACAATATTCTTAACCACAAAATTAAGGACTCTTTTTGATGTTATTGTTGCCATGGGTTTCTCTTCTGCCCATTTCGTGAAGTAGTCAATAGCCACCACTGCATAACGAACTCCTCCTTTTCCCGTGGGCAAGGCACCAACTAAGTTAATTCCCCAGACCGCAAACGGCCACAGGGACGAGATCATCTTCAGCTCGACTGGCGGAGCTTGGGCGACCGTGACAAACCGCTAGCACTTGTCACACTTTTGGACGTAAGAAATCGAGTCCTTTGATAGAGTGGGCCAATAATATCCTTGCCCCAATATCTTTAACGCCAGGCTTTGCCCCCCAGCATGATCCCCACAAAAGCCTCCATGCACCTCCTACAGAATAGCCTTAGCCTCTTCTGGCAGAACACATCGCAGAAGAGGCAAAGAAAGGCCACGTCGGTACAATGTCCCATCTACGATTGTATACCTCGAGGCCTGATAAAGTATTCTCCTCGCGTCGTTTCACTCTTCAGGTAATTTTCCTGTTGTAAGGTATTTGATTATGGGAGTCATCCAGGTTGCCCTGGCGTCGATCATCTCGACCTCTCTCGCAGTCTCATCTACGCTCAACCTTTCCAAAAATTCCACTGGTATTAAACCCAAGGTTTCGACTTCCCTGGAGGTGGCGAGCTTTGCTAAGGCATCGGCATTGGTGTTCTGCTCCCGAGGGATCTGTTCGAGTTGTTTGATTGCAGTTTGCAGTACGTATAGTATCTTGAATTGGTTGAGCTCGATGGCCCATTTCAAAAGACGTCCCGATGCCTCAGGTTTCTGCAATACATGCCTTAAAGGTTGATCGGTAATGATGTGGATTGAATGGGACTGGAAATATGGTCTGAGCTTTCTGGATGCCGTGATGAGACAGAATGCCATTTTTTCCATCAACGGATATTGAGATTCGGCTCCGAGGAGCCTTTTGCTAATGTAATAGACAGGCTTTTGAGACCGCTCTTCTTCCCGAACTAGCACGGCACTAGCCGCATCTTCTGTGACAACTAGGTAAAGAAAAAGAGGCTCTCCTGCTATTGGTTTAGACAACATGGGAGGCTCAACTAAATGTGCTTTTAGATCGAGGAAGGCACACTCGCACTCATCGGTCCACTCGAACTTTTTATTTCCTCGGAGCAGGTTATAGAATTGCAAACACTTGTCGGTTGATTTTGAAATGAACCGATTAAGGGCTGCCACCCTTCCTGTCAGACTTTGGACGTCTTTTCACGACCAGGGTGATGGCATTTCGAGTAGCGACCTGATTTTATCGGGCTTCACCTCTATTCCTCTAGTGTTGACAATGAAACCCATAAATTTTCCTGACGCAACCCCGAAGGTACATTTTTGGGGATTCAGCCTCATACCATATTGTCTCAAGATCTTAAAACATTCCTTCAGATCGGGGACATGGTTATCGGTAGTTTTTGACTTGACCAACATGTCGTAAACATACACTTCCATGTTTTTCCCGATCTGATTAATGAACATTCTGTTGACCAATCTCTGATATGTAGCTCACGCATTCTTCAGCCCGAAGGGCATGACCTTGTAATAATAAACATTGGTCGGGGTCAGGAAGCTAGTGTGTTCCTGGTCCGCAGGGTTCATGGCGATCTGGTTATAGCCCGAGTATGCATCCATGAAGGACATGAGCTCATGCCCCGCAGTGGCATCCACCAATTGGTCAATTCTCGGCAAAGGGATGCAATATTTGGGGCATGCTTTATTCAAATCATAAAAGTCGATGCAGGTCTGCCACTTCCCGCTGGGCTTTGGGACCAAAACAGAATTGGCGACCCAGATCGGGTATTTCGCTTCGCGGATAAAGCCGCATTTTAAAAGTCGAACTACTTCTTCTTCTAGGGCCTTAGCTCGGGTTATACCCAGGCACCTCTGTTTCTGGGACTTTGCCGGCATGTTTTTGTCCAAGTTAAGGGTATGCATGATGACGCTTGGGCTGATCCCTATCATGTCTTCATGATAACAGGCAAATACGTCTAGATTTTCTTGTAGAAATTTCAGCAGCTCCGCCTTTCTCTCATTACAAAGGTTTTTCTCGAGCCTAACCACCCTCGAAGGGTCTATAGGATCGATGTTCACCTCTTCGAGCTCTTTGATGGTTTGGAGCTCAGATCTATCTTCGCCTATCCTTGGGTCGATATCATCACTCAAGGTGATACCTACGCCATCGACTTCCTGAGGTTTTTCTTTCCCGGGAATAGATCTTACTTCCTGAGATTCCTCGCTTCCGCCCTGGATGGTCATCGTCTGTTGCCTGGGTTGTGATTTTCCCTTTCTGGAATGTTATAACATTCCTTGTTGGTGAGCTGATCACCTCAGACCGTACATATCCCCGTAGAGGAGGGGAATTTGACTGGGAGGTGGTGTATAGAAGTTATGGCTTCAAATGCCATCAACGTAGGTCAGCCCAGAATTGCGTTGTATGCGGTGGGACAGTCGATAATCACGCACTCGAGGAGCTTTCAGATATTTCGGGGTCCCTCTCCCAAGGTTAATACTAACTCGATCATTCTAACGCTGCCGACCCTTCTCTGGAAAACCCATACAACATCATGGAGGTGGCCTTTAGTTTAGCTACAGACAACCCCATTTTTTCTAGCGTGGACCGGAACAGCAGGTTCACCGAACTCCCATTATCAACCAGCATCCTCCTAACTCTCCGATTGGCGAGCTGTGCAATTATCACCAGAGGATCGTTATGTGGAAACTGGACATGACTAGCGTCCTCTTCGGTAAAATTGATTGGTTGCCTCTCCAATCACCGTTGTTTGAGTAGATGCTGCTCTGGAATAAATTCCACTCTGTTATGAGACTTCAGCTCATTGACGTACCTCTTCTGGGCACCTCTGCTCGTGCCTGCCAGATGAGGGCCTCCAAAGATGGTGGTTATCTCTCCTCCTATTATAGGAGGAGGGGTATCCTGATTTACCCGAGCCCCGGGTTGATTTATCGGAGCTTCCGGGGATGGTTGACTAGTAGGAACCCGATTCTGCGCAAACTGAGCCAAAGGTTCGGCTCTAATAAGTGTCTCGATCTCATCCTTCAAGTGTGTGGATGCCAAAAATCCGATAAAGAAATACTCTCTAGTCCCTGGTCGTAACACAAGGACAAAGGTCGCTTAGCCATGCTATCGGGCTTACGCCTGTAGGCCTTTCGAAAACGGGAGGTTGTCTCAGGGGAAGCAACACGTTATGAGTCATGGGGTTTGGCCCTGCTAAGTTCAGAGGCCAAAATAAACATTGCAAAAGGATAGGTGCACAAGACCCTCACATAATGAGGTCCGGGGTGTCGAGTGAGGTTTACATGCTCATAGGTCAAGATGTACTCACATACGTGAGAGTTGACAAAGGCACCTAAGGCTTGCGCCTACCAACGTGCAAGGGGCGCCAGAGCCATATATGTCGAGGGCACCCAAGTCATACGCCTCCCGACACCACCAGGGACTCGTGTGCATGGCCTCGCGACACCAACAGGGACCCGCGTGCATGGCCTCGAGATACCAACAGGGACCTGCGTGCATGGCCTCGAGACACCACCAGGGGCCCGCGCGCATGGCCTCACAACACCAACAAGGACCCGCGCGCATGCCTCGCGACACCACCAGGGGCCCGCATGCATGGCCTCGCGACACCACCAGGAGCTCGCGCGCCTCGCCCCGTGACACCACCAAGCACCCCGCGCCAAGGGTCGTGCATCATGGTCTCGCTCCAAGGGGCCTCGCCCAGGTGCCATCTCGCGCCTCACGCAGTCACAGCCTCACGCCTCGCACAACCACGGCCTCATGCCTCGCACATCCATGGCCTCGCACAGCCTTGACCCCCACCTAGTCTAGGTACCGTCTCGCGCAGCCTTGACCATCACCTAGTCTAGGTACCATCTCGCGTGCCTAGGGGGCCTCGCCCAGGTGACCGTCTCGCGCATCTAGGGGCCTTGCCTAGGTGGCCATCTCACGCGCCTAGGGGCCTCGCCCAGGTGCCGTCCCGCGCACCTAGGGGGTCTCGCTCAGATGACCGTCTCGCGCACCTAGGGGTCTCGACTCCCATGACCACACACCGCAAGGATTGTTGGGGGTGGCTCGACGAAGGCATCACGAGACACCTCTCGGCTCATTTTCATGGTGCCATCCCGCAACGTCCATAATTCCCAAGCACCTTGGAATAATTTAAGGATGTCAACACTTGAAGTCCATGGGAATAAGATACCTTGTGAGGATAAAAACTTGTGGATCGAGGAAGCCGTATAGGGAGGATATGCGCCTACGCACCAAGAAGAACTAGAGTACGGACATGATGTCCATGCCAGACAAGTAATGGCGGTACAAGAATGGTACATGGTACGAACTCCTTCAGCACACTTATGAGGTCCGTACCAAAAAAGAGGTGGAGGCATAATAAGGCACCAAGACAGGAGCACTTTTGCAGACCTCTGACATGCACTGGAGCAGACCACCACTCTACCAGCACCACTACCACCTGTGGTGTTAACTTTAGCAGTGTACTCATGTACTAATTGGTCCCAGGGGACCACCATGTATAAGGGGGCCATTAGAGCCCAGCTATAAATATAGATTGACCCCTTAGAATAGGGGGTTGGAAAATTCATTGTAAGATTGAAGCTATTAAGCAATATACAATTTTTACTCCATTGTTGATTTGTGTTGATCCTTCCATAAGTCCATTCTAAGTTCTCATCTGAATATCACTTGACTTATCTTTAAGTTTTCCTATCTAATTTCGTTGACGAGATTTCACCATCAACAGTTTGGCGCCGTCTGTGGGAAGAACAAGCATCAAGCCAGCGTTCTTCCATCACTTTGCAAATACAAGATGATGAGATTCGCCGGGACGAAGTAGAGCAGAGGGCTTCCAAGAAATACCCCCCTCCACCCAAGCATGGAGGTAGACCGGAAGAGCCTCCTCCCCCAAGGGAGGAGAAGGAAGCATCATACCCGGCCCTCCAGTTCGACGGAGGTTATTCAGAGCCGCCAGTGCATCCACTTCACCGGCCCCCGGTGGCACCACACTCAGGCCACCAAGACCCAGGTCCATCGACGCACGGGCCAAGCAAGGGTCCCGGGGTACGCTCGGTAAGTTCCAACTCAAGGATTCGATTCTACATGGATGAGATTCAAGAGTTTCATAAAAAGACTCGAAGGCTGGAAACCACGATAGAAAGCATACAAGAGATCTTAAGGACCTCCTGCAAGGAAAGTCGAGCATACCCCTTCCTAAGCATAAAAAGGAGCATGAAAAGGGGGAAAACACTGTCCCTTGTGTGGATGGCACATTCTTGAAGAATAAGTATGGTGGGCACATGCTCTGTGCTATTGCATTGGATGCAAACAACCAGTTGTTTCCAATTGCATTTGCATTGGTGGACAGTGAGAGCCATAACTCTTGGACTTATTGCATGAGAAAATTGAAGGAAGCCATAGGGGACGTTGAGAACCTTGCTTTTGTATCGAACAAGCATAAAAGCATTAATCATGCTTTGGAGCTTGTGTTCCCAGATGCCTATCACGGTTCATGTTACCATCACATCTGTATGAATGTGGTGGAAAAATTCAAAACTGACCATGTGCAAGACATCATGGGGTGTGCAGAATAAGCATTTCAAAGAACAAAATTTCACAAGTTCTTTGACAAGATTAAGGTAATCGATCCGCCCATTGCTCGATATCTAGAGGGAATTGGCTTTGAAAGGTGGAGTAGCGCTTATTTTCCTGGTAACCGATACAATATCATGACGAGTAACTACGCAGAAAGCTTTAACAATAAAACCAAGGAGGCAAGGAGCTTTCTAGTTGCACTTTTCTTTAATTCATAAGATTCACTCTTCAGTCTTGGTTTGCAGATAGACGTGAAAGAGTTGAAAAATCAACAACTGTGTTATCACCTGAGATGGAAAAGGATTTGAAGCAAATAGGTGATAAAACAATTTTCCTAGTTGTTCAAGTCCTTGGTCATCATGAATTTCTTGTCGTCGATGGTAATGGTGATGGTGAGGTGAACTTGGCCACAAAATCATGCTCTTGTTGCATGTTCCAAACCATTGGGATACCCTATGTACATGCTTTTGCTGCAGCCAGAAAAAGAAGCATAAACATTTACTCATTGTATTCCCCTTACAATAGAATCGAGGCATTGAGGGACACTTATAAAGATACTATTTACCCTGTTAAGAACAAGGATGAATGGGTAATCCCTAATCACATCAGAGATACGGTTGTCGGCATCCCTGTTGAAAAAAAACCCTGTAGGAAGGCCCAGGAAGCAGAAAGTGGGTAGGCGAAAGACAAACCGCTATGCTTCACGCGGGGAAAAGATCGTCAAGCCACGTAAGTGTAGCAAATGTGGTGGTAGTGGGCACAATAGGAAGTCATGTAAGGCTTGGATTTAAAAATTTGTGTTATGTAATTATGAAATAGATTTTGCTGCATTTATTATATGGAGTACTTCTTCTAATACTTTGTTGGTTTTGATCTAAATATATGCATTTATTATTATTTAGCTATCGAGGCAGATTTTGTTTGACTCATTGAGTTTTGTCGAGACAAAGACATTATGTGAATATAGTAGTTTTTTATTTAATAACTTTTTCAAAATATTGTTTGATAAAAAATAATATACTAAACTAACTATATGCTATACTATATAAGAGGTGTATCAAGAAAATGTAAAGAGCATAACGGGGACAAATTCTCATAGAATAGGTCTACACACCACTTGGTCCTGAAATGTTGGATTTTCTCATCGATAACGGTATCGAGTGGTAGCCTGGCAACCAAATGCTCGATATGTTTGATGGCAAACATACCACAACCCCCACTGAAATGTTGGATTTTCTCATCGATAACGGTATCGAGTGGTAGCCTGGCAACCAAATGCTCGATATGTTTGATGGCAAACATACCACAACCCCCACTGCATATAATCGATTTTGTGTCAATAGAAGATAAAAATAACTTTAATATTCAGTTTTCAAAATACATTAATTAAATAGGGTAATACCTTGTCTTAGTCTGAGGACACTCCTCAGGAGGAATACGACAATATGAAAAAGGCTTTGCGTTCTACTCAAGAGATAACTGGAGGTCCTCATGGTCGTCAAACATGCCAGAACACCATAACAACGAATGCAACAATAAGCACCAAGGCTTGATCACTTCCTCCAACAGAGTCGGACTAAGCACGCTATGGTTGGAATCATAAATGTTGATGCACCACTTTGGAATGGAGACTTCAATGGCAATCCAATGTGCAGCTTTCTCGACGTGCAAGGAAAAATATACTTCACTCATATTTTTCCATAATACGAGGAATTGATTATCATCGCCCTTCAACATTTTTCAGCACATCGTCGTCCCATGTATACTTAGTGCCGGTCTCTCTGAAATGATTCCAACGACCAAGGCACACTTGGGGGAAGGTGGTGTTCATCATCGCAGCATCCTGTCGAAATGCAGCATGATAAAAGTGGCGTCGGCAGCGTAGCATGTGCAAAGTGGCATCAATATGCTGAAAAAACATGAAAATTCGTTAGTACCATCAATATATTTTAAGATTGAATTGAAAACATAAATGTAATTTACATACAGAATCCCAAAGCCAAGTCTGGACTGTGTGCAACTGCAAGAACCATGCCACACCGTGCGTCCCAATATAGACGTTCCGATCTCTCTTGTTGTCGATCTTCCCGATGATCCACTTATGGAAGCTCTTCTCTTGCTGCAGGTCGCACTTCCTCAAAGGTTCTGCAACTAGCCCCTGTTTATCTTGTCTCATCCTCTTCGTTGGGTCGATGAAGTCATCAAAATGCTTGGGCCTACGCTTCTTCCTGACAACTTTAAGGCCAGCTGCCTCCTCAGGCTGTAGTACTCATACACTGGGATTGTCAGCATCACTGGAAACTATAGATGTCTGGGCCTATGGAGTGGAGGGTTGATCACCAGGCTCATAGTCCGCAGGCAAGATATCAGACTCTGTATATGATTTTACATCGGTGAATCGACCTGAGACCACTGAAAGGAGTTGTGCCAAATGAGCCATGATCGTAGTCTGATTCTGAAATAAGGTTGTCTGGCCCTCCTCAACCCTCTTGAGCCTCTGCATCAATTGCTCATAATCAGGCTGGGCAACCTAACTAGAGGAAGGTGCACAGGCCTGTGAAGTGCCCTCCTCAACCCTCGGGACATCCTCGTAAAAAATGGAGGCTTCCTTTGCAACTTTTGCCAACTTCTCTGCCTCCTTCTCAGGTACTACTACTTCCTCCGCTGCAGTCCTAGTGTAACACCCTAAGTTGCTAATAAGGTTTAGGACCTTGATTAGCATGCCTGGAGGGCAATAAGTGAATTAATATGATAATATATGAATTTAAATGAGTATGTGATTAGAATGCATGTTTAGGTACTATAAATATGCATGTGAGCCATGTTTGCATGATAGGGGTAAATTGGTAATTTTAGCCCGTTGAGGGCATAAATGTGATAATTATATTATGTGATTTGTACCACGTGGATGTGGTGATATTAGTGTGATGCACGTGCCGAGACGGTCCTAGAGAGCTAGATAACTCAAAAGTCACAACGGGATTTTATACCCGGCTCGGGAGGAGCCCAGGGGTGTTTTGGGGATTTTGTAAATTGGGTTCTTGTGAGTTAATGATAACTGGAAATTTGGTAACTTGCGTAACTATTAGTAACCGCTGAGGTTAACAAGTTCAGGTGGGAAAATGGTAGAATTGTAATTTAGATATGAAATGACAAAGGTGCCCTTGAGGCTTAGTTAGGAAGGGATATTTGAGGAAGGGTAGAATGGTCATTTGACAAGATAGGAAACCTTCAGCATAAGGAAAAAGGGATACACGTATAACACTTGGTGATAGTTGGTTTATGCTAAGAATTGAGACCTAGAGATAGAACAAAAGAAAAACAGAAGAAAGAAGCTGAATTTGGGTCTTAGGAGGAGGATCAAGAGGTTTGATGTGACCAAGATCAAGCTTAGGCCAAGGTGGTTCAGAGGTAAGAGTTTGTGCTCTGCTTTTGTTGATTTTAAGTCTGAATTTACAGAGATTGAGTGTGGAAATCTAAAGGGGATATGGCTGGTTTCATTTGGAAATTCAACTAGGATAACCAAGAGGTTGGAGGCTAGAATTGAGAAGGGTTCAAACCAGATTCTTGATTGAGGTAAGAATTCTAACATGTTTATATTAGTTTCTGATGTGGTTTAAGAATTTAGAAGCATGGTTCATATTTTTCAAGCTATGGTTTAAGTCCTAGAAGCCATGGTTTAGGTTTCTGAAATTTGAGCTCAAGAGTGGATTTTTGGGTGTGATTGTGTAATTGAGTTTGGTTATGATGTTTATAGGTTGTTAAAGGGTTCATTTGGGGTTTTTAATTTATTTTGGGGATTAGGTACTTGTTTGGGATGATTTGGAATGGTTTTGGCTCGGGAAAAACGCAAGGAAAAACCCAGAAATCTGGGTTCGCGAAGGAGCGCCGCGGCCCTGTTCTTGGGTGCCGCGGCGCGAGGTTGCATCAGGATGGGGGAAAGCCGCTGGGCGCCACGACCCTTGAAGGGAGTGCCGTGACCCTAGGCCATTTCTTACAGCCAAAAATTGTGTTTTTAGGGCTTCTGCCCAGGGACTCAGGGGATGGCTCCAATGCATTGTTTTAGGGAATTAGGGGTCGCGAGAGTACGGGATTGGTCTCGGGAAGTGGTTTTGGGATTGATTAGTATTAAAGGATGTTTTATATGTGTTGTGACTAGGTCTTTGGAGAGGCTCGGGTTAGAGGACCGTGCTCGCGGCCTTGGGGCATCGGAAGCTCGTGATACAGGTAAGAAAACTGTAGTACCCGTAGAGCAGGGCTTGGGCCCATAGTTTTGTTGCAGGGCGCGGCCCTAGATTGTGTTATTGCTAGGATGTAGCATTACTTGAATGATTATGTAATTGATTGTTACTTGAGTATGCTAAATGTGGAAGTAGCAGAATGAACGGCGAAGGGCAGGGCACGGTGAAGAGCCGAGAACGGCAGTGGGGCCGAGAATACCACTTAGCACATGGAGTGCTCGTGGCTAGGGTGAGACCCCAAGGGATACCTGGGATATCCTTACGGTGTAGACCGAGATCCCAGGCTTTGGTAACACTTCTGGGACGGCATGGCCGTATATGTGTTAGATTTTATGGACTGTCTAACTAGATATGAGCTATCTGCTGTGATGACTGTATATTATGCATATGTTATGTACTGTTTGAGTTTTCTTGCTGGGCTTCGGCTCACGGGTGCTCTGTGTTGCAGGTAAGGGCAAAGAAAAAGTCAACCAGCCATGAGCACGGAGAGCGTGGGGGCGGCACGTACATGTTCGGCCTGCCCGACTGCTTTGGTTGGGGATATTTTTGAGGAATGGTTGTACAAACCTTAGTTTTGATGGTTAATTACTTATAAACTTGCTTTGTGTTGTAAAATATTTTATAAACTGAGTTATGGGATCCCGAATGTTAAACTCTTGAACTTTTAATGAAATAGAGTACTTTTTAAATATTACAGCCTAGACTTTCACTTAATCACACTTTTGTTTTAAAAACCTCGTTTAGCGAGTTGTTGCACATTTCAACCTCACTTAGTAACGACTATAAGGTAGTAGGGTGTTACACCTAGCCTCCCCCATAGTTGATTCCAACTCAGGGAATAACCTGGAATCAACTTCTAGGAGGCTATTGTAGTAGACTACCTCACCGGGACGTGGCTTCAGCATGGAAAATACCACTAACAGCATGGTTGAATAACATGTGTCAGAAAAACTTTAATAAAATAAATCGTTAATCAATTAATTTGTGACATTTAACAAGATAAAATAGAACTTACTCGACGGTTGGCAAATATAGGAACCAACTGAGCTGTCGAAATAGTGATATCTGTCTTCGTAGCCCAGCTAAGCATCCTCGGAATCTGGTTCCCACCGTTCTCACCGAACTTACTCTCGAGAGCTAGCATGGCCTCAAAAGCCCAGTAAAGAAGTGCAGGTGCATAGCCATAGAACTATACTTCGCCTCCTTCTTCTTTTTGCTTCAACCCTCTTTCTTCTTCTCCTCATAGTGTTTCAATTGCTTCTTCATGTCCTTCTGAGCTCCTCTGATAACCTTCTTAAATGACAACTTCCCCCATGGATACTTGAAAAAGTAATCAAGATCCTCAACCATCCTCAGGGAATCACCCCATATTGTCATTGTCTTCTCTGGGGCATTCAGTACCCCCTATATCAAATAGCACAAACCCAGCTTAAATGCATCTTCTGGGTTTGTTGAGGCCTTCAAAGCATCTTCCAATTGGCCAAAACTAACCTTCGAATCACCATTAAAGTATACATGGATGATTCGATCAATTGAAAGATGCTCTCTCAACTCGTATGGGGACGGGGTATTCCCAAAATTCAGCCCAGTGACTAGAGCAAACTCTGTAATCCCAAATTTGCAAAGAATGTTGCCCAAGTAGAAGTGGCCCTCTTCAGCCTTCTTGCTTTCCACCTTCCGCGACATAAGCTGATGCAGCAGAACCCAAGAAAAATTACATGACTTGCCCTTAAAGAATTGTCCCAACGGGCATGCCTGTGCCCGTTCAATTAGCTCATGCCTCTTAAATTTCTCTATAAGGGTTTCCAAGTAAGAACTACCCCTATAAGTGACACGACCAGGAAAGTGCTTGGCACAATCAATTCAGGCATCTGAAAAAAAAAACAAAAAAAATGTAAAAAATGTAAAACAATCTGGTAACTATCGAGTCCTATCGATTCCTATCGAGACAGTTACTATCGAGGCCGGCAGGTGCTAAAAATCAGCCATAAGCATGATATCATCTGGTTACTATTGAGTCATATCGAGGCCTATCGAGGCCTATTGAGGCAGGTGTTAAAATAAGTCATGTACCCCATATCAACGAGTCCTATTGAGGCCTATCGAGGCAAGGTTAAATCAGCCATATGGCCAATAGCATCGATTCCTATCGAGGCAAGGCTAAATCATCCATATGGCCAACAACATTGAGTCCTATCGAGGTATATGCTAAAATTGTATATGCCTAAAATATCATTTAGTCCTATCGAATCCCATCGAGGCCTATCGAGACACAGTCAAATCCAGACCCTAACATATACTATCGAGTCCTATCGATTTCTATCGAGGTGCATGTTGTGAAATTTCTAACGATTAAAATGTGCAAGTATACACAGTCGGCAACAAGTAATATAGTAGTAAATGAGTATCGTCTCCACAAGGATTTTAAACTAAATAAATGCAAAATCAACTAAAGAACGATCTAAAAATAAGATAACAAAATTAAGAACATGATTGGAATATGCATCTGAAATTTAATGGGTATACGTAATTTAAACTAAAATAAGATGAAGAACTCAGAGAAAATTAATTCAGAGAAGATCTATGTGACAATTAGATCTGGATGGCTATTTCCCTCTATGTTAATCTGCCCAGTTGTTATAGCAATCGTTCAGCAATTATGCACAGAGTTAACAGATTTCACAATAAGCCAGTAAGCTTTTTCCAAAACCCACTGATATAATTCCACAACTTAATTCAATACATTCCTATATTAAATCAGGTTGTAAAACATGCATTTATTTACCAAATCTCAGGTTATACAAGGTAGCAAAATATTCCTATTTCGCTACTAAGAACTACCTAAACATGGCATTTCTCTTGTATCATTCAAGTTGATTCCACTAGATAGATTCTTTCCAAAATCAGATCTAGCTAGTTTAATTGTTAGTTATGGCCAGTAATCAACAATCATTAAACATTAATTTCACTTGAATGAACAAAGGCAAATTACTAAACTCATGCATTGCATTAATACTTCATCACATAAGGTTCATAGCCACCCAAATCTCAAGGTGATTAGTTCATGTCTAAACTGAAAATTACAATCCAAAACTGAAATTGTTCATCCATAGCTAATATTCAGTTCACAAATTATAGATTCAAGAGTATACACTACAGAAAAGGAAATATAGAAGAAAGAGAAGAGTAGAATCGGGTTCTAGAGTCCTCCTCCTTCCTTGGTCGTGATTCTCCTCTTGTAGGATGCCTTTTTCTGTGTATATCTCTCTGGTTTTTCACTGTACTCTTCTTGCTCTCTAGATTTCTGTACTGTGTCCTCTCTCTATTTCTGGTGTATTACGGCTGTCCCCCTTTAGGGTACTATCCCTACCCTAATTAGAAAACCCAACTCCCTCTTTGGTCCATTTCTTCTTGCCACTTCAGCCAGCTAACTTCATTCACTAAAATGGGTGCCACATAGGCGCTGAGGTCAGTAAATAAATGCAGCTAGCTTTTGTCCACGTCAGTCTTCATTTTCCCAGAATTGCTACAAGTCTGGCCTACAGCATCCGAGCAGCAATGCTCCCTTTCTGTCCCCTTTTTCTCTTGATTCCCTTGGTGAGTTTAAGGCTCCTTTCCTAGATAACAAAACACACATATTTACATAAACATTTACAATTACTACCAACAAATCACAAGACTCTTGCATTAACACACTAAATAGAAAAGAAAGGTAAAAAATAAACAAACTTACAAATAAAATCACACTCATTGCTCTTTTCACCCAAAATTCAAGTTCAAAGTTAATAAAAATAACTCTAAATCATAGAGTTATCAACACCCCAAACTTGGCATATTGCTCGTCCTCGAGTAATGAAGAAAACAGAAATAAAACAACACCACAAAAACTCAGATAGCAACAACTTAGATTTGTACATGAGAGAGTCCTGAATAATCAAATGTGGCTTAGTGAAGAAATTTTGCTCTCAGAAGTGTGTGGAATGGAATGATCTGCTGGTAGTGATTATGCCCTGAATTTATATGCTGTTTTTCTCAATTTCAGTACCCAGGATATCAGTAATACCTCCCTAAAGTCACCTAGCCAATAGTATGTACAAATGCTTCCCATCTACACCTTAAATTCCTCTAACAACTGCCCCTTGATCCTTAAAATTAACTACTGCTCCCATAAGTTGGATTAGTGCACTCCTCTCCACTAATGTAGTCTAATCTTATCCCCTCGATCAAAAGGACTTTATTAAGCTTGTAATGTAAGGCTTAGGTTAGGGTAGGATAAAAGATAATATTTCTAATGGCTTACAACCTAACCACCTCAACTTATCAAGAACCTCTCTTATTTTATTTTTTCTCAAGCTCTCACCCAATATGTATTTTTAACCCACAATGAATAATTTGATTTAGCTCTAATTTTCTTGCTATTATTTCTGAACTTTTCTACTATATTTTTTTTTCTTTATAATATATATATATTTTTTCTGTTTTTATTTGTTTTTTTGTTTTTTATTATTATTATTTTTTTCATATGCAAGGAAATACTAAAGACAAGTAAAATAAATTGTATAACATATAGCAAGAGAATTGATTTGATTGTATATATGTGTTTGTCTTGTGAGCTAATTCCCCCACCCCAAACTTACAGCCCAACATTGTCCCCAATGTGGATAAAATGGTAATCATGAATTAGCTCGCCACAAGCTACACTCACCACACTCACCCCAAACTTAGCATGAAAATCAATTTCTGACAAGGGAGAGCAATTAAGTTGGGACATGTATGGAAAGTGTATTGTAGGGATAATGGGTATGCATGATCGGGTTGAACACAAAAATAGGCTAAGCGGCTCAAAAATTGGGTGACTAAGGGAAAAATATGCGTATAAGGAAGGCTAGAAAAGCTCAAGCGTCCAAAGATGGCCTAAATCATTTCTAAGGGATAAGATTAGCTAGGATTTCGCCTCAAGGGGTGCACTAACCAATTCTAGATGCTTAAAATTTCACAAACAGCAGTCATTTGAAAAACTCAAAACACGGCGGGATAACAAAAGTACATCACTATTGATTAGAGACTAAGAGGAAGCATCAATGATATCCTAGCAAATCATCAAGCATAAACAACATATAAAATCCAGGCAACAAACACAAATGGAGTGAGCGGAAAAAAATTCATCATCGAGCAGTACACTAAGCCAGACTAAATCATCAAATCTCTCAAAGACACATTGGACAACACACACAAATAGAACCACAAAAAACAGTGACTGGACACTAGATAACTAACAACTAACAGACAGAACATAAATGCAAAACACAGTACAGAAACTAAAAATAGTTAATAGGAAAGGAAAACCCCCTGTTACTCAGAGTCCTCTTGTGATTGTTGCCCAGAATGCTAAATGAATGCTGTAACAACTGGGCAATGCCCCACCATTCCAGAAAAACTTCGCTGCCTTCTCGCCCTTCTTCATTTAACTCCCCAGCTTTAAAGCCTTCCCGCACACCAAAATTTTTTTTATTTATCATTATAATATATATATTTTTTTTGAGTTTTTTTTTTTATATATATATATAAGTTTGCTACACCCCAAACTTAGTTACATTTATTGTATATTTACAATCTTCCTTTTACTCATGGGTTGCCCACGTGTGATACAAGAAATGCATGGCAACCCATAGTCTGTCTCCTTCAAACATCCTTCAGAATGACAGAGGTCTTTTCTCTGTCGACCTCCCCACCCCAGTAGTGCTTCAGTCGCTGGCCATTCACTTTAAACTCTCTTCCTTAAATTTCATCACGCAAGTCCAATGCACCACAAGGAAAGACTTTAATTATCAAGAATGAATAAGAGAAACTTGATGCTAGATGTCTAGAACTTGCTTTCATTTTAGAATTAGAGAAATACACCCGCTGCCCCACTTCAAACCTTTGGGAATGAGCTTTCCTACCACACTTCTTTTTCTTCTTTCTACGTGGCTCTTGCAAATGAGACGATGCCTTGTTTATACTTGTCCCTAGCTCATTGTTGCTCTCAAATTATTTAAGAGATAGCCTCATCCTCACTTTCTTGCTATACCTTGTGGGTACCTCTTCCTCCATATTAGAGTTCTTGACAGTGATGGCCAAACAATCTCCTACTTCATCTGGAGAACGTATATGATTGAATACCTTGAAGTTACCTGTTCTTCTTGAGCTCTCATTGTGAGCTCCCCTTTTTCCACGTCACTCAAGGTCCTCCCAGTAGCTAGAAATGGCCTACCCAAGATAATTGGAACATCTCTATCCACTTCATAATCAAGAATGATGAAATCGGCCGGAAAAATGAACTTATCAACTTGCACTAGAACATCTTCAATTTTTCCTTCTGGGTGCGCCATAGAAAGATCCGCCAATTGCAAAGTAACTGTGGTTGGCCTAGCTTCCCCAATGCCTAGCTTTTTGAAAATTGACATAGGCATTAGATTAATACTAGCACCTAAGTCACATAGAGCTCTTCCCACATCTCTTCCACCAATTGAACAAGCAATTGTAAAACTACCAGGATCCTTCAATTTCGGAGGGATTTTACTCTTCAACATGGCGCTGCAACCTTTTGTAAGAGCAACAGTCTCAAACTCTCCCAGTCTTCTTTTTTTCGTCAAAATATCTTTTAAAAACTTGACGTAGTTTGGCATTTGTTCCAATGCTTCCACTAAGGGAATATTGATGTGGAGCTTTTTTAACACATCCAGAAACTTCCTGAACTGCCCATCTTGCTGCTGTTTGCGAAATCGCTGAGGAAATGGTAGGGGCGGCTTTGGTACAGATTCCACTAGAACAGATTGCTGACCCAATGTTGTATCAACTGGGCCAGTTTCAGTAACTTCTTTTGCTGGTTTTTTACTAGATTCTCCATCAGTTTGGATTGAAGTGGGCTCCCCACTGCCCTTTATTTTCTCCTCAGAATTTTCCAGAATTTTTCCACTCCGTAGCGTGATTGCCTTGCATTGTTCTTCGCCATCCCTCCTTGGATTCTCGGTGTCACTAGGCAAGGAACCTTGGGGTCGATTTTTCAAATCATTAATAAATGCCCCAATTGAATTTCCAAATTCCGAAGAGACGCTGCCTGGCTTTGAATTACAGCGTCATTCTTGGCCATATAATCTCTCATTAAATTCTCCAAAGAACTTGTTTGAGAGCCTTGAGGTTGGTGTGGTTGTTGAGGTCTTGGTTGTTGAGAAAATCCCGGTGGTGTTATCCAATAAATTAGCATTTGTGACGTGGTGAATAATCTCTTGACACGTGGCTGACACCTGGAGCGTCTGCTAGAGTATCGACCAGGAGACACACCAGAAGCAGGACAGACCTGTCTTTACCACGACCAGACTGGTCGGTGGTTCCGCTGGCAAAGCAACATTTACGGAAAGATCTTATGAATCCCAAATTTATCTCATGCAATCTTCTGAATATCCGATGATTCAGGGGATAATATCTGTAACAATATTGGGCAACCCTCCATGAGCCTATAAAAAGCAGGAGATGGCTCATGGGAAGGGACTTTTTTGGAGCCCGGAAATCATAGAGATTATATAAATTATCTGAGAAAACTTGTATTGTTTATGAGGAGTGTTGAAACTCATTGAACCCAAGTTCTCTGATCACACTTTTGATCCCATATCAATATCATTCTAAGTGGACGTAGGTCATTACCAGATCCTGGGGCCGAACCACCATAAATTACTGTGTTTTCTTTACTTTTGTCATTACGTTATTATCTATACATATTCGTCTATATCATTCATATTTTGACTCCGTGTCAGTTGGCTAAATCGTGGGTCAACATTCTGGTGCTTTCATTGAGAGGACGATTCATCGTTGTTGATAAAACTAATGGCGAAAGCAGGGAAGAAAGCTGCTCAGACCGCCGCTGCTGCACCGTCGAATCCACCACCTCCTCCTCCCCCTGCAAGCATGGCGGAAGATGAGCCGCAACTAGATTTTGAAGAGGAGGAAATGGACGATGCGACTTTGAGGAGCACCTTGGGCACGTTGCAGGAAGAGTTGGCTAGTCTGAGAGCCAATCAAGAGACTGCCGCAGAAGCTATGGCAAGGCAGCAGCAGGAACTTGATCGTCAGCGGGCGGAGTTAAGCGAGAGACAAGCGGAGGTGGATCGCCGCCAAACTGAGGCCATGGCAGCCCTTGAAGCGGCCTTGCTGTTGGCCAGAAATCAGGCCGCGCCTGCCTCGCAGCCTAATCAACCTGAAACTGGGCCACCCCAGGGAGGTCCCAATCCTAGCCCACCGGTCCATCCTTCAAGTCCGCAAAGGCCTGAACAGCCCCAGATGCCCCATGACGACGTCCCACTGGACCCCGAGGCAGATCCACCATCCCACGCTGCTCGAGGTAATCCCCCGCAGCAAAGGCAGAATAGGGCCGAGCGACAGCCTCGTAGTCCTAGACGCCGCAAGAATGATGGGCCACACCAAGCGAACAGGGGTCACTACCCTCCTGGTAACAGGAGAGACTCGGAGTTAGGCTCTGCAGTCCATGGATCCCAACGGCATGATAATGCACGGGGACATCGTGACCAGCGCAGGCCACCCTCTAACACTCGGGGTGTTTCTGCCAGAGACGGGAATGGAGGGAACAACCAGTCTTACCACAGCCAGTCAAAGTTCAAAGATGGCCACGGCTACAACGAGGCTGACTCAGGCAAGGACAATGCTGATGGGAGGAACGGAAATAGAGGTAAGAGCAGGAGCCAAATACCTCAAGATGATCAACCAAATAGAAAAGATGCTGGGGGGCAACCCAGGCAAAATAATGTCTTCAACCGGCTCGGAGGTAGCGAGCAACGGAGAAGAGAGGAAGATCTAAGAGACATACTCAATGATCGTCGAGAGAAGCATGGTGAGAACATCCCCCCAGCAGCAAAGACCGTAGCTATTCCTACTGCGTTGCAAGCCCAGATAGACGCACTGAATCAGGCTGTGCAACAGCTGGTCGGAGGAAGGACCTCTTACATCGATCACGATAGGAGAAAAGGCACTCCATTTATCCAAAGAATAGCCAACGCAGAGACTCCTGGCAAGTTCAAGATGCCTACGCTCCCAAACTTTGATGGATACGAGGATCCCATCTCGCATGTGAATAAGTTTGAAATCCAGATGGACATTCAGAAAGTGTCTGAAGACGCTCGGTGCAGGATCTTTCCTGCAACACTTTCTGAAGCCGCACATGAATGGTTCTTTAAGTTCCCACCTGCAAGCATAGTTTCCTGGGAAATGTTCGTAAGGGAGTTCTACGGACAGTTCTACGCAGGTCGTGTCCACCCAACCGAAGCAAACCAACTGGTTAAGATCCGCCAGCAAGATGGAGAATCACTAAAGGATTACATCCAGCGCTTTATGCGAGCAGCAGCCGGAGCAAAGACAGTCGGAGACGAAGGAAAAATGATGGCTATAACCGCGGGAGTGAGGATCACTAAAGGATTACATCCAGCGCTTTATGCGAGCAGCAGCCGGAGCAAAGACAGTCGGAGACGAAGGAAAAATGATGGCTATAACCGCGGGAGTGAGGCGCTGTTCGCCCCTATGGAAAAGCCTTCGTAAGGATGGGGTTAGAACCACCCAGGAGTTCTTAGACCGAGCTGATCGGTATATCAAGCTCGAAGAAGCCATTGCCGATGATGGAAAACCCTCGAACAAGGGTAAGAAGGCTGCCAAACCCGCCAAAGCTGCCAATGGCACCAAACCAAATGGCAACGGCAACGGCAACGGAAACGGCAACGGTAATGGCAAGAATGGTGGGAAACGGCCACACAATGAGCCTTCCACCTCCGACAATAAACGAGCCAAGGGTAATCGTTATGAACCTAGATTCACTAACTACACTGCCCTCGTTGAGTCTCGAGGAGAGGTTTACCAGGCCACAAGCTCTAGTGTGCCCTACAAGAAACCTGGGCCCATTCGAAAAGACATTTCAAAAAGAGACACTACCAAATTCTGTCGTTACCATAACGACTACGGACATGACACTAATGAATGCAACCAACTAAAAGATGAAATTGAGTTCCTCATTAGACAAGGACACTTGAGAAGGTACGTACGGGCCTCGGGAACTTCCCAACGAGAAGCTCCAGGTGGCAACGAGCAGACGTCCACACGACAACGCTCGCCACCATTACAGCCTGCCCCCGTATCCGGAACACTCTTAACCATCTGTGGAGGCCCGCACCTCGCAGGAAATAACGGAAAGGCTAGAGAACGATATGCTCGAACTCTACGCCACGACCAGGACATCGAGATGATGACTGTGGAGGACCGAGCACCGAAAAAGGCCCGCTCAGAGGAGTGCGGGATTACCTTCTCTGAGGGCGATGCCCAACACGTCCGGTTCCCACATTCCGATCCGCTGGTCGTGGATATCCAAATGGCCAATATGATGGTAAAAAGAGTACTGGTCGATACAGGAAGTTCAGTGAACATCCTGTATAAATCAACGCTGGAACGCATGAAGCTGTCCGTGAAGGACTTGGAGCCCTGCAATCAAACCATATACGGCTTCTCTGGAGAAGGACTCGCACCAGCCGGAATGATCAAACTCCCAGTGACAACGGGTACCGCGCCTGCCTCAAGGACATTACTCGCCACTTTTGTAGTGGTCGATTGTCCTTCAGCGTATAACGCAGTTATTGGAAGACCCATACTGGTTGAACTGAGGGCCATCATCTCCATGTGGCATCTAGCCATAAAGCTCCCAACGGACGCAGGGGTAGGATGCGTTTTGGGAAACCAAAGGGAAGCCAGGGAGTGCTATAACGCCTCGATCACAAGGGCAAAAAGTGGAGCATCGAGGAGCGCTACCCCAGAACGATTGCAGATGACGGAAAATAGACAAACCCAATCAGGTGGAAAAGTCACCAAATAGGGTGTTGCCCAAAGTGAGGATATAGATTTGGATCCTCGCTTTGGGGATTTTGAAGAAAAGGTTGGACCCGTCGAGGACCTGGAGGAGGTCCAGCTCGATGAAAAAGACCCGACCCGAATCGTAAGGGTTGGGAAGAATTTAGAACCTACCGCAAAGCAGGCGCTGGTGGAATTCTTGCAAGAGAACCAGGAAGTTTTCGCCTGGTCGCATAAAGACATGGTCGGAATAGATCCTGCAGTAATCAGCCATGTCCTGAACGTGAACAAAGTCTTTCCACCGGTGCAACAAAAAAGAAGGCTGCTCGATAAAGACAGATCGAGAGCCTTGAAAGAGGAAGTCGAAAGACTTAAAGAAAATGGGTTCATCAGGGTGGCGTTTTATCCATCATGGGTCTCCAATCCGGTGCTAGTCCCAAGCCTAACGGCAAATGGCGGACCTGTGTGGATTTTACAGACCTCAATAAAGCCTGCCCAAAAGACTGCTTCCCACTCCCGAGGATCGACCAGCTAGTCGATGCAACTGCTGGGCATGAGATCCTTTCGTTCATGGATGCGTATTCAGGCTACAATCAGATCAGCATGCATCCCCCTGATGAGGATCATACCAGCTTTCGGACCGATACGGGCTTATATTGTTACAAGGTAATGCCTTTTGGACTAAAAAACGCAGGTGCGACTTACCAACGACTGGTCAACCACATGTTCAAGGAGCTGATCGGAGTAAGCATGGAGGTATATGTGGATGACATGCTGGTAAAGTCCGAGAAGGCTGAAGGACATGTGAAGGATTTGCGAAGGTGCTTTGATGTGTTAAACAAGTACCATATGAAGTTGAATCCCCTCAAATGTTCCTTTGGAGTCGGGTCAGGAAAGTTTTTGGGGTTTATAGTGAATTCAAGGGGAATCGAGGCCAACCCCGACAAGATAAAAGCCCTGATCGATATGAAGTCGCCAGAAAAGATCAAGGATGTCCAAAGCCTGACCGGAAGGATAGCTGCCCTTAGTAGATTCATCTCAAAATCAACTGACAAGTGCGTTCCATTCTTCAATCTACTTAGGGAAAATAAGAAGTTTGAATGGACGGAAGACTGCGAGCAAGAATTCCAGACAATAAAGGCTCATATGTCGCAACCTCCCATCCTATCAAAACCAATCGAAGGAGAGACTTTGTATATTTATCTGGCGATTACCGAAGTTGCTGCTAGTGCGGTACTGATACGGGAAGAAGAAGGCGTGCAGAAAGCTGTTTACTACGTCAGCAAAAGGCTTATCGGTGCAGAATTAAAATATCCACCGATCGAAAGATTAGCATATTGCCTAATTCTAGCCTCCTGAAAGTTGCGACCGTACTTCCAAGCCCATCCTATCTCAGTTCTGACCGACCAGCCCCTTCGGCAAGTCCTCCAAAAACCTGAGGCGGCTGGACGACTGATAAAATGGGCGGTCGAATTGGGACAGTTCGACGTAACTTATTCACCGCGAGCAGCAATAAAAGGGCAAGCCTTAGCCGATTTTATTGCGGAGTTCACCGACCTCCCCAGCAACGAGCTGTGCAAACAGCCTGAGGCGCCCATGCCTCTAGACAAGACTCCTTCGTGGAAACTATTCACAGATGGATCATCTAATGAATCTCACGCTGGAGCGGGAGTGATATTGATAACGCCCGATGGGTATCGATTTCACTGCGCAATCAGGTTTGACTTCGCAGCGTCAAACAATGAAGCGAAATACCAAGCACTCCTCGCTGGACTGAGAATGGCCAGGGAGATGAATATAAAAGCGCTCGATATTTACAGCGACTCCCAGCTGGTCGTGAATCAAGTCCTGGGAGAATATCAAGCGCGAGGATTAAAAATGATGGCCTACCTTAACAAAACAAAAGATTTGCTAGCACAGTTTACAAAATACACCCTCCAGCAGATTCCGCGAGACCAAAATTCGAATGCAGACGCCTTGGCCAAACTTGCAAGTGCTAAAGATGCTGACACCTTGAACATAGTCCCAGTAGAGAGATTAAGTGTACCAAGCATTGATGCGGCCAAAGCTAGCATGGAAATTCGAATAGAAGATACATGGATGGCGCCTTACCTGGAGTATCTGACAAATGGGACATTGCCAGCAGATAGAAACAAGGCCAGAACTCTGCAAAGACAAGCTGCTAGGTACATATTGCTCGACGGTGTTATGTACCGAAGAGGATACTCAATGCCACTGCTCAGGTGTATCACATCAGAAAAAGCTAAGGAACTCATGAAAGAAGTGCATGAAGGCTTCTGCGGAGATCACGCTGGGGGGCAGAGTTTGGCGAAAAAAATTCTCCGACAGGGCTATTTTTGTCCAACGATGAACGAGGATTCAATGGAGTACGTACGAAGGTGTGATAAATGTCAGAGGTTCTCCAAAATCCCACGAGCAGCTCCAAACGAGCTAAAGCAGATGCAGAGCCCGTGGCCTTTCGCAATATGGGGAATAGACTTAATTGGATCCCTGCCAACAGGAAAAGGAGGAGTAAAGTACGCAGTTGTGGCAATTTATTACTTCACAAAATGGGTCGAAGCTGAACCACTCGCAACCATCACAACCAAGAAAGTTCTCGACTTTGTCATCAAGAACATTGTGTGCCGGTATGGTTTGCCCAGAAAAATAGTATCAGACAACGGAACCCAATTTGACAGCGACCTGTTCACCGATTTCTGCGAAAGGCATGGGGTAATTAAGAGCTTTTCTTCAGTCGCACACCCCCAAGCGAATGGGCAAGTCGAAGCTATAAACAAAACCCTCAAGGACACCCTGAAGAAAAGACTCGAAGAAGCTAAAGGAGCATGGCCAGAACAACTACCTGAAGTCCTCTAGTCGTATAGAACATCTCATCGAACAGCCACAGGACGTACCCCATTTTCCTTAGCTTATGGGTATGAGGCCATGTTACCCGTTGAGATAGATCCCCCCTCACATCGGCGTTTAACGTACAATCAAGAGCAAAACAGCCAGCTAATGCTGGAGTCCTTAGACTCAATTGATGAGATACGAGAAAAATCTCAACTCCGAGTTGCTGCTTATCAGCAAAAAATCGCCCGGTACTTTAACTCCAAAGTTAAAGAAAGAAGATTCAACGTCGGAGACTTGGTGTTACGACGAGTTTTCTTGAATACCCGCGACCCCACTGCTGGCGTGCTCGGACCTAACTGGGAAGGACCTTACCAGATTGAAGAAGTCCTTCACCCAGGCACCTACAAACTTGCACGCTTAAACGGAGATCTCGTTCCACGTTACTGGAATGGAGAACACCTGCGCAAGTATTATCAATAAACAGCCCTTCTTAAAGGACTGGCTTGTTCAAATTTTTCTATTAATTTTTACAAGTTTTGCAAAGAGGGTTAGCCACGGTGTATTGCTAACTGCTCGTATATGTAAGATTCTATTTCAGAATCATTTGTAAAGACATGATTAGTCTATTTTTAATACGAAATTATAAGGGACTGTGCTCAGCCAGTCGTTCTTGCCAACCTTTGTGAATTTACATTTACAAGTATTTGTTCATTACGTGTGTTGTTTTGCTGTATTACAAATATCATTTTTCCGCACGAACAGGAATGTTCGGACAGGCCATGGTCAAGGCAAGTGACCCAGGACCTAAAGCTCCTCGATCACTCGGGGGGCATATAAGGCACATCGATAGCAAAGCATACTCTCAAGGTATGTAAACACATGAACAAAATGAGTGAAAGCATGCTTCAAGTACTTAGAGTATTTTTTCAAAATATATGTTTTGATAAATCATGACAAAGTACTATGCTAAGTTCGGTCATATGGACAAACGTTATAATAAGTAAAAATATTATAGCACCAAGAGTTAAGCTTTTACACCGCAAGCATTGCTGCTTGAATGTAATTGTTCAAACAAAAAGATTTACTGCCCGTGCAGCAAAGTTTAAAAAGAAACTGTTGTTTTTACATTGCGACCCGTGGGTCGCATGTTCGAAAAGAAAGAAAGACAGTTAAATAAATTAAGAGGCATGGGGGGCAGGAGGATCCTGGGCAACAACCTGGTCAGTCTCTTCCTCGATGGTTTCTTCGTCCAAACCAACGACGCTTGGGGTTGCAGGAATCGCGGCTCTTGCCTACTCTTCAGCCAGTTGAGCAGCGCACCGAGCCAACTCCGCAACTCTGACTTCCTCTGAAAGGTAGCTAAAGTCAGCACCCTGATTGTGTTTCCATAAGTTATAGAAACATCGGAGTGTCGTCCTTTTGTACTTTTCCAGATTCTTGGAGTTGTCAAGCTCCGACTGCTGCACCTTGCCCTCAAGAGTGGCAATAGTCTCGTCCTTAGACTTGACTACCCCCTCC
The DNA here is from genome assembly GCF_963169125.1 of Humulus lupulus. Lineage (NCBI taxonomy): Eukaryota > Viridiplantae > Streptophyta > Magnoliopsida > Rosales > Cannabaceae > Humulus > Humulus lupulus. The sequence goes on along the minus strand of NC_084795.1, from coordinate 98,009,324 downwards.
GGATGCTTGATTTCAAGGAGATGAGTTTTGTTGTACGACCGGTACTCTTCCCTCAGCTTAACCGCTGCATCTTTTGCAGCTTCAGCCGCGGACAGTTTGGTCACCGCTGCATCCCTCTCTCGGACCACCGCCTCCAACTCCTTAGCATGTTTGGCCTCAGCAGCCGAAAGCTCCTCAGCCGCTTTCACCTGATGTTTCTCGAGAACTTTAGCCTCAATCTGCTCAAAGTAGGCCTGGGCTCGGGTACGAGCAGTAATGGAAGAAAGTAAGGCCTATAAACGAAAGAAAAAGAAGTCAAGACTTATCACGAGGGCTAAAAAAAACAAAGACTCGAGGAATAAAGAAATACTTACGCTGGAGATCTCGTTCAGAGCCCTGTTCAGGATCTGATCGACTGGTAGCTCTTCAGCTTGGATCATAGCGGCCCCAACACGCTCACCTTTGCCTATGCATTCAATTCGATCCTTAGCGGATCGGATGGTACGGCTCACGAGCCTGGCCTCATGAGCCTCTTCGCGAGAAAGATGCTCCCTAGCAGGCGCAGCTGGAGGGTTGGACCGAGCGGGGGTGTTTTGCTGTTCAGAAGGAGCTGGAGGAGGGGTAGGAGTTCGCCCAGTTGGCGCAGGACTTTGCCCGGTTGGTGTGCCCTGAGGAAGATCTTCTGGTCGACTCTTCTTGGCTGAAGGGCCCTGACTGGTTTCACCAGTTCGTTTCTTTGACCTCCGTTGAAGTTGAGGGACTTCCTCTTCCTCTTCGGCCTGGTACATGTCAAAGATATTGGGAGTCGACATATCTGCATGAAGACAAACACAAGAGGTTAGTAAGGGAAGAAAAAGGTGAAAGTAAGTAATACAACAGAAAGAAGATAATAAAGTGAATACCCGAGCTACAACTACTGGTCGCTATACTATTGACTCTATTAATCATATACTCATTTTCTGGCATGAAGAAGTTTGGCCCTAGATTTGGAGCATATGTAAAGTTGTCATCCCCGTCAAACATGTGACAGGGGATTGGCAGACCATTTAAAAGCGAAATAACGTTACCATTGTCATCAGAAGACTCTTCCAAGTCAACAACTGGTTCTGTGGCCTTTTCTTTCCCCTTGCCTTGGGGAGCAGAAGGCCTTTCTGCAGAAGGGCTGCCCGTGGGTTCCCTGATCGTAACTCCTGTTGGCCTCCTCCTTGGAGAGGGCACAGGAAGTTGCTGCTCGGGAACCCCCCCGGCAGTGGGTTCGTCCGTTTCGGACCCTCTATTGTCATGGCGAGGAGCCAGAAGGCCAGACGACCTCAAATTCTTTTCTAGTGTCAAGGTCTTGACACATTTGGTTGCGGCAGACATCTTGGCCAGAGTATCAGACCTCGACACCATGTCTGGTGTTGGGGTCGGGCGCAACCAGGGGCCTGAAAAGCAGATCGAGTTTGAGAAATGACGAAAAGAAATACTATATGATAAAGTATCGACCAAGGCAAAGACAAATTTGTACCTCCTCTCGCGAAAGCCAAGTTGTCACTGGATATATCCGGAGTAAAGAAGTACTCCTTGTTGTAATGTCCCACGTTTGATATGTGGGTGGTGCCACTCAAAAACGTCCGGCCAGTTTCCTAATGACAGAAGTGAAAAAAGCCCGTCCCGTTGTGTTGAGGATTGGACTTGAGGTCAAAGAGGTAGTTAACCTCATGAGGCGAAGGTTCTGGCCATTTGTTAAGTTTGTACAGGACATAGAGTGCAGCCAACATCCTATATCCGTTAGGGGTTATTTGAAAGGGAGCGACACCGAAATAATTGGCCACCCCCACAAAGAAAGGATGAAGAGGGAGATAAGCCCCCGCTTTAATGTAATACCGGGACCAGGCGCTGTTTGCTCCTCCTGGACGGTTAGCCCTCTGCTCCGCAGTAGGACGTGTAATGGTTACCCCCGTTAGGGGGTATTTTCTGAAGCAGTTGGCGACCATCCGAAGGGTCATCGAACTGGCTGGAGGAGTGTACCACTCGACATCAGGCGGATTGCGATGACGAGGACAAGCCCTAGTTTGGATATTGGGGTCAGGAACAAGATTCTCTCGACCACTGGTCGAGGGAGCCCCCGCCTGCGAATCAGGCTGGGCAGAAGAAGAAGGGTTACTTTCACATTCGGGCCTTTTCTTTCCAGAGGATTTTGAACGGGCCATTGAAGGAGAAGGGTGCGGTCTGGAAGAGGCTCGTGAGAAAGGTATCTGGTGGATGCGATCGGCTGGTTGTTCTTCTCCCTCGAGCAGTTGGGCGAGGAGGTCGTCGTCGATGGGTCTCTCACCTCCCCACAAATCTGGCATCAAAATCTGCAAACAGAAGAATGGGGAGGCGAGGTCAGAGGAATCTAGGAGATTCTTAAAGTAACGCTGGTCGAGTATAAAAGCTAAGCCTTTATATAACGGCATTCTAACTAAGTCTCTCTGTGCAAACAGTTAAAAAAAAAAACGAACCAAAAGGGTGAAAGTGAAATTTTTTCCTGAAAAACTTTTTCGACTCCCCTTACGACGGGAAAAAATTATTTCTAACTGGTTTAAAAAAATCGAAATGCTACTTCGATCCTACGTCCTAAAAAGCACTAATCCTGGGTTTTAAACCTACTCAAAAGCCTACTCTGCCTACAAAAACATCTTATCTACAGGCGTTCAAAAAACCAGAAACCAAGAGATTCAAACAGTACACCATTTAAAAGCATGCACCACGAAAGGTTAGAAGCATGGAGTTTTAAAGTAGCTTACCAAGGAAAGTGGTCGTGAAGATGGAAGTGAGAGTTTCGGGAGTCAATGAGCCCACCATCTGATCCTACAGCACAAAGGAAGGTTCGCCGGAGAGAGTAAAGCTCTGGTTTTTAGGGTTTTTCGGCAAAGAGATGACGTGCGTAAAAAGGAAAGAAGTGGCTCAAGTAACCTTATATAAGTTTGTCTTTGGTATTCAAAAGGCGTGATCATTAGTTTTCCATTTTCAAAGTATGGGGAAGCGTAATGGCCGTCAAAATTGTTTCTGGGAAACTGAAAATCCTTGATTAGACAGGAGTGGTTTGCTTTTTTCAAGAACGCACGAAGGGCTCTGACACGTCAGGAGGGGTTACCGAAGGGTCGTTCGCTCAAGTTTATTTACTGTTCGTGGTAAATAAACTTTGGGGGGCAAATGTTATTCAATAAATTAGCATTTGTGACGTGGCGAATAATCTCTTGACACGTGGCTGACACCTGGAGCGTCTGCTAGAGTATCGACCAGGAGACACACCAGAAGCAGGACAGACCTGTCTTTACCACGACCAAACTGGTCGGTGGTTCCGCTGGCAAAGCAACATTTACGGAAAGATCTTATGAATCCCAAATTTATCTCATGCAATCTTCTGAATATCTGATGATTCAGGGGATAATATCTGTAACAATATTGGGCAACCCTCCATGAGCCTATAAAAAGCAGGAGATGGCTCATGGGAAGGGACTTTTTTGGAGCCCGGAAATCATAGAGATTATATAAATTATCTGAGAAAACTTGTATTGTTTATGAGGAGTGTTGAAACTCATTGAACCCAAGTTCTCTGATCACACTTTTGATCCCATATCAATATCATTCTAAGTGGACGTAGGTCATTACCAGATCCTGGGGCCGAACCACCATAAATTACTGTGTTTTCTTTACTTTTGTCATTACGTTATTATCTATACATATTCATCTATATCATTCATATTTTGACTCCGTGTCAGTTGGCTAAATCGTGGGTCAACAGGTGGATATGACTGTTTTTCTTGTGTTGGTGCTCCACTTGAACTTGCTCCTTGACCCCCCCATGACAGATTTGGATGATGCCTCCAAGCTGGATTGTAAGTGTTAGAATATGGGTTGTTGTTGCGGTTGAAATTCTGATTACCCGTATAGAAGACCGAGGCTGGATTTGAAGGGAAATTCTCAAAAGTATGCCCGTCCCCACAATACACACACGATACTTCTGCACTTTGAATGGCAGCAGCTGGCTGAATATTTCCTCCCAAACTCATATTCTTCAAAATGTTGGTCATTGAGGCCATTTGAGCTGTTAGAGCCGTTAATGCATCTACTTCAAGAACTCCCGCCACCTTTCTACTAGTAGGAGCTCTAGTGTTTGACCATTGATAGTTATTACTTGCAATCCTTTCCAAAATCTCAAATGCTTCGTTGTAAGACTTGGAAAGAATGGCTCCATTGGCTGAAGCGTCCAAGACCATTCGAGAGGCTGCATTGAGACCATTGTAGAATGTCTCCATTTGTATACAAATGTGGGATACCGTGGTGTGGACATTTTCTTAAAAGCTCTTTGAATCTTTCCCACGCATCACTAGTGGACTCATCTTCCAGCTGCTGAAACGACATAATCTCACTTCTAAACTTTGCATTTCTGGTGGGAGGGAAGTATTTTCTTAGAAATTTCTCAGCCAAGTCATTCCAATTTGTAACGGAATCGGGAGGAAGGGTGTTAAGCCATGATCTAGCTCGGTCCCTCAAAGAGAACGGAAATAGCTTCAGCCTCAATGCCTCTTCACTCACTCCTTGTAGCTTGAAAGAATCGCTCACCTCCAAAATTGAACGAAGATGGAGATGAGGATCTTCCGTTGGCATCCCACTAAACTGCCCCACGGTTTGGAGCATTTGAAACATCATTGGCTTGAGCTCGAATTGAGCTGCTTGTATTTCTGGCCTCACAATGCCTGGATTTAGCTCATTAAACATGGGGGCAGCGTATTCCCGTATTGCTCTGGCTCTGTCATCCGCCAAAACAATGGGATTAGTAACTTGCTGGCCATCCCCCTCATCGTCAACACGTTCAGCCATAGTGCCTCGGCCTTTAGCCTTTTGATCCTTTCTCCTTTTTCTGAAAGTTCGTTCGATCTCGGGGTCAATAGGAGCAAGTTCACTGTCCTCTTGCTGGTTCATACACTGTAGGTACTTGAGTTTGCACAACCCGAACCAACAAGGTTAAAAACAATGAAAATAAACTGTAAAATAGTTGATAAAACAGAATTTAATTTTAAAGTCCCCGGCAACGGCGCCAAAAACTTGTTGTGAAATTTCTAACGATTAAAATGTGCAAGTATACACAGTCGGCAACAAGTAATATAGTAGTAAATGAGTATCGTCTCCACAGGGATTTTAAACTAAATAAATGCAAAATCAACTAAAGAACAATCTAAAAATAAGATAACAAAATTAAGAACATGATTGGAATATGCATCTGAAATTTAATGGGTATACGTAATTTAAACTAAAATAAGATGAAGAACTCAGAGAAAATTAATTCAGAGAAGATCTATGTGACAATTAGATCTGGATGGCTATTTCCCCCTATGTTAATCTGCCCAGTTGTTATAGCAATCGTTCAGCAATTATGCACAGAGTTAACAGATTTCACAATAAGCCAGTAAGTTTTTTCCAAAACCCACTGATATAATTCCACAACTTAATTCAATACACTCCTATATTAAATCAGGTTGTAAAACATGCATTTATTCACCAAATCTCAGGTTATACAAGGTAGCAAAATATTCCTATTTCGCTACTAAGAACTACCAAAACATGGCATTTCTCTTGTATCATTCAAGTTGATTCCACTAGATAGATTCTTTCCAAAATCAGATCTAGCTAGTTTAATTGTTAGTTATGGCCAGTAATCAACAATCATTAAACATTAATTTCACTTGAATGAACAAAGGCAAATTACTAAACTCATGCATTGCATTAATACTTCATCACATAAGGTTCATAGCCACCCAAATCTCAAGGTGATTAGTTCATGTCTAAACTGAAAATTACAATCCAAACTGAAATTGTTCATCCATAACTAATATTCAGTTCACAAATTATAGATTCAAGAGTATACACTACAGAAAAGGAAATATAGAAGAAAGAGAAGAGTAGAATCGGGTTCTAGAGTCCTCCTCCTTCCTTGGTCGTGATTCTCCTCTTGTAGGTAATGCCTTTTTCTGTGTATATCTCTCTGGTTTTTCACTGTGCTCTTCTTGCTCTCTAGATTTATGTACTGTGTCCTCTCTCTATTTCTGGTGTATTACGGCTGTCCCCCTTTAGGGTACTATCCCTACCCTAATTAGAAAACCCAACTCCCTCTTTGGTCCATTTCTTATTGCCACTTCAGCCAGCTAATTCATTCACTAAAATGGGTGCCACATAGGCGCTGAGGTCAGTAAATAAATGCAGCTGGCTTTTGTCCACGTCAGTCTTCATTTTCCCAGAATTTCTACAAGTCTGGCCTACAGCATCCGAGCAGCAATGCTCCCTTTCTGTCCCCTTTTTCTCTTGATTCCCTTGGTGAGTTTAAGGCTCCTTTCCTAGATAACAAAACACACATATTTACATAAATATTTACAATTACTACCAACAAATCACAAGACTCTTGCATTAACACACTAACTAGAAAAGAAAGGTAAAAACTAAACAAACTTACAAATAAAATCACACTCATTACTCTTTTCACCCAAAATTCAAGTTCAAAGTTAATAAAAATAACTCTAAATCATAGAGTTATCAGTGCATAAAAAATCTCGAAAAAAAACTCAGATTTCTTCATTCCTCAGCCCCGATCTATCCTATGAAAAAAAATCAACAAAAAAACCACGCACATACACATATTACAGATTAAAAAGGAAATCCCTCACCTTCGCTTTCTTTGGTCTGTTTGCTCGACGTTCTTCTCCTTCGCCTTCTCCGATCGGCAACTCCGACAATATCCGAGCCAGAAATGCTTGTTCGTGTTCGTGGAAGACAATGCTTCTCCAATTTGCTTGGGTTCTGACAGATTCAAGTGGGTTTGAATGTTTTTTTCCATCGGGACTAAGGTATTTTGGGAGAGACCGAGAGAATGCGAAGAGTTTGTGGGAAACAAATGTCAGTGGTATTTTGGGTAGTAAGGTAATTAGTAGGACCAAAATAAGACTCATGTAATGATAGGGTATATTTTAAATACAATCCCTTTACATGCATTAAAAATCAAATTTCCCTAATTAATTGACATACTATTAATTATAGTGGCTTTTCAACTACATTTTGGTGCCTCTATGGACCTTTAACAATACCATAAATCCTGATTCCCGCTGAATTTTTATTTTATTATTTATTATTAATTTTTTTGAGAAGAAACTACCGCTGATTTTTTATTGGTAAACCAAAATTAAATGCAATTAGGCTGTGTTTAAAATGGGAAGAAAGTCAGATCATGCAGCAATTTTAATTATTTTTGTTTAAATTATTCTTATTATTATTAACCATCGAACGCCTACCATATTTTAAATAAATAATATGGTCCAAAATCTTAGTCCTGCTGAATCTCGATTGGTCAAACCACATTAATTAAATAAATAAAATCTTGTACGGAAATCGGACATTTTTTTCTCCTCTTCTTTTAATTTGTGGAAGAAGTCAAAGGCTCGGTTTCAGAGAATAGTATGTATGTACTGTAGAAGAAGAAGAAGAAAGTTACAAATATAGGTCCTCTTCGGTAACTGGAAATAAACAATTTTACGTTTATTTGAATAAAAATGCTAGACCAAAACTTAAGAATATATTCGGTAAATTTATTTCTATTTTTTATTTATTAAAATTTTAATTAATTTTTACATAATTTTGAAAACAGCTTTTTCTAACTTTTAATTTTTTTTTAAATGCTTTTCTTCTCTTTTCTTGTCAGCTCCATCTTTTTCCTCTATTTAGATAAGCTTGTCATTTATCCATTTACATGCTACTAGCTCTAATATCCACTTAGTCAGACTTTAGATACCATTTTCTTGTCTACTTTGTATGAACTTATTTATGTTCCATTTTTTTTTCTCAATATTCTCTTGCATTGTGAACGACCTAAAATTTTTTGGATCTATATAAATTTGGCTTAACTACTATATCAAATTCTTAGGATTGGATCTACTGTTACCTATGAATTTATTTCTAATTTTTCTTTTGGGTTTGGTTTTGATTTTTTTTTTTTCCTGACCATTGTTTCTTGGATTAATTATGATTTGTTTCAGAATTATTTTTTTCTTACTTGATTGTGGCTCTATGAATTGTTTTTATTATTGTTCTCTGTTTGTCAAATTATCTTGAAATTTCATTCTTTTCATATTGAAAGAGACCTGACCATTGTTTTGTTATGTATTGAAAATGTTTGTGATGTATTTGATAAAATGTCTGAGATGTTTTTGCTTTAATTATTTGATTTCAGGCCTTGTTGATTATAGGCTAAGCACAATTCTAGTCAAGTTTGGATTCGTTTTATAGAGCAACTTTTTATTTTAGGTTAGCCAAATTATATATACAATTTCAAATATAAAATTAGTTCTAGCAACATAAAAGTATATTATATAAGATGAGATTGAATATGGTACCACACCCACCAAACACAAAAAATATATGTATTTTGATATACACTATATGGATTGGGACTATATTTTTTGGGTTTCAATATTATATGATTTATGTGTAGAATGATAAGTAGAGATAATAACATCATCTTGAGTAATATTGGCAGTAAAACCAGAAAGTCTGTAACTGTATATCATCAACTCTACTGCATTTTCTTTACTGCACCATTGACATCATAAACCACTCATAATTATGTGTTTTAAGTATTATTGATATAACATCTACCTTGTGGACTAATTAATTATTATTTATTTGTTGAATAAAATCAATTGTTCTATATGCTATAGGAATGAATGACTAATGAGAAATGGGCTCATTAATTAGATATGAGTAAGTGATGAGTGAAAATTCTTCAGAAAATAACAGGAACATATCATTGTTAAGAAACATAAATGTCCAAATAAAGATAAATTGTTGTGAGGACTATACTATTCTTTTTTTGGTAAATCAATATTATTAATATGGCACCCCTTATTTGCTTGTCTATGTAACTTGGCTAGTAATTAGTCTCCCACTCTTGGTTGTGGTGCTTCCTTTTTAGATTGCCTACGCTGCACAATAGTTTCGAAATATGCCTTGATAAGTGCATGTCATCTTGTTGGCCCTTGATTTTTATAATTTACGTATTGTATATTTGACAGGTTATGATCTCGTATGGTGAATATTTTCTTGATATTTTTCTTTTCTGAAGTATTGTTTAGACGGAGAAGGGGACGAGTTCTTGTGGGGAATTAGACAGTACACTCCTAATTTTAAGAAATAGATAAAGTGAAATTCAATTTATAATTGACGTTTTGAGCTAGTTCCAATAGGGTGGCTTTAAATATACAATCTCTTTTTAGGAAGATTGTTCCCTATATTTATATTTTGCTATGCTAGTTGAGAGAAGCTTAGGAAATGGAAATACTAACTAATTGCCTATGTTTTGGTTTACAGACTTTCTCAATTACAATTTGAGGAGAAAGCAAAATGGAAAATCAGAAACAAAGATGTTTTGCAAAATAATTGACCATTTTGGTGTGTAGTGTACATCAAAAGTTGAGATTTGGCATATCCAAAGTTGTGTCTACAATGTTGGGACACTTTGGCCTTACGTGTGTGGTGTGTTTCTATTGCAATTACAAGATTCGTGTTCCTTTAATCAAAATTTCTCTTGATTGATTGTCTTTGGAATGCCTTTATTATTAGGTATATGGTTGTGTAAAAACAACACACACATATTAATGTAGTTAAATAAATAAATAGAAAAAGAAAGAGAAAAAAAGGAAAATTCAATTTTATGTTCATGTTGTGGTGTTTACAATTTTACAAGGACCAATGTTAAAAAGACATGTTTTGGTGGAGATGAAGAAAATTTTGAAGTGTAGTCTACTACGTTACAATTCATTGGTGGAACTTCGAATGATAGTATAGAGTTTAATAACATTTTTAGACTTGAATTACATGAAATAGCTTGCTTTTATGGAAAGCTAATCGACGGTAATGAGAATTATTAAAGACATTTGTTGATTGTTATGGCCCGTTCAATATTTTCCTTTTAAGTTTGGACAATTATTAGTTTATATATTTTTATTTTACTATGTAAAATGTATTGATTTAATGTTATGTAATAAATAGAGAATGAGTTTCGAGGTTTATGTCACAAAAATATATTATTTTTTAGTTTAAAAAATAAAAAATAAAAACATGAATTATCAAACATATTTTTATTTTTAATTTTTTTAAACAAAAAATAAAAATAAAAGTTACCAGACATATTTTTTATTTTTATTTTTAAAAATAAAAAACAAAAAATAGTTATCAAACACATTTTGGGTCTGTTTGACATTGTTTTCTGTTTTTTGTTTTCAAAGTTGTGTTCTCAGAAATGAGAACAGAAAACAGTTTTTGTAGTTTTCAAAAAACAAGAGGTGTTTGGTTAATATTTTCTAAAAATAATTTTTTAGTTTTATTTTTTTTAAATCTTAAATAAAAAATTAACAAATATATTTACAAAGAGAAATTTTTTTTAAAATTTTGTAATAAATAATGAGATAAAATAATTTGAAAGAAAAATGATGAAAAATAAGGAGTGAGAAAGTAAGAAGATAAAATTTAAAGAAATAGAAATTGAGAAGAGAGAAATTGATCTAAGAAAAAATGAGAGAGAATATGATGAGAAAGAAAGTGAAGAGAGAGAAGTGAGTAGAGAAAAAGTAATGAGAGAAGAAATGGCGAGAGAGAAAAAAATGATGAGAGAGAAAATGATGATATATTAAGTGATGAGAGAGAAAGTAAGGATATAATATGTGATGAAAGAGAAAATGAGGACATAATAAGTGATGCAAGAGAAAATAAGAAGAAATAAAATGATGAAAGAGAAAATGAAAAGATAAAAAGTGAGAAGAGAAAAAATAGCTAGAGAGAAAATGATGAGAGAGAAAATAGGGAGATAGAAAGTGATGTGAGAGAAATAAAGAGAGAGAAACTAATGAGAGAGAAAATGATGTGACAATAAATAATGTTAGATAATAATAATTAGAAAAGTGATGTGAGAAAAAAAAATAGACAAAAAAAATTTGAGAACAACAGAAAACAACTTTTGTTGTTTTCAAAATTTTCGATTTTTTGTAACTTTGTTTTTAAAAATTGTTATATGAAAATAATATCAAACATCACAACTTATTTTCCAAAAATTAATTTTAGCTTTTAGAAACAAAAAATATTTTTTTAGCTAAGGAGTCAAACTGTCTTTATTTTTTTTAAATAAAAAAACAAAGATAAAAAGTGTTTAAAAAATTAAAAAGCAAAAAAAATTTCTAACCCACCATAATATCTCAAACTTATCATGACACACGAGTTTACGTGCCACTCAGAACCACCGACCATTATCCCTATTCACCCATTTCGTTTCTTCTACGAACGCCATTTTATTTAGGTTTATACCTTTTTGGACCTTGTATTTTTCTTCATTACTTGTTTGGACCCTATTTTTGTAAAATGGTTAAAATAGAACCCAAAACTCAATTTTGATGAAGAAAAAGTTGAATATAACAATACAGTTTTTAAGCAGAATGATTTTATTTTTGTTCTGAATTGTTAGTTTGGTAAATTATTTGTGATTTTAGTTGATAAAACATTGACCAAAATCTGGTTTAGGGTTCTATTTTAACCATTTTACAAAACATAGGGTCTAAAAAATAATTTGTCAAAACACAGGGTCCAAACAGGTAATGGAAAAAAAACACAAGATCCAAAAAGGTATAAACTCTTTTATTTATTAAGAATAATTAATTCTTATGGTTTGCGGTTGCGGCCTTGCATTATAATATAGGGAAATTTTCATATATACGGTAAATAACAAAAAAAATTTGAAATTTACGGTATTTTGGGTGTGATTGGTAGGGGATTTGGAAATGATTTTATGATTTTGAAAACTTAAAATTTGTGGAACCTACCAAAATATTTGATTGGTAGATTGTTTTTTAAAACTATATCCTAATCAGAATTCTAATTTTGTGTTGTAATTTAGAAAACAACAATTTTGTGTTTTCTCTATTTTGTGATTTTTTCTCCAAAAACTTAAAATCAAAATCAGGATTTGCTTGTTCTCTCTACTCCTATCTTTTGTATCATTGTTTGTATTTATTTATTTATTTTTGCCAATTTTTATGACTTGAGTATGTTCCCACTAGTAATAAGGTGTTTATGGAACATTTTTATGACATTTATGCACAATTCAAAAATAAGTTGTGTTGGTATTTTTATAGATGACAATGCAATATTGTTATAAATTCAATCAATAATTATTATTAAAATTTAATTTATCAATATAATTAAATTTTACTTAATTAAATTTATTGATAAATCAAAATTTAATATTATATAACCTATGTATATAAAATATATAAAATTAAAATAATATTCAAATTCAACTGATTCAATCACATATTTATATTTTCAAATTTAATACCAATCACAGATTCATTTTTTTAAAACTCAAAAACAGTTTACTGACATTGAATCAATCACATATTCAGAAACACGATTTTAGTCATTAAATTCAGATTTTCATTTTAGAATCTTACTTTTCAAAAATACAGTTTTCTAATCACGAACCAATCAGACCCTTAATTTCCTTATAAATATACAGTAAATCTGAAGCCCACAAGCCCAAAACCCAATATCATGTATACGGTATGTAAAGACTAAAAAAAAAAATGAATAAATAAATAATAATATTTATTTTAAGTGGTGGGACCCACTTACTTTATTATTTGGCAGCCTTTCCTTTTCTTTTCTTTCTTTTCTTTTCTTTTCTTTTTCTTTCCTTTTCATTTCCTTCCCGAGCCTCTCCTTCTTCTTCTTCTTTTTCTTCTTTTTTTCTCTGAAATAACCCACGTCGCGGTATCACGAAGCCTTGGCCGGAGTTCCCTTTTGCCACCACGCGCCGGAGTTAAAGCACCAGTGGCCGGCGACAACCTCATCCCTAAAACCTCAAGGCCATCGAACTTAAGACGCACCCGAACGGAGCAGTCAAAGTTTCGTTGTCAAAACTTTGACCGCACTTGTCGGCGAACCCAGACCTCCGTTTGGTGAGTGGGTGGCACCGTTGGAACCAGTGTGAAGGGAGGAACGTCGCCCACTAAGTCATTTCAGTCAACTCACCGTTTTTCTCCGGCGAAATTTTGGGTATCTCCGCCCCTTTGGAGGCATTTTCCGGCGACACCAGAGGTTAGTTGGGCAAAGGGGCTGTACTTCCGTGATATACTACTCGAGAGGATCGTTTTGATATATGTCATGCATATATTCGTCGACGTTCCCGGTACCGCTAGCAACTGCTAGTGTGCACCGCTTGGGTGAGTTTTCGGAACTTGAATTTTTAAATATGGTCATATTATATGTCGTTGGACACGATTTTGAATAAGGAATTCAATAATGATAATCGTTTGCTCATTTGATGCTCGTAGGAAAATCGTGATATATAGATCCAATTTAATTCACTCTAGGATAATCGTTAAGGTTGGGAGTGTCGCTTGGGGCTCGGACTGAACATTCTTAAGAGGTAGGGACTCAACTTGACTATTGGACTTGTTGTACTCTTATTGAATTTCATTAACATATTCCAATTTTGATATTTATAAAGTGTTTGAAAAATGGAAAACTTAATCTGCATATTTTTTGTTCTGTTCTGAGGGCACGGAGTGCCAAATATATTATTTTGTTCACTTAATCATGCAGGTTATGATTTTTGGGTTTTATACAAATGCAGCTGTTATGCTGCCCAATTTTCTAAAATAAAAAGGGAATATGTTTATTTCTTTTCATGTTTACCTGCATTTGGTTATTTCGATGAGAGCCATAGTGATCATGATTTGTGCATGTTGTTGTTTCACGACCTAGTCTCTGTGTCATCATAGGTAGATCAGGTGTCCACTCACCTGTAGGTGTAAAGACCTAGCATCTGTATACAGGAAGTGTTCTGAGCCTCCCATTGTGGTGGTTATCAGGTCCGGCTACCCGGTTTAGGATGTTGGATTTTCTATGGTGGGTAATGGGAACTAGGGGTCTAGTGGACTGTGTGATGTGCACTAGTAGCTATGCTCTTTATGATTATTTATGGTTTCTCTCTATTTTGGTTTATACATGATGATTTATGTTTTGTTTTAAAAAAAAACTAACCATGCAGGGGTTTTTATTGAACTTTTGAGTCCTATGTTCTTAGTTGCTTTCCTACTGGGCTTTATAAGCTCACCCCCTATATCTCTCCCATTCCAAGATCCTAGTGACGCAATTGTGGATAAGGTGAATTATCGCTGAAGCTAATGTGTTTAGCTCCCTAGTCCTATCTTTTGAACATTTTGTATTTAATTTGGAACCTACCGGTCTGTATATTCAAGTTAGCTATGTAATAGTCAGAAATGAGGAATGGTGGATGCTAAGTATTATTTTGGTGTTTTATGACTTATTAAATTTAACTGTTTGGTGACTACATAACTGTGGGGATATTATTGTTCTATGTATTAAGATAAATGATCCCACTTTTATCCGTGATATTTTCATATATAATTATAGGAGTTAATCCATTGTCTTGACTTATAATTATAGTAATATTTAAAATAAATCAAAGGATCATTTATAAAGACTATTTTCCACCAAGGGTCAAAGTTTGACCTTTGACCACCCAAGTTATGGATATTACAACTCTGCCACAGCCTAGGGCTCGGGTTGTGATAGAAAAATGGTATCAGATCACCGGGTTCAAATACCTCGGAGTGTGTCACCAAATAGATTAAATTGATTTTAAAATAAAGTATTTTGATCTATAAAAGGCGTATGTATATAGATAGCATCCATTCCTCACTAACTGGTTAGCTTTTGATTTACTGACCTAAGAAAATGCCTCCGAAAGGAAGGACAACAAGGAGAAGGCCTGCAGATGATGTCCTTGAGGCTGGGGTTCCTTCTTCGCCAGTTACTTTCCCTGTGAACGCCTAAAGGTGGAAAGGATTCCATGGTTGCTAAAATATGGTCGAGGCATATAAAGAAGAGTTTAAACATTATGGGAACCCCTATGGAGTATCATGTTAATATTAATGTGCCCAAGTCGGAAAGGAGCGCACCGGACTAGTAGGAAGCCTTAAGTAGGATGAGTGGAATTGATGGGATGATTTGAGGAAATTTTGAGATGGGTTTTCGAAGAACAACATTTTAACCCATCTCATAGGAGGACTTGATTGGATCATTTGATTTCTTAAGATCAATGACAGGTTGATGAGATCATAGAATGACTAGATAATGATGGAGGTGGGTGAATGAATTCTACATGAAGTTTGTAGAGTTATCTTCCTATGTTTATGTTGGTACGGTCGATCAACCCCCTTTATTTGAGCAGTTCCTCCGTCCCTTACTCCCTTCAATGCTGGGTCCACTTGCCCTATGACCTTTGGAAATTTGAATGAGTGTGTGACAGCAGCCTTACGGACTGAGGCTCATCGAGAATGAATCGAAAGAAAGATTGCCCACACGACAACAGAGGTTCCAACCATCACATGGAGGACCCATCGGGAGTTATGCAAGGTATACTCCTTTCAAAGGACAAACTAAGAGTAACCAGTCTCAGACTTCATCATATGGTTTCACACCCACACCAGGGCAACAATCCCAATATCAACATCAGTTCTAGCCCCAAGGTTCAAGATTCAACCAGGGGTACTCGCAGAGTTTTCAAACTCCTATTTCTGCTAGAAGTTAGAGAGGGTTCAATCCCAGAGGAGGCTTTAGTGCAAGCACAAGCCATATGGTCAAGGAAAAGAGAAAGTAAAAGAAAAAGCTTCCAGTCAAGCCTATGCTCTTGGTGGTGATGATGTACAAGGAGAAGCATGCCAGGGAGTTGTGGGTGGTGTGGTTTTTATCTCACGCTCTTGGGCTCATGTATTATTTGATACTGGTACATCTCATTCTTGTATATCATTAATGTTTGCTAGCATGTTGGGTTTGAGTGGGGAACTTTTAGTCCTACACTGCAGTTGAGTGTACCTATGGGAGGGCATGGTGAAGTATCAACCATCTGCAAGTCGGTTTGCATTGTGCTTGAAGGGCATAATCTATTAGGAAACCTGATGGTATTACCTATGGGAGAATTTGATGTGATTCTTGGCATGGATTGGTTGTCTAAGTACCAAGCCATTGTAGATTGCTCACGAAAAAGGGTGACTCTTTTAACTCCAAGTGGAGATTTCATAGTATATCGGGCCAACATGAATGCAGTAAGGCATAATCCTATCCTTAAGGCATGTTTTGGTGGGAAAAGAAACTTAGAGTGTTATGGGAGTCTGTTTGCAATCGAGGATGAGTCTAGGCCTCTAGAAAAGTTTCCTTGGATATCAGTTCCCATACGTGTTTCCTGAGGATTTGCAAGGACTACCACCTGATAGAGAGATCGAGTTTTGCATTGATTTGATTCCTGGGACTCAACCAGTTTCTACTGCACCTTATCGCATGGCACCTGCAGAGTTAGCTGAATTGAAAAAGCAATTGGGTGAGCTAATGGATAAAGGTTACATTAGGAACAGTACTTCTCCCTGGGGAGCTCCAGTTTTGTTTGCCAAGAAAGCTGATGGATCCTTGCGACTGTTCGTCGATTATCGAAAATGGAATCAGATGATAATTAAGAACAAGTATCCTTTGCCAAGGATAGATGAATTGTTTGATCAGCTCGGAGGTTCAAAGTGTTTTTCCAAGATTGATTTGAGCTCAGGCTATCATCAATTAAGGATTAAGGAAGATGATATTCCTAAAACTGCTTTTAGAACACGTTATGGACACTTTGAGTTTTTGGTGATGCCATTTGGATTGATAAATGCACCTGCAGCATTTATGGACCTTATGAATAGGATCTTTAGACCCTATTTGGATAAGTTTGTGGTTATTTTTATTGATGATATTTTGGTGTATTCCAAGACCCCTGAGGACCATGCGGAACATTTAGCTATTGTGTTGCAAACTTTGAGGGACCATCGATTATATGCTAAGAAAGAGAAATATGACTTCTGGATGACCGAGGTCAAATTCTTAGGGCATGTAATATCTCAAGAAGGCATTACTGTGGATCCTACAAAGATAGATTCTATCTTACATTGGGGAAGACCAAAGAACGTTACTGAGGTACGAAGTTTTCTTGGATTAGCAAGTTACTATCGTCGCTTTGTGGAGAATTTTTCTCGTATTGCTATGCCTTTGAAAAAGCTAACAAGAAAGGATTTAAAGTTCGTGTGGGATGACAGTTGTGAAGAAGCTTTCGGAGAACTTAAGCCAAGATTGACTACGGCGACTATTCTCACTGTGCCTAATAAGTGATGAACCGTTTGTGGTATTTACTGATGCTTCTGGTACTGGTTTAGGTGGAGTTCTCATGCCAAATCGCAAGGTTGTTGCCTATGTTTCACGCTAATTGAAGATACATGAGAAGAACTACCCCACACATGACTTGGAACTTGCAGCAGTGATTTTTTTTCCTTGAAAATGTGGAGATGTTACTTATATGGGGAAAATTTTGAATTATAATCTGATCATAAGAGTTTAAAGTATCTCTTTACTCAAAGACACTTGAATTTGAGGCAAAGAAGAAGGGTCGAGTACAGGGAAAATTATGATTTCACTTTGAGATATTCTCATGGAAAAGAAATGCGGTTGCTACACAGTGCTACTTCAACAAGTTAAGAAATGTCAATGGCAAGATGAGAAAGAGAGACTTATCTATAATCGAATCCAAAACGGTGAGCAGTTAGATGGATGGACGGTAAATGCTGAAGGATTCTTATACCATAAGGGAAGATTAGTCGTTGCAAAAAAAAAAAAAAATCCCTGATCTTAGAGAGTCTGTTATGATTGAGGCCCATAGGTCTAAGTTTGTTTTACATCCTGGAAGCACAAAGATGTACCAAGATTTGAAAAGACAATATTGGTGGGAAGGTATGAAGGGAGACGCGACTAACTTTGTAGCTAAGTGTATGGTTTGCCAACATGTTAAAGCTGAGCACTAGAGACCTTCAGGGTTGCTTCAACCTTTACCTATACCAGAATGGAAGTGGGACGAGATCACAATAGACTTTGTGATGGGATTACCATTAACACCATTAAAGCATGACACTGTCTGGGTGATTGTTGATCGTTAACCAAATCTGCTCATTTCATTCCAATTAGGAAGGATTATAAGGTTTCTAAGCTAGCTCGACTTTATGTGGATAATATACTTCAACTACATGGGTTGCCTTCTGGCATTGTTTCTGATAGAGATCCTCGATTTACATCAAAGTTTTGGCGAGCATTGTAACGACCCAAATCGCCAATAAGGCTTAAGGGCCTTGATTAGCGTGCCAGGAGGGCATGATGGGATTTATGTGTGACTTTGATGAATTAAATGCATGATTATGATTTAAAGCATGTTATATGACTATTTGTTTATCTGAGATGCATGACTATGTATATTAGTATGCATGTAGGCCCGGATCGTGTTAGAATGGCATAATTGTAATTTTAGCCCGCTGAGGGCATATATGTGATAATTGTATTCCGTGATTTGTACCACGTGAGTGTGGTGGTATTATTGTGATGGGATTTCTTAGGGAGCGAGTTAACTCTAGAGTCACAACGGGATTTCTATACCCGGCTCGGGAGGAGCCTAGGGGTACCTCGGGAATTTTATGGTTAAGTTGAGATTTAGCGGGTAATGGTTATTGGAGATTTAGTAACCTGGGTAACCATTAGTTACTGCTGAGAGTAACAAGTTTTAGAAAGAAAATGGTAGAATTGAAATATTAGTGAAAGGACTAAGGTACCCTTGAGGAATTAGTTGAGAAAGGATCATTTGGAGGGGTAGCATGGTCATTTGTCAAGGGTAATAGTCAATTCTCAGCTGGGTTTTAGTGGGTCACGGTTTGGGTATTTAGGGTCATTTGATGCCTTGACCAAATTGGAAGAGAAGAAGAAGAAAGGAGAAGAGGTGTAGATGGGGCTGAAGTTTTGAGACCTAGGAGGAGATTCAAAGGGATTTGAGGAACCAAAAACCAGATTTGAGCTAGGACTACTCAAGGTAAGATTTATATTCTGTTATTTCTTGGGTTCAAGGTTGATTTCTCAAAGTTTTAGTGTGGAATTTAAAGATAGGATGGTTGGTTTAAAGTTTGAGGAATTTGAAACTCTAGATGAGATTTTTAAGTTTGATTGTGTGTTTGGATGTCTTTGATGATGTTTATGGGTTGTTAGATGGTCTATTTGATGTTTGGAATTGATTTTGGGGTTTGGGTATTGGTTTGGTATGATTTTGGAAGGTTTTAGCTCGGAGAAACGCAAGAGAAAACCCAGATTTTCTGGGTTCGCGAAGGAGCGCCGCGGCCCTGTTCTTGGGCGCCGCGGCGCGAGGTTGCATCAGGAGAGGGGCATCTCGCTGGGCGCCGCGGCCCTTGAGGGGAGTGCCGCGGCGCTAGGCCATTTTCAGGGCACCAAAAGTTGCATTTTTTAGCTTTTGCTCCGGGGGTTCGGGGGATGTTTCCGATGAATTGTTTTAGGGATTTGGGAGTCCCGAGAGTGTGGGATTGGTCCCGGGAAGCGGTTTTTGATTTGATTAGTGTTGAGGGATATTTCTTGTGTGTTGTGACTAGGTTATTGGAGAGGCTCGTGCTTGAGGACCGTGCTCGCGGCTTTAGTGCATCAGGAGGCTCGGAATGCAGGTAAGAAAACTATAACACCTGTAGGATGGGGCATGGGCCCATAGTGTGATTGCGGGGCATGGCCCTATATTGCTTTACATGTTAGAGTGTAGACTTAATGAATTAATATTTATTGGAATGTTGTTGTGTTGTGCTATATGTGTGATTATAGTAAATTGAACGGCAAGGGCCGAGTGCGGCGTAGGCCGGGTATGGCAGCGAGGCCGAAAGTATCACCTAGCACATGGGATGCTATAGTCAGGGCGGGGCCCGGTGGATACATGAGTTATCCTTACGGTGAGGACCGAGACCCCAGGCTGTGGTAAGGGTTCTGGGGCGGCATGGCCGTGTTTGCTTAGTCTAATGATTGACTTTTATGTATGTGGATTATCTGTTATGATAAATTGTATAAATGCATATGTTATGTTCTGCATGAGTTTTCTTGCTGGGCTTCGGCTCACGGGTGCTCTGTGTTGCAGGTAAGGGCAATGACTGAGTCAACCAACCATGAGTACGGAGAGCGTGAAGCGACGCGTACATGTTTGGCCTGCCCGACTGCTTTGGTTGGGGATTTATTCGAAAATGGCTGTAACAATCTATGATTTTTATAACTGATCAATTGTAAACTTATTTTAAGATGTAGATAGTTTTCAAACCTTATTTTTGGGATCCCAGATGTTTAATACTAGAAGTTTTATTGAAACAACGCATTTTTCTAAGATTATAGCCTTAACTCTTAATTAGTCACACTTTTGTTTAAAAACCTCGGTTAGCGAGATCATGGCACACTGTTTTGTCTTAAAACTCACTTAGTAACGGCTCTAAGGAAGTAGGGCGTTACAACTTGGTATCAGAGCGAGCCAAGGTTTATTGGTTCTGGAGATCGAACGAACATGTACGCTCGCTGTCAGTGACAAGCTCGACTCAGGGTTGGTTGGTATGAATGATTGACATGTCTGAATATATGTTTGAATGCCCTGTTTGCCTGCTTATTTATATGGAGCATGAGGAATGAAATGACATATGCATGAGATGCTGTTGGGCTGGGCCCTTGATTATTGCATGTTGAGATTGATGCATGCTGAATAATACTATTATGCATATGGATGAATATTGGCATAATGGTTCGCATATTGAGTTTATGTGGTTGACTGTTTAAATTGAACTCGTATGTAATATCCGTTTATTTGCTTGTATGAAGCATGTTGAGACCTGGATATGCTTAGTGATGTTAAATCTGGTAGCTAAATGTATATCATTGTGGATTTGGCCTATATATGCTTGTGTGTGCATTATACCTGTGGATATTTGGATTTAGTTGTGAGTTGGTTCAGGGTATGAACCTCTGAGTTCAGGAGTTTGGTCGGTTTTGACGGATGAACTCGAGTTGTTGGTTCCTAGAAGGGTTTGGGGACCTGATATTGTGTTAAAAGGAGGATTCTAGATATAGGTTGGAGTTGAGATCTCTAGTTATCCCTGAGAGCAGCAGCAAGGGTCGCTAGTGTGTGAGTTAGCTGTGGAGTTTGTTAGTTGAGATGAGATAGCAGAACAGCGGATTTCTCTGGGGAAATAGCTGATTTCGATGCTTTAACAGTAAGGGTTACCAGTGTTGGTTTACTGTGAGGTAAGGACAGATAAGGGTATTATACGAAAGGCGTAAAGGGTGTTATCCTCTAGTGTTGAGGAGGGTACGAGTTGACAAGGAATTTATCAATAGATGAGCAGAGTTATTTCCACCCTTGGTTAAGAGGATGAGATATCCTGATTAGAGGGTTGTGTTAAATGTTGAGGCAGGGAGATGCCTGGAAATGGTACTCGGGCTGAGGTACGGGCCCGATGGGTTGGAAAGAACCTAGATGATGATTGTTAGAAGGGATTATTAAGACATGATTTGAACTATGGTGACTGGTGGACTTACAATTTTGGTTTGGACTGTTAGGGTAACAACAGTGTAAATCAATCGTTTTGGTGAATTGGGTAATTCATTTCGGAAAGTTATACTGGCGGATGTATCCGGAATTGATGGCGACCCATTTAAGGATTTGAGATCGGGAATAGTCTAAGGTATTTGGGCCGCTCTGAGGTATGAGTTTATCGTCTGCATGTGGATGGCGGAGAGGGCCATGTTGTTCGAGGAACGGATAGTCGATGTATAGAGCATGAGTGCTAGAGCCGCAAGGGCGGTGCTCCCTTTTGTGGAGTTAGTAAAGGTAGATTCGTGATAATCAAGTTGATGGAACCCCGGATAGTTCTGTGGCTTCTGGTTTTGCCAGAAAGGGGGAAAGGTCTGATTGATAAGATGGTACTTTTGTTGATAGGACGCAGCGAGGTCGAATTCTCGATTTTTGAGGTAAAAGGACCCCAGACAGTGCTTGGGCACCTAGATTGAGATTGGAAAGAAGCCTGATCGAATAGGTGGTTATCGAGATGGCGACAGGAACCAGGAGGTTATTTGGTATGCATATGAAGAAGAGGATGCCACCTGAGAGGAGGTCAGGTGAGGGCATGACTTCTACGTAAAATGACTCAAGATGTTAGGATGGGTTTCCCATGGTGCGGGAAACGGAGAACTAGAATGCAGCATTACATTCAAAGTTCGAGGCTGAGTCCTCAAGGATGAGTATTTAACTGACGAGCTTATGCTCTGGGCATGTAACGAACTGGAAGGGCTCGGTGTTGAAAATGTTCTGAGAGGGAGATGGATATAGAGAGGAAGCCTCGAAGGTGCTATTCGAGAGGTTGATGATAGTAATACTTATTGAGAAGGAATTTGAAACCTATGGCAGGTGAATTGGGATGCAAGTGATCAAGAAGTTCATAGTAATAATGACAAGGGTTGTCTTAAGGAAGCTTTAGCATGAGTCGCAGTGAGCGAGCTGATTAGTTAAGAAATAATCATGGATTTTTGAGGATATCATCTGGAGTATGTGATTGAGACTGAGTGGAACAGAGCTGACCAGTGGGAAAGCTATGTGGGTATGCAAAGAAAGATTTAGGGGATACTTCAAGGTCAGGCTATAGATAGGATTGGTATAAGGAATGTTGTAAAAGACGGTTTTGGCCGACAGAAAATCTATCGAAACAATTAAAGGAATCTGAGCCTGGTATAGCCAGTGTGTTATACTGCGGGGATCGTTAGCATCGTCGGGTTAGAACGAAAAGTACAATGTTGGGTACCAGTGGGGACGATGTCTCCAAGAGTTGATCTACGACTTGGTTATTACCAGTTGGAAACCAAGGATTGAGACATTTCGGGAAATTGTCTAGTTTGCGCCGGCTGGGGTGTAAGGAGCTGGTAACAAAGACTCTAGAATGGTTCAAGCTGCAGCAGCACAGGTAAGTTCTTTAGGCAGAGAATGCATGAACGGTGTGGACAAGTCCCCTTCAAGCTCATGAGCAGTGCGTGTGGATTACTCCCAGATGGAAATGGTGAGCAAATGATTATGCTGAAGAAGTTGTACCCAGAAGGCGAAGTCACAGGTAAGGTTCTACGGAGTGTTAGTTTGGATGTCGTCAGGAGTACTCAGACTAGAGCTACAAGGTGAAAGGACAGGTAAGAGAAGAATTGATCTGAAGCCGCAAAGAAGCTAATGAGTATCTGAAGAATTGAAGGCATAACAAGACTAGTAAGCGCGTCATCTATTGCACAAGCATCTCCAGGGACAACTACATCAGAGACGAGGAGAACAGTAAAATTTGAGGTTAGACGGACTGAGTGGTGTCACATCAGAAAGAAATTCAGAAGGCAAGGTAAGGTTTGATTGGTTACGGACGATGATGGGATTTGCGTGTGTTTTGATTAAGTAAAGAGTGATGGCATAAAGGACTTGATCTATGTTGAGGACATGAATTTGTGGGGGTGCATTACGGATTATGCACGCCCAGGCGCATCTGGCGCGAGGTTGGATCGAACCTTGCGGGAGACGAAAGTATGGATCATGGTTGATACACTTGGAACGTTTAGTCGACTGTTGTACATGGCATAAGGTATTTAAGTCTTGGGTACTAGTAAGAAAGGATAACGTTGAGACCCAGAGGTGGTGAAAAGTAGCAGACAAATGATCAGTGTTTGAAATCCTCGATTGAGCGAGGGGAGATTTAATGGGAGGCGTGTATCAATCAAGGAATAACGCTATAGGCTGTAATGGAGGACAAGGCAACGACTGAGATCGGCATGATGTTAGTAGGTAATGGTTAGCTGGTGGGTGTCACTGAGCTATGGAATTCAAAGTGTTGGTTTGAGTTGAAACAGGGAAGGACCCTGTCACGGTGGTACAAATAGGATACCAGGATCGAGTGAGGGATCCAGTTAGGATTTGGTTTTGAAAGAGGGTTCTGAATGGACATCATTCCACCTCCTAGGGTACGCGGTACCGGGAGGGTGGAGCGGGTGTCAGGATCTAGTGTTTTCCTTTGGACCTGAGGGGTTAAGTGATGTGGTGGTGTATCGTGGAAATGGACCACAATAGACCTTAAGAAAGGTATCCAGACATGAAAAGTTTTAACTCGGTTGTTTGAGTTAACGTGTTGGGTCAAGTGAACTGGTTTCAGGGTAAAACGTCGATGATACGGAATTGAGACCCCATAGTATTTTAAATTGTTGGAATGGATTTGGAGGACGAAAGGAACAGAGTGGGAACCTGGAATTATCAGTTGATTGCAAGTGGAATGGCAGTCTGAAAGTTTATCAAGGATCTTAAAGAATTAAGCGCTAAGTAGGCGAATACTTGAGGTATTAAGGGAAGTGTAATCCCTGGCAAGTTAGTCGTGGTGGCGGTTGCTGGTGTCTTGCTAATGTAACACGACATAGGGCTTGGTAAGAGGTGAAAGATAATGAATACTACAGTTTGGCTTTAGTTTAGAGGGAAAGCCAAGAAGGTCGTTGAAACTTCTTAAGGCAGGAGTGTTTGCCTATTTGAAAGAATAAAGAGCTGGGAAATTGCTAAGTTATGAGGAAATAAAGTTCCGGGAAGAGAGAGTTGCATCTCTGCATGGTAACAGACGAGGATCTGTAAGGTGTTCAGAGAAAGGAGGGAGAGTTCTGACTCTTAATTCAGCATAAATTGAAGTTGTACTAAGGGTTAGGCCAGCGGGGCCTACAAGTTGATCCCACCTAGTAGAGGTGATGACTTTTGAGTATCTATGGAATCAGGAATAAGACAATGAATTGGTCATTGTACTCTAGGCAGACCCTGGGCTTCGGCAGGGTTGCAGGGTTAACAAGGGGATATCGAGAGCATGGCTATTAGACAAGATCTTGTGGGGCAAGATTGTTACTCTTGAAAGAGTGTTTTTAAAAAGTAAAGTTAAGGCGGTGGGCCTTGGGAAGTTTGGTCAGAGTTGCGGGTTTACAGACTGATATGTTGGATAAATTTCGAGGACGAAATTTTTATGAGGAGGGGATAGTTGTAACGACCCAAATCGCCAATAAGGCTTAAGGGCCTTGATTAGCGTGCCAGGAGGGCATGATGGGATTTATGTGTGACTTTGATGAATTAAATGCATGATTATGATTTAAAGCATGTTATATGACTATTTGCTTATCTGAGATGCATGACTATGTATATTAGTATGCATGTAGGCCCGGATCGTGTTAGAATGGCATAATTGTAATTTTAGCCCACTGAGGGCATATATGTGATAATTGTATTCCGTGATTTGTACCACGTGAGTGTGGTGGTATTATTGTGATGCACGTGCCGAGATGGTCCTAGAGAGCTAGTTAACTCTAGAGTCGCAACGAGATTTCTATACCCGGCTCGGGAGGAGCCTAGGGGTACCTCAGGAATTTTACGGTTAAGTTGAGATTTAGCGGGTAATGTTTATTGGAGATTTAGTAACCTGGGTAACCATTAGTTACTGCTGAGAGTAACAAGTTTTAGAAAGAAAATGGTAGAATTGAAATATTAGTGAAAGGACTAGGGTACCCTTGAGGAATTAGTTGAGAAAGGATCATTTGGAGGGGTAGCATGGTCATTTGGCAAGGGTAATAGTCAATTCTCAGCTGGGTTTTGGTGGGTCACGGTTTGGGTATTTAGGGTCATTTGATGCCTTGACCAAATTGGAAGAGAAGAAGAAGAAAGGAGAAGAGGTGTAGATGGGGTTGAAGTTTTGAGACCTAGGAGGAGATTCAAAGGGATTTGAGGAACCAAAAACCAGATTTGAGCTAGGACTACTCA
This sequence comes from Humulus lupulus, assembly GCF_963169125.1. Lineage (NCBI taxonomy): Eukaryota > Viridiplantae > Streptophyta > Magnoliopsida > Rosales > Cannabaceae > Humulus > Humulus lupulus. Next base: position 97,983,535 of record NC_084795.1, on the reverse strand, counting down.
AGGTAAGATTTATATTCTGTTATTTCTTGGGTTCAAGGTTGATTTCTCAAAGTTTTAGTGTGGAATTTAAAGATAGGATGGTTGGTTTAAAGTTTGAGGAATTTGAAACTCTAGATGAGATTTTTAAGTTTGATTGTGTGTTTGGATGTATTTGATGATGTTTATGGGTTGTTAGATGGTCTATTTGATGTTTGGAATTGATTTTGGGGTTTGGGTATTGGTTTGGTATGATTTTGGAAGGTTTTAGCTCGGAGAAACGCAAGAGAAAACCCAGATTTTCTGGGTTCGCGAAGGAGCGTCGCGGCCCTGTTCTTGGGCGCCGCGGCGCGAGGTTGCATCAGGAGAGGGGCATCTCGCTGGGCGCCGCGGCCCTTGAGGGGAGTGCCGCGGCACTAGGCCATTTTCAGGGCACCAAAAGTTGCATTTTTGAGCTTTTGCTCCGGGGGTTCGGGGGATGTTTCCAATGAATTGTTTTAGGGATTTGGGAGTCCCGAGAGTGTGGGATTGGTCCCGGGAAGCGGTTTTTGATTTGATTAGTGTTGAGGGATATTTCTTGTGTGTTGTGACTAGGTTATTGGAGAGGCTCGTGCTTGAGGACCGTGCTCGCGGCTTTAGTGCATCAGGAGGCTCGGAATGTAGGTAAGAAAACTATAACACCCGTAGGATGGGGCATGGGCCCATAGTGTGATTGCGGGGCATGGCCCTATATTTCTTTACATGTTAGAGTGTAGACTTAATGAATTAATATTTATTGGAATGTTGTTGTGTTGTGCTATATGTGTGATTATAGTAAATTGAACGGCAAGGGCCGAGTGCGGCGTAGGCCGGGTACGTCAGCGGGGCCGGAAGTAACACCTAGCACATGGGATGCTATAGTCAGGGCGGGGCCCGGTGGATACATGAGTTATCCTTACGGTGAGGACCGAGACCCTAGGCTGTGGTAAGGGTTCTGGGGCGGCATGGCCGTGTTTGCTTAGTCTAATGATTGACTTTTATGTATGTGGATTATCTGTTATGATAAATTGTATAAATGCATATGTTATGTTCTGCATGAGTTTTCTTGCTGGGCTTCGGCTCACGGGTGCTCTGTGTTGCAGGTAAGGGCAATGACTGAGTCAACCAACCATGAGTACGGAGAGCGTGAAGCGATGCGTACATGTTTGGCCTGCCCGACTGCTTTGGTTGGGGATTTATTCGAAAATGGCTGTAACAATCTATGATTTTTATAACTGATCAATTGTAAACTTATTTTAAGATGTAGATAGTTTTCAAACCTTATTTTTGGGATCCCAAATGTTTAATACTAGAAGTTTTATTGAAACGACGCATTTTTCTAAGATTACAGCCTTAACTCTTAATTAGTCACACTTTTGTTTAAACACCTCGGTTAGCGAAATCATGGCACACTGTTTTGTCTTAAAACTCACTTAGTATCGGCTCTAAGGAAGTAGGGCGTTACAAGCATTGCAAGAAGTTTTAGGAACTGAACTTAACTTGAGCACCGCTGTAATGCCCCAAATTTCCTAATAAGGTTTAGGACCTTGATTAGGAGGCCGGGAGGGCCATAATTGATTTAATATGTTATAAAATGAACATATGCATGTTAATGTGAATTATATTATTATATGATGATAAATGCATGCGTATGGGAGTATTTAAAATGATAAGGGCATTTTGGTAATTTGGCCTATTGGGTGCATATTGTAATATGTGAATGAGATTTCATCATTGTGGAGATATATTCGAGCTATTCGACATGAGACGGTCATATATAATGGATTAGCGGTTTTGTCATAACGGGGTCAATTTTGGGGTAATAGAAATGTTTATTTGGTGATAGATTGGGAATATTTGAGATCAGGGTGAAATTCTGGGAGTTTTGACTATAGTGTCCCCGGGGGTGTTTTCGGGACCCTGAGCACTAGGTTTTATTTGAGGTTACTTAAGCTTGAAGTAGCTTGTCAGATAAGAACGTACGTTAGAAACCTCTCGTTCTCTCTCAAGGACGGTCCGTTTTACCGTTTGAGCGTTTTCGAAGATATCTTGAGTTCTAGGAGTCGGAATTAAGCGAGGGTCGAGGCATAGCGATACTAGGAAAGAATAGAAGCTTCTTAGCCGAAGGATTTGACGGAAAACAACCCAATCAAAGGTAATTGAAGTTTAAGTTTTGAGTTATTTCGAGTTTCTAAGCTTTGAATTGATTTTGTGAATCGTTGAGTTTTTGGTTTGTTTGAACCTTGGGTTTTGAGGGTTTTGAGGTATTGGGAAGCTTGGGAACTTTGTTTTGATGACTAGGGAATGTTTAGGTGTGTTTTTGAGGACTTTGAAGTGTTGAAAACACGTTGGAGAATGGTTCTGGGTTGGGCGCCGCGGCCCTGTTCTTGGGCGTCGCGGCCCTAGCTCGAGTTAGCAGGTGGCCCTTCTGTTTCGTTGGGCGCCGCGGCCCTTGTGTGGGGCGCCGCGGCGCTTGCCTCTGGAAATTCTGGGGGCCGCGGCCCAAGGTGCTAGGGCCGCAGCCCTTGCCCTGTTTTCACCCCGTTTGCTCGTTTTGACCCCGAGAACTTAGCTATGGGCCTCGGGAGTGTCCCTACTACTTGGATTAGTTTGGATTGATCTCTTCGGGGCTAGATATTGGTGTGGAACCTTTGATTATCATGTTATTGATGGTGTCCCATATTTGGTTATGATTAGGTGACCGCTAAGGGCTTAAAGGTTGATCGTTCTCAAGGGTCGTTCTTTTAATCGTTCTAGCTCGACATTGAGGTAAGAAAACTGCACCCTGTGTATATGAGACATGCATGGTTATTATGATGCATGTTGGTTGATTACTGGGTATGACATGCGTGGTTATTATTGATGGATGTCTGTTAATTATTAGGTATGACGTGCATGGCTATTCTTGATGCATGTTGGTTGGTTATTAAACGTGACATGCATGGCTGTTATTGATGCATGTTAGATTGCTGGATTTATTACATATGATGCATGAGAAATATGTGTTTGGGACATGCTTTATATACTGAGTATGATACTGTTCAGAGCTTGAGCCTCTGTGTTTATGCATGGCCCTAATAGCACTACTATCTGTTTGGTAAGCATGCTAAATGCCTCGTTTATGGATGTGGAACATGTGATATGTGATTGGTGGCATGTCTTACTAGTGAAAGACACTGACTAGTCAGGGACCGACTCTAGAGTCGAGAATTACGCATTGAATGACTCATATGGGGTATTAATGCTAGACCGACCTAAAGGGTCGAAGAACTTATAAGCGCTTGCCTGGTCTACGACCAGATGACTATAGCCAAGGTATTGACCCCGGTGACCGTTTGTCACATGGCTAAGGGACGTTGTCTATAGTTTCGACTCTAGAGTCGTGAGGAAGGTTATGTTGGTGACTAATCACCTTGCACCTGTCCTAAACAAGCTTAAGTCGAGAATTACGCATTGAATGACTCATATGGGGTATTAATGCTAGACCGACCCAAAGGGTCGAAGAACTTATAAGCGCTTGCCTGGTCTACGACCAGATGACTATAGCCAAGGTATTGACCCCGGTGACCGTTTGTCACATGGCTAAGGGACGTTGTCCATAGCTTCGACTCTAGAGTCGTGAGGAAGGTTATGTTGGTGACTAATCACCTTGCACCTGTCCTAATCAAACTTATGAAAGGATCATGTATCAGTTAAGCCCTGGTGACCCTATCGTCACATGGCTTGAAGGAGCGATGCTCATTATTGTGACTTTTGGCTATTGTCACCTATTTGCTTGGACTGATAGTCCTGAATGGTTATTATGATCGTTGTTGATATTATATCATGCTTTATTGTGTTTTCTTGCTGGGCTTCGGCTCACGGGTGCTACGTGGTGCAGGTAAAAGCAAAAGGAAGCTGGACCATCCTTGAGTTGAAGAGCTTAGGTGATGATGTGTACATATGCAGCTGCTCGTCTGCCACGGCCGAGGTTTAAAGTGGAACTAGGGTTGAACCCTGTTTTGTCGCTTAGAACGGCCTGTTGTAAATATTTTCTGTAATAGACTCTGAAATTATATTTTCGGGATCCCAATGTATATGTTAAACGTTCTAGTGAAACGTTACATCTTAACCAAAGTTTTTAATCCCTAAACCGCTAATCATACTTAGTTCACGATTTTGGCCAAATGACTCGATTAGCGAGTTTAGCACTGTTTACAAGGCACACCGTAACTGTCCCAGGAGTTGGGGCGTTACAACCGCTCACCACCCTCAGACAGATGGACAATCTGAGAGGACTATCCAAACTTTGGAGGACATGCTTCGTTCTTGTATTTTGGATTTTGGGGGTAGCTGGGGAGAACACTTGTCATTGGTGGAATTCACTTATAATAATAGCTACCAGGTCAGTATAGGCATGGCTCCTTATGAGGCCTTATATGGGAGACCATGCAGATCACCTCTGTGTTGGGCAGAACCAGATGAGCATGTCACAATTGGGCCTCAGATTATCGCTAGCACCACAGAGAAGATCAAAGGCATCCAAGAGAGACTTAAGGTTGTTCAAAGTCGTCAGAAGAGTTATGCTGATCTCCACTGACGAGAAGTTGAGTTTGAGGTTGGTGACTATGTCTTCTTGAAAGTTACTCCCATGCGTGGTGTGACGAGGTTTGGAGTGAAGGGTAAGCTAGCTCCAAGGTATATTGGACCTTTCGAGGTTATCGAGAGGGTTGGGGAGGTCGCTTACCGATTGAACTTACCAGCGCGGTTGGGGCACGTTCACAATGTGTTCCATGTGTCGATGCTGAGGAAGTACACTCTAGACCCATCACACATCATTGAGTATGAGACTATCCCTTTTCAAGAGAGCGTGGCATAAGAAGAGCAACCTATCAGAATCTTGGCGAGAGAGTTGAAAGTGCTAAGGAATAGGGAGATTCCCGTAGTCAAGGTCTTATGGCGGAACCATAGAGAAGACGAGGCTACTTGGGAGTTAGAGTCGGAGATGTATGAGAAGTATCCTCATTTGTTTAATTTTCAGCTTGAGGTTGTTCTTTGAGAAAAATTTCGGGACGAAGTTTCTTTAAGGAAGGAAGAATGTAAAGACTCAAAAAAAAATATGAATAAATAAATAATAATATTTATTTTAAGTGGTGGGACCCACTTACTTTATTATTTGGCAGCCTTTCCTTTTCTTTTCTTTCTTTTCTTTTCTTTTTCTTTTCTTTTCCTTTCCTTCCCGAGCCTCTCCTTCTTCTTCTTCTTTTTCTTCTTTTTTTCTCTGAAATAACCCACGTCGGGGTATCACGAAGCCTTGGCCAGAGTTCCCTTTTGCCACCACGCCCCGGAGTTGGAGCACCAGTGGCCGGCGACAACCTCATCCCCAAAACCTCAAGGCCATCGAACTTAAGACGCACCCGAACGGAGCAGTCAAAGTTTCGTTGTCAAAACTTTGACCGCACTTGCCGGCGAACCCAGACCTCCGTTTGGTGAGTGGGTGGCACCGTTGGAACCAGTGTGAAGGGAGGAATGTCGCCCACTAAGTCATTTCAGTCAACTCACCGTTTTTCTCCGGTGAAATTTTGGGTATCTCCGCCCCTTTGGAGGCATTTTCCGGCGACACCAGAGGTTAGTTGGGAAAAGGGGCTGTACTTCCGTGATATACTACTCGAGAGGATCGTTTTGATATATGTCATGCATATATTCGTCGACGTTCCCGGTACCTCTAGCAACTGCTAGTGTGCACCGCTTGGGTGAGTTTTCGGAACTTGAATTATTAAATATGGTCATATTAAATGTCGTTGGACACGATTTTGAATAAGGAATTCAATAATGATAATCGTTTGCTCATTTGATGCTCGTAGGAAAATCGTGATATATAGATCCAATTTAATTCACTCTAGGATAATCGTTAAGGTTGGGAGTGTCGCTTGGGGCTCGGACTGAACATTCTTAAGAGGTAGGGACTCAACTTGACTATTGGACTTGTTGTACTCTTATTGAATTTCATTAACATATTCCAATTTTGATATTTATAAAGTGTTTGAAAAATGGAAAACTTAATCTGCATATTTTTTGTTCTGTTCTGAGGGCACGGAGTGCCAAATATATTATTTTGTTCACTTAATCATGCAGGTTATGATTTTTGGGTTTTATACAAATGCAGCTGTTATGCTGCCCAATTTTCTAAAATAAAAAGGGAATATGTTTATTTCTTTTCATGTTTACCTGCATTTGGTTATTTCGATGAGAGCCATAGTGATCATGATTTGTGCATGTTGTTGTTTCACGACCTAGTCTCTGTGTCATCATAGGTAGATCAGGTGTCCACTCACCTGTAGGTGTAAAGACCTAGCATCTGTATACAGGAAGTGTTCTGAGCCTCCCATTGTGGTGGTTATCAGGTCCGGCTACCCGGTTTAGGATGTTGGATTTTCTATGGTGGGTAATGGGAACTAGGGGTCTAGTGGACTGTGTGATGTGCACTAGTAGCTATGCTCTTTATGATTATTTATGGTTTCTCTCTATTTTGGTTTATACATGATGATTTATGTTTTGTTTTAAAAAAAAACTAACCATGCAGGGGTTTTTATTGAACTTTTGAGTCCTATGTTCTTAGTTGCTTTCCTACTGGGCTTTATAAGCTCACCCCCTATATCTCTCCCATTCCAAGATCCTAGTGACGCAATTGTGGATAAGGTGAATTATCGCTGAAGCTAATGTGTTTAGCTCCCTAGTCCTATCTTTTGAACATTTTGTATTTAATTTGGAACCTACCGGTCTGTATATTCAAGTTAGCTATGTAATAGTCAGAAATGAGGAATGGTGGATGCTAAGTATTATTTTGGTGTTTTATGACTTATTAAATTTAACTGTTTGGTGACTACATAACTGTGGGGATATTATTGTTCTATGTATTAAGATAAATGATCCCACTTTTATCCGTGATATTTTCATATATAATTATAGGAGTTAATCCATTGTCTTGACTTATAATTATAGTAATATTTAAAATAAATCAAAGGATCATTTATAAAGACTATTTTCCACCAAGGGTCAAAGTTTGACCTTTGACCACCCAAGTTATGGATATTACAACTCTGCCACAGCCTAGGGCTCGGGTTGTGACACGGTAACCCCTAACCCACAAACCTAATCTATTACAACCCCGCTCATTCTTGTAACATGTTGTCTTCATCCTTGTTACAAAAATCTGCAACATAAAAATTAAAAAACTAATTCAAGAGCTTACAAATTTGTGAAGTCTGGGCAAAATCATAATTTTTCTACTATAATCTATTGCGAAATTTCCAAAATGATGTGTCTATAAAAACAACTTCACGACAAAATTAAAACATCTATTTTGTGGTAAGTTATCTTGTTCTTCTATTTTGTTCTTGGTATGTCTTACTTCTAGAGTAGATAATTAGTTTAGAACTTTCGAAACTCACTAAAACAATCAATCAAAATCATATATTTTGTCACAGATCTCCACAGAATCATAGACATATCTTAACATGGTATCAATTGTAAAACAGAAAATCTTTTTATAAAAAAAAATGTTACACTATTATAATCATCTTTCTCATAATTTCTCCATTTTATTATAAATATTTATTAATATATAAGTAATTTAAAATCAGACTAGGACATTAACAACCATGTAACATATCTTCACAAAAACATAACACAAGTTAACAACATCTAAACAAATATAACCTGGTATGTATAGAACAAAACCATTATCTTGCAACTTAAACAAAAAAAAAAGACATAATAGATAACTTACGTGTTACAAACCTGCAACAAGCTTTTACAGACAACGACAACTATGAATTTACATGTTACAAACATGTAACATGCTTTTACATACAACATAATACATAGGTTTGTAACATCCTTTTACAGACAACATAATACATAGGATTATGTTTGCTACTACCACTACTACTACTACACAAACCTTCATCCTCAATACTTTTGGAGACATAATTTGACCCATTTCCAACCCCCACCTGTTGAGCAAAACACTGTAAAATAAAGGGTTATTGATAACCAACAACACTTCAACAAGTTCAAAACAAATGCCTCTTTATGCAGTAAAACTCCAAACTTTTTACAGCCAAGGTTGTAATTCATAATTAAAAAAAAACAATTTTGAACCCAATTATCATTCCTTGTCATCTTTTTTTAGTGAATAAACGTGCATTTTATTCATAAAAGTTAGATAATATATAAAATAGTTGCTAATTAAGATAATCCCTTTTCACACTCAAAAAATCCCAAATGAAAACAAGCTCACGAGTAGAGATAAGAGCTTTTTTGTCCAAAAAATCAAACACCCAAAAAAGTTTCACACAAAAGAATTCATCATCTAAAGAATTGTATTGTATTGTTCCACAAAAGACACACATATTGTAACAAATTTAACAAACAACCTCCTAAATTTATATTTTCAATTATTTTTATATTGAATTAACAAAATGCCTCGCCACCAACCTAAAATGATTAGCAGATAACTCTCCAACAAAATAAATGATTACATAAGTGATTAAAATACTTGTCATATAATTTTTTTTTTGAGGTGGATACATAAGTGATTAAAATGCTTGTCATATAATTTTTTTTTTGTCAGGATTCTTGTCTTATAATTAAATACAAGTATTTAAATAAATTTTGTGTTTCTTAACGTCGTCGCATTTATTATGATCAACAAAAATGCTTATATTTTTCCTTTGTCAGGATTACAAGTAATTAAAGCATGGTTCATGCTTTTTCTGTGTGCGCTTTTATATCCCAACTGAATTTTTAACATGGGCTGAAGTATCATTTTCAGACTAGATTTTCACAGCTTTAAGTGGTGTGGGGCATGGGGCTGGAATTCCCCCTTAATATTTAAGCAAGCTGGGATGTAAGTGGTATTGAGTGCCCCGCCTCAATTGTGTCCCGATTATATATAAATATATATATATGATAACTACTTAATTTTAGAAATAGATAATTAAAATTAGACATTAAATATATTTGGTTTAAATTTTATCTATTATTACAATGAGTTTTCTAAATTACTCTTATTTGAGCACATAGTTCTAAATGTTGTTGTAATGTGTATTATATGTGTTATATTATAGATAAATTGGAAATACATTCCAATTGTTTGTTGAAATTTCTAAAGAAGAATTCTATGATCATATCAACTCATACTATGCTCAAATAATACTAATTTTGAAATGTTAGAAACTAAAGTTTCAATTGCAAAACTGAAACTTTTATGTTGTCATATATATATATGACAACTATATTTAAAGGAATATATTCAATCTATACAAATTATTCTTTAAAATGTAAACATCAAGACTTAAAATCTAAATCACAACTCTTTAAAATTTAAACCACAAATATTAAAATGTAAACTACAATAATTTAAAATATAAACCTGAAGACATAAAATCTAGATCACGACTCTTTAAAATATTAACCTCAAGGCTTAAAATCTAAACCACAACTCTTTAAAATGTAAACCATAAAGCTTAAAATTTAAACGACTAGTCTTTAAAATTTAAATCACAAGGCATAAAATTTAAACTACGACGATTTAAAATTTATAAAAAATGTTTAAAATTTAAACCACAAGCCTTAAAATTTAAATTACCTCTCTTTAAAATTTAAACCATAAGACTTAAAATTTAAATCACGACTCTTTAAAATTTAAATCATAAGGTTTAAAAATTAAACCACTAGGCTTAAAGTCTAAGTCACGACCATATAAAATATAAAATATGATCATTTACGATCTAAACCACGACTCTTTAAAATTTAAACCACTAGTCTTTAAAATTCAAACCACATGACTTAAAATTTAAACAACTGACATTTTTAAATTTAAACCATAATGCTTAAATTTAAATCACGGCTCTTTAAAATTTAAACCACAAGGCATAAAAGTTAAACTACTAGACTTAAAGTCTAAATCGAGACCATATAATATATAAACTGTGATCCTTTAAAATCTAAACTACAACTCTTTAAAACTTAAACAACTAGTCTTTAAAATTCAAACCATAAAGCCTAAAATTTAAACTACACATCTTAAAAATTTAAACCTTACGGCTTAAAATTTAAATCACGAGGTTTAAAAGTTAAACCACTATGCTTAATTTCTAAGCCACGACCATATAAAATAAAAACCATCTTCCATTAAAATTTAAACCACGACTCTTTAAATTTTAAATTTTAAACCACTAATATTTAAAATTTAAAACAAAAGACTTAAAATTTAAACCATAAGGCTTAAAATTTAAACCATAGACTTAAAATTTAAACCACGACTCTTTAAAATTTAAACCACAAGGCTTAAAAGTTAAACTTGTTAGGGTTTTATGCCCTAATTAAAACCTGTTGACGCGATTTTTCACCAACAGTGTATTAAGAAATAATAAGGTAGATTAGTGCTTAGTAATAAACATTAACGAAAGATGAAATGAATTCACAAGAACACAAATATTTTATGTGGTTTAGTGGTTAAAATCCACCTAGTCCACGAGTCTATATTATTGCTGTTTCTCTCTCTATTTTGGCAGAGTTTCAGTATTATAGAATAATCGATCCCTTTTCCTGTCCAATATTCTCAGTATTTATAGAGAAATTTAATGGACAGATTTGGGTAACCACGTGAGTCAATCACGGATTTACATATTTATTACATTTAATACAAACAATTCCCATTTGTACTAGGATATGATTTGATCATAAAGTAAATGTTCTCCTAATATCTGGGAATTAAATATGACAGGCTGGTCATAAATAATCGTATAAAAGTATCCGAGTCTTTGGGGATCCGCGGGTACGCAATATCTCAGAGATACCACGAGCCGGGTATCTCTCCTAGCTCGTACTTCGACAACTGTCTTAATATTATGAGCTCACGCTTCACAACCTTCATGTCTGTAGCTCGGGTTAAACCCAGGACGCCTAACACCACACGTGCCTATGTGAAACCGAGAGTTGCTTACGTGGATAATAAACATATATCATTTCCTTGGTTATTTCTCTGTATATTTATTTGTCAGCTGTACCCGAACTGAGTGAATGACTCGAGCTAAAATTAGTGTACAGCATTTGCTCCCCAAGCTTCTGCTCGTGTATGACATCATCATTTTTTGATCTACACAGTAGGGGCTTTCAGTCTTCTGCTACACAAAACCATGTTTTCCCACTACTTGAGTATTAGACATGTGGTACACTGCAATTGGCGTCTGTTCGGGTTTCAAGGACTGCAATAATTGTCTTGTCACCTTATTGCCGCCGTTTTGTCTATTTAACCATGTCCTTTGGATCTTGTACTAACCAAATCAGATGGCCCAAATTAATTTACACAGTTTACGTATAAATAGGATAGGCAATTTTTAGATTTCACCACCTTTCATTTGAAAATTTTCCTCTTCTGCATTTCCAAATCCCTCTTCTTCCTCAGAAATCTCCAAAAATCATTCATTGTATCCCGTCGCTCAGGAGTTTTCCAAGAACTTTCCTCTGCAAAATCTTACGTCTTACCGCCGAAGAATATATTGTAAGTACCTCGGATATCTTGGTTTGAATTTTTTTTTTTACTGGTCTTTTTTGTTCTTCACCATGCTCATCTGCACCATTCATTGTAGTCAATATTAGGCTATTTCCCGAATGTTTTTAGCGAATAGGCCTCGACTTAGGTTCAATGGGTAGGTTCTAAAATATCTTTAGAACTACGACATTCATAAAACTGGGTAATTTCTGGGTAAATTTGGGTAATCTCCATGGTGAATTTAGAAAATATCCATTCGGGATATAGGAGATGAAAATTTTTTAGGGTTCAAACCAGGTTGCTTAGGGATCACGCTTCTTGGGTGGTTTTGCACTAAATTGCCTCCCAAGGAAAGTAGTGGTTTGATTTTCTGACACACGGATCCCTAAATATCAATGGTTTGTTAGGAAACCCATGCGCGTGACTTAGGGTAGCGCATGGCATCACGCGATGGGGCTGAGGCTAACTCAGCTCGTATATCAAAAGTAAACCATTCCCCCTCCGTACTTCCGCGTCGTAACCTTTAAATCCTCTTAGGTCGCCTACTAATTAGGCCGTTATGTTTGTTAGGCGTTCTGATGGCTCCCAAAAAGAACGCAATCATCTTGTCCGCTCAACAAAATAAAAAGGGGGAGGAGGTTACCCCTGAGTCTCCCATTCCCCACTTCTATCCGGTGGTGGTTGACCCTAACGCCTTCTTCGAGGTTGAGCACATTATATACAAGATCACGACCCAGGGGAGGGTGAACAAGATCATGCTAAGCCATAATATTGAGGTCGGGACCAGAGTTCTCAATGCTCGACCTGCTTTTGAAGGGGAACGGAGCTGCTCCCCTCTCCAAGATGACTTCGCGGCCTAGAGTAACGAACACCTGAAGGCAGGAGCCTTTCTCCCCTTGGACCAATACTTTGTGGACTTTTTGAACTTCGTGAAATTGGCTCCATTTCAGCTCCCCCAAAATTATTATAGGCTTTTGGCGGGGCTGAAATATTTATTTTTGAAGCATGAGTGGGAGGTCCCCACTCCAGCTGACATCCTCTATTTCTTCTGCCTCAAGGCTGGACTGGAACAGAGAGGTCGAGGTAACGAGTTCTACTATCTCGTCAGATTCCCCATCTCTGCTCCCGTCATCGAGCTTCCTAGCCACCCCAACGACTTTCCAACGACTATAAAGACTTGTTCTTTATGTCGAATGGGTTCCAGAATTGCGAACACAGATGCTTCAACCGTCCTCATAAGTTATTTATTCTCTGACCTCAGCTCATGAAATTTTATTATTTCCAAGATATTTCCCTTGTACATGTATTAACTGAGTTTATTTCTCGTGCAACCATATTTGCGAGGACGGCGAAGTCCGTGACTCTTGGGGATCAGTACGAGAATTTTTCTGGGCTGCCCCCCAGTGAGAAGGACTATTGCCAGATTGTGAATGATGTCACGATGCTATCATGTCAGTTGATTGGCGAAGGCCAGACGTTGGCCTTAAGGACCAGGGCTACCCTCCCGGTAATTCACAAGCTCCCGTCTTCTCAAGAGGAGGCCTTGCCAGCCACTGAAGGTGAGGATGAGGATGAGGACGGGGTGCCTCTTGTGCGGAAAAGGCAAGTTCTCGAGGCTGTTCGAGATCCTAATTTAGATCGTGCTACGTCAGGGGCAGCAGCCGGCCCCTCTGGCCAAGGTAACCCATACCCCTATAGGAAATTAGATAAGGGTATTGCCAATTTTAGGTTAGTAACCCAGATCCTAATGTAACCCTGCTCCAATGCGTAGACCACCTAGTGGTACGTCATTACAGTAGTTACCCAAAGGGGACAGTTGTTGTCGACAATACCTTAAATTTTAGGTCTGCCATTTTTTAGGAGTATGGGACCAACCGTAGGTCCTGGTCTTCTCTGCTCCAGGGTGCCTTTGCCCCTGGATTTAGGCAGTATGTAGATGAGTCCAGCCCTGAGGTAGAACCTTAGCCTGGACCTCCTAGGATCCAAGAAATACTAGTCGTAAACTCTCCCTCTCCTCCAGTAATCCCAAGGCCGGAGGCCATGATAATAGACTCCTCCCCCAGCCCGAAGGGTAGAATCTTTATTTATTTCCTTTTTTTATTTTGACAACTTTAGTCACGAACTAATCCCCTTTTGTTCTTTTCAGGCGAAGAGATGGAACAAACCGGAGCTCCTGACCTCCGTACTACCTTCCAGGCCAGGAAAACCGGCTCGGGCCCCGTTGTGAAGAGGCCCAGATTTGCGAAGAAGGCCCCCCTGGCAGAAGGAAATGCCTCAAAATCCCCTGCTAAGGGGAAAGGCACGAGCTCGACAGTTCTGATGTCTCCTGTTACAGATAGGCAACTGTTAGGAATGAGTTTCCTAATACGCAGCGGAATGGTGGTGGGGTTGGCCCAGTGTACAAAATTTTTTTTTGTAACATATTTAAACTGCCTTTAAATATGCGGATCCATTAATATACATACATTAATTATAAGCAAGTTAAGAATAGAAATCATACCTCTTGAAGCCTATCAAGTGTCCTTGCTATCTTTTCATAATAAGAACGATCTTCCTATCCAAGCTGCTCCCAGGTACTCACACCAAGATCTTCCACATCGTTCTCTACACCTCATGAAATGTGTGGGCACTTAGAGAATGAAGGATAGTTTATTTGTGATTCTACTTGATGTACTCAACACATGAGATCAAGAGAATAAGCCTGAGAATTGGTTCTCTGTTTTTTCAGGGAGAGAAAAGTATCGTTCTATTTTTCACAGAGCGAATAGACTTAGTTGTCTGAGTTATCTGTGTATTTTCTGATTAGTTATACTTAAAAGAAAATATTCAAATTTAAAAAATAAATTTATAACCAACTTACAATTTACTTTTTTAATTAATTAATTATTTTATTAATGAAAATATCCAAAAACTAATTTTTTGAATTATCCATTAATTAATTAAATAAAAAATAAAAATCCTATCCTTGAAAAAATAGCAGTACACGCCACGTGTACCACCCATAGTTTTAGAGATATTTGATTTTTCTATTTTTATTTAATTATCTAATCAAACTACTTTGTTAGATAAAAATCTAACAACTTGATAACTAATTATCAAATATAATTAATTATTTGAATAAATATTAATCTATAAAATTCAAATCCAATTTGAACTTATCATATTATTCTCTCCCATTCAAATAAAGATATTTAATTAATTCTACCAATTAATTAAATCCAATATTTTCGAAAATAAATATTTAATTTATTATAATATCAAAAATTATAATTAATTAATTATTTAATTAAATTTTGAAATTAATTTAATTATTTAATATAATTTTCATAATTATACAATAATTAAATATTAATTAATTTTGTTAAGTACAACTAATTTGTAATTAATTAATCACTTTTATCATATAATTGCATATTTGGCTCGAATAACAAATTTCTTCTTAAATATGTCTTTCAACTATTTTTCCCTTCATATCAACTCTTACCTTGAATACTGTTGATAGAGCCGCTGTGGGGACCCATGGACCTATAATTCCAAGCTCCAATAAATTTGAGATTATTAATTAAAATCTCTAATTAAATAATCTTAATTTATTAATCTCATGATTATTCCACTATAAATATGAGACTACACTCTTGTAATTATAGAAATTTCATTTACTGAGTACTTTATAATTATAAAGCGTCTATTGATATAATCATTGCATACAAATTGACCCTCTAATAATGGTTCATAATTAATCTGGAATAAAATGATCGTTTTATCCTTTTAATTATCTCTTGTTTCTTTAAGTACCATTGACTTTACTAGTGAGCGTTAATTCATAACTAAATTATGAATTTGAGCTCAATAACCTTTCAGTCTCAAAAGTCAACCCTTAAGAGAACCATTATTCAATCTCTTGCGAGAAGACATAGATTCCATATCTGTATACTATGTCCTAAGCCATCTACATTAATGAGTTCCTAAAACAAAAGTTTCTAGCCTGATCATTCTGACAAACCCTAACGAGTGAATCAAAGAACTCATATAACATAAAGAGGAGTTCATAGTAACTTCATGATTAAGATCTATTTGTATATGATCATCAGTTGATATATTTAATTAATACTTCGAAATGATATTTACTAAGTATTAATAAACATATCTGGTCCAGTTCTATATATTCTCTAATATATAAAGCACCTCCACTAAAGTGTCCTACCACACTAGTGATCCAGATCTAGATCACATGTATTCATAATACTAGTGGACCGTACTTGCAGTAATTAATCTAAAGATTCCATAACTTTATTTTACTGCAAATTATTCAAGTTTATTTATCTCAAACACAATCCTCCCGTACCAATACGTGTTTGAGATCACATATATGTGTTGACCCAGATTTTGGTCAACTGACACGGAGTCAGAATATGCTTGATGTGAATGAATGTGTTGAAAAGAACGTAATGACAAAAATAATAAGAACACGATATTTTATAATGGTTCGGCCCCAAGATCTGGTAATTACCTACGTCCACTTAGATTGTTATTGATGTGAGAATCAAAGGGGTGATCAAAGAACTAGGGTTCAATGAGTTTCACTGACCTCTGAAGAACAATACAATATCTTAGATAGAATTACTCTAGTCTCAAATAATTCCAAAGCCAAAAGTCCCTTCCTTGAGCTATCTTTCTCTATTTATAGGCTCAAGGGGGATTATATGAATATGTTACGGATATAATCTCCTAAATAATCGGATACTAAAGAGATTGTGGGAATTAATTTCGGGATTTACAAAGATCTTTATTGGAACATTATGTTGCATGAGGAACCATCGACCAGACTGGTCGCAGGAAAGACTGGGCTGCCTATTGCTTATAATGTGTCTTTCTGGTCGGTACCCTAGCAGAGTTCCTCCAGGTGTCAGCCACGTGTCTGGGAATCACCTGCCACGTCATTATGTCAATTTTTTGGATAACAATATGAACTTAAGAATTTTTTTGATATTTACATAATATTATCATAGAATAATATAGTCCATAAAATATATGCATAACAAATTCAATTTATTTATTTATTTCATAAAACAATGTCTACTACATATGCTTTTAGGGCACGATTCCCAACAATCTCCCACTTGCCCTAAAGAAAATGAGGTATCTCTCTCATTCCCATGTTTCTTACATGCTCCTTAAAAGATTTTATGGATAAAGTCTTTGTGAAAGGATCTGCAAGATTATGCTCTGAAGCTATCTTCATAACTGCAACATCTCCTCGATGAACTATCTCTCTAAGCAAGTGATACTTCCTCTAAATGTGCTTTCCCCTCATGTGACTCCGTGCTTCCTTTGAGTTAGCTACTACCCCACTGTTGTCATAGTATAGGGCTAGTGGCTTATCCACATCTGGTACAACTTCCAAATCGGAATAGAACTTTTTGAGCCACACAGCCTCCTTAGCTGCTTCACAAGTCGCTATATACTCGGCTTCCATGGTGGAGTCTGCAATGCTAGTTTGTTTAATAATTCGCCAGACTACCGCTCCTCCTCCAAGAGTAAACACTGATCCAGAAGTCGATTTCCAACTATCTCTGTCTGATTGAAAATCAGAATCAGTGTAACCAGTGGGGTTCAGGTCTCCACCTGAATATACAAGCATATGATCTCTACTATTTCTAAGATACTTGAGAATATTCTTCACTGCAGTCCAATGACTCATTCCAGGTTTGGGTTGATAATGGCTGACTATCCCTACAGCATAACAAATATCAGGTCTTCTACACAACATGGTGTACATCAAACTGCCTACCCCTGAGGCATAGGGATACTGTCTCATGTCTTCCTCTTCCTGAGGTATTTTGGGGCACTACTCCTTGGAAAGGAATACTCCAGAATGGATTGGCATATCGCCCTTTTTGGAGTTTTTCATATTAAAGTGTTCTAGCACCTTATCAATATAAGTTTCTTGAGACAGTGCCAAAGTTTTTTTCTGTCTATATCTAAGAATCTTAATGCCCAGAACATACTTGGCTTCTCCCAAATTTTTTCATTTGGAATTGTTCAGCTAACCAGTTCTTTACCTTTCATAATGATGTTACGTCATTCCCAATCAGTAATATATCATCAACGCAAAGAACGAGGAATACTACTATACCATCTTTGATTTGTTTATAGACACAAGGTTTGTCAATGTTTTGTTCAAAGCCAAACATTTTAATTATGTCATCAAATCTAAAATTCCAAGATCTAGAAGCTTGTTTGAGTCCATAAATGGACCTAAGAAGCTTGCAAACCTTTTGCTCTTGACCTTTTAATTTGAACCCTTTTGGTTGAGACATATAAATGGTTTCATCAAGGTAGCCATTCAGAAAAGTTGTTTTGACATCCATTTTCCAAATCTCATAATCCATGCACGCAGCTATGGACAAGAGTATACGAATGGATTTTAGCATGGCTACAGGAGAAAAGGTTTCTTTATAGTCAACCCCTTCTTTCTGTGTGTAACCTTTGGCTACAAGCCTTGCTTTGAAAGTCTCTACTTTCCCATCCGCTCCTCTTTTCTTCTTGAATATCCACTTGGAACCAATGGGTTTGATATTCTCAGGTGGATCTTAAAGAACCCATACAAAATTGGAATACATCGATTCCATTTCTTGGTTCATGGCTTCTTGCAATTTGTCCTTGTCAGAATCATTCATTGCATCTTTAAATGTTGATGGATCATCTTTGTTTGTGTCAGACACAAGCATTTGAACTTCGTGTTCATAGCGTGTGGGTTGCTTACTAACCCTCCCACTACGACGAGGTTCTCTACTATTCTGACTAGAACTAGCAGTTTCCTCTTGCTTGGTTGTTGCTGGTGACTTTACAACTTCATTCGAGACCATCTCCTCTAGAACAACCTTACTGCGAGGTTTGTGGTTATTAACATAGTCATGTTAAAGAAAAGTTGCTTTTGTCGATACAAATGTTCTATTTTCTTTTGGACTATAGAAAATTCCACCTCTAGTCTCTTTGGAATATCCCACAAACATGCACACTTTAGAGTGTGATTCCAACTTCCTGATATTTCCTTTAAGCACGTGTGCAGGACACCCCCAAATTTGAAAATGGTGTAAACTAGGTTTACAACCATTCCATAATTCTATGGGTGTCTTTTGGATAGACTTAGATGGAACAACATTCAATATGTATAGAGCACATTGAATCGCATAGCCCCAGAATGATAGTGGTAATGATGAGAAACTCACCATTGATCTAACCATATCTAATAACATTCTGTTCCGTCTTTCTGAAACACCATTTTGTTGTGGCATTCTAGGTGCTGTGAGTTGGGATTGAATACCATGCTCACGCAAATGGTCCTTGTTGACGGTGAGAACTCGTCAACGAAGTTAAGTTGGAAAAATTATCAAATCAAGATTGCTAATTGGAAAGCTGTAAAAACTTGAACAATAACTCAAGAACAATGATGTAACAATAATGGAGAAATCAATCTTTCATTCACACTTAAGGCTCTGCTACCGTAAAATTTCCAACCCCCTTTCAGGTGGCCTTAGAGTTTATTTTATAGTAGGTTCTAATGGCCTTAGGTACATAGTGGTCCAGGGGACCAGGTGGTACATACGTACTGTATTAGGGGAGTGGCTTCAGAGGTTGTGGTCATACATCCCGTACAGGAGCAGGTGTCAGGTGGATGTCTCCACTACTTGTCTGTACCCATGTCTGATGCGTGGTGGCAGGCGTAGTGGCGCAGGAGGTAGTGGCGTAAGCTCTGACCTATGGCCGTAGACGTACGGACCATGATCCTTACCCCAGCAATCTCACTGGCACTGGTATATGTACTTAGTACTTGGTCGTACAAATATATCTCATTCGACTCGTACTGGATTTCCTAAGCATAGGGATCTCGAAGTGTAAGGAATGGGACCCTTGGTGCCTGCACCGGCCGTGGCGTTGAGTAAGAATCTTGGGTCCTTAGCACGAGATGCCCGAAGCACCCTAGGGTCACCCACAGGTGCGGGCGATAAGCGCGTGGCATCGCTCTTCGTCTTAGTGTGCAAGGCAAGATGCCTCCTCTGCAAGCTTTCCCCTTCGTGTGACTTCCCCTACATGGCCCCTAATGGTGTGGTTTGGGCCCATACGTGTCAAGTGAGGGGGTGTCGGCCTCCTGAGAAGATGGCGGGCCGATGGACCTCCCGGGGCGCGCGCGCGTGGAACCTTGCGCGGCCTCGCGCATGAGGCGCCGTTGACGGCCTTGCAGCCTCCCTCGGCCTCGCGTGGTGGGAGTGGCCCAAGGGCCTCGCAGCCTCCCTCGGCCTCGCATGGTGGGAGTGGCCTCGCCCCTGGTTGGCCTCGCCCATGTGATGGCCTCGCGAGATGGTGGCCTCGCGAGATGGGGTGGCTTCGCCCATGGTTGGCCTCGCGGAATGGTGGCCTCGCGAGATGGGGTGGCTTCGCCCATGGTTGGCCTCGCGGAATGGTGGCCTCGCGAGATGGGGTGGCTTCGCCCATGGTTGGCCTCGCCCATGTGGTGGCCTCGCGAGATGGGGTGGCTTCGCCCATGGTTGGCCTCGCCCATGTGATGGCCTCGCGAGATGGGGTGGCTTCGCCCATGTGACGGCCTCGCGGAATGGTGGCCTCGCGAGACGGGGTGGCTTCGCCCATGGTTGGCCTCGCCCATGCGGTGGCCTCGCCTAATGGTGGCCTCGCGAGACGGGGTGGTGTGATGGCTTGCCGAGACGACGGTGGCCTTAGGGCCTTGCCTCGGCCTTACATTTTCTCTTGATGAGATTATGAGCATCAACACTTGCCCCCCTAGTCTATGAGAGGGCCTTTAGGTGCTCTTGTAGACTATTCATCTTGGTTCCTATAAATAGGCCTTCATGCATGGCTTAATATTTACACCTTACTTCCTTGGCTTAGTGGTAGTTAGACCCTTGCTCCTTTCAAGAGGTAAAGGGTTCAATCCCCCACAACCACACTTTTTCCATAGTTTCATCACTTTTTCATTTTTTTCATTTTTTTTTTTACATATGAGCTAATTTATTGGTGTGTATATTTTATGACTAACACATGCTTCTGGTTAATTCTTGCAGACGCGCATTTTCGACGCTTTGGTGCTTTTCGCTTCCCGACCTTCTTTGGACCCCGACCTCGTTCTTTTAATCGTTTGAGGTATATTTTCTTTCCTCCTTTTTAATTATTTTTTATTTATTTTTTTTTATCGGGTCCAAACTAGCAGTACTCGGGATGGGGTACATTAGTCCGAGCTTGTAGTGAGTTTGACCATATGCACGCCCCTCCTCCCTTTTTTTTTTTTTTTTTTTTTATATATATACCTTGTAGTAGTCCATTTAGGGCGTTTTCATCTAGAGGTATTAATCCTATTCCTTTGTTTTTTGTAGCCCTCCCCTCGTTTATACGTGAGCCCATTTTTGCTGTTGGGACGTGGTTTCATGGCCAGTGACGACCCGTCCGACATACCCCCAAGGGCTGAGTTTATTGACCTGTCCTCAGACTCAGAGTCCCCTGAGGGCAACCCTTACTAGGACTATGATTCTTTGCGGCAAGCCCGCATCCGCCACCTTGAGTGCATGGCTGATCTTATGCGCAAAATTTGGGTGGTAGAGATCGAAATTGACTCGGTGTCGAGGGGAGATGGAGGACCTTCACCCCTGGGCCTTAGCGACCATATAGCGCATCTTAGGATGACCCTTTTCAAATTGCGGTGGGAGTTAGAGTTTATGGAGGGACGCATTCCGGCAGAACCTCCCACTCCTTCCTCATCTGATGACAGTCATGGGGCCGCTAGCTCCTGTCCCCAGCCCCTAGTCTCAGTTTATCCTAGCTTAACGCTTTCGCCATCGCTCCCTCGATGGAAAAATCTTGCTAGGAAGAAAAAATGGAGGGTTAAGTGTTCTGCCTCTTCCTCACATATTTCTTTTGATTTTGCAGATATGCCGAGAGCACGCAGACAGACGCCCCTCCACTGGCATCCAGCCTAGTGTCCCATGTGTCCTCGAACAAATTGAAGGGGATAGTGAAGCACTATCGCATTCCTCCAGAGTGCGCCCTATACGCTCCTAAGGAGACCTGCCGGGCCGACCGCCCTGAGATGGGTTTTGTGGTTTTGAGCGAGCAGATTTTGAAGGCGGGTGGCACCGTTCCTTTGCACCCGTTCTTTGTGGCGGTTCTTAACTACTTCGACTTGGCCCCTCTTCAACTGTCACCCAACAGTTGGTTGACTTTAAGCTGTCTTTTCATCTTGTTCAAGCAGAATGTCGAGCACGCCCCGACGGCGCAAGAGGTGCACACCCTGTACAACCTCATGGCGGTGCACAAGTCTAAGGGCTTCTTCTACCTGCAGAAGGCCAACAACGATCTCCCTTTAATAGAGGGTTCAGTGTCTAACCCAGGGCTTTGGAAGCAAGAATTTTTCTAGGTAAAGGGCCCTCTCTCTGTTCGCGAGGACTTTCGCTTTAGCCCTAGTAAGTACCTTGGTCCCTTTTTTTTTTTATTATTAGACCTTACTGTTTCATACTCTTGCTTGTACTGACATTGGTGTGACTCATGCAGAGCAATTCGCTGATCCTTCGGCGATTGGGGCAGAGGCGGCGGCCATAAACAAGCTTATAGATGCAGACGCCGCCTTGAAGAAGGCGGCTGTCCTATTTACTGTGACGAACCTTAAACTCCACCAGCTGTCCCTGGTTTCTGACCCTAAGTTCCTGTGGTCAATTACTGTGTCTAAGAAGCCTGTGGCTATGCTGACTGGGCCGTCCCTACACGATGGCGAGGCTGAGGAGGAGATGGAGGATGCCCCCCCGTCCCCCGGGGGATGCCCCCTCTATGGCCCACATGACCAGGACATGGCTTTTCCATCTCTGGACCCGCAGGCCGCGGCGGGATGTTACGCCCCTCCTGGCCCTGATGGCACGGACGTCTTCCCTCATGTCCCCCATGACATCGGCATACCAGACGCTAACTACGTCGACCTCGCGGAGCCCCCTTCCAATGCACTAGGGTCCCAGTTTTTTCCCTTCTCTGCGCCGCCTCCTACTTCGGCGAGTGGGTCATCCGTTCCTGTCCCACCAGATGTTCCTAGCGTGGAGGCAGAGCCTTGGGTGACCAGGATGGCCTCAGTTTATGGGCAGCATTTCGTTCCAATAGCCGCGAGTCTCCCTGTCTCCGACTGGAGGGGCCTGGGGAATGTGACTTAACCAGACCTCGGGGAGATGCTAAGGCGCGCCGCAGCCTAGGTGAGGTCTTGCACCTTGCATCGATTAGTATTATGCATAGATGTACATGTGTTTTTCTTTTTGTTACTTATCGCTGATGCCATTGATTTTCTTGTGCAGGTCTACATCGTGTCTCTTCGGCATGCCGACTAGTCCGGTGTTCTTTCCGCATCTACCACTGAGAGGGACGACCTCATAGTCCAGGTCCAAGAGCTTGAGAATGAACTTAGCGCAGCCAAGGTCCAATTGTCAAAGGCCCAGACTAAGTATGCCAAGTTGGACTCGAAGAATGACAAGCTGAAGGCCAAGATCAAGGAGCTGAAGGGTAGGGCTAAATGCTTGGAGTGCGAGCTCCGGGGGGCCAAGGCCGCTGCGTCCGCGTCGCAGGAGAGGGTTACTCAACAGGAGACTGAAGTTGAGGCCCTTAGGGCTGAACTACAGTCGGCTCAGGAGAAGAACGCTTCATTGGAGGCGGAGAGAGCCATAACCGAGCGTAAGTCCATAGATCATGCTCTTTTTAATGTGTGGAGGCAGGATCCCCACTTCGACTTCTCCTCCTTTGGCGAACAGGACGTTGCCCGAGCAGCCTGGTGGAGTGCCCACTACAAGAGGCCTTGAAATATTTTCGCTCTTTTTTTGTTGTCTTTTGATTTTGTAACATCATTACTAGTATTGCTTTTCTGTTAGTAACTCTTGTGCTATCCCAAGAACTCTTTTTTCTTTTTTAATGCATAAATACATATGTTGTTGTTTTTCTCTTGTTCTATTGCATTCAAGGCCCTTTTAAGCCTAGGGTTTAGTTGGTTCCCCTCTTTTATCTATCAGGTTGGAGGTCCTTTGGAGCCCATGTGGAAGGGTTCGCTGGGACCTCTTTTGGTGCCTCTTGGTTGCTTTTATAAGGATATTTTGACCCCTTGGGTCGTAGTTATCCTTTTATGTTTTTCTTGCGCGCGCTTATTATTTCTTTGCGAGAAGCGTCCTTCTCGTCGTTATTCATAGTACTATTTCTGCAAGGGTCTCCTTTGGGACCCTTTTTGGGTAGGCGGCTTGGTGGCCGCTCTAGACTTATTATTATTGTCATCACCATCCTCGTTTTATAAGTCCCTATGGCCTCCCTTGGTGTTCATAAGGGTAGCTAATCCTTACGATCCCAAGGGGCGCTTTGTAAGGACTTCGTTGAAGGCCCTAGTATAGGGGGTCTTTTTGGTAGAGGGTCCCTTTTAGGGGCCTCGTTTTTAGGAGGGCCAAGGGTCCCTTTAGAGGGTCCCTTTTAGGGGCCTCGTTTTTAGGAGGGCCAGGGGTCCCTTTAGAGGGTCCCTTTTAGGGGCCTCGTTTTTAGGAGGGCCAGGGGTCCCTTTAGAGGGTCCCTTTTAGGGGCCTCGTTTTTAGGAGGGCCAGGGGTCCCTTTAGAGGGTCCCTTTTAGGGGCCTCATTTTTAGGAGGGCAAGGGGTCCCTTTTTAGGATCCTTTGATATAGGGCCCTTTTTAGGTTCCCTTTGCTAGCTGCCTGCTGTCGCCTCCTATCCTACCCCCCAAGTGCCTCGTGAAATTTATTTCGGCAGGCACTTTGGCTGATGCCCATGTAGTGAAGGAAAATAATACATGAGGTTGAACAGTTTTACCCACAACATGCAGTTCCATTCATCGCATTCATAACAAATGGTTTCATACAAATAGTTGAAATGGTACATACGAAGTTTTTTTTTATATAAAACAACAATAAAAGACTCACACCTACTTAGGAGGCTATCTAGGTAACCTCTTTGATTTCTTCCTATCATATTAAGGCAGCGTGCAACACTTGCTCCTTTTCCATCACATGGGCGCCTTACTGGTAGTACTTCCTCAGGTGCTCCACGTTCCATGCTCGGGGTATGAGGGTATCGTCCATGTGGGCCAGCTTGTAAGTGTTCGGGGGGATGCACTGAGCAACCTGGTAGGCCCCCTCCCAATTCGCCCCCAGCACTCCCACGCCTGGGTCTCGTATGTTTGGGAGTACTTTCCTTAGCACCAGGTCGCCAACTCTGAAAGTTCTCTCTCGCACCCTCGAATTGTAGTACCTTGCGGCGCGCTGCTGGTACACCGCCACCCTCATTTGGGCTTTTTCTCGCTTCTCTTCTAGCATGTCTAAGTTTTCGGCTAGGGCTACGCGGTTAGCTTCATCTCCATATGCCTGTACCCTGTGGGACTCGACTCGCATCTCGACTGGGAGCACGGCCTCGCATCCATAGGCCAGGGAGAATGGGGATTCCCCAGTAGTCGAGCGTGGGGTGGTCCTGTAAGCCCATAGCACATTTGGTAGCTCATCTACCCAGGCTCCCTTCATTTTTTCCAGCTTTGTCTTCAGGTTCTTCTTAAGGACCCTGTTTATGGCTTCCACTTGCCCATTGGCCTGGGGGTGCACCACCGCGGAGAAACTCCTCCTTATGCCTCTTTCCTTGCAATATTCATCGAAGGCTCCTCCTTCGAACTGGGTACCATTGTCGGAGATAATCTTGTAGGGTACTCCATATCGACACGCAATGAATTTGTTGACAAAAGAGGTGATGTGCTTGGCTGTTATCTTCACGAGGGGTTCCGCTTCTACCCACTTAGTGAAATAATCTACTGCCACCACCGCGTACTTTGCTCCACCCCTGCCTGTAGGAAGGGCACCGATCAAGTCTATCCCCCAGATGGCGAAGGGCCAGGGGCTGGTCATGCTGGTCAATTCACTTGGGGGTTTCCGAGGGTAGTTGGCGTGCCTCTGGCATTTGTCGCATTTCGTGGCAAAGTCATGCACATCTTTCTCCATGGAAGGCCAGTAGTATCCTTGTCTCATGGCCTTCCTAGCTGGAGAGGGTCCACTCTCGTGGTTGCCACACTCTCCCTCATGTATCTCATGCAACACTCTCAATGCCTCCTCTTCTTCTACACACCGCAGGAGGGGCATCGAGAATCCTCTTTTGTAAAGGACCCCATTTACCAGGGTGTATCTTGCGGCCTTGTACACCAATCTCCGGGATTCGTTTCTATCCGCAGGCAAGGTTCCTTCTTCCAGGTACCTCTTGATTGGCTCAGTCCATGATTTCCTCGGGGTACTAATCATGTGTACGTCCACGCCTTCGATACTGGGTTTTGGTAAGTACTCTATGGGTATTGATTCCAACACATCTCTATCCTTGGTAGATGCCAGCTTTGCGAGTGCATCGGCATGGGTGTTCTTCTCTCTGGGGATTTACTCTATAGTATATGCCACCAACCGTCCGAGATGGCCCTTCAACTTCTCCAAGTAGGCTGCCATCTTGGGTCCCCTTGCCTGGTACTCCCCCTTTACCTGGCATACTACCAATTGCGAGTCGCTGAAGATATGAAGGCGCGTTACTCTTAGTTCCTGGGCTAGACGCAGGCCAGCCAGGAGCGCCTCGTACTCTGCCTCATTATTGGAGGCCTCAAACCCAAATCGGATTGCGCAGTACATTCTGTGTCCCTCGGGCCCTGTCATCATGATGCCTGCTCCTGATCCTCCTTCATTCGACGCCCCATCAACGTGCAAACTCCACTCCTCTGAACCTCCTAGCTCCTCCTCCGTAACAGGCTGCTCTCCTTCTTCATTCCTTCCTTCACTCGGCTGATGGGTGAGTTCTACTATAAAATCTGCCAGCACCTGTCCATTGATGGAGGCCCTTGGAGTGTATACAATATCAAACTGACTTAGCTCAATCGACCATTTCATTAGTCTCCCTGAAGTCTCTGGCTTATGTAAGACTTGTCTCAAAGGACTATCTGTTAAGACATCAATTGTATGTGCATGGAAGTAAGGCTTCAACTTCCTTGACGCCACTACTAGCGCATAGGCCAATTTTTCGATCTCTGGATACCGGCTCTCCGCGTCCACCAAACGCTTGCTGATATAGTATACGGGTTGTTGCTGCTTCTTCTCTCCCTTAACCAGGGCTGCGCTGATGGCGTGCTCAGACACTGCCAAGTACAGGTACAACTTCTCGCCCTTCTCCGGCTTTGGTAACAGGGGCGGCTTCCCCAGGTGCTCTTTCAGCCTGATAAATGCTTCCTCACATTTTTCATCCCAAGAGAACTTTTTGCTCCCTTTGAGGATGTCAAAGAATGGGAGGCACTTGTCGGTGGACCTTGAGATGAACCTATTAAGGGCCGCCACCCTTCCTGTTAGGCAGTGTACCTCCTTCTTATTCTTTAGCGGGCTCATTTCTATGAGTGCCTTTATCTTGTCAGGATTGGCCTTGATGCCTCTGGAATTGACCATGAAGCCCAAGAATTTTCCTGAGGATACCCCGAAGGTGCACTTGGCTGGGTTCAACTTCATCCGGTATTTTCTGAGCGTGTCAAACATCTCACCAAGGTCTTTGTTGAGCTCTGCTGCTACTTCGGTCTTCACTAGCATGTCATCCACATACACCTCCATATTCCTTCCTATCTGATTGGCGAACATTTTATTCACCAGCCTTTGATAGGTGGCTTCCGCGTTCTTGAGCCCGAAGGGCATCACCTCAGTATAGCCCTTTGTCTGTAATGAATGACGTGTGCTCTTCATCTGCCGGGTTCATTGGGATTTGGTTGTATCTTGAGTAGGCGTCCATAAAACTTAGTAACTCATGCCCCGCTGTTGCATCTACTAACTGATCTATCCTGGGAAGTGGGAAGCTGTCCTTAGGACAAGCTTTATTCAAATTCGTGAAATCGACGCAAGTTCTCCACTTCGCATTTGGCTTTGGCACGAGTACTGGGTTCGATACCCACACAGGGTAGAAAGACTCATGGATGAAACCGTTAGCCTTCAACTTGTCAACCTCCTCTTTTAACGCTGCGTATCTTGTTGGGTCTAGCGCCCGCCTTTTTTTCCTGACGGGCCTTGCTTCTGGGGAGATGTTCAGGTGGTGGCACATCACGCTGGGGTCTATGCCTACCATGTCCTCATGACTCCATGCAAATACGTCTAGATTATCCTTCAAAAATTCCATCAACCCCTCCTTAACGACACCTTGTAGGCTTCTCCCTATCTTCAATTTCCTTAAGGGTTCCTCTGTCACCGTAATCTCCTCTACTTCTTCCACTGGTTCTACTCTTGCCTCATCTACGACCCGAGGGTCCAGCTCCTGCGGACCCCCTGTGGGTGTACATAGCGCCTCATGTACCACCATGGCCATTGGCTCACGCGGCTTTGCAGGCGTGCGGAGTGAGGTGTTGTAACACTCCCTCGCCTCCTTCTGTTCTCCTTCCATACCTACGACCCCTCCTGGAGTCGGGAACTTGACAACCAAGTGATATATTGAAGTTATGGCTTTCAATTCTCTCAGGGAGGGCCTCCCTAATACCGCGTTGAAAGCTGATGCACAATCTACTACAACGAAGTTAGACATGACTGTAGTTTGGCGGGGTTGCTCCCCCATGGTAAGTGTCAATTCGATCATCCCAAGAGGTTGCACTGAATCCCCTATAAATCCGTATAGGGACGACTGGCAGGGCTTCAGGTGACGAATGCCCAGTCCCATCTTTTCTAAAGCAGGGCGATATAAGATGTCCACCGAGCTCCCGTTGTCCACTAGGACTCGATGCACACGCATATTCGCCAATTGGACTGTCAACACCAGCGGATCATTATGGGGAAAGTGTACCCCCCGTGCATCCTCCTTAGTGAACGTTATAGAGTCGTTTTCCCCTTTGAAACTCTTCGGAGGTCGTTGTTCTAAACTCATGACGCAGGGAGGCGGACTTCGCCGAGCCTCTTTTGCATACCTATCTCGCCCCTTCCTAGAGTCTCCCCCAAATCCTGGACCTCCAAAAATGGTTCGGACCTCCCCCTGTATTTCTGGGGCTCACTCTTGTGCCTGGGGTGCTGTGGGCTCGCCTTCTGTCCTTTGCCTTTCTCTCCTGACATAGCGGCCCAAGTGCCTCCGGCGGATAAGCTCTTCAATTTCCTCCTTCAGGTGGATACACTCTGCCGTGGTGTGCCCGATGTCCTTGTGGTATTGGCAGTATCTACTGGGGTCCCTTTTGGACCGATCCTTTCTTATTGGCGGGGGCTTTTTGAAGGGCACTCGATCTTTGTTGGTGATGTAAATATGCTCCCTGGTGTCCGTGAGGTTCGTATAATGGGTGTAGGCTGTTGGCCTATGATCACCCCCTCGCTTGGTCTTCCTCTGCTGGTCATCCCTCGACCCATCGTACGTCCTTTTCTTCTTTGCTACATTCGACCCGTCGTTAGTTGGGGACTTCGCGTGGGGCTCCTCCTTCCCTGCCTTCAGGTTTGCGTGGCCATCCTCCACACAGATGTACTTCTGTGCTCTTTCATAGAAGTCATCCAGGTCAGTGACTTCCCTCTTTAACATGTTGTCCCACAATTTGCTTCCTGGGAGCACCCCAGCGGTAATGGCCATTTTTAACTCCCGGCGCGTTAGGCTCCCCACTTTTGCGGCCTCCATATTGAACCGGTGAATGTAGCTCTTCAGGCTTTCCTTCTCCCCTTGCTTCACGTTGGCCAGGCTGGTACCTGGCATCGTGTAGTCCCGCATGGCATGGTGCTGTTGGAGGAACTCGTCAGAGAATTGCTGCCAGGACCTGATGGACCCTGGCCTTAGCCTTTTGAACCATTTGTAGGCGGGTCCTTTCAGAGTAACAGCGAAGCAATGGCACCTGGCACCGCTTCCGATCCCCCTCAATTTCATCAGATCATTATACGCATCCAGGTGGTATTTTGGATCCGTGTTCCCTTCGTAAGGGGTCATATTGGGCTCCTTAAAATTGGCAGGGAGCCGGATTGCCTGAATTTCTCGCACAAAGGGCGACTCATGGTCGAAGTCTTCCTCAAAGGCCTGGCCACCCGATGCGGTGACGATCTTGCTCCGCAAGCTCCGCAAGCTCCGCATCTCCGTGTCTAGGTCCTGCCTCCTTTTGCTGAGGGTGTCTCTCAAAGTGGACGGGCTAAGATCTGTCTTTCCCTTGCCTTCTCGAGGCGCCACAGGGGGCGTGGTCCCTTTGCTTGCCCTATTCTTATTGAGCTCCTCCCGCAAGTCTGGGGGTGTTCTTTTGGAGGTGACCTCATCCTCATGGCGAGGGGCAGCGTTGGTTCTCGGCGCTGGCTTCTGGGCCTGCTTAGGCGGTTCGGGGTGATCATGTTGCTTCACGCGGGGGGTGTTGCTAGTTGAATGCCGGGTTCTTCCATCATCTACCGGCACGGTGGTCTCCACCCCATCCTTGCCTTTCTCCTTTCCCTTAGGCAAGGTTATGCTGGACTTACCCTACAGTAGGCCGTTAAGGACCTCTTGCATGTTTTCTAAGGTAGTTTCCAACCTTTGGTTTTTACGGTGGAACTCACATAACTCCTCTTCGTAAAACCAGGACTTCGAACTCGAGCTCACAGAGTGGACCCGGGGGTGTTTGTCAGGCCTACGGGCAGAATTGCCCGGGTCTTGCCGGCCGGAGTTCGGTGCCCGCGGCGGTTTTGGAGGAGGGAACTCATCAGCGTGTACCGGTGGTGCTCGGGGAGGACTCCCTCCAGGTGGAGCGGCCGGCGATGAGGCCACCCTGTCTCCTCCGTGATCCTTAGGGTCTTTCGGGGGCTCCACATCCCTGGGTGGAGGAGCGTCTTTCATGGAGGCCTTCAGCTGGACTCCGTTCAGGTGAACTTCTACCTCCCGCGTCTCCCTCAGTCGCTTCGAGCGTCTTGGCATCTTCAACTTGTCGGAAACAATGGTGGAACAGTAGCTTGAAACTAACGTTCCCACAGACGGCGCCAAACTGTTGACGGTGAGACCTTGTCAACGAAGTTAAGTTGGAAAAATTATCAAATCAAGATCGCTAATTGGAAAGCTGTAAAAACTTGAACAATAACTCAAGAACAATGATGTAACAATAATGGAGAAATCAATCTTTCATTCACACTTAAGGCTCTGCTACCGTAAAATTTCCGACCCCCTTTCAGGTGGCCTTAGAGTTTATTTTATAGTAGGCTCTAATGGCCTTAGGTACATAGTGGTCCAGGGGACCAGGTGGTACATACGTACTGTATTAGGGGAGTGGCTTCAGAGGTTGTGGTCGTACATCCCGTACAGGAGCAGGTGTCAGGTGGATGTCTCCACTACTTGTCTGTACCCATGTCTGATGCGTGGTGGCAGGCGTAGTTGCGCAGGAGGTAGTGGCGTCGGCTCTGACCTATGGCCGTAGACGTACGGACCATGATCCTTACCCCAGCAATCTCACTGGCACTAGTATCCATACTTAGTACTTGGTCGTACAAATATATCTCATTCGACTCGTACTGGATCTCCTAAGCATAGGGATCTCGAAGTGTAAGGAATGGGACCCTTGGTTCCTGCACCGGCCGTGGCGTTGAGTAAGAATCTTGGGTCCTTAGCACGAGATGCCCGAAGCACCCTAGGGTCACCCACGGGTGCGGGCGATAAGCGCGTGGCCTCGCTCTTCGTCTTAGTGTGCAAGGCAAGATGCCTCCTCTGCAAGCTTTCCCCTTCGTGTGACTTCCCCTACATGGCCCCTAATGGTGTGGTTTGGGCCCATACGTGTCAAGTGAGGGGGTGTCGGCCTCCTGAGAAGATGGCGGGCCAATGGACCTCCCAGGGCGCGTGCGCGTGGGACCTTGCGCGGCCTCGCGCATGAGGCGCCGTTGACGGCCTCGCAGCCTCCCTCGGCCTCGCGTGGTGGGAGTGGCCCAAGGGCCTCGCAGCCTCCCTCGGCCTCGCATGATGGGAGTGGCCTCGCCCCTGGTTGGCCTCGCCCATGTGATGGCCTCGCGAGATGGGGTTGCTTCGCCCATGGTTGGCCTCGCAGAATGGTGGCCTCGCGAGATGGGGTGGCTTCGCCCATGGTTGGCCTCGCCCATGTGGTGGCCTCGCGAGATGGGGTGGCTTCGCCCATGTGACGGCCTCGCGGAATGGTGGCCTCGCGAGATGGGGTGGCTTCGCCCATGGTTGGCCTCGCCCATGTGATGGCCTCGCGAGACGGGGTGGCTTCGCCCATGGTTGGCCTCGCCCATGCGGTGGCCTCGCGGAATGGTGGCTTCGCGAGACGGGGTGGTGCGATGGCTTGCCGAGACGATGGTGGCCTTAGGGCCTTGCCTCGGCCTTACATTTTCTCTTGATGAGATTATGAGCATCAACAGTCCTCGAATTCAAAATCCAAGTACTCTCCTCCTCGATCAGTTCAAAGAGCTTTTAGTGATTTACTTGATTGATTTTCAGCCTCTGCTTGAAATTCTTTGAACTTTCCAAAAGTTTAAGATTTTCTTTGCATTAAGTATAGGTAACCATATCTTGAATAATCATCAATGAAAGTGATGAAGTATTCATAACCTCCTCTTGCTTGTACATTAAGTGAACCGCAAACATCCGTATGTACTAGCTGAAGTGGTTCTGTGGCTCTTGAACCTTTAGCAGAGAAAGGTCTCTTGGTCATTTTTCCTTCTAGATAGGATTCACAAACAGGGAGAGATCCAATAGATAGTTCTCTTAAAGGACCATCCTTTACAAGCCTATTTATTATGTCTAGACCAATATGACCCAATCTCAAGTGCCACAGATATGTTTCACTATTGAAATCAGTCTTTTGTCGTTTAATAGATCTAGGATTAGTTGTTTTAAATAATTCAGAATTATAAACATATTTCTCTTTAGCTTGCAGTTTATAAAGCCCATCGATAGATTTTGCATAACATATCTTAAAACCATATCTTGAAATAAGAATTGAATTATTATTAAAAGAAAATTTAAAATTTTGTTCATGCAATAGAAACAGAAATTAAGTTTCTAGAAAATCCAGGAATATAATAAATGATCTCTAAAACAAGAAATTTATTCTTCTTAAATTCCAAACGGGCTGTTCCAACTAGTACTGTAGAGACAATTTGACCACTGCCTACCCTCATAGTCACCTCTCCATCAGCAAGCTTCCTGTAGAACTAAGAATCTGTAGAGAAAAATAAACATGGTTAGTGGCTCCTGAATCTACTATCCAGGATGAGGAATTGTCTTCCACTAAACAAGCTTCTAGCACAAGTAAATCAAATTTACCTTTCTTTTTCTCTTTGAGGTCAGCGAGATACTTTGGACAATTTCTCTTCCAGTGACCATCTTCTCCATAGTGAAAGCAAGTCCATTTTGGGGTCTTCTTTTTGGAGTTTTTAGTGTTCTTGTTCTCTTTGCCTTTGGATGACTTTTTCGGCTTCTTTGTATTCTTGTCTTTCTCCTTGTCCTTGTCCTTGCCATTTCCATTTTTCCTCCTTTTGGTTTTAGCCTTTGAAGAGGATGGGTTAGAATCAGCAACATTTGCTTCTCCTTCTTTCTCAGAACCTTTGTTAAGAGATTCATAAGTTTGCAACCCATTCAACATTT
Organism: Humulus lupulus; assembly: GCF_963169125.1. Lineage (NCBI taxonomy): Eukaryota > Viridiplantae > Streptophyta > Magnoliopsida > Rosales > Cannabaceae > Humulus > Humulus lupulus. The sequence goes on along the minus strand of NC_084795.1, from coordinate 97,950,422 downwards.
GTGTCATGTTATATGATAATTGGTTCATGACATAATTGGTTGTGAAACCTTTAAAAGTTGGGGAAAGCGATTCAAGTATAATGCTTACTTGAGTCCTTTCATCAATGACTGCCCCATGGATAATGACATCGTGTGTTATATTGATCATGTCTAATACATGTTCTCTGACAGAAACTCCTTTCTTCATTTTCTTGGTCATGTCGGATCTGGTGGCCTCATGCTTGCACTGGTCTGATTGCTACCCAAACATATCTTGAAGGGTATCCCAGATCTCATAAGCATTTCCAGTGTTCTCAAACTTCTTCCTGAGCACATCGCTCATACTCACAAGCATATAACACTTTGCTTTGTTGTTTGATAAGATCCAATTATCAAACTTTTCCCTTGCAGTTTTGGCAGCAGTAGTGGGAGGGACTTCAGGACATTCCTCAGTCAAGACAAATTTGTGGTTCTCACATATCAATACAATGTTCAAGTTTGATTTCCATTTCATGTAGTTTTCATTAGTCAACTTTTCATTAGCAAGTAAAGAAGATACAGGATTTGAGCTAGACATAATTGCTAAAAATAAATAAATAAACAAAATGAATTTATGCATATAATAAATATCAATCATTTTTGGAATAGTAAACGTTATGCATGAATGCAACAATTAAAGAACACATAAAAAATAATTACTAATTCCACGATTAATTAATTTGAACATTAATGGACCAGCCTTAGGGTGGGTCAGACTAATTCCAAATTAATTTTGAGAAAAGTTCTCAAATTTATAAGTGAAAACTTAAATCAATATTTCTCCTTTGACTTATAAACAACCGCTTGTTTGGTCAATAATACACTAGTCTGCTCGAAAGCCTAATGTACCTTGTGAGTGTAACCCATTATAGTAGATCAATCACTTAACTCAAGAGTGTGCCTTAGGGTCAGTCAAACTTGAAATACATCATTAAATCCCATTCTTGAAAAAGAAGTTTGCCTTGAGAATAACACAGTCGGAAGCCTTCCTTAGGGGGACACAAGCAATGGTGCCACGAGGCCCTCTCCATGCTACCTCGGTGCTAACTAATAATGGAGACCATGAGACTTATTGTCATAACTCCCTCTCCCACTCACTATTTTAGAATATGTGTTTTCTCAAAACATCCTATGCTTTTTAATTGGTTGTAAAAATAAATTAATCTAGTTTTACCAAATGATATTCTAATAATTACTAATCAAATTAAGAAAAATTAAAATTATAGAACTATGCCCTAATTAATTCAATTTTAATTTGCTATAATTACTAATAATATCATTTATAATTTAATAAAACAATTTTATTTAATACTAGAAATTAAACAACTTTTAAAATCTATTTCTGCTCTTGAACTAGTTAAAAACTAGATTTATTATTATATGGTCCAGCATATAATCACATAGGACAATCCTGAGACATGTTTCTACTCATATGAGATGCATGGACAATTTTAAATATTATGTGGGTTATATGTATGACATGTCAAAAAATGCATGATAAAGTATTAAACAATTTAATCACATTCAAATATTTAAATAAATAAATACTAAATAAATAAATAAATTAATGCGGGCTGGGTGTCTTAGGTGTTTCTAGAAAAATTACAACACTTGCAAAATTATACAAAAAAAATGTAAGAAACTAAATAAGACTGAAAGAGATCTCTATCTTTAACTTTGGGCCTTCACAAGTAGTCTTTGATCCATTAAGCCACTTATCCATTTAATTTTGAATTAAAATAACTTTTAATTATCTTAAACAAATTTTAAGAATAATTAACTTTGGCTTTAATGCCCGATAAGTTATTAGGCCCAGTTTTGAATTTGGGCTCATACAATTAATTCAAAATAAAACAATTTCAATTATGGGATAAAATTAATTAAGCCCATAATTTAAATGGATAATTTTATATGCAAGCCCTAGGGTTTAGAAACCCTAGGACGGCTGCATATGGTGGCTCGGCATGGGGCACGGCAACAGCTAGGAGGTGCCACTGGGGCGCACGGGATGCTGCTGTGCCACAGCATGGGCGCGCGGGGCTGGCAGGCGCAGGGGCACGTTGGGCTGGCAGCAACGCAGGGGCGCAGGTGTGCGCGACAGCAGCAGGCGCAGGGGCGCGCTGGGCTGGCAGCAACGCAGGGGCTGGGCACGGTGCGCAAGGGCTCGAGCTTCGGGGCACGGAACCCAGGGCTCGGGCCTTACAGAATTTTTCAAATAATTTAACACAGAAACTTAAATTACAAAAAAAATCATATTGTCCCAAAATGGCTTACATTTTTCATCTAGAATTTTAAGAACAATTCCTAAACCCAAAACACCATATAATTAACGACCCTTAAGAATAAACTATAATCATACATACATCCATCCATTCACATATATTACAATAACATAAGAATGCATATTATGCCCACACAGTAATTAATGTATGCAGAGATTAAAGACTGCTCTGGTACCAATTGCTAGGAACGAGTTTCCTAATACGCAGTGGAATGGTGGTGGGGTTGACCCAGTGTACAAATTTTTTTTTGTAACATATTCAAACTACCTTTAAATATGCGGATCCATTAATGTACATACATTAATCATAAGCAAGTTAAGAATAGAAATCATACCTCTTGAAGCCTATCAAGTGTCCTTACTGTAATGGCCCAAAATCCCTAATGCGGTTTAATGGCTGGATTAGTAGGTCGAGAGGGCCATAATTGTTTTATTATGCCATTAAATGATTATATGCATGTTTATGTAAATTATATTATAATATGATGTTAAATGCATGAATGTGGGTCCACAATTGATTATAAGGGCATTTTGGTAATTTGGACCGTTGAGGGCATATTTGTGTATTTTGGTGCATGTTGTGATTTATGGATGAGATCCCATTATTATGGGGATATATTCGAGCTATTTGACATGAGACAGTCTTAGGTTTCAAATTAGCGGTTTTGTCATAACGGGGTCAATTATTGGGATATTGGATAATGAGAGTGATTATTTGATGATATATTGGGAGATATTGAGATCAGGAGAAAATTCTGGGAGTTTTGACTATTTTGCCCTCGGGGATGTTTTTGGGACCCCGAGCATTAGGATTTATTTGAGGTTACTTAAGCCTGAAGTAGTCTGTCAGAAGGAAACCTTACGTTAAAACACTTTTTTTCTCTCTCTCCCGTAAACCTTTGTGACCATTCGTGGAAATTTCAAAGAAATCTTAAGTTCTAGGAGTCGGAATCAAGCAAGGATCGAGGCATAGCGATCCTAGGAAAGATTAGAAGCTTCTTGACCGAAGGATTTAGGGAGAAACAACCCAATCAAAGGTAATTCAAGCTTTAAGTTTTGAGTTTTAGAGTTTCTAAGCTTTGATTTGGATTTTGTGTGTTGATGAGTTTTTGATTCGTTTGAGCCTCGGGATTTGATGATTTTTGATCATTGGGATGTTTGGAAACTTTAATTTGTGGATTTGGAGATGTTTAAGTAGGTTTTTGGAGGGATTTAAAAGTGAGAAATCAGAGTTATGGCAGGTCTCCCAGGTGTGGCCGTGGCCCTGTTCTTGAGTGTCGCGGCCCGAGCTCGATGCTGAAGAAGGTGAAGTTTTGTGTGTGCTGGGCGCCACGACACTGGGTAAGGTGTGCTGTAACGCTTGCTCCTGGTTTGGCTGGGGGCCGTGACTCAAGGTTTCGGGGTCGCGGTTCATGAAGGTTTTTGAGGCCAATTGGATGTTTTGATCATGGAAACTCAATTTTAGGCCTCGGAATCGTTCCTACTACCCGATTTAGTGGGATTCGATGTCCCGAAGGCTAGGTTTTGGTTCGGGAACCTTTGTTATTAATTTTATTGATGGAATCCCATATTTGGTTATGACTAGGTGACCGCTAAGGAACTAAAAGATAGATCGTTCTCAAGGGTCGTTCTTTTTACTAATTCTCGCTTGAATCAGAGGTAAGAAAACTGCACCCCATATATGACATGCATGGTTATTCATGAGGCATGTTGAATGTTTAAATGTGGACATGGGTTGGATATTGAATGCTTAGCAAATCTGTCTCACTTATGTATGGCACTGATTGAATAGTCGGAATTGGCAATGGTGTCAGTATCAACTGTGAAGCTATGACTCATTAGTCAAGTTCGACAGTGGTACTGAGAACTAGTCACATGGGATTGACACATAAGACAAGAACGGCCTTAGCATGTTAACGCGAGCCAATAAAGATTAGATCTAATCAACATCTTCATTGAATGACTAGAATGAGCATCAATGCCAGACCGACCTCAAGTTCGATGAATACTATAAGCGCTTGTCTAGCCAAAGGCTAGTCATTTAGAGCTAGGGCCAGCGAGCCCCGGTGACTGTTTAGTCACATGGATATGGGTGTCGAGCCCCGTGTGACTTACCCATCAGTCACACATTTGTTTAAGCTAGTGACTTACCCATCAGTCAGTCATCTGTTTAAGCTAGTGACTTACCCATCAGTCACTCATTTGTTTAAGCTAGTGACTTACCCATCAGTCACTCATTTGTTTAAGCTAGTGACTTGCTCGTCAGTCACTCATTATGGTTTACGAGAACCTTAAGTGTTAAATCACTCATCTGATTAAGAACTATAAGCTCCTTCATGGTTAATATAACCACAAAGTGATATTCACTCATCTGTTCAGAGTTATAATCTCTGTATGTTTATCATGATCATCACTTAATACTATATACTTGCATTATTGTGTTTTCTTGTTGGGCTTTGGCTGATGGTGCTATGTGGTGCAGGTAAAGGGAAAGAAAAGCTCACCCAGCCTTGAGTGGAGAGCTTAGGTAGTGATGTGTACATATGCGGCCGCTTGACCACCACGGCCAAGGAGTTCTCAGGGGAACTAGGGGGTTTACCCTATTTTTGCTGCTTAGACCGGCGAGTTGTAAATTTCAAACTGTAATGACCATTTTGCATTGTAAATAACTTGTAAACATTTTTTATGGGCCCATGAACAATTTTATGTTTTAAATAAAATATATCATTTTCCTTTTGATTGGTTTTCCACCTTAACTTGTTAATAACACCTAGAAAGACATTTTTAACCAAAGAACTCGGGTAGTGAGTTAAATTCACGGTTCAACGTTCACCGTAACAGTCTTAGGGTAACCAGGGCGTTACACTTGCTATCTTTTCGTAATAAGAACGATCTTCCAATCCAAGCTGCTCCCAGGTACTCACACCAAGATCTTCCACAGCGTTCTCTACACCTCAAGAAGTGTGTAGGCACTTAGAGAATGAAGGATAATTTATTTGTGATTCTACTTGATGTACTCAACACATGAGATCAAGAGAATACGCCTGAGAATTGATTCTTTACTTTTTCAGGGAGAGAAAAATATCGTTCTATTTTTCACAAAGCGAATAGACTTAGTTATCTGAGTTATCTGTGTATTTTCTCATTAGTCACACTTAAAAGAAAATATTTAAATTTAAAAAATAAATCTGTAACCAACTTACAATTTACTTTTTTAATTAATTAATTATTTTATTAATGAAAATATCCAAAAACTAATTTCTTGAATTATCCATTAATTAATTAATTAAATAAATAAAAAATGAAAATCCTATCCCTGAAAAAAATAGCAGTAGACGCCACACAACTGTGTGTACCACCCCTATTTTTAGGGATATTTGATTTTTCTATTTTTATTTAATTATTTATTCAAATTACTTTGTCAGATGAAAATCCAACAACCTGATAACTAATTCAAATTTGAATTCAAATTTAAATTAAATATCTTTTTAACTAATTATCAAATATAATTAATTATTTGAATAAATATTAATCTTCTAAATTCAAATCCAATTTGAACTTATCAAATTATTATCTCCCGCTCAAATAAAGATATTTAATTAATTCTACCAATTAATTAAATCCAATATTTTTAAAAATAAATATTTAATTTATTATATTTTCAAAAATTATTATTAATTAATTATTTAATTAAATTTCAAAATTAATTTAATTTTGAAAATTATACAATAATTAAATAGTAATTAATTTTGTTAAGTACAACTAATTTGTAATTAATTAATCACTTTTATCATATAATTGCATATTTGGCTCGAATAACAAATTTCTTCTTAAATATGTCTTTCAACTATTTTTCCCTTCATATCAACTCTTACCTTTAATACTGTTGATAGAGCCGCTGTGGGGACCCATGGACCTATAATTCCAAGCTCCAATAAATTTGAGATTATTAATTAAAATCTCTAATTAAATAATCTTAATTTATTAATCTCATGATTATTCCACTATAAATATGAGACTACACTCTTGTAATTATAGACATTTCATTTACTGAGTACTTTATAATTATAAAGCGTCTATTGATATAATCATTGCATGCAAATTGACCCTCTAATAATGGTTCATAATTAATCTGGAATAAAATGATCGTTTTATCCTTTTAATTATCTCTTGTTTCTTTAAGTACCATTGACTTTACTAGTGAGCGTTAATTCATAACTAAATTATGAATTTGAGCTCAATAACCTTTCAGTCTCAAAAGTCAACCCTTAAGAGAACCATTATTCAATCTCTTGCGAGAAGACATAGATTCCATATCTGTATACTATGTCCCAAGCCATCTACATTAATGAGTTCCTAAAACAAAAGTTTCTAGCCTGATCATTCTGACAAACCCTAACGAGTGAATCAAAGAACTCATATAACATAAAGAGGAGTTCATAGTAACTTCATGATTAAGATCTATTTGTATATGATCATCAGTTGATATATTTAATTAATACTTCGAAACGGTATATAACTAAGTATTAATAAATATATCTGATCTAGTTCTATATATTCTCTAATATATAAAGCACCTCCACTAAAGTGTCCTATCACACTAGTGATCCAGATCTACATCATATGTATTCATATTACTAGTGGACCGTACTTGCAGTAATTAATCTAAAGATTCCATAACTTTATTTTACTGCGAACTATTCAAGTTCATTTATCTCAAACACAATCCTCTCATACCAATACGTGTTTGAGATCACATATATGAACTTAGGAATTTTTCTGATATTTACATAATATTATCATAGAATAATATAGTCCATAAAATATATGCATAACAAATTCAATTTATTTATTTATTTCATAAAACAATGTCTACTACATATGCTTTCAAGGCACAATTCCCAACAGGTTCCTCCTCCTCCTCCACCTCGATTCACGCCTCCTCGGGACCAAGTAATACAAGCTGATCCTCCAGCTTCCCCTGTCCCAGTTGCGACCGTCCGAATACCAATAGATCCTCAGGATCTAGAGAAAATCCCTGAAGCCTTTCGAGGGATCATTTATGAGACGACGAGCCATATGGTATGGCACGCCTATAAGGCTAGCTAGAGGGACTTGAGGACTATTGAGGAGCGGAGCTCGGAGAACGTCGTGGAGTCAGCCATGGGGATGAACCTTGCTGCAAGTTATCCATCCTTGGTGACATCTTTCTTTTTATTGCATCTAAGGATATATCTGACTTACCTTGTTATTTTGCAGTCTGTCTTGGCTCAATATCGTAGTATAGCCCGCGCTAGGGCTAGAAATGATGAGCTTCGGGCCGAAGTAAACGCCGCTAATACAGCCTTGACAGCTGCTCAAGAAGCTGAGAAGGTCGCCAAAACTGCCTTGGTTGCTCTTGCCTCGTCCCAGGAAAGTGAACTGGCTGCGAAGACCACCTTGACTGCCCTCCAGGCTCAAAATGCACAACTTCAGGCCGAGGTTGATGGAGCCAAAGCTAAACTGCTTGAGGCCGAGGCCGCAATCAAAGAAGAGAAGGCGGCCTCATTGTCATCCATGGAGGATATTTTGTACCATTGCTGGGCCTTTAACCAAGATGGGAACTTTTCTTTCATGGCTCCCGAGCTATGGGATCCGTACCTTGAAAAATTCAAGGCTTGGATTTTGCAAGAACCGTCAGAAATGGGGGATGCTTCTGCGGCAGGCAAGCAGGATGGCGAGGAGGTTACATCCTCCGAGCAACTTGGAGGAGCTCATTGACAATATTTTTCCTTTTGTTTTTTGTTTTTTTATTTGTTTGTAAACAATTTCCTTTGGGCTCAATTCGAGGTTTTTCTCATCGGGATAATTTTATTTTCAATTTATATATCTAAATTTTTATCTATTTATCTTTCATTTATTATCTCTCATGTTTATGACTCCTTAGACTTGTACATTCGAGATTTTAGGAATCAATTTTTAGATCGGGATAGATATTTTAAGCTCGGTTATAGCCAAACTTTATGTATTGATTTATATCATACCTATTAAGAATCAGGCCTTGAACTCGATTATATCCGGGATTTTAAATAATTTAAACTTAGTTTGTGTTAGGTTAATTGATAATCCGAGCTTTAAAAAGCCCTTGATTTTAAACAATTTTCCCAACTTTCCAAGTTTTGGACCTGGTTGTATCCAGGGTTTTAAATGATTAAAACTGAGTTCATGCTTGGTTTATTGACATCTCGAGCTCTTAAAAAGCCATCGAATACTCAATTTTCCAAGCTTCTAAGTTTCGAGCCTGGTTGTATCCAGGGTTTTAAGTAATTTAAACTTAGTTCGTGGTAGGTTTGTTGACATCTCACGCTCTTAAAAAGCCGTCGAATAATCAATTTTCCAAGCTTCTAAGTTTCGGACCTGGTTGTATCTAGGGTTTTAAGTAATTTCAACTTATCCAGTGATCTTATTCTGACCTATCTTGGGTTATATGCCCCCCAAGTAACCAGAATGTAGAAACTTTCTTGGTTGCTTTTACAAACATTAAATACACGAGCTGATACAACCTTAACAAGAAAAATTATTTAAAAATCCATATATTATTTAATCAAATGGCTTTTATACTTAAGCCTTACATGGATGATGGTACTACTGATAATAGTTTTTTAAATGCATGGCGTTCCAGTTCTGTGGGACTATCTCCCCATTCAGCCGAGCTATCTTGAAGGTTCCTTCACGCAAAATCTCCACGATCTAATACGGTCCTTCCCAGTTCGGGCCCAAGACATCGTTCTTGGGATCCTTATTCACCAGAAAGACCCTTCGGAGAACCAGGTCGCCCAATTCGAACCTACGCCTCTTGACTTTAGAATTAAAGTAACGAGTGATTTTTTGTTGATAATGGGCAAGCTGTAACTATGAATCCTCTCATTCCTCATCAATCAGGTCGAGAGATGGATTAAGTAATTCATCATTCCGTTCCTAGATAAATGTCCTTTGCCTGTGAGTGGTTACCATGGCTTTGACTGGAAGGACAACCTCGCTTCCAAAAGTTAAGGAGAAAGGAGTGTGTCCCGTGGAGGTTCTGTGAGAAGTTCGGTATGCCCAAAGCACTTGCGGGAGCTGTTCGGGCCATACTCCTTTGGCCTTGTCTAACCTCTTCTTCAGGCTCGCCTTTAGGGTTTTGTTCACAAACTCGACCTGTCCATTGGCATGCGGATTCAATACTGAGGAAAAGCTTTTAATAACGTCGTATTTTTCACAGAAGTTAGTGAAGAGATCACTGTCGAACTGTGTCCCATTGTCTGACACAATATTTTTAGGAAGCCCAAACCGACATACAATATTCTTCACCACAAAGTCCAGGACTCTCTTTGAAGTGATGGTTGCTAAAAGCTCGGCCTCTACCTACTTCGTGAAATAGTCAATTGCCACCACTGCGTAACGAACTCCTTGCTTGCCCATAGGTAAGGATCCTATTAGGTCGATTCCCTACACCTCAAATGGCCATGGGGATGAGATCATCGTTAGCTCATCTGGAGCAGCTCGAGCAACTATGGCGAAGCGCTGGCATTTGTTGCATTTCTGAACATAGAAGATGGAGTCTTTTGTTAAAGTGGGTAAAAAATAGCCTTGCCTTAATATTTTCAGTGCTAGGTTTTGCCCCCCAGCATGATCTCCACAAAAGCCTTCATGTACTTCTTGAAAAATGGTTTTAGCCTCCTCGGGCAGAACACATCGTAGGAGAGGCAATGAATGACATCGCCTGTATAATGTCCCATCTACTATCACATACCTCGGAGCTTGATATAGTATTTTTCTTGCATCCTTTCCATCCTTAGGTAACCTTCTTGTTGTCAGGTATTACATTTTTGGGGTCATCTAGGTCGGTCTTGTGTCAATCATCTCGACCTCTGCCATTTTTTCTGTCACGCTTGGACTCTCCAAAAACTCTACTGGCACTACATTCAAGATCTCAGCCTCTTTGGTGGTGGCAAGCCTTCCCAAAGTGTCAGCATTAGAATTTTGCTCGCGAGGTATCTATTCAATGGTACTATACTCAAATTCAGATAGCTCCCCCTTCACCTTAGCTAGGTAAGCTCCCATCTTGGTGCCTCGAGCTTGATATTCTACCAACACCTGATTAACTACGAGCTGAGAATCACTCTAGCACCAGATGACCTTCGCTTTGAGCTCCCTCGCCACTCTCAGTCCAGCTAGTAGGGCTTCATATTCAGCTTCATTGTTAGATGCCTCGAATCCGAATCTTAGACCTGTATGGAATCTATGTCCTTTTGAGGAGATTAGTATGATCCCAGCTCCCGATCCGTTCTCGTTCGATGATCCATCTACGAATATCTTCCACAACTCTTGCACCGGTTCCTCCAAAAGCTCCTCTTGAAATTCAGTGCATTCAGCCACAAAATCAGCAAGGGCCTGACTTTTGATTGAGGTTTGTGGCACGTACAATATCTCGAACTGGCTGAGTTCAACTGCCCATTTTAAAAGACATCTTGACATTTCAGGTTTTTGCAACACCTGCCTTAAAGGTTGGTCGATCATGACGTTGATTGAATGGGACTGGAAATATGGCCGGAGCTTGCTGGAAGCCAATATCAGACAGAATGCCATCTTTTCTATTAGTGGATACTGTGATTCAGCTCCGAGAAGTCTCTTGCTTATATAATTTACCGGTTTTTGAGAACGATCTTCTTCTCGAACTAACACGGCACTGACTGCATTTTCTGTCACAGCCAGGTAAAGGAATAGAGGTTCTCCAGACATAGGCTTAGACAATATTGGGGGCTCTGACAAGTGCGTTTTTAGGTCCATTAAAAAATTTCCCAATCTTAACGACTCTTGAAGCTTCTTTGGGATCTATACTTACTTCCTCGAGCTCCTTAATGGCCTGGAGCTCTTACCTGTCCTCGCCCATTCGTGGGTCAATGTTATCATGTGGGACGATGTCGCTATCCTTTGCTTCTTGAGGTTCTTTCGTCCCACAAGTATCTTTCCACTTCTTAGGACTCCTCACCTCCGTCACTTATGGTCATAGCTTGCTGCCCAGGTTGTGATTTCCCCTTCATAGAAATGCTATAGCATTCCCTGGCAGTGAGCTGATCGCCTCTAACGGTGCATATTCCCGTAGCTGAGGGGAACTTGATTGCTAGGTGGCGGATAGAGGTCATGGCTTCAAAGTCCATCAACGCAGGTCAGCCAAAAATTGCATTGTATGCAGCTGGACAATCGATCACAACGAACTCAAGTAACTTGGAGACAATTCGTGAGCCTTCTCCCAATGTTACCACTAACTCGATCGTCCCAATGGTTGCTGATCCTTCGCCAGAAAATCCATACAGAATCATTAATGTCGCCTTCAGTTCTGTTACAGACGACCCCATTTTTTCCAAGGTGGACCTAAAAAGTAGATTCACAGAACTCCCGTTATCTACTAATGTCCTCCGTACTCTCCAATTGGCGAGCTGAACGGTTATGACCAAATGATCGTTATGTGGGAATTGGACATGGCTAGCATCTTCTTCTGTAAAAATGATTGGTTGATTTTCCAATCACTGTTGTTTTGATAACCGTTGTTCCGGGACGAACTCCACTCAGTTATGGGATTTCAACTCGTTAATGTACCTCTTCAGGGCACCTCTGCTCGTGCCTGCCAAATGAGTTCCTCCCAAAATGGTAGCTATATCTCCCCCTATTATCGGAGGAAGGTCGTCCTGATTCGCTTGAGCTCCGGCTTGATTCATTGGAGCTTCAGGAGCTGATGGAGGGTTTTGTCCAGTGGGCTGACTAGGGACCACTCAATTTCGGGCGTATTGGGCCAAATGTCCTGCCTTGATAAAGGTCTCGATCTCAACCTTCAGCTGTCTACAGTCATTAGTGTTATGACCGATATCATATAAGCAGAACTTCGAAGGATCTCTCTCCGTTCTTTGGTTTTTCAATGGTTCTGGCTTCTTCCATGGAAGGCGAGTAGAATTGGCTAAGAAGATGCACTATCTAGTATCCGTGAGGTCGGTATATGTTGCGTAAACAGGTTTGAATTTCTTCCTGGACTTATTTTTCTTTGTTTCGCTTTGGTCGCCCTCACCATTTCCTTTCCTCTTATTATTTCCCCCTTGGTTATTCTGGGCAACGGTTTGAGCCGTAGCTACAACATCCATTACCACTCCAACGGGCTGGACAGGGATCTGGCTGGTTCCTGCGACAGAAGCTCACGCCTCTTCTAGGTTAACCCATCTTTGAGCTCGTGCCAAGAACTCGTCCACACTATTAACTCCGTTTCTCTGTAATTCCTGCCACAGGTCGCCTCTAACAAGGATTCCCGTCCTCATCACCATGACCTTGGAACTGTCATCGGCATCTCTAGCTCGTGCATCGAAATTGACAAACCTACTTAGATATGCCTTCAATGATTCGCCAGGTTGCTTCTTTACATTATCTAATGAATCAACCTTATCCCGAGCTGTCTGGGAAGCCCTGAATGCTCTCTTGAAATCAGCAGAAAACTTCTTCCACGAGCTAATTGAATGCCTCTTGTACTATTTAAACCACTGCCTGGCTGGCCCAATAAGATTTGAGGGGAATAAAATGCACCTTAGATCGGGTCTGATGTTGTGGGCCATCATCATGGTGTTAAACATCCCAAGGTGATAAGACGGGTCCCTATCTCCGTTAAACTTTGACAAGTGCACCATTCTGAAGCCCACTGGATATGTGGCCATCGTAATATTTGGGGCGAAAAGCTCAAGCTCATCCTCTGAGTCACAATCGTCTTTATCTTTTTTAGATAAAAGCTTCTTCATTTGATCCTCCATCTGAGCTAGCCTCTCGAGGGTTTGGTCCCTGGTCCATAGGTTATTTTGGGGCTATTCAACAACTTTCATCCTATCATATGCGTTTGATGGGTTGTTGTCCCTCCAAGCTCGAGCTTTGTTTTGTGGGGAATTCCCATTATCACGTACTTCGGAAGGACCTCCCTCTTTCTGAGTATAACTAACACCCTAATCTCAAACTGAATTTCTTCTCTGCGAATTCAGGCGATCACGCAAATCAAGCTATGGATTGTATTGAGGGCTTTGTGACGAACTTAGATGATTTCTTAGATTGCCCTCGGACCTACCACTTCGACGACTTTCAGTCCAATAACTTCCATTTGCAAAGCTTATAGCTCGTGGATGAGGTCGAGGATCCGAATTCTCAACACGTTTCCGTGGGGCATAGGTATGGACAGACGAAGGAGGATTTCTCCTATTGTCTCCATAAGCAGGAATGTCCCACATAGGCCGAGGTGGTGTTGGATGTCTTATAGGTGACGGGGGATGCCTTATTGGTGAGGCAATCCTTGTCCCATCAGGGCGAACTAAATTAGTCCACCTCTATTCTACCCCATTGTTTCTAGCTCTCTGCGCCTGACGATCCGATCGTGACACAGGAGGGTTTGCTGGAACATTTTGTCTCTGTGAGCCTATCCCAGCCCCTCCTCGTGGGTTTCCATGTGTATTCCCAGGCAATTGTGAATGAGGCATCGAACTTGGGGTTGCGGTTTTAACTGATCGATTGACATGTTGATGACCCCTATGAGGGCCACTAGGCTGAGCATTTTGGCGATCTCGTGCTGTAGGCACAGAACTTGGGGTGGCCATTCTGAGTGACCGACTTGGTTTAGATCGGTTATTCCTGTGGGACTTATGAGACCCACTTTGCCTCTTTCCGACATTAACGTCGGTTGCAATAGGGAGTAACCGAGCCAAAACCTCCTAAATTTGCCTGTTTTCCTTAGCAAGATGGCTTCTTAACTGCATATTTTCCAACTCAACTGTAGTTAAGTATTCTGGGTTTGGATTCGGTGGCAATGACGCCAAACTCCCAGTATCGCCGTGACCCGCCGGTTGCTTTCCCGGGCGTTGTTGGATTTCAGGGCCATGCTCGTTTGAAACAGCAGTATGATGGGCCTCCTGCCCACCAGGCTATTCTATCTCATTGTTGTGCATTGAGTGAGTGAGCACCATGATGAGATTTCACTGGGATTTTGATGAAAGCACTAATTTCCCTCTCAATGAAAGCACCAAGCTGTTGACGCGGTTTTTCACCAACAATTTATTTAGAAATAATAAGGTAGATCAGTGCTTAGTAATAAACCGCAACGAAAGATGAAATGAATTCACAAGAACACAAATATTTTACGTGGTTCAGTAGTTAAAATCCACATAGTCCACGAGTCTATATTATTGTTGTTTCTCTCTCTATTTTGGCAGAGTTTCAGTATTACAGAATAATTGATCCCTTTTCCTGTCCAATATTCTCAGTATTTATAGAGAAATTCCATGGACAGGGTTAGGTAACCGCGTGATTCAATCACGGATTTACATATTTATTACATTTAATACAAATAATTCCCATTTATACTGGGATATGATTTGATCATAAAGTAAATGTTCTCCTAATATCTGGGAATTAAATATGACAGGCTGGTCATAAATAATCGTATAAAAATATCCGAGTCTTTGGGGATCCCCGGGTACGCAATATATCAGAGATACCACGAGCTGAGTATCTCTCCTAGCTCGTACTTCGACAATTGTCTGAATATTACGAGCTCGCGCTTCACAAACTTCATGCCTGTAGCTCGGGTTAAACCCAGGATGCCTAACACCACACGTGCCCATGTGAAACGGGAGTTGCTTACGTGGATAATAAACATATATCATAGTCTTGGTTATTTCTCCGTATATTTATTTGCTAGCTATACTCGAACTGAGTGAATGAATCGAGCTAAAATTAGGGTACAACAAAACCCAAATTTCTTTGTAATCTCATTTATTATCAATAAAAGAATAGAAATCGTTTTTTGACTTGGTCAATCACTTTTCTCAATGTTTTATTTTCATGATTATTTGTTTAATATAAACTTCTATTAAATCTTGAGCATATATCTAATCATATTTATAGTGACGTTATCACACTGGAATATAAATATGATTATATGTTCAAAATAAGTTAGTCCTAAGATTAGTCAGTGCACATGATTTACACTGACTTGCCAATCTACGATATGATCTACTTACACATTATAGTGTTATGTTCTTTCCAGAATATTAGCAAAGTAGATAAGATTGAATGTATTTGTTACATCAGACAAGACCGATAATGACAGTTGATAGGATAAGTAAACATGTCGTTATTATCTATTCTAGTCATATCATATAGTTGATCATAGGTCAATTCAATCTAAATTCTGAGTGGTTAGTATTCTAACTGATTGTATTATTTGAGTTCTTTAACTTGTTCGTTACCAACTTACCCTACGGACTAGCCCATACTTACATCTTGGGAACTCGATAGTATAATTGAGTGGGAGTGTTAATCATAGATATGAACATCTATAGCTTATGATGAAGAAGTGAAATGATGGTTTCCTTTTAGTTTGGTTCAAGATGCTAAATGATAGAGATCTCATTTTAGTAATTAATATTAGTTTACTAAAATATCATTTACAAGGAACTAAGTGTTTTAAGGATAAAATACAATGAGGGGTAAAACAGTATTTTAGTCCCATCTCATTGTAGACCGTCTATAGAGGATTGAGTGACAATTATGGTTGTACTAATGGATAATTAATAACGTATCTATATTTGTTATAGAGTGAGTGCAATTCCGAGTCTTTAGTGGAGTCACGAGGAATTAATAAGTTAGTAAATTTATTTGTTAGATTTATGATAACGTATTGGAGCTTGATTTCATAGGCCCATGGTCCCCATTGTACCTTGGATAAAATCATCTAGATAGTCTCAATTAATTGATTTAATTATCAATTAGAACTATCAAAGTTGACCAGGTCAATTTTGGATAGTTTCATAAAGTTATACAATTTTGAGAAGAAAAGAGAAATAAGAGAAGATTTATTAATTAAGATAAATTAGTATCTAAATTAATAAATACATTTAAATCAAGGTTCAAATTATAAATAATTAATTTGATAAAGGATTTAAATAATTATTTACTTAATTAAATCAATAGAAAATAATACAAGCCTTGATTTTAAGTCCAATGGGCTTATAATCAAATGAGAAATTTCACGGGCCTAAAGCCTATGATAATTTCGACCTAGGGCTATTAGTTGGCTATTATTTTATTGATTTTTTAATTAAATAAATGACCTAATTAAGTCTATAAAAAGAATGTTAAGAGAGAAGTCAAAACATAAGTTCAGATTTCTGAGACACAAGTTTCTGTTAGGTTTTAGATTCTCTCTAAACATAAGTCATTTTCTAATCCTTATTTTTCTTCTCTCTTCTTCTCTCTGTATCTATCTCATGTGTTGAGAATTGCTCACCCTAGTCTAGGTAATTCTAAGGATACTTTGGACCCTAGTCTAGGTAATTCTAAGGATACTTTGGAAGGCTGTGAAGAAAATTGAAGATCAGTTCAGTTTCTTGGTAATACTCCGCGACAGAAAGGATACAAGTGTTAGAGAAAGTGAAGGAATGACTCTATTATTCCGCTGCGTATAATGTAAGTATTCTTATCATTATTTATCTTTGAATTCAATTTTAGAAATATTTTCTTAGTTATCTCATATAAATTTGTTTAATATTAGATCTACATGAAAATAAATAAAAATCCTGTATAAGTTTTCCCAACAAAACTATTAGGCTTATATTTTAAACTACGACCATATAAAAAATAAACCATGATCTTTTAAAATCTAAATCGCTATTCTTTAAAATTCAAACCACAAGGTTTAAAATTTAAACCACAAGGCTTAAAATTTAAACTATCTCTCTTTAAAATTTAAATCACAAGACTTAAAATTTAAATCATGACTCTTTAAAATTTAAATCACGACTATTTAAAATTTAAACCATGATTCTTTAAAATTTAAACCACGACTATTTAAAATTTAAACCACGACTTTTTAAATTTTAAACTCGACTTTTTAAAATTTAAATCACAAGACTTAAAATCTAAATCACGATCATATAAAATATAAATCATGATCCTTTAAAATCTAAATCACGATCATATAAAATATAAATCAGCTCCCTGTGTATTACGTGAGCAAGAGATTACTGGACGCCGAGTCCAGATATTCAATGATCGAGAAACTCTCCCTCTGCTTGCTAATTGCTTCCCGAAAGCTAAGGCCCTATTTCCAGGCGCACACCATCAGAGTACTCACCAACCACCCTCTCCGGCAAGTCCTGCAGAAGCCCGAGTCTTCTGGCAGATTACTTAAATGGGCCATGGAACTAAGCCAGTTTGATATCCACTACCAGCCAAATGTTTCCATAAAAGGTCAAGCTCTCGCGGACTTTATTGTGGAATGCTCAGGAATGAATGACCTCCCGGAAGATCCTGTCCCGGAACTTCCCACGTGAAAGGTCTATGTAGACGGAGCCTCAAATGAAAAAGGAGCTGGAGCAGGGGTTATCCTAATTTCTCCCCAAGGACATCAGCTCCAGAGCGCCATCCGTTTCACGTTCCCAGCATCCAACAACGAGGCAGAACACGAAGCCATGCTAGCTGGATTACAACTGGCCAGGGAAGTCGGAGCCCAAAAAATCGAAGTATACAGCGACTCCCAACTTGTGGTAAACCAAATATCCGGAGAATACCAGGCGAAAGGTGAAAAAATGGCTGCCTACGTGTCTCTCTCCCGTGGCCTCCTGCAGCATTTCAAAGGCCACCAAATCCGCCAGGTCCCTCGGGACCAGAATTCACTCGCGGACACACTGGCCAAGCTTGCAACAGACCCGGAAATTGAACAATATGGCCTAGTGCCCATCGGGCACTTAGAAGCACCTAGTACCGAGACACGGAGGGTAAATGCCATCATTGACCATTCCCATTCCTGGATAGGGCCCATCCTCAGATTTCTCACCACCGGAGAGCTCCCCACTGATAAAGCTGACGCAAGAAAGCTCCAATATCAAGCTCCCCGATACGTGGTTATGGATGGAAAGCTTTACCGCAAGGGGTTGTCCATACCCTTCCTTAGGTGTGTTGCCGGAACCGAAATCAGCACCATCGCCCATGAGATTCACGGAGGCTTCTGTGGCGACCATACCTCCGGTCTGAGCCTCTCCAAAAAGATCCTTCGTCAAGGATACTTCTGGCCCACCATGAAGAAGGATTGTGTGGATTATGTCAGAAAATGTGAGCAGTGCCAGAGGTACGCCAAGGTTCCGCGTGCACCGCCTACAGAAATTACCTTAATGATCAGCCCCTGGCCGTTTGCCGTTTGGGGCATTGACCTAGTAGGTTCCCTCCCAACTGGGAAGGGTGGAGTGAAGTATGCCATAGTCGCGGTAGACTACTTCACCAAATGGGTTGAAGCTGAACCTATGAACACGGTCACCTCTAAGAAAGCACTGGACTTTGTCATCAAGAATATAGTGTGTCCTTTCGGGCTTCCGTGAAAAATTGTGTCCGACAACGGAAAGCAATTTGACAGTAAGCATTTCACGGACTTCTGTGCTTCGCATGGAATCATCAAAAGCTTTTCTGCAGTCGCCAGACCTCAAGCCAATGGGCAAGTGGAAGCAGTGAACAAAATCTTAAAGACCACGTTGAAGAAAAAACTCCAAGCATGCAAGGCTCACTGGCCGGAAGAGCTTCCGTGAGTACTTTGGGCCTATCGCACAACAGAGAGAACTTCGACGGGGCACACACCTTATTCCATGACCTTCGGTTGCGAGGCCGTCATCCCAGTAGAAACTATGATCCCCTCTCATAGGCAGGACACCTACGACCCTACCCGGAACCACGCCCTTCTCCAGGAGTCCCTGGACATGATCGAAGAGCTCCGGGAGCAGTCGCAGGTCCAACTAAAAATGTACCAAGGCAAGATAGCCCGACACTTCAACACAAGAGTCAAGAGCCGTACATTCGAAGTTGGGGACCTTGTCCTACGGAGAGTATTTCCTGCTACGCAGGATCCGGGAGTGGGAGTCCTCGGACCCAACTGGGAAGGCCCCTATGAAGTCCAAGAAAAAGTGGGCCATGGGACGTATCATTTAAAGAGACTCGACGGATCTAAAGTCCCTCGCGCCTGGAACGCGGAGCACCTCCGCCGTTACTATCAGTAGGCCCCGGACTATCTAGTCGGAAGTCCTTGGTAGATGTAGCCAAAATGTAAAATATGGAGATAATCCTCCCAGCTGTAAAACGCATGCCTAACAGGCTAATTTAATAAAACACGGAGAAATTCACTCCGCTTTTATTGCATTTTTTATCCCTTTGTTCCAAGCTGCGTTTTAACAAGTGACCACGCAGTCCGGAGACGTCCGGACCCCACGCTCACTTGGGGGGGTATACATGGCTAAGGCATAGCCATACACCCCTTGAACAAAACATACAGAGAACACCACTTATGTGTTAGCATTGTGTTTGAAAATTTTAAATTGTTAAGCTTAAGTTGATTTGTTGCCATGAACATAAATGCATTACGTGTCATATGTGCCTTATGTGGTTATGTGAAAATTGCCATGCAAATGCCTGCCATTATGCATCATGAAAATTATCTCCTGTGTAGCCCAGCGATGAACAGGACTGGGGGTTGAGGCACATTCAGAGAGCTACGCCGAAACACCCCCAACTCCCTGACAAGTCCTGCGCAGAATACTCCGCGACCGCTGTAAAGCTTTGCTTCGCAAGTTTCAGCTCCAGGTCTCATAAAGTAATGAATAGCGAGATCCGTGACCGCTGTAAGCTTTGCTTCGCAAGCTCCAGCTCCAGGTCCCGCAAGGCGAAAGATGGAAAAATCCGCGACCGTTGTAAGCTTTGCTTCGCAGGCTTCAGCTCCGGATCTCACAAAATAATGCATGGTGAGCTCCTCGACCACTGCAAGCTTTAGCTCCAGGAGCAGATATGATCGATCCCCCAATTACAGCAGGCCTTGCTTCGCAAAGCCCCTGCTCGGGGATCGCACATGGTGGGCGTGGCAATTTCCCCGACCGCAACGAGCCTTGCCTCGCAGGGCTTCATGCCAGGTCCCTGAAGTCAGCCACCATGAGGTTTGCAATGACAGTTAGTTTTCTTCGCAAAGATCTAACCCTAAGTCTAACGACGCTCACCAAAAGAACTCCCGTTCCGGCACCATGGAACGGCTCAACTTAGCAATCCCAGCAAACGGTATAACTACAAGTCCCGGGATTGGCTATTTGCCTTAGGAAGGCTGAAATACGGTGAAAGGAGTCTGGCCGTTGGAACCAGGAAACCTTCGTAACCTAGAAACTACATGGGAAAAAACATTAGCCGTTTGAGCTTCAAATTGGAAATGCATAGGTTCTGGCCGTTGGAACCAAAACCTCATGCGCCCCTATAGCAGTTTCTACCGCATAAAAGCCTACCCTAAACGCAAAGTTAAACAAAGAACTCGGCAGAAAAGGAAAGAAAAATGCTATAATTGCGGCAAATATGTCTGCAATGAGAAAAGAGTACAGGGAGATTCGCCCCAAAGAAAAATACAAATGAAAAATAATAATCAGTAAAGAATATTTTTTACAAAAGATAAGACCCCTTCAAGCACTGGGGGTGGCAGCGGCATCCACGACCGGGGGCTCGGAGACAGCGGTCTCAACTGGGACTGGCGGAGTCAGTTCATTGGAAGATGGAGCGTCATCAATGGCAAGTTCAGAGGTACCCGCCTCTTCGGGATCTTCTGCCTCAGGGACTCCAGCAGGCTCGTCGATGTTATAAGTCAGGACGTACACCTTTGGGCTTTGATCCCACGCCTGTATCTTTTCCCTCATTGCGGCGGCGTCCTCTCCCAGGTAGCCTACTACCTCCGGGTTTATTTTCCAAAGTTGGTGCATGAGGACCACATGGGATAGATTAATCATTCTGTTTAGCACCACCTCGGCATCTTCCTTCTCCTTCAGACGCTCCGCCTCAGAGGTCGCCAGCTTTGCCTCCACGACAGCCAATTGAGCCCTCAGTTTTTCCAGCTCGGTCTTGGATGCATCCCGCTCTCCCTTAAGGGAATCAATCTCCTTGCGCTGCACCTTATTGTGACCCAGCAAGGATTGCTTCTCGGTTACATGTGCCCTGACGGTGAATTGTAAGGCTCCAATCTGTTTATCCTTCTCAGCAAGCCCCAACTCCTGCATAGACGTGAGATCCTTGCTCCTCTTATGATCCTGCTCCTCCTTGTGAAGCCTATTCTGAAGAGTGGCATATTCCTCTTGCCGCTTAAGCAGGAGATCATTTTTCGATTGCAAGCGGGCTTCCAAGGTATCTTTCTCCTCCCTGGCTTGGGATAGCTCTTCCCGGAGCTTGGAGTTTTCGGCCTTCAAGTCATCCGACCGCTGCTTGAACTCATTCTCTGCGCTGGCCCGGTACTCTCGGTATTTGGCAAGATATTTCTTATCCGCCTCTTCCTCGGCCGTGCGCCGAGCCTGGCTAATCTCCTCCATAGCCTCCCCCTTCATGCCCTCGACCTGTTGGGTCAGTTTCTGCTTCTCCGCCTCCAAGGCCTGGCGACCCGCCTGGCTCTCCTCCAGCTGAACCAGAACTGCACGCACCTCCCGGAACGAGTGTTCCGCGATAAGAGAGGCCTGCAAGGAAAAACAGCAGAATAAGTTAAGCAGAACCAAATGTACTAAGACCAACGACCCCAGAACACAGTAACTGATAGCTCACCCCAGTAAGTTGCTGCTTTACGGCATGTGTCAGCAATAGCGGGTCCTTACTGCTACTGATGGCCCATTTCTCAGAATTGAGCTCGCACAAGCTCAAGGCCATGTCTTCCATCATCTCCGCCCCGAACGGCGCCAAAGCATGCCCGAGTCTAGGCACCAGCCTCTTCTCCAAGGCTGGGCCATCCAGAACCGCTCCAGCCGGGTGAAGGGAACTCACCCCTTATGCCAGCTCAGCTCTCTTCACGGCAGACAGGTTGTCTGCCCTTCCCTGAGTAACAGCCTTCTCGGCCTCCAACCGCCTCTTCAAAAAATTATCAGCCCGTCTTACACCGTCCAGGAGGGCAGCGGAGAAATGGGTTGGTTTCTGAGGAAATTGGAACTTCAGGCCAGGCTGAGGAAGGCTTGTTTGTCGAGAAAGTGGAAGAGAAGGAGAAGAAGGAGACCCCGGAAGGGTGGACTCCCTTTGGACTGGAGGAGGAGGTAAAAGGGGTATCAGAGATGGTAGGGAAGACACTACTGCCCCGGTTTGTTGTTGCTGCTGGTGTTGCTGTTGTTTTTGCTGCTGCGGTGGCGGAGGTGATTGCCTTTGTTGTTGCTGCTGTTGTTGCTGTTGCTTTTGCTGCTGCGGTGGCGGAGGTAATTGCCTTTGTTGTTGCTGCTGATTTTGCTGTTGTTTTTGCTGCTGCTGCGACAGTGGTGATTGTTTTTGCTGTTGCTGTTGTTGTTGTTGTTGTGGTTGCTGCTGGGTGACAGTAGTCTGGCGAGGACTGCGCGCAGCCCAGAGGTCTCCATCACCTCCGGGAGAAGAATGTCTGAGGCGTTTCTTCTTGTCGCCCTCAGCCTCTCCTCCGGGGCGCTTGCTCGTCCCGGTCGTCTTCGCGGGGAACACAAGCCCTTCCCCGTCGCTGCTACTACTCGAGGCCGCCATGGTCTCGGAAGGCCCCTTGGCAGGAGACCTCTCCACCGCCGGAGACCCTTGCGCCTCGCCACCTGTCTTCCTGGATGTGGCAGCTTTACCTCCCCTACCAGCTTTGGCTTTTCGTCCTTTCCCCTTGGACGGGTCTTGGCTGGTGGCGGCCTTCTTGACAAGCAATGCACGAAGCAAAGTTAACCAACCGGCAAGCGATGTGAAGAAAGATAAGCAGAAAACAAAACATGCAACAACATAAAAACGCAAACAAGTCCACCAGCGGGGAACAAGAAACAAGCAAGAGAAAAGTTTGAAAGGGACGACCATGCACGAGAAACGTGGATGGCCTTCCCCGAGCAAAACAAAACATCGCTTCCTGCTCCAGGAAGCTCCCGTGCTCCTCGAAGTCCGGGAATAACATGCTGAGGGAAGAAGGGTCAACCATGGTGACACCTTCTGGCAAACTATCGTCACTCAAACACCCGAGGAGCTCATCTACCCTATCGCAATACCTGTCAAAGGGTATCCTACGCGAATCTAGCCTAAGGAAGCAGGGATCGAACCCCGCCTGAGAAGTCCGGGAAACCTTAGACAGGCTGGGGGTGTGGATCAATAGAAAACTAGTCTTACCTCTCCCGGAGGTGCCAGCTCCCGGAGTCCCTTCATTGGGGTAAGCTGCGGCGTGGCGAGCCTCGATCTCTTCTTTCTCTGGCTGGGGGTCGGGGAACCTCTCCGCCCAACTAGGAGATAAATTATTCTCGTCCCGGGCCGCTTGGCAGATCACCTTGGACAGCTCCAGGGCAATCTGCTCCCGGATGTCAGCTGACACCTGACTTTGCCCCCTGCCACTCACTGGCTCAATAGTTTGAAAAGAGGCGAGTAGCCCATACTCCCTCAAAGAGTCGGTGGTCACAAGTCCTTCCACCTTCAGCTCTTCCTCCGAGAGCCCCTCGTAGAATTTTGACCTCCTTATCATCTCCGCACAGCGAGGTGTCCGCGGGACGACTTCTGCAAAATCCAAATACGAGCATTAGAGATCCTCCCGAAAGGCACACCAAACGTAAAGAAACAAAGTTAAAAAGGAGAGGAAGGAGCACTTACCAGGGACTTTGAAGTCCAAAGATAGGGATGGCACCCTCTTCAATGGGAAGCCGGTCGTCAGGAACCAGTACTCCCGGAGATCTGGAACCCTCGCGGTATGACAGGTGGGACACATCACGTTCGGGTACCTCTCTAGCCTGTAAAACCCCACCTTGTCTGGATGACCTCTCATGGGTTGAGACTTCAGCCCATAGAAGTATAGCACCTCCTCCGGGGTAGGGGCCTCCAGGTCCCGGGACTTGAAAAAGATGTACCACCCCGCTAGGAGCTTGTAGCTGGGGGGAATCAACTGGAAGGGGGCAATCCCCGCCTTCACACAGAAATTGGCAAAATAACTTCTTAGGGGAAAGTGCGCCCCACACACTATGTGTGCCCAGCTCCAGGCACCAAAGCCCTCATGACTCTGACTAGCAGACTCACCCAGCACCGACAGACGGTGCCACATCAGGCCTGGGATGTTCTTCAGGCCTGCCTCTGAGGAGTACAGCTCCAGCATGCCGTAGTTCCTGAACAGGTTCGGCTTCTGGTCCATCTCCCAGATTGAACTGTTGATAGTCGGTGGGCTAGCCGTGACCACTTTAGTTTTTCCTTTCCCCTTTGCGCCAGCGACAGGGGAACCTTGCTCCTGGGCAGATTCAGCCTCTACCGCAGCGATGATTTGTTCCTTTGAGGTGTTCGTCACTGAAAAAAAGAAACAAAGAAGAAAACACTCTAAGTAGTCAGCACCCTTGTCATACCCTTGCGGTATCAAAGGCGTCGGGGAGACCCTCCCCGAAAACTGGTTGGAGAGGCTCCCACCGAGCTTGCCGAGGGGTTGGCACCATGCCACCCGAAGGACAGCAAGGAACCAAACTCAAACTCCGAGCCTAAGCCCGCCAAGAGAAGTGTTTTTCCAGAGAAAGACACCCTAAAGGCGCTCACACTTATGCCCTAAAACAACACAAGCAAGGCGAGGAACGACTTTCCAAACGCAAATCGTCAAAGCATGCAAAGAGATTACTTATTGACTCACATCAGTCACATGCCTATCAAAGCCCTATTCACGCATGCATATAGACGACGCCGGCAGAAAACTCAACCCTAACAACTACCAACAATCTAAGGATTGGAAGGAAAGAGAAAAGTAGAAATACTTACTGGTGTTCGGGTAGTTGAAGATTGAAGGAGTAACCGGGTCACTGCACCGCACGATCACGTGAAGTAAATGCTGCCAAGACAAGGCAACGATTCAGACTTAGAGCTTCGGCGAGCAAACCTACGGTCAAGTTGAAAGAAAAGTTTCAGGATTCCTTACCAAAAGAAGTGGCGAATTTGCAGGAAAGGGAGCTTGACAGCTTGAGAGTTCGAAGATTTGGGAATCTGAAAATCTGAAAGCTTGAGAATTTGATAGCGTAAAGAGGAAGAAAGGTCTGTTCCCTCATTTTTATAGCAGGAACGAAGTCCTTTCGAATTCTACAAATGGACGGTCCTGATCTTCCCATAACGCATGCATCAGATCCGACGATGGGAGATGAAGCGCCGGTCCTATTTATGACTCCTCGGATGGGAATAAAGTATTTATTTCCCATCATTATACCATCTCGGGCCCGGTGTACCATTAAATACCATCAAATCACTACTCTGATGCTTGACGCACGCATACTCAGCCAGTCGCCTCACGCACACGTCTTGGTCACAGAGCCATACCCGGCATGCCGCGTGGCCCTTTGCCACACTTGAGTACTTGAGTTCAAACAGAAGAAATTTCCTTTCTTCTTCATACTAACACTCAGGCGGGAAAAAAGAACCCTTCCAGGAACACAGGAGGTGACCCCTCGCCTAATCTAGAAACCAGAATACCCGGAGGGCTGTACAAGCTCCCAGACCTCTCAAAGCTCCGCGACCTTGGGGGGTAAATGTTATCCAGATTTCCGGATAGCGTTTAGATGGATAGCCTCGGGGAAGAAGAATTATCAAAGTCTTTCACGAAAGGTGACCAGAGCTCGCGGATGGAAAGAAAGGCTTCGCCTCTCCCGTTTAGTGTCAAGCTTACTCTCTCAAGAAACCGAAGGTCACGGAGGCTCGTCAATTCTCCCGGACTCTTGAAGGGATATCCTTCGGGGAAGGTTCTTCCAGGAGAAGCTCTTCAGGCTACCTTCGCGGATACAGTCCCGTGCCTCGCACGAAAGAAGACCAAGCGGCCGAGTCATGGAGGAGGCATAGTTGGAACGATCTCCACCTGACACAGGATCCCGCCTGACACGCCTGACAGGTCGAGGCCGCACACATCCCAGCACGCCTAAAAGTACCACTTCGCCTACTGTTCCGCTGACAGCCTGGAAAAGACAGCTGTCTTTGTGCATTCCCCATACATTCATGTAAATATACCTACATAGAGCCTGGTAGCCAGGCGACTACGGTAATTGTATCCCCTATTTATGGCTGGTGTAATTAAGGCTCAGGGGGGCAGAGTGAAACCCTAATCCAAAACCCTAGCTATAAAGACCCCTTCATTTTATGATAGGGGGGACGGCCAAAAAAAGATTACATAGCAAGAACTCTGCTGAAATCTCTCTAGCTTCATCTTCTTCAAGAGAACCCGAGAGAAACATTGTGAGTTTGTGAGGGTCTTATACACCAGCCATTCCACTGTAATCCACTACAAGTATAATAACATCGACTCGTGGACTAGGGCTCGTTAACGCCTGAACCACTTAAAAAACCTGTTTGTTTATTTATATTTCCGCACTTCTACAGTTCATATCTTTTTATTATTTTGCTTGTATTCGTTTCCAAAAAACTCGGTAAACACCTACTAATGAAGATAACCACATCATTTGTAACCAGAATTTTCAACCTTCCAGCTAATCAATTATAATTTGAGAACTGATTTGGTAACAATCCACTAATTTGGTTACTAGTTCTAATATTCATAACATTTAACTATGTCTAGTGCCACTAATTGTACTAACAACCTATAATATCTCACATTGTCACTCAGGAACCCTATTAAAGAGGAAACCACATCATTTGTACTCACAAATTGCATCCTCTAAGCTATTCTTTCACACCTTGAAAACTAATTTTGCAATCATTCACAAATTAGGTTACTAGGTGTGATATTTGGAACATTTTGATTGTGTCTAGTGTTACTTATGGTACTAACATTCCAATATCTCACTTAGTCACTCAGCAGCCCTACTAATGTTTGGTTTTGATAATTAAATGGAGGATACCAAAAGTTCTCAAATTGTGAGAGATTAGCTTGGAGGTTTGGAATTTGTGAGTACGAATTATGTCATTTCCTACTTAGTAAGGCTTACGAGTGACTAAGTGGTATACTAGTACGACAATATACATAGTAAAATGTTCCAAAAATCACATTTAGTAACCTAATCAATTGATGGTTACCAAATTAGTTCTTAAATTGTGATAGATTAGCTCAAAGGTTGCAAATTGTAAGTATAAATGATGTGATTTCCTCATTAGTAGGACTACCAAATGAATAAGTATAATATTAGGGGATATTAATACTATTAGTGACACTAGACATAGTAAAATGTTCCAAAAATCACATATAGTAACCTAATTAGTTTATGGTTACCAAATTAGTTCTCAAATTTTGAGAGATTAGCTTGGAGGTTTAGAACTGTCAGTACTGCAATGGTAAAAATCTAAGCACTATTTTTGCACGCGTATCAAGCCCAATAAGATAGACAGACGAGTCAGTCTAGTCCAAAGTAATACAGAGTCTGTGTTGCTAGAGCACTTAGGCAGTCGAACGTGATAACTAGGCCCAAGCCACAAAATAAGCCCACATTCACATAACGAGCCAAAACAAATAAATTAACCCGCACTCGGGCCTAAATATACCCAGTCAATGAAACGAGTCAAAGAAGAAGTCAAGATGAATGAGTCAAGAAATACGTTATCCAACTGGCGAGATTCCAGAGCGAGACCTGGGAACGAGTCAGGAGGAACGACACCTGAGAGGGCTATATAAGGAAAACTGAAAGGAGTCATCAGGTCAGAGGATATCGAATATTGAAACTAATCACTCATACTGAGCGAACTTGACAAGTCTATCGACCCAGTCATCACCCTCAAGCTCCATTGTCACCATTGTTTCTGTTACTCATTGTTTATCATTTTTGGTTTCTTTACACATTTCTCCATCTTATTATTCTCTAACAATCCAACTGACTTGAGCGTCGGAGTCCCTTTGACTGACACCCCATCGGTGCTCCCAATTGAAGTCTTGCCTCTCTCTTTATTCTTAATAGGTTGCTGGTGCCTGTTTAATCAATTGTAGGAAATCACCTCTACAATTTGGTGCCCACCGTGGGGCCCTACAAATCATATGATCAAAAAAAGATCCAAGAGTTCGTTCAGAGCACCATGTCAAACATGGCTAAGACTCCTGATCTGGTCGCCCAGCTCGCTGCCCTTACTGCCTAGATGAATGAAGATTGCAATAAAATGAGGAGGCTAAAAGATGAGAATGTTGACCTACTCGTGGGAATGGAAACCATGTCCTTTCAGGCTACTAAGGTTCATCCATCCTGCTTCCAAGGCCTAGTTAGACCGATGCAACCTTTGGGTGACTTCACCCCTATATATTAAATAGTGATGGACTGAGTTAGACAGATCCATCATCCTTTGTAAGAAAATATCAAACTCCACCTACTATGCCTAACATATAGAATCCAACTACCAATGTAGGTGAACAAGTAACCATGACTGAACATGGACATTCATCTTCCCCCGAAAACAACAGGCTCAAGGAGTCTGCCAGCTAGCCTTGGGAGCCAGACATTAGCAGGCTCTAGGAGTCAACCAACTAGCCTCTAGTACTAGATAACAGCAGACACCGGGAATTGATTAGCCGACCTCTGAGAGTGGACAAAAGCAAGCCATGAGAGTCATTTTTCTTGCCTTGGGAGGTGAACAAAGTGCTCCAGAGCAACCAACCATGTTCGGACGAAGTTAGCCAACTGCGACTGAGCCAACACACTATCCCATCACCAGTTCCATGGCACCTCCCGACTTTGGATTGTCTCACAAATTGGCTGGAGATGGAGGTACTTATCCAGCGAAATTTTGGGATGCCGACTCTGATCAAGAAGAGTTCAGTAAATGTCTATGTCGATTCCCCATTCATTGATGATATAGCAATGGTTGAGATGCCTAAGAAGTTCAACTTCCCTTACATGAAGTTGTTCGATGGGATGTCTGACCTTGATGACGACATCGCCCAATACAGACAGAGGATGTTCACGATGGCCATCCCACGTGACACGAGGGAAGCTTTCATGTGTAAGGGGTTTGGTTCTACTTTGATTGGACCAGCCCTCCAGTGGTACACTAATTTACCTAATAATTCAATTTCTATTTTTTCACAATTAATTGACACTTTTGTTGAGCAATTTTCCAGTAGCAGGAAACTTGAGAAATCTGCAGAAGACTTGTATGTCATAGTCAAATGGCGTGGTGAGCCTCTTTGAGACTACGTAGGTCGTTTCAACAAGGAGAAGGTTTCCATTACAAACTCTAATCAGGACACAACCATCTTAGCCTTTCGGAAAGGGCTCCGCTACGACTCAGACTTGTACAAAGAGCTTACCAAGTACCCTCGCAAGACAATGGAAAATGTCCTCGCCAAGGCATGGGCACAGATCAAATGGGAGGAGGATGAAGCCAACTATTATCGCTCCTCCCCACAGAAGGACTCTCTAAGAGACTCAAGGGTGGATAGACGACAGAATGACAAACAATTCGACTCATGCCCATATCCTAGCAGCATGAGAACAGAAGAAATAAGTACAGCCAGTCATTCGAGACATGCCCCCGAGATGGACCAAAAATACCAGATTACAACATGCCAATATTGCCTACTGAAGCTGTAGTGAAATTAAAGGGATTGGAGACAGAGTAAGGTGGCCTAAAAACATGAGAACACCAGTTGACCAGAGGGATAGAACCAAGTGGTGTGACTTCCATGATGACCATGGCCACCGGATAGAGAAATGCATTGCCTTGAAATTCGAAGTATCAAACTTGTTGAAACGTGGACAAAGGCAAAAGAACCTTTCAAAGCAAGGAATACAAGCCAGGCAGCCAGAGAGATCTAACTCCACCTAGACCCCCCACCCATGAGCGAACCATCAACGTGATAATAGGTGGCTATAAGGTAAGCGAAGTCACCCATTCAGCAACCAGAAGACATACCAGATGGACCAACTAGACTAATGGGAAGTTGAGTGGAACATAGAAGACTATGACCAACTCACCAGCTTAAACCATCAACTTCTCTACATCAGAGTCAACCAAAATCCTCAAATCATATCATGATGCTCTTGTTATTTCACTTTATATTGCTAACAATTTGACTAAACATATTCTCATTGATAACGGCACTTCAGCTAATGTTTTGTTTTTGAATACTCTCAGAGAAATGGGGATAGACGAGTCCAAGATTTTAAAGTAGACCACCTTCCTCATTGGCTTCAGTGGAGAAAAAAAGAACATAGTTGGGGAGATTGAGCTACCTGTCTGCGCAGAAGGAGTCAACCTTACACAAGGTTCCTGGTGGTAGACTCGCCCTTAGTATACAATGTCATACTAGGCCAACTCTGGATACACGAGATGGAGGTTGCACCATTAACCTACCACCAAGTACTAAGGTTCTCAACCAAATGGGGGTAAAGGAGATCAGAGGACAGCAGAAGAACTTGAGGGCATGCTATCATACCACCATGAAAGCCAAATCTGCCCAGTTATAGCAGCTACAACAAGAATAACCGAATAGCTCGTAGCTAGACCAACCGGACATGGAGGAGTTAGACGAAGTCCAAATCCATCAAGAATTCCCTGAACACAAAGTCCAAATTGGATCGAGACTAGACCCTGACATCAGAACAAATATTATTGAATTCCTTTCTAATAATTATAATTGTTTTGCTTGGTCCCATGCGGACATGACTGGAATTGACCCCAAGATTATTGTTCATAAATTGTAGGTTGACCCAAACTACCCACCAAGAAAGCAAAATAGGATGAAGTTCACCCTCGAAAGAAACAATGCAATCAACGAAGTGGTCCAAAAGCACATTGAGAACAGATGTAAGGGAAGTGCATTACTCTGAGTGGCTTGCCAACGTGGTCATTGTGAAGAATAAGAATAGAAAATGGCGAGTATGCATTGACTTCACATACCTCAATAAGGCGTGCCCTAAAGACTCATTCCCATGACCACACATAGACATGCTGGTAGATGCCACTGCTTGTCATGAACTCCTTAGCTTCATGGACGCGTGCTTGGGATACAACCAAATCGTGATGCATCCAAATTACTAAGAGAAGACAACCTTCATGAACAACCTAGGCATACTCTACTACAAAGTTATGCCATTCAGATTGAAGAACGTAGGGGCGAATTACCAACATTTAGTGAAAAAAATGTTTGCTGACTTGTTGTGGAAAACGATGAAAGTCTACATCGACGACATGCTCGTCAAATCCCTCATTGCAGAGGACCATATCAATCATTTAAAATAATCATTTTACATTGTTCGAAAATTCAACATTAAATTGAATCCTACTAAGTGATCTTTTGGTGTCACTACATGAAAATTCCTTGGCTACCAGGTTACTCAGAGAGAAATTGAAGCCAGCCTGACATAAGTATATTCAATCCCAAGAATCCCCTCCCCAACATGCATTAAGGAAGTGTAGAAGTTAACTAGATTTATCGCTACACTCGGTCGATTCATTTCAAAATCATCTGAATGATGCCATCCATTCTTCAACAAGTTGAGGAAATCAAAGACATTTGAGTGGACGACATAGTGCGAGGAAGCATTGGCTGAACTCAAGCGCTACTAGACTAGTTTGCCTTTGCTGTCAAAGCCAAAAGACAGTGAGACACTATTCATCTACTTGGCCATATCCAAGACAATAGTCAGTGCAGTCTTAATTTGAGAAGACAGAGATTGACATCAGCAGTCTATTAATGTCCCAAAATCTCTAATAGAATTAAGTGTATGGATTAGCAAGTCGGGAGGACACGTGGGGTAATTATGTGCTGGTTAGTTGTATTATGTGATTTATATTTGTTAAGAAAGTAGTTTGTGGGGAGGGGTATGCTAGTCTTTTTGCCATGGGATGGACAAAATTTTTCTAAGGTAATTGCCAGCCAACATTTCCCACGTTTTAGCTCTCATTTCCCTCTTATTCTCTTCATTACACTTCAAGACTAGGATGCACTCAAGCTTGAAGTCAAGCTTAGGATCAGTGCCTTTGGGGAGTTTTGGGAGGAATTCAAGCTGACAAGAGGAGTTGGGAGCTGCCAAGTACATCACCAAGCTCCCAGAATTTTGAATTCAGAGGTAAAGTTTCTTACTTTCCTCATCTTTGGTTTTCTTGAGAAAGTTTTTGGTGTTGATAGAAATTTTTAAAATTGCATGTTTTAAGTTGTTTAGGTGGGATAAATTGTTATAGAATCAGATTTAAAACTGTTCATGATGTTTGGTTACTGCTGGAATTCTGTTTTGGGGGTATGATTTTCAAATTTTAGAGCTAAAGCCAGAGTTTGGAACTCTAAACTATAATTTGATGTTTTGGATGTGTTTTAGTGTGTTGTTGTGGTATTTTGTTGTTGCTTGTGGGTTTTCTAGGTTATTTGAGGTTAGTATTGGCAAAACATCTACTAGAAAACATGTTGGGGTTGTTTTTTTGGTATGAGTTTGCAGGGGAGAGTCGCAACTCTTGATTTGGGGAAGAACACTTTGAGTTCTGGGTAATTTTGGGTTTCTGGCGACCTAGAGTGACTGCGCTAGTGTCCCATAAGCTAGGGAATTTTGAATTTAAATTGGGGTTTTGAGACTAGGAGCACAACGATGCTGGGCAGGACATGACCATGATAGTGCCTTAGAAACCATAAAATTTCTATGGGTGCGGCCACGCCCAGGGGCAGGCGCAATCGTGCTAGGTGCCCCGAAACATGGAATTTCTGAATTTCAGGAATAAGGCTCGAGGTTCTAAGGGTCTATTTTGAGGGCACACTAGGAGGCTCAGGGGACGTTTCTAGTACCCCATTAATTGGGAATAATGGTTCCAAGAGTTAGGGTCTGGATTGGAACTCGGGATTTGAAGTTTATCCCTAATAAGCGTACCATTTATGTTGTGACTAAGGTTCTGCGGGGCTCAGGAAAGGGATCACACTCGAGGTCGCTGCGCCTTCTACGTAGGACTTGAGGTAAGAAACTAGCATATGCACATAAATTATATTGGTTGTCATGCATACTAGCAATGGATTATCTGTGAATGATTGGTTCAATTGACATTCGACCATAGCCTGTAATGCGGGTTGGTTGGCCACTGTGTGTAAAATGGGCCATGAAGGTGAGTTTATTTTGAGGGTGCAACCCCCACTCGCCCAACATGGATCGTAGGCTTGGCTCCAGAGAACGAACCTCGCTCGGTTGGGTCATTCGGCAAGGTTGTTTTCCTTGGGTCGTGTAAATGATTCATGTGATTAAAATAAATATACTGGTGAATTGTGAAACATGTTTACAATTTATATGATTGGAATAAATGCACTTTATATTTGTGAAGCATGTGTTTATTGCTTATAAATAATTGGATTATTATTATGCCATGTGGGGTTTTCTTATTGGGCATTGGCTCACGGGTACTCTATGGTGTAGGTAAGGAAAAGCAAGAGTTGGACCAGCCATGAGTTGGAGGGCTTTCAAATGACGTGTACATATTTGGCTTGCTTGGCCATCACGGTCAAGTTATTTTGATGAACTTAGAACATTAGTTCGGTTTTGCTGCTTAGGTCGACTATTTTTGTAATGTTTAATAAAACTATATTTTGTTTATATACTTTTGGGATCTCATGTATATGTTCAACCTTTTAATGAAAAGTTTAATTTTATTGACCAAATTTTTTAATACATAAACCACAGTTTAATTTTAATTACACTTTTGAGTCCAAATGACTCGCATATTGAGTTATGCATTGTTTAACCCAATTTTGACTTGATGACGTGCCTTCTATGAAAGAGACACGTGGTGTCATACCACATTCAATTCAGGAAGCTGGTCGGAAGGAATAGCCACTAGAGGAGGCTATGTTAGAATATAAAAGATTGTTAGCAAAGATCCAATAACCTATTTGATGATGGAGCAGACTAGTACCGTCACATGAAGTTGCTTGAAGTACAAGACTTGCTCGATGAGCATGATGTTTAAACCCAAAGATTCGGGTTTCACAAGACACTATCAAATATCTCAAGGTATTTATGTAACTTATATTTAAATTGTATTATTCCTATATTATTTGGATATGTAACTGAATGTACTAATCCCACACCTACACGTGTAGGGCCTAGATTTGCTTGTAATGGCCCATAGCGCATTAAGACTCTCTATAAATAAGGGGTTTATTCAATCATTACGCCTAAGGGAAAAGGAGGAGAAAAGAGCTAGAGATTTCTTTTGTAAACATTTTACAGACATAACTCTTCGAAGTGTATTCTTTTGTCAGCTTAAGAAACTCAGTTGAACCCTGTTTCTTCTTGATCTTAAGTGTGGCGCTTTTCTGATAAATAAAAGTGCAAGTAGACGTAGGTCATTACCAAATCTTGGGGCCGAACCACTATAAAATTATTAGTATCGTTTACTTGATTTCAGTTCGTTCAATTCTTATTTTGTCTAAAGTGACTTAGTGTCGTTGCCCAAAACGCTGGTCAACATTTTGGTGCTTTCATTGAAAGCTGAACTCAAGTTCTTATTATATTAGATCCACCTGAAACAATGGCTATCACTACTAGAAGCCAAAGTCAAGAGCCACAAGAGGGAACCCCAACACTGCTCAACCTGAGAGCCCCTTGAGTAGTCAAATCCCTCCTTTGCGCCCTACTCATCCATCTCATCTACCTGGAAACCTACCTCTAGCAGCCATATTTAGGCATGATGAGCCCCACGTGGAATTAGGAGAAGAACTGCACCCTAACCTTGAACAGTTGAAAGGGGTTGTGGGAAAGATGCAGGAGCAATTCATTGACATGCATGAAAGTCAGGCAGTAGCTCAAGAGGCTATATCTGAAGCCCTCAACAAAAAACGACAAGATTTTCAAGCCTAGATGGATCAGAGACAGCGAACACTCGAAGCTCTCCAAGAAGAAGTTGATCATTGTAATGCTGAGGCAGCAAGGTTGCTAGAGGTCGTCTTGTCAAAAAATCAAGTAGTAAGAGCTCAACCACTGAATCCTCAACATGAGAACATTGGTTAGGCTAATCATGAAACCCAACGACCAGACGATCAAACCCTAGAACTTGCCCAGCGATCACGCTCTCGTGACCGAGTGCTCCCTTCTAGACCTACTAGGAGCCATCACTCCCATAGGGGAACTCAGAAAAGGGTGCAGAAATCACTCCACCAAGATGAACATGTGCTTCCTATAGGGAGTAGGGTTGTGCTAGACAAGTGTCTGGATCTGGAAGACCTGCTAATGAGTACCCTAGGCAAATAGCCTCAGGAGAAGGGAAACCTCCAAATTCTAAAGTCGGTCCTCAATACCGAAAGCCAACGGATGAGAGACCCGGTAACTAGAATCGAGGCCAGCCACTTCACTGTGCCGGACACAACTATGGTCATAATTGTAGAAGAAAGAGAAGAAGAAATGACAAAGAGGCTAGTAGTAATTATCAAATAACTTACAAAGGTGGTTATGATGATGATAATGAAGGGGACAATTTGTACTACCAACCCCGTGACCATCAACAATATAATGATTACTGACATGACAAAAATCTAAGAGGACAGTTTGTTCCGCCAAGGCCACCTGGGCCTCAAAATATTCCACCCAGGGGGAATGTGCAGCCTAAAGGACCGTTTGTCCCACCATGGCAGCAAGAGCCATTGAACTGTCCTGCAAGACCACCTCCCGGTCAAGCTCGAGTAGATAGTCAAAATGTTGGGGGGCGACCAAGGGGGGAAGTGTCTTTAATAGACTGGGAAACAGAGAACATGATCTCCATGATGTATCAAATCATCTTAGAGAGGGAAGCTCGTCAAATGTTGTTGGACTTGTCGCACCAATAATTCCACATATACCGTAGGCAAGGGATACTGCAATCCCAGCTGCAACACCAATTGTTGTACCACTAGTTGCTTCTGCAATCCAAGCGCAATTGGATGCTCTTACTCAGATTGTACGAGAACTAACAGCCCCGAAGCTTACAGACATTGACCTGGAAAGAAAGAAAGGGTCTCATTTCTCAGTTCGAATCAATGCCTTGATAGTACCACCCAAGTTCAAGATGCCAACTTGGAAGATATACACTGGAAGGGAAGATCCCGTCTCACATGTTAAAATTTTTGAGATACAGACGTATCTCCAAGGGGTTAGAGATGATGTTCGTTGTAGGATCTTGCCTACCACTTTATCCGATATTACTCAACAATTGTTCTTCAAATTGGAGCAAGGATCCATTACATCCTGGGATACATTTGTGAGGCTCTTTTACTCATAATTCCTTGCTGCTCGTATCCCACCTGCTGAACTCAATGACCTTATTGACATTAAGCAAGGACCGAACGAGCCTTTGAAGGAATACATGCAGAGGTTCTTACAAGAGGTTGTCCGATCAAAGACGGTCAACAAAGAGGGAAAATTAATGGCCATCATGGCTGGAATCTAAATAAAGGTTCCCCCATGGACTGACTTAAGGAGGAAACCCGTCTACTCCACAAGAGAGTTCTTAGATCGAGTTCATTAAACTAGAAGAGGTCATCAGAAGAGTAGATCAAGCCAACCAGGCAGGTTTAAGTACTGCCTTTCTAGCCAAAGACAATGGAGCTCCAAACCAAAACCAAAACCAGACAACCAATGGTAATGGAAATAATAATGGACAAAGAAGGGGAAAATGAAATAGCAACTCGAACAGTGGCAATAATAAAGACAACAAAAGTCCCAAAACCAATGATAAGCCACGAGAGTACAATCCTCGTCTTACCACTTACTCTATGCTCTTGGGGTCACGAGCAGAAGTCTTTCAAGCTACACAAAGTCCCAAAACCAATGATAAGCCACGAGAGTACAATCCTCGTCTTACCACTTACTCTATGCTCTTGGGGTCACGAGCAGAAGTCTTTCAAGCTACACAAGCCGAGGTACCTTATAGGAAACCTGATCCCATAAGGAAAGACATAAGTAAAATAGACACGAACAAGTTCTGTCGTTTTCATAACAACTACAGACATGACACCAACGAGTGTAACTAGCTCAAGGAAAAATCGAATTTCTCATTCACTAAAACCATCAAGCCATGAGAAGTTATGTTTGACATCCTGCTAATTAAACCTAAGCTGCAGCTCCAAATGGAGATGCACCGGCTCAACCATTACTACCAGCTCCTGTAACCGGTTGGCTAGATATGATATGTGGAGAACCACACTTGGCATGCGAAATTAGAAAAGCCTTAGAACGCTATGCTTGGACATCTTGCCACGAACCATTGAATGAAGTACTGGCAGTTGAGGAGAGTACCCCCAAACCCCTCGCTATGAATATAAGCCAATAACATTCACTGAGGATGACGTCGTGCATGTAAGATTTCTGCATAATGATCCTTTGGTAATCGAGGGTAGATTTCCAACATGATCGAACGATGATAGACCATGGTTCCTTAGTGAACATTATTTTCTAAACAACCCTTGAGAGAATGAAGTTGTTTGTTTGAGACCTAGAACCGTGCACACAAACTTTATATGGTTTTTCCAGAGAAGGGTTGACTCTAGCAGGAACGATCAAGTAAGTAGAAACAGTGGGAACTACACTTGCAAATAGCACAATTATGGCAACATTTGTTGTAGTCGATACTCCCTTAGCCTTCAATGCCTTCTTAGGAAGACCAACCTTAATCAATTTGTGAGTCGTAACATTCATATTTCATCTCATGATGAAATTTCCTACCAACGCCGGGATCAAATGAGCAAAAGGAAATTAGAGCTAAGCTCGGGAATGCTATAATTCTTCCATTAAAAATGCTAAGAAAGGCTTGGTCATAACCAGCATGATATTTGCTGGACCATCGAATAGCAAGCCAACAACAGAGATGGGCATAAGAAACATTGAGCAAGAAAGTAATGCAGTAATGCATCCTCAAAAGAGGAAAACAGCTCCAAATAGGGAGTTACCCAAAGTGAGGGAGAAGATATTGATCCCCACTTTGGGGACTTTGATACTGGGGTGGGATCTACTAAAGACCGGGAGGAAGTCCCACTTGACTAGAATGAACCGACGAAGACAATCAAAATTGGAAGAATTTTAGCAAAGGAAGTGAAATCTGAACTCGTAAACTTCCTAACGAACAATTAGGACGTATTCGCTTAGTCGCACAAAGACATGGTTGGCATAAGCCCCAGAGTTATCAACCATGCTCTAAATATTGATAGAGACAAATTTAAGCCTATACAACAGAAAAGAAGCTTGCTCGATAAAGAGAGATCAAAGGCTTTAAAAGAAAAAGTCCAATGGCTAAAAGAAAACTAGTTTATAAGAGAAGCCTTCTACCCCGAGTGGGTTTCGAATCTAGTCCTAGTACCAAAACATAATGGAAAATGGAGGACTTGTGAAGATTTCACTACCTTAAACAAGGCATGCCCAAAGGTTTGCTTCCCTCTACTAAGAATCGACCAACTAGTTGATGCCACGACAGGGCACGAAATCCTCACATTTATGGATGCTTACTCGGGGTACATTTAGATCAGTATGCACCCTCACGATGAGGAAATATAGGAGTTTTAGAATCAACCTAGGATTGTATTGTTACAAAGTAATGCCTTTTGGTCTAAAAAACACTGGCACAATGTATTAATGACTAGTAAATAGGATGTTCAGAGACCAAATAGGCAAAAACATTGAGGTTTATGTTGACGACATGCTGGTAAAATCAAAAGAGTTTGGGGGCACGTGAAGGATCTATCAGAATGCTTTGCCATCCTTAAGCATTACAATATGAAGCTTAACCCTTTAAAGTGCTCGTTTGGGGTAAGCTCAGGCAAGTTTCTTGATTTCATTTTCAACGCAAGAGGTATAAAAGCTAACCCAGAAAAAATCAAAGCGTTGATCAATATGAAATCCTCGACTAAGATAAAGGAAGTACAGAGTCTAACGAGATGGATTGTAGCCCTTAGTAGATTTGTCTCAAAATCCAGTGACAAATGCGTATCATTTTTCAACCTACAAAGAGGAAATAACAAATTTCAATGGACGGAGGAATGTGAAAAGGCTTTCTAGGAACTTAAGAAACCTGTGACTCAACCTCCTGTCTTGTTGAAATCAATTGATGGGGAAATTCTATCTTTGTATCTAGCAGTCCTCAATACTCTGTTAGTGCAGCCCTAATCCGAGAAGCGAATAGGACCCAACATCCGGTATATTATATAAGTAAAAGGTTGTTCAGAGCAGAATCACAGTACCCATTAATTGAAAAACTGGCTTATTTTTTCTTGCTTGCAGCAAGAAAATTAAGACACTATTTCCAAGCTCATCCAATCACAATTTTAACTGATCAACCTCTCAGGCAAGTTATGCAAAAGCCAGAGGCATCTGGTCGATTACTTAAGTGAGCTGTCAAGCTCAGACAATATGACATTACCTACCAGCCAAGGACTGCTATCAAAGGCCAATCTTTAGCAAACTTTATTACTGAATGCACTGGAATACAAGAAGAGGACGAACAAGCAAAAAAGACTGAATACAACGAAGAAAACTGACCCGTTTGGAGGCTGTTTGTAGATGGATCCTCTAATGAGCTTAATCATGGAGCTAGAGTTATACTTATCACACCTGAAGGACATCGTATTCATTGCTCGCTAAGGTTCGGCTTCAGTGCCTCAAAAAATGAGGCAGAGTATGAAGCCTTGCTAGCAGGATTACGACTTGCTCGCAATGTTAATGTTGTGGCGGTAGACATATATAGTGATTCACAACTGGTCGATAATTAGGTGTTGGGAGAATACCAAGCTCAAGGAATAAAAATGGCATCCTACCTCAGCAAAGCGAAAGATCTCCTGGCACAACTCAAAAAATTTACCATCCAACAAGTGCCCCCAAAATTCTAATGCAGACGCCCTAGCAAAACTCGCAAGTGTCAAGGATGCAGACACCCTAAATGTAATACCAGTTGAGCACCTGGCCCAACCGAGTATAAACGAAATAGAGAAAATACTACTACTCAAGAATACTCCCTCCTGGATGACTCCTATAGCCACGTTCCTTGAGCACAATACATTGCCTCAAGACAGAAATGAAGCCCGAAGAATTTCAAGGAAATATGCTAGGTACATGATTCTTGATGGATCAATGTACAAAAGAGGGTATTCTATGCATTTTCTCCGATGTGTTACTAAAACAGAAGCTGCACTACTAATGGTAGAAGTGTATGGGGGATTCTGTGTTAGGATTAATGCCCTAAAAGCATGTAAAGACATTTTATTGGTTTTAAATAAAAGTACAATTTTATTATATTTGAATGTTATAATTATAGTTTGAATTAATTATATAATAATATCAAGCAAATCCCCTATTCATTCATGAGAATATGATCTTGTATTAGTACGAGAGAATTAAGATGATATATAATTAATAAAATAGTCAGTAACATATTAAAGTAAGGAATCTTTAATGAATGGTTACTAGTACGATTTGCTAAGCATACGATATGAAAGTAATCTACATTTGGATTACAGATGTGGATAGACATCTTAGTAAATGTGCTGTATATAATAGAGATTATATATGACAAGAATGATGAGAATTAATTATTTTTATAAACTTGTCGTTTGACGTAAAGATTTAATTCTTGTCATAATAGATGATCATTTGTAGACCAGTCTAAATCCTGAGTATTCATGAACTCCTATTTATGTTTATTGGATCTTTTGATTCACTCATTAAGGTCTCTTAGAATAATGAGGCTAATGACTTTTGTTTTGGAGATTCAATATCATGGATGGCTGGGAATATGAATTACAATATTGGAATCCATGCTTTCCTAATTGATCGAATATTGGTTCTCTTAAGGGTTGATTCTGGAACTGAATAGTTATTGAGCTCAAATCTATAATTAGATTATAGATTAATTATTCGCTAGTGAATTAATGGTACTTAAGGATCAAGATGTAATTAGAAGGGTAAAACGGTAATTTTGACCAGCTCTAATTAACGAACCAATAAATGGAGGACAGAACTACATACATTGATTATATCAATGGACTACAAGAGAAAACTGTATAAATATAATTCTATAAATACGTAGAGTGAAATTCCATATTTATAGTGAAGAAATCGTGGGATTAATAAATAAGATTATTAGATTAAAGAGTTTAATTACCTCCAAGACTTAAATTTAAATGCTCTAATCTCATTGGTTGAGTCTAATGAGGATCTTATACTATTTAAAGGGTTTATATGAGTTAATTGGTGAATTGATCACTCACCTCTCTCTCTCTAAAAGAAAAACCTATTTCTTTCTCTAGCTCCAAGATAACTACTTTTCTCCAAGAATCGTCATCAAGAAAGATTGGCTTGTATGAAGGATCAATGTTTGTGTATCCCAATCTCATTCCATTGTTGTAGCTTCAAGCATTTCCATAGAGAAGGTTAGGAATAGAGATTTTTGGACAATAAATCTTCGTTTGTGTCAAGCCTTGCAACTTTTGTGTTTCACATAAAAGCATAGTTTGTGATTTTATGTTCCTAGGGTTTGTTCTTTAATGAAGGTCCTCTCTAAACTCTTACCATATTGTGCTTAACTACTCTCAAAGATTATTTTACTTGTATCTTTTATCTTGAGTTGTATCTCAAACCAAAGGTTATCTATAGCCTAAACCCCAACAACATTGTAGGAAATCACCTTTACAAGTACAAATGATGTGGTTTCCTTATTAGTAAGGCTCAGGAGTAACTAAATGTGAAATTAGGGGATGTTAGTACTATTAGTAAGAATAGACATAGTAAAATGTTCCAAAAATGACATTTAGCAACCTAATAAGTTGATAGTTACCAAATTAGTTCTCAAATTGTGAGATATAGCTTGGATGTTTTGAATTATTACACAAATGATGTGGTTTCCTCATTAGTATGACCCACGAGTGACTAAGCAAGTTATTAGGGGATATTAGTATTGTTGTATGTGTTTTCACCAAGTGACACACGACATACATTAAGAGTAATTAGGTCCACATGAAAGCTGGTTAAGCCTCTTAGAGCACGCCTGGAGCTCCCCAGAAGGAAAGCCTTGCCTTTTTATTGACCATTCATCGCACCTGGAGAAGTATGTCTTCGAGAAAGGCTACTTCCTAAGAACCACATTCAGAATGTCCTCTCTACATCTTCTCCTCCATTCAAGTCCTCCAGGTTTGCGAGATCCGTCCTTTGAGCCTGGAGTAGGATGCCATGTGTCAAGCACGATGACCTTAGAACACAAGTAGCCGTCTGAAATTTTACCATTGCACAAGCCGTGGTCCCGAGTCTGTACAAGCAACAAATAGGATGTATCACGACGACGCCTAACATGGGAAAATGCGTAGCTACCCCTAACACTGTCACGGACGTGTGTTACACCCAAATTTCGAGAATAAAATAAATAGCATCGAAATGTAGGCTCGAAAATGTTAAGCTTGGGATCTAAAAATGTTAGCAGTATTCTTGTATGAATTGTCAAGTGGTGATAGATTTGTTATTAGCACTCAAGCATGAGTTGCATCTTTCGAGCTTAAGTTGTAGGCTCGAAGACACCAAACTTCTCCGAGGAACGTATTCGACCAAGTTAGTGGATGAGGAGGAGGCAGTAACTGGAAGGATGAGCTCGAAGCTTGGATAGTCTTGAAGGCGCATCAACACAACGATCGAGCTCAAAGATGCGTTAATCATACGGAAAACCTGTTAGGAAGTCCCTATTTCGCAGGGATTTGTTAAAATCGTGTATTGAATCCCTAATATCATGGGATATTATGTAATTTACGCATTTAATGTATTTATTTCAAATTTAAATACTCGATTGTAACTTCCCTAAATTGGGGGGAAGATATTCTACAACCAGGTCTATAAATAGCTTGGAGTAATTCATTTGTATTCATTTACAAATTGTACTAGAGAAAACTCTGCCTAATTTCTTTCATTCAAAGCTTTGAGAGAGTATCGATAATAACAGTGACTCATGGACTAGGCAGATTTTAACTGCTGAACCACATAAAAAACCACTGAATCCTTTTATTTTTTCTACATTTTTATTCAGTGCTCTTCATAATTAATTTGGCGAAAAACGACATCAACAGTTTGGTGCTTTCGTTGAGAGCATTATGCAAATAGTTGTATTGCTTACTCAAAAGCCTCCTGCATATCATCAATGACCACCTTAAACATCCCTGGATCTGGTGGGCGAACATTTCCCCGAATCCCCGAGGAGTGTACCCCTTAGGCTGAGAACCACCCACAGAGGCCTAGGAAGCAGCCCGTGGTAGACTAGAGCCTCAATGAGGGGAGTGCATCATTGACCTCAAGGGGGCAGCCTGTTCAGACCCCCAGGCCTGATGAAGATTTATATTATAATCGCGAAAGGTATGTACCAATCGTGGAATTAGAGAACTGCAGATTGCATGAGCAGTTAGCCAAAGCTACACAACGAAATGAGGAGTTGGATAAGAAAGCTGTCGAAGTACAAGTACCACCCCGGAGAACCAGAGGACGACCCCGGGAGAGTACGGACGCAAGAATGGATGAGCAAAAGGCCCAACAGGCCCAACCAAGGCCCATGAAAAATACCAGCAACGATAAAACTTTGATAGGAGTAACCCCACGCGAAATGCACCTACTAGAATGAGAAATAACTGAGCTCCTTCATTAACTCAGAATGATAACCTCAAACTTGTCAGGAACATCCTGGAGCCTGCTCGATCCAATTCTGGACCTTCCAGACCCAATAAAGAAAGGCCACCACCATCACCAATAAGCCATCTGCCTTCTCTAATAAGGCATCCCTCTCAAGCTCAAGAGGCATCCCAGCCAGCTCCCAACAGGAATCGGGAACCTCAGGGTCTTCTCGGAGTGCTCGAAGTTCCAGAGAAACTCGATCTCATCATGGAAATAACAGTCCAAGGAATTTAAGAAACAATTCTAGGCCGTAAAGAGTGTCAAGCCCGAGGCCTCAACATTGATTAATGTGAGACAGTAGCCAGGAAAATCGTTAAAGAGTTACCTAGCGAGATTCAACATTGAAG
The DNA here is from genome assembly GCF_963169125.1 of Humulus lupulus. Lineage (NCBI taxonomy): Eukaryota > Viridiplantae > Streptophyta > Magnoliopsida > Rosales > Cannabaceae > Humulus > Humulus lupulus. Next base: position 97,906,203 of record NC_084795.1, on the reverse strand, counting down.
TAGCATGAGCTCAAAATGTCGATGACATCGGTCATGTCATGGTAGTACAAGCTGGAGTATTGCCAGGGAGTCATCTTTGAGACGACATGCAAGGGTAACTTGTGAGGACAATAACCGAGTTCAATATCCAGGCTAAGAGGTTTGTCAATGTAGAGGAGGCAAGGTTGGCTCTAAAGCTGACTTCTCAACCCATAATATCTACAATGACAAATGTTAACTCAGCCATGACCTCGGCCACACCCTTTACGTCGCGGCCCTTAGGAGATAACCCTTCAATGAGAAAGAAGAATGAAGGGAATAACTCGGATGCAGACGAGGGTACAAAGAAAAAAGGAGAAAAATACTTCTCCATTTACACAGTTTATACTTATCTTATAGATGCTCGAGAGAACATTTTTATCGCAAATGAGAACCATGCCCCTTTCATACAACCTAATCCGATGCGAAATCAGAAGTCTAAAAAGGATAACAATAAATTCTGCATATTTCATAGGGACATTGGTCATACCACTGATGAATGCAGACAGCTGAAGGATGAGATCGAAGGTCTGATCTCAAGACGATACTTTGGGAAGTATGTTAGAAATAGGAATTCGACCCAAACTTTGTCTAAGAAGAGGGCAACTCCTGCACAGCCTGCCTAATAGAATATGGCCCCACAAGCAAGGGAGGATAACCGACCTCCCCTAATTGGTGGAGAGGATGTAATAAACATCGCCGAGGGACCGCATATCGGGGGATCAATCAAGCTGAAGACGGGGGATGGATCTCCTTATGAACTTGTACCCTGAGTTCTGAAACAACAGAGGGTTGAAACTCAACCCATAACATTCACTGAAGAAGACGTTTCACATGTCCAATTCCCCCACAATGACCCTTTGGTCATCACCTTCTAGCTTGCCAATAAAAGGGTGCGCCGAGTCCTAAAAGATAACGGAGCTCAGTTAACATATTTTATAAGGCCACCTTGGAAAATATGGGGTTTCCGTTCGAGACCTAAAAGTCTGTGCGATGACATTTTATGGATTTTCATGAGAAGGAATAGCCAGCATGGGATTTATCGAGCTCCCAGTGACCTTGGGAGACTATTTAGTCTTGGTAACCAAGATAAGAGAGTTCATAGTGGTAGACACCCCTTCGGCCTACAATGTACTGCTCGGGAGACCAGGCCTGATTGGGATGGGGGAAGTTTCATCTGTGAGGCACCTGGCCATCAAGTTCCCAACACCTAGTGGCATTAGGACGCTGAAAGGAGACCAGCTGGCCACCCAAGAATGTTGTAGCATCTTAATGAGGGGGAAGGGCCAAACAAGTGCACAAGCACTTGTGGTCATCCGAGAAATAAGTGTGATAGTCTACAAAGTTGAAGAAGAGATCGAACCCAAGATAGAATAGGATAGGGCCGATCTCGGACCAATCGAGGAGCTAGAGGACGTAGAGCTTGATGAAAAGGATACCACTAGGGTGATAAAGATAGGGAAGAACCTCCCAAAGGATGTGAGATAGCAATTAATCTGCCTTCTGAGGGAAAATCAAGATGTGTTCGCATGGTCGCATTGAGACATGATTGGGATTAGGCAAAACATTATAAGCCATGTGCTCGACATAGACAAAGGATTCCCACCAAAGCAAAAAAAAAAAAAAAAAAAAAGAAGGCTCCTGGACAAAGAAAGGAAGAAAGCCTTGAAAGAAGAGGTTGAAATGTTGAAGGCAAATCGGTTTATCTGAGATGCTTTCTGTCCTGATTGGATAGCCAATCCTGTGTTACCTCCAAAGCCCAATGGCAAGTGGAGAACTTGCATTGATTATTCAGACCTCAATAAGGCATGTCTGAAGGATTGTTTTCCTCTACCTCAAATTGATCAGCTTGTAGATACTACTGCGGGTCATGACATCATGTCGTTCATGGATGCGTATTCTGGATATAACCAGATAGCCATGCATGAACCCGACCAAGAACATACGAGCTTTATGACCGATAAGGGATTGTACTACTGATGGACCAAAAACGGGTATGTTTTAAAAATTTATACTCGCAAGCGCACGAATCGTATATGGAATATAGTGTTCGTGTAAGCACGAGATCGAACCCGAAGGAGTTGTCTAAAATAAAAAGAAAACTATTTTAAACCAAAATTAATAAATTCTAACCTAGCTCCAAAGATTGATGAGATTTTTGCATAATGAAAATAAAATAATAAAGATATTAAAGACAATATATATAACTAAATTAATAATTTTAAACAAGATAGTAAAAGAAATATTATTAAGATAATAGAATCCAAAAAATATAAGTTCAACAATATTTAAAAGTACATTGGTTCCCACGTTTTAGTAATAGTAGAAATTAATCAAACCATCACTTATTCAAACTAGATATTCTATTTAAGCACAAGTTTTCATAAAAATATAAGATATATCTTCACTTTTAAAATTATAATTTCAAAGCATTTAGTGTAAATAAATCTAATGAAATAACAAATAAATCAATGAACATTATTTATAAGGAAAAACATAATATCTTTGTTCTAAGCATTGTATGTGTATAATTTAATGACACATCTTACAAAAAGAATATTATGTTTTTGCCTTAATGAAGAACAAAGTGTAAATATGTGCTAACAATCCAAAATACATGATATTTAAGATGAAAGAAGATATTTGAAAAACAAAAATCCATAAACTTTGTTGCACAAAATGGGAAATCAACATACAAAATAAATACTATCTAGTTACATATTGTTTCGTCATCACCTTAATAATCTTAGAAAGATTAGAAACTCATAACAAGAATAGAAAATAAAAAAAAATTACAAACATAACTTAGGGAAATTTGGTGGAAAACCCCCAAATTGTTTCTCTAAAAATACATAAAAATTAACCAAAAAGAAGAAGAAGATGAAGATAATAGAGAGGTCTTGAAAGTGTAGAACTTGTATAGTGTAACCTCTAAAATTAAGCACAAAAATGGTCTTGAAAATTCCTTATTAATAGCCAAAATGAGATTATTAAAATAATCAATTTAAATTAATTAAATTAATAGTAATATGGAAAATATGGGTAAACTATAGAGTGTAATGATGATGTTTTGGGGTAAAATGTGTAGAAAAGTTTGGGTAAAAAATGTATTTTTGGCAAAGGGGACAAGTAGACAAAATGTATTTGTTGGGCTCAAAAAATGGGGAAAAGGCAGCTGTTGGGGTGGCTGGGCCAGGTGTTCAGGCGGCTGGGAGGTTGGGCCGTGGGCTGCTGGGATGGCATCTGGTGGTGCACGACTAGAGGAGGCATTGGTTGAAGAGGAACCGTGGGTCCAGTTGGCTGGGGGCTTCGGGTTGAGAGGAAAGCTGGGTGCTTCGTGGATTGCTGAAGGGATCTGGAGGCTGGTTGGGCGTTGATGGGCTTCAGGAAGAGAGCTGAGCAATTGGGCCGAGTGGGGCAGGCAGGCCCAATTCGCGGCTGGGGCAAGGGAGCTGGCGGCTGGAGCTTTACTGCAACTGGAGTGTTGGGCTGAATGATGGAGCAGCGCGGGCCCAAAGGCTAGAGGCTGGAAGGGAGCCATTTTTTCCTCTCTTTCATTGAAAATGCCATTTCTTTTCCTTCATTATTCTTGCTTTTCAAGAGCAAAAAATGCAATAATTTCTCTAAAAAAAACATAAATTAAATCATAATAAAATATTTTTAAGTATAAAATAAATCAAATTAATTCTTTAAAAATATTAATTATAACTTAATTTAATTTAGCAATTAAGTTCAATAAAACTAGATTTTTTCACCTTAACTAAACTACAATAATTCAAATAACTATACTACAATATTTTACAACAAAACAACTATAAAAATACACAAAATATATAAAATCATGATAAGACTAATAATGTAACGACCCAAATTTTCTAATAAGGTTTAGGACCTTGATTAGGAGGTCGGGAGGGCCATAATTGATTACTTGTGCTATTATATGATTATATGCATGTTTATGTGGATCATATTATTATATGATGATGAATGCATGCATATGGGTATGTATTTTGTTATGGGGGCATTTTGGTAATTTGGCCTATTGAGGGCATAATTGTATAAATTGTATGTTTATTGATAGCTATTGTTGAGGCCACATTATAATGTGGATTTGTTCGAGCTTTTGGACATGAGACGATCATTGAGTATTAGTTAGCGGTTGGGTCATAACAGGGTTAAGTTCGGGGCTCGGGGTGAGTCCCGGGGGTAGTTTGGTGATTAGAGCATTGCCGGGAGTTAATGGGTAATGGGATATGAATTATTGGTATTTGAGAATATTGAGAATATCGAGAATTGGAGGGTGTTAATTATGGTTAACGAGATAGGTGCGAAGGGACGATTTTTCCCTTGGTGGCTGTTAAGGAATTTAATTAAACTTGAGGGCATTTAGGTCATTTTACCTTTAAGGAGATATATTGACACTTAGGTTGGAAAATAGTAGAAGGCTGTAGGAAAAATAGAGCATCTCTTCCTTCATCAACCGACTGCCATTTTCTTGCTTTTTCTTCTTCAATTTTGAAGCTTCTTTTGAGGAATTAAGCTAGGGAATCAAGTGTTGAGGATCTAGGGTAGTGTTCCATCATTGAAGAGGAGTTCATACCGAGCTTGAGGTAAGATTCTAACCATTAGAACTCTGGTTTTCTGCTCTATTTTATTACTGAGTTTAGTTGAGATTTTGGGTTTGAAAGTAGAGAATTCAATGGGATTTTTGGCAAAGTTTGGATAGGTTATGATGCCTAGGACTAGTATATATGGTATTTGGGGGTTTAAATGGTGTTTGGAAGCTTTTGAACCAGGTTGAAAATGGAGAATTAGAAGGAAGAAGAACCAGGGCCATGTCTGCCTGGTCCTAGCGCTATAGCGCCCAGAGGGTAGCGCTACAGCGCTAGCCAGGGCAAAATGTCCCTGGTTGTAGCACTGGGGCGCTAGGGGGGTAGCGCTACCCTGTTTTCTCAGATGCTTATTTTGGGTGTTTTTAAGGGTTTTTGGCTCGGGGTTTCAATCCTTAAGGCTCAAGATCGAATCTACTCACTGTTTGGGTACAATTCGGGGTCCCGGGAGTGAGGTTTAGGTTAAGACTCATTTATTGGTATTTTCATTAATTGGATTCCATATTTGGTTATGACTAGGTGACTGCTAAGGGATTAAATGATCGATCATTCTCAAGGATCATTCATAAAGTGTTTCTCGCTCGAACGAGAGGTAAGAAAACTGCACCCAATTATGTGGTTAGGTTGGGACTAAATGTTCCCTATATTTGTATGCATTATTATGTGATTGTGATGGGACTAAGATATCGCTATATCTGTATGATGTCATAGATGGTTTTATGCCATGGGACATATGATAAACGGCCTAAGGGTGCCGTAAATAATATTTGCGCACATGGCGTAGCTCGGACACTGGCAGCTGAGGACAACTTATTAATCACTGAGCTCGGTTAAGCTGGCCGGAGTTAGTGGGTATTACACTGGGGGCGGCCTAAGTGAGCCGAAGAAAGTGGGTTAAACAGAGGGAGAGACCTAAGGGTGCTGACCCTAAATATTGTGTAATGATTGAGATAAACTGTTGATTATGCATTTGATTGTTATTGCGATCTGATAAATATGATATGTTGATTATCTCGATGAAAAATTGTTAAATTGTTGATTGATATCATTGAATAAGTGAATGTTATGAATGGCTGAATTCTTGGTTACGCATTGTGAGATATTTGGTTATTGATATTGATCATGCCATGCTGTTATGTTTTCTTGCTGGGCCTCGGCTCATGGGTGCTACGTGGTGCAGGTAAAGGCAAGGGTATGTAGATTCAACCATGAGTTGGAGAGCTCTGGGGGCGAGGTGTACATTGTCAGCTGCTTGGCCACCACGGTCGAGGGATTGTACAGGGACGGAAACCTAAAATGTGTATTTTGTCATTAGAGTGGCCTGAGTTGTTTATAACTTCTGAATTTTTTGTAAATATGTCATTTAAACCCTGTTTTGAGATTCCATGTGCTAAATTTTCGTTTTTAATAAAATAACCTGTTTATGACCAAAATCTTTTATTCCTAACCCATGTTAATGATGTTAGATTCACATTTTGTTTAAATGACTTGATTAGCAGGTCTTGCACAATTTTTTGACACACAGTGTAATGGTCTTGGTTACCCAGGGCGTGACAAATAAATTCAAAACTACTTTAAAACTTAATAAATCAATTAAAAACTCAAGAATTAAACAACAATTAGCACGTAAAAACTGGTAAAATTACTCTATTTTGTAGAGTTATCAACTACTACAATGTGATGCCTTTCGGGCTCAAGAATGTCGGGTCCATGTATCAAAGATTGGTAAATTGGATGTTCGCCGAGCAAATAGGAAACAACATGGAGGTTTATGTGGAAGACGTGTTGGTCAAGTCCAAGCATAACTATAACCATGTTGATGATCTCACAAAATGCTTTGTTATACTCTGAAAATACAACACTTCACCCATAGAAATGCTCATTCGGAGTATCTTCGAGAAATTTTCTCGGATTCATAGTAAATGCTCGGGGCATAGAGGCAAACCCATATAAGATCAAGGCATTAATTGATATGCCCTCACCTAGAAAACATAAAGATGTCCAGAGTTTAACTGGGCGAATGGTGGCCTTATATAAGTTTATATCGAAATCTATAGACAGATGCCTTCCATTGTTTAATCTTTTGAGAGGGGCAAGAAATTTGAATGGTCGGACGATTGTGAGCTTGCTTTTCTAGCCCTTAAAAGGCACCTTGCCAAACCACCATTCTTATCCAAATCAATCACAGGTGAAGTATTGTACTTATACCTCGCTACAAGCGAGCATTCGATTAGCGCAGTACTAGTTTGAGATGATAAGAAAGTAAAAAAACATGTTTACTATGGTAGTAAAAGGTTATTGGGGGCAGAGTTGTGATATACATTAATGGAAAAGCTAGCATTATGCTTGATACACGCATCTCGAAAGCTCCGACCTTACTTCTAGGCGCATCCTGTACACGCATTGACTGATCAACCATTAAGACAAGTGTTGTCGAAACCTGAGGCATCTGGGAGATTGTTAAAATGGGCGGTCGAACTCAGACAATTCGAGATCACATATCACCATAGAACGGTGATCAAAGGACAAGCCTTAGCAAACTTCATAGTTGAATGTATGGGGATCACCAACGAGGAATTCATAACCCAGCCCGCGAGCTATAGAGGCTTTATGTCGATGGTTCTTCAAATGAGAATGGATCGGGTGCATAAATTATCTTAATCACTCCGACTGGGAATTATTTTCACTCAACCTTACGGTTTGGCTTCGAGGTATCAAATAACGAGGCTGAATACAAAGCACTATTAACGGGACTTCAGATAACTTCCAAGCTCAAAGAAAAATCCATTCACTGCTATAGTAATTCCCAACTGGTCGTTAACTAGGTCTTAGGAGAATATCAGGCTCGTGGCATTAAAATGGCAGCTTACTTGGAGAAGGTCAATGCATCATTCAGAAAATTCGAGTTCTATGCCATCGATCAAGTTTCGTTGGAGCAAAACTCGAATGCAGATGCTTTAGCTAGGCTCGCCACAACCAGGGAAGTTGATGCACTCAATGTGGTTTCAGTTGAGTTTCTACCGGTCCCAAGCATAGCCAAGCCCGAGGAAGAAGATTTCAACATGATCGACTCACATCCTACCTAGATAACCCCCATTGTTGACTATCTCAAAATTGGGAGCCTCCCAATAAACCGGAATGAGGCTAGGAAACTTATGTACAAGATACCAAGTTACATTATCTTGGAAGGGAAGTTGTACAGAAAAGGGTATTCTATGCCATTGCTAAAGTGTGTAACTCCACTCGAAGCCAAAAAAATTGTAGAAGAAATCCATGAAGGATTTTGTGGAGACCACACTAGGGGCATAATTTATCGTAAAATGTGATTACGCAAGGATACTTCTGGCCTACGGTTAAAGTAGAATCATTCGAATACGTCAAGCGATGTGACAAGTGTTAGCATTTTGCTTCAATCATGTGAGCTCCAACAACCGAGCTCACCATAATGAACTCTCAATGGCCATTCGCGGTATGGGCAATCGACCTCATAGGAAAAGGGGGAGTAAAATATGTTGTAGTCGTTGTGGATTGCTTCACAAAGTGGATCGAGGCTGAACCTCTAGCCTCTATCACCTCGAAGAAAATTTTGGATTTCGTGGTGCAGAATATAATTTGGAGATACGAGGTACCAGGGAAAATAGCATCAGGCAACGGAACCCAGTTCGATGGAGAATTGTTTACACAATTATATGAAAGGAATGGGATAATCAAAAGTGTTTCCTCAGTATCCCATCCATAAGAAAATGGCCAGGTCAAAGCAGTAAACAAGACTCTGAAGAGCTCTATTAAGAAAAGGCTCGAAGAGGCTAAAGGAAAATGGCCAGAAGAATTACCACAAGTCCTATGGGCCTATAGAACGACAACTTGGACCTCAACAAAACATACTCCCTTCTCCTTGGCTTACGGTTGTGAAGCTATGCTACCTATTGAGGTTGAAATCCCAACAATAAGTCATGAAGCATACGACTAGACCTTAAACCAATCCCACTCAAAGAAACTCTAGACCTAATTGAAAAGAAATGAGACGAAGCCCAACTTAAGAACGCTGCATACCAGCAAAGGGCTACAAGATACTTCAATAAGCGGGCTCAAGACAAAAAATTTGGATTGGGAGATTTGGTGCTTAGGTGCGTGTTTTTGGCCACACGAGACCCCTCGATAGGCGTGCTCGGGCCTAATTAGGAAGGAACCTACCAAATTGAATCCACTATTTGACCTGGTGTTTATAAATTAGCGAGATTAAATGGAGAATAGGTACCACGAGCTTGGAATGGTGAACATCTACGAACTTATTATCAGTAATGTAGGAACGATATTTATTCAGTTATAGCCAAGCTTGTACTTAATTTTTTTCATTTTATCAATAAAGCACTGACTTTTATTCAAATTTTGTGTATTTTAATTGTTATACTTTTTGCAAGCTCTTAAAATTCAATAACCTAAGATTGCAATCATAGGATATTAAGGGGAATAAGTGGTATACAATCATACCATAAGCTCGAAAATGTGGCAACAATAAACATAAAATAAAATTAGTCACTGTATGGATTATGAACCGGGCACGAATTAAACAAGTATATGGATTATTAACCAAACACAAACTAAACAAGTCTGGAATGGACCAGCAAACTCTAATCGACATGATTAAAAGTTGGAATTCTAGATAAACCAACAAAATGTATAAGTCGAGACAAAGCTGGAATTTTTTGCAAATAAGTTTCGACCTCGCAACCTCGAGACCATACTCGAGGATGAGGAAAAGTTACTATAAATAAGCAAGAAATAACTAGACTAACAAGGTTACATGACGATAAGTATTTTAAACGAAGATACGTGGTAAAAGTAATATTCGATTTTGAGGATAAAGAAGTCAAAAAATGTGCAATCGAATGAACTATGTATGAATACATGGAGTTTTGAACTCAAGCACAATAGTATTTGTGTGGATAAACAAATATAAAAGCAAAGTATTTTGTAGTATGATCGAAATATTTTGAACTAGAAATATATATGAATACATGGAATTTTGAACTCAAGCACAATATTATTTATGTAGATAAACAAATATAAAAGCAACATATTTTGTAGTATGATCGAAATATTTCGAACTAGAAATATAAAGTATGGTATAAGAGAAAAATGATAAGGGTAGATAGTATGCACAAAGATTTCGAGAAAGAGATTTAAGCATGAAATATAAACTTCCATTTAAAACATAAAATTGTCAAATAATTCAACCCTTATGTTATAATTGTGTTTTCCCTAGGGGCATAAAAAGAAATTATATATATGTAGTTACAAAGGAAAAAAAAATGGGTCGCAGCCCATAAGATGGTCTACAAGGATCAATAACTCCATCAACTGCAGTCCCAGCTTGCTCAGTGGCCTCCGCCGCCTCTTCGGCAGCAAGCCTGACCTCTTCCTCCTCTAGTCAAGCTTGCCACCTGGTGATAAACTCGGACTCCCTGTCGGATAGAAAGTTGGTATCGAGGTCAGGATTGTTGGCCCAAATTCGATACATCACCATGAAGAAGACGAGCCTTCTCACTCTCGATGAACTCGAAAGTCATCTTTTTGTCCTCTACCAACTTGGTGTTCAGTTCCTGGACCCTTTTGATTTTTCGGTAAGTTATTTTATAAGAAATGATAGGCTCCTTGTTTCCAGCTCCAATCGAGCCTTTTTGAGATCGTCCTCAGCCTCGAATTGTACATCTCTGCCTCTTGGGATACACTTTGCTTGTTGTGACCTCAAGGTTCAAGATAAAATTATGATGAATGAAGGATAAGAGGGCCTGCAATTAAAAACTAATGTTAGAAACAAATAAATAAAAAGTTGGCGTGGAAACAGGAAGCCTATTAGTTCTTAGAAAATAACTTACCGAAGAAAGCAACTCTCCACTCTTGTCAAAAAGAGTGTTGGCATTCTGGCAGTTGGTCAGGAATTCCCACTGGGGAGCCCCGAGGTTGCTAAGGCAATGACCCACACGAGTCAATACGTCAGAACCTAGTTGCACCCAAGAGATCATAGGTCGAGATCATAAGATGGTGGTCTCGGATAGGAGGCTGGGCAAAACGAGCTTGCTTTGGTTGACCCGCAGGATAAAGGGTCACGATTTCTGGGATTGTTGTAGGGTCGGTGACCTGGCCCAGGTTGGACGGTTTTGAGACCAGTGGGGGCAGGTTGAACTTCATGGTGAGCTTGGAAGGGCGACCTCCCTTTTGAGACACCCGGTGGCATTTGTTTGATCTCAAGTAAACAGGCTTGTTGAGTAGGTTGTCCAAGTCCAAGTTCATATTACCTGAAAAAAAGGAAAAATAAAGCATACAAAATTGATTCGATGTTACAGTGCACGATGAGACTTCTAGGTAAAAGAAACCTAACTGGAGGATTCTGATGAGCTTGAGCTCAGGGACTAGGAAATCCCTCTGTCTTTTGATGACTCTAAGGGTTCCCTCTCTATAGGTGGGAGACAATCGCGTTAAATCCCTATAGTCATTGGTACCATATTGGACAACATTCCCATCCATGACTTCATATAGACTGTACATAGTCCGGTATTTCCCTAACCAACTATCGAACCTATGGAGTTTAATTCTACCCACGACTAGACCATGAAATTATTCCTAGGGTCATTAAAAAGAATCATTACATTAGGTTCCTACATAAGAAGAGTGGGAGACCACTTGAACAAGTCTAACACTACTTTACCTGCGTCCGCTGAGCTCGGTGAAGCCTCGTCCCGAGCTTAAGTTCCCGAGCATGGGTGTTCAGGTAGATGAGGAACAAAGGTCTAGGGTTACGATCTCAAGGGTCTCCTTCTGGAGGGATGCTTGGCGATTGTGATGGGGACGTCTTCCCATCTTGCAAAATTGTGGATTCTTGATTCATTGGTGGACTCGGCTTCACCCAGGAGACCGCAAGCTCGGAGATTATTCTTGTGAAAGAAGTAAGTGAGGAACCGTCGACCGTAAGGAAGCTTGAGAATTTACTCCTTGTGATCTTTCATAGCCTTTGTTGGCCGTGGTCAGTGATAATTTGCTGCAAGAAGGGTTTGAGTAAGCATTTCAAGCTCGAAAATAAAAGACAAAGAATAAAAAATGGACATGGCGAGATACTTACGAATATGCTGAAAGGAGTAGATTCGAGAAGGGGCGAGGCCATTAGTCCAAAAGAAGATGGTTTTAAAGCTTGGAGGATGATTGGAAATATCCTCAAACAACCGCTTTTCCTTGGGATATCTCGAGAGGTAGTAGAATCCATCTCTGCCAATGCTTTTGAGGCAGAAGAGATAGAGGATCTCATGTGCCGAGGGTCATTCCCAGTTCATCTCATGGTATAGTGAACTCAGAGCAATCAGAACTCTGTACAAGTTGGTTTGAATATGAAATGGGGCGATGCCAACATAATCCAGGAAAATCTAGAAATAGTCCTTCAGAGCCAGTAAGGCCCCAGCTCACATGTGCTCACAACTCTAGGTCGTGAGCTTAACCTTCCTCTCAGGGTCTTTGTCACACAGAGCATAGCAACTCCTTTTGTTGGAGATCGCGGGCTGACACATTAATATTACAGATAACTTTAACCTGCGGTAGGCGAGCAATTTTGAAATATACCCGGTGGAGGTGACAAAGCTCCGATAATGCTCAGCCTAGAAGAAACTATCCTCCAAGTCTGGAATGGAAAGGGTTTTAGAGGTGGTGGGCTGATTCAAAATGTTCTTCATGAGGCTGAATGAAAGCCAACCTGGGGAAAAGGCTATGGTAACCCTACACTTGGGATCTAAAGGTATTGGTCAAATCTCAGGGTCCAGGTCAGGATACACAGCAACCTGAAGCTTCATTCTTTTTCCCTCTTCGACCTCGTCGATCTGGCATCAAAAATGGGTTCAGATGTCCTCTCGTTTGAGTTGTTCCTTGTGCTCGTAGATTAACAGTTGGTTTCATGTAAATGACGATCTAGGTCGAGAAGATGGTGGATGGTAAGGGATAGCAAGCTTGGGCCCCCACTGATTCTCTGAAGACTGGGACATCTAACTAGAAAGAAAAAGGTGATGGCACATTATTTAAAAGAGCGGAAAATATTAAATCTTGATAACTCGAGTTTGCAAGCTTGAGATAACGAGATCGCCTTAATCAAGCCTGAAGGCTCAAAATGGCGAGATTAACTCAGGTGCCATCACTGAACTATAAACAAGTTTGGGACATCGAAAGTGCACCCATGTGAGAGTGGCGAGGTTATTGTTAGTTTGAAGTATCTAAGATTTCTAGGAAAAAAATGGGCAGTTACTAAAAAAAGAGATATTATTGGGATACGTGCATTAAAACCCTAATCCAGAATATTTTTCTCAGGCTACACGAAACCTATAACCTAATACCCCATAACCAAGAAGAAAGGTCCCATATTTATTTGTTTTTACCAAAATGTTTTGCCTAAAACATGCAACTAATCAGTACAAGCCTACACAAATAAAAAAACTACCTCTTGCAAAGAAAATTTTAAGAGTGCAGTAATAACTAGAAAAGCTTTCCTGTGTACATATAGAAAGAGACGTATAAAAATATTATGAGTGGTGAAGATAAGGAAACTTACACAATGATGATTGTGGGAACGAAGAGACTGTTGACTGGAGAAGAGGAAGCAAGAATGATCCCACAGAGCCAAAGGTGGTGAGGTTGCTTTGCCTCTTCGGTTTGGAGAACATGCAAAGAGTGGAATCTCTGGTTCATGTTTTCTTTTCTGAAACTTAAAAAGCAAAAGTAAAAAATAGAGAGGAAGAGAGGATGTATATATAGGCAAAGGGAATGGTAAAAGTCGAATGGATCTGGACCGTTGCATGATAAATTGAAAAAATCTGATGGATCCTATTCAATCTCGAAGATGGCGGAAAAAAGGGAACAGAAAGGACGTTCACAGGTAAAATGGTACTCAAGTACTCTCGATAAGCAATCCCCTAGTGACACGTGTCCACACTCGAGTATGGTAGATAGACACATTTTTCGAAAGTGAAGTTCAAAAGTTTCCTTCTCAAAGGATTGAACCAATACTTTTGAGGGGGCAAAATGTTACACCCAAATTTTGAGAATAAAGTAAATAGCCTCAAAAAGGTTAAGCTCAGGATCTACAAATGTTAGCAGAACACTTATATGAATTGTTAAGTGATGCTAGATCTATTATTAGCACTCGAGCAGGAGTCATATCTTTCGAGCCTGAGTTGCAGGCTCAAAGACACCAACCTTCTCTGAGGAACGTATTCCACCAAGTAAGTGGATGACGAGGAGGCAGCAACTGGAAGGATGTGCTCGAAGCTTGGCTAGTCTCGAAAGCGTGTCAAGACAACGATCGAACTCGAAGATGTGTTTATCATACAAAAAACTTGTTAGGAAATCCTTATTTCACAGGGATTTGTTAAAACCGTGTATTGAATCACTAATATCATGGAATATTATGTAATTTACGCATTTATTGAATTTATTTAAAATTTAAATACTTGATTGTAACACCCCTAAATTGGGGGAAGATATTCTACAACTAGGTCTATAAATAGTGTAACGCCCTACTACTCTAAAGTAGTTACCATGTGATTTTTAAAGGTGCCATTAGCTCGCTAATCAAGGTATTAGACTAAAAAGTGTGATTAAATCAAAATAAAGACTCGTTTCGTGAAAATTAAGTATAAATGGTTTGGAAATTCATTAAAATTATAAAAGTGTTACATTGGGATCCCAAAACATTGTTTCAAAGACAACTCAAAAGTTAGGGTGCAGTCGACCTAAGCAAAAAACAAACGTTTATAACATGTCCCTCAAAACAACCCCAGTCGTGACAGCCAGGAAGGCCAAACATGTACGCACCACTCCATGCCCTCCAAAGCATGCTTGGTCGACCTTTCCCTTTCCCTTACTTGCACCATAGAGCACCTGTGAGCCAAGCCCCAGCAAGAAAACTCACACACATAACATATAACAATTCATTCTAGTAAATGCATAACTTTAAACAGATAACAAACTATCCACATACGGCCTATGTCGTGGCAACCTGCATTCAACATAGCTATTCCAGGCACCAGGTTCACGGTCTTCACCGAACAAGTGAATACAACACCCTAGATGGCCATGCCATGGCAGCCTGCATTCAGCATGCTTATTGTCGTTCCCATCCTTCGCTGATCAGTCATAATCACACAAACATGGCATAACAAATAAAAATATTCACACATAACATTAAACATAGATAATCGGGCCATGCCCTTCTCTACGTGCACAAACAGTTTTCTTACCTGTGTCCCGAGCAGACCATATAGTGCGATCCCGAGCACGATCCCCTAAACCCGAGCCATAGTGGTAAAACCTAGTCGCAACGCAATAATAATGCACATCTATCAAAAACTAAACCAATTAAAAACTTCATAACTATATTGTAGCCTCTGGGACCTCGAATCCTACTAAACCGAGTAGTAGAATCCTTCCCGATCCCTTGAATTTAGGTTCCCAAGCATAAAACCCTGTTTTGGCCATTTCCCCTTATTTGAGCCATGTCCAATCCCATAGGGGTGCTGCACACTACAAGTCAGAGAGCCCCAAGGCTCTCTTCTAGGGGACGCATGCTATAGCTCCAAAACTCAGACATCCCCCTGCGTTAGCCAAAGTCACCAATTCACACCCAAATAAGCACATTAACCCATAATTTAGTCTAGAATTCATATCAAGGCAACCTCATCAGTATAAAAAAAACCCCAAAACTAGCCTAAAGTTCAAACTATTGGGAAAACTTATATAGGATCTTGTTTATTTTCATGTTAATCTTATATTAAACAAATTAATTAGAGACAACCTAGAAGATGCTCCTAATATTGAATTCATACAGAGATAATGATAAAACACTTACATTATTGTGCAGTGGAATGATTGAGTCCCTCCTTCAGTTTCTCTAACCCTTGTATCCTTTCTGTCGTAGAGTGTCACCAAGAAACTGAACCATTCTTCAATTTTCTTCACAACCTTCCAAAGTATCCTTAGAATCACCTAGATAGATCTTCTGAGCTTCTCGGAAAACAAGTGATTCAAAAAATCTGATTTCAACTCTCACTTAGCATTCCTTTTATAGGCTCAATTAGGTCATTCATTTAATTAAAAATTAATAAAATAATAGCCAATAATAAGCCCTAGGTCAAAATTATCATGGGCTTTAGGCCCATAAAATTTCTCTTTTAATTATAAGCTCATTGGACTTAAAATTAAGCCTGTATGATTTTCTATTGATTTAATTAATTAAATAATTATTTAAATCATTTATCAAATTAATTATTTATAATTTGAACATTGGTTTAAATTTATTTATTAATTTAGAAACCAATTTATCTTGATTAATAAATCTGCCATAATTTCTCATTTCTTCTCTAAATTACACAACTCTGTGAAACTATCCAAAATTGACCCGGTCAACTTTGATAATTCTAATTGAAAATTAAATTAATTAATTGAGACTATCTAGATGATTTTATCCAAGGTACAATGGGGACCATGGGCCTATGAATTCAAGCTTCAATAAATTATGATAAATTTAAAAAATAAATTTACTAACTTATTAATTCCTCGTGACTCCACTAAAGACTCGGAATTGCACTATTGAATTAATAGAACACTCTATAAGCAATATAGATACGTTATTAATTATCCATTGTTACAACCATAATTGTCACTCAATTCTCTATAGATGGTCTCTAATGAGATGGGACTAAAATGTCGTTTTACCCCTTATTGTATTTTATCCTTAAAACACCTAGTTCCTTGTAAATGATATTTCAATAAACTAATATTAATTACTGAAATGAAATCTCTATCATTTAGCACCTTGAACCAAATTAAAAGGAAACCATCGATTCACTTCTTCATCAGAAGCTATAGATGTTCATATCTATGTTCATACTACCGAGTTCCCAAGATGTAAGTATGGGCTAGTCCGTAGGGTAAGCTGTTAACGAACAAGTCAAAGAACTCCAACAATACAATCAGTTAGAGTACTAACCGCTTAGAATTGAGATTGAATTGACATACAGTCAACTATATGATATGGCTAGAATAGATAATAATGGTATGTTTACTTATCCTGTCTATTGTCAATATTGGTCCAGTCCGATGTAACAAATACATCCGATCTTATCTACTTTGCTTATATTCTGGAAAGAACATAACACAACGAGATGTAAGTAGATCATATCATAGATTGGCAAGCCAATGTAATCCTATGCACTGACTAATCTTAGGACTAATTTATTTTGAATATATATTCATATTTATATTTCAATATGATTACGTCACTATATATACTATTAGCTATATGCTAAGGATTTAATAGAAGTTTATATTAAACAAATAATCATGAAAATAAAACATGTGAGCAAAGTGATTTACCAAGTCAAAAATTGATTTCTATTCTTTTATTGATAATAAAATTAAATTACAAAGAAATTGTGCTTTAATTAGGGCATAAAACCCCAACAAAAACCACATGAAAACCCTTAAATCACAGTAGAAACTTAACAAAAACTCAGAATGAAACCTCAACTCAGAATATGACCTTGAGCTAAATCCCAAACACTTCAAGCTTCCTCAAATCCTAGCCAATTCCCCAAGAATTTCACCAAACTTCTAAGTACACCAAGGGAGAGAGGGGGAGCTTAGTAGGGAGAGATAGTGAGAGTGTTGTGTATTTCCTTCATTCCTAAGTATTCTGCTGATATCTGGAGCCTACCCAAGTCTATCCTTAGCTTCCAAAATGACTAAAATATCCTTAGGTTAGCCTTTAGTCAATTAATGCCTCCAAGGGCAATCCCGTCACTTGCCATATTCCCGCTAATTCCTCGAGTAGTTCTATAAAGCCCCAATTAATCCCGACATACCCAAATAATCGCTAAATAGCTACCTGTTACCTGGTAACCCCGAACACGTACTACGTTCCCAAAATACCCCTATGCTCACCCCGAGCCGAGTATCTGATCCCATTGTGACTATTCCGCTAATTCGCTTTCTAGGACCGTCTCAGACCACACATCTCAAATAAATCTCCACAATATTGTGGTCTCAAGCACAACACACACATAATCAAATTTATGCCCTCAACGGGCCAAAATTACAAATATGCTCTTATTAACAAGAACAAGCCCACATGCATGTTTAATTCTCCTAAAAATGCATGTCTAGTCATATAATCATTTAATTCAAGTAATCATGTACTGATACACATACATCGTAATTAATCACGTAATAATACAATTAAGTCAATTATTGCCATCTTGGCATGCTAATCAAGGAACTATGCCTTATAGCAAATTTGGGACGTTACAAATATCCCCTCCTTATTGAAATTTTGTCTCAAAATTTACTTGAATAACTCAGGATATCGATCTTGCATAACACACTCAAGCTCTCAAGTTGCCTCTTCTACTTTGTTATTTCTCCACAACACTTTCACTAAGGCAATAGTCTTATTCCGTAAGACTTTATCTTTCTGGTCTAGGATCTGAATCAGTTTCTCCTCATAAGACAAAACTTGGTCCAAGTCCAGGTTTTCATATCTCAGCACATGTGTAGAATCTGACACGTACTTCTGAAGCATAGACACATGGATTACGTTGTTGACCCCTGATAAGGCTGGGGGCATGGCTAATCTGAAAGCCACCTCTCCAACTAGTTCCAAAATCTTAAAGGGGCCAACAAACCTAGGACTTAACTTGCTTTTCACTCCAAATCATTTCACCCTTTTCAAAGGAGAAACTCTGAGAAACACATGATCATCGACTTAAAACTCTACACTTCTACGTTTTAAGTTCGAGTAACTCTTCTTTCTACTTTGGGAAGTGAGCATCTGAGCTCTAATCTTCTCAATTGCCTTGTTAGTCCTCTGAATGACCTCAGGTCCTAAGTATTTTCTCTCTCACATCTCATCCCAATGAATGGCCAATCTACACTTCCTCCGATATAACATCTCATACGGAGCAACTCCGATAGTCGCCTGATAACTGTTATTATAAGAAAATTCAATCAACGGGAGATACTTACTCCAAGATCCCCCAAAATCTAGCACACAGGCCCACAACATATCCTTTAGGATCTGAATTGTCCTCTCAGATTGTCCATCCATTTGTGGATGATATGTTGTATTGAACTTCAACTGCGTGCCCATAGCCTTCTGCAGGCTCTCCCAAAACTTATAGGTGAAGGTGGGGTCCCTGTTGGATACTATCGACCTCGAAGCCCCATGGAATCGCAGATTCTCCTTTACATACAACTCAGTGTACTGCTCCAATGTGTAAGTTGTTCTAATAGGCAAGAAGTGGGCTGATTTGGTGTACCTATCCAATATCACTCACACAGAATCGTGTTGTCTCACTGTCTTCGGTTATCCAACCATGAATTCCATGATGATATCCTCCCACTTCCACTCTGGAATCCCTAAAGGCTGCAACAACCCTGCTGGCCTTTGATGTTCAGCCTTCACCTACTGACAGGTTAAACATTTGGCCACATAATCCACCATATCCTTCTTCATCCCTGGCCACCAATACAGAGTCCTCGGATCTTGGTACATCTTCGTCGTACCCAGATGTAGAGAGTAGGGAGTGGTATGAGACTCATCCAGAATCTATCGCCTGATACTAGAATCCATCAGAATGCAAATCTGACCCTTATACCTTAGTAGACCCACCTCTGAAATAGAAAAGTCTCTAGCAAATCCAACTAAGAAAGCCACCCCGTGTTTCCTCAACTTTAGATCCTCCTTCTGCACTTCCTTGATCCTCACAAGGAGTGTGGACTAAAGAGTAATATTGGCTAGCTGAAAAACTACCAATTCAATTCCCGCTCTCATAATCTCTTCAGCTAACTTTTCTGATATTTGTCTCGAACTGAATAATCGTCATGGCCCCTTCTGAATCAATGCGTTAGCCACCACATTCGCCTTTTCTGGATGGTACAAAATCTCGCACTCGTAATCCTTCACCAACTCCAGCCAACGTCTTTGGTTCATATTCAAATCCTTTTGAGTAAAGAAGTACTTCAAACTTTTGTGGTCGATGTATATTTCACACTTTTCTCCATACAAGTAGTGCCTCCATACCTTCAATGCGAATACCACCGCTGCTAGTTCCAAATCATGAGTGGGATAACTCTGTTCATACTCCTTCAATTGTCTAGACACGTAGGCTATCACCTTCCTAGCTTGCATCAGTACACAACCCAAACCCTGCCTCGAAGTGTCGCAGTAGACCACAAACTTTTCCTTGTCTGATGGAAGACTCAATATCAGAGTGGTGATCAGTCGTCCCTTCAATTCCTTGAAACTATCTATTCGTCCAAACAAACTTGGCATTCTTATAGGTGAGCTCAGTCAACGGTGTGGCTATTCTGGAGAATCCCTCAATGAAATGCCAATAGTACCCTACTAAACCCAAGAAGCTCCTAACCTCTGGTACACTACTTGGCCTTGGCGAATCTCTCACTGCCTCAATCTTGGTTGGGTCCAACAGAATCTCCTCCTTACTCATGATGTGGCCCAGAAATGTTACTTGGAGTAACCAGAACTCACATTTACTGGACTTAGCATATAGCCTATGCTCTCTTAGTCGTTGTAGTACCAAACAAAGATATAGCTCGTGCTCGGTCTTTGATTGGGAGTACATCAGTATATCATCGATGAATACAATCACAAACTTATCCAAACAATCCTTGAAGTCCCTATTCATCAAGTTCATGAAGTCTGCTAAGGCATTAGTTAATCCAAAGGACATGACCAAGAATTCATAATGTCTATACCTCATATAGAATGCGGTCTTTGGTATGTCCTCCTCCTTAATCCTTAACTAATGGAAGCCGGATTAAAGGTTAATGTTAGAGAACATTGTCTTCCCTTGTAATTTATCAAACAGATCGTCGATCCTGGGCTGTGGGTACTTATTCTTAATATTCAGCTTATTCAGCTCCCTATAGTCGATGCACATGCTTAAGGACCCATCCTTCTTCTTGACGAATAACACTTGAGCACCCCATGGCAAAAAGCTGGGTCTGATGAATCCTAGATCCAGTAATTCCTGCAATTGAATCTTCAGTTCCTTTAACTTTGCTGGCGCCATTCGGCTAGGTGTCCTCAATACTGGTTCTGCTCCTGGTGCCAACTCTACAATAAACTCGATCTCTCACTGTGGTTGCAGTCCTGGAAAATCGGCTAGAAATACGTCAGGAAAATCACACACCAGCCTAGTCTCACCTGGTCCAACTGAAACGATCCTGGATGTATCCGCTATGTTTCCTAGGAATCTTATGCAACCTTCTTGCAGTAGGTCTCTACCTCTCAATGCAGAGATCATTGGTACTCGAGGTCCACTCACTGTCCCCACAACACAAAGGGTTACTCTTCTTCCGACTCAAAAGTTACCATCTTACGCTTGCAGTCTATCGTTGCCCCATACTTTGACAACCAGCCCATCCCCAAAATCATATCAAAGTTGTCCATCGCCAGTTCAATTAGATCCACTGACAACTCCCTACTATCTATCTCCACGGGTAATGCTCTAACCCACCTCTTAGAGACTAATAGTTCCCCAGTTGGCAACAAGGTCCTAAAGCCTATAGCATACAAATCACAAGGTCTACACAAACGGTCTATCGCCCTAGCAGATACAAATGAACGAGTAGCTCCTGAATCAATCGATGTAGAAAATGAAGAATTGGCACTGGAAATCTGACCTGTCACGACCGAGGGACTAGCCTCAGCCTCGGTCTGGGTCAAAGTGAAAACTCTGGCTGGAGTGAGGCTATCACTCCTCTTTGGTTCTTGTTTTCTGGCTTATGGGCAGTCCTTCCTCAGGTGACTGAAACTCCCACAAATGAAGCATGCTGTGACCCTACTCTCCCCCAGATGCCATCACATGCTCCGTGGACAATCTGGGAAGCTTCTCCAGTTCTCTCCCCCACCCTGACGACCACCGTAAGCACCCCATCCCCTCCTATCTGAAACAGGAGGAACAAAAGAATATGGGGCCTTTCTCTTCTTCTCACTGGGGCCACTACCTCGGCCAGGACCAGTGAAGGGAGGAACTGTCCTTCGAGCATCGTGCCTTGCGGCACCTTCTCTCCATAACTAATCTTCAGCCCCCTCAGCTGTAAGGGCTTTTTCCACTATCTGAGCATAAGTGGCAGTCCTCAGATCCAATGTTATTGTAATGCCCTACTTCCTTAGAGTCGTTACTAAGTGAGTTTAAAACGTTCATTTAACTCGCTAATCGAGGTTTTAAGACAAATGTGTTTTTAAACCATAAACAGAGTCATAAACTTTGAAAATAATTCTATTTACTGAAAATCATAAAGTGTTTAACATTTGGGATCCCAAAATACTGTTTAGAAATATTTACAACTCAAAAATATAATCAGAGTCGGCTAAACGACAAAAATCAGGTTTAGTACAATCATCTCCCAAAGATACCCCTGGCCGTGGCAGCCAGGTAGGCCAAACATGTACGCACCGCTTCATGCTCTCCGTACTCATGGTTGGTCGACTTTCCCCTTGCCCTTACCTGCACCATCGATTACCCGTGAGCCGAAGCCCAACAAGAAAACCCTCACAAGCAGATAACATATGCATATCAAACCCTTAACATATAAACAAGCCATCCTCAGGCTATACACGTAAGGCCATGCCATCCCAGGCTCTTTACCAAACCCTGGGTTCGCAGTCCACACCGTGAGGATATCCCAGGTATAGGATCTCGCCCTGGCAACTCCCACTCCACGTGCTAAATGCTGCTCCCGGCCCTTGCCATTCTTGGCCTTTGTCGTTCCCGGCCCTTTCCGTTCATTCATTTATATGAACACATAGTATAATTAAGCAAAATACTTAAACACGTATTAACTCAATCAAAGGGCTACACCCTGCAACACAGTCATATAGGGCCGAGCCCTGCAACACAATCATATAGGGTCGTGCCCTGCAACACAAGCTCTATGGGAACAGTAGTTTTCTTACATGTGTCCCGAGCTTCCCAGGCACCGATGTCCCGAGCAAAGTCCCCTAGTCTGAGGCCTCACAGAAACCCTAGTCACAATGCACCAACAATATCCATCCATCAAGTTCTAATCCATTAAATAAATTTGGGTCATAATTCTAGTCTCTGGGACATTGAATTCTATCAATCCAGGTGATAAAATCCATCTCAAGCCTTAACTATTGAATTCCCAAGCCTAAAACCTCTTTAAAGCCAGAAAATGCACTAAGCGCCGCAGCCCTAAGAGCTCATGTTGCGGCCCCCAGCTCAACCCGAGGTCTTGCCTCACTTCAACCTACACGCGCCGCATCCCTTCTTGAAGGGCGACGGGGCCCGCCTCCATTTTCATATGCCCCAATGTTTTAAGGGGTCTCAGCTCAACAAGAACAGTGCCGTGACCCGACCCCTCAAGCCCAGAAAAACTCACCATTTTTTCCACGAAAATGAATCTAATTAACCCCAAAATCAACCCAGTAACTCAAGCTAATCATCACAGAAGTTATACTATGGATTCAGCAACAAAACCCAACAAGAATTCAAGCTCAAAACCTCATCAAACTCAAAGTCAATTCTTCACTCAACACACATGCAGTACTCTAGAATTTCAGCTTAAAACCAGTATAATTCTCTAAGATTAAAGCTTACCTTGAGCTAAGTTGAGTCTCTGAATTAGGTTCTTAAGCTTCAAGCTTCTGGCTCCCAAGATTCCCAGGCCAATTCCTTAGTTTTGATTAGTTTCCACCAAAATTTCCCAAGGCTTCCAAGGAAGAAACTCCAAGAGAGAGAGAAGGAAAGAGTCGATTTCCTTAGCTTCTGAACACTTCTCCAATTTTGTTTTATTTAACTTAAGTTTCTAAGGTTACCTCAAGGCTCGGGGTGCCAAAAACATCCCCGAGGGAAAAATGGTAAATTTCCCCAATATTCCCTCCTAAACATTCTATCTTCAAATATATCTCCAAACATTTATTTGCATAACCCGATAACCCCATAAAACGTCTAATACCTGAAATACCCCTCGATTCGCCCCGAGTCGGGTTTTTGACCTCGTTGTGACTTTCTAGCTAACCGCTCCCTATGACTGTCTCGGATCGTGCAACACAGATATATAACAAGTATATCACAATTATCACATTTATGCCCTCAACGGGCTAAAATTACAAACATGCCCCTAATAACCAATTGGGGCCCACATGCATATTTAATCCACCTAAACATGCATCACTAATCATAGATTCACACAAATTCACATATTATAACAATAAATCACTTATTTCCCTCCAGGCAC
The DNA here is from genome assembly GCF_963169125.1 of Humulus lupulus. Classification (NCBI taxonomy): domain Eukaryota; kingdom Viridiplantae; phylum Streptophyta; class Magnoliopsida; order Rosales; family Cannabaceae; genus Humulus; species Humulus lupulus. The sequence continues at coordinate 97,882,258 of NC_084795.1, read as the reverse complement.
GCTAATCAAGGCCCTGAGCCTTATTAGCGAATTTGGGTCATTACAACTATCCCCTCCTTACAGAAATTTCTTCCTCGAAATTACCTGAACAACTCGGGATACTGCTCCCGCATTTCTGACTCAAGTTCCCATGTTGCCTCCTTAACCTTGTTATTCCTCCACAACACTTTCACCAAGGTGACGGTCTTGCTCCGCAAGACTTTGTCCTTCTGATCAAGAATCTGAACCGGCTTCACCTCATAAAACAAATCCTGGTCTAGCTCCAAATTCTCATAACTCAGTATATGCGTCGAATCAGACACATACTTCTGGAGCATGGATGCGTGAAAAACATTATGAACCCCTGATAAGGCTAGAGGCATTGCCAACCTATAAGATACCCCCCCAACCCATTCCAGAATCTTGAAGGGGCCAGCAAACCTAGGGCTTAGCTTGCCCTGAACACCAAATCGTTTCACTCCCCTCAAAGGTGAAACTTTAAGGAACACATGGTCACCAACCTGAAATTCCACGCTCCTGCGTTTCAGGTATGAGTAACTCTTCTAGCGACTCTGGCAGGTGACCATTCGAGCTCTAATCTTCTCAATCGCCTCATTGGTCTTCTGAACCATCTCAGGGCCCAAATAACTCCTCTTACCCATCTCATCCCGATGGATAGGTGACCTACACTTCCTCCCATATAGCATCTCATATGGAGCCACTCCGATAGTCGCCTGATAACTGTTGTTGTACGAGAACTCAATCAAAGGGAGACACTTACTCCAAGATCCCCCAAAATCCAACACACAGGCTCGTAACATGTCCTCCAGTATCTAAATCGTCCTCTCAGTCTGACCATCTGTCTGAGGATGATAAGTGGTACTAAACCGTAACCGTTTGCCCATAGCCTTCTGCAGACTCTCCCAAAACTTGGAGGTGAAGGTGGGGTCCCTGTCGGATACTATCAACCTTGGAGCCCCATGAAGTCGAACAATTTTCTTCACATATAATTCAGCATACTGCTCCACAGTATAAGTCGTCCTGACTGGTAAAAAGTGGGCGGACTTGGTGTACCTATCCACAATCACCCACACCGAGCCATGCTGTCCCACGGTCTTCGACAAAACAACCACGAAGTCCATGGCGATATCTTCTTACTTCCACTCTGGAATCCCTAGAGGTTGCAGCAACCCTGCTGGCCTCTGATGTTCAGCCTTGACCTGCTGGCAAGTTAAGCACTTGGCCATGTAATCCACCACATCCCTCTTCATGCCCAACCACTAATACAAAGCTCTCAGATCTTGGTACATCTTCGTTGTATTTGGATGAAAGGAATAGAGAGTGGTATGCAGTTCATCTAAGATCTCCCGCTGGATATTAGAATCCATCAGAACACAATTCCGACCCTTGTACTTCAGTAATCCCTTCTCCGAGATAGAAAAGTCCTTAGCCGCTCCGACTAAGACGTTCTCCCTGTGACCCTTCAACTGGGAATCTTTCCCCTGCGCCTCCTTGATCCTCTCAAGGAGTGTAGACTGAAGAGTGATGTTGGCTAACCGACCAACCACCAACTCTATACCCGCTCTAGTCATCTCCTCAGCTAGTTTATCAGATATCTGTCTCGAACTGAACAACTGTCCTGGGCCTTTCCGGATCAATGCATCAGTAACTACATTAGCCTTCCCAAGATGGTATAGGATGTCACAATCATAATCCTTAACCAACTCTAGCAATCATCTCTGGCGCATATTTAGATCGCTCTGGGTAAAGAAGTACTTCACACTCTTATGGTCGATGTATATCTTGCACTTCTCACCATACAGATAATGTCTCCAAATCTTAAGTGTGAATACCACCGCTGCCAATTCTAGATCATGCGTGGGATATCTTTGCTCATACTCCTTTAACTGTCTCAATGCGTAGGCTATCACCTTCCCAGCTTGCATTAGCACACACCCTAAACCCTGTTTGGAAGCATCACAATAAACCACGAACTTCTCATTGTCTGTCGGCAAACTCAACACTGGCACGGTGATCAGTCGCCGCTTCAATTCTTTGAAACTGTTCTCACATCTGTCTGTCCAAACATACTTTGTCTTCCTCTTTGTCAATTCTGTCAATGGCGTAGCTATCCTGAAGAACCCCTTAACAAACCGCCGATAATACCCCGCCAATCCCAGAAAACTCCTCACTTCAGGAACACTGCTCGGTCTAGGCCAATCTCTCAGTGCCTCAATCTTAATTGGGTCTACCAGAATCCCCTCCTTACTGACGATGTGGCCCAGAAATGTAACTTGTAGTAACCAGAACTCGCACTTGCTGAACTTAGCATACAACCTATGCTCCCTCAACCGCTACATCACCAAATATAGATGCTGCTCATGCTCTGTCTCTGACTGAGAGTACACCAGAATGTCATCGATGAAAACAATCACAAACTTATCAAGATAATCCTTGAAAACCCTGTTCATCATATCCATAAAAGTTGTTGGGGCATTGGTTAATTCAAAGGACATGACCAGGAATTCATAGTGTCCATAACTCATTTGGAAAGCGATCTTTGGTATGTCTGCTTCTTTAATCCTTAACTAGTGGTAACCTGATCGGAGATCAATCTTGGAAAACACTGTTCTTCCCTGTAGCTGATCAAACAAATCGTCAATCCTAGGTAGTGGGTACTTGTTCTTAATGGTCAATTTGTTCAACTCCCTGTAGTCAATACACATCCTAAGAGATCCATCCTTCTTCTTGAAAAACAACACTGGGGCACCCCATGGCGAGAAACTCTGTCTGATGAACCCCAAATCCAGTACCTCCTGCAACTGAATCTTCAACTCCACCGGAGCCATTTTGTACAGTGTCCTAGATATTGGCTTTGCCCTTGGTACCAACTCTATAACAAAATCAATCTCCCACTGCGGCAGCAGCCCTAGCAGATCTACTGGAAATAAATATAGAAACTCACATACCAATCTGGTCTCCCCCGGTCCAACCAACACAACCCTAGAGGTATCCACAAAATTCGCTAGGAATCCTATGCAACAGCCTTGCATCAGATCTCTAGCCTTCAGTGTTGGAATTATGGGTACTCGTGGTCCCCTAGCTGTTCCCACAAATACAAAGGGTACCTCCCCTTCTGGTTCAAAAGTCACCATCCAGCGCTTGCAGTCAATCGTCGCCCCATACTTCGATAGCCAATCCATCCCTAGGATCATATCGAAGTCATCCATCACTAGCTCAATCAGATCAACAGACAACTCTCTACTATCTACCTCTACTGGTAAAGCTCTAATCCATCTCCTAGAGACTACCAGTTCCCCAGCCGGCAACAAAGTCTGAAATCCCCTAGCTTACAAAACACTAGGTCTACACAACTGATCTATCACTCTAGCAGACACAAACGAACGAGTAGATCCCGAATCAAATAATACAGTATAAGAAGAACCAGCACTAGAAATCTGACCTGTCACGACCGAGGGGCTTGACCTCAGTCCGAGTCAAAGTAAACACTATGGCAGGAGCGAGACTGTCACCCTGCTTCGGCTCCTCTTTCCTGGCTTGTGGGCAGTCCTTCTTCAGATGATTGACACTCTTACAAATAAAGCAGGCCCTAATCCTGCACTCACCCTGATGTCATCGTCTGCACCGGGGACACACTGGAAAACTCCTCTAGTTCTCACTTTCGCTCTGACGGCCACTAGAAGCACCCCGTGCCCTCCTATCCAAATTGAAAGGAACAAAGGAACAAAGGAGGCACCGTCCTCCTGGCATCGCGCCTAACAATGCTCTCTCTCCAAATCGGATCCTCGGCCCCCTCAGCTGTAAGGGCCTTGTCCACAACCTGAGCATAGTTAGTAGTCTCTAAATCTAAAGTGATCTTTACATCGCGGGTGATCATAACATTCAACCCCCGTACAAATCTGTCTCTTCTTGTCGCATCAGTCGGCACCAAATCCGGCGCGAATTTTTCCAACTGGTCAAATTTCAAAGCATACTCAGTAACTATCAACCGGTTCTAAGTCAGGTTGATGAACTCGTCAACCTTTGCAGCTCGAACTACAACACTGTAATATTTCTCGTTGAAGATGTTCTTGAATTCTTCCCAGGTCATAACTGCCACATTCCTCCACTGAACTACCATATCCCACCAGATGCGGGTATCCTCTTTGAACATGTAACTGGAATAAGCTACCCTCTCATTCCCTTCCACCCTCATAAGATCCAGGATGGAGGAAACCATATTCATCCACTGCTCTGCCCGCAGTGGGTCTGGTCCACCCTCAAAGGTGGAAGGATGCTGTTTTCTGAATCTCTCATATAAAGGTTCCCACCTGTTCTCCACAATAGATTGAACCGGCACTGGTGCCACAACCTACTGAACTGGTAACCCAGTGACCTATGGAGGGGCCGGCTGCCTCAACTGCCGAAGTTCTTCCTCTATTCGTTGCAATCTTTCTTCCTTTTTTGCAAACATCTATTTCCAATTCTGTGGGGCAGGTGGAGGGTCCTGACCCTGGTTGTCATCCTCGGCCCTACTGCCGCAGAGTCTAGATGATTGTTGAGGCATCTCAATAAATATGTCTGCAATCAACGACGCCGCTCATCAGGCATGATAACAAAATCCAAAACCACCTCCCAAATCATACCAGTCAACCATAAACAACAGTCCACATAACATACAAACAACATATAACACACAATGGGCCATGCCCTGACATCATGCATATGTTAGCTCATTCATCATTCTCTATATGAAATAAGCAGGAAAACAGGGCATTTAATCACATATTCAAACAAATAAGTCAATTATTACCAACCAATGTTGAGTCGAGCTTGTCACTGACAGCTAGCGTACATGTTCGGTCATTCTCCAGAAAGCATAAACCTTGGCTTGCTCTGATACCAAGTTGTACTGCCCTACTTCCTTAGAGCTGTTACTAAGTGAGTTTAAAACGTCCATTTAACTCGCTAATCGAGGTTTTAAGACGAACATGTAACTAAACCATAAACAAAGTCATAACTTTGAAAATAATTCTATTTATTGAAAATCATAAAGCATTTAACATTTGGGATCCCAAAATACTGTTTAGAAATATTTACAAATCAAAAATATAATCAGAGTCGGCTAAACGATAAAATTCAGGTTTAGTACAATCATCTCCCAAAGATACCCCTGGCCGTGGCAGCCAGGCAAGCCAAACATGTACGCACCGCTTCACGCTCTCCGTACTCATGGTTGGTCGACTTTCCCCTTGCCCTTACCTGCACCATAGAGGACTCATGAGCCGAGGCCCAGCAAGAAAAACCTCACAAGCAGATAACATATGCATATCAAACATTTAACATATAAACAAGCCATCCTCAGGCTATACACAACGACCATGCTGTCCCAGGCGCTTTACCAGGCCCTGGGTTCGCGGTCCACACCGTGAGGATATCCCAGGTATCCTTTAGGGTCTCGCCTTGGCAACTCGCACTCCACGTGCTAAACGCAGCTCCCGGCCCCTTGTCGTTCTCGGCCTTCGCCGTTCCCGGCCCTTGTCGTTCATTCATTTATATGTACACATAGTATAATTAAGCAGATACTTAAACACGTATTAACTAAATCAAAGGGCTACGCCCTATCAATCCGGGTGATAAAATCCATCCTGAGCCTTAATTATTGAATTCCCGAGCCTAAAACCTCTTTAAAGCCCAAAAATGCACTTAGCGCCGCGGCCCTAAGAACTCATGTCGCGGCCCCCAACTCAACCCGAGGCCCTGCCTCATTTCAACGTACACGCGCCGCAGCCCTTCCTGAAGGGTGCTGCGGTGCGCCTCCATTTCCAGATGCCCCAATGTTCTAAGGGGTCGTGACTCAGCAAGAACAGCGCCGCGGCCCGACCCCTCAAGCCCAGAAAAACTCACCATTTTTGCCACGAAAACCAATCCAATTAACCCCAAAATCAACCCAACAACTCAAGCTAATCATCACAGAAGTTATACTATGGATTCAGCAACAAAACCCAATAAGAATTTAAGCTCAAAACCTCATCAAACTCAAAGTCAATTCTTCACTCAACACACATGCAATACTCTAGAATTTCAGCTTAAAACCAGTATAATTCTCTAAGATTAAAGCTTACCTTGAGCTGAGTTGAGTCCCTGAATTAGGTTCTTAAGCATCAAGCTTCTAGCTCCCAAGATTCCCAGGCCAATTCCTTAGTTTTGATTAGTTTCCACCAAAATTTCCCAAAGCTTCCAAGGAAGAAACTCCAAGAGAGAGAGAAGGAAAGAGTCGGTTTCCTTAGCTTCTGAACACTTCTCCAATTTTTTTTTATTTAACTTAAGTTTCTAAGGTTACCTCAAGGCTCGGGGTGCCAAAAACGTCCCCGAGGGAAAAATGGTAAATTTCCCCAATATTCCATCCTAAACATTTGATTAGTGCTCAAAAATATCAATTTTATTAATCTTAAAGTGTAAAATTAATTAAGTTTTAATTAATATTTTCATGGATTTATTGTCAGATATTTTATATTTGAAAATATTAATTTTAATTTAATTTGTATTTAATTTTCAGGAAATAAAATATATTTTTGACACAAAGAAAAAGAAAGGAAAAACAAAGAATTAAAATTGAAGAAATTAGGAAGAAAATGACATTTTTGAAGATCAAATGGCCCAAAACTAGGCCCAAAAAGGAGGCCAGCCAAGTCGCCAGTCGCTAGCCGCCAGCCGCCACTGCCACGTTCTGACGCGCCTGCCATGTTCCCCATGGCCCCGACCACGACTGATGCCTCCAGCCCAGCACCCAACCCGAGCACGCCACGACACCTGATGCTCCCCGAACGCCGACAACTGCAGCTGCCACCTGCCACGATGTGACAGCCTGCCGTACCTGACGCTGACGCTGACGTCACCTGCCACTATCAGTCCGTGTCTCCCACTTTACCAGCAGCCACTTCCCATTTTCATCAGCTTTTTGAGCCACTTTCCCACTATTTTATACACGGTTTTACACGTTTTTGGGTCTTATTTACACTATAAATAGAGTACCAAATGGGGAAAAATTATATCAAATTGTGCAAGGGAATAGTAGAGAGTATTGGAGAGAAAAACACTTAGTTTTTCATATTTTTCTTTTACATTTTTGTGAGTGAAAACAATGCCTATTTTAGGCTAAATTTTCTTGTGGAAAGGCTAGAGTGGAGTTCATGTGTTACATTATATTTTTAATATATTGATTCTTTATTTTGTTCTTCATTTCTATATATTTGTTACAATTAAATTTATTTTCTTCTAATTTTTGTTCTAAATTTATTATTATCTTTTACATAAGTCTAGTCATGCTCTTCTTATGTAATTTAGGTTTTTAATTTAATTTAGAATATTTGTTATATTATATGCTTTTTACTGCATTCTGCCATTGGTATTTTGTCGCTCTAAAGTATATAATATGATAGGTTTTTAAAATTAGAAGTTAGTATAATTTAATTAAAGAACATATTTTAAGGTGAGCTTTATTATATATATTTTCCAACTATAATTAATGGTGTAGAATTATAGTTGAGTATAATGAATCAATTTTATTAAAATATATATATGTTTGCATGAATGAAACTAATGCCTTCCAAACTTTCTTTCTGATTCTAATCCCTCGATTTTATCCATTTAATGTTTATTTTCTTTTTCAAATTCACATTTTTCCAAAGTTTATTATTTTTAATTTACTAATCTTTCTTTTAATTTTGTACTTTACCTCTCTGTGGATACGACATAGCCCGATTACTACTGCGACCGCTTAGGAATTTATTGGGCGATATCAATTTTTGGCGCCGTTGCCAGGGAGGTAATTCTACAATTAAAGGTTTGCATAGTAAATTTTTTTTTCTTTATTAACAAAAAAAAGTAGTATAAAATTTTAATTTCTCTTTTATTTTATTTTTCCTTAGTAATTTTTTTTTATTTATTCATTTTTTTTTAGTTTTATTTTAGGTTTAGAATTTTTATTTTTAGATTTATGTTTTTTCCGAAAAAAAAAGAGCATAAAATTTTAAATCATAAAATTTAAAAAAAAAAATCAAAAATCAAAAATCAAAAATCAAAAATCAAACAAAGTATTGAGAACATTTGTGTAATTTTGGAAATTAGTAAAAAACCAAACTTGTTCTGTCTTAGAAAAATTGGTTCTTAAATAAGGTCTGTGTTAGCGTTACCCTCCAATCTTTTCTAAGAACTTCGAGGAGTTCTAGAAAAGCTCTTGGGCCTAAAGTGGTACCTTGGCAGCCTTTCCAATTGGCCTGGGAACATTTTGGTGTATACTTATTACATTATTACACATTTGCGCTTATAATACTTACAAACTAAAAAAAGATTTATGCCACGAAATAGAGACGCACTAGGGAGATTTGTGAGACAACAAGTAGAAACTTTAGAAAACTCTCCTAGTTCGTCATTTTCTTCCATTCGTTCAAACACTCCTGATTCACCGAGACTTCCTGAACCACCCACGATGGCTCATCAAGACGAAGTCCAACCAAGAACGCTACAGGAATATTTACATCCTACGCGTACAGCCACACCTTAATGCATAATGTATCCCAACAATATGCCAAATTTCGATTTCAAACCCGGCATGATTAACCTCTTACCAACCTTCCATGGGTTGGAAAATGAGAGTCCGTACGTGCATATTCGGGAATTCGAAGAGGTGGTGGCTACATTCAACAACCGAGTTGATGTCACCAACATTGTGAGATTGAAATTCTTTCCTTTCTCACTCAAAGACAAAGCAAAAAGCTGGTTGTATTCCTTAAGGCCTAGATCTATCGGAACATGGGACGAAATGACAAAAGCATTCTTTGCCAAATATTTCCCGCCCCATAAGACTAGTAGCCTTAAGAGACAAATCTCTACCTTCATCCAGAAAGACCATGAAACTTTCCATCACGTCTTGGAAAGGTTTAGAGATTTGATAAATCAATGCCCACATCATGGATACGAAAGCTGGCGTCTGATCAGCTATTTTTATGACGGTCTCACAACCGGACAAAGGAAATTCGTACAAATGATGTGCAATGGCGAATTCCTTCAAAAAGATCCCGATGAAGCTTTCGAGTACCTTGACGATCTTGCTGAAAAATCCTACACATGGAATGGACCGAGTCCTATGGACAAGCCACGATCAACTGGAATCTACCAATTGAAGGAAGAGGACAACGTCAAAAGCCAAATTGAATCATTGAGACAACAATTAGAGGCCTTCAAATCTCAAGAAGGTAGAGGAATCCACATGGCTGCAAAGGTAGAGACAGGAGATCCATGCTTCATCTGTGGAGGAATGGAACATCAACCGCAAGAATATCCAACTCTTAGTGAGTTAAGAGGAGGAAATGAGGAACAATGCAATGCTTTAGGGGATTACAAGAAACCTTATAACCCTTTCTCAAACACTTACAATCCCGGTTGGCACAACCATCCAAATTTCAGCTGGAAGGATTCAAACCAAGCATCTGGAAGCCAATGGAGGCCTGAGCAGCAACAACCACCAAAGTCATACAACGCTCCTCAAAATATCATGCAGTCAAGTAATTCTCTTGAGAGTACTTTGTAAATTCTTGCACAAACTCAAATAGCCTCAACTCAAGAGCTCAAAGCTTGTTTCACACAAATGGTAGAGGAAATGAAGGACCTGAAAATCCAAATGACAAAGCTAAACACTACTTTGGCGATTCAAGAGCATGGGAAACTTCCCGCTCAACCTCTAATCCATCAAAAAGGGCAACACATGGCACAAACCTCCTCCTCTGCAGATACAAATTTCAAAGAGGTTAATGCCATCACTACTCGAAGTGGTCAAAGTACGGTTTCACCGTTAACTAAGACAACGAGTACGTCAATGCCCGCTCCAGATGATGACGTGCCAATAAGCATTCCAGTAAAGGCACCCTTTCCTCAAGCTTTGAAATCTACTCGAAAGGTACTGGAAAATCATGGTGAAATCCTAGACCTTTTAACACAAGTGAAGATCAACTTGCCATTGTTGCATGTGATCAAACAAGTGCCGGCTTATGCCAAGGTTATCAAGGATTTGTGCACCGTTAAAAGAAAGCATCATGTCAAGAAAACTGCATTCTTGGCAGAACAAGCTAGCGCGGTAATTGACTGAGTACAAAGATCCTGGTTGTCCCACCATCTCATGCCAAATAGGGGAACAGGAATTTGGTCAAGCCCTTCTAGACTTAGGAGCAAGTGTAAATCTCATGCCATATTCAATATACTTGCAATTAGGTCTAGGAGAACTCAAGCCCACATCTGTGGTGCTACAACTAGCTGATCGATCAGTTAAGAAACCTCGGGGAATAATAGAAGACGTTCTGATTCAAATTGAAAAATTCTATTACCCTGTTGATTTTCTCATCTTGGACACTCAATCTGAAGTGAGTATAGAGTCCAAAATTCCCATCATTCTTGGTAGACATTTCCTCGCAACAGCTAATGCACTCATTAACTGTAGGAATGGTCTCATGAAAATCTCTTTCGGGAACATGACTCTAGAAGTGAATGTTTTCCACATCGGAAAACAACCACCTGACAACGATGAGTGTTTCCAATCCTATCTGATCGATACACTTATTTCGGAAGAGGTCGAATCGAAATACACGTCTAATCATTTTAATCACCTCTTCCAAATTTGAGAAAATTCTGAGCCCGATGAGTCTGCAATCAACCCTGAAATCGTCAAACACTCACAGGCTAGAAAAACCATGTTTTGGAATCCAATCTTTGAGGAACTCCCTCAAGATCGAGAAACACCAAAACCGTCCATTGAACAAGCTCCTCAACCAAAGTTGGCCCAACTTCCTGACGGTCTTAAGCATGTTTTCCTGGGAGCTGACAACACTTTTCCTGTCATAATATCCTCCAAGATCAATGCCACACAAGAGCGCCAACTCATCAATGTGTTGCAAGAACAAAGAGATGCATTAGGATGGACAATAGCTGACATCAAAGGTATTAGTCCATTAATTTGCTCCCATCACATTCAATTGGAAGATGGGGCTATACCGCGCCGTGACCCTCAAAGAAGATTGAATCCAACGATGAAGGAAGTAGTAAAGACTGAAGTCTTGAAACTTCTTGATTTTGGCATAATCTATCCTGTTGCCGACAGTAAATGGGTCAGCCCAACTCAGGTTGTTCCCAAGAAATCTGGGGTAACAGTGGTACAAAATGAAAAAGGAGAACTTGTTCCTACCAAGGTCACAACTGGGTGGTGCATGTGCATTGATTATAGAAAATTAAATGCAGCCACCCGCAAAGACCATTTTCCACTTCCATTCATCGATCAAATATTGGAACGTGTGGCAGGTCATCCTTTCTATAGCTTTCTCGATGGTTATTCAGGGTATTACCAAATCGAGATTGCCCTAGAAGATCAGGATAAGACCACATTCACTTGTCCTTTTGGTACTTTTTCCTTCCGGCGTATGCCATTTGGCCTGTGCAATGCTCCAGCCACTTTCCAGGGATGCATGATGAGCATATTTAGTGATATGATCGAGAAATGCATGGAGGTATTCATGGATGATTTGACAGTCTTTGGAGATTCCTTTGAATCAAGCCTTCTCAATTTGGAGTCTGTGCTTAAACGTTGCAAAGAGAAAGGCTTGGTACTCAACTGGGAAAAGTGTCATTTCATGGTGCCATCAGGCATAGTCTTGGGGCATGTCGTGTCGGAACGAGAAATTGAGGTTGATCAATCAAAGATTGAACTCATATCAAAGCTGCCCACCCCCAAGACTGTTAAAGACATTCGATCTTTTCTTGGGCATGCAGGATTCTATAGGAGGTTCATACAAAACTTTTCGACAATTGCTCACCCTTTGTCAAACCTCCTAGCAAAAGATGTTGTGTTCAGTTGGACACCTGAGTGTGAGGAATCTTTCCGAACGCTCGTTGCAAAACTAACTTCCGCCCCTATCATCCAACCACCAGATTGGAACTTACCGTTCGAAATCATGTGTGATGCTAGCAATTATGCTATAGGGGCTGTCTTAGGTCAAAGAAGGGAAGGGAAGCCCTTCGTTGTCTATTACGCAAGTAGAACTCTTAACAGTGCTCAAATGAACTATTCTACCACTGAAAAAGAGTTACTTGCTGTAGTATTCGCACTTGACAAATTTCGTTCCTACCTGATTGGTTCACCTATCACAGTCTTCACGGACCATTCCGCCTTAAAATACCTCCTTTCCAAAAAGGATGCTAAGGCGCGTTTAATTAGGTGGATCCTTCTGTTACAGGAATTTGATCTGACCATTAAAGACAAGAAAGGAGTTGAAAACGTGGTAGCGGACCACTTATCTCGTCTTGAATTTTCTAATTCCGCTGATGGCCCAGCCATTCGAGATGACTTCCCTGATGAACATCTCTTCGCAGTCACTAAGTTGCCATGGTACGCTCATATTGTCAATTACTTAGTGACTGGCGAACTTCCAACTGCATGGAGTGCACAAGATAAACGTAAATTTTTGGTCGAGGTTCGTAACTTCTATTGGGATGACCCACATCTTTTCAAGTATTGCCCCGATCAAATTATGCGACGTTGCATTCCAGATGATGAAATTTTTAGTGTTCTAAACTTTTGTCATAATGAAGCTTGTGGTGGTCATTTTTCTACGAAATAGACTGCTGCAAAAATCTTACAGTGTGGTCTTTATTGGCCCACTTTATTCAAAGACACTAACAATTTATGCCGATCATGTGAAAGGTGTCAGAAATTAGGTGCCTTGTCCCGACGACATATGATGCCATTAAACCCAATTCTTGTAATAGAAATATTTGATTGTTGGGGGATAGACTTTATGGGACCATTTCCACCTTCTTCTGGCTACCCTTACATTCTCCTCGCCATAGACTATGTCTCAAAATGGGTGGAAGCTGTGCCTTGTCGAAATAATGATAAAACAACTGTTGTGAAATTCTTAAAGGAAAATGTGTTATCTAGGTTTGGGACACGTCGCGCTATCATAAGTGATCAAGGCATCCATTTTTGCAACTATTCTTTTGAGACCTTAATGCACACATATGGTGTAATTCATAAAGTTGCATTGCCTTATCACCCACAGACAAATGGCAAAGCTGAGTTAGCCAACTGAGAAATTAAGCAAATTTTAGAAAAGACGGTTAATCCTGACCGCAAAGATTGGTCCTCAAGACTTCTCGATGCTCTTTGGGCGTACCGCACTGCTTACAAAACTCAGCTCGGTATGTCTCCTTATAGGCTAGTCTATGGTAAAGCCTGCCACCTTCCTGTTGAGCTGGAACACAAAGCTTATTGGGCAGTTAAAAGCATAAATTTTGATCTCAAGGCGGCAGGACTCTATCGTAAGCTTCAGTTGTCAGAAATTGAAGAATTAAGAAACGATGCTTACGACAACTCTAGGATCTACAAGGCTAAAATGAAAGCGTTTCATGACAAGCAGATCCTAAGAAAAGAATTTGAGCCAAACCAACGAGTGCATCTTTATGACTCTCGTCTGCATATCCACCCTGGCAAGCTGAGATCAAGGTGGACTGGCCCATATGTTGTGAAATATGTCTTTCCCAATGGTGCTGTTGAGGTCATAGACCCAACTGATGGAAGAGAATTCAAAGTAAATGGCCAGCGACTAAAACACTACATAGAGAGGGTGACCCAGCTGAAGAAGTCACTCTCGTGGAACCGGTTTACCAAGTCTAAGTAGTGTTCCAAATTGTTTGTACATAGGTTTGTTTTCTGTTTATTTTCCTTTTGTCATTTTATTTGTTATCATTTTGTGTTTTTCAGTTTTTCATGTTTTAGAGAATCAATATTCGCTCTACCACTCGACGCTCGCTATCCAGGTGTTCTCTTTCCCTGCTCTTTTACATTTTTTTTGAGACATTGAGGACACTATCCGATTTTGGTTGGGGGTGGTGAGCATATTCATGCACGTTCATGTTGATTTTTGTCATATTAATATTTTCACGGTCAAATTTTTAAAAATTACTTATTTATTTTTGCAAAATGTTACTTTTGAGTCAATTTTTGTTATCTATATTATTAATAGTTTCTCTAGAGTTACCTAATGCACATACCAAATGTTGTGGTAAGATGGTTGTTAGCACATATTTGCTTAGAAATTTGCCATGTTTAAGTAATTCATTCTTTTGTGTGAGAAGTGAGACTTGAGAAAACAAATTTTAAATTTTTATTGATTCTTAGAAATGGTTATAATTATTTGGACAAGGTATTGTGGTATGAATGGATGATGTTTTAGGGATAATATTTTCTATAGACAAATCTTATTAGAGAGCCTTTTATTATGTTGTTCATGAAAAAGAAAATGAAAAAAAAAGAAGAAGAAGAAGAAAAAAAAATAGAAAAAAAAAGGAGAAAGACACAAGAGCAATATTTGTATCATTTTTAATTATGTTGTCTCTTGTGTCCAAAAAAAAATGTATGTTTATTAATTTCATGTTTTATTTTATGGCTCTTAGAATAAATGTAAAGATTGTCTATTTAACTTAAAATCCCAAAAAACTGGTTTTGTGGTACTCTTTATGGTAGTTGTCCAAATAGTTTATTTCCTATCTTCGTTTCAATAATTATTTAAGAGTTTGTCCTAAATATATACCCATTTGATGAGTGCTTACTTCTTTTCCAACTCCATGAGTGAGACCCTTAAACTTTAAATATTTTCAATTACATGAGAGGTTAATGGAGTTGAGGCTTTTACTTGGCATAATTTCGAAGGCTTTTATGTGCTATGGTTTGCGGTAAGAAGGTTCAAGTTTGGTGCACACACTCACAACTCTAGATTTATTCGAAGTAATTTTGATAACTCTTATTGACTTGTTACTGACATTTTTTGTTAATACTTAAGTTATTTCTATAATTTTTGACCGGAAATATATCATGTTGACATCTATCATTTCGCTTAAATTGCTAGAGACTAGCAATAAGCTGGTTGTGGGTTGTGATTAGTGCTCAAAAATATCAATTTTATTAATCTTAAAGTGTAAAATTAATTAAGTTTTAAATAATATTTACATGGATTTATTGTCATATATTTTATATTTGAAAATATTAATTTTAATTTAATTTGTGTTTAATTTTCAGGAAATAAAATATATTTTTGACACAAAGAAAAAGAAAGGAAAAAGAAAGAATTAAAATTGAAGAAATTAGGAAGAAAATGACATTTTTGAAGATGAAATGGCCCAAAAAGGAGGCCAGCCAAGTCGCCAGCCGCCACTGCCACGTTCTGACGCGCCTGCCATGTTCCCCATGGCCCCGACCACGACTGATGCCTCCAGCCCAGCACCCAACCCGAGCACGCCACGACACCTGATGCTCCCCGAACGCCGACAACTGCAGCTGCCACCTGCCACGATGTGACAGCCTGCCGTACCTGACGCTGACGCTGACGTCACCTGCCACTATCAGTCCGTGTCTCCCACTTTACCAGCAGCCACTTCCCATTTTCATCAGCTTTTTGAGCCACTTTCCCACTATTTTATACACGGTTTTACACGTTTTTGGGTCTTATTTACACTATAAATAGAGTACCAAATGGGGAAAAATTATATCAGATTGTGCAAGGGAATAGTAGAGAGTATTGGAGAGAAAAACACTTAGTTTTTCATATTTTTCTTTTACATTTTTGTGAGTGAAAACAATGCCTATTTTAGGCTAAATTTTCTTGTGGAAAGGCTAGAGTGGAGTTCATGTGTTACATTATATTTTTAATATATTGATTCTTTATTTTGTTCTTCATTTCTATATATTTGTTACAATTAAATTTATTTTCTTCTAATTTTTGTTCTAAATTTATTATTATCTTTTACATAAGTCTAGTCATGCTCTTCTTATGTAATTTAGGTTTTTAATTTAATTTAGAATATTTGTTATATTATATGCTTTTTACTGCATTCTGCCATTGGTATTTTGTCGCTCTAAAGTATATAATATGATAGGTTTTTAAAATTAGAAGTTAGTATAATTTAATTAAAGAACATATTTTAAGGTGAGCTTTATTATATATATTTTCCAACTATAATTAATGGTGTAGAATTATAGTTGAGTATAATGAATCAGTTTTATTAAAATATATATATGTTTGCATGAATGAAACTAATGCCTTCCATACTTTCTTTCTGATTCTAATCCCTCGATTTTATCCATTTAATGTTTATTTTATTTTTCAAATTCATATTTTTCCAAAGTTTATTATTTTTAATTTACTAATCTTTCTTTTAATTTTGTACTTTACCTCTCTGTGGATACGACATAGCCCGATTACTACTGCGACCGCTTAGGAATTTATTGGGCGATATCAACATTATATCTTCAAATATATCTCCAAATATTTATTTTCATAACCCGATAACCCCATAAAACGTCTAATATCCGAAATACCCCTCGATTCGCCCCGAGTCGGGTTTTCGACTCCGTTGTGACTTTTGAGCTAACCGCTCTCTAGGACTGTATCAGATCGTGCAACACAGATAAATCCCAAGTATATCACAATTATTACAATTATCACTTTTATGCCCTCAACGGGCTAAAATTACAAACATGCCCCTAATAACCAAACGGGGCCCACATGTATATTTAATCCACCTAAACATGCATCACTACTCACATATTCACACAAATTCACATATTATAACAATAAATCACTTATTGCCCTCCAGGCACGCTAATCAAGGCCCTGAGCCTTATTAGCGAATTTGGGTCATTACAGTTATCTTGACATCCCGGGCTATCATTACATTCAGCCCCCGTACAAAGCGATCCCTTCGTACCATATCAGTAGGCAACAAATCCAGGGCAAATTAGCCAACCAGTCAAACTGCAAAGCATATTCTGTGATAGTCATTCTATTATGAGTGAGATTAGTAAACTCATCCACCTTTGCAGCTCAAACTGCAACACTGTGATATTTCTCATTAAAGACATCCCTGAATTCATCCCATGTCCTAACAATCACACCCTTCCTCTAGGACACAACTTCCCACCAGATGCGGGCATCTTCCCTTAACATGTAGCCGGCACAAGCCACCATCTCATTTCCTTAAACCCTCATGAAATCCAAGATAGAAGAAGTCATGTTCATCAACTGCTTTGCCTGCAATGGGTCTGGACCACCCTCAAAGTTGGGAGGGTGTTGCTTCCTGAACCTCTCATACAAAGGTTCCCACATATTTTCCATCACAAGCTGGGCTGACACTGGTGCCACAGCCTGTGGGACCTGTAGTCCAACATCCCGAGGAGGAGCCTGTTGTCTTAGCTCTCGAAGTTCATCTTCGGTTCTTTGAAGTCTTTCTTTCATTTCTGCAAAAATTTGTTGCCAGTTCTATGGGGCAGGTTGAGGGTCCTGACCCTGGTTGTTATCTTCACCCATATTTCTGCAGAATCTAGTTGATCGCCAAGGCATAACTTCAATATGCCTGCAATCAATGATGCCGCACATCAGGCACGATAACAACATACAAAGAAACCACCTCCTAGTTCAATCAATCAACCACAAATATCAAACCAATGTAATGCACACATAACACAATCATATATCAGTCAAAGGGGCCATGCCCTAGCATTATATACACTCATCATGCTTTATTTATATTAATCAGGCAAATAGGGAAACTTACACAAGCAATTAAACTTATAATTCACTTAATACCGACCAACCCTGAGTCGAGCTTGTCTCTAGCAGCGAGCGTACATGTTTGGTCAATCTCCAGGAACCATAAACCTTGGCATGCTCTGATACCAAGTTGTAACGCCCTACTACCCTAGAGTCATTACCATGAGATTTTAAAAGGTGCCATTGGCTCGCATCTCGAGGTACTAGACTGAAAAGTGTGATTA
Organism: Humulus lupulus; assembly: GCF_963169125.1. Taxonomy (NCBI): domain Eukaryota; kingdom Viridiplantae; phylum Streptophyta; class Magnoliopsida; order Rosales; family Cannabaceae; genus Humulus; species Humulus lupulus. The sequence continues at coordinate 97,864,404 of NC_084795.1, read as the reverse complement.
AATCAAAATAACGACTCATTTAGTGAAAATCAAGCATAAAAGGTTTGGACATTCATTAGCATTATAAAAGTGTTACATTGGGATCCCAAAACATTATTTCAAAATACATTTACAACTCAAAAGTTAGGGTACATTCGACCTAAGCGACAAAATCAAACGTTTATACACATGTCCCTCAAAACAACCCCAATCGTGGCAGGCAGGTAGGCCAAACATGTACGCGCTGCTCCATGCCCTCCAAATCATGCTTGGTCGGCTTTTCCCTTGCCTTTACCGGTACCAAAGAGCACCCGTGAACCAAGACCCAGCAAGAAAACTCATGCACATAGCATCTAACAATTCATTCTAGTAAATGCATAAATTTAAACAGATAACAGACTATCCACATAATGGCCTATGCCGACCAAGGTGCTTTACCAAGCACCAGGTTCACGGTCTTCACCGAACGGGTGAATACAACACCCTAGATGCACATGCCACGGCGACCTGCATTCAGCATGCTTATTGCCGTTCCAGACCTTCGTTGATCCCGACTTTCGTGTTGGGGTTTTATGCCCTAATTAAAACCCAATTTCTTTGTAATCTCATTTTATTATCAATAAAAGAATAGAAATCAATTTTTAACTTGGTCAATCACTTTTCTCACATGTTTTATTTTCACGATTATGTGTGTAATATAAACTTTTATTAAATCCCGAGAATGTAGCTAATCGTATCTATAGTGACGTAATCACGATGAAATATAAATATGATTATATGTTCAAAATAAGTTAGTCCTAAGATTAGTCAGTGCACAGGATTTACACTGACTTGCCAATCTACGATATGAGCTACTAACACATTACACTGTTATGTTCTTTCCAGAACATTAGCAAAGTAGAAAAGATCGGATGTATTTGTTACATCAGACTGGACCGATATTGGCAGTAGATATGATAAGTAAACATACCGTTATAATTTATTCTAGTCATATCATATAGTTTACCATAGGTCAATTCAATCTCAATTCTAAGTGGTTAGTATTCTAATTGATTGTATTATTTGAGTTCTTTGACTTGTTCGTTACCAGCTTACCCTACGGTCTAGCCCATACTTACATCTTTGGAACTCGGTAGTATAATTGAGTGGGAGTGTTAATCATAGATATGAACATCTATAGCTTCTGATGGAGAAGTGAAGTGATGGTTTCCTTTTAGTTTGGTTCAAGGTGCTAAATGATAGAGATCTCATTTCAGTAATTAATATTAGTTTACTGAAATACCATTTACAAGGAACTAAGTGTTTTAAGGATAATATACAATGAGCTGTAAAACGGTTTTTTAGTCCCATCTCATTGTAGACCGTCAATAGAGGATTGAGTGACAATCATGGTTGTAACAATGGATAATTAATAATGTTTCTATATTTATTATAGAGCATTATATGAATTCAAGATTGCAATTCTGAGTCTTTAGTTGAATCACAAGGAATTAATAAGTTAGTAAATTTACGATAACTTATTGGACCTTGATTTTATAGGCCCATGGTCCCCAATTTACCGTTGATATAATCATCTAGATATTCTCAATTAATTGATTTAATTATCAATTAGAATTGTCAAAGTTGACGAGGTCGATTTTGGATTGTTTCACAGAGTTATACAATTTAGAGAAGAAAAGAGAAATTTTGGCATATTTATTAGTGAAGATAAATTGGTATCTAAATTAATAATAAATTGGTATCTAAATTAATAAATAAGTTTAAATCAAGGTTCAAATTACAAATAATTAATTTCATAAAGGATTTAAATAATTATTTAATTAATTAATCAATAGAAAATTGTTACACCCAAATTTCTAGAATAGAATTTATGGCCTCGAAATGTAGGCTCGTAAAGTGTAAGTTCGAAATAGGCAAGTATGCCACGTCATCAACACATACGCGGATTCAGTTTGGCAGTTTCGCTCAGCATTAAGGTGGCAACAATGAAATTGGTGAGCTCGGAGCTACATGTGGTCTCGCAGATGTTTCGAGGTTACCAGTTAAGCTCAAAGCTACAACTTAATAATTGCAAGGTTCAATACTTGTATAAATAAATTTCCTAATTTCTTCTTATTGACGATCAAGCACTAGTTAAGAAGGTTTGAGCTTAGGCATCAAGATCGAAAGGATGAATCTTCTCCAAATTCTGAGTGCAATTCAAACCTTCATTGCAAGCTCGAGGAGGTTGGTCTCCCATGGTTGAACTCGGTAAAGTCACTGGCTAAGGGGAGGTTTACCAGAATGACGAGCTCGTGATGTGGGTCGATCTCGAAAGTGAGTTAATTGTGTTCAAGGTCAATAATCCAGTTTGAACGCAATTGCTATTTTAAAATCCTATTCCTCTGGAATTTGTTGTAATCTGCTATTAAACCCCTATTATCATGGGATATTATGTAATTAATGCATTTGTTTGTATTTATTGCAAATTTGAATTGTAACTTCCCGAAATAACAGGGAAGATATTTTGTAAACCAGTCTATAAATAGACTGGAGAAATTCAATTGGAGACAAAGACAATTTGGTATTGGGAATACTCTGCGAAAATTGCTTTCTAAAAGCTTTGAGAGAATTCCACCACTCAATAATATTGACTCGTGGACTAGGCAGATTTTAACTGCTGAACCACGTAAAAACTCGTGTGTTTTTTATTAGCATTCTTAATTATATGTTTAGTGCTCTTCTAATTTAAGTTGACAAAAAATAGCGTCAATAGTTTGGTACTTTCATTGAGAGCATTAAGCAAGACGTTAGACTGTTTAATCAGAAACCTCTGGAACTATCAATGGCCACCACGAACAACCCCAGCACTGGTGGGCGACCATTGCCCCAAATACCAGAGGAACAAACTCCTCACACTGAAGACCACCCTCGTCGAACTGGAAAGCAACCCATGGCAGACCAAGGCCCTGAATAGAGAAGTGATTCATCCGATTCCCAAGGGCCGCCTTCTCCCAGGCCTGATGAATATCTCTACTATAATCCAGAGAGATACATTCCCATTGTGGAACTGAAGAATCGCCAACTGCGCCAACAAATGGTAGAAGAAACAAGGCGAAATGAAGAAATGGCTAGACAGGCTGCTGAGGCCACCCGGATACCATCCCGTAGGCCAAGAGGACATCCCCGAGGGAGCACGACTGCCAGGAGAGCTCAGCAAGGGGCCCAACAGGCTCAACCGAGGCATAGAACAAATCCCAGTGATGAACGCCCCAGAAGAAACACTCGGGCTGAAGCTACTGACAATTCGACTGTGGAGCTATCTACGAGAATGGGGAATAATTGAGCTCCTCCAGTAGCTCGGAACCCAAACCCTGAGGCAGTAAGGAACAACTCGGAGCCTGCCCGGGCCAATTCTGGACCTTCTAGGCCCAACAATGTAATGTCGCCACCCTCTCTAATAAGACATTCACCGTCTCCAATAAGACACCCCTCACCAGTCTGAGAGGCCCCACAACCTGCACCACAGAGGCCTTCTCGCAGTGGCAGCCAGGATGGAAGTTTTCAGGCCAGATCCGGTCATAGGAATGAGAGGGAGGTTAACCGAGAACAAAGGGCTCCCCAACCATCGGGAAGCCATGCTTCGAGATCACAAGCGGCTGGGTCAAGGAGGCCAGCGGATGATCTACCTTGTAACCACCGAGCCTCACAACCAGAAAGAAATGTAAGCATCGTAAGCAGGAGCTTAGATTACACCCGATCTGTAAGCATATATAATATCAAGCCTAGGAATGATGGGAATCGTGGGAACCATCCTGACTTTCAGGATCATCTGAACCATAACCGAGGGCCGGCTAATCCCACGAACCTCGACTTGCGCGGCCATTTGAACGGTCGAAAGTAGTCAGCATATGAAAACCAGGACAATCATATGCCAGGACAAGGAGCTGGGGATTTTATAAACAATAACCAAGTCCCTCAAGCTCGAACCATAGTGGATCTGGTTCAGGAAAGAATTGACTAGCTGGAAAGGGCATTTAGGCTCTTACAAGATGAGCAAAACAGAGATAAGGATGAAGACTCCCACCATGAGCTCAAGCCTTTTGCCCCGCATATCTCTAACACCCCATTTCCATAAGAATTTAAAATGCTCCATGTAGCCCCATTTGATGGGAACTCGGATCCGTATAGTCATTTGAGCACATTCAACACCATCAAGCGAGCCAGCAATGTTGGATATGAGCTTCGATGCATGTTTTTCCCAGCTACTCTTACAGGACCGGCAAAAAATTGATTCAAGAAGTTTAAAAGACATTCTATCTCATCTTGGGATTAGTTAGCCAAAGAGTTAAGAAACAATTCAAAGCCATGGTTGGCATCAGGCCCGAAGCCTCGGCCCTCACTAATGTCAGACAACAACAGAGAAAGTCACTGAAGAGTTACCTTACGAGGTTTAATATAGAAGTGGCTTGAGCCCGTAATGTCAATGATAGTGGCCACCTGATGGCTGTAGGAGCAAGTATATTACCAGGGAGTCCCCTTTGGGATGAGATACAAAGAAAACCCGTAAGGTCATTAACCGAGTTCAACTAAAGGGCCCAGAGATTTGTCAATGTAGAAGAGGTGAGGTCAGCATTAAACCTGACCTCTCAGCCTGTAACTACAATAACAAATGTTAACTCACACTCGACCTCAACGACCCCTTCAACTTCAAGACCCTCTGGGGATAACCCTTTAAAAAGGTAGAAAAATGAAGGGAATAACCCCGAGGCTGACGTAGGGGAAAAGAAGAAGGGAGACAAGTATTTCTCCATCTACACAGTTGTGAATGCCAAAAATTGGTACTTGATCCTGAGAGGGCCATAGTCAACACTTGAGAGAAAAGGTGAGGCTTTCCCCTGGTAACCTCGGGCACGCCAAGAAACCTCGTGTCTCACCCCATGCAAGACCCATGCCTCACGCGAGGTGTTGCGATATTTTATGCTATGAAAGTGCACACAGTCGCAGTTCATAATAAAATGGTAAAAACCAAGTATCGTCCTCAAGGACTGATTTATCAATTACCAATCAACCAATCTTTTAATTCTATTTGATTGAACGATTTCAGAGATTTCAAACAACGAAAAATACTAAGAAGCACAATGAAAATTTAAACAGAAAATAACAGAGAAAATGAAATTAGGACAATTATGATTCTCTATTTTCCACCCTTTTATTTCCTAATGCAATAATTTATATCCCCTTCTCCCTATTCAAGAATAAGTTGCAAAAACAATTCATAATCTGGTCAAGATTTATAAAATTCAATCTAAATGACAACTTCCTATATTTCTATGGTAAGTTGAATCATGTAGAAGGCATTAACCACGCAACTCAGAAAAATAGGCAAATAATCTAGATACTTTCGTTCTAAATTAAATTTGCATCCAAACAATCAAAGCATATCAAATTTCACTTTTCAGATTTCAATTTGATTCATAAAATAGCAATTAGAGGTGATCAATCAATAATCGCACAAATAACACAGATTGCAAGGAATTGAAAGAGATGAAGAAGAACATCAATTTTGAATTAAACCATAACAAGGGTTTCCAAAGGATTCACATAGAAGCCCTAAAAGAGAATTTAGCCTATGATATTCATTCTAGCCATATGATAGTTCAATTACAAACATGAAAATTTAAAAGAAAAAGATGAAAAACCCAGCAATCAATCCTCCAAGATGGCGTTCTTACTCTAGCTGTCGTTCCCTGTTCAGACCTCTTTCAGTCGCACACTATGTTTCTCCAAAAATCCCTACCAAATTCCAAGTGAAAGGACCAAATTGGCCATCAAAAAATGATCATATCTGTGAAAAATCATGTCTCTAGCGCTGTAGCGCTACTTCTGGAGTGCTATAGCACTATTAACAGTGGAAAAATACCTCAAAATCTGGTGCACTAGCGCTGTAGCACTCTTATTATGGCGCTGTAGCGCTAAAGTCAGAATCGACAAAACTCGGTTCGAACAGCCTGCAGCGTCAGCTCATCGTATTTTGATCGTAACTCCTTCAATATAACTCCAAATTGAATGATTAAAAAGGCTATGGAAATATAAAAGAAATATCTACAAATTATATTTCTAGAAGTGTTTCCAGAAAGTGAATAAATCATGGTACAAATTCGGCTTGAAGTTTCAGACTTGCGTTATAGAGCATAAATGACGTCTGTTGAGCATCTTCAATGTATTATTTTTCACACATAATGTCTTGAAACTCCACAATCAACACAAAATCCATCGTATTTATTATATTTAACATGTTTCTTCTCATTTCACTCCATATTATGTAATTGACCATTAAAACCTGAAACAAAAAGAAAACAAGCATAAATCTGCACTAAACAATCCTAAATAACTAAAAACACAACCTAAAACTATCTCTAAAACAAACCTAAAATGAACTTAACACGAGGCCTTCACGGATCTTCCCCATCTCGCCCCGCGTGAGGCCCTCGCAAGGCTTTCGTGGATCTGCACCGTCTCGCCCCGCGCGAGGGCCTCGCAAGGCTGTGACCCTTGGTGCACCTCGCCTCGCCCGCCTGATGCCTCAAGCGAGGCGTTCACGAATCTGCCTTGTCTCGCCCCACACGAGGTCCTTGCGAGGTCGTGACCCTTGGTGCACCTCGCCTCGCCTGCCTCCTGCCTCACGTGAGGCCTTCGCAGACCAGCCCACGTCTCACGCCACAGTTCGCGAGTCACCACCGCCTCGCACGCTCATAAGCCCACAAGCGCCTCGCGCACCCTTGGTGCATCACAAAGCCGTGCCACCAGCCCATGTCTCGCGCCACACCTCGCGAGACACCACAACCTCATGCGTGCAGCCGCACCACCAACCCACATCTCACGCCACACCTCGTGAGACACCACATCCTCGCATGCACAGTCGCGCCACAGCCACGCGCATGCAGCCTCGCCTTGCACCGCGGCCTCGCGAGAACACCCCGTGTGCCCCACCTCATTCGCCTAAGGAGCCACACTTTGTGCCCAGAATATGCGCTTAGGGTCGAGAGGCCCCTCTCGTCTCATTTCATAGGGCTATCTCGTGAGATCCTTGATTGCAAAGCATCTTGGAATAATATATAATGATTTAAGCAGTTGAAGCCCTTAGGAATAAGGTACCTTGAGAGGGTAAAAGATTATGGCTTGAGGAGCTCATACAAATATGAAATGTACCTACAAACCAAGAGGAGTCGGAGTACGGATACAATGTACACGCCAGACAAGTACTGGTCGTACGAGTAAGGTACCTGTTGTGGTCCTCATCTGCCAATCTCTGACACTCGTACTAAACAAGTGGTGGACGTACATCCAAGTACTCAAGTTGAGGTGCTCCAACAAACCCTCTGCATGTACTAAAACTGACAACCACACTCCTAGCACCACTACCACCTGTAAACTGCATATGTAGGGTCATGTCTCCAGGGACCACAGTGTACTAAGAGTCATTAGTACTCTACTATAAATATGACCTTCCTTCATCTAGGGAGGGGGAGAGAAATTTTGGGAGAATTTTGTAACCACACAATTAATGGGAATAGACATTCTACATTATCTCTATTTTTCATTCTAAAGTTTTAGCACTTATATTTTGTGTTCTTGAAATCATAAGAGAGTTGGCTTGAAGTTCATTTGATTTAAATTTACATCTTTTACAACCCACGATGTTCTTGATCTTACTTAGTTGACGAGTTCCTACCATCAACAACAGTGTACATCAAACTTAATGAGACTCGAGAAAATATATTTCTTGCCAATGAAAATTAGGTCTCATTCAGAAAAATTGACCCAATGCAAAATCAGAAGGCAAAGAGGGACTCCAATAAATATTGTAGATTCCACAGAGACGTCGGACACACAGCCGATGAGTGCCAAAAACTGAAGGACGAGATTGAAGGCTTGGTCTCGAGGGGATATTTCTGACAGTATGTAAGAAACCGGAATCCCAATAAAGCCTCGACAAGCCAAAGGGCAGTGATTGCACAACCTGCCCAACAGAACAACTCCTGAGCAAGGGAGGATGAGCAACCTCCTCAAGTAGAGGGAGAAGATGTGGTAACCATCTCTGGGGGACCACATATTGCAGGATCAGGCAGGAACGCCCAAAAAAGATACGTTAATGAGCTAAAGACCCAGGACGGTTCTCCTTATGAACGTGAACCACGAGCTCCAAAGCACCAAAGGGTTGAAACTCAACCCATCATGTTTATAGAAGAGGATGTGTCACATGTCCAGTTTCCTCACAATGGCCCTCTTGTCATCTTGCTTCAGCTTGTGAACAGGAGGGTATGCAGGGTCCTGATTGATAACGAGAGCTTTGTGAATATCCTTTACAATGCCACTATAGAAAAGATGAGACTCACGCTTCGAGATTTGAAGGTCTGTGCGACCACATTGTACAAATTTTGAGGAGAAGGGATTGCCTGTATAGGATCCATTGAACTTCCTATGACCTTGGGAGACTATCTAGTCTCGGTAACCAAGATGATGGAGTTCATAGTGGTGGATGTCCGCGACCTAAAACATACTACTTGGGAGACCTGCCCTAATTGGGCTGGGGGCAGTATCGTCTGTCAGACATCTAGCCATCATGTTCCTAACATCTAGTGGCGTTGGGGTGCTGAAGGGAGACCAGCTCGCGGGAAGGGAAAGCTACAGCATTTCCATAAGGGGGTTTAAACCAAATAAGTGCTCAAACACTTACGGTCATTCAGGAGATGGACGGATCCATCTTTGAGATAGAAGAGGAGATCGACCCTAGAGTCAAAGAAAGGGCCGATCTCAAACCCTTGGAGGAGCTTGAAGAAATTGAGATCGATGAGAAGGATACCATGAGGGTGGTAAAAATACTGAAAAACCGATCTGAAAATGCAAGATAGCAATTAACTTGCTTTTTGAAAGAAAACCAGGATATGTTCGCATGGTCGCACTCGAACATGGTAGGAATTAGTCCTAATGTCATAAGCCATGAACTAAACATTGATTAAAGCTTCCCCCCAAAGCAGCAAAGATGAAGGCTCATGGACGATGACAGAAAAAAGGCCCTCAAAGAGGAGGTCGAAAGGTTAAAATCAAATTGGTTTATACGAGATGATTTTTATCCGATTGGATCGCCGATCCGATGTTGGTCCCAAAACCCAACAGCAAATGGCGAACCTGCATTGACTATTCAAACCTCAATAAGGCATGCCCCAAAGATTGCTTTCCCTTGCCTCGAATAGATCAGCTCATAGATGCCACTGCAGGCCATGACATCATGTCGTTCATGGATGCATATTCTTAATATAACCAGATTTCCATGCATGCACCTGACCAAGAACATACGAGCTTTGTAACGGATAAGGGATTGTATTGCTAAAATGTCATGCCTTTCGGGCTTAAAAATTTTGGAGCCACATACCAAATGCTGGTAAATAGGATGTTTGTCGAACAAATAGGGAATAACATGGAAGTTTATGTGGACGATATGTTGGTCAAATCAAAACATAACAATAACCATGTGGATGATCTCGCTGAGTATTTTGTTGTACTTCGAAAATACAATATGAAACTTAACCCACAAAAATGCTCATTCCGAGTATCTTCGCGTAAGTTCCTTAGATTTATAGTAAATGCTTGGGGAATAGAGGTTAATCTAGACAAGATAAAGGCATTGATAGACACGCCCTCACCTCGTAAACATAAGGATGTCCAGTACCTAACTGGACAAATTGTGATCTTACGTAAGTTTATCTTGAAATCTACAGACTGATGCCTTCCATTCTTTAATCTTTTAAAAGGGGGCAAGAAATTCGAGTTGTCGGAGGAATGCGAGCTTGTATTTCAAAACCTTAAGAAAAACCTCGCCGAACCACCGATCTTGTCTAAACCTATTATAGGAGAGATTTTGTACTTATACCTTGCTACAACCGAGCACGCCAGTAGTGCCGTACTGGTACGGAAGGATAAGAAAATACAAAAGCCTATATACTAGACCAAAAAAAGATTATTGGGGGCAGAATCGAGATACCCATTAATGGAAAAACTGGCTCTGTGCCTGATGCATGCATCTCGAAAGCTCTGACCCTATTTCTAAGCACATCCTATCCATGTATTAATTGACCAGCCACTGAAACAAGTTTTATCCAAGCCTGAAGCATCCAGAATACTGTTAAAGTGGGTTGTTGAGCTCAGACAGTTCGAGATCACTTATCACCCAAGAACGACAATCAAGGGAGGCTCTGGTAGATTTTATCATTGAATGTACTGGGATCTCCAACGACGAGGTTGTATCCCCAGCTCGCGAGCTGTGGAAACCCTATGTCAATGGATCCTCTAATGAAAATGGATCGGGGGCAGGCATTATTCTAATTACCCCCAGCAGGAAATCGCTTCCACTTGGCATTAAGATTTGGCTTCGAGGCATCAAACAATGAGGCTGAATACGAGGCGTTATTAGTAGGGCTTCAGAAAGCCATTGAGCTCAAAGAAAATGCCATACATTGCTATAGAGATTCTCAATTAGTTGTTAACCAAGTATTGGGGGAGTATCATGCTTGGGGTATAAAAATGGTCGCGTACCTAGAAAATGTAAGGGAAACACTCGGAGGGTTTGAGTTCTACACTATAGAACAAGTCCCCTGAGAGAAAAATTTGAATGCAGACGCATTAGTCAGGCTCGCCACAACTAACAAGGCTGACATGCTAAACGTGGTCCCAGTAGAATTTCTATCAACCCCGAGTATTAACGAGCCTGGCAAAGAAGACGTATGTATGATTGATTCACAACCAACCTGGATGACCCCAATAGTTGACTACCTCAAAACCTGAAATCTCCCAGTAGACCGGAATGAGGCTAGAAAGCTGATGTACCAAATTCAAAGATATACTATTGTGGAAGGGAAGTTGTATAGAAGAGGATACTCTATGCCATTACTTCGGTGTGTAACTCCTCTCGAGGCAAAAAGATTTTGGAAGAAATCCATGAAGGGTTTTGTGGAGATCACACTGGGGGGCATAGTTTATCAAAAAAGGAGATAGGGCAGGGGTACTTCTGGCCCACGGTCAAGGCAGACTCGTACGAGTAAGTTAAATGATGTGATAAATGTCAACGGTTTTCCTCAATTCCACGAGCTCCACCCATCGAGCTCACCATGATGAGCTCCCCATGGCCATTCGCAGTATGGGCAATTGTTCTCATAGGCTCCTTGCAAACTGGAAAAGGTGGAGTAAGGTATGTTGTGGTCGCAGTTGATTATTTTACAAAATGGACCGAAGTTGAACCCTTGGCCACTATTACCTCAAAAGTCCTAGATTTCGTAGTAAAGAATATTGTCTGCAAATATGGGATGCCCAAAAAGATAGTATCAGATAAGGGGACCCAGTCTGACAGCAATTTATTTACACATTTTTGTGAAAAAACGGGATAATAAAAAGTGTTATCCAATAAATTCACATTAGTGACGTGGCAGGTGATCCCTGGACACGTGGCTGACACCTGGAAATGTTCTGCTAGAGTATCGACCAGAAGATGTGCTGAAGGTAGTAAACGACCCAGTCCTACCTGCGACCAGGCTGGTCGATAGTTCCGCATACAAGGCAACATTAATGGGAAGATCTTTGTAATCCCGAATTTATCTCACTCAATCTCCTGAGCACCCGATTATTCAAGGGAGAATATCTGTAACAATCTTTTGTAATCCCCCTTGAGCCTATAAATAGCAAGAGATAGCTCAAGGGAGGGGACTTTTTTTGGGGCTTTTGAATCATTTGAGACTATAATTATTCTCCTAGGAATATTGTATTGTTATTCAGAGGTTTGTGAAACTCATTGAACCCTAGTTCTTTGATCACTCTTCTGATTCTTATATCAATATCAGTTTATGTGGACGTAGGTCATTACCAGATCCTGGGGCCGAACCATTATAAAAATTCTTGTGTGATTTACTGTTTTTGCCATACGTTCTTCTCTATACATTCATTCATATCAAGCATATTCTGACTCCGTGTCAGTTGGCCAAATCTTGGGTCAACAAAAAGCTTCTCCTCTATGGCCCATCCCCAGTCAAACAGCCAGGTTGAAGCAGTCAATATATCCTTAAAGAGCTCCATCAAGAAGAGGTTAGAATAGGCACAGGGAAAATGGTCAGAGGAGTTGCCTTAAGTCTTGTGAGCTTATGGAACCACAACGTGAACTTCAATGGGGCATACTCCCTTCTCCCTAGCTTATGGATGCGAGGCCATGTTACTAATTGAGGTTAAAATCCCAACAATATAGCGCGATGCGTACAAGCAGGCCTCAAACCAATCCCAAATCGAAGAAATTCTGGACCTCATTGAAGAAACACGAGATGAAGCCCAATTGAAAAATTTTACATACTAGCAATGGGCTACTAGATATTCTAACAAGAGGGTTCGAGATAGAAAATTTGGATTGGGAGACCTGGTGCTAAGGCATGTATTCTTAGCTACACGAGACCCGTCTGCTGGGGTACTTGGGCATAACTGGGAAGGACCTTACCATATCGAGTCCATTATTCGACCTGGAGTGTATAAGCTGGCGAGGTTAAATGGAGAGTTGGTTCCGCGAGCTTTGAATGGTTAACATGTACGAACTTATTATTAGTAATGTAGGAATGATGTTTTCATTATAAACAAGCAATTGCTTGATTTTTTTTTCACTTTTTATCAATAAAATTCTGAATTTCGATTAAAAGTTGTATTGTTTATTGTTATACTTTTTTGCAAACCCTCAGATTTCAATAACCTAAGATTACAATCATAGGATATTAATGGGGCATAAGTGGTATACAATCATAACATAGGTTTGAAAAAATATAAGTGAAATAAAATAAAAAAATGTCTGGATTATTAACACGACATGAAAACAAGTGTATGGATTACAAACCAAACACGTGAGCTAAATAAGTTTATGTTTGGATTATTAACCCGACATGAAAATAAGTGTATGGATTATAAATTAAACACGCGAGCTAAATAAGTTTGGAACAAACAAGCAAAATCTAACCGACGGTATAAAGTTGGAATTCTAGATAAACCAACTAAGTCGACACTAGAGTTGGAAAATTTTGAAAATAAGTCTCGACCTCGAAACCTCAATGCCATACTCAAGGATGAGGAAAAGTGATTGAAAAAAGAAAAGTATAACTAGACTACTAAAATTACATGTCAATTAAGTACTTTCAAGTGCATGGTAAAAAGTAAGGTTCGATCTTGGCAATAACGAAGTTGAACATGGATACTTTGAAAAAAATGTGCATGAATGCATTGATATTTGAACCTAAATCCAATAGATATATTTGTGCGAATAAAATAATATAAAAACAAGTCCTTAATAGTGGCAAGCTCCAAATATTTAGATCTAGAAATGTAAGGCCTAATATTGAGGCAAAAAGATAAAGGAAAAATCAAGTGCATAAGGATTTTCGAGCTAGAAAATTGTTTGCATAAAAATTGATATTGTTATAAATTGATAATTAAGATAGCTCAAAACCGAGCTATAAATTGTCTTTTCCCCAAGGGCACAAAAATAATAAAAGTAGTTACAAAAAAAAAATATTGCAATGGGCCGCAGCCCATAAATCTTGGCCTCAAGATTTGGATGTTTCTCCAACTACAGCCCCCGAGGTCTCTGTTGCTTCCTTAGCCTCGAGCATGTCCTCCTCCTCCTCAAGCCGAACCTACCATTTGGTGATGAAATCAGCCTCCAGATTGGCTAGGAAACCGGTGTCAAGGTCGGGATTATTCACCTAAATCTGATACATCGCCATATCTACGGTGCGATCTTTTTTGCTTTTGAACTCCTCCAGAAGACGAGCCTTCTTACCCTCAATGACTTCGAAGGTCATCTTCTTTTCCTCCTCTATATTGGCATTGAGTACTTGAATCTCCTTGATCTTGGAGTCCTTCTCCTCGACCTCCTTCAGGGTCACCGCCAGCATCGACTCGAGGTCAGGGACCTTTCGGACCTCTTTCAGAGCAGCCTACAACCTTGACTCAAGCTCAGAAACTTTCTAAATGGTCGCATCTCTTGTCTCCACCTTGTGCTTTGCTACTTTCAACTCTTTTGTAAGCCTCAGCATGAGGCAAAGTGATGGCCAGCATTGCTGGCTCGGAGGGACCACCTCGGTCATTTTGGGCATCTTGGAGGGGTGACCTCCTTTTCGTGAGGCTTGATGGCGCTTACTCACCTTCGCGACCATGGGCTGGTTGAGCACGTTGTCTAAATCTGAGTCCATTTTACATAAAAAAAACATAAAGATCATACTTTAGTGATCGAGCAAGAGTTACTAAAGGAAATAAGACTCAATGATAAAAAAAAAACTTAATTGGTACTCTCGACTGAGCTTGAGTTCGGGGACCAGGAAATTCCCCTATCTTCTGAAGACACTGGGAGAGTCCCATCTCTATAAGTGGGAGAAAGCCTCGAAAGTTCTCTATAAATGTTAGTTCCGTATTGAACGACTATCCCATCCCAGACTTCATTTAAACTATACATAGCCTGGTACTGACCTAGCCAGCTATCAAACCTACGAACCCTAAAGTCTACACATGACCATTCTAAGAAGTTATTCCTAGGGTCCTCGAAGAGGATCATCACGCGGGTTTGTGCTTAAGTAAGGATGGAGACCACATGGACGATTCGAGCACAAATTTACCTTTGTCAACCGAGCTCGGTGAGGCTTTGTCATGAACTTCATTGCCCGAGACTGAAGGGTCATATCAGTGAGATGCAGCCACATGAGATCAGGAGCCTGAAGATCTCCTCCTATGGGGAAGTCTAGCAGTTGGGAGTGGTACATGCTCCCATCTTAGGTATTTGTGATACTCTGAGTCATGAGTGGCCTCGCCTTCGCCTAGGAGGCTGCAAGCTCAGAGCTTGTCTTCATGAAGGAGGTAGGACAGGGACCTTCAACCTTAGGGAAGTCGAAGGATGGATGCCTTATGTTCCATCATCGATTTTGATGGAGTGGGGTGATGGTAGTTGGCTGCAAGAATAAAAAAGGGTGAATATTTTGATCCAGACTATTCAATGAAAAAAGGGATAAGTATGTTGAAATACTTACGGATGCGTTGGAAAGAGTAGAATCTGGAAGGAGCGAGACCGTCTGTCCAGAAGAAGGCGAGCTTGAAGTTCGGAGGATCATTTGGCATATCCTCGAAAATCTGCTTTTCCTTTGGATAGCTCGACAGATAGTAGAAGTCGTCTCCTCCACGATCTCAAGAAGGGTTGCTCTTGAGACAGAAGAGATATAATATCTCTTGTGGTGAAGGCCCTTCCCACTTCATCTCGTGGTAAAGCGACCTGAGGGCTGAAAATACCCTAAAGGAATTAGTCTAGTGCTGGAAGGGGGCGAGCCCGAGAAAATCCAAGAAATTCTTGAAATATGTCTTCACTGGCAGCAGAACCCTAGCCTTCATGTGCTCGCGACTCCATGTA
Source organism: Humulus lupulus (assembly GCF_963169125.1). Classification (NCBI taxonomy): domain Eukaryota; kingdom Viridiplantae; phylum Streptophyta; class Magnoliopsida; order Rosales; family Cannabaceae; genus Humulus; species Humulus lupulus. The sequence continues at coordinate 97,848,971 of NC_084795.1, read as the reverse complement.
TCTATCCCCCGGGCCATCGCAGCTCCTTTTGTTCGAGGTCGCTAGGCAACACATCAAGGAGCCAAAGAGCTTGTGTCCATGGTATGCCAACAACTCAGATATTTGGCTGGTGGACGTGACTGAGCTCCAGTAGTGCTCGACCTCAAAAAATTCCTCCTTCGAGGTAGGGACTGAGAGAGCTTGGGAGGTGGAAGGATGTGTTGAAGAGTCTTCCATTAGGGAGAATGAAAGAACATCGGGTGTGAAGGCGGCAGTGACTTTGAGTTTAGGATTTAACTGAATAATTATGATCTCGGGATCTGGATCAGGATAAGCAGCTACTCAGTATTTTTCTCTTCTTCTCTTCAACCTTGCCTATCTGACGTCGAAAGTGGTCTCGTATATCCTCTTGCTAACACCTTTCTTTGTGCTCGCGGATCAATCGCTGGTTTTGGGAGAAAGGTGACTCAAGACTGGGTGTTGATGGGTGGTAAGGAATAACGAACTCAGGCCCCCAGCGATTCTCAGAGTATTGCGACATCTAACAAGGAAGAAAAGGTGAGGGCCGAGCATACACGAAATCATAAGTAAAATATAATTTTAATAACTTGAGCTCGAAAGCTCGAGATAACGAGATGGCCTAAATCGAGACTGAAGCCTCAAAAGGGAGAGATTAACTCAGATGTCATTCCTGAACTATTGTAAAGTTTGGGCATCGAGGATGCACCCATGTGAGAGTAGGGAAGTTAATACCAGTTTAAGAGAATCTCAGATTTTCAAGGAAAAAGCTAGAATTTACCCAAAAAGGTGATGTTTTCGGGATTAGTGTATTTAAAACCCTAAACCGAAAACCCCTATTTCTTAAGCTACATGAAACCCTCTATTGCTAAGAAAAACCCTATTTTTACATGTTTATACTAGAAATTTTGGGTTTGAAACATTGATTCTAACTACATCAAAATTATTCGGATCAGTAGTTTGCCTAGTATCGACGTAAAACCTCAAAAAATTGGTAAAAACCAGTGAAGGTATTATAGCAAACGTAAAGAATATGTAAAAGAAAAATATATGCCAATGAAAAGGAAAGGATCAAGAACATGAACTTACACAAAGTTGTTCGTGGGAGTGATGAAATCGCCGACTGAAGGAGCAGTTGCAGGAAAGCTTTCACGGAGTCGAAACTGCTGGAGTTACTTTGTCTCTTCGGTTTAGAGAACATGAAAAGAAAAAAACATAAGGCCCTGGTTCTATTTTTTCCTTTTTTATGATAGTTAGAATGGGAGTGATGAAGAAGAAGGGCATATATATACGTCTCAGGTGGATGTCAAAGGTCGAATTGATCTGGGCCTTTAGTTTGGGTTGAGGAATGATCTGACAGATGGGGTTTAGTTATAACATTGGTGGCAAAAAAAGGATATATGAAAGGACGTGGGCAGAGATAGGGAGTACTTGAGTATTCTGGAGGTGCAATCCCTAAGAGACGCGTGTCCACACTCGAGTATGGTAGGTGGCACGTATTTTGAAAGGAGAAGCTGAAAAGTTTCCTTCTCATAGGATTTGAACCAACACTTTTGATGGGGCAAAATGTTACACCCAAATTTTCAGAATAGAATTTATGGCCTCGAAATGTAGGCTCATATAGTGTAAGCTCGAAATAGGCAAGTATGCCACGTCATCAGCACATACGCGGATTCAGTTTGGCAGTTTCGCTCAGCATTAAGGTGGCAACAATGGAATTGGTGAGCTCGGAGCTACATGAGGTCTCGAAGATGTTTTGAGGTTACGAGTTAAGCTCGAAGCTACAGCTGAATAATTGCAAGGGTTCAACACCTGTATAAATAAATTTCCTGATTTGTTCTTATTGACGACTGAGCACCAGTTAAGAAGGTTCGAGCATAAGCATCAAGCTCGAAAGGATGAATCTTCTCTGGAGTCTGAGTGAAATTCGAACCTTCATTGCAAGCTCGAGGAGGTTGGTCTCCGATGGTTGAGCTCAGTAAAGTCACTGGCTAAGGATCAGGTTAACTAGAATGACGAGCTCGTGATGTGGGTCGATATCGAAAGTGAGTTAATTGTATGTTCGAGGTCGATAATCCATCTTGAACGCGGTTGCTATTTTAAAATCCCTATTCCTTTAGGATTTGTTGTAATCTGATATTAAATCCCTATTATCATGGGATATTATGTAATTAATGCATTTATTTGTATTTATTTCAGATTTTAATTGTAACTTCCCAATACTATAGGGAAGATATTTTGTAAACCAGTCTATAAATAGACTGGAGAAATTCATTTGGAGGCAGAGACAATTTGGTACTGGGAATACTCTGCAAAAATTGCTTTCTAAAAACTTTGAGAGAATTCCACCACTCAATAATATAGACTCGTGGACTAGGCAGATTTTAACTGCTGAACCACGTAAAAACATGTGTGTTTTTTATTAGCATTCTTAATTATATGTTTAGTGCTCTTCTAATTTAAGTTGACAAAAAGTGGCGTCAACAAAAATAATACATGCCTTAATTTTAAGTCCAACGACCTTATAATTACAAGGGAAATTTCACGAGCCTATGGCCCATGGGAATTTCGACCTAGGGCTGATAAAGGGCTATTATTTTATTGATTTTTTTAATTAAATAAGTAACCTAATTGAGCCTATAAAAGGAATGCTAAGTGAGATTTGAAAATAGAAGTTTTAAGATTTTTGAAAGATTGGATTTAGAAGATTTGAAGATTTATTCTTAATGCTCTAGGTTTTAGATTATCTCTACAGCATAAGTCCTTTTCTTTGCCTCAATTTTTCTCTTATGTTCTTCTTCTTATTGTATCTATCTCATGTGTTGAGAATTGTCTACTCTAGTCTAGGTGATTCTAATGATACTTTGGAAGGTTGTGAAGAAAATTGAAGAACGCTTCAGTTTCTTAGTGATACCTTGTGACAGAAAGGATACAAGAGTTAGAAAAACTAAAGGAAGGACTTAATCATTCCATTGCACAATAATGTAAGTGTTCATATCATTGTCTCTGTATGAATTCAATTTTAGAAACATGTTCTAGGATTTTTTTATATTTATGTGTTTCATATAAAATTTACATGAAAATAAACAAGATTTTGTATGAGTTTTCCCAACACTTCGTCGATCAGTCATAATCACACAAACATGGCATAGCAATTATAAATATTCACACATAACATTAAACACAGATATTCGAGCCATGCGTTGCTCTACAGGCACAAACAATTTTCTTACTCTGTGTCCCAAGCTGACCGTATAGTGCGATTCCGAGCACGATCCACTAAACCCGAACCTTAGTAGTAAAACCTAGTCACAACGCAATAATAATGAACATCCATCAAACCCTAAACTAATTAAAAAATTCATAATAATATTCTAGCCTCCGAGACCTTGAATTCTACTAAGCCGGGTAGTTGAATCCTTCTCAAGCCCTTAAATTGTGTTCCCGATCTTAAAACCATGTTTTGTCCATTTCCCCTAATTTGAGCGGCGACCCAACCCCCTAAGGCTGCGGCGCGCTTCAAGTCAGAGAGCCCCAAGGCTCTCTTCTAGGGGACGTGGGTCGCGATGCGCCTCAGCCTATGTCGTGGTGCCTGGATGATTTTAGAGGCTCCCAAGCCTTCTGGGTTTATTTGGGTCGTGGCGCCTAAAGAATAGGGTCGTGGCTCGAGCTCCAAAGTTCAGAAATCCCCCTACGTTTTCTCGAGCCAAAGTCACCAATTCACACCCAAATTAACAAATGAACCCAGAATTTAGTCTATAATTCATATCAAGGCAACCTAATCAGTATAAACACCCCAAAAACTACCCCATTATCTCACCAAAATCCCAAAACTAGCCTAAAGTTCAAACCCCATTAAAACCCTTAAATCACAGTAGAAACTCAACAAAAAATCAGAATTAAACCCTTACCTCAACTGAGAATCCGACCCTAAGCTATACCCCAAGTACTTCAAGCTTCCTCAAATCCTAGCCAATTCCCCAAGAATTTCAACAAACTTCTAAATACACCAAAGGAGAGAGGGGAACTGAGTAAAGAGAGAGAAAGTGAGAGTGTTGTGTTTTTCCTTCTTTCCTAAGTATTCTGCTGATATCTAGAGCCTACCCCAAGTCTATTCTTAGCTTCCAAAATGACTAAAATATGCTTAGGTTAGCCCTTAGCCACTTAAGGCCTCCAAGGGCAATCCCATCATTTGCCACATTCCCGCTAATTCCTCGAGTACTCCTATAAATCCCCAATTAATCTCGACATACCCAAATAATCAGTAAATAGCTTCCTGTTACCCGGTAACCCCGACCACGTACTACGTTCCCAAAATACCCCTAGGCTCATCCCGAGCCGGATATCTGATCATGTTGTGACTATTCTGTTAATCCACTCCATAGGACTGTCTCAGACCACACATCTCAGATAAATCTCCACAATACTGTGGTCTCAAGCACAATACACACATAATCACATTTATGCCCTCAACAAGCCAAATTTATAAATGCCTTTATTAACAAGAACGAGCCCACATGCATAATTAATTCTCCTAAACATACATGTCTAGTCATATAATCATTTAATTCAAGTAATCACGTACTGATATGCATACATCATAATTAATCACATAATAATAAAATTAAGTCAATTATTGCTCTCCCGGCACACAAATCAAGGCACTAAGCCCTATTAGCAGATTTGGGACATTACAAATAGCCTGGAGTAATTCATTTGTATTCACGCACAAATTGTACTAGAGAAAACTCTGTCAAATTGCTTTCATTCAAAGCTTTGAGAGAGTATCGATAATAACAATGACTCGTGGACTAGGCATATTTTAATTGTTGAACACATAAGAAACCACTGAATCCTTTTATTTTTTCTACATTTTTGTTTAGTGATCTTCGTAATTAAGTTGACGAAAAACAGCGTCAACAACGTGCTATCCCAAAAAGTAGTAGGCTAAAACCTCGTAATTGGGCCGTTGTGATACGCCTGGGCCCACCAACATATTAACTATTGTAATGTATTGAATCTTGTTCATTTAATACTCCATTAAGAGAGAATAATTGTAATTACTCCTCATTAGAGAATTAATTGTCCTCGGTCATCTATAAATAGGGCTAGGGCACACATTGTAAAGGATCCATTATTTTTTGTATTCAGAGCTTTGCTAAAACGCTACCTGAAACTCCATAGAAGCTTAAACTCCCATGTCTTACTCATCCTAATACAATTGACTCTTGGACTAGTGTTAATGAATAACCTGAACCACGTAAATCTTTGTGTCTCCTTCTATATTCCTCTAAGCATTTTTTTTTTATTATTTGTTAGCGAAAAAGCTAGTCAACAAGTACAATTAGTGGCACTAGATATAATCAAAGGTTCCAGAAATCACAGTGGTATTGATTAGTTTATAACAATACTTTAAATAATTATAATTTTTTTTAAAATTTCATTATATGAAAATGTTTCATTTATTCTATGAAATAATTATTATATTATTGTGTTGTGCTAAATAATTTTAAATTTAATTAGGACATTTTTAAATGTTCAATAAAAAAAAAAAACAAATTTGAACCTGTTAACCGAGGTTTTCGGTAACTATATTAATAAATATTATTTAAGGGTAATAGTAATAAAAGTAGAAGATTAACATGGGGGTTTTACGTGGTTGGGGCGTTAATGAGCCTTAGTCCACGAGTCCGTAGTATTAGAGCTTGGAAAACCTTTTACAATGGATTTTCTCTCTATATTTTGACAGAATAACTGTATCTTAGTTGAAGAGAGATCCTTTTTACAGTGTTCTGTAGCCAGTATTTATAGGCTTATGGGAACACTGGGTCTGGGCCGGGTATGACCCGGGCCCATCAGAGATACAGATACTCTTGGTCTTTCTAGTGGAAGCCCAATATAAAAGATAGAACATACATGAATTCCAGACCAGCTAAGGTCCAATAAGTTGACTCAAGAGCTATATCTCACCCGACGAAATGGTGCTTTTGGTCTGGACACTTTGAGTTACGAGGTAGATTCAAGAGACAAGACCAGTCAGAGTACTTGGCAGCGCAGACCTGAAACAATGGCGTGCAATCCCGAGGTGGCCTTTTCCGCAGGTGAAAAGTGGGGACAACGCCCACGCGGAGTGGGGCGGCTTCAGGGTCCTGGATGCTTGGCCCATCCAACCAGGGACGATGTGATATGGGTTCGTTTACCTTTTTCCCTCTTCATCTACCACAGGCACGGACCGTACCAGGGTCCGGGACCAGGACGCGTATGTCGTGGGGGTTCGAACGGTCTGCACGTCTCCCGGATGACTGTCTTGGATGAAAGAACCCGGATGACCATGCCAGACCCCCTAATGGGCCCAGACATGCACCCCGGGCCCGTACCCCTCCTCTCGGACACTCAAGTACCAAGAGGCCTTGGCCGGGCCCGCATGCTTAACAGCCCCCTGACCATGGGCCCGGACGAATGTCCCGGGTCCATGCAGGAAATGGGGATAACATTTACCCCCCAAGCCTTTGCCTAGGCCTGCCAGGAGGAGGTTTGCATCATTCCCAGGATGCTCGCATGGTTGCCTCCCCAGTTCCTGCTTGGGATCGCAGGTCTGTGACAGTGGGCCGTGGTACTGGCCGTATGCCTGGCCCAAACCGCTTACCAATATCCGGGGATGTTTACCTTTGTCCCGCTCCGTGGCAAGGGTACACGTGTTACCAGGCGATTGCTGCACAGGTCTTGAAAGGTCGCGTAGCCCTCCCAAGGGTCGCTAGGCCTAGGCTAGTGTGTCAGCACACGTCGCGAAGCGTCCCATTCACACGGGGGTCCATCATTAATATCTTTGGGATGAGGTGGACAGTAGGATGGGGCGACCTTTGGCATCCGCCCTTCCTGAGCCTTAAGATCCGAGATGGCAAGGATCCAGTCTGAGGAGGCTCATAAATATCCCTGAGCGACTCTTGACTGTCCGATGGGGACGGATCGGAGGCCAGGATTTAGGGCCATTATAAATACCCCACGAAAGCCAACTTGGCACTTTTACACTTTCGAACCAGCTCAAGAACCGATAAGCTCTGCTCGAGCCTTGCATGTCCGAGATCGCCGACGGCATACACCACCATCTGCTGACTCTGCATCGCCGTCTGTTCCCCAGAACCCCAACTTCTGCCCTTCTACCTGAAGACGCGTCTTGGGCCTGTCCTGTCGACGAACTGCTAAACCGGCTACACCATTTCAAGAACGAAGTTCTACCATCCTTACAGTCGGAAAACCACCACCTTCTACGGCCAACAACTCACAGTAAGTCCCCTTGACCCTCTTGACGACTATATGAACTTATGATGTTCTTTTAGTTCGTGCGTTTAGGCTTTAGGTTTAGGAGTTGTTAGGAAGGCCGCCTGGTTCGGGTTGCTCTATATCCAGATGCTTCCCGGACAGAGGGCGGGTCTTAATAGTTTCTCCTTTCCCGATCAGAGTCCCGTGGCTCTTTGATGTCCCAGACCTGATCCGAAGGGGCTCCAAGCAGTCCTTAGGAGACCCCCAGTACCTTGACCGTCTTTCTTGGGTTTAGGTACTGACTGCTTGGCTTTCTTTCTTTCTTCACAGATCGTCAGCTACGGCAGCGGACATTACGCTCCATTCTGAAGAAGAGGTCAATAGGGCCCCTGTCATCGTTCCTGGATCCCAGACGCCCAAGGGCAACAGATGGGAGATGGAAGTGACGCCCAACCTGTTCTAGAATTACCGGATGATGTATGGGCATCAAATCAACCCCTGGACTCTTTCACAACCGCATGGCCAGGATTGAGGAGCGGGCGCATACGTCCGTGGAAGGATTCGGGGCCTGGAGTGCTGGTCATATCAGCGCGGGAGCTACGCTCCCGCTTCACGACTATTTCGTGCAGTTCTTGACGTACGTGGGAATCACACCGTTGCAGCTTGTGCCTCAAGCGTACCGGCTACTCGCTGGATGGCGGGTGTTTTGCACGTGAAGGAGGTCGTGGAGCCTACCCCTACGAAGATCCTGTACTTCTCCAAGCTGGAGCTGCAGGTCAACGGCAAGGACAAGACCCTGGATGGATTTTATAGATTGAAGCCATGGAGTGGCTATCCCACTCTTACCAGCTTCTGGAGGCATCCCCTGGACGTCAGGCATTACTGGTTCCTGACGTCTGGGTTCCTTGTGGATAATAACCCCACACTGCTCCTGGACTTCCAGCGAGTGGGTAAGTATTTTCCCGGTCCTCTCTTGTATTCTCTTATCCTTTTTCATCGTCTCTTATCATATCTTCCATGTGGCAGGGCCTTTCGCTCAAACTCCCCTTACCGAGTGCATTATGGAAAGGAGGAGGTTTTACTCCAGGTTGAGCGCGGAGGATCTTGATGTGGGTGGCGACATCACAGACGACAATCTTCGACTGGTCGGGATGCTTGCGGCCACCCAAACCATTGTTATCCTGAACCTTCGGGGCATCCCCTGCGAGAAGAACGTCGACGTCCGGGAGCAGTTGGACCTGGACCACATTGCCAGTGTGGAGAGAGTGGCGCGAGCCGACGCAGCCCGGGGCAAGAAGGACCAATCCCCGATAGAGGCGGCCACCTCAGAGGAGCTGGAAGAGCTCTTCGAAGATGCCCTACCAAACATTGGGACTCCCGAGGCTAGCGTATCGGGGCGAGGTAACTCCCCTTTAATCTTAACTTATGCTCCCCGAGTGAGAGACTTAGCTAGGGATAGGCTAGTACCCCCGGGCCCTGCGTTTGGGGCCGATGGGGAGATGAGACCTTCAATTCCTGTCCCCGTAGGCTCGGAGGTCCTCATGTTCTTATCCGGGTTCCTCCAGTATGGGGGTTTCCTGAACCCGGACGACATAGGGGATCGGGTCCATTCATTTGCTTTAGAGGAATTGAGTCACGCCCGGGGCATAGATGAGGGTTCGTCCCGGGTCATTTTTAGCTTTGATATGTGTGTTTTTGTTTCTGTTTGGTTTGTCATCCTAACTCCCTTTTCTGTACTTTTGCAGGGGAAATGAGGCGGCTCCTCAAGGACAGGGCGGCCAAGAAGGCGGCGAGGAAGAATAGCGAGGCGACGGGCCCGGAGCCCAACCTCACCAAGGAACTGTTCGGGACAGAGCTTTGTTCCGGTGAGGGAGTCCTGGTCGCGGTCCCCATCCAAGCCGTGGAGCCTGCTGCAATCTCTGCCCCCACCCAGCCCCCCGTGATTGGCTTGGAGGCGGGTGCAGTGGTCAGCCGGAGCTCGGGGAAGAGGGGCCCGGACGCTGGCGCCGTAGAGGGAAACACCGGGAAGAGGTGCCGGACGAGGCAAAATGCCTCGGCTAAAGAGTCACATGGTCAGAGTCGGCTGGCTGCGAAGGAAGTCCTTGCATTGTCCGTTCTCCCCATACACCCGACTCTTCTCGAGAAGGGGGATTTCGCCTTTCGGGATGAGCAGTCTCGGCTGATTAACCGGACCTGGGAAATCGGTCGTGGCTGGAGGGACAAAACTTACAGGGCCCTGATGATTCGTCGTCAGGTTGAATTCGCAGAGCGTCCTGCCGAGTTCAGCGCTCCTCAGCTGATCGTGGATCGGCCAGCCGTCGAAGCGGGCTTCCGCCCTAAACTTGGACAGGACATGGCCCCCCTGGCGGCTGACCTGCTAGACTAGGTAGGGAACACCATGTCCAACCTCCAGCTCAAGAGGTACGCCACGATAGCCAACCCGGACGTACTGTTTATCTCCCAGGCTCTCCACCACCAGGCTACTGCGGTAACTTTTACTTGTCTTCTTATACTCCCTCCTTTACTTGTTGATGAGGATTTTATTTTCTAACTTTTCTTTGCTCCAAGTTGACCTGTTGTCCCATAGGAGTGCCGATTTAGTGGCCGAGTTAGCCATGAAGATGGAGACGACCAAGTTGGAGCTGGAGGTGGCCGTGAATCAAAGGGAGGCCGCCAAGGAGGCCCTTGGCCGGGAGATGGCCCGTGCCAAGATGGAGCGCGAGGAGCTCGACCGCGCCAAGGCCGAATTGGAAGAGGAGTTGTCCCAGAAATCAAAGGAGGACGATGAGCGGGCAACACTCTTGGAGGCAGCCGCGGCTCAATCTGTCCTGGATAAGGAGGAGATCCAGGCCTTGAAGGTCCGGGTCTGCGAACTGGGCGACTCCCTCCTTGGGGAGAAGGTGGCGCACGAAATATCCCGCCGTGAAAAGGAGGAGGCCGAGGGCTTGCTGGATGTCACTTTTGACGAGGCCATTTACATGGCCTGGTGCAAGGACAAGAGTATGAACCTCCTTGTCTTCCCTAATCCAGAGTCGAAGCGGGCCGAGTTCGAGGCCAAGGAGAAGGAGGTCGCGGACCTCCGGGCGGACGAGTTGTAGGCCCGAATCCCAGCCTTGTAATTTTATTAGTATTTTTGGCTTGTAATTAAGTTCAAAACACTGCTACCTTCTCTGGTTTTTATGTAGGCTTCATTTCGTTGTTCTGAGTAGACAATTTATTTTGTTGCCACGATTAATTGATTGTTAGGTTTTAGTTCCGGTTCCAACGGCCTGGACTAGACCCGACGACTTAACTCATCGAGTTTTTAATCCTGGCACCAAGTCCAGGGCCTTCGGGGCTTAGTTCAACTTGGAGCTTTGATCTCCTTTTATCAGCTTTAGACCATGGCTTTGCCCTGGGGTAAACCGAATGCTTCTATCTCTCGTGCATCAATTATCCGGAATGGATGAGCCTTGGGCTTGGTCCTCTATATTTTATACCCTCGGACATCGTTCGTCCGGGGTAGGACCGGCCTTGGGCTCGGTCCTCATTGTTTTATACCCCCGGTCATCGTTCGTCAGGGGTGGGACCGGCCTTGGGCTCGGTCCTCTTTATTTTATACCCCCGGACATCGTTCGTCCGGGGTGGGACCGGCCTCCGGCTCGGTCCTCTTCATTTTATACCCCCGGACATCGTTCGTCCAGGGTGGGACCGGCCTTGGGTTCGGTCCTCTTTGTTTTATACCCCCGGACGTCATTCGTCCGGGGTGGGATCGGTCTTGGGCTCGGTCCTCTTTATTTTATACCCCTGGAAATCGTTCGTCCGGGGTGGGACCGGCCTTGGGCTCGGTCCTCTTTATTTTATAACCCCGGACATCGTTCGTCCGGGGTGGGACCGGCCTCCGGCTCGGTCCTCTTCATTTTATACCCCTGGACATTGTTCATCCGGGGTGGGACCGGCCTTGGGCTCGGTCCTCTTCATTTTATACCTGCGGACGTCATTCGTCCGGGGTGGGACCGGCCTTGGGCTCGGTCCTCTTTGTTTTATACCCCCGGACGTCGTTCGTCCAGGGTGGGATCGGCCTTGGGCTCAGTCCTCTTTGTTTTATACCCTCGGACATCGTTCGTCCGGGGTGGGACCATGGGGTTTGCGTCACTCGGACCTTTGTGGTCCGAGCCGGGACTAGCCTAAGCTTGTGCTCACCCGGACCTTGGTGGTCCAAGCCAGGACTAGCCTAAGCTTGCTCCCCGCCAGGTGTTTGCTTTTACCCGGGATACCCCCCGCAAGTGAGCGGAGACGGGTCTGGGGTCACTTGAAAAAGATTAGCATAGTTTTACAACATTTCTTTATGACGTTTTGCACACGCCATTTTCATTGTTTGAAAAAGGTTCGCCCTGAGGTGTACATTATTTACAATGAAAATATTAAACTAGGAGACGCTCTCTGACTACTAATAATATTTACGGAGATGCTCCGCATTCCAGGCTCGCGGGACTTCCGAGCCATCGAGCCGCTTTAAGCGGTATGTCCCGGGGCACACATCGTGTTGGATCTCATACGGCCCTTCCCAATTTGGGCCCAGAACCCCCACTCCTGGGTCTTGAGTAGCAGGGAAGACTCTTCGCAAGACCAAGTCGCCGGTTCCAAACTTACGGCTCTTGACTTTGGAGTTGAAGTGCCGCGCGATCTTGCCTTGGTAAATCTTCAGCTGCACCTGCGACTCTTCCCGAATCTCTTCGATGAGATCTAGTGACTCTTGGAGTAAGGCGTGGTTCTGGATGGGGTCATACATGTCTCCTCGGTGGGACGGGACGGTCGTTTCGATCGGGATGAAGGCGCGCATCCGTAGACCATAGAGTAAGGGGTGTGTCCGGTTGACGTCCTCTCGGTCGTCCGGTAAGCCCATAGTACGCGGGGCAGTTCCTCGGTCCATTTGCTCTTACAGGCCTGGAGTTTTTTCTTCAGCGTCCCCTTCAGGATTTTGTTCACGGCTTTTTCCTGGGCCCTGGCAACCGCGGAGAAGCTCTTCACTGTACCATGCCTTTCGCAAAAATCCGTGAAGTGGGCGCTGTCGAACTGCTTCCCATTGTCGGACACGATTTTGTAGGGGAGGCCATACCGACACACTATGTTATTGATGATGAAATCTAAGGCCTTTTTGGAAGTGATTGTGTTCATGGGCTCTGCCTCAACCCACTTCGTGTAATAGTTCACGGCCACAATGGCATACTTTACCCCTCCTTTCCCGGTCGGGAGAGATCCGACGAGATCGATTCCCCACACTGCGAAGGGCCAGGGGCTATTCATCAAGGTTATCTCTGTCGGGGGGGGCCCGTGGGACCTTCGTGTACCTCTGGCACTGTTCGCACTTGCGGACGTAGTCAATACAATCTTTCTTCATGGTTGGCCAGAAGTACCCTTGGCGCAGAATCTTCTTGGATAGGCTGGGCCCGGCAATGTGATCTCCGCAAAAACCTTCATGAACTTCGCGCATGATGGCGCTCAGCTCAGTCCCAAACACACACCTAAGGTAAGGCATGGATAAGCCCCGCGCGATAGAGTTTTCCGTCCATCATGACATATCGGTGGACTTGGTACTGGAGTTTCCTTGCTGCGGCCCGGTCATTTGGAACTTCCCCAGTAGACAGGTAGCGGATGAGCGCTCCCATCCAGGAAGTTGAGTGATCGACGGTGTGGACCGCAGGGGCCCTGATGCTTGGGACAGGGAGATGGTTGACGGGGACCAGTTTGGCCAGCTCTGCCTCGGCGTCAGTGGCCAGTTTTGCTAGTGTATCTACGAAGACATTTTGCTCCCGGGGGATCTGGTGGATGGAATGTGTTGTGAATGCTTGTAGCATTTCCCTCGTTTCAATTATGTAGGCCGCCATTCTCTCTCCATTAGTCTGATATTCACCCAAGATTTGTCTGACAACTAGCTGGGAATCGCTGTAGATTTCCAGGTTCGCTGGCCCTACCTCCCGGGCCAAACGCAGCCCGACTAGGACAGCTTCATGCTCCGCTTCGTTATTTGACGCCTTGAACTGGAAACGGAGGGTATTTTGTAACTGGTGCCCCTGCGGTGATACCAAGATGATTCCAGCCTCGGCCCCATTCTCATTCGAGGCTCTGTCCACGAAGACTTTCCATACGGGCGCCGCGGGGGCTTCGGGAATATTGTCTTTCGGAGGCACCCCAGAACATTCAACGATGAAATCAGCCAGGGCCTGCCCCTTTATGGACACCCTAGGGACGTAGGATATATCGAACTGGCTCAGCTCCATGGCCCACTTCAGGAGTCTTCCCAATGACTCGGGCTTCTGTAACACCTGCCGCAGGGGATGGTTGGTTACGACCTTTATGGCGTGGGCCTGAAAATAAGGTCAAAGCTTTTGGGATGCCATCAGCAGGCAGAAAGTCAGCTTTTCGATCAATGGGTATCGAGACTCAGCGTCCAGCAATCGCTTGCTTACATAGTATACCGGGAGCTGTGCCCTTTCTTCCTCTCTTCCAGCAATCAAGTGTTTGGAATTTCAAGGATATTTACTCGCCAACTACAGTGTGCATGCACTGTAGTGGGTGTGTAAGAATGTCCAAGAACGGGTCTTGGATATTTTATTTATTTAACAATTGATTTATAATTTGAATTTTGAATTTTAAAATTTATTTAATTCTTTTATAAATCTATCAGATGTAAATAGTTTCATAAGACTTTTGACAAAGAGAAAAATATATCGTATTATTTTTTTCTCTATCCGGGAAAACTGTCTCAGACCTAATATTCGAAGATATCATGTGTTGAGAATATCTTGTGAATCATAAATATTTTCCTACCACTACTCTACGTGCCCATACAAATCTTGAGGTGTAGAGATACATCTTGGAAGATCTTGGTCTGAGTATTTTAAAGAACTGCTTTGGATTGGATGTTCGTTGGACACACAAAAAGAGAGCGATGATTCTTGATAGTTCTTCAACTAGTAAATCCTCATCTTTTTATGTCTCATATTGATAGTTCTTGAGTAATGCTTTGCATGTTAATGGATCCGATTATTTAAAGTTTGTTTAAATAATTTTTTTTAAATCTCTGGGCCCAACACTTCGTGCTTTTCGCTGTGCATATGGTAAACAAGTGACCAACAAACAAGATGTGATAAGGTGTGGGAGAGTATATAAAAGTTAAAATGTTTATGCTGAATGAATGGTGGAGATTAATTAACTAATTTAGATGTGTAATTTAAATTGTACAATATATAATAAGGTAATTTTTCCATTCGTACTATGTCCAATCTATCTATATACTTATATGAATGAGAACTATATGGAGGTGATGTGACTTCGGCTTCCTATAATCAATAATATATGATTTATCTATTTTTTTTTTATAATTTGTGGTTTTCTAATTTTTTTTATTTAACAAAATAATTAATTAACAATTTAAAAAATCTCTATAGTCCCATATGGTTTACAAACCATTGCGGGGTTATACTTTTAGCCTATAAATAAACTCTTCATTGACTTTGATATGTAATTTATCTAAATATTAATATTTTTTTTCTTATGATGAATGATTTAACTCAATCTTGTTCAATATTTATATTTTTTTTAGTTTATTAAATTTATATTTATAGATAATTAATTATTAATTATTTATAAATAGTATATATTAAAAACTATGATAAATATATATACTTATATAAAGTATATATATTTATCTAACAAAGAGTTATATGGAGGTGAAGTGACTTCCTAGAATCAATAATATATGATTTATCTACTTTCTCATAATTTGTGATTTTTCTAATTTTTTTATTTAACAAAATAACATATTAACAATTTAAAAATTCGTTATAGTACCACATGGTTTACAAACCATTGTGGGGTTATAATTTTATGCTATAAATAAACATATTATTTATATTTCTTTATTTACTTTTGTAGTATATATTGAAAAAATGATAAATATATTGCAATAAAAAAAATATATATTTTATCACCTATTTTTTAAAAAAAGTCACATTCACAATCTTTGAAAGCAGTATATAAAAGATTAAATGGTGTGGTGATATTGAGTTCGTTTAGAAAAAAAAATTGACACTCTATTATGTTAATAAGTTCAAGATACTCAAGGAAATTAAGACCCTATATAATATTTGTACGCCCTGATTTTCCACAGGCTATTAGCGAGCTGAGATATGGCCTAATTATATCAGCCACGTGGATACCACATGACCGAAGCTGCTGTCGTTAGGTCCTACCTCTTTAGCTCGAGATAACCAAAGGTTCACCAAGATTATTTAAGGGCCGAGTCAGGAAAATAAAGACCGCAGGTCAAGAAGGCGTTCAGCTCGAGGCACGAGTTGGAGTTGGAAGCCGTGACTCCTTATAAAGTCAACCACGCAATGTAAACGTGCATATATCAGACATCACATGTCTGATATATCCCTGAATTCTCGGACACGCAGCATGAATGTGCGTATTCAGGCACCCACGACTGGGTTGGGCCGTGCGACCCATTATCCCCCTTACCTGTTGCTTAGACCACACTTCATTTGTCAGGTTTTAGGAATAAATCATGAATGTCACAGAAGTGTGCCCTCTCCTATAAATATGGAGACCCTGGGAGTTGCAAAGGGTTGGATTCTATTGTGTAACGAAATACCCTGTAAAGAATACCAGAAATATAGCAATAATATTGGCTGGTGGAGTAGAAGGATTTTAACCTATGAACCACCTAAAAACGTAGTTGCGTCATCAGTCCATTTTAAGATCATTCATCTGTTTCGGTTCATTATTAAGCACTAATCTCTTTCTCTCATTTTCTTAATTACCTGTTGACGAGAGGAAAACTTCGAAGAAATACCCAGAGCCGAACAACAGTATAGCCGCTCGGTCCAAACTTCAACTCCCAGCTCACTGCCAGCCTCGAGCGCGCCTAGGAGGGCTCGAGGGAATTCTAGAAGGAGATCTGGGGAGGACTCACAACACCAGCCCGTCCTGGCCGACCGTCCTGCGCCTTGTCCAGATCGCCAGGCGCAAGGCCCGCAAGGTGGCAGGGCTGAGAGGCCCCCTCCTAACCTGATCCGCCCTAATAGAACTAGGATTGCATCCCCGGTCAGACATCCCCCTTCACCAATAAGATATTCGTCTCCTCCTCGGCCTATCCAAGATATTCCAGCTTATGGAAGCAGCAGGAGAAACCCGCCATTCGCAGGACCTTCCCATCGTAGCAGGGCGCCCAGAGGAAGCCTGGATCCTCACCCCCAGAGGCAGGCTCCGAGCTTCTCTAATGGGAGCTACTGGACCGGAAGTCGCCGGAGTGACATTTCTGGCGGAGACCTACGCCAGCGCCTAAGCTCGGTGCAAAGTCCTCAAGCCACCCCGAGGGGCGACCTACGAGATCGCCTTAACTCTCATAGGGGAGACCCAGTAGGAGGTGGCAGCCATGCTCGCTCAGGGGGAGACCTGTCCAAGGTACGTAACGGCGGGAATGTCCCAAATAACCTATCTCAAGATAGGAGGGGCAATAGCCCACCAAACGTATACAATGGATCCGGAGTCGTTGAACAGCCCCGGAATAACCAAGGAGATCAGGACAAAACCCTTGAGCGCCTGGCTCAGATGGAGGAGCTAATGAGGAAGCTCCTGTCGGAGAAAGAAAAAGACAAATATGATTCGGGGGACGAGCTTGAGCTCTTCGCCCCCAGCATAGCAGCAACGGCATACCCGCCCGGTTTCCGTATGCCGCACCTGTGCAAGTTCAACGGAGATGGAGATCCGTCAGATCATCTGGGTATGTTCAATACACTGATGATGGCCCACAACATTGGCCCCGAGCTGAGGTGTTTGATATTTCCCTCCACACTGACTGGGCCGGCCAGACAGTGGTTCAAACAGAACAAGAAGCAATCAATCAGCTCCTAGAAAACTTTCTCTGCTGACTTCAAAAGAGCATTCCCAGCCTCCCAAGCTGCTCGCGTCAAGGCTGACTCCTTGGCTAACGTGAGGCAACAACCCGATGAGCCTTTGAAGGCTTACCTGAGCAGGTTCGCGAACGTCGCTGCTCGGGCTAGAGACGTAGATGACAGCTCCAAGCTCATGGCTTTGAGGACTGGAATCCTCGTCAGAGGGGGACTCTGGTACGAAATACAAAGGAAGGGAGTCAGCTCAGTAAATGAATTCCTAAATAGGGCCCAAGGGTGTATCAACTTGGAGGAGGCCCAAGCCTCAGCTGCAGGAACCAGCCAGATCCCTGAGCAGCCCGCTGGAGTGGGAACGAAGGTCGTGATAACGACCCAGAACGTTACACAGAATAACCAGTTCGGTGGAGGCAAGAGAAAGGGGAACGACGAGGGCAACCAGCACGACCCAAAGAAGAATAAGTCCGTAGAAAAATTTAAGCCGGTCTACGCGACTTATACAGAGATCACCCACTCTAGGGAGAACATCTTCCTAGCAAACTCTGCTCGCCTCCCCTGGAAGAAGCCAGAGCCGTTAAAGCACCAGAAGGGGAAGAGAGACACCTCCAAGTTTTGTCGTTTCCACAACGACGTTGGCCACAATACCGATGATTGTAGACACCTGAAAGATGAGATCGAGACTCTCATTAGAGCTGGCCCCTTGGCTTAGTATGCGCAGAACAGGGTTCCAACAAGCCGACCTGCTCCGGAAGTCCCAGTCAGTCAGCCCGGGTCTCGAGTAGATCAAGACGTCCCTCCTCTAGTGATAGGATGAGAGATATCCACAATCTCGGGAGGTCCGCATTTGGCTGGCACGAGCAGGGATGCCTAAAAGAGGTACTTAAACGAACTCAAGGCTCATAATGGAGTAGAGTTCGTCCCCGAGCAGCATCTGCCAAAGTAGCAGCGATTGGAGAGGCAACCAATCATTTTTACTGAAGAAGATGCTAGCCATGTTCAGTTCCCTCATAACGACCCTCTGGTCGTAGCAATGCAGCTCGCTAATCGGAGGGTTAGGAGAGTGTTGATCGATAATGGGAGCTCGGTAAACCTTCTATTTCGGTCCACGCTGGAGAAGATGGGTTTGACTGTCACCGAGCTGAAGGCGACCTCCATGATGCTGTATGCTTTTTCGGGAGAAGGATCAATGGCTAGAGGGACAATCGAGCTGGTGATCACCCTGGGAGAGGGACCTCGGACAGTTTCAAAACTCCTCGAGTTCGTGGTCATCGACTGCCTTGCTGCATACAATGCCATTTTGGGCCAACCTACACTTATAGCTTTTGAAGCCATCACCTCCGTTCACCACCTCGCGCTGAAATTCCCTTTTTCCACGGGGATATGCACGGTCTGTGGCGATCATCTTACTGCCAGAGAATGCTACAACATTTCCATGAAGGGAAAATCGAAACCCGGGCAACTAACGATGGTCATCCAAGGTGGAGAAGAGGAATCTCAGGAACCTTTGCCTAATCCTGAGATTGAAAAACCTCAGAGCGCCGAGGGGGAAAGTATCATCCTAAGTGAGAATATTGACCCCCGAATAGGTGAGGACAAGTCCGAACTCCAAGCTATTGAAGAGCTCGAGGAAGTAAACATCGATCCACAAAATCCTTCACGGATGGTTAAGCTCGGGAAAAACCTCTATGGCAAGAGGAAGGCAGAGCTGATAAAATTTCTGCAGGATAACTTGGATGTGTTTGCATGGTCACATGAGGACACGGTGGGAATCATTCCAAATGTCATCGTGCACACCCTTCATTTGGATAAGAGCGTTCCTGCAAAGTCCCAGAAGCAGAGGCGCCTGGGAATAACTCGGCCTGAGGCCTTAGAAGAAGATGTAGCCCGGCTCAAGAAATACGGCTTTATCCACGAAGCCAAGTTCCCAGTTTGGGTCGCCAATCCCGTGCTGGTCCCGAAGACCAATAGGAAATGGCAGACCTGCATCGACTTCTCCGACCTGAATAAAACCTGCCCCAAAGATTGTTTTCCCTTGCCAAGGATCGACCAATTGGTGGATGCCACGGCGGGGCACGAGATCATGTCCTTTATGGACGCGTACTCAGGCTATAATCAGATTGCCATGAACCCGGCAGACCAGGAGCACACCAGCTTCATGACCCCAACTAATGTCTATTGTTACAAGGTCATGCCGTTCGGACTGTAAAACGCCGGTGCTACGTACCAGAGATTAGTGAATAGAATGTTTGCCAACCAGATCGGGAAGAACATGGAAGTGTACGTTGATGACATGCTGGTCAAATCAAAGACTACCGATAACCATGTTTCCGACCTGGAAGAATGCTTCAAGATACTAAGAGAATACGACATGAGGCTTAACCCTCAGAAGTGCACTTTCGGGGTCGCGTTTGGAAAATTCCTGGGTTTCATTGTCAACACAAGGGGAATCGAGGAAAACCCCGATAAGATCAGGACATTGCTCGAGCTTCCCTCACCTAGGTCGCATAAAGACGTCCAAGGCCTGACAGGAAGGGTGGCAGCCCTAAATCGGTTTATTTCAAAATCCACTGACAAGTGCCTGTCATTCTACAACCTGCTCCGAGGAAATAAGAAGTTTGAGTGAACCAAGGAGTGCGAGGGTGCTTTCCTCGACCTGAAGGCACATCTGGCCGAGCTGCCCGTACTGTCCAAACCAAAGGCTGGGGAACCTTTTTTCCTTTACCTAGCTGTCACAGAAGATGCAGCTAGTGTCGTGTTGGTCCATGAAGAAGACCGTGTTCAGAAACCGGTCTACTACATCAGCAAGAGGCTTCTTGGGGCCGATTCTCGATACCCGTTGATGGAAAAATTGGCATTCTGTCTTATCGCGGCCTCCTGAAAGCTCAGGCCGTATTTCCAGTCCCACTCAATACACGTCATGACCGATCAGCCTTTAAGGTAGGTTTTGCAAAAACCTGAAGCATTGAGACGTCTGTTAAAGTGGGCTATCGAACTGAGTCAGTTCAAAATTTTGTACACCCCCTGAACTGCCATAAAGAGTCTGGCCTTGGCCGATTTTGTGGCAGAGTGCACAGGATTCAGGGAGGATCCTGTGGAAGAGTCACCCCAGGTCACCTCGCCCCAGGCGTCATGGAAGATCTTCGTGGATGGCTCATCTAATGAGAATGGGTCCGGGGCTGGAATCATTTTGATATCCCCAGAAGGTCATAGATTCCACTCGACGTTGAGATTCGGATTCAAGGCCTCCAACAACGAGGACGAATATGAAGATTTGCTGGCCGGACTAAGGTTAGCCCAGGAGCTGAAAGCCAGTTCCGTTCAGTGCTTCAACGATTCCCAGCTTGTTGTAAACCAGGTGCTAGGTGAATATCAAGCACGAGGAGTCAGGATGGCTGCTTACCTGGCCGCATTTGAACAAGGCTCAATCGAGCAGATACCTCGAGAGCAGAACGCTAACACAGACGCCCTCGCCAAGCTCGCTACCTCCAGGGAGACGGAGACATTGGGGTAAGTACCGGTGGAATTCCTAGAGAAACCAAGTATAGAAGAGGTCGGGGCGGAGGTCGAGATGATTGACGCCAGACCGACCTGGATGACTCCCATCCTCGTGGATACCACATGACCGGAGCTATTAGCGAGCTGAGATATGGCCTAATCATATCAGCCACATGGATACCACATGACCGGAGCTGCTGTCGTCAGGTCCTACCTCTTTAGCTCGAGATAACCAAAGGTTCACCAAGATTATTTAAGGGCCGAGTTAGGAAAATAAAGACCGCAGGTCAAGAAGGCGTCCAGCTCGAGGCACGAGCTAGAGTTGGAAGCCGTGACTCCTTATAAAGTCAACTACACAATGTAAACGTGCATATATCAGACATCACGTGTCTGATATATCCCTGAATTCTCGGACACGCAGCATGAACATGCGTATTCAGGCACCCACGACTGGGTTGGGCCATGCGACCCATTATCCCCCTTACCTGTTGATTAGACCACACTTCATTTGTCAGGATTTAGGAATTAATCATGAATGTCACAGAAGTGACATGATGGGTAAGAAGGTCACGGGATGACCCCCCTTGCCAACTCCCAGGTGCCGTCTCCTATAAATATGGAGACCCTGGGAGTTGCAAAGGGTTTGATTCTATTGTTTAACGAAATACCCTGTAAAGAATACCAGAAATATAGCAATAATATTGGCTGGTGGAGTAGAAGGATTTTAACCTTTGAACCACCTAAAAAC
Organism: Humulus lupulus; assembly: GCF_963169125.1. Taxonomy (NCBI): domain Eukaryota; kingdom Viridiplantae; phylum Streptophyta; class Magnoliopsida; order Rosales; family Cannabaceae; genus Humulus; species Humulus lupulus. Next base: position 97,827,575 of record NC_084795.1, on the reverse strand, counting down.
GTAGTTGTGTCATCAGTCCATTTTAAGATCATTCATCTGTTTCGGTTCATTATTAAGCATTAATCTCTTTCTCTCATTTTCTTAATTACCTGTTGGCGAAGAACCGCGTCAACAATATTAATTTTTGTTGTTTGTTATGATTTATCTTTTGTGTTAATCATATAAGATAAAAGAGAAAAAAAATGAAATTATGATATATCTCCTCATATTTTTTATATAAGAATTAGTAAATTGAAAAAAAATATTAATTTATGAGACATTTTTAAGTGATGATCTAATATATGTGTATTTATATATATAATTTCGAGTGAATTATACAAATATAAATGACATTAAAGAAAAGTGGGAGAATTACTAAATGTATACAAAAATTATAATTTTCTATCATTATAAAAAAGTTATAATTTCCCTACTTATATTATATTCTTTTTTTAAAATATTATAAATCTATATATTTATATAAAGGAGAACCCCAAATAGATAATGTGACACTCTAAAATTGATCTAAATCACTCTATCTATTTTCTTAGTTTTTCTTGTTTTTTTATTAAACTTTATTTAAAATCAATATATTTCTATTCTACTTTTTAAAAAAATATATATAATTATAATAGTAATTAACTCTATTCTATTTTAGTTTCTAAATATATATCTATATATAATAATAAATTAATTAATATTAACTCTATTTTCTTTTATCTTAGTTTATAAATATCTATCTATATATAATGATACATTAATGTAATAACCAATGTTATTATTTTCTTATAAGCTCCTTAAATATTACCATAGGTTAGTTTTTATTATAGTTTATGTTTTAGTTTTAGTGGTGGAAATTAAAAAGATTTCTTTAGGTTTTAATTAATTATTTTAAGATATGATTTCCATGATAACATAGAAAATAATTAAAATTTAGATAATTATAATTATTATGGTTAGTATTTATAAGATTTTAGTATATGATTAAATTAGTGTATAGTTTTAAGTTTTTAATTAAATTAGAATATAGTTTTATTAAAGATTGATGCACATATTATTTGGTGGTCTAAGAAGTATACATGTGACGTTAAAATTAAGTCCCAATTACTTCAAATTAGCTATTATGGCTGAAATTCCCTATATAATTAATTGGTGGATTTTTAAGAATTAATTAAGTAATAGATTAAATTGAAGAACTAAGTTGAAGACCAACCTAGTCAAGGCGTGTAGCATAAAAATAGGCTAGATTTTTTATTCATTTTGAATTTACATGATAGATGTAACACTAAGCTTGAACTAGGTGATTAAGTTGGTGATAGTTGAAACCATTTGAAGAGTTTGAATTTGAAATAGTACATGTGTAGGCGTGTGAGAGTTTTTTGAGGAACAATATGAGACTTTTGTTGGGGTTTTATGCCCTAATTAAAAATCAATTTCTTTTTAATCTTATTTTATTATCAATAAAAGAATAAAAATCAATTTTTGACTTGGTCAATCACCTTGCTCACACGTTTTATTTTCATGATTATTTGTTTAATATAAACTTCTATTAAATCCCAAGCGTATAGCTAATCGTATCTATAGTGACATAATCACAGTGGAATATAAATATGATTATATGTTCAAAATAAGTTAGTCCTAAGATTAGTCAGTGCATAGGATTTACACTGACTTGCCAATCTACGATATGATCTACTTACACATCGCAGTGTTATGTTCTTTCCAGAACATTAGCAAAGAAGATAATATCAGATGTATTTGTTACATCGGACTGGACCGATATTGACAATAGATAGGATAAGTAAACATACCATTCAATCTCAATTATGAGTGGTTAATATTCTAATTGATTGTATTATTTGAGTTCTTTGACTTTTTTTTTACAGCTTACCCTATGAACTAGCCCATACTTACATCTTGGGAACTCGACAGTATAATTGAGTGGAAGTATTAATCATAGATATGAACATCTATAGCTTCTGATGAAGAAGTGAAATGATGGATTCCTTTTAGTTTGGTTCAAGGTGCTAAATGATAGAGATCTCATTTCAGTAATTAATATTAGTTTATTGAAATATCATTTACAAGGAACTAAGTGTTTTAACAATAAAATAAAATGAGGGGTAAAACAGTATTTTACTCCCATCTCATTGTAGACCATCGATAGAGGATTGAGTGACAATTATGGTTGTAACAATGGACAGTTAATAGTGTTTCTATATTGTTATAGAGTGTTCTATGAATTCAAGAGTGCAATTTCGAGTCTTTAGTGGAGTCATGAGGAATTAATAAGTTAGTAAATTTGTTTGTTAGATTTATGATAACTTATTTCAGCTTGAATTCATAGGCCCATGGTCCCTATTGTACCTTGGATAAAATCATCTAGATAGTCTCAATTAATTGATTTAATTATCAAAGTTGATCAGGTCAATTTCGGATAGTTTCACAGAGTTATGTAATTTAGAGAAGAAAAGAGAATTATGATAGATTTATTAATTAAGATAAATTGGTATCTAAATTAATAAATAAGTTTAAATCAAGGTTCAAATTATAAATAATTAATTTGATAAAGGATTTAATTAATTAGTCAATAGAAAATAATACATGTCTTGATAATGAGCTTATAATTAAATCAGAAATTTCACGGGCCTAAAGCCCATGGGAATTTCGACCATTAGGCTGATATTATCAATTATTTTATTGATTTTTTAATTAAAATGGATGACCTAATTGAGTCTATAAAATAAATTCTAAGTGAGAGTTGAAAAGCATATGTTGGACATTACAGAAAGACTATCTGACAGAAAATCAGAAGCTTTTTCATGATGTTCTAGGTTTCAGATACTCTCTACAACATAAGTCTTTTTCTAAGCCTCAATATTATTTTCTCTTCTTCTATATGTATCTATCTCATGTGCTAAGAATTGCCCACTATAGTCTAGGTGATTCTAAGGATACTTTGGAAGGCTGTGAAGAAAATTAAAGATCGGTTCAGTTTCTTGGTGATACTCTGCGACAGAAAGGATACAAGGGTTAGAGAAACTGAAGGAATGACTCATTCATTCAGCTACGTATAATGTAAATGTTCTTATCATTATTTATGTATGAATTCAATTTTAGAAACATGTTCTAGGCTTTCTTATATTAATTTGTTTAATATAAGTTTTACATGAAAATAAATAAGATCCTGAATAAGTTTTTCCAACAACTTTGACTACTTATAGTTGTAGATGAGTATGTGTGGCATTAAGTGAGTGTTTGTAGCACTTTGAATGAGTAAAAATCTAGCTGGTTGAAACTATATAGTGGAGGGAATGTTTGAAATTTAAAAACTAGTTGAATGGTGGTGGATAAAATTAAGGAAATGAGTTGGGTTTGAAGCCTATAAATAGAGTCTTTCACCACTTCATTTATCACACTCAAAACAAAGCTTTCAAGCCTCTCAATTTTCGAAATCCATAGCTCCCAAAAGCTCTCATATTTTTATCCCATAAACACACCATAGTCGAACCAATATAGTCTTTATAGTGCTTGGGAATTCTTTTTCTTCTATTTTCTCTATAAAGCCTCAAAATAGTATAGCCATTATAAACCCTATAGCCAAAACAATAAACCCTATCAAGCCAATATATAGCCGAAAATATCCCATGTATCCAAGCTCTTGGTGTAGTGTTGGAGATAGGCATTGAAGAAAGGCTCAGAAGTCCGATCTTTTGAATCTAGGGCGAAGGTACGACTTTATGAGGTTTAGAATTTTTGGAAGTATAGTTTTATTATAAGTCTCTAATCTTAAATTTTTATGTCATATATAAAGGTTTTGGGTTATTCTGTATAGCAAAAGCAATCTATTTTCTTATCTTTTTCCACATTCAAAGTAAGGAAAATTAGTTAGTTTAGTTTATGACCTAGTTTGTGATATGTATGACCCTAGCATTTCAGGTACAAAAAGAAGATAAGTGTGACTGGACCTAAGGTGTTCAGAAATGTATAACAGACCTAAGTTGATGTCTGGTAGGATCGGTTGCCAAAATTGTATGACAGACTTATGTCCGGGGCTTAATTGTCACCCTTATATAAGCACTTATCTTTTTCTTATGTCTGTCTTGTTATTATGACCCACATTATGACCTAGAATATATTATGATCTTGTATGATTTGTATAAATTAGTGTTGTTATGAACACTTGTATGAACTTATTGTATGTTTGTTATGACTATGTGGTTATATGTTTGCTTGTTTGTATTTTCCTTAGTGGGCTTAGAAGCTCACTCCTTATGATGTTGTTGTGCAGACAATTGAGAATAGAAAAGTTGGTGGAGAGTTGGACCTAAGAGCTTAGTGATGTATTCGTGGGGACCATATAGTTGAGGAATGATCAACAGGCCTATGGCTTTATTTCCAAAGCATTTTCTTTTTATTCAAATGTTGCTCGGTTCATTTTGTTGAAAACCTTATTTTATTTTTGTAAAGACATGTAATTCCTCTGATTATTATGATTTTCTAAAATAAAGGAGCAATATTTATGTTTATGATCAAGCGATGTGTTCTCGATAATATTATGAGAAATTAGGGCGTTACAATTAATTAACTAATTTAAATGAGAGATATTTAAGTGTCTTTTTAAATGAGAGATTTTTTAAAAAAATATTATAATTGAAATGAAACGTGCAGGCATATATGAATATATATTTAAATGATTTAAAAATTAAATTACAACACAACTATATAAAAGAAAATATATTATGATCTACTCTATTTTAGTCAAATATTTTTTTCTTTCAAAAATTCAATACAAACTCTTTGTTCGATAAATTTTTAATAATTTATTTTACCATCTTAAAAATAAAGGGTCTAAATAAGTAATCGACCAAAATACATGTGGTTCAAATAATCTTTCTATATATTCATATTTTTAACGCTTTGACAAAACAAAATGTCCAAATGTTAATTTAAAAAAAAAATAAAGGGTCCAAACGAGTAAACGACTAAAACAGAAGGTTCAAAATGGTGAACCCTTCCACAAAACATATTATATATATAATTTACTTTTTATAAGGAATTTTGAACCCATTTGAATACATACATGGTCCAAATGTTAATTTTTAAAAATAAAAGTTCAAAATGGGTAATCGATTAAAATAGAGTGTTCAAATAATCAATCTATCTATTAATATTTTTCACCTTTTGAGAATACACGAGGTGTAAAAGTTAATTTTTGAAAATAAAGGTGTTATCCCTAAAAATTACAAGGATGACGTGGCGAATGAGAATGCGACACATGACATCACAAATAAGGGAAAAACGACGAAGTATTGAGAAAAGACCGATGGGAAAAAAAGATAGGTCTAGGACCTATAGGGAAATCGACCAAGCCTAGACCCCCTAGGGGTGGTCGGCCTGACCCCTACCCCAGGGGTGGTCAGCCCCAGTGTGTCCAAGAGCCCCTATGAGTGGTCGGCCCCAGTATGCCCAAGGACCCCTAGGGTGGTCGGCCCCAGTATGCCCAAGGACCCCTAGGGTGGTCGGCTTGACCCTAACCCCTAGGGTGGTCGGCCTGACATGCACAAGAACCACCTGGGTGGTCGGCCCACCCTATTCTTCATAGGGTGGTCAGCCTAAACCCCCAAGTAAACTTCACTGAGAAATACTCGCACTCATTCAAACTTAGATCAAACAGGTCCAGCACCCAGAAAGATCACAAGTCCAACACCCAGAGGATTAACAGGTCCAACGCCCAGAGGGCATCGGGCCTAGCACCTAAGTCTTATAGACAATTCAAAACTCGGTGTTTTCACAAGGGTCTCAATCGTGCATTATCGACCATGATCTAGAGAAGACAACAGAAAGACCCACAATCTCATAACCATGGGGAGGTGGACACGTATCTTTACTCACAATGATTGTGTACCAAACCACGATCTCCTGTATTACTGATCATGTAACAACCCTTGGGTACTATAAATAATGGACCAAGGGCTTCATAAAGGGGTATTTTTTTTTCCCTTGGATGGTTTTTTCTAGAATTTTTGAGATCTTAAGAACATTTGGGGAGAAATTCTGGGCAAATCAGAAATGAGTGAATAATTTTTGTTCATCAGTGTAATTGTCAAGTGATTCAATACTAAAAGCTAAGTGGATTAGGTTATTACTATTTCATTAGAACATGGCTGAACCACTATAAAATTTCTGTGTGTTTACTTAAGATAATCGTACTCTGTCGTTTATTCTATTTATTTCATTCAAAAGGTGTCGTATACTGTACATACGACCATTGGCCAATTTCACAGGCCAACATTTGGGTGCTTTCATTGAAAGTACGAAATCAAGAAACACACTTTTATAATTTTTGCGATGCCTCCAAAATCCAGTCAGACCAAGAAGACTGCTCCCAGGGATTCCACCACCCAGGATCCCATAGATCCCATTAACGAACCTCAGTTGGAGGTCGGAGATCAATCTGATGCGGAAGATCCACATGACGCTCACCAGGAGGAGATGGCACAATTTCTGGCAAGGCAAGAGGCCTTTGATGCAAAAATTGCCCTTCAGAGGGTGACTATGGAATGACAACGATGGGAGATAGATGAGCAGCTCCAAAGAATGATCCAGAGGGAGCAGGAAGCTAACCGGAGACACCAGGAGGCTATTGTGGCCTTGGAGGCGGCTACTCAGTTAGCATGAGCGAACACTGAAGTTGCTGCTCAGGCGGTGAGGGAGGCTCAGGTCAAAGCATCAGGAATGCGAGACATCACTAACAAAGAGTCCCAGGGGAGGAGTAGGACCCTAAGGACACTCTCAGAACCACTTTCCCAGAGACAGGATGAAGAGGCTCGGTCCAAAACTGCCTCCTCCTTGACTAAGAAGAATAACACTTCATCTCGGAGTAGGAGTATTACCAACCCGAAGGCCCCCTCCCAGGGGGACAGACGAAACAACGTAAGAGATGAGGTTCAAACATCTGAGAGGCATGACAGGAATGGAAATGGTAGCTCAAAGTCTCAAAGTCACATAGGAGGAGAGGCTTGGGGCTAGGGTCGCATCGACAGGGGCAAGGCGGACCTACCACCCCTACACCCTCAATCTCGCAAGGGAAATGAACCGATGAATTACACCAATATTGTGTTTGATAGGCTGGGGAAAGATGCGCAACCTCAGGATTTGAGGGAGGTCATCAACAGGAGGACCAACACTCAGGAGGGGGTACCAGGGACATCTACCCCACCTAGAGCAGTGATCCCACCAACAGTGCAGGCTCAAATAGATGCACTCGTTATGGATGTTCAGGGTCTAACAAAGAAACCTTCAGATATCGATCTGGCTCATAGAAGTGGGAGTCCTTTCAGTGCCGAGATCCAAGCTTCCCAACCACCATGAAATAAAGGACCCTTAAACTTCCTACATACACTGGGAAGGAGGACCCAGTACGACACATTGGGAAGTTCGAGGATCAAATGGAGTTACTCGGTGTGGAGCATGATTATAGGTGCAGGGTATTCCCTACCACTCTCTCTGACTCAGCTCAGGAATGGTATTCGAAATTCAATCCTAGATCAATCACTTCCTGGGAGCAGTTTAGGAAAGATTCTGCAAGGTCTTTAGTGCATATCGGATTCAACCAGTTTATGCCAATCAGTTAGCTGACATCAAGTAAGGGACAAACGAATCCCTGAAAGACTACATTCAAAGACTCATGAGAGAGACAAAAAGAGCATCCACGGTAGGAGATGAAGGGAAGTTCATTTTCATCTCGACAGGAATAATTTATCATTGTCCCTTGTGGGATAGTATACACAAGAACCCTATCAACACCTTTCAGGAGTTCCTGGAGCGAGCGGACAAATACATGAAGCTAGAGGATGTTATCATGAATGAAGATAAAGGCATAAACCATCTGATCACTGTCAAGGCAGATAAGAATGGCACAAACCCTCGGGGCGACAGTGGGGGAAATGGTAAGAAGAGGAATACCTCAGGGGTCGAGAAGGGTGGAGAAAATAAAGCTAAGTCAGCACCTGCCGGCAAGCAAGCTAAGCACCAACCCTACCAGCCCATGTTCACCAATTATACCATCCTGACCACATCAAGGGTTGAGATTTACTTGGAAACATACCAGGAGGTACCATACCGAAAGCCACCACCCTTGCATTCAGATACAAAGAAGGACAAGAGTAAGTTTTGTCATTTCCATAATATTATGGGTACGACACAAACGGGTGCAAACAATTGAAGGAAGAGATAGAGTTTCTTCTCCGATCAGGAAAACTCTCGAGGTATCAAGGCAAGATCGAAACCCCAAGCAGGAATCCAGAATTCTGAAGGCAGAGGAGTCCATCACTGGAGCCAGTAGCTGTAGACTTCACGCTGGATACCATATGTGGAAGGCCCCACATAGCAGGCAACAGTAACAATGCTTGTGAGAGATATGCAAGGAGCCTCATACATGAGGTAGCGGAGTCTTTCCAGTGTATGGCAGTCGAGGAGCGGTCCCCAAAAAATCCAAAGTATGAAAGTGAAACTCTCACTTTTACAGAGGATGACACCAGGCACGTGAGGTACCCCCACAATGACCCTTTGGTCCTTACCATTCAAATCGCCAATGCCCAAGTGAAGAGATTCTTGGTGGATACGGGAAGCTCAATAGATATCATCTACAAATCATCCCTCAAGAAGATGAAGCTCACGGTCAAGGACCTGACACCATGTTCCCGAGTGATATATGGGTTCAAGAGAAAATGCCTAGCACCAGCAAGAACTATCAAACTACTGGTCATGGTGGGGGATGCCCCCAGGCATGAGACTGTGATGAAAAATTTCCTGGTGGTAGATTGCTCATCGGCTTACAATGTAGTGCTCGGGAGACCCTTCCTGATGGCATTACACGTAGCAGTATCTATCTGCATTTCTCTTTGAAGTTCCCCACAAGCGCAAGGTAAGGATGCGTATAAGGTAACCAAAGGGAGGCACGAGAATGTTATAATGCGTCAGTGGTCAAGGAAAATAAAGGACCATGCGTAAACAACGTGATAGTAACCTGCTGCAAAGAGAATGAAGGAACCAATGAGGTTGTCAGCATGGAAGTTGACGTTGAAAGAAACACTCTACTGGAGTCGGGAGCTCCTTTTAACGAAGATTTGTTATTATATAAAGTTTCCCAAAGCAAGGGAAATCACATCGATTCTCGCTTTGGGGATGACGTCATCGGGGTAGGACCAGTCGAAGATCTTGGCGAAGTCCTACTAGATGAGGAGGACCCGACTAGAGTAATCAAAGTCGAGAAGGAATTAAAGGTGGAAATTAAGGCACAGTTGGAGGAATTTTTGAAGAAAAACAAGGACGTCTTTTCCTGGTCACATAAGGACATGGTTGGAATTTCTCCATCCGTGATAAGTCATGTCCTCAATGTATACAAGAACTACCCACCAGTGCTACAAAAAAGGAGACTGCTTGAAAAAGACCGATCTTAAGCCCTGAAGGAGGAGGTCGAGCGGTTCAAGGAAAACGGTTTTATAATGGCGCCCTACTACCCAAATTGGGTATCAAACATTGTGCTAGTCCCAAAGACAAACATGAAGTGGAGAACATGCTTGGACTTCACAGATCTTAACAAGGCTTGCCCTAAATACTACTTCCCACTACCCAGAATAGATCAACTGGTCAATGCATCAGCAGGACATGAAATACTCTCATTCATGGATGCGTATTCTGGGTATAATCAAATAAGTATGCACCCTCCCGATGAGGAACATACTAGCTTCCGGACAGACAAGGGGTTAACTGTTATAAGGTGATGCCATTCGGCTTGACGAATGCAGGAGCCACCTACCAACGTTTAGTGAATGGCATGTTCCGAGACTTGATCGACAAAAATATGGAGGTATACGTTGATGACATGTTGGTCAAGTTCAAAGAAGCTGGAGGGCATGTTCAAGACTTGGAGGAATGCTTTGCAATACTTAGAAAGTATAGCATGAAGTTAAACCCTCTCAAGTGCTCGTTTGGAGTTGGCTCTGGTAAGTTTCTCGGATACATAGTCAATTCACGTGGAATCGAGGCTAACCCCGAGAAGATCAAAGCATTGATCGACATGAAGTCACCTACCACAATCATAGAAGTGCAAAGCTTAACCGGGAGAGTAGCTGCCCTCAGTAGGTTCATATCAAAGTCTACGGACAAATGTGTCCCTTTCTTTAACTTACTGAGGGGCAGCAAGAAGATCCAATGGACCGAGGAATGTGAGGAAGCTTTCCAAGCCCTGAAGGAACACCTCGCCCAACCTCCTGTTCTAGTGAAGCCAATATATGGTGAAGTATTATTCATCTATTTGGCAATCACCGAGCATGCAATCAGTGCTGCTTTGGTAAAGGAAGAGAACGGGGTACAACACCCTGTATACTATATCAGTAAAAGGATGGTAGGTGCAGAGTCTAGGTATCCCCCTCTTGAAAAACTACCCTACTATTTAGTAATCACCTCTCGAAAGCTGCATCCATATTTCCAAGCTCACTCGATTCGAGCCTTGACTAATCAACCGCTAAGACAGGTTCTTCATAAACCAGCGGCCTTGGAACGACTACTCAAGTGGGCAGTGGAACTAGGACAGTTTGATATCACTTATCATTCGAGGACAGCGATAAAAGGACAAGCATGGGCAGACTTCATAGTCGAAGGCACCAACCTTGAAGGCTCTTCCTACCAATCGGAAAATGGAGATACCAAGAAGGAAGGAGATACTTCTGTATGGAAGCTATATGTTGATGGAGCATCCAATGAGCACAACTCAGGTGTAGGAATCATGTTGATCACTCTGGAGAATCACCGAATCCATTGCGCTCTCATATTTGGATTCAACGCTTCAAACAACGAGGCTGAGTACGAGGCATTATTAGCAGGATTACGCTTGTCATGGGATGTGCATGCACAATCCTTGGAGATATTCAGCGATTCCTAGCTAGTGGTGTACCAGGTGCTAGGGGAGTATCAAGCCAAGGGACTTAGGATGGTGCTGTACCTGAACAAGGTGCAGGACTTGTTGACACAGTTCAATAGATACTCGATTACACAAGTCCCGAAGGAGCAGAATGCCAATACTGATGCCTTAGCCAAGCTTGCCAGTGCCAAAGATGCGGAAACCCTGAATATCGTTCCCATCGAATCCTTGGTGGAAAGAAGCATAGTCGAGCATAAGGAAAATGTATTATTTTTTTAATAATCAATGTAACAGCCATTGTGCTTCAATGAATGAATGAATTTAATTTCTTAAGTTTCACTTAATTCTTTAAATTTCTTTCAACGGGGGACTTGTCCAATAGACCTATCAACACCATCGGAACATGTTCGATTCTGGTCCTTGAGGGACCTATCGACCCATAAGATCCAAATAAGAGACTGGTCTGAGGACCTTGTCGCCAAATTATGGATCATGTTCGATCTTGGTTCTTGAGGAGCTTATCGACCCATATGATCCAAAAAAATATGGATCATGTTCGATCTTGGTTCTTGAGGAGATTATCGACCCATACGATCCAAACGAGAGATAGGTCCTAGGACCTTGTTGCCAAAATATGGATCATGTTTGATTTTGGTTCTTGAGGAGTCTATCAACCCATACGATCCAAATGAGAGACAGGTCCAAGGATCTTGTCGCAAAAATATGGATCATGTTCGATCTTGGTTCTTGATGAGCCTATTGACCTATACAATACAAACGAGAGACAGGTCCTAGGACCTTGTCGCCAAAATATGGATCATGTTCGATTTTGGTTCTTGAGGACCCTATCGACCCATATGATCAAAACGAGAGACAGGTCCTAGGAGCTTGTCACCAAATTATGGATCATGTTCGATCTTGGTTCTTGAGGAGCCTAGCGACCCATACGATCCAAATGAGAGGCAAGTCCTAGGACCTTGTCGCCAAATTATGAATCATGTTTGATCTTGGTTCTTGAGGAGCCTATTGACCCATACGATCCAAACAACAGACAGGTCCTAGGACCTTGTCCCTAAAATTATTTGATCATGTTCGATCCTTGTTCTTGAGAGACCTATCGACCTATATGATCAAAAAACAAGAGATTGGTTCGAAGACTAGTCGTCGTCATCAAAACATATTCGAATCTGGTCCTTGAGGGACTAATCAATAATTTGATCTAAGACTTGTTACAGGCTCGATTAGCCCATCTAGACTTGGTTGGTCCAACTTAGACACTTCTATCTACAATCATTATGATGTATAGGTATCATTACTACTGAGTATGAAACCATCTGCATCTGTGTATAGTGTATAGGGGTGGTTGGCCTAAGCAGGCCCAAGAGTCCTAGGGTTGGTCGACCCCAGTGTGTCCAAGAGCCCCTAGGTGTGGTCGGCCTAACCCCTACCCCAATGGTGGTCGACCACAGTATGCCCAAGGACCCCTAGGGGTGATCGGCCTGACCCAAACCCCTAGGGTGGCCGGCTTGACATGCTCAAGAACCACCTGGGTGGTCGGCCCTCCCCATTCTTCATAGGGTGGTCGACCTAAACTCCCAAGTACAATTCACTGAGAAATACTCGCACTTGTTCAAATTGAGATCAAATAGGTCTAGCACCCAGAAAGATCACAGGTCTAGCACCCAGAGGATTAACAGGTCTAGCACCTAGAGGGTCATCAAGCCTAGCACCCAAGTTCTGAAGGGTCATCGGGCTTAACACCTAAGTCTCATAGACTAATCAAGACTTAGTATTTTCTCGAGGGTCTCAATCGTGGATTATTAACCATGATCCAGAGAAGACAACAGGAAGACCCACAATCTCATAATCATGGGGAGGTGGACATGTATCTTTACTCACAATGATCGTGTACCAAACCACAATCTCCAGTACTGCTGATCATGTAACAACCCCTGGGTACTATAAATAAAGGATCCAGGGCTTCATAAAGAAGACTTTTTTTTTTCCCTTGGGTGGTTTTTTCTGGAATTTTTGAGATCAGAAGAACATTTGGGGAGAAATTTTGGGCAAATAAAAAACGAGTGAAGACTTTTGTTCATCAGTGTAATTGTCGAGTGATTAAATACTAAAAGCTTAGAGGATTAAGTTATTACTGTTCATTAGAGCAGGACTGAACCACTATAAAATTTATGTGTGTTACTTAAGATAATCGTACTCTGTCGTTTATTCTATTTATTTCGTTCAAAAGGTGTCGTATACTGTACATATGACCGTTGGCCAATTTCACAGGTCAACAAAAGGGTAACCGGCCAAAATAACCCTTGCACAAAACATAAATTTTTTATACATAATTTATACTTTTTATTAAAAAAAAAACATGCAAAGTGTATGATAATAATAATAATAATAATGATGATGATGATGATGATGCAATATATGAGAAGAATGTTGGAAAATAATCTATGTGGCCTACATATATTTAATTGGGATATTTGCAGCAAAAATACCCAATGTTTACCGAATGTAGCATTTAATACCCAATTTTTTTTACGGGAAAAGTACCCAAAGTTTCTAAAATATAACATTTAAATACCAAAACTTTTTTTTTTGCAGCAAAAATACCCAAAGTTGCTAAAACATTAAACCTATGAAAATATTAATACAAATATAGTTTAAGTTATAAAAATCATTAAAATTATATAAAATATACAAAAATAACCTAAATTAATACTAAAATAAAAAAATAGTTTATTTAATAAAAATAATATTTTTGATTGAAAATAGTTACAAGAAAAATGAATAACTTAAAATCTATTAACAGAGGAAAAAATTATTAAAAACACGTTAATAGGATGAAAAACATATTTATTTACTATTTTCATTAAATAAAATTATTGTTTAATTTTAGAATTAATTTAGGCTATTTTTGTATTTTAATAAATTTTTATAACTTAAAATAAAATTGTATTATTACTTTTTTAACTGTTTGGGTAGTAAAGATGCAAAGTTTTAGCAATTTTGGGTATGTTTGCCGCCAAAAAAAAGTTTGAGTATTTAAATGCTATATTTTCTCAACTTTGGGTACTTTTCCAAAAGAAAAAGTTTGGGTATTATAATGCTACATTCTGTAAACATTAGATATTTTTGTTGCAAATATCCCTATTTAATTAGTTAAGTAGTTACTATCATATATAGGGCTAGTTTAGTACAGTTGTGTGTGTGGAAAAGTAGTTGTAGTTGTGCTATGGGGAAAAGCAGTTGCAGCTGTGCTATGGGGAAAAATTGCTGAGTGTTTGGTAAATTACAGATTTAATAGTGTTGTGAGTTAGAAAAATCATATCAGGATATCATATTTACTTTATTTTATTAAAACAAATTCACATGTTAAAATTAAATTTGTTTTTGATAAGATACTAATAAAGTGCTCATAAACAAAAATATTATATTATAGAATATATATTATTGTGTATATATATTATAATTAGTCGATGTAGCTAAAATTCAAATTATAATGATAATGGTATTATAATCTTGTTCATGATATAATCACAAATATGTAAAACTTAAGTTATCTCAAAACTCTCACTTTTTATGTCTTTATCTATTTTCTCTTTTATTTTTTTTTCCTAAAACATGTAATTGATATGTTTTTGATAAATTTTAATTTAAAAATACTATGACATACAAAAATAATGTTATAGTATATAAAAACTCTATTAAAGTGTTTGTTAATTTAAACTTACTAAAATAAAATAATATCTAATAAATATAAATTTTAAAAATATTTTTTGAACAAAAAAAATATTTAAGAATAAAATATTGTTTATTTTATTATAATATTAATTTATTTTAAAGATTTTTATTGTGACTAATATATAATAAATAAGTTTATTGCAAAGTTTAATCAAAAAGTCACTTTTAGAAAGAAAAAAAAAAGAAGCAAAAAGCTGGGTTTTGTCTACTTTACCTTCTAGCTATAACTTCTGCATAAATTATTTAATAAGCTATTTTCTGGCTATTTCCCAAACATCACTATTGCATAGCTTTTTCATAAAGCAGCTTTAGCTTTTTTTAAAAGCTGTTTCAAACAGGGTCATAGTTACATACCATTTATTCAGTCTCCAATCTTCATCAACAAATAAAAAAAAATGAAACTTTTCTATAAAAAAATACCAATATATAAGAAGATCGTAACACAACCATCATAAATAGCACTTGGGGTCCCCAAGCTTCATCACTTGTATTAGTTAGGTCCCCAACCTTTTTATTGTATTAATTAGATCTCTAACCTTTATAATTTTTCTCACATAGTTTCTCGATATTATATTTTATTATATAAAGCCTAATCTATAAGTATAAAATTAAATTGTTAACCGAAAAAAATAAATATAGGACCCATTTTTTTAACTCGATTTATTAATTAATTGTTAATAAATATATTATCTTAGTAAATTGACCTAATTATTCTTATCAAATATTAAAAATTTATTTTCTATTATACCTATAAAATATTTAATATATCACTTGTATAAAATTTACATACTTTAAATTTATAGCATAAAATTTATTAAGGATGCTTCTATCTTTAACATAATTTTTTTCTCACTACAATCATTTCTATTTAAACTTTTCATAAATTGTTAGAAGTATTATTTATTGCTTAATTTAAACTTTTCATTTCTATTTCCACCTTTATAATTTATTACTTAATTTTTTTATATGTGTGTAAAATATTTTTTTTAAAAATTTATGAGGAGTTTAAATAGAAATATATGTAGTGAGAAAAAATAATTAGGATATAGATAGAAGCACCATTTATAAATTTCATTCTTTTAAAATTTAAAATATATAAAGGATTTTAGTAAAAATAATAAACTAATTAATATATAAGTAATATATTATATATTTTAGTTGTAACGTCTTGGGTAGCCAAGACCGTTACATTGTGTGTTTATAAAGGTACAAGACTTGGTAATCAAGTCGTTTAGTTGAAAAAGTGTCACTAATTATTAATGAACTAGGGTTAAAAGGTTTTGGTCACAAAAGATACATTTCATTTAAATAAACGTTTTATACATGGGATCCCAAAAGTAAAGCCGCTCTAAGGGCAAAACAAACATTTAAAGTTCTCCTGTTCCTGTTCATCCCTCGACCGTGGCGGCCGAGTAGCTGACTATGTACATTCCACCTCTAGAGCTCTCCAAATCAGGGTTGATTAAGCTTACCCTTGCCTTTACCTGCACCACGTAGCACCTGTGAGCCAAGACCCAGCAAGAAAACCATATTATCAAAACATGATGAATGGCAATAACCAGATAACTTATAAAAAATAACAGTATACTCAATCATACATAACATTCACATAGTCAGACATTCAGCATACCCAAATTCATCAAATCAACATTAACAACTAAGTCATATAGTATTCTGGGTCGACACCCTTAGGTTGTACCCTCTATTAACCCCACTGACTTCGGCCCGTTTAAACCGAGCTAAGCGAATATTAAGTTATCCTCAGCTACCAGTGGCTGAGCTGCGCCCTGTGCACCAACATTAACTCCGACACTCTTAGGTCGTTTGTTTTATATTCACATGGCGTAATACCATCATACAATAATGCATACAAGTATAGGGAACCCTTAGTCCCATCATAACTCACAACCGGGTGCAGTTTTCTTACGTTTAACTTCGAACGCTTTGATTACGAGAAAAGTCCCTTGAGCAGGATCCCTTTCCTGAGCCCTAGCGTACACCTAGTCACAACCAAGATAAGGAATTCCATCAATAATAATTGAATAAAGGTTTTCGGTCCAAGTTCTAGCCTTTGGAACATCGAATTCCACCAAACACGATAGTGGAATCGATCTCGAGCACCCTAGGTTAGGTCCCCGCACCTAAAACCTTCTCAAAGCCAAAAATGCTCTTAAGAGTCGAGGCCCTAAGCCCTCTGTGCCGCGGCCCACCTCCATCCAGAGGTCCAGCCTCCCTAAACAACAGACACGGGCCGCGGCCCAGCACTCCCCATGTCGCGGCCCGCCCTTCTTCTTCAGCTTCCACCTGTTCTAGAGGGCCGCGACACACTAGGAGCAGAGCCGCAGCTCGACCCCTTCGAACCCATAAAAAATCACCATTTCTAACAGCCAAACCTCGCTAAATTTAACCCAAAACCATCTCAATATCATACTTTAATTATCACAATAGTTCTAATATACTCCCTGTAACAAAACCCATCGGAAAACTAGCTTAAAAACTCATCAAAATCACATTTCAATCCTTGAAACCCCAAAGATCAAAAACTATCTAGAACAGCTAACAATTCCCATAATTCAAGTGCTAAACCATAATTAGAGACTTACCTCTACTGAAGAACAAGTCCACCAAGTTGTTGCTGAGCTAATTCCCAAGTCCTTAGCCTCAATTCAATCTTCAATATCAAGAATCCAAGAACACTTAATACCCAGCCAAAACTACATAATTTAGATAGCTAAAATCATAATTCAATGCTTACCTAAATTCTTTGTCTGAACCTTCAATTTGCTACTAAGATATTCCCCAAAATTCCAGCTCAAATCCTTGAGTTTCTAGCTGAATCTTCCTTTGGTTTCCATGGTTTCCTTGAGAGGGAGAGAGTTGAGTGAGCTGAAAGAAGATGGAAGGGTTGGTTTAGGTGTTTCTACTATTTTCCTTGGTTTTGTTTTATCTATCCTTAGTTAATTAAGTTAATCCCAAGGCTCGGGGTACCAAAAACGTCCCCAAGGGAAAAATGGTAAATTTCCCCAATATTCCCTCCTAAACTCTCTAACTTCAAATATATCTCCAATTATTTATTTTCATAACCCAATAACCCAAATAAATATCTAATGCCTAAAATACCCGTTGACTCGCCCCGAGTCAAGTATTGGGTCTCGTTGTGACTTTCCTGCTAACTGGCTCCCTAGGATCACCTCAAGCCGCATGCTGCAAATATATCCACATAATAATGTGGTCTCCACAATTATAACTGTTATATTATTTTATAATATAATGTATAATTATATTATTTTATAATATAATGTATAATTATATTATTTTATAATATAATGTTTTAGATTAAATAAATGTGACATAGAGTGTCACATATTGTAACATATAATAGAGAGTTACATTATTTGGATATATGTGAAATATCCAAACATGTAACATATTTGGTGTTACAAATTCATCACAAATTTGTAACTCCTAAATATCACCCATTATTGTGTAGATTTGTTGTTACACAATATTGAGATGAATTTCTTAAAGCCATATGAGAAATGGTTGATAGAGATGTGATTTTAACTCCCATACTGTGTATGGAAGTTACAAAATCAAGTGGGAATAAATTGGAACGTTTTGGAAAAAACTGAAAAATTTGTTGCTGAACTTGACTGAGGGCCGTGGCGCCTGGAACAAGCGCCGCGACCCTAGTGGCTGACAGCTTCATACAATTTCGGTTTTTATCCAATTTTGAACGATTCCAACAGCCAAGTAACTCTCAAATATCTATTTTAATTCCATAAAACACCCAATTAATAATTGGTAACAACCATGGGGGTTGGTGGAATTTGAAATTCAAATGGTGTCTCTAAACTCTATAAATAGGAGCCTAATGCTCACTTGTAAGACACAACATTTTCTATCCACTAGAGCACTTGGCTAGAAACACCTTGAGGCTTGATTATTCCAGAAAGCATTTCCATAATCTGTGAGAGATCCCTTAGTGCTTGAGTTAGGGGAAATAAGCTTTTGGACAAAGGTTTCAAACCTTGTTCAAGTTGGTGATCCCCAATACTCTTAACTTTGGTTGTGTGAGTGAGAGTTCTTTGTTCATTGTTCTTATATTCTATTGCTTTTCTTTTCTTCTATTATTCACTATTTTACATGTGTCTTTTGTTTTAGAGTTGTAATCTCATCTATATCTTTTCAATCTACTACTTCTAGTTTATTTGTATATTTTGTCTTAGAGTTGTATTTTCTATATCTATCATCTTCTACCTCTTTCTTTATATTTACATGTATTTTTTGTCATAGAGTTGTAACACTTTTTAATCAATTAATATTTATTTGTAATATATTGTCTAGAGTTGTAATATTATCTTACCATTTCCATTGAGGCAAAACATATTTTCCTAACATTCAAAAGCTTACCCTTTTTGTTTCAATGGAAGGGGAGACAATCAAGATCATGAACAAGACCTAGTGAGGTTGGATAGGTTTGATGGATCCAATTTTACTAGGTGGCAAGACAAGATGAGGTTTCTTTTAACCACTCTCAAAATCGCCTACATCCTTGAGTCTTCCTTGGCACCTCTAGCCGAGCCATCCGACAAAGACACTCCCGAGGAGGTGGAGAAGAGAAGGAAGAGGGAGGAGGACAATCTTCTTTGTAGGGGTCATATCCTCAACGCCTTATCCGATAGGCTCTATGACCTCTACACCGAGACCAAATCGGCCAAGGAGATATGGGATGCACTTGAGAAAAAGTTTAAGGCGGAAGAGGAAGGTACCAAAAAGTTTTTGATATCTCAATACTTCGATTTCAAATATTTTGGTGATAAACCTATTCTTCCTCAAATTCATGAATTGCAAATTATTGTTAATAAATTGAAAGTGTTAAAGATTGATCTTCCCGAGGCCTTTCAAGTTGGTGCTATAGTGGCTAAATTACCACAAACTTGGAAGAGCTATAGGAAAAGAATCCTTCATAAAAATGAGGATTATTCTTTGGAGGAGATCCAAAAGCATATTCAAATCGAAGAGGAATCGATATGTAGAGATAAACTTATGGAGGGGTCTAATGAAGAGACTTCCAAAGCAAATGCGGCATCACAACCAAAACATCCCAAAAACAAAGGGAAAAAGGGTAATGAGAAACCTTTGGGTCCAAAAACCAACCCAAACAAGTTTAAGGGCGAGAAAGGTCCTTGCTTTGTGTGTGGGAAAAAGGGTCACTATGCTAGAGACTGTAGACATAGAAAAGACCAACAAAGACCTAAGGTGAATGCAACTCAAGAGGAAAACATAGTTGCTACCCTTAGTGAGGTGAATGCTGTCCAAGGCAAGGTGAAAGGGTGGTGGTATGATACATGGGCCACCGTCCATGTCACCTATGACAAATCATTCTTCAAGACCTTTGAAGAGTCAAAGGGCAACCAAGAGATTCAAATGGGCAATGAGGGAAAATCCAAGGTACTAGGCAAAGGTACCATTGAAGTATTTTTCAACTCCGGCAAGAAAGTTACATTAGTGAATGTACTTTATGTTCCCGAAATGAGTAGAAACTTGGTAAGTGGTGATTTTCTTGGATGCCCGGCATTAAAGCTGTTTTTGAGTCCGGTAAACTTATACTTACCAAATCAAATGTATTTTTGGGAAAGGGGTACTCTTGTGAGGGTATGGTTAAATTGTGCACCAATGATGTAACTTTCAATGTTATCAATAAAAATGCTAATTCTGCCTATATTGTTGAGTATGATTCTTTATTTTTGTGGCATCTTAGACTATCGCATATAGATTTTTCAACCATGAAAAGAGTAGTAAAATGTGGTATGATTGGATGCACTATTAAAAACTATGGTAAATGTGAAACATGTGTTAAGGCAAAAATGATTAAGAAACCATTTCCTAGTGTAGAAAGATCATCTAATTTACTAGATTTAATCCATAGTGATATTTGTGAATTAAGTGGTATTTTAACTAGAGGTGGTAAAAGGTATTTTCTTACTTTTATAGATGATTTTAGCAGATATACCTATGTGTTTCTTTTAAAGCATAAAGATGAGACTTTTGATGCTTTTAAATTGTATAAATTAGAAGTTGAAAATCAACTAAATAAAAAGATTAAGGTGCTAAGAAGTGATAGAGGAGGAGAGTACTTCTCTAATGAATTCAATACATTTTGTGAAGAAAATGGTATAATTCATGAGTGCACTGCACCTTATACACCACAACACAATGGTGTTGCCGAAAGGAAAAATAGGACTTATCTAGAGATGATAAATTCTATGTTGGTGTTTTCTAAGTTGAACTTCAACTTATGGGGTGAAGCGCTTTTAACCGCTTGTCACATTCTTAATCGAATACTGATGAAGAAAAATGAGATATCTCCATATGAGTTATGGAAAGGAAGAAAACCCAACATAGGGTACTTCAAAGTGTGGGGGTGTCTTGCATATTGCAAGAAAAATGAACCTAATAGAACAAAGTTGGGTTCAAGAGCCATAAAGTGTGCTTTCGTTGGTTATGCCAACAATAGTAAAGCTTATAGGCTATTAGACTTAGAGTCTAATATTGTGATTGAATCTAGAGAAGTTGAATTCTTTGAGAATATGTTATGTGACAACAATTCTCAAGCTTCAACATCTCTAAAGGAGAATTTGTTATATGAGAACAATTCTCAAGCGTCTACATCCAAAGTTGATTCTCAAGAGGAGAATTCTCAAAAGGATGTAAAGCAACCCTTTGAACCTAGAAGAAGTCAAAGGCTTAAAAATCATAAAAGTCTAGTAGTGGATGAGATAGATTCTCAATGAATTTCATTCTACATGGTAGAAGGAAATAGAGAGGAAGTCATTAGGAAAATTCCTATTGTACTTCTTGTTGAGTATGATCCTAAGATTCTTAGAGAAGTTATGCAATCAAGAGATAGTGCATTTTGGACAGAAGCCATCAATGATGAGATGGATTCCATTCTTTCCAATAACACTTGGGAATTGGTAGACCTCCCACCAGGGTCTAAGCCAATTGGGTGTAAGTGGGTATTTAGGAGAAAATACCACATTGACGGCACTATCCAAACCTTTAAAGCTAGATTAGTAGCTAAAGGGTTTAGGCAAAAAGAGGGTATCGATTATTTCGATACCTATGCGCCTATTGCAAGAACAACTTCTATAAGAATTTTGTTCGCTTTAGCTTCTATACACAACTTATATGTTCATCAAATGGATGTCAAAACGGCATTCCTTAATGGTGACCTCAATGAGGAGGTCTATATGGAAAAACCCAAAGGGTTTGTCCTACCAAAATATGAACATAAAGTTTGTAGACTTGTAAAATCCTTATATGGATTGAAACAAGCTCCTAAGCAATGACATGAGAAATTTGACCAAGCCATCATGTCTAATGGGTTTAGACATAACAATGGAGACAAGTGTTTGTATTCCAAAACTTGTAAGGGATATGTGATCATCGTTTGCTTATATGTGGATGACATGCTTATTCTAAGTAATAGCATGAAGGGGATAGAAGAAACGAAGAGGTTTCTATCATCAACCTTCATGATGAAAGATCTTGGAGAAGTTGATACCAAACTCGGTATCAAAGTAAAGAAACATAGTGAGGGTTTTGTGTTAGGGCAAGCCCACTATGTTGAGAAAGTATTGAACAAATTTAACCATCTCAAGGTTAAAGATGCCAATACTCCATTCGATCATATTGTAAAACTAGAGAAGAATGAAGGAAGAGCGGTGGCTCAATTGGAGTATGCTAGTGCTATAGGGTGTCTAATGTACGTTGCCCAGTGTACTAGACCTAATATTGCATTTGCGGTAAGTAAACTTAGTAGGTTTACAAGTAATCCAAGTGTGGATGACTGGAAGGCAATTGGAAGAGTCCTAGGTTATCTCAAGAAAACCAAAGGACTAAGCCTTCACTACTCCAAATTTCCTTCCATATTAGAAGGATATACAGATGCAAGTTGGATATCCAATATTGGGGACAACTTGTCCACAACTGGTTGGGTATTTACACTTGGTGGAGGTGCAATTTCTTGGGGTTCCAAGAAACAAACCTGTATATCTCACTCCACTATGGAAGCAGAGTTCATAGCTCTAGTTGCTACCGGCAAAGAGGCCAAATGGTTAAGGGTTCTATTGATAGAGATTCCCCTAATCAAAGAGAATGTATCTACTATATCGATACATTGTGATAGACAAGCAACATTGGCTAAAGCATACAACGAAATGTATAATGGGAAGTCTAGACACATTAGTCTAAGACATGGATATGTAAGAGAATTGATTCAAAGAGGAGTCATCTCAATATCCTATGTGAGAACAAGTGAAAATCTGGCGGATCCTTTCACTAAGCCACTAATGAGGGATTTAGTGGCTGAATCATCTCGAGGGATGGGACTTAAAATCCCTAAAGAGATTCACGATTGATGGTAACGTATCTTAACACTAGTTATTCAACTAGTTTTAGGTTCAATAGGTAATAAAAAGTCAATCAAGTGAATATTAGTTGTACTCAAAACAAGTCCCATCTGAGATATTGAGTACTTGTGTGATACCAAGTGGAGGGTTAAAACCGAAAGGTTTTTTAATAGAATTCAGTCTTGTAAAGACAAGTATTTTTGGTAACAAAATACTGTAAGAATTCAACCTATATGGACCTAGGGGTGGTGCTGCCTCTCATGAGAATTGGGAGTATTCTCAAGAACGTCCATGAATGGAAAGTGCACATGGCCATTAACAGTGCAAAGCGAGACATAGAGGTCTCAAGTGAACATCGCAAAGGTGTGTGTATTATCACCGATTTGTCATCATGAAAAGATGGTTCAATGCCTAGTGCAACCAAATTTTTGACAAATTTTGTGATAATTACACTATAGTAAAGTTCAAGTTGAAAAACGCTTTACTTTATGCATCAATGCAATGACTCCTATAAGAGAGAGTTCTTATTTAATCAAGTGGGGGATATGTTATATTTTTAAATAATAATGATTGATTAAATAAGTGTTACAATAGATGACTATTTAATCTTGTGGGGGGATGTTATATTATTTTATAATATAATGTAATATTATTTTATTTTATAACATAATGTTTTAGATTAAATAAATGTGACACATAGTGTCACATATTGTAACATATAATAGAGAGTTACATTATTTGGATATATGTGAAATATCCAAACATGTATCATGTTTGGTGTTACAAATTCATCACAAATTTGTAACTCCTAAATATCACCCATTATTGTGTAGATTTGTTGTTACACAATATTGAGATGAATTTCTTAAAGCCATATGAGAAATGGTTGATAGAGATGTGATTTTAACTCCCATACTGTGTATGGAAGTTACAAAATCAAGTGGGAATAAATTGGAACGTTTTGGAAAAAACTGAAAAATTTGTTGCTGAACTTGACTGAGGGCCGCGGCGCCTCGAACAGGCGCCTCGGCCCTAGTGGCTGACAGCTTCATACAATTTCGGTTTTTATCCAATTTTGAACGATTCCAACAGCCAAGTAACTCCCAAATCTCTATTTTAATTCCATAAAACACCCAATTAATAATTGGTAACAGCCATGGGCGTTGGTGGAATTTGAAATTCAAAGGGTGTCTCTAAACTCTATAAATAGGAGCCTAATGCTCACTTGTAAGACACAACATTTTCTATCCACTAGAGCACTTGGCTAGAAACACCTTGAGGCTTGATTATTCCAGAAAGCATTTCCATAATCTGTGAGAGATCCCTTAGTGCTTGAGTTAGGGGGAAATAAGCTTTTGGACAAAGGTTTCAAACCTTGTTCAAGTTGGTGATCCTCAATACTCTTCACTTTGGTTGTGTGAGTGAGAGTTCTTTGTTCATTGTTCTTATATTCTATTGCTTTTCTTTTCTTCTATTATTCACTCTTTTACATGTATCTTTTGTTTTAGAGTTGTAATCTCATCTATATCTTTTCATTCTACTACTTCTAGTTTATTTGTATTTTTTGTCTTAGAGTTGTATTTTCTATTTCTATCATCTTCTACCTCTTTCTTTATATTTACATGTATTTTTTGTCATAGAGTTGTAACACTTTTTAATCAATCAATATTTATTTGTAATATATTGTCTAGAGTTGTAATATTATCTTACCATTTCCATTGAGGCAAAACATTTTTTCCTAACAATAACATATAGTCACATAAGCATGCTTATCATAGAGTCATGCATTAAAATCATTTAAATCACATATAAACCAATTTTTCCCTCCCGACACACTAATCAAGGCCCTTAAGCCTTATTAGTGAATTTTGGGTCGTTACAACTATCCCCTCCTACTGAGAATTTTGTCCTCGAAATTTACCTGAATAACTTGGGATACTGATCCCGCATTGCTGACTCAAGCTCCCAGGTTGCTTCCTCGACCTTGCTATTCCTCCATAACACTTTAACTAGAGGAATTGTCTTATTCCGTAGAACCTTATCCTTTTGGTCTAGCATCTGAACCAGTCGTCCTCATAAGGCAAATCGGTCTGCAACTCGAAGTCCTCATACTTTAACACATGTGTTGTATCTGAGACATATTTCTGAAGCATAGAAACATGGAATACGTCATGAACTCCCGACATCGATGGTGGCAAAGCCAACCTGTAAGCCATCTGCCCGATCCTCTCTAGGATATCAAAAGGTCCAATAAATCGAGGGCTCAGCTTGCCCTTCTTCCCAAACCTCCTCAACCCCACAAAGTGGTGAAACTTGTAGAAACACATGGTCCTCAACCTGGAACTCCACATCCCTAAACTTAGGATCAGCATAGCTTTTCTGCCTACTCTGTGAAGCAAGCATTCTAGCTTGGATCTTCTGAATATCTTTATTAGTCTTCTGGACCATGTGTGGCCCCAAATACTTCCTCTCACCCATTTCATCCCAATGAATGCGTGATCTACATCTCCTCCCGTATAACATCTCATATGGAGCCATTCCGATCGTTGACTAATAACTGTTATTATATGAAAATTCAATCAACGGGAGATACTTACTCCATGATCCTTCAAAGTCAATCACACATGCCCTAAGCATATCCTCCAACACATGAATTGGCCTCTCAGACTGTCCATCAGTTTGAGGATGAAAGGCTGAACTTCAACTGAGTCCCCATGACTTTCTGCAAACTACCCCAAAACTTGGAGGTGAAGATAGGATCCCGGTTTGAAACAATAGACTTAGGAACCCCATGGAGACGTACAATCTTCCTCACATACAATCCTGCATACTGATCCACAGTATAAGTTGACTTCACTGGAAGAAAATGAGCTGACTTGGTGAATCTGTCCACTATCACCCACACTGAGTCATAAAGCCCCACCGTCCTGGGTAAACCTCCCACAAAGTCCATTGTAACATTCTCCCATTTCCACTCAGGAATACCCACAGGCTAAAGCAACCCTGCTGGTCGCTGATGCTCAGCTTTCACCTGCTGGTAGGTCAAACACCTGGCCACGTACTCCACTACATCCTTCTTCATCCCAGGCCACCAATATAATGTCTGTAGATCCTGATACATCTTCGAGGTACCTGGATGAAGCGAGTACGGCGTGGTATGGGACTCTTCTAGTTTCTCTCGTCTGATCCCAATATCACCTGGAACACAAATTCGCCCCTAATGTCGTAGCATACCAACCTCAGAAATAGAATAGTCCTTAGCTACCCCCGCTAAGACATTCTCCCTAATCTCCTGTAACTGCGTATCTACCAATTGACCCTCCTTGATCCACTCTAATAGGGTTGACTGCAAGGTAACATTGGCCAATCGTCCCACCACCAGTTCTATCCATGCCCTGGTCATCTCATTAGCCAACTCTCTGGAAATCTGAACAGAACTAAATAACTGCCCCGAGGCCCCCCCGGCTCAATGCATCCCCCACTACATTGGCTTTCCCTGGGTGGTAAAGAATGTCATAGTCATAGTCCTTTACCAACTCCAACCAATGCCTCTGTCTCATGTTCAGATCCTTTTGGGTGAAGAAATACTTCAAAATCTTGTGATCAGTGTATATCTAGCACTTCTCCCCATACAGGTAATGTCACCACACCTTCAACGCGAATACCACTACTGCTAATTCTAGATCATGGGTACGATACCGCTGCTCATACTCCTTCAACTGTCGTGATGCATAAGCTATAACATTCTCATTCTGCATCAACACGCAACCCAAACCTAATCTTGATGCATCACAATATACTACAAACTTTCCTTCCTCCGAAGGAAGAATCAACACAGGTGCAGTAATAAGTCATCGCTTCAATTATTGGAAACTGTTCTCACACTTCTCTGACCAAACAAACTTCTTATTCTTCCGTGTCAATTCTGTCATTAGTGTAGCAATCTTCGAAAACCCTTCCACAAACCGTCGATAGTAACCTGCTAACTCGAGACAACTCTGAACCTCCGAGGTGTTCCTTGGCCTCGGCCAATCCCTCACTGCCTCTACCTTAGATGGATCCACCTTGATCCCATCCGTGTTGACTATGTGTCCAAGAAAGGTCACTTCTGGTAGCCAAAACTCACACTTTTTAAACTTTTGTAGAGTCCAAGAACTTTACTTAGCTAGTTAGATAGTAGTAGCAATAGTAATAATTTTAGTATTTTTATGACTGTGGATTTTGGTTCAGATCGGGATTTAATTGGACACTCGTAGTAACACTTGTAGATTTTCTAAGTTTAACCTATAGTTTAAGAATATTAATTTTAACCTAAGGTTTTATTAATATGACTGATATTGATGGTGATATTTATTATATTATAAGGTTTAGATAGACCCAATAAGAAAGTAACACTTGTCATGTGTGCGTTTAATGATAATTAAGTATTTTTGAGGAATAAGTTTATTAAGATCAATATTTGAATATCCTAGGGTCTGTCAGCAGCTTTGAAATCGTTAGAGGACTTATTCAAGTTTGTTTACCCAATTCAAATTAGGCTGAAAATGTGCAATTTCGTGTTTCAATATTCAGCGTATGCCGATATATCGTAGCTATAGGGGGCGATATATCACAATACGGGGATACGAAAAACACGTAACATCGCACGACCAACTCGACAATCCTCGGGCATATTAGCCCAGGCGATATATCGACTCCTATGAATGATTTTTGAATGTTTTTGAAACCGAGCTTAATTTAATCTTTAACCTCTTGATAAGTCCAGCATGTAACGACCCGAATTTGCTAATCAGGCTTAGTGGCCTTGATTAGTGTGCCTGGAGGGCAATAAGTGGGTTAATGTGCTTATATGTGAATTTATGTGTATATATGATTATGATGCATGTTTAATTGAGTTAAATGCGCATGTGGGCCCCGTCTAGATGTTGGGGGCACAAGTGCGATAAATGTTGTACATATGTGATATGTCTGTACAGCACGATCCGAGACAGTCCTGGGGAGCGGTTAGCCGGAGTGTCACAACAGGGTTGAGATTCGGACTCGGGGCGAGTCGAGGGGTAATGTGAGTATTGGATGAGTTATGGGGTTATTGGGACATAGAAATAAATATTTGGAGATATATTTGAGGATAAAATGTCTAGGCAGGAATATTTGGGAAAATTTACCATTTTGCCTCGGGGACGTTTTGGTACCCCGAGCCTTGAGATAACCATATAGACTTGAGCTAATAAAACAAAATAGAGGAATGGTTTAGAAACTTAAGAAACCGACACTAGCTTATTCCTCCCAACTGAAGTTAGCTTTTATCTCTTTCTCTCCTTCATTCTCTAAGGCTTTCAAAGGGAAATTTTGGTGCAAGCTAGCTTAAGCAAGGGATTCAACTGTGATAACTTAGGAGCTTAAAGCTTGAGGATTAAGGTTTAACTTCAGGGGTTTAATTCAGCAAGAGGTAAGCTTTTTCATGGAAGTTATGTTTAAGTTTCAGCTGTGTTTCCAAGCTTTGCATGTGGGTAGAATCTAAGCTGTTTTTAGGTGTTCTAGTTGAATTTTTGGAACAGATTTCTAATGGGTTTTAGTGTTGATATTGAGCTGGAATGATGGTGTTATTTATCTAGGATTGTTAGTTTGGTTTTGGTAAGGATTGGTTTGAAGAAAAGAGAGAAAACTGATGAAGAAATCTGGGTTTGGTGTAGAGCGCCGTGGCCCTAGGAGGGGTGCGACGCGGCCCGCGTGCGCGCGCGGCCATGGGAGGCCGAGAGGTTCATGTGCATCGCGGCCCGTGTGGGGGACAGTGAGGTGGTAGCCTCTATTTTGAGGCTAGCCGCGGCTCTTGTGGGTGGGGCCGCGGCCCTTAGTGCCAGTTTGAGTTTTTAGGGTATTTTAGGCTTAGGAACTAAGGGGTAAAGCTCGGGATGGATTTTGTCACCCAGATTGATAGAATTCAAGGACCCGGAGGTTAGGGTTATGGCTCGAAGTTATTTGTTGGATTAGAATTTGATGGATGGACGTTGTTAATGTGTTGTGACTAGGTTTTCGGCGAGGCTCACGTTGGAGGACTGTGCTCGGGGCATCGGTGCTCAGGAAGCTCGAAACTCAGGTAAGAATACCCCTATTTCCATGGAGCTTGTGTGCAGGGCTGAGCCCAATGTGTTTGAATGGAAATGATATGCAGGGCCAAGCTCAATATGTTAGAACTGCATAGCGTAGCTCTTTATCTGTTTATGCTAGAATTCTATACTTGTTGTTATATCATGTATGATATTATGTGAGTGATCGACAAGAGCCGGGAATGGTGTAGACCAAGAACGGCGAGGGGCCGGGAATGGCGTCAGGCACGTTGAGTGCAAGGCCGAGAATGGCAAGGGCCCAGGAACAGCATTGAGCACGTGGAGTGCAGGTTGCCAGGGCGAGTCCCTAGAAGGATACCTGGGATATCCTTACAGCATGGTCCGCGAACCCAGGGCTTGGTAAACGCCTGGGACGACTAGGCCGTATGTGCTTAGCCGTTGGTGGCCTGTTTTTATGCCTGACTTATGTGTTGCATATGTTATTTGCCTATGGGTTTTCTTGCTAGGCTTCGGCTCACAGATGCTTTGTGGTGCAGGTAAGGGTAAGGAGAAGATCAACCAACCATGAGTACAGCAGGCGTGAAGCGGTGTGTACATGTTTGGCCAGCCTGGCTGCCACGGCCAGAGGATTTTGGGAGATGCTTGTAAATGAACTTGGATTTTACCGTTTAGCCGACTTAGTACAAATTTTATGTTGTAAATGTTTCTAAACTGTATTTTGGGATCCCAAGTGTAAACTTTTTATATTTATCTATGGAAACTACTATTTCTCGAGTCTTTTCTTTGTTTACGGCTTAATTACACTGTTTGATTTTAAACCTCGAATAGCGAGTTGAAAGCACGTTTTTAAACTCACTTAGTAATGGCTCTAAGGAGGTAGGGCGTTACAAATTGATATTAGAGCGAGCCAAGGTTATTGGTTCTGGAGATTGACCGAACATGTACACACGCAGTCAGTGACAGGCTTAACTCAGGGTTGGTTGGTAAGATTGGCTGATATGTCTGGAAATGTGTTTGCATACCCTGTTTTGTATAGATCATGATGAATGAATTAACATATGCATGATGCTAGGGCACGGCCCGTTGTGTTATATGTTATATGAGGTATTATGTGTGGATTACTGATGTGCCTGGGAGGTGGTTTTGGATGTTGTTATCATGCCTAATGAGCGGCATCGTTGGTTGCAGGCATATTTGTTGAGATGCCTCGTCAATCAGCTAGACTCTGCGGCAGTAGGGCCGAGGATGACAATCAGGGTTAGGACCCTCCACCTGCCCCGCAGAACTGGCAACGGATATTGGCCGAAATGGAGGCTAGACTGCAGAGAACAGAGGAAGAGCTACGGCAGATGAGGCAACAGGCCCCGCCTAAAGTTACTGAGCTGCCAGTGCAGCAGGCTGCAGTGCCAGTGCCAGTTCAGTCTGTCTTGGAAAATAAGTGGGAACCTTTGTATGAAAGGTTAAGGAAGCAACAACCTCCTACCTTTGAGGGTGGTTCGGACCCACTGCTGGCAGAGCAATGGATGAACATTATTTCCTTGATCTTAGATTTTATGAGGGTCGAAGGAAGTGAAAGGGTTGCTTGTGCAAGCTATATGCTTAGGGATGATGCTCACATCTGGTGGGATGTGGTGAGTCAGCAGAGGAATGTTGCAGTCATGACATGGGAGGAATTTAAGAGTATCTTTAATGAGAAATACTACAGTGTGGCAGTACGAACTGCGAAGGTTGATGAGTTTATCAACCTGATTCAGAATCGATCGATAGTAACAGAGTATGCAATAAAGTTTGATAGATTGGCGAAGTTTGCGCTAGATCTAGTGCCGACAAATGCGGCCAGGAGGGATAGGTTCGTGCAGGGGTTGAATGTCATGATCGCCCGCGATGTGAATATTACCTTGGATCCAGCGACTACTACTTATAGCCAAGCGGTGGATAAGGCCCTTACTGCAGAGAGGGTTGAGGATCACATATGGAACGACAACGCTGTTAGGCGCGATGCCAAGAGGGCGGTGCCTCCTTTTGTTGGGTCTAGTCGGGCCAGTGGCCCCAGTGAGCAGAAAAGAAGGGTTCCAGATTCATTTACTCCTCCTAGTACTGATAGGAGAGTGCAGGGTGCTTCTACAGGCCGTCAGGGTGGCAGTGATAATTGGAGGAGTTTTCCTATGTGTCCACGGTGCAGGCGTCGACATCAGGGTGAGTGCAGGATCAAGGCCTGCTTTGTTTGTGGAAGTGCCAGCCATTTGAAGAGGGATTGCCCTCAAGTTAAGAAGTAGGATCAGAAGCAGAGTGACATTCTTGCTCCTGCCAGGGTATTCACTTTGACACAAACTGAGGCGAAGGCTAGCCCCTCAGTGGTGACAGGTCAGATCTCTAGTGCTGGTTCTTTGTATACTGCATTGTTTGATTCAGGGGCTACCCATTCATTTGTATCTGCTAGGGTGATAGATCAGCTTTGTAGACCTAGTGGTGTGTATGCTAGGGGATTTCAGACTTTGTTGCCAATAGGAGAATTGGTAGTCTCTAGGAAGTGAATTAGGGCACTGCAAGTGGAGGTGGATGGTAGAGAATTGTTTGTTGATTTGATTGAGCTAGATATGGATGATTTTGACATGATCTTGGGAATGGATTGGCTATCCAAGTATGGGGCAACGATCGACTGCAGGCGCAGAATGGTGACTTTTGAACCCGAAGGGGAGGTACCCTTTGTGTTTGTGGGGTTAGTTAGTGGACCGCGTGTGCCAATGATTTCAGCCCTAAGGGCTAGGGATCTGATGCAGGAGGGCTGCATAGGATTCCTGGCAAGCGTTGTGGATACTTCTAGGGTGGTGTCGGTTGGACCGGGTGAGACAAGGTTGGTGTGTGAGTTTCCGGGTTTGTTTTTAGCAGATTTTCCAGGGTTGCCGCCTCAGAGGGAGATTGGCTTTGTTATAGAGTTGGTACCAAGAGCGGAGCCAGTATCTAGAACACCTTATAGAATGGCTCCGGCAGAATTAAAGGAGTTGAAGATTCAACTGCAGGAGTTACTTGATTTGGGGTTCATCAGACCGAGTTTCTCGCCATGGGGTGCTCCAGTGTTGTTCGTTAAGAAGAAGGATGGGTCCCTCAGGATGTGTATTGATTACAGGGAGCTGAATAAGTTAACCATTAAGAACAAGTACCCACTGCCTAGGATCGACGACTTGTTTGATCAGCTATAGGGAAGAACAGTGTTTTCCAAGATAGATCTCCGATCAGATTACCATCAGCTAAGGATTAAAGAGGAGGACATACCAAAGACCGCTTTCCGAACGAGGTATGGACACTATGAATTTCTAGTTATGTCCTTTGGATTAACCAATGCCTTAGCAGCTTTTATGGACATGATGAATAGAGTTTTCAAGGATTATCTGGACAAGTTTGTGATCGTATTCATCGACGACATCTTAGTGTACTCTCAGTCAGAGATGGAGCACGAGCAGCATCTGTGGTTAGTTCTATAGCGTAGCTCTTTATCTGTTTATGCTAGAATTCTATACTTGTTGTTATATCATGTATGATATTATGTGAGTGATCGGCAAGAGCCAGGAATGGTGTCCACTGTTGCGATATTTTTATTACACGCAAGTGCATGTATCATACAAGTAGTAACTCACACAGGTGAGGTCGAACTCAAGGGAATTGCAACTAAGTACAAATCAAATTGGATTTATATTTCTATTTGGCAACAATGAAAATTGATTTTTAAAATTATAATGCAGAAAACACAATAAGCAAAACAATAAATAAAAAGGGTTTAACAATGGATGTGAAATTAGAAATATGATTTCAATTGCTTTGATTACCCAATTTTTAATACTAGTCAACTATTCTTCTTCCTCCTATGTGATGACAGATTATAAAATCACCTAAACTATTTTCAGATCATAAAGGTACTAAATTGCATGTCAACTACTGCATCTCTGAGATAGTACAACAAACAATTCGCATTAAGCAATAATCTAAAAGTCACACAAGCTATGCAAATACTTTCGTTTCACATCAAAACCTATGCTTATTCATTTAGAGCATTCCTAATATTCACTTTTCAGATTTCATATTAGGATCATGAATCATGCTTAAGGTGATCAATCTCAAACATGTATTGAGCACAAAAATGAACAAATCACATAAACAAGGAAGAAGGAAGAATCAAATAGCATTAATCCATGGAATAATCTCAGTCAATATCCATCAAATCCCTAAAAAGGAGTTTAGCTCATAATCTCAATATTCATATCCATAATCAAACTAAACATAAACAATAACATAGAAAATTAAAGAAAGAGAGAATGAAACTAGATGGGGAATTGTCACAGATTGCCCACGCTTGCTCTAAGCTTCTTCTTCTTCCTTTTTCCACTTGTCTTTGTCTCTAGCCTCTAATTCACGTTTTTCTCCTCTTCAAATCGCATCAGAAATCGTAACCCTAAATTATCCCCCTAGAATTAACCAAAATGCCCTTCATTTAAAAATCTGCCAAATTTCAATTTCCAGCAACCTAGCGCGGTTGCGCTCTACAGTAGCGAGGTCGCTCTACTCTCTCAGAAAAGGCATTTTTGATAGCTTTACGATTTTTTGTGCTTTTTGGCATCTTTTTCATTCTAAATCATCCCAATCCTTCAAAACCTGAAAATAAACAAAATCAACACAAAACAAGCGTAAAATAGAACAAAACAACCCTAAACCTCTAAAATACTTCCTAAGTAGACACACTAAAACAAGTCTAAAACTCGCTAATCAAATTCCCCCAAACTTAACCTTTACTCGCCCTCGAGTAAAGAACTCTAAACAAACCTAAAAACCTAAAACAACTAAACAAAGATAAATCAAATTGACATCGAAAAATCAAGCCTCCAAATTATGTTTGTCATGCTCATATAGTTTTCAGAAAATCCAACCATCATGATAATCTAGAATTTTTATCAAAATATTTCTTCAACTCACTCAATTCCAAACAAATATATGTTCACCTGATCAAGATCAATAAATAACATGCATTCGAATCTATTTAAACTTACCAATTTACTCACCACAAACCATCAAATCTTATTATCTCATATGCTTGCATCACTTACTACTCTCCACTAATATAGACAACACATGCTCAAGAATCAATGGGGCTTTTATAGCTTATAACGATAGGCTTAGGCATGGGTAGACGAGATGTCATTTAGGCTCAAAATTACCATAAGCATACAAACCATAAAAACCACACTTGATATCCACATTACAGTTCACAAACAATCCCAATATTTCCCTTTTTTTTTCAAGATTGAGATAATTCACACTTAGATTTTTTTTTTTTCAAACTACACTCCCCCAAACTTGTTTTATTTTTATTATATGTTTAAAAGGAGTGCAGTTTACTTTCAATATCCTTTTTTTTTAACAAGTCTCAATCTTTTTATTTATAACACTCCACAATACACCATATTACAAAACCAATCCCCCAATCATCATTCACTTGTATGCTCACGGTAATCATTCAAGGGAAGGAAATATAATAACATGTTTAAAGTAAGCTCAAAATAGGTGTCAAAACAAAGAATGTAACATTAGGCTCAAAAAGGACAACTAGGGATTAAATTAATCAAGGTTGGCTTGAAAGGCTCAATCGTTCAAAAAAAATCGGCTAAATCACCTTCCTAAGTATGCATTATCTATGATTTCCCCTCAAGTAGCAAGCAAGCAAGTTCTAAGCATAATCATCCATCTTTCCTTAAACCAAGATTAAGCAAGCATAAATATCATCAAATGCACGAGATTTATCTAAAAAAAATCATGATCAAGCTCTCACATATTTAGATAGACCGAAGCAACTCAAAGAAACATTCGACCAAGCACACATATTTTGTTCAATTTTATGGCTTTCATTTCATCCAACTATACAAGCGATCCATTCAATCATTATCATCAGCTAATCATCATCAACTTGATTTATCAGACACTCTAAACACCGTAAATAAGACACAAACACCCTAAAGAAGACACACTAGCACAAGACACACATAAAAGACAAAACATAAAAGACAAACACTCAAACAACAATAAATTCGTTTCCCCCAAACATAATCTAAACATTGTCCCCAATGTTTTAAAGAAAAGCTAAGGAAAAAGAAACTTACCTGACAACTCAAACATCTTACGACGACGGACCCTCACCACCATCTCCCTCAGGTGGAGGATAACCAACATGCGGTAGCTGAGGAAAAAATGAAGAAAAAGCGAAAAAAATCATGTTTTAAACACTTTGATGCGCTCCAGCGCGGTCGCGGCACATATAGCGCGATCGCGCTACCGTCCTCCAGAGCCGCGTATGTTCGGCGTCGAGCACGGTCGCGCTAGTGGCCTCGTTTGGCCTGGCTCTCTGTGAGCGCGGTCGCGATAATGGCCCATTTTTTTTTTCATTACATAAAAAAAAATACATAAATAAATAAGAAAAATTAAAACTTAGAATGTCTCAAACTGAACAAAAATTACTGTAAAAACTTGGGGTGCCTCCCAAGAGCGCTTTATTTAACGTCTTTAGCTGGACGCTCACTTCTCTACACCTTCAACTTGGGTCAAGTCCACCCCTTGCATCCTTAAGAGCCATCGTGTCATACGAGGAAAATTCCCTTCTACTGTTGAGAATATTGAAATTATCCCCAATGTCATCGAAACCTTCAAACTTGCCACACAATAATCTTTTCATACGACGTCGAACTGTTCGAAATCGTTCTTTGGTCTTCTTCTTCTTTTTACCAATTGATTCTTGACAATCATTCTCCACATCAACTCTACAACATGTAGGAATTTCAGTTGCTGCAAAGACATTAAAACTTATTTCCTCATTTTGGACTCGCAACCTTAACTCCCCTTTTTGTACATCGATTAAAGCTCGTCCTGTGGCTAAGAATGGTCTTCCCAAAATAATGGGAATGTTTGCATCTTCCTCCATGTCAAGAATTATGAAATCAGCGGGGAAAATAAATTTACCCACCTTCACCAAGACATCCTCTATCACTCCACGAGGATGTTTAATGGAGCGATCAACCATCTGTAAGGAAACCATTGTAGGGCGAGCTTCTCCCAATTTTAGCCTTCAAAAAATAGATAGAGGCATTAGATTCACACTTGCCCCTAAATCACATAAAGCTTTTGTTTCGACTGAGCCCCCTATAGAACATGGAATATTAAAACTACCCGGATCTTTAAGCTTGGGAGGTAGTTTCTTCTGCAAGATTGCACTGCACTCCTCAGTAAGTGCCACTGTCTCATATTCCTCCAACTTCATTTTCTTGGCCAAAATATCCTTCATGAATTTAACATACCTTGGCATTTGCTCCAAGGCCTCCGTAAATGGGATATTGATATGTAGTTTCTTGAATATTTCAAGGAACTTTGAGAATTGCTTATCAAGGTTGTTCTTGCGGAGCCTTTGTGGGTAGGGAATCTTGACGTGGTGATCTATGCTCACTTGTGGTGTAGCTTCTTTGGTTGGGAGGCATTCAGTAACCTTGTTTTCACCTTGCTTCTTTTCCACTGTGCCCTGTGCTTGTTGATCCTGAACCTTGTCTTCATCTGACTGCTCCACACTTGGCTCTTCATATTTCTTCCCACTTCTCAATGTAATAGCCTGGCACTCTTCTTTTGGATTGACTTCAGTGGTGCTAGGAAGGTTACCTTGAGCACGGTTGGCCATAAGAGTAGCCAATTGCCCAATCTGGTTCTCCAAATTTCTAATAGAAGACGGCATTTCAGTCATGAATTGATTAAGAACATCAGACTGAGTATCAGGCTGTCTCATTGGATTCTGTTGTCGTTGCATGGGCGGTTGGTAAAACCCAGGAGGTGGCTGCTGAAATGGTTGCTGTGACGGCTGAATTGAAGACTGGCCTTGTTGGTCATTCTTCCAAGAAAAATTGGGGTGATTCCTCCAACCCTGGTTATAGAAATTTGAATAAGGATTGTTATTATTTTGACGAGGAAAATTCCCAATGGCTTGAGCATGTTCCAATGGCATATTATTGACATTCGCGTACTGACATTTTTCATAAGCATGAGGACCCCCACATAATTCACACATAGTTTGAGCTTGCATCACGGGGGTTGCCATTGTACTGCCTTGCAGCTGTTTAGTCAAAGCCTCAACTTGAGTAGTTAACTTAGATATTGCATCGATCTCATGCAAACCAGCCACTTTCTTCAAGTTACCTCTTTCACTTGGCCACTGTTGATTATTAATGGCCATTTCTTCTAAAAAAAATCATACGCCTCATTGGCGCTCTTCCTCATAAATGCCCCACCAGGTGCTGCATCAATGATTGTGCGAGTGGTACCACACAACCCATTATAAAAGTTATGGACTAACATCCATCTCTCTATCCCATGATGCGGGCACCTCCTTATCAAGTCTTTAAATCTCTCCCATGCCTCATATAGAGATTCATTATCCAGCTGGTAGAAGTTGTTGATCTCCCCCCTTAGCTTAGCTGCCTTGGCTGGAGGGAAGAACTTGGAGAGAAAATTTAGTGCAAGATCATTCCATGTATTGATTGAGTTAGGTGGCAAAGATACCAACCAACTCTTGGCTCGCTCCCTCAGAGAAAATGGGAATAATATGATTCTGATTGCATTATCACTGACTCCATTCGTCTTAAATGTCTGACAGAGCTCCATGAAGTTAGAGAGATGCATGTTTGGGTCTTCAGTGGGTAATCCCCCAAACTGGACTGTGGATTGAACCATCTGAAGTATGGCTGGATTTATCTCAAAATTGTTTGCATCTACGGCAGGTGGTCTTATACAAGACTGGACCCCCATCATTGTTGGCAACACATAGTCCCTCAGGCTACGGTCGGGTGGATTCTAACCATTAGCCTGGTCTTCTACGGCACCCCCATTATTACCGTTGTTGGCCTTAACTTCCTCTTGCTCAATTCTTTGTACAACTCTTTCCAACCTTTTGTTCCTTCTGTTTTGCCGACAAGTCTTCTCTATTTCAGGATCAACAGACACTCTTGCAGCTGGTCCTTGACGTCGCATAAACCAATGGTACCAGAGATGAGATAAGAAGAATTTGACACAAACAAGTTAGCAAAAAGTGAAAATAAAACCAAATTAGAATTTAATCCAATTAATGTAATATCAACTAAACAATTCCCCGGCAACGGCGCCAAAAAATTGTTGCGATATTTTTATTACACGCAAGTGCACGTATCATACAAGTAGTAACTCACACAGGTGAGGTCGAACCCAAGGGAATTGCAGCTAAGTACTAATGAAATTGGATTTATATTTCTATTTGGCAATAATAAAAATTGATTTTTAAAATTATAATGCAGAAAACACAATAAGCAAAACAATAAATAAAAAGGGTTTAACAATGGATGTGAAATTAGGAATATGATTTCAATTGCTTTGATTATCCAATTGTTAATACTAGTTAACTATTCTTCTTCCTCCTATGTGATGACATATTATAAAATCACCTAAACTCTTTTCAGATCATAAAGGTACTAAATTGCATGTCAACTACTGTGTCTCTGAGATAGTACAACAAACAATTCGCATTAAGCAATAATCTAAAAGTCACACAAGCTATGCAAATACTTTCGTTTCACATCAAAACCTATGCTTATTCATTTAGAGCATTCCTAATATTCACTTTTCAGATTTCATATTAGGATCATGAATCATGCTTAAGGTGATCAATCTCAAACATGTATTGAGCACAAAAATGAACAAATCACATAAACAAGGAAGAAGGAAGAATCAAATAGCATTAATCCATGGAATAATCTCAGTCAATATCCATCAAATCCCTAAAAAGGAGTTTAGCTCATAATCTCAATATTCATATCCATAATCAAACTAAACATAAACAATAACATAGAAAATTAAAGAAAGAGAGAATGAAACTAGATGGGGAATTGTCACAGATTGCCCACGCTTGCTCCAAGCTTCTTCTTCTTCCTTTTTCCACTTGTCTTTGTCTCTGGCCTCTAATTCACGTTTTTCTCCTCTTCAAATCGCATCAGAAATCATAACCCTAAATTATCCCCCTTGAATTAACCAAAATGCCCTTCATTTAAAAATCTGCCGAATTTCAATTTCTAGCAACCTAGCGCGGTCGCGCTCTACAGTAGCGAGGTCGCTGTACTCTCTCAGAAAAGGCATTTTTGACAGCTTTACGAATTTTTGTGCTTTTTGGCATCTTTTTCATTCTAAATCATCCCAATCCTACAAAACCTGAAAATAAACAAAAACAACACAAAACAATCGTAAAATAGAACAAAACAACCCTAAACCTCTAAAATACTTCCTAAGTAGACACACTAAAACAAGTATAAAACTTGCTAATCATAGACCGAGAATGGCGAGGGGCCGGGAACGGCGTCAGGAACGTTGAGTGCAAGGCCGAGAACGGCAAGGGGCCGGGAATAGCGTTGAGCACGTGGAGTGCAGGTTGCCAGGGCGAGTCCCTTGAAGGATACCTGGGATATCCTTATGGCATGGTCCGCGAACCCAGGGCTTGGTAAACGCCTGGGACGACTAGGCCGTATGTGCTTAGCCGTTGGCGGCCTGTTTTTATGCCTAAATTATGTGTTGCACATGTTATTTTCCTGTGGGTGTTATTGCTAGGCTTCGGTTCACATATGCTCTGTGATGCAGGTAAGTGTAAGGAGAAGATCCACCAACCATGAGTACAGCAGGCGTGAAGCGGCGTGTACATGTTGTGCCAGCCTGGCTGCCACGGCCAGAGGATTTTGGGAGATGCTTGTAAATGAACTTGTATTTTTTCTATTAGCCGACTTAGTACAGTTTTTATGTTGTAAATGTTTCTAAACTGTATTTTTGGATCCTAAGTGTAAACTTTTTATATTTATCTATGGAAACTACTATTTCTTGAGTCTTTTCTTTGTTTATGGATTAATTACACTGTTTGATTTTAAACCTCGAATAGCGAGTTGAAAGCACGTTTTTAAACTCACTTAGTAACGACTCTAAGGAGGTAGGGCGTTACACAGCATCTTTCTGACCGAGTCTTCAGCCTCTGCTGAACGATAATTCAAATATTTTTCAATTAAAAAGCCATTATTTTATTCAAGTTAAATGAAGATCTTTTCATTCTTGAACTCTATAAATAGGACCTAGTACCCAGCCATTTATTCATTCATCAAGCTAAGTTCAGAGGCTGCAAGCTGCTAGGTTATTTTTGAGTGCTTAAACACTTGGGTTGGGAATATAAGATTTAACTTTATAAGCTTAATAAACACTCGGGAAGTAAGGTTCATAGTATTTTTCGATTCGAGGTATAGTTCGGTTATAGAAGCATTCGAGGTATTCATTATTCTAGTTCATTTTTGTGTTATTCTTATAGTTTTCTACTCAAAGTCCTAACTCTATTCTTTATTCTTGGTTAGGAAATCTAAGATCTTGAGCATAAGATTCTTGGTAAGTATATTTTCGATGGTATAGTTCTTTCATTCTTTTTATACCTTTTTCATTAGTATACTCACCTTGCTTTGATGGTTTTTAGGAGTGTTTCCAAAGTCCCAATCCTGTTCTCATATCCCGGTATATTTGGTAAGGAAAACAGGATAGGATATTATATGTTATGCTATATGTTATCTTATGATTTATGTGTTATGTTATATGTTATCTTATGATTTATGTGTTATGTATGTTGTAGACTTGGGCATATGACTTCTATAACTAACAAGCCCCAATAATTTTATGGGCATATGACTTGCTTAGCTAGCAAGCCCCACAAATCTAATGGGCATATGACTTGTTCAGTTTACGAGCCCCAAG
Source organism: Humulus lupulus (assembly GCF_963169125.1). NCBI lineage: Eukaryota > Viridiplantae > Streptophyta > Magnoliopsida > Rosales > Cannabaceae > Humulus > Humulus lupulus. Next base: position 97,786,611 of record NC_084795.1, on the reverse strand, counting down.
TAATAATGGCCATTATAGTATATGTGACATATGTTTATGATATGTTTTAGTATATGTTGCAATATGAATTTTATGTATATGATTTATGTGTTAGATTTTCCTTGCTGGGCATTAGGCTCATTCCTTTATGTTTACATGTGCAGGAAAATAGCTATGATGGAGAAAAGGTTATTGGCCGCTTGGGGGTTGTGTATTGAGGCAGAATGGAAATGGATGAATTGAGCGTTCGGTTTGAGGATGAAGTCGTTTCTTAGTCTTTTAAAAAATTATGCTGTATATGTATTTTTCGCACTTTATTTTGTAATTCATTTTAAAGTTATGTTATGTTTTTCTTTTAAAAACAATGGGATCCTATATCCTACTTTAAATTTTATGGTTTAACATTTCTTTTTACAAGTTTTTAATGAAGTTATGATTATTTCACTTGTAAGTTTTATTAAAAATTAGTGTCTATGTATAGTAGTCATTAATGGTCCAATGTCTAGAGTAGTTGGGTCATTACAGTTGGTATCAGAGAATGGTTCATTCGCATGAAATTCTCCTCGATACACACAATCAAAGCTCCGAATCTGACTGCCAAGTAAGTATTTAAGTTATAGTTATTATGCTTATATGTATAGTTAACGATTTTAGCATTTATTTTTCAGTTAAGTATGAATGGAGCATTAACCTATGAGGATATTCGAGCCATTAAGGCTTTAAAGAGAATAAGAGAACCGAGAAACACCATAGGAACACTAGAGAGAATCACTCGGAGACTGCTTTTGTTCCACAGAGAAATATGTTACCTTCAAGAGTCTAAGCAAATCATGATGAGAGCAACGGAACAATACGTTTTAGTAATTAGACTATTTAGAGATTTTCATCCCGTAATTGCAGCCTTATAGGAGATATGGGAAACAATGGATGATGAAGATGAACTGCCAGCAGCAATGCGATATTACTTTCTCTTAATTAGGTTCACTTCAAAATCATAATTTTAGTTTACCAATGAGCAAAAACATAGGATTTTTACGAACCTTCCTTGAGGACATTTTGTGGCACATGATAATGAAGATTATGAAGAGCTAGATGATGATATGCTAGATGAAGGATTGGATGTAGAAGATCCTAATTTTTAGAATAGTTAATTTTATTATTGGTTTTATTTATTGTTTGTTTTATGGTTGTAATTAGTGAAAACTCTTTTCCAAATTAATATCATGTTATTTTGTTATCAGGTATGAGTTTGATTATTTTCGCAATCATAATAAATAATAAATAAAATAAATAATGACTAAGTTCGGTGAGGGTGGATACAAATCGATGAACCAAGTTTCTATATTGAGAGTTAGGGGGCCATAGTAGTGGGAACGATTTTACTGATCCCATCCCTCCCTCAATATGGTTAACTTTGGAACAAAGATGAGTTTCGAGCCTGAGAATGTAGTCATATAAGATGAATAGAAACAGACCTAGAAAATAAAGATGGCTTTTTTTTCTAAGTCTAGAAACCCACTCTAATAATAAAGAAGACTTATATAATTTTTCATAAGAAGTCATAATCAATAGGTCCGAGATATGTTTGTTTTAGAATAAGTTTTTGCCTTAGAGCCTATTAGGTAAAGTTCTAACATGTTTCTTTCAACTGTTAGAACTCTGCTATGATGTCGCTCCAAAGATCTGCACAGACCAACGAAAACGCCTCCAATGCTGTTCCAGTGAACAATGAAGCCCCTCCAGTTCGCAGAAGGGGAGTGCGTGCTATTGCCAGCCGCAACGCGCCGGCACCACTAGCTGACAACACTGCGGATATCGCCAGACTGCGACAACAAGTCGAGGAACATTTGTAGCAACAACGACAACGGGCTCAGCCCCAGACTCAGCCTCCGCCTCCACCACAGCAAATGGCCTCAGCACCCCAACAAGTTGGTCCATATGGGGGATGGCCAGTGGCAAACTACGCGCCATATACAGTACAGCACATGGAGCCAGTTTATGAGAGGTTCCGCAAGCAGCATGCTCCAAACTTCGAAGGGACTACAGACCCCTTTGAGGCAGAAGAGTGGCTAAGAAATGTGGAGCCGATTCTGACGCACATGAATCTCAATAATGCAGACCGTATATCCTACATCTCATCATTGCTCAAGAAGGATACCAGGATATGGTGGGATTTAGTCCAACAATCGCATGATATTGCCACCATGACATGAACTCGATTTGTGGAGCTATTCCACAAGAAGTATAACAATTTGTCTGTACTCGCTTCAAGAGTTGAGGAGTTCGCAAACTTGAAGCAAGGTAGTTTATCAGTAGCAGAGTATGCTCGATAGTTCGACCGCCTAGTTAAGTTCGCATCTGAGATGGTTTCCCCTGACTATTTGAGGGTGTCTAAGTTTGTTAGGGGACTTCAACTGAAGATCAAGATGGGGGTTAAGCTAGCAAACCCAAGGAATACTACGTATGCCGACGTTCTAGAGACGACAATAGAAGTGGAGAGGCTGCAGGCTAATGTAAGTAAAGAAAAAGCCAGTAAGCCCGAGCCTAGACAACAGGATCAACCTCAGACCAGTCGGAACAACAACCATAATAGCAACAATCAGTCTGGAAACAACAGTGACAGTCAGAAGAGAAGGCATCCTGATAACAAGAAATTTGAAAGTGATAAGAGGGCACAGACAAATAATGGGGGAAATAAGCCGGGTTATGTGGAATACCCGCCATGTGCTAAGTGTCAGAAGAAACATTCTGGAGAATACCGCGCAAACACCAAGGAATGTTTTAACTATGGTCAGGAAGGATTCCGGAAAAGAGATTGTCCTCAGGGCAAGCCAGAAAGGAAGAAGGACGACAAGATGGTTCTTGCTAGGGATTTTGCCTTAACCCAAGGAGAGGCTGATGCTAGCAATAAGGTGGTAACAGGTCATGTTACTATCCTCAATAACATAGGCTCTGTATTATTTGATTCGGGAGCCACTCATTCGTATATCTCATTAGGAATGATAGAAAAACTAGAAAAACCTTGTGAAAGATTTAGAACTAGGTTTGTAACCGAGTTGCCTTCGGGAAAAGTAGTTCTATCATCACGGATAGTACGAGGCGTATTAATCAAGATTGAGGACGTAGAACTAGAAGGAGACTTGATAGAATTTGTGATCAAGGACTTTGACGTAATACTAGGCATGATCTGGCTAGCACGCCATGGCGCAACCATCGACTATAAATGCAAGAAGGTGATGTTCGAGACTCCTGACGGCCAAAAACTATGCTTCATGGGACAAGCTTCAGGATTACACACCCCGTTAGTATCATCTCTCAAAGCTCAAAGAATGATGGAAAAAGGATGCCAAGCATTCTTAGCCAGCATCATAGATGTGGTAAAGGAAACACCACTCAAGATTGGAGACGTCCGTATTGTAAGAGAATTCCCAGAGGTATTTCCCGATGACTTGCCAGGATTGCTGCCGACTCAGGAAATTGACTTCACGATAGAAATAGTACCGGATGGCACCTATGGAACTTAAGGAGTTAAAGACGCAGCTACAAGAACTCCTAGACTTGGGTTTTATTAGGCCGAGCCATTCACCATGGGGAACCCCGGTGCTATTCGTGAAGAAAAAGGACGGAAGCATGCGGATGTGTATAGACTATCACGAGCTGAACAAAGTAACGATTAAGAATAAGTACCCACTACCCCGACATGACCAGAAACTCATAGTGCCCATACCTCGTTCGGAAGGTCGTCTTCGGTATATCCTCATCCTTGATCCTCAGCTGGTGATAACCAGATCGAAGATCAATCTTTGAGAACACTGTCTTTCCCTGCAGATGATCAAACAAGTCATCAATCCTCGGTAGATGGTACTTATTCTTGATGGTCAACTTGTTCAATTCTCTGTAGTCTATACACATCCTCAAAGTCCCATCCTTCTTCTTTGCAAACAAAACTGGAGTACCCCATGGTGAGTAGCTAGGCCTAATGAACCCCAAATCCAGATGTTCCTTTAACTATATCTTTAATTCCTTCAACTCTGCCGGTGCCATCCTATACGGTGCCCTTGACACTGGTTCTATCCCTGGTGCTAACTCAATAACAAACTGAACCTCCCTGTGCGGCGACAATCCTGGTAGATCCTCAGGAAATACATCCAAGAATTCACAAACCAATCTAGTCTCTCCTGGCCCTGCTGGAAAAACTCTAGTAGTATCTACCACACTAGCCAAAAAATCCTATACATCCTCCCTGTAATAAATTTCTGGCTCTCAATGTTGATATCATGGGTACACGAGGTCCACATACAGTACCCATGAACACAAAGGGATCCTCTCCCTCAGGCTCAAAAGTCACCATCTTTTTCCTGCAATCAATAGTATCCCCATATCTGACCAGCCAATCCATGCCCAAGATCATATCAAAGTCATCCATATCTAGTTCAATCAAATCTACAGAAAGCTCTTTACTATCAACCATCACTGGCAATGCCATAATCCACCTTCTAGAAACTACCAGTTCCCCAGTAGGCAATATAGTCCCAAACCCCACAGTATGGTACTCACTAGGTGTACACAATTTATCAATCACCTTAATAGAAACAAATGAATGTGTAGCACCAGAGTCAATCAATACAGTAAAAGGAGAGCCAGCGCTAGAAAGCTGACCTGTCACCATCGAGGGACTAGCCTCAGCCTCGATCTGCGTCAATCTAGAGTCCCAAACCTCTACTTGTGTCAAGATGAACACTCGAGCTGGAGTCAAGCTGTCCACCTTCCCTACTTCCCCCTTCTTCACTGCTGGGAAATCCTTCTTGAGGTGTCCCACTATCCCGCACACAAAGCAAGCCTTGGCCCGACACTCGCCCTGATGGCGTCTTCTACACCTCATGCATTTTGGGTAACATCTCCACGCGTCAGCGCCTCCCTGACGGCCACCTTGAGTACCCCGACCCCTCCTATCAAGACCAGGAGAAATTGAGGCGTCAAGGGTCTTCCTTTTCTAATCACTGGGGCCTCCGCCTCTACCAGACCGTGAATATGGAGGCACTGCTCTGTGCCCCTCTCGCCTCGCAGCACTCTCCCTCCAAATCTTATTCTCTGCTTCCTTAGCGGTAAGAGCCTTCTCAACAGCCTGAGCATAGGTCGTTCCCCCAGGTACTGTTGTAATTCTCACATCCCAGGCTATCATAGTGGTAAGCCCTCTGATAAACCTGTCCTGCCTAGTTGCATCTGTATGCATGAGATCTGGTGCAAATTTTGCAAGTCTATCGAACTTCAGGGCATACTCAGTAACTGTCATGTTGCCCTGTACTAATCCCACAAATTCATTCACCTTCTGTCTGCCCTGATGGAAAAATTATAGTACTTCTAACTGAACAAGTCCTTGAACCCATCCCAACTCAAAGTAGTAACGTCTCTAGTCTGTGATGCCACCTCCCACCAAATGCGGGCATCCTCTCTCAGCATATATGTGGCACAGATCACTCTGTCATGACCTTCTACCCTCATGAAATACAGGATAGCAGTAATCATAGTCATCCACTATTCGGCCTTTAGTGGATCAGGTCCTCCCTCAAAGATTGGAGGATGCTGCCTCTGGAATCACTCATAAAACGACACCCACCTATTCCCCATTTCCACTGGTGAAACAACTGGTACCACTGCAGGTGGCACAATGGGTGCAGCACTCCTTGACGGAGCCTGTTGCCTCAGAAGATGGATCTGTTCATCTTGGCTCTAAAGTCAGGCCTGCATATCTGCCATAACCTGCTACCAGAACAATAGGATTTTCTTGAGGCTACTTAAGCTTGAAGTAACTTGTTAAGAAATAAAAAGAACGTTCAGAACGTTCTCTCTCCCTCAAAGTTCCATTTTTGACACCCGATCACATTTTCGAAGGAAACTTAAGTTCTAGGACTCAGATTCAAGCAAGGATCGAGGCATAGCGATACTAGGGAAGATTAGAAGCTTATTAGCTGGAGGATTTAGCTGGGAAGCAACTCAATCAGAGGAAATCCAAGTTTTAAGTTCTAAGTTTTTAGAGTTTTCAAGCTTGAATTGGATTTTATGTTTTGATGAGTTTTTAGATGATTTGAAGCTTGGGTTTTGTTCGTTTTTCATCATAAGGACATTTGGGAACTTTGATTTTGGAATTTGGAGATGTTTGGGTAGGTTTTTGGAAGGTTTAAAATGGCAAAAATGAGGTTTTTGGCCTGGTTCGTGGTTGGACCGTGGCCCTGTTCTAGGGCGCCGCAGCCCAGGCTTGAAGAAAGGGGAGGCGGGCTCTGTCTGGAGGCGGGCCGTGGCATGGTGTTTGGAGGGCCAAGATACTTACGAGAAAAGTTTGCCAGATTTGGTTTTTGGTTGTGGGAACTTAACTTTAAGGGCCTGGGATCGATCCTACTACCTAGTTGAGTGGGATTCGATGTCCTGGAGGCAAGGGTTGGGTTTGGAAGTTTTTAATTTCTCATTTTAATGAGGTTTATATTATGGTTGTGACTAGGTTATCGCTAGGGGATTGGAATCAGGATCGTGCTTGTGGCTTGTTTATTAGTAACCTGTGCTTGGACCAAATGTAACAAAATTGCACCCCATATGTGACATGCGCGATTATTCATGAGGCATGTTGAGTGTTTAAATGTGGACATTGATTGCATATCAAATGCTTAGAAAATCTTGCTTACTTGTGAATGGCACTCACTTATTAGTCAGAATCGGCATTGGTGTCAATGGTAACTGTGAAGCTGTGACTTACAAGTCAAGTTCGATAGTAGTACTGAGCACTGGTCGTATGGTATTAGCTTAAGAGTAAAGAATGTTTTTGGCATGTTTAACCCAAGCCAGTAAAGATTAGATCTAATCAAAATCTACATTGAATGACTCATCATGAGCATTAATGCCGGACCGACCACAAGTTCGATGAAAACTAAAAGCGCTTGTCTAGTCTAAAGGCTAGTTATTTAGAGCCAGAGCCAAAAGGCTAAGGTGACCTACATGTCACATGGCTAGGAAGGTATGGGACCTCCAAGATAGACTTATTAGTCTTCTCACCGAGAGAGACTTATTAGTCATCTGACCGGGATAGACTTATCAGTCATCTGACCAAGATAGACTTATCAGTCATCTGACCGGGATAGAGTTATTAGTCATCTGACCAGGATAGACTTATTAGTCTTTTGACCGAGAAAGACTTATTAGTCATCTGACTGGGATAGAATTATTAGACATTTGACCAGGATAGACTTATCAGCCTTCTGACCGAGATAGACTTATTCGTCATCTGACCGGGATAGACTTATCAGTCTTCTGACCGAGATAGACATATTATTCATCTGACCAGGATAGACTTATCAGTCATCTGATCGAGATGGACTTATCAGTCATCTGACCGAGATAGACTTATCAGTCATCGGACCGAGATAGACTTATCAGTCTTCTGACCAAGATAGACTTATTAGTCATCTTACCGAGATAGACATATTAGTCATCTGACCGGGATATACTTATCAGTCATCTGACTGAGATAGACTTATCAGTCTTCTGACCAAGATAGACTTATTAGTCATCTTACCGAGATAGACGTATTAGTCATCTGACCGAGATAGACTTATCAGTCTTCTGATTGAGTTAGACTTATTAGTCATCTGACCGAGATAGACTTATTAGTCATCTGACTGGGATAGACTTATTAGTCTTCTGACTGAGATAGAATTAGTCATCTGACCGAGATATACTTACTAGTCATCTGACCGGCATAGACTTATCAGTCTTCTGACCAAGACAGACTTATTAGTCATCTGAGCGGGATAGACTTATCAGTCATCTGATCGAGATGGACTTATCAGTCATCTGACGGAGACAGACTTATCAGTCATCTGACTGAGATAGAATTATCAGTCATCTATTTAGAGAGTGACTTATTAGTGAACTGTTCAAAGAATGACTTATTAGTCATATACCCCAGAGAGAGACTTATAAGTCATCTACCTCAGAGCGGGAGACTTATTAGTCATCTACTTAGAGCGCAAGACTTCATGTAACGCCTTACTACCTTAGAGCCGTTACTTAGTGAGTTTAAAATGGAAATCGTGCTTTTGACTGACTCTAAGTGGTTTCTAAAACCAAAAGTGTGGATAAATCAGAATTTAAGGTTGTACTCTTTTAAAATGTTTAACTTCATTGAAAACGTTAAGTATAAAACATCTGGGATCCCAAAATAAGGTTTACAAAATATTTACAACTCAAAAATAGTTTTACACCAGGTTAACTATCAAAAGAATGGATTAATACAGCCATTTACAAAATGCCCCCAACCATAGCAGTCGGGCAGGCCGAACATGTACGCACTGCCCCCACGCTCTCCATACTCATGGTCGGTTTACTGACTCCTTGCTTTTACCTGCCACACGGAGCACCCGTGAGCAAAAGCCCAGCAAGAAAACCCAAATAGCACATAACATATGCAAATAATATAGCTGGCATAATTCACAGATATATAGGAAAACCATCAGATTAAACAAGCACGGCCATGCCGCCCCAGAGGCCTTACCAAAGCTTGGGGTCTCGGTCCTCATCGTAGGATAACTCATGTATGCCTTGGGTCGCACCCTGGCTATAGCATCCCATGTGCTGAGCGTTACTTCCGGCCCCACTGCCGTACCCGGCCTTCGCCACTCTCGGCCTTAGCCGTTCATTCTATTATAATCACACATATAATACATTCTGAAATAACCATTCAAGCATACAATAGTTCAACTAAGATTACACGTTTTCACACAATACAATCTAGGGCCATGCCCTGCAATCACACAGTGGGCCCATGCCCTATTCTCGAGTGTCACGGTTTTCTTACCTGTATCCCGAGCTTTCCGATGCACCACGGTCACGAGCACGGTCCACTAGCACGAGCCTCTCCGAAACCTAGTAACAACACACATAAAACACTTTTAATACTAACCAAGCCCAAAACCACTTCCCAGGACCAATCCCGCACTCCCGGGACCTCTAAATCCATAAAACGAAGCATCGGAACCATCCCCCGTGTCCCCGGGAAAAAGCCCTAAAAACTTAACTTTTGGGCTGCCAAAATGGCCTAGGGCCGCGGCACACCCATAAAGGGCCGCGGCGCCCAGCAGCTTGGCCCCCATCCTGAAGCATCCTCGCGCCGCGGTGCCCAAGAACAGGGTCGCGGCGCTCCTTCACGAACCCAGAATTTCTGGGTTTTCCATGCGTTTTTCTCGAGCTTCACCCTCTCCAAATCACCCCAAACACAAACCTAAACCCCAAAACTCAATTCCAAACTTCATATGAACAATGTAACAACCTATAGACACTAGGATCAAGATCAAAACATCAACACACCCAAGATCCACACCTTTGATCTCTAATTTCAGCAACTCAAACCAAAACCCATGAAAAGCTTAACTCAAGCATTAATTTCCTCAAATCAACACAGAAACCAAACTTAAGTGTGTATAAAATCCATACCTCAAGTGAAGAATCCACCCAACAAGCTTCCTTGATCTCCTCTTAAGCTCCCACTTCAGCCCTTCTACCCTTCTTCTTCTTTTCTTTTTACTTGCCCTAGCTCTTCTTTCTCCTTCTCTTTCTTCTCTTCAATTTCTATCAAAGCATCAAGTGACCCCAAATGCCTAAACCATACCCCCCTATATCTCAGCTGAAAGTTTCATAATCGCCTTGCCAAAAGACCAATTTAACCCTTCCTAATAATCCTTCCTAACTAAACTTTCAAGGGCACTTAAGTCTTTACACTTCTATTTCAATTCTATCACTTTCTATCTCAAAACTTGTTACCCACAGCAGTTACAAACAGTTACCCAGGTTACTAAATTGCCAAAACTATAACCATTAGTTCTCACTTCAACTTACGAAATTCCTAAAGTACCCCTAGGCTTCTCCCGAGCCGGGTACAATATCCCGTTGTGACTTTTAGACTAAATGGCTCAATAGGACCGTCTCGATGCGTGCATCCTGATAAAACATCACACTCGCATGGCACAAATCACATAATACAATTATCAAAGTTGTGCTCTAAAATGGCCAAATTACAATCACGCTCATTCTAAGACAATCAGGTCTACATGCATGCTAATTCACATAGTCATGCATCTCAAATAATCAAATAGTCATATAACGTGCAATAAGTCATAATCATGCATTAAACTCATAAAAGTCACACACAAAATCCCATTATGCCCTCCAGGCACACTACTCCAGGCCCTTAAGCCTTAATAGCGAATTTGGGGTCGTTACACTTCACAAATATTTATTTGTACCAGCTAGCATGCATGAGTAGGGTTATTATTGCTAGGCATGCCTATTATGACTTAGTAACATGTTATTACTTGTTCATGAGTATATTAAGTTTTCTTGCTGGGCTTTGGCTCACAGGTGCTATGTGGTGCAGGTAAAGGCAAAAGAAAGCTGGACCATCCTTGAGTTGGAGAGCTTAGGTGATGGTGTGTACATATGCGACTGCTCGACTGCCACGGCCGAGGGTTGAAAGAGGAACTAGGGTTAAACCTTGTTTTTCCGTTTGGATCAGCTGGTTGTAAATATTTTGTTGTAATTAACCTCTAAATTATATTTTTCAGATCCCAATGTATAAAGTAAACGTTTTAGTGAAACATTATATCTTAACCAAAACTTTTAACCCTAAACCGCTAATCATACCTAGTTACACTATTATGGCCAAATGACTCGATTAGCGAGTTTAGCATTGTTTAAAATGCTCACCGTAACGGTCCATGGAGTTTAGGGCGTTATAACTTGGTATCAGAGTGAGCCAAGGTTAAGGGTTCCTAAAGACAAGCTGGGCATGTACACTCGTCACTAAAGATTGCTTCACTCAAGGAATGGTTACTATTTCTATAATTATGTGCTGAACTGCTTAAATAGAATGTGAATGCTTTACCTGCACATTGTATTAGGGAGCATGAGATTCTGATAGAGCCTGGCTCTAGACTATTAATATGATTATATGATTACATGCTCCGTGAATATATAAATGTGATATTTTCATGCTGGAGTTGGAGGCATGGTATGTGTGTTGGCGGAACAGGGATTAAGATTGATTTACGAATGCTATAGGCATGTTTTTAGCACTGCAGTGGTTTGTGATTGTAGTGTGGTATGATTGATCCTATGGGGAAAGCTCTTATATGCTCATCATATTTAATGGGTCAAGTTATTGACTGCAGATTCAATCAGCAGGTATGTACCTGAGGCAGATAATGAGGCCTGGTGATAGTTAGGCTGGGAGTTACAGCCAGGGTTTGAGTTCTTCATCTACCCCTCAGAATTTCCAACAGGTGCTTACAGATATGCAATTAAGATTGCAGATGCAAGAGGAAGAGATTAGGTGTTTAAAGCAACAGTGAAATCTGTCGGGGAACACCTCCCCTTTGCTATGCTAGGAGTGGCACTAGTTTTGGCTCAGCCTAGGGTTGAGAACAAATGGGAATTTCTTTGTGGAAGATTCCAGGAGTATTACCCTCCAATATTTGAGGGAGGCCTAGATCCATTTAGAGCTGAGCAATGGATGGGCATGATCAGTTCCATTCTTGACAGTATGGGGCTGGTGGGTCACGATAGGGTGATCTGTGCTACATATGTATTGCGGGATGATTCCCGGACATGGTGGGAAGTAGTATCCCAAACGCGAGATACAGCTGTGATGGATTGGAAAGAATTTAGGCAGTTGTTCAATGAGAGATATTATTGTGATGCATCCAAGACTACTAAGATGAATGAGTTTGTGAACATGGTTCAAGGCAATGCAACAGTAACCGAGTATTTTAACAGATTTGATGGGTTGGCCAAGTTTGCTTTTGATATGGTACCCACAGATGTAGCTCGGAAGGAAAGGTTTATCCAAGGATTGAATCCCCAAAATAGCTCAGGGCAATAAAGTTACCCCAGTGCATGAAATCTCTACATACGCTCAGGTGGTAGGGAAGGCTCTTGCTATTGAGAGCACAAGAAATAAGATTATAAAGGAGACTACCGGAGAGCATGGAGCTCAGGCAGTGATACCTCCACTTATTGGAGCAAGAAAAAATAAGAACTGGATGACTTATCCAATATGTGCTCGGTGCAAGAGGCGTTATTTGAAGTGGTTTTGACCAAAGACATGTTTCTTATGTGGAATGGTTGGGCATATAAAAAGAGATTGCCCAAGTCGAGAGACAGAGGAGCAAAAGGGGATGGACAACTCGACTCCAGCTTGAGTCTTCATTCCAAAGCAGTCAGAGTCGGAGACTGAGACTGAGACTGAGATTGAGGCTGGTTCCTCAGGGGTGGCAGGTCAGCTTTCTAGTTTTGAAATTTGTATTATGTTGATTACTTTTGTTACCATGTGATTTCTTAGTTTTTTGCATATAGACAGGCATAAAGATGATATGCAGATTGCATGATTATGTTGTGATGAGTTAGAATATGATGGAAAAGACTCATTAGTTGGTTTGATAAAGTTGGTTATGACTGACTTCAGTATGATCCTGGATTTGGATTGGTTAATCAAGTGTGGGGCAATGCTAGATTGCAAGGAAAGGATAGTAATTATTGGGTTTAAGAGTGTGAGACCCCTGTGGTAGCTGGCACTATGCATGGATTTTGTATGCTTATGACATTTGTATTTAGAGCTAAAGATCTATTGCAGGAGGATGCATAGAATTCTTAGCTAGTGTGGTGGATACCACTTAGATTGTGCCAGCGAGATTAGTACAGACTGGATTAGTCTGTGAAGTTATGGATGTATCTCCAGGGGATTTGTCAGGATTACTTTCATATAAAAAGGATAGAATGGTGATTGGATTGGTGCCAGTGATGGAATCAGGTCTAGGGCACTGTATTAAAAGGTTTCAGCAAAGTTGTAAGATCTAAAGGCTCAGTTATTGAGTAAGATAGTATTCTCCAAGGTGGATCTTTGATCTGGTTATTACCAGCTAGAGATCAGGGAGAAGGATATGCAGAAGACTGATGTTATACCATATAAGGGCACTGAGAGTGTTGGGTGATGTTCTGAGAATTTGGTTAATGCCAAGTTGTTTCTATGAATCAGAGGAACAGAATATTCAAAGAATTATTTGAATTGGATTTGTGTTCGTCTTGATCGATGATATTGTGGTATACTCTCAGTTGGAGATTTTCCAAGATAAAGGAACGCCTTAGAGGGCAGGAGTTTCCTTGGACGGGCAGGATATTATATGTACTTTGTGGAAGTGTTCTGAGTCTTCTTACAGATTAGAACCAGTTTGTAGGTTGTTATGACACCTCAGTGACAGGGAAAAGGAATTGACTATGCAACATTTTGGTTAAAGGATCTGACTAGAACTAGAGTAGAGTTACTGGTGGACCAGGTGGCCATTTTTTCATTTGAGATTATTATTTTGGAAATGATCAAAGGAAAAACATTTAAGTGAACCACAAATGGCAGAATTGAGGGGAATGTCTTAGCTGGATTAGCTAAGGATTATACAGTGTCAGATATGAGTTTATTGTGGTATAAGGATCGGACTTGGGATCCAATGGACACTGAGATTGAATGCGAGATTTTGGATGAATCTTATACTACTCTCTTTTTCTCTTCATCTAGGCGTTGGGAAAAGGTACCAGAGTTTGAAAGTTTTATAATGATGGCTTGGGATGGAGAGGGGCATAACAGAATATGTAGCCAAGTTCTTAACTTGATAGCAGGTCAAGAAAGAATATCAGAACTAGTAAGGTCAATATAGCCTTTCTGCATTCCATAGTGGAAATAAATAAACATCGCGATGGGTTTCGCGGTGGTGCTGCCCAGGATAGTGGGTCAGCGTGATTTGGATTGGGTCGTTATGGACCAGTATTTAAAGTGAGCCACTTCTATCAGTAAGGATGAGTAATACCGCTGATCAGTATTCAGATCTTTGTGTGAGAGAGGAGGTATGCCTTCATGGGAATTCAAGGTCCATCTTATCAGTTGAAGACTCTATTATTACTTCCAAGTTTTTGAGAAGGTTGCAGAAGGTGATAAATATACAGTAGGAATTTAATACAGTTTATTACTCTCAGAGTGATGGTAAATCAGAGAGAGAGGTTGTCCAATTATTATTGGAAGGGAATCTTATAAGATGAATGAGATATTATATCTAGATCTCGAGATAGTTCAGGGGACCATTGAGGTTTTTGAAAAGGTTGGAGCCTGAAAGCTCGCTTCTCAGAGTAAATGGAAAAGTTTTGTTGATTTAAGATGCAGGAACATGAAGTTCCAAGTAGAAGATTGTATCTCCCTTAAAGTATCACCATGGAAAGGGGTGAGAAGATAAGGGCAAGTTGGGCCCTAGATTAATTTGACCATTTGAATCCTTAATAGGATCGGTTAAGTTGCCTTTGGATTGGCCACGTCTTTGGCACTGTCAGCAGTATACAGTGTATTATGTATCTCCATGTTGAGAACTTGGGTTAAAGGGAACTCCTGAGCTGAGTTATGGGAATTTAGAGATTGAGGCTAAGTTATCCTTTGAGGAATAGCCAGTTCAAATTTTAACAGAAAGAATAAGGTTCTAAGGAACAAAATTGTACCTTGAGTTAAGGTATGTTATAGAAACAGTGAGGTCGAGGGAACGACCTAGGAAACTGGAATCAGTTGTGCAGAATTTATATTCTGGGCAGTTCAGATAATTTTCGAGGAAGGAATTTCTGTAAGGAGGGGACAGTTGAAATGACCAAAATTTCATAATAAGGTTTAGGACCTTGTTTAGGAGGTCGGGAGGGCCATAATTGATTTATCATGCAAGTAAATCATAATATACTTGTTTAGGTGTATTAAAAATGCATGTGAACCCATTTTTGATTAATTGGGTGATTTTCATATTTTGGCCATTTTGGGCATATTTGGCAAATATGTGGTATATGTGTGGTGCTTCATTATTATTTGGTTATGCTAGGGTTACTCAACACGAGACGATCCTAGGAGGTAAGCTAGTGGGAAAGTCCCAACTGGATTTATACTTGACTCGGAGTGAGTTAAGGGATATTTAGCACATTACCAGGATATTGAGTAATGGAAATAAGTATTTGATGATCAACTGGGAGTTAGTAAGATCAGGGGGGAATTCTGGAAGTTTTGACTATTTTACCCCTGGGGGCATTTTTGGGACCCCGAGCATTAGGATTTTCTTGAGGCTACTTAAGCTTGAAGTAACTTGTTAAGAAATAAAAAGAATATTTAGAACGTTCTCTCTCCCTCAAAGTTCCATTTTCGACACCCGATCACATTTTCGAAGGAAACTTGAGTTCTAGGACTCGGAATCAAGCAAGGATCGAGGCATAGATATTCTAGGGAAGATTAGAAGCTTATTAGCCAGAGGATTTAGCTGGGAAGCAACTCAATCGAAGGTAATCCAACTTTTAAGTTCTAAGTTTATAAAGTTTTTAAGCTAGAATTGGATTTTATGTTTTGATGAGGTTTTGGATGATTTGAAGCTTGGGTTTTGTTGGTTTTGGATCATGGGGCTGTTTGGGAACTTTGATTTTGGAATTTGGAGATGCTTGGGTAGGTTTTTGGAAGGTTTTAAATGGAAAAAATGAGGTTCTTGGGCTGGTTTGTGGTTGGGTCGCGACCCTGTTCTAGAGTGCCACGGCCTAGGCTTGAAGAAGGAGGAGGCGGGCCGCAGCATGGTGTCTGGAGGGCCGCAGCGCTTAAGGGGAAAGTTTGCCAGATTTGGTTTTTGGTTGTGGGAACTTAACTCTAAAGACCTGAGATCGATCCTACTACCTAGGTGAGTGGGATTCGACATCTCGGAGGCTTGGGTTGGGTTTGGAAGTATTTAATTACTCATTTTGATGAGGTTTTATATTATGGTTGTGACTAGGTTATTGCTAGGGGATTGGAATCAGGATCGTGCTTGTGGCTCGTTTATTGGTAACCCGTGCTTGGACCAAAGGTAAGAAAACTGCATCCCATATGTGACATGCGTGGTTATTCACGAGGCATGTTGAGTGTTTAAATGTGGAGATTGATTGCACATCAAACGCTTAGAAAAACTTGCTTACTTGTGAATGGCACTGACTTATTAGTAAGAATCCACAATGGTGTTAGTAGTAATTGTGAAGCTGTGACTTACTAGTCAAGTTCGGCAGTTAGTACTGAGCACTGGTCGTATGGTATTGGCTTAAGAGTAAATAATTGTTTTAGCGTCTTTAACGAAAGCTGATAAAGACTAGATATAATCAACATTTGAATTGAATGACTCATCATGAGCATTAATGTCGCACCGAACTCAAGTTCGATGAAAACTAAAAGCGCTTGTCTAGTCTAAAGGCTAGTTATTTAGAGCCAGAGCAAAAAGGCTAAGGTGACCTACACGTCAAATGGCTAGGAGGGTATGGGACCTCCGAGATAGACTTATTAGTCTTCTGACCGAGATAGACTTATTAGTCATCTGACCGGGATAGACTTATCAGTCATTTGACTAAGATAGACTTATCAGTCATCTGACCAGGATAGACTTATTAGTCATCTGACCGGGATAGACTTATCAGTCTTCTGACCGAGAAAGACTTATTAGTAATCTGACCGGGATAGACTTATCGGTCTTCTAACCAAGTTAGACTTATTAATCATCTAACCGGGATAGACTTATTAGTCATTTGACCGGGATAGACTTATCAGTCTTCTGACCGAGACAGACTTATTAGTCATCTGACTGGGATAGACTTACTAGTCATCTGACCAGAATAGACTCATCAGTCTTTTGACCGAGATAGACTTATTAGTCATCTGACCGGGATAGACTTATCAGTCTTCTGACCGAGATAGACTTATCAGTCATTTGACAAAGATTGACTTATCAGTCATCTATTTAGAGAGTGAGTCATTAGTCAATTGTTCAAAGAATGACTTATTAGTCATCTACCTTAGAGAGAGACTTATTAGTCATCTACTCAGAGCGCATGACTTCACAAATATATATTAGTACCTGCTAGCATGCATAAGTAGGGTTATTATGGCTAGGCATTCCTATTATGACTTAGTAACATGTTATTACTTGTTCATGAGCATATTAAGTTTTTTTGTTGGGCTTCGGCTCCCAGGTGTTATGTGGTGCAGGTAAAGGCAAAAGAAAGATGGATCATCCTTGAGTTGGAGAGCTTAGGTGACGATGTGTACATATGCGGCTGCTCGACCGCCACGGCCGAGGGTTGAAAGAGGAACTAGGGTTAAACCTTGTTTTGCCGCTTAGATCGGTTGGTTGTAAATATTTTGTTGTAATTAACCTCTAAATTATATTTTTGAGATCCCAATGTATAAAGTAAACGTTTTAGTGAAACGTTATATCTTAACCAAAAATTTTAACCCTAAACCTCTAATCATACTTAGTTAATGGTTATGGCCAAATGACTCGATTAATGAGTTTAGCACTGCTTAAAATGCTCACCGTAACGGTCCTAGGAGTTTAGGGAGTTACAGGAACCCTTAAACCTAGGATGCTCTGATAGTAAGTTGTAACGCCCTGGGTAGTCAAGACCATTACACTGTGTGTCTATAAAGGTACAAGACTTGTTAATCAAGTCGTTTAGTTGAAAATGTGTCACTAACTATTAATGAACTAGGGTTAAAAGGTTTTGATCACAGAAGATACATTTCATTTAAATAAACGTTTTATACATAGGCACCCAAAAGTAATTGAGTTTAAAGGACAATTTACAAAATTTTCGGATATATACAACCACTGGCCGCTCTAATGGAAAAATAAACATTTAAAGTTCTCCTATTCCTGTCCATCCCTCGACCATGGCGGCCGAGCAGCTGACTATGTACATTCCAACTCTAGAGCTCTCCAAATCAGGACTGATTAAGCTTACCCTTGCCTTTACCTGCACCAGGTAGCACCCGTGAGCCAAGGCCAAGCAAGAAAACAATATTATCACAACATGATGAATGGCAATAACCAGATAACTTATAAAACATAATCGTATAATGAATCATACATAGCATTCACACAGTCAGACATTCGGCATACCCAAATTCATCAAATTAACATTAACAACTAAGTCATATAATAATCAGGGTTGGCGCCCTTAGGTTGTACCCTCTATTAACCCCACTGACTCCGGTCCGCTGAAACCGAGCTCAGTGAATATTAAGCTGTCCTCAGCTACCAGTGGCTGTGCCACGCCCTGTGCACCAACATTAACTCCGACACTTTCACATGGCATAATACCATCATACAATAATGCATACAGGTATAGGGAGCCCTTAGTCCCATCATAACTCACAACCGGGTGCATTTTTCTTACCTTTAACACCAAACACTTTGATTATGAGAAAAGACCCTCGAGAACGATCCCTTTCCCGAGCCCTAGCGTACACCTAGTCACAACCAAGATAAGGAATTCCATCAATAATAATTGAATAAAGGTATTCGGTCCAAGTTCTAGCCTTCGGAACATCGAATTCCACCAAATACGGTAGTGGAATCGATCCTGAGCAGCCTAGGTTAGGTCCCCACACCTAAAACCCATAGGAAAACTAGCTTAAAAACTCATCAAAATCACATTTCAATCCTTGAAACCCCAAAGCTCAAAAACTACCCAGAACAACCAACAATTCTCAGAACTCAAGTGCTAAACCATAATTAGAGACTTACCTCTACTGAAGAACAAGTCCACCAAGTTGTTGCTGAGCTAATTCCCAAGTCCTTATCCTCTATTCAATCTTCAATATCAAGAACCCAAGAAAACTTAATACCCAACCAAAACTACTTAATTTAGATTGCTAAAATCATAATTCAATGCTTACCTAAATTCTTGTCTGAACCTTCAATTTGCTACTAAGATATTCTCCAAAATTCCAACTCAAATCCTTGAGTTTCTAGCTGAATCTTCCTTTGGTTTCCATGGTTTCCTTAAGAGAGAGAGAGAGAGAGTTGAGTGAGCTGAAAGAAGAGGGAAGGGTCGCTTTAGGTGTTTCTATTGTTTTCCTTGGTTATGTTTTATCTATCCTTAGTTAATTAAGTTAATCCCAAGGCTCGGGGTACCAAAAACGTCCCCGAGGGCAAAATGGTAAATTTCCCCAATATTCCATCCTAAACTCTCTAACTTCAAATATATGTCCACTTATATATTTTCAAAACACGATAACCCAAATAAATATCTAATACCTAAAATACCCCTTGACTCGCCCCGAGTCAAGTATTGGGTCCCATTGTGACTTTCCTGCTAATTGGCTCCATAGGATCACCTCAAGCCGCATGCTGCAAATATATCCACATAATAATGAGGTCACCACAATTATAACATATAGTCACATAAGCATGATTATCACAGAATCATGCATTAAAATCATTTAAATCACATATAAACCAATTACGCCCTCCCGACACACTAATCAAGGCCCTTAAGCTTCATTAGTGAATTTTGGGTCATTATATTAGTGGTATAATAAAAAATATTTTTTTATTATTTCTTAATATTTCTATAAATATTTAGGTCAATTACCATAATGATATATTTGGTAATAATTCATTATTTAAGAAGGCTTTTAAAAGAAAAAAAAAAGAGTGTTATGTTTTTTTATTGTTAAAATTCTATTTTACCGTTATACATTAGGATTTATTTGATAAAATATAACATTGAGGACCTATGTGAGCAAAAAAAATAAAGATTAGGTATCTAATTACTACAAAATAAAAATTGGAGGCATAAGTGATACAACTCATAAAACTTGGGGAGCCCAAGTGTCATTTACCATAATCTTAATGTTCTTGTTTTAGCACATCTTGACATTTATTGTGTATAGATATTGAAATTTAGTTACACCTTCATATATTGGAGGGGTTATGAATATTTCATTTATATAAGGATGAATTGATAATTTTAATCTCATTCTGATAGGGAACACGCGTATATTTGTTTATAATATTTTCAAATTACGTGTGGTCAGGTCACTGGTCATGCACTGTTGTCATAAAATGGGACACACCTCCATACCATAACCCACACTGGCTCTCATTGGGTAACTCCACAAATTGACCCTTTTATACCCTATATTTATAAGCATAACCCCTCATTAATGTTTCTCACATCAATGGCCTTATAGGCACTTAAAAAGACATTAATACCCCTCAAAGAATATTAGGTTTTTCTCTCTTTTATTTGTCTTGCACGTACCAAGCAGCCATCAAGAGGATCTACTCTCACCAAAAAGAGCAAAGACATCTTCTCTCTTAAATCACCAAATCTCAAGGATCTACTCTCATCACCATTTCTCTTCTCACCAAGATTTGGAAAGTGACGTTATCTACCACAGCCCTTGTCTTCTCACCAAAGTTGAAGAAGATTGAAGATTAAAAAGAGAGACTCTCCCAAAGTTAAAGAAGATTGAAAATTTTGATTTGATAATGAGTATCTCTTTTTTATTTTTAGGTTATGGGTATTTTATGTAATAGTTTATATGAATTTTTCGAACTATTATAAGCTGAAAAATATTTTAAAATAAAGAATTTTATGTTGAGATGACAAATTTTCGATTGATTTTGCGATTTAGGGTACTGTGTTCACACATAGTTCACATGTCATTCACACATGGCTCACACATCGTTCACACATTGATCACCATATATTAGGACCCTGGTTCACACGTAGTTCACACGTGTTTCACATCAAGTTCACTTCTGGTTCACCCCTAGTTCACAACAAATTAACATCTAATTCACCCTTGGTCCACACCTAATTCACACATAATTCACAACTAATTCACACCAAGTTCACCCCTAGTTCACACCTAATTCACAATTGATCCACATATTCACACCTATTTCACAACACATTCACCCCTGATTCACACCTAATTCATAGTTGATTCACGCCTAATTCACTCCAAAATCACCCCTGGTTCACACCAAGTTCACTTCTGGTTCACACCTAATTCACCATATAATTCAAACCTAATTCACACTTAATTCATACATGCACGTAATTTAAAAATAATTCACGCATAATTCACACCTAGTTCACACATGGTTCAAACGCTATGTAACGTCCTACGTTTTTGGGTACCTTTAAACGACTCGGGTCGGGATTTTTCCCCCGGATTAAGAATATTATTTTAAATAATATTATATTTTGTTTGTAAGTATTCCATGAGTTATTGCTAGCCAAAATATGAATTTTGTGATTTTAAAAGTCAAGATAAGACTTTCGGTCCTGGACCGACACAAAAACCCTGATCGGGTAAAAATCTCGGAAAATAAAATGAAAAATCATGGCAATTATATTTTGGGCATAAAATACATTCATAAAAGTTAAAGTTTGGTCAAAAATAATAAACCTAAAAGAAAATGGAAATTTTAAGGCATTTTGTGGTAAATGCCTAATTTTGCCGAAATGGGGAATTTTATTCCATGAATGGACCTTAGGTTAAATTTTATTTTGTGGTTAATTAAATTAAATATGAGAGACATTTAATTTAATTAATTAATAGTAAGTTTGGTGATTAAAACTTAATGAGAGTGAAAAAGGTGTAAGAAGTCAAGTGGGCAAGTGGGTAGAAAAGCACTCAAGTGTTTTGTGATATTTTGAAGAGTTGTGTGAGCCATTCTAACCCCCAAATCCGACCACTCTCCCTCCCTCATTCACTCTCATCTGATTTTTTAAGACTCTCTCAAGTGTTCTCTCCATTTGCAACCCCAAGAACACCAAAGAAACTTGGAAGCTAAGTCTTGGTCTAGGAAGGGTTTTCCCTAAGGTAAAGTTTCATTAATCTAGACTTTTGTAAAGTCTTAAGCATAGAGTTTCAAATAGCTAATTGACTATGTTGTTGGGGGAAGTTTGTTAGGGTTTTTGAAAGGTTTTGAAGGAGTCAAAGCTTATAGGAAGGTCCAAACCTTAAGCAAGAACACCAAAGAGGTAAAAAGTTTACTTTTGATGATTTTGTTGTAGGGTTTTTAGTTTTAAGCATTATTTTGTATATCTAATGCTTAGAGTTTCTTGTTGATGATGTAATAAGGTTATGGTAGTTGTTTAATAATTTTTATGATGCATGAGTATTGATTTTTGAAAATGGGAACCAAAACCCCCAAGGGTTTTGTAGGATACCCTAAAACAAAACATGTTTTGAGCTGTGACTTCCAAGGGGTCAAGAAGCCACTGTATATTGTTTTTGTTAAATTAAATTGTACTGTGATGTTTTTGAGATTGAGTACATAAAATTGAGCTTTTGAAACACAAAAAAATGTTTAGAAATGAGTAAGTTATGCTATTTCAAAGATTAGGTAAAAAACTGTTTTTTCGTATTCTTATTTTTGGAACCAAGTTTGGACAGCCACTGTATAGGTCAAATGAACCCAGTTTTTTCTAAACTTTTGTGGACATATTGCTGGCATAACCTATTAGTCCACTGTAAAATTTGGTAAGAAAATATTAAACGGTTTGAAAGTTATTAACTGTCAAAGTTTGGAAAAAAATAAGGACTTGAAAATAAGGTCATTTTTACCTCATTGTTGGAAAATGATTTCACCAATAAAAAATGCTCATTTTGACCTAAGATTTTACAAAGACCTAAATGGCATAACAAAAATGGAATTGGGAAATTTTGGTAACAATTGGGTAAGTACATTTCAAGTTATGAACTAACGAAATATGTAGTTAAAAATGTGAAAATTAGGTTTTTCACACTTAGTGTAAAAATGAGATTTTGGAACATAAGGTAAAAAGTAAAATTTTGTTTATTTCAAGATATAAAATGGTAAGTCTTGAAATCATATTTTCACTAAAATTTACCCTTTGAGTTTAAATGAATTATTTTTATTAAAGAGTTTTTATTCTTTCTAAAAATAAGAGATTTAATTTATTAATAGTTAATAAATTAAAAGAGGGATTAAAACCCTATATTTTGAGAAAAATAATTAAATAAATTATTTTCCTAGTAAGTAAAATTGATTAATTGCTTTTGGAAAATTAATTAGTCAAGATGAGAAATTTATAACGGTTTTCCTAATTAAGACAAATTAGGCAATTTTCTTAAAACAGTTTTTAGATATTAAAACCTTAAGAAAAATAAAAGGAAAATTTAAAGAGTTTATTATCTTTAAAAATAATTAAGGAATTTATTTGTATTTTCTGGATATAATACCGGCTAAAATCTTACATATTTTAACCGACTAGTCGAAAGTGCGGGTTAATAGCGATACCTGGAAAGAATAAGATTTTTAGCAGATTGTGGGAAATACCACTGTGATACCCGAGCCTAGGTATCGAGACCTTAGGATAGGTCTCCCCGAGACTTAAGGTTTAGTCTCGAATATTTTGTATAACTTTCCTTAATAAGTTTAAAACCAAATAAGGATTGTAAATCCTTACAAATGACTTTTATTAAAATGACCAAACTGCCCAAAATAATAATAATGAATTATGAGTGCCATAATTAATCCGAGTATACTGTATGGATAACTACAGTATTGGCTAAGCGTAACTGGACTGAACGTTGGAGGGTGAAAACTTGCTGAGCGCTAAGGACTCCAAGTAAGTCAACTTATATTGTATGGCTGCAACATGAAATGATTATTGTCTTGTATGTTAGTATAGGGATACATGCATATACATAGGCTGTCATAGAAAGTTGCTTAGAGACGTTAGTCTAGTGAGTGCTGATTTAGAAAATATGAACGGTAGAAGTCCGTCATATCCTAGACGGTTGATCCCCGTCACACTGCTTGATTTTATTTATGTCCGGTTCATTACCGAGACGAGTGGCCATGAGATGAGGATAAGCTGGTTAAACCTAGGGGCGCCAAGATAAATGGGACCTAGGGGCCCTCATGCTTACTTAATCATTGGACGGTTAGAATCCGAGCAAGTGCTCTGATAAGTTATTCCCGGATAGCAGCCATGAATATTGGCCATTCTGTGAGAGTGCCTAGAGATACTAGGGGTTGCCAAGATAGAGTGAGGTTGAACACCCTAGGGGCAGCTGCTCACCAGCACCACTGATTAACATAGAAGTCTCCATAAAACCGTGTAAATTGGATTACACTCTTGAATATGTAGTGATGCCCTAAGTAACACGATAGTTACCCTTGATGAGAATATTTATTGGCTAGATCTTAGTGTGGGGACTCAGTTCTCTTTTACAGATTAGCAATTATGTTGGAGGGCGCGTTACACATGAATTGTTGGAAATTGTCGAGTGTTGGTCTCGAATTATTTGGTGATATAATATATCTGCTTGCTCTGGGATTTTCTGAGTGCAGGGATATAATTGTTGATAAGATATAGTTGTGATATAATATATCTGCTTGTTCTGGGATTTTCTGAGTGCAGGGATATAATTGTTGATAAGATATAGTTGTGATATAATATATCTGCTTGTTCTGGGATTTTTCTAAGTGCAGGATTTTTATCTAGTTACGAATTAATTTATCATTGGTTATCAGGCATGACCATAAGTTTGCTAGGACGCTTTAGCGTTCTTGAAATTGATTGTTTAGGGTCCGGATGGGTCCGGAACCCTAATTCTCTACATGCTTTGTTTGAAAGTTGATCTTACTAAGCGTTTTCACTTACCTAGTTGTTTCATGTTGTAGGTAAGAGCAAGGGCAAGGCAGAGCAGTGAGCGCTGGAGTCTTCCTTGCAAATGTACATGTGGACCGACCTTTTGGGAAGTCGTTTTATTTTTGGAAATGTTGTGTAATTTTCCTAAACTAGGCTCACTCTACTCTTTATAAAATATGTTGAAACTAAGTATTAAGTATGGCCATACGACTTTTTAAAAAGTTTTTTTTTATACGGGTTTTTGAGACATTTTGTTAAATGAAAACATTTATATTTCCGCATTATCGAGTCTTGAAAATCCGGGTCGTTACACGCTAGTTCATATTCACACATAAATCACACCTAATTCACACTTAATTCACACGAAGTCTAACAACTGCACGTAATTCACACATAATTTACACCTGGTTCACACAGATTAATAAGATAAAAGTGACAAAGTTTTCTTCCACTAATAATATGAAGTTGACGAAGTCATTCAATTTCATTTAATGAGATGAAGTTGACATAATTTTCTTCATACATTAAAAAAAAGATACAAATATCTAAATAAAAGACAACTATCTTTGTAAGTTGTGGTAAAACAAATCTAAACAAATATTTTCTCTAAAGACCTCCATGTTGTGGTCAACATCAATTAATAACTTCTCATGGTGAGTGTTAATTGGAGTTGGTATCTCTTTCTGGTTTTGCTCGTGACGATGCCCGTCTACTACATCGGGCTCCGTGGGAGGTTCTCCATGTTCTTCCCTTTCAAACTCCAATTCCACATCATTGTCTACAAAGCTAATAAATTTTGACATGTTCGGGCTCCGTTGGATTGAGCGTGGCCTTCACAAGATCCTGCAAAAAAATAATAAATTAATAAGGTACAAACATTACTTATAAATCACAAACTCAAATAAAATCTCAACGGCTCACACATGGTCCACACCAAATTCTTCCATGATTCACACTAAATTCACACATTAATTGGTCATACCACATTCGCACTTGGGTCAAACTATATTCACTCATGTTTCACAGCAAGTTCACACTAAATTCACTCGTTTTTCACACCAAAATGGATCAAACTTATACAAACTTCTTCTAACAAATTTCGACATGTTTGGCATTAGATAATACCCCATGAAGAATCAATTCAAACCAATGGGGATAAATATGGTGCCTATTCTTTAGCTACTTTGAGCATGTTTGGCATTAGATAATACTCATTCATATATTTGATAACAAACTAGTGCATTTGAGTTACATGTTCCTTCCATAATTGATTTTCACTTATATATCATATATAATATGCTAATAAATTTATTCCAATAAACTAATAATATCACACTAGAAATTGAGGCCATGCATTTTTAGTTGAGCATTATTACAAACACTTGGTGGGCACTATGAAAATTCAACAAATATGTTTCAAATTACTACAAAAGAATATCATAAACAATGAAAATATAAAATATAAACAAACAACAATTACATTACCTGATTGTAAGTTGTATATAAATCTATGTTTTTGGAGAAACAAAATACACAAAGGGTGGTGGTGGGAGGCTTCAACGATGGTGGTGGGAGCCTTCGATGCTAGGGGATTTGACTTTGGTGGTGAGAGGCTTCAGCAATGGTGGGGGGAGCCTTCGGTGCTAGGGTCTTCGACTGTGGTGGTGGCAGGCTTCAACGACGGTGGTGGTGGCAGGCTTCAATGAAGGGAACTCGACGGATGGGCGGAGACGATGATGCAGTGCTGCTGGGCAGAGACGAGGATGCAGTTGGGTGGACATGCGTTGGTGTGGTGGAGATGACGTGGTGCTGGCCTGAGACGACAAAACCATCGAAGCTTATTCGACAACAACATTGAATATAGCTGGGTTTGGGAGGGTTTTTTGTGGGAAGCTTAGAGATGAGAAGGGTAAGGGTTACATTTGTTTCTAATTGTTTGTTTAACAGAGGGGTAATTTTGTCTTAAAGAGTCAATAATGTGAAAAACATTGACTAAGGGTTAGAGTTATAAATATAGGGTTAATTAGGGTCAATTAATGTAGTTTCCCCTCTCATTCTCCCGTTCTCCTCCGTGTTAAAAAAAATACAATTCAAGAAAAAAAATTCAAACTCCGAAAACCTAAACCCCATGAGATTTATGCCCAAAATTCATATATAATTTTGCAATCAAAATTCAATTTTAACATCATTTATTCAATATGAAAAACAACTCATAAATAAATAAATATGATTACAATTCCAAAAGTCTTAGTTGAACAATAAAATTGAAACCCAGAAAATAACAGTGACCAAAATCCATCAAAAACCATAAATCAACAAACTCATATAATCCAGTATTTATAGTGGGAATTTGAGCGGTGTTAGGTACATAGCCACTCATTTCTGATTGCAGCTAAATCCTAAGAAATCTGGGTATATCACAGACAATTTTCCAACTAAATGAAGTAAATATACTATTTCATGTTATCTGCCCAATCTATGAATATATGGCAACCAAGCATTATGCTTTGGTTTGGCGATCGAGTAAGTGGTGACCAACTTCCATAATTGGCGAACAATTTATTCTCTGAATCCTAATTAACATATTTTTGCCACATTATCGACCATGTCATTGTGCCAAAAATAGGTATAATATGTAACATAACTAATTTAAATTATTTCTGATTAACTTTTAAGATGATTTTTGTTTATAAAAAAACTCTGTTATTTGAATCTAACTATTAAAAAAATTATTTATTCATTTTGCTTTTATTAGAAAACTCCATAATTATATACGCATAATTAATATTTATTTAGTTTTATTTTCTTATAACTTATATTTATTATTGTAGGTTTTTTTTTATGTAGAATATTGTGGTTTTGTGCCATCCGTTAAAAGGTAAAAGCATAATCCAATTTAGACATATATGTTTTGAATGTTAATGTGAAATCATAACTAAACTCAAATGGTTATAAAATTGTTGCAGCGAGATGAGTTATTAAACTCAAAATAATTATAAAACAAAAAACAAAATAAAAATTTATGTTTTGCTAAAAAATAAAGTTACATAAATTATATAGACCTTATGAATATTGGTAAGGTTAAATTTATAATAAATTTGACGAGTGTATGCAGTTGTAAATTAAAGAAATTGTCACACATTGAGATTATATGTATACATATTCTTAAGTGGAATAGGATGAAATCTCCTTCACAGAACCAAAACGATTCAATTATATTATATTAATTACATAATAATATTTCTATAATTTTATTCACAAATAATATAAAATAATGTTATTAATATATATAAAAATATATTAATTATGTATAAAATTATTTACATATGTGACTAATCTCTGAAAGAGACCTTCGTGTTTCCTGGTTGAAATCATACCAAATATTTCCATAGCATCAAATCACTCACCCTTGATGATGGTTCTGTGGTGTATGTGAACGAAATCAGAGAAAAGTAATGGAACTGAATAATGTGTTGTATTTATCTATATATTTCAATAAGATTACAAGAGTTTACACACACACATATATATATAGTCCCAAGCTATTAACAACCCGTAACTAACAACTTTAGCTAACAACTAAAACAGAATAATATATAGCTAAGCTCACTTTAGATCCCCCCTCAAACTATAGTTGAAAGTGCTTCAACTTTGAGTTTGTCTCTTAGAATTGGAAATTTGGTACTTGAGATGGCTTTTGTATAGCAGTCAGCAATTTGATCATTGGCAGGGGCATGTCTAACATCTAACTCTCTGCTTAGAACATTTTCTCTTACAAAATATAGGTCCAACTCGATGTTCTTGGTTCGAGCGTGGAGGACAGGGTTAGTAGTCAACATTATGGTACTCAGATTATCACATCAAACAACTGGGGTACTTCACTATAATACTTTCAACTCTTTCAGCGGAAAATAAATCCATGTAAGTTCAGTGGTGATGTTGGCAAGGCTTCGAAATTCAGCCTTTGTTGAGGACCTTGAAATAGTTTGTTTTTTTTGTTCGATTGCCAAGCTAAGAGATTTGAGCCAAAGAAAATGCAATAACCACTCGTGGACCTTCTATCATCCAGGCCAGTCACCCAATCAGCATCACAGAATCCCACAAAGTCAAGATTGTTGGACTGCTTGATATGTAGACCATGATCCACCGTGCGAGATAAATACTGAAATATTCGTTTCACTGCACACCAGTGAGATTGCATAGGAGAGTGCATAAACTTTCAAAATTTGTTGACACAATAAGTGATTTTTGGTCTAGTGACAATGAGATATTGAAGAGCCCCTACAATGAACTTGTAGTATTGAGGGCTTTCTACTGGTTCATTGCCAAACGCTGAGAGTCGTAGGCCTCAATTCATTGGTGTTGACTGTGGTTTGGCGAATTGCATCTTTACTCTGTCTAGTAAGTCCTTGATGTACTTAGACTGAGATAATAGCACACCATCAGCAGTGTGAGTAACCTCAATGCCAAGGAAAAAATTATTTCCACCAAGATCCTTTTAAGCAAATATTATATTCAAATAAAAAATGAGAGTAGAGATAACATGAGAACAACTACTAGTGACAAGGATGTCAACCACATACACTAGAATGATGGTGGTGTGAGTTAGAGGATAACTTAGGAACATTGAGGTGTCAGCTCGAGAAAAAACAAACTCAAAAGAGACAAGAATAACAGCAAGTTTTTTAAACCAAGCTCTTGGAGCTTTCTTTAGTCCATATAAGGCTTTGTGAAGTTTACAAAAAGCTGGAGGATTGTCTTTGTCTTCAAAGCCCGAAGGTTAACTCATGTATACTTCTTCACTTAGATCACTATGTAAAAATGCATTGTTCACGTCGAGTTGATATATTGACCAACCTCTTGAGAGAGCAATTGTGATAACTACTCGGGTAGTTACTGGCTTTAAAATTGGGTTGAAAGTTTCTTGATAGTCTAGACCAGCTTGTTGATGAAGCCCCTTGGCCAATAAGCATTCGTTATCCTTGTTTACTGACCCATATGGATTTCCCCTTGCTTTGAAGATCCATTTACAGCCTAAAGATTGTCTTCAAGCAGGAAGGGAAACAAGAGTCCATGTGTTATTCCTGCAGAGAGCCTCTAGTATTTCATGCATAACCTAAGTCAACTTTGGATCAAGTAAGGCTTCTTTTGGTGTGTTGGGAACAACAACTTCCATGAACACCTTAGGCTTGTGAATGCCACTTTTGGAACGGGTTTGCATAGGATGAGCACTAGTGACAGTAGCAGTAGGTGCATAAGTAGTTATGGCATTTGCATCTCTGGGAGCTGAAGAAGTACCGACACACAAGTCAGTGGTTACAATATAAGTTAGATTAGAAGTAGTTTCTGTTGTTAATGAATCAGATGTAGATATTATATCTTGCTGGTCAGATGCATGAGAAGAATGACTATGCGATGGTGAGTGAGATAGAATAGGTTGAATGTTGTTGGAAATGTCAGTTTGTATGTTGGTGTGATGTGGTCTAAGGATTAAAGGAGGTGAAGTTTATGGTAGACATATGAATGGAGAGGACAAAGTATGAATTGGAGTCTTACTGGTTTGAAAAGGAAAGGAATGTTCATCAAAGATGACATCCCTTGAAAGAAATATGCGGCCATCGGTACTAAGGCACTTGTAGTCTTTATGAGCTAAACTATACCCAATAAAGGTGCATTTTTGTGATCTAAACTGAAGTTTATGGCAATTATAAGGTCTCAAATTGGGATAACATGTGCACTTGAACACTTTAAGTGTGGAATAGGTGGGGAGTTTATGAAAAAGGGTCTAAAAGGGTGAATTATTTTGAAGGTCTGGTGTTGGTAAACGATTTATCAAGTATACAACTATCCTAAAAGCCTTTTCCCAGAACTTTAGGGGCATGTGAGCATGAGCTAAGAGGGACAAACAACTATCAACAATGTGTCAGTGCTTTCTTTTGACAACCTAATTTTTCTCATGTGTATGTGGACAAGATTATTTGTGAAGGATGCCATTTGAATAGGAAAAATTATTGTAATGCCCTGAATTCTTCGATATGGTTTAATGGCGGGATTAGTAGGCCGGGAGGGCCATACTTGTTTAATTATGCCATTAATTGAATATATGCATGTTTATGTGAATTATATTATGATATGACATTAAATGCATGCATGTGGGTCCACATTTTAATTATAGGGGAATTTTGGTAATTTGGCCCGTTGAGGGCGTAATTGTATATTTGTATGCATGTTGGTGATATATTGTTGAGG
The DNA here is from genome assembly GCF_963169125.1 of Humulus lupulus. Classification (NCBI taxonomy): domain Eukaryota; kingdom Viridiplantae; phylum Streptophyta; class Magnoliopsida; order Rosales; family Cannabaceae; genus Humulus; species Humulus lupulus. The sequence goes on along the minus strand of NC_084795.1, from coordinate 97,755,837 downwards.
CCACATTATTATGTGGATTTGTTCGAGCTATTCAACATGAGACGATCTTTGAATATTAAGTAGCGGTTTAGTCATAACGGGATTAAGTTCGAGGCTCGGGGTGAGTCTCGGGATGTTTTAATGATTAGAACGTTGCCGGGAATAAAAGGGTAACGGGATATGAATTATTGGTGTTTGGGATTATCGAGAGTAGCGGGAGTTGGAGAGCGTTAATTATGATTAACGAAATAGGTGAAAGATGATGATTTTACCCTTGGGGAGACTTTAGAAGCTTTAAATGACCTAGGGGCATTAAGGTCAATTGGCTTGGGTTATATATGTTTTAAGTTGGCTGTAGAAGCATATAGAACAAAACAGAGCACTCTTCTCCTTCCCATACATCATTTTCTCCCTCTCTCCCTTTGAGGATTTTGGTCCCAAATTGAAGTGTCAAGCTAGGAAATCAAAGCTTGGGGGTTGTAGGATTAGTTCATCTACTAAGGAGGATTCAAAACCAGCTGGAGGTAAGGAATTGTCCATGAATTTCAAGTGTTACTTTGTTTTTCTTTTAGTTTTCAGCCTATAGATTTTGATGTGGAAAGTTGGAATCAATGGGAGTTTTTGTGTATGTTTGATTGGGTTTTGGTGAGGGGGTGATGTAGATGAGGTTTAGGGGTTGAATTGGATGTTTTGGTAAGGTTTGGGATTGGTTTGGATGGTTGGTTTCAAGAGGAATCGCAAGGAGGGAAAATCAGTGTAGCTGTTGGTCTAAAGCTGGTGCCCCAGCGCCAGTCCTAGTGCCCCAGTGCTATGCAGGGCAGAGAGTAGCCCTCTCTGTTTCTAGGGCAGCGCCCCAGCGCTGGTTGGCAGTGCCTAGGCGCTAGGTAAGTTTCAGGGTAAGTTATTTTTAGGGCTCGGGATGGTTTTCAAGGCTCGGGGGTTGGTTCCTTTACCCCTTTTGAGTAGTTTGAGAGTCCTGAGAGTGAGGGATTGATCCCGGGAGTGTGGTTTAGATTGTAAACCATTCATTGATTTACTTTATTGATGGTTTCTAATTTGTTATGATTAGGTAATCGCTAAGGAATCTAAAGGTTGATCGTTCTCAAGGGTCGTTCTTATATTATTTCTCACTCGAACTTGAGGTAAGAAAACTGCACCCTGTGTACATGTGACATGCGTGATTGTATTGAGGAATTTTTTTTGATAAATGTGGACATGGATTGCCTATTGGATGCTAGCGAATGTTGTATACTTGTATATGTACTGACTAGTCAGGGACACTGACCTAAGAGTCAGAATTGCATAGCGTCATAAACGTCGAGCCAAATGAAGATTAGATCTAATCGATATCAGCGTTGAATGGCTCTAAGGCATTAATACTGGACCGACCCTAAGTTCGATGAACTTATAAGCGCTTGTCTAGTCTAAGACTAGTTACTAGAGTCAGGGTTTTAAGGCCCTGGTGACTGCTTGTCACATGGCTAGGGAACGATGTTCCAGGGTTATGACTTTAAGAACATGAGGAGGGTTATGATGGTGACTAGTCACCATGCACCTATCCTGTTCGAACTAATAAAAGTTCACTTATCTATAAAGCCCCGATGACTCTATCGTCACAAGGCTAAAGGGAGCTGGACCTATTTTAGTGACTTTTGCGACTGTCACCTATTTGTTTGGACTGATGGTCCTAAATGATTATTACGATCATTGTTGATATTATATCATGCTTTATTTTGTTTCTTGCTGGGCCTTGGCTCATGGGTGCTATGTGGTGCAGGTAAAGGGAAGGAAAAGCTCACTCAGCCTTGAGTGGAGAGCTTAGGTGGTGATGTGTACATATGCGGCCGCTTGACCACCACGGCCAAGAAGTTCTCAGAGGAACTAGGGGGTTGACCTTATTTTTGTCGCTTAGGTTGGCAGATTTGAAATTTTGAAACAGTAATGACCTTTTTGAGTTGTAAATAACTTGTAAATGTTCTTGTGGGCCCATGAACAGTTTTATAATAAAATATATCCTTTCCTTTTAATTGATTTTCCACCTTAACTCGTTAATGACACTTAGAACACGTTTTTAACCAAAGGACTCGGGTATCGGGTCAAATTTCCGGTTCACTGTTACTTTTCTGGGGTAACCAGGGCGTTACAATTATCATAAGCTTTGAACTCGCCCCCACTGTCACTTTGTACTGCTTTAATTGGGAGTTCAAATTGTAACTCAGTCTGTTTCTTAAAATTTTGGAATGTTTGGAAAGCTTATGATTGCGTATGCAAGAGATATATCAAAGTGTGCCTACTAAAAGCATCCACAAAGCTAATGTAATATTTATAACAACTAAATGAGACACTAGGGGAAGGGCCCCAAGGATCAATATGAATGAGTTGAAGTAGTTTTGTATAAAAAAATTTAGAATTGGAAAAGGAAATTTTATGAGCTTCACCAAGACAACAAGCATGACCAAAATCTGAAATAGTTTTATTGCTTGATTGAATATGACATTCTTTGAGTACAGTTTTAATAGTGTGAGTATAAGGGTGGCCTAACCTGCTATGCCATAAGGAAAAATGGAATACATTGTGAGGTACACTCTTCTTTGTGGTAACTGTGGCAGCGGAATCATGAGGAATTATTACAAACAGAAGCTAGAATGGAAGTGGACGAAATCTTAGTTGAATGGTTGACAGATAAAGGAATAGGCAGTAGGTGAATTTGGTTTTGATTGAAGGCATACAACCCATTTTCACGCTGGCCAGTAAGTATAGTCTTCTTAGAAATTTTTGTTATGATTGGTTAAATATAAATGATAAAGTGTTAAAATACAAGCAAGATATAAACACTTAATAGAATTCATATAGTGAAGATGTGAATTTGAGTTTCAAATTATAGGCACTTATAAAATGCAAATTTGAGTCCAAAAAAATACATAAAAGTATCTAAGGGTTCCCAAAAAGTTTGGTGGAACTTGGAGTATTTTTGGACCTTTGGAAGTGTCCAAAATCAGAGGGGGTGGCGATACGTCACCATCCAGGAGGCGACACATTGCCTGAAAGCTAGGGTTTCCAGAAACCCTAGCAGGCAACGCGTTGCCTGCTGTATTACTTGGATTTACGTAAATGCTCAAAAATATGTTTTTTGCAAGTCTAATCCTATTGGTTATACCTAATCATGTTGGAAAAACTTATACATGATCTTTATTTATTTTCATGTAGATCTAATACTAAACAAATTAATATGAGATAACCTAGAACATGCTTCTAAAATTGAATTCAAAGAGAAATAATGATAAGAATACTTACATTATACGCCACTACAACAATTTTTCTCAAATATTACATTAAAATATAACGTAATTTTAGAAGTGCTATTGATACGGAGACAAGAAAAAAAGACACGGGAAAAAAAATTTAGGCGGCAAATGAAACACTTTTTGCCGCCTGAAATTGACAAAAGAGAACAACAAATTGACAAAGAAGAACAACATGCCTCTCCCTCTCTCAAATCCCTAATCTCTACCAGCGTGCCTCTCCCTCTCTCAAATCCCTAATCTCCCTAATCTCTACCAGTCTTTCTCTCATTACATTCAGTCTCAGTGCATTCAGTCTCAAATCCCTAATCTCTCAGTGCATTCAGTCTTTCTCTCATTTGCTCTCCCTTGCTCCTTCTCTCATTCGCTCTCTCACATTCTCTCGGCTTTCTAACCCTCGCGTCGTTGAACCACACCACAACCACACCCCTGCTGAAGCCTCCCTCACGCCGGTACTCATGCAACTGAAGCACACCACGACCACGCCCGTGCTGTAGTCATTGAGTCTCTCGTCCCCCCCTCTTTGTTTATCTCTCCCGCTGGCTTTGAGCAAGAACTGGAGACCTCCATTTTTCTCTGTAAGGTATAATTTTTTTTTTTTCAGATTTCAATTTAATATCAAAAAACCATTTTGAATATTATCAATATATATATGCTTGTGTTGGAATAATTTTTTCGATTGGCATTTGGAATTTGATGTGATTTTATGCATAGATTATATATTTATCGAGTATTCACAATCCAGATTGATGTTTTGATATGGTGATTCACAAATTTGCAGGCCCTTCCAATTTACTTGGATAAAATGTTCAATCAGTATGTGGCTATAATTCTCTCTATGACTTTTGTTCTATTTTTTGGAGAGGTATTTTATTTTTGTTCCATTAACTTTCATGCTTGGTTTAACAGTAAAGTGTCAATATTTTTGTTGGCTTATTATGATGGAAACTTGATATTCGTTTTTCTAAATAAGGTTATCCCACAAGCTATATGCACTAGATATGGACTTGCAGTAGGTTCCAACTTTGTTTGGCTTGTTCGGATTTTGATGATAATTTGCTACCCAATTTCATACCCAATTGGAAAGGTACAATCTCCAATGGAAAGTTGATGTTTAAACATTTAAATGTGAACTTGGAATTTGCATTTATCAACCCTCTAATCTATACTATTTTAAACTGGTGTTTTAGTCATTGAATTTAAGTATTTTTTCAGTGGTTAAAAATAAATCATAAATGTAAAGCAAAATTGTGGAATCTGGTTGCAAAACGATGGATTCTTAATGATATCAGATTATAAGGGATTTATATCTATTTTTTGACCTGAGATATACACAATGCAGATTTTGGATTGGGTATTAGGACATAATAAAGCTTTATTTAGGCGAGCTCAGTTAAAAGTCCTTGTCTCCACACTACTACAAAAAAGGCTTTTCACTGCGGTTTTTTTACTCAATACACTGCGGTTTTCGAGAGTATTGAAAAGCGCAATGTATTCGACCGCAGAGAAAAGTGGTATGCCAACTGTAGAGAAAAGTGTCACTTTTCTCTGCGGTTGTAGTAAGCCAACCGCAGAGAAAGATGTACTTTTCTCCGCGGTTTTTTTAAAGTTAAAAAACAAAGTTAAAAAAAAACAATCAAAACGGACAACCGAGCACAAAGTTATGCTTGGTAAAAGTTTTGAAAAATTACACTACTTTTCTCTGCGGTTTTTTCAATAAAACCGCGGAGAAAAGTCTTTATTTCTCTGCGGTTTTCTTAAGAAAACCGCGGAGAAAAGTAGTGCAACTTTTCTCTGCGTTTTTCTCCCACTTTTCCTACTTTACATTGCGTTTTTTAAAAAAACCGCAGTAACAAAGTTCCTAAGTGTCCTTCAATCCTTTTCTCTGCGCTTTTTATTTTAGATTGAAAAAAAAGCGCAGAGAAACCCTATATTTGTAGTAGTGCCATCCACAGCCAAGAGGTAAAGTAAAGTTGTTGAGGATAATTAATATGCTCTTTAACTTAAGGAATAGCTTTACAAGTTGAAAATACGAATTATTGCTATCATCTACCACAGATATATCTTGGCATTAGTTCTGATTTCCTTATCTTGTCATAATAGGCCGGCAAGGGTGGTGAGCTTACAAATGACGAGACAACAATTATAAGTGGGGCACTAGATTTAACTAAGAAGGTAAGGTCTTAATAGAAATATCATTATTCCTTACATTCATTTCCTTCTAATTTGCATGTATGCCAGTGATAGTATTATATCCAACTATTATATGAGGTGGACGTAAATCCTGGTGAATATGAAAGTTTATTTTACTTCTTCTACTTCTCTCTCTCTCTCTCTCTGAGTCTTTAGAACTATACCAAAGAGGCTAAAACTTATTTTTTTTAATTGTAATTTCATTTTGAAGTATAACTATTTGAAACTCTGTGCTCATGCTAAATCTTTCTCTCTCTCGAGCTCGCTTATTCAATATTCTGTTTTAATGTTGTTTGGATTTTTTTACTTTACTCCCCAGTCATCTTATCTTTTGGTTTAAAGAGCATTCTGAAACTTTTCTTGTCATTATAGTTTCATTTTGATGTATAATGATTTCACTCTTTATGCTCATACTGAAATTGTAACTTGAATATGATAGTAAGCTTGCAATAATGTGTCATGATTAGAAAATCAGCATCTTACTTTCTTTTTATTATTAATTTTTTTAAATCTTAAAAAACAGACAGCTGAGGAGGCTATGACACCCATTAAATCAACGTTTTCCTTAGATGTCAATTCAAAGTTGGACTGGTGAGTTTTGGTCATGAATTCATTGTTCTTTCTTTCTGTCAATTGGATTTTACTGGTTTTCACAATTTTTGTTTACATGCTGTTTTTAGCTGATTTTCAAAGTTTCAGTCACTCGACCTTAGAAACTATTTTTTTATAAAAGAAGAAAATATAGAAAGTTTTGTTGTTGTTGTAGTGATAGATTGTGTTAAAAGAAGGATATTTTAGCTGTGATATCAGTCCTAGGCTCCTAGCCTATCATCTTAGGAATACTATCCCAATTAGTTGCTGGCTTGTCAATAGTTCTGTCACCTTTTTACACAAAGTTTCACTGAGGATAGTTTGTACATTTTATTTTTATTTTCGCATATAGTGCTCTGGCATATCATAATGGCGTGACCCATGTTTTACTGAAACATGTCTTATGCTACAATTGAAATGTTAGGAATGTTTGAATCACATGACAGCTCAATGTGTTTTCTCGTCGTACAGTTATTTTCTGTTTTCTTAGCAGAAGTTTGTTGTAGAAAAAAATTATATTTTTTTACTGTATTTCTCATTTTTCTCCTCCTTTTATTCAATAACACAGGGAGGCTATGGGAAAAGTTCTTGCTCGGGGGCATAGTCGAGTTCCTGTCTATTCTGGGAATCCGAAGAATGTTATTGGATTGCTTCTGGTGGGTGCTAGAATAGTAGAATGTGAATGTTTAGAAGATGTTTGTATACTAGATGCATTTTAAATTTGACTTATCAAAGGAACTAACAGCGGGCAACATACTTTGTACTCTGCTCTTTAACTTGTTCAATGCTGCTTATTGTTTGGTGAAAAGTCTTCTTACTGTACGACCTGAAACAGAGACTCCAGTCAGTGCCGTTTCCATCCGGAGAATACCACGGTTTGCTTAACTCTTCAATTACTAATTTTTTATTTTTCAGAAAATACATTCAGTCAGAGTATCCAGTGTTGATTTGTATGTTGTATACTCAGAGTTCCTGCCGATATGCCACTGTACGATATATTAAACGAGTTTCAGAAGGGCAGGAGTCATATGGCAGCTGTGGTGAAGACTAATGGGAAAAGCAAGCTTCCTACAATTGATGGGGAGAAGACTTTTCTGTGGCTGCCTAGTAATAATTTTACAGAACATGTCTATTTCTATATGCATATTTATATTATTTAGGCTTCTTTGTTTGATGCTTTTGATAATTAATATGGTTTTTTTAAGAGTTACTATAAGCACTTATCAATGTTTTGGTAAAAGATGAAAGTATCTTTAGAATGGGTCCATTATTAAGATTTGATCATTTATGCGCTAATTTCATCTAATATAAATACTCAACTGATTGCTTTTTGACACAGTGGTAATATAATATTTTGTATTGATTGCTTCAATGCTTTTAGCCAGGTCTGAATGAGAAATTAAAATGCATAAAGCAACATTCAATGTTGGAAGTTTCTTTGATTAATATTCAGGTTCAAGGTATTTGAGCTTTCTTACATGGGTTTCTTTATTTATGTATATATTAGTCAACTAATGCCTTAAGGTCTTTCTAAGCAGTTGGAAAGAGCAACAATAGAAATAGAAAACTAATTTAGAATACAGAGCATAAAAAACAACCAGATGCACATAAAACAGAAAGGAAAAAATGGCAACAGGTCTTCACACGTGATTATATTTTATCTAATTTACTTTGGAGTTTTATCTTCATATATATTCTATTCCATATTTGTCATTTGTGAAATGTTCTGTTTTAACTAGTGTGAAGTATATGGTTGTTAGGTATGCATTTAACTGGCATTGATTTCTTTCCTTTACTTATATTCCATTTATCAATTCAAGTTTTGCATCCCTATTCTATCATCAAAAGCTTTATTCAGCTGTTGTGTATTCATGACAGACTTCTATGATATTTCTATGGTATGTGATATCACATTGATTGTTAGAGATCTCGCTAGTTTCTATTAATACTTTGTATTTTCTTGATTTATCTCTTAGTGATGATGACGACTCTGAGAATGAGTCAGCACTTGAAATTCAGCCATACTTGATGGAAGAAAAATATAAGACTGCAATTCCTTTGTTAATAATGTTGTATTGTTTTTTTTGCCTCCCCTCATTAAAGTGCTCATGTTTTTGATATTTTTTTTCCCTGGAATTTTAATGATTTCTCATCTCCTTCTTCTTTTTTATTGTTTAAGTCAGATTTGGACTTTCTGTTTTCTAATTTTTGGGTCATCATCTGTAGTGTCGAAGCACTTGATAATCACTTGACTGCTATCCAAAGGGACCATGAACTAAAGCCAAAACCAAGGAATCTGAATTTGAAAAACCAATAAATTCAGCATCAGCAGGTAATTTGGCTACCAGGAAAATATAGCAACCTTGTACTGATCTATAAATATAATCATTTTCCCTTTTATCTAAAAATCTAGTTTAGCCCTAATTTTCACAAAGATCAGCTAGGTTTTGGCAATAGTTCATTTTTGACACTCCACTGTATTCCCCTCTGTTTTTTTCAGTTTATTCATGTTCTCTGTACTCTTTAAAGAATTTTTCTGTTATCTGATGCGTGAAAGGGGCTATTGGTGGTAGGTGACATTACTAAAGCTGCAGAAGCTGCACTAAAGTTGGAGTGTGAAAGATTAAAAAAGTTGGAAGACTTGGATGAAGGAAACAAGGCTTTAGGATTGAATGTAAATAAGGTTTGCTCTCTATATTGTAATTCATATTTATTTGAAAATTGTTAATCTCTATTTGGTAACTAGAAACTAGTATTTTTGTTTGGGATTTTCTTGCAGCATTTTCTTGACAAGAGGTTTCTACTGGTGTGAAAAAGTTATTGAGGGAATCGTCTGGCCAGTACAGCGACTTCAGTATTCTTTCCTCTTTAAATTCTTAGGTAAATCATGTAACTTACTGTTTGTTTAGTAGGATATATGTTTTTATATATATCTATAATATTTTAGGTGACAATTTATGATATTTAAGAAAGTGTTAGATGGCACTAGATGCATTAGATCAATCCATATGTGTTATTTTAGGTTCAGATCACTTCCAGGAATTGTCAACCAAACCCAAAGGGATATCATAGAATGTAATGTCTGCTTTTATTAGCCTTTTCATTCTTCCTTTCTATACACATTACTGTATTGAAGTCATAGGTTGTCTATGATTTTTCATGCTTACATTTGACACTTCTATCAGATAATAGTACATATTCTTTGATTGCTTGATTGATGCTTTTGAAAGTATAATACATATATATTTAATAAGAGCTAATTATTTCATTAATGCAACATGGATGACTATAGCTGCCACTTTAATAAGTTCTAATCTTCCAGTTTTATCAGATACTATATTGTGCAGTGACATAATATATCAAGTGACCGATTACACACATGCATAGGCACACACTGACACCTATACTTGGATTGACTGATAAAATCTTATAATTTCATTACTTCCAACATAGAAACCTAGAATTACAACTTTCATGCATTTTTAATTAATACAAGGCAATTTGGTTCTGTTTTTCTTTTTATAAAAGCCCTAGAATTACCACTTTAAGTAATTGCTGGTGTGATTCCATTATTACACTCGAATATTACAGGTGTGTAGATGTGACTGGAGCTTACAGTGCTCTAAAGACGGAGCTTAACATAAGCTTGACAGCAATAGGCCTTTTGTGGACTACAACTGACTTTATTGCAAAGAGGATTACACATGGACCTGTGGAAGAAAGGGAAACAAGAAAGGGAAACAGGTATATGACAAGTGCACAACAAATGGACTCACAACAAAGACAAGTGCACAAAGGATGATGAATTGAAGGATGGAGCAAGTTTCATGCATGGTTTACTTTTGTGTATCTTGTAATTTTTTGTTTTTCATTTTTGAAGTAAAAAATGTTCAAGATTATAAAACTTTAATATGTTATGCGTTCAAACTTAAGTTAGAACTAAGATCTCATGAAATAGACACATTCAGAGTTTGAATTAGTTATTGTTTAATGTAATACTTATGGTTTATCAATCTATTGAGAATTATATTTTATGATTAATTTTGATTTTTTTTTATCAAAATACAATAATGAAAATCTTTTAATTTAAAAAAAAAACTTATAAGTACCATTATCACAATAAAAAAACCTTAATATGTTATGATTTAGAAACATATTATAAGCGTAAAAAATCGTTATGGTTTATATAATATAACAAACTAAAAAGTGTTATGAAAAAAGTACAAGATTAAACTTCAAATTTATAACCAAAAACTCTATCTAACTGTTATTATTTCAATATTATAGCACCTAAAAATGTGTTATTGAATAGTTTAAGATAACACCGAACATAACATTCAAAAACTGTTATAGAAAAGACTGGACTTTTAATAACAGGGGCTATGTTAGCATTTTCAGAAGTGCTATCAATAGTCCCGGTTAGCAGTTTTTAAGTGTTATGAATACTATTTTTTCTTGTAGTGCGTAGCAGAATAATAGAGTCCTTCCTTCAGTTTCTCTAACTCTTGTATCCTTTCTGTTGCAGAGTATTACCAAGAAACTGAACCGATCTTCAATTTTCTTATCAACCTTCCAAAGTATCCTTAGTAAACCTAGACTCGAGTGGACAATTCTCAACACATGAGATAGATACAGAGAGAAGAAGAGAAAAGAACAATCAGGCTTAGAAAATGACTTATGTTTATAGAGAATCGAAAACGTATCAGAAACTTGTGTTTCAACTTATGTTTCGACTTCTGTTTTCAACTCTCTCTTAGCATTCCTTTTATATACTCAATTATTCCATTTATTAATGAAGAAATCAATAAAGTAATAGCCAACAATTAGTCCTAGGTCAAAAATAGCATGGGCTTTAGGCCCATGAAATTTCCCATTTGATTATAAGCCCGCTGGACTTAAAATCAAGGCATGTATTATTTTCTATTGATTTAATTAATTAAATCCTTTATAAAATTAATTATTTATAATTTTAGCCTTGATTTAAACTTATTTATTAATTTAGATACCAATTTATCTTAATTAATAAATCTGCCCTAATTTATCTTTTCCTCTCAAAATTACATAACTTTGTGAAACTATCCAAAATTGACCTGGTCAACTTTGAAAATTCTAATTGATAATTAAATCAATTAATTAAGACTATCTATATGATTTTATCCATGGTACACTTGGGACCATGGGCCTATGAAATCAAACTCCAATAAGTTATCATAAATCTAACAAATAACTTTACTAACTTATTAATTCCTCGTGACTCCACTACAGACTCGGAATTGCACTCTTGAATTCATAGAACGCTCTATAAAAAATATAGATACACTATTAATTATCCATTGTTACAACCATAATTGTCACTCAATCCTCTATAGACGGTCTACAATGAGATGGGACTAAAATATTGTTTTACCCCTCATTGTATTTTATCTTTAAAACACTTAGTTCCTTGTAAATGATATTTCAGTAAACTAATATTAATTATTGAAATGAGATCTCTAGCATTTAGCGCCATGAACCAAACTAAAAGGAAACCATCGTTTCACTTCTTCATCAGAAGCTATAGATGTTCATATCTATGATTAACTATCCCACTAAATTATACTACCGAGTTCCCAAGATGTAAGTATGGGCTAGTCCGTAGGGTAAGCTGGTAACGAACAAGTCAAAGAACTCAAATAATACAATCAGTTAGAATACTAACCACTAAGAATTGAGATTGAATTGACCAATGGTCAACTATATGATATGACTAGAATAGATAATAAATGTATGTTTACTTATCTTATCAACTGTCAATATCGGTTCAGTCCGACGTAACAAATACATCCGATCTTATCTACTTTGCTAATGTTCTTGAAAGAACATAACAGTGTGATGTGTAAGTAGATCATATCGTAGATTGGAAAGTCAGTGTAAATCCTGTGCACTGACTAATCTTAGGACTAACTTATTTTGAGCATATAATCATATTTATATTCCACTGTTATTACGTCACTATAAATACGATTAGCTATATGCTCCGGATTTAATAGAAGTTTATATTAAACAAATAATCATGAAAATAAAATATGTGAGCAAAGTGATTGACCAAGTCAAAAAATGATTTCTATTCTTTTATTGATAATAAAATGAGATAACAAAGAATTTGGGTTTTAATTAGCACAAAGAAGATGAATTGATTTATAGGGGTCACGTCCTCAATGCTCTATCAGATAGGCTCTATGATCTCTACACCAACACCAAGGTTATTTGGGAAGCCTTGGAAAAGAAGTACAAAATGGAAGAGGAAGGTACAAAGAAAGTCCTTATTACACAATATATGGAATTTAAATTTAATGATGATAAACTCATTCTCCCTCAAATTCATGAACTGCAAATTATTGTGAATAAATTGTCTACTCTTAAAATTGTATTTCTGAAACAATTTCTTGTTGGTGCCATTATAGCCAAGTTACCTCCTTCGTGGAGAGGCTATCGGAAAAAGATGCTCCATAGAAATGAAGAGATTTCTTTGGAGGAAATTCTCAAAAACTTGAGAATTGAGGAGGAATCTCGTTCTAAAGATTTGAATGATGAGAAGTCTGTAGAGTCCCAGAATTTACTTAGCTAGTTAGATAGTAGTAGTAGTAGTAATAGCTAGTATTAGTTATAGTATGTTCATTTTTGTGGATTTTGGTTCAAGCCGGGACTTAGTTGGAAACTTCTAGCAATAGTTATGGATTTTATAAGTTTAACCTATAGTTTAAGAATATTAATTATAACATAAGGTTTGATTAATATTGCTGGTTATTAATATGATAATTATTATAACCTAAGGTTTAGATAGAGCCAATAAGAATATGACACTTGTCATGAGCATAGTTATTCCTAAGGTTTGGATAGAACCAATAGGAATATGACACTTGTCATATGTATGATTATTAATGAATTATTATTTTAATGATAAAATAAGGGAAATATAAGACTTAGTCTTCACCAGAATTTGTTAGGAGCTTGACATTTGTCACAATTTTATTTATTTATGATTTAGATATTTCATTTATTTGTGATTTAGATAATTAAATAGATTTTTCGTAACTTTAGGGTACTGTAACTTCCGACCTATTTTTGACTCAGTTATGTTATGAATTTCGAAAAATAGTATTTCTAAAACGTTGTAGATAATTTAATTATATTTCTAATAGTATAAGGATATTCTAAATCGGAGTCCTATACCTCCAGATATGTTGATTTTACTATAGGTTAGTTTAGAGTTACGAGATTTAGGGAGTTAGAAGTTATGATTCTATTTGTTTTGATTTTTTTATTTTTTTTTCAAAAATCAAGCTTTGTTGACCAAGTTCTAAGCCTTTGGCTGAAGGATATTCAAATATTTTCAATTAAATTCATTATTTTTATTCAAAGCCAAAAATAAGATTTTTATTCCTAGAACTCTATAAATAGGACTTAGCACCAAGCTTTTTCATTCATTCTTCAAGCATTGATCAGAGCCTTCTAGGTGCTAGTGAGACTATAGAGTGATAAACACTTGGGTTGGGGCTATAAGCTTTGTCATTCTAAGCTTATTAGACACTTGGTAAGTAAGGTTCATAGAGTGTATTTCGGTTTTGAGGTGTAGTTCGGTCATAGAAATTTTAAAGGTATTCTTATTCTTAGTTCCTTTTCTGTATTGTTAGTTCTTATAGTTTTTCTCTACTCAATTCCTAACCCAATCTTCTCTATTCTTGGTTAGGCATCTAAGTTCTTCGAACTTGAGATTTCTTGTTGGTAAGTATCTTCTCGATGGTTTAGTTCATTCCTCTTCATCTCTTTCTTTTAGAAAACTCACCTCTCTAATAATGGTTTTTAGGAGGGTTCCAAAATCCCGAATTTGTTCTAATCATCCCGGTATTTTGGTAAGGAAAATAGGATAGATCTTGTATGTTTGTATGATATGTTATGCTATGTTTATGCTATAATAAGTATATGTATAATATATTTTGTAGTCCTTGGGCATATGACTTGTTTAGATAACAAGCCCCAAGATTATGTTTTTAGTCGCTTGGGCATATGACTTGCTTAGATAGCAAGCCCCAAGATTAGTTTATCATTTTCATGGTTTAGAGTTATGGTTTACCCTACCTCAGATATTAGACAGGGGACCTAGAAGGGTTATCATATACTACCATGTGATCTAACCTACCTCAGATTTAGACAGGGGACCTAGATGGTTTATCGCATGCCATGTTAATGAGTTAATGGCCATTAATATTGTAGTCCTATATGGTATATGTTCTTATAGCCATATTTTTTATAGTGTATGCTTATGATATATGGTATATATTTTTATAGTCATATGTTTTATAGTTTATGTTTATGATGTAGTTTTATGCTTATGATATATGATGTATGTTTTTAGTAGGTTTTCCTTGCTGGGCACTAAGCTCATTCCTTTAATTTTAGTGTGATGCAGGAAAATGAATATGGAAGGCAGAAGGATTCTTGGTAGCTTGGCTTGTGTGTTGAGGATGGATGGAATTTGTGGACTGCGTGTCGATCGAGGATGAAGTTATTTATCTTCACTCTTTTAAATCATGTTTTTTCCGCATTTAGTTTTGTAAACAATATTCTTTAGTTTAAAATTATGTTTTATGTTTTAAAAAATGGGTACACATGCCATATTTTCTATTATTATGTAATTGATACAATATTTTGAGATTTAATAAAGTTATATTATTTCTTATGTATCTTTCCCAAAATAGTAGCTATGTATAGTAGATCTAATGGTCCAAGGTCTTAGAAATAGTTAGGTCATTACAAAGTCCAATGGAGAGACTTCTAAGGCTAATGTTGTGGCAAATCCTCCTAACAAGGGGAAAGGAAATGACAAGAATAAGGGCAAGGGCCAAAAACCCTTGGGACCCAAGAAGAATGAGGGGCAATTCAAGAGTTCCAAGGGACCTTGCTATATGTGTGGCAAGAATGACCACTTTGCTAGAGATTGTAGGATCAAGAGAAGTCATAAAAATGAGGCAAAAGTCAACTCGACTCAAGAGGAGCTAGTGGCTACACTAAGTGAGGTCAATGTCATTCATGGAATGGTGAGTGGGTTGTGGTATGAAACTTGTGCCACCATTCATGTAACCTATGATAGATCTCTATTAAAGACCTTTGAATCTTCAAAGGAAGGGCATGATATCCAAATGGGAAATGAGAAAAAGTCCATGGTTAAGGAAAGGGAACTATTGACTTGTTCTTCACATCCGACAAGAAGGTTCTACTCACCAATGTTTTGTATGTACCGGAAATGAGTAGAAACCTTGTGAGTGGAAATTTAGTTGGCAAACTGAGAATCAAGGCTGTGATAGATTCCGTCAAGCTCATTTTATCTAAGGACAATCTTTTTGTTGGAAAGGGATATGCTTATGATGGCATGTTTAAACTTTGTACTTCCATTGACAATGTGAACAATTAAACTTCTTCTTCTTGTTATATGCTTGACTCAAATTCTATTACTTTGTGGCATGTTAGACTTGCACATAAAGGATTTAGCACAATTAAAAGGGCTATCAAATGTGGATTAATTGATTGTGATAATGTTGAGCATGAAAAATGTGAATTATGTGTTAAATCTAAAATGGTAAAGAAACCTTTTCCTGGTGTTGAAAGAAACTCTAAGTTACTAGATTTGATACATAGTGATTTATGTGAACTTAATGGAATGTTGACTAGAGGAAGGAGTAGATATTTTATTACTATCATTGATGATTGATCTGGGTTCACATATGTATATTTTCTTAAAAATAAAGATGAATCATTTGATGTGTTTAAAGTGTTTAAAGCGGAAGTTGAAAATCAACTTGAAAGGAAAATTAAAATACTTAGAAGTGATAAGGGTGGTGAATATTTTTCAAATGAATTTAACTTGTTTCGTGAAGAACATGGAATAATTCATTAAGGTACAACCCCTAATACTCCACAACAAATGGTATAGCAGAAAGAAAGAATAGAGCATTTATTGAGATGATTAATGTTATTCTATTACACTCTAAATTGAATTTTAGTTTGTATGGTGAAGCCTTGCTATCCGATTGTCATATTTTGAATCGTATTCCCATGAAGTAAAATAACATATCTCTTTGTTATCTTAAAGTGTGGGGGTGTCTTACTTATTGCAAGAGCACTGATCCGAAAATCACCAAGTTGGGTCCAAGAGCTATAAGACGTGCATTTGTGAGTTATGCCCAAATTAGCAAAGCTTATAGATTATTAGACTTGGAGTCTAATGTAATAATTGAATGTAGAGAGGTTGAGTTCTTAGAGAACATGTCATGCGATGTCAACAAGTTAGAACCAACTCAAACTAGAAAGCCTAAAGAGGAGACTCCTAGAATAGTTGGTGAGCAACCTCAATTGCCTAGAAGGATCCGAAGGCTCAAAGATTTGGGATCAAATGAGAAGTGTTCTCAAATAGAGATACTAAACCTTGTTGAAGGAAATAATGAGGAAGTTACTTGGAAACATCCAATAGTACTTCAAATAGAAGATGATCCCAAAACCTTCAAAGAAGCAATGTCCTCAAGGGACTCCGCTTTTTTGAAGGAGGAAATTAATGATGAAATGGATTCAATTATGTCAAACCACACTTGGGAATTATTTGACCTTCCAAAGGGGTCCAAACAAATTGGGTGCAAATGGGTATTTAGAAAGAAATACCATACCGATGGTGCCAAACAAATCTTCAAGGCTAGGCTAGTAGCCAAAGGTTTCAAACAAATAGTGGGAATAAAAAACATTGACACATATGCACCGGTAGCAAGAACTACTTTTATAAGATTTTTTTTTCCTTGTCATCTATATACAACCTTTACGTTCACCAAATGGATGTCAAAACGACATTCCTAAATAGGGATCTCGAAGAGTAGGTCTATATGGAACAACCGGAAGGTTTTGTTCTTCAAGGAAATGAACATAAAGTGTGTAGACAAGTCAAATCATTATATTGTTTGAAACAAGCTCCAAAACAATGGCATGAGAAGTTTGATAAATTCATTGTTTCTAATGGATTTAGACACAACAATGCAGACAAGTGCTTATACACTAAGACTTGTGTGACCATGTCATACTTGTGTGTCTATATGTAGATGATATGTTGATTTTGAGTAATGACATGAGAGGAATAATGGAAACGAAGAGGTTTATATCTTCTAACTTCAAAATGAAAGACCTTGGAGAGGTGGATACCATTCTAGGTATCAAAGTTAGAAGGAATAGTGGGGGGTTTTATGTTGAGTCAAACCCACTATGTTGAGAAAGTGCTTGACAAATTTAGTCATCTCAAAATTAAAGAGGGACATACACCAAACATGAAGTTTGAAAAGAATGAAGGAAGAGCAGTGGCTCAATTGGGATATGCAAGTGCAATAGGTAGCCTAATGTACACCGGTCTTTGCACAAGAATGGATATTGCATATGCAGTTAGTAAACTTAGTAGGTTTACTAGCAATATGAGTATCAAGCATGGGGAAGCTATTGAGAGAATACTTGGTTATCTTAAGAGTACCAAGGAGTATAGTCTTCACTAGACAAACTTTCTAAAGATACTTGAAGGATATTCCGATGCTAATTGGATATCGGGAATTGGAGATAATCTCTCCACCACCGATTGGGTGTTTACTCTTGGAAGAGGTGCAATCTCATGGGGCTCTAAGAAGAAAACATGTATATCACACTCAACCATGGAAGTAGAGTTCATAGCTTTAGCGGCAACCGGAAAAGAAGTCGAGTGGCTTAGGAATCTCATGATGGATATTCCTTTAACCTCGGATATGGTATCAACAATTTCAATACATTGTTATAGCCAATCTGCACTTGCTAGAGCATATAATAGTGTGTATAATGGAAAGTCTAGACACATTAGTCTAAGACATGAATATATGAGACAATTAATTCAAGGTGGAATCATATCGATCTCATATGTCAAAACAACTGAGAACTTAGCGAATCTATTTACAAAACCTCTTGTGAGAAGGTTAGTAAGTTCTACTTAAAAAAGGACGGGATTGAAACTCCTAGAAGAATACATTAACCAATGATGGAAACCCAACTCTAAACTTGTGCAAATCAAGGGAAAAAGTTCAACAGGTAACAACAAGTCATTGATAAGTGAATAGTTTCAACACAAAAATTTATGATGAGTTCCATCCGAGATGGATAGTGTTGGTTGCTACTAAGTTAGGGTTAAGCCTAGGGCTTTTAATGAAGTTCAGTTGAGTGCAACAAGTATCTATAAAGGTAGCAAAGATGTTGTAAGAACTTCACCTATGTGGACTTAGAGGTGGTGCCGCCTCTCATGGGAGTTGGAGTTTCTCCCCAAAAAGTCTATGAAGAGATGAGCACATGGCCATGATAGTGCTAAGCGAGAAAGTGAGAAAACAAAAGATGTAGTGGAGGTGTGTGAGGTATCATCGGTGTTATCAAATGGAATAATTGGTTCAAGCTTTAAGCTACTAATGATTTTGATAATACTTTGTGGTATTTTCACTAAGATAAAGTTCAAAACGAAAGGCACTTTATTTTATGCACTAAAATTGTTTACGCTAGAGAATGTGGCTTGTATTTAACCAAGTGGAGGATTGTTATGATGGGTTAAATACAAATGATAAAGTGTTAAAATACAAGTAAGGTATAAACACTTAGTAGAATTCACATAGTGAAGATGTAAATTTGAGTTTCAAATTGTAGGCACTTATAAAATGCAAATTTAGGTCCAAAGTGATACATATCTAAGGGTTCCCAAAATTTTTGGTGGCATTTGGAGCATTTTTTGGACTTTTTGAAGTGTCCAAAGTCAGAGGGTGGCGATACGTCACCACATAGGAGGCGACACATCGCCTAAAAGCTAGGGTTTATAGAAACCCTAGCAGGCGACGTGTCGCCTGGTGTATTACATGAATTTATGTAAATGCTCAAACATATATGTTTTGTAAGTCTAATCCTATTGGTTAGACCTAATGACAATGCCTACCCTATATATGGGTCAAAATAGTTATTTGGGAGACTTGATCCCTCTCTCCAATCTCTCTCTACCCTCTCTCTCTTGATCCAAGAATCTCTAGTTTTCTCCAAGAACTCTCCAAGAAAGTGCTTGACTGAGAGAGTTGAAGGCTTGTTCAATCTCAATCCTCATACTCAAAGAGAAGGCCTTAAGCATCAATGGTGGCTAGGGAAGAGTATTAGGACAGTTTTCTACAACATGTGTAAGCCTTGGTTTGTGTTTTTGTTTGCTAAGGGTTTGTTAAAAGGATTGTTCAAAGTGGTGATTTTGCCTAGGGTTTGAAGCTTCATCAAAACTTGAAGAACACCATTGTCCTACTAGGGTTTGCATGTTCTTTCTTAATCTTTTTTAAGTCTCTGTCAATCCAAATTTTCTGTAGATTCTATTGTTTATGGTGGTGTTATCTTACTCTCCCCCAAAAATTTGATCCTTCGCAAAGCAACAATTAGCATGAGACTCAAAATCCACATTATTATCTTGAGCAAATTGAGAAAAACTCGTTAGTTTTTTTGTAATGGGAGGAACATGTAAGAGATTATTTAATACAATAGGTTTAGAATGCAAGGGAGAAGTTAAACAAGAATTACCAACATGCTTAATCCAAACCTGAGCCATTACCAACAAGGATCTGATCCTGACCATGAAATTCTAATGAATTCAAGACATTATGAGAGTCAGGAGTGAGGTGGTTGGTGACACCTGAGTCCAGGTACCAATTTGAATCAGCTGTTGTATCTGGAGTGGCCATCATGGCCTGCATAGGACCAACAATGTTGGCACTCGAACTAGCAAAGGTTTTGGGTCCAGTGAATGATTTGTAAAACATGTAAAAACATTGAAGCATCACATACCCTGGTTTTTGACAAAGTTGGCAAAGGGGTTTGCTATTGTAATGTTCCGAATTCCCTAATGTGGCTTAGTGCCTTAATTAAGGAGTCGGAAGAGCAATAATTGGTTTATTGTGTTAATTTGTGATTATATGCATGATTATGTGAGTTATATTATTATATGGTTGTTTTTGCATGCATGTGGACTTGTTTCTTAAGGGCATTTTAGTCATTTTGCCCTGTTGAGGGCATAACTGTATACATATGTATGCATATATGTGATATATGTGAAAGCTACATTATTATGATGATATATTTGAGATACTCGGCACAAGGCGATCCTAGGAGGCAAGTTATTGGGTTAGTCATAACGGGGTCAAATACAGGGCTCGGGGTGATCCTAGGGGTGATTTGGTACTTTGTACATTACCGGATTGAGTAAGTAATGGAAAATTATTTTGTAATTATTTGAGGATATTAGAAGTCATGGGAATTGTGAGACATTAATTATGATTAATGGGACAATTGGCTAATGACAAGTTTTCCATTGTGGCATAGGAAGGTAAGACAAAGGATAAGGGGCATATATGTCATTTGGGAGGCAAAACCAGTGACTAGTCACCTTTTTCCCTGGGCTGAAGGAACAAAACAGAACACTCTAGCCTCTTCTTCTTTCTCTTTCGATCATTCTCTTTCTTTCTCTCGGTTTTTCTCTTAATTGGACTTGAGATTTTAGGGCAAGGTTGAGGATTGAAAGCTTATGGTTTAGGGTTGAACGACAGAAGCTAAAGGGAGTTCAATTCACAGCTGAGGTAAGGGATTACAAACTCTGTTTTAGTTGGTATTTTGCTATGGTTTTGGTTATTCTTAAGCTTGAAAGTTTGAGGTTGTGAATTGGACTTTTGGTAGTGTTTTGAATGTGTTAAAGCCTGGGTTTTGCTGCTGGGATTGAGGTGTGATGTTTGGGATTGTTTGGTATTGATTTTGGTGAGTTTTGGGCTGAGGAAAATAGGGATTTCTTGGTTTGCGGGGTCATGCTACAGCTCGTGTCTTGATTTTTTAGACATGGGGCTTTTTGTTTGGAAGGCATGCTGTGACCCTCAGCTTTGGCATCATTGGGTTTAATGGCGGGATTTCAAACCTAAAGGCTTGGGATATTCTACTACCCGATTAAGTAGAATTTGGGGTTCCAGAGGCTAGGACTTGGTCCAGAATCCTTTATTTGCTTGTTATTGACAGGATTTTATATTTGGTTATGACTAGGATTCCACTAGGGACTCAGAATCAAGATCGTGCTCGAGGGTCTATCTTATTTTACTTTACACTCGGACCTGAGGTAAGAAAATTGCACCTATTATGTGACATAAATGATTAGAGGGCTTGGCCTGAATGTTGTATATAGTTTTGATTGGGCATTGCCCTTGTAAATGCACATGATTTTAATTATCCCTGTGAATGATTGATTAAAGCATGTTGAATGTTCTGTATATGGATATTTGTTATATGATGAATGCATGTTAGCATTATATACTTGAGAAAAGCATTGACTTATCAGTCAAGGATGGTAATAGCGTTGAGCGCTGGTCGTAAAGCATTGACTTATGAGTCATGGGCGGCAATAGAACACTGAGCATTGGTTGATATGATTACACCTAATTAGGGGCGCATTATACGCTTGTCAAACCCAATGGTCATAGAAAACTAAAGCGCCAGGTACGCTGGGCCAGCTCTAAGGCTGGTTATGCAGAGGATAGGGAAATGGGCCCCAGGGTGAATTATCAGTCCCAGATCCTAGAGCACTGAGCCCATGTGTGATTTATTAATCATGTACTTGGCCAACGGACCCCGATATGAATCAATTACTAATTTATTTAGGGCATTTTGTCCTATATGACGTTGTGGTCATTTATATGAATGCCATGCATGCATGAGTAGGGTTATTACTGCTCGATATGTTTATTATGATTTGGAAATGTGTTAATGACTACTATGAGCATGTTTAAGTTTTCTTGCTGGGCCTTAGCTCACGAGTGCTACGTGGTGCAGGTAAAGGGAAAGAAAAGCTGGACTAGCCATAAGTTGGAGAGCTGCTATCGGCCCCCAGTGCCCTAGGCCGACCTTCAGAATAGATACAATCACTTATATACATTGCACAACAAGCAGTCAGAGGCAGCATATATAAGCATGCATACCCAGATATTCTCATGTACAGATATATTCACAATCATAACATATTTGTTAACAGGGGTATAAGCCCCATTCACAACCCGGGTGTAGTTTTCTTAACTTAAGTTCTGAGCAGCTAGCGTATGGCAGTCCCGAGCATGATCCCTATCCCTAAGCCTTAGCAGTATAACCTAGCCACAAGCAATAATGGTAATAATTAATCACATAGACTATTCAAAAGTTTCAAGGTGTAATTCTCATCTCTGGGACCTCAAATTCTACTAAACTGGGTAGTAGAATCCTTCCCGAGCCTTTAGGTTTGAGTTCTCGAGCTTAAAACCCTTAATTGGCCAATGTCCTCTATTTGAGCCTCGAACTTCCTCAGAGGCGTTGCGACCCTCTAGAAGTCAAAGAGTATTCCTAGACATTTCCCTATACCCACACCGCGGTGCGCCTTTCTCAGCGTCGTGGCACTAAGGCAGTTCAAAGAACACCCCTCAGGCTTCTGAGTTCCATAGGGGTCGCGATGCTTAAGAACAACGCCACGGTGTGACCCCGCAATCCCAGATTTTCCAACACTTCTCCTGTATTTTCTCCAAACTAAAATCATGAGAATTCAGTTTAAAGATACAGTATAGCCAAAATTGAGTCTAGGACTCTCAACAACACACCCTAAACAGTACAAACAACCTGAAATCCATATCAAATCCTTAGCCCAATTCAAAACCCAAGCAAGAACTAAACTCAACCAAAACCTAGCTTAATCACAGAAATTCACAAAGAAAATTCAGATTGTAAAGCTTACCTTAGTAGAAATTTGACCTCTAAACTGAACCTGGTAATCCTAGCATCCACCCTCTTCAATTCCTAAGCAAATTCATCAAAGTGTCAAGAGCTTCCCAAGGGTTAAAGGGAGAGAGAGATGCACGAGAGAGAGAGAGAGAGAGAGAGAGAGAGAGAGGGGGATAGTGTTTTCCTTCTGCCTTTGTTTTCCCCATCTTCTATTAAAGTCTAGAGCCCTAAACCAAGTCTATCTCTTGGCACCAAAGTGACCAAAGTCCCCCTTATCCAAGATTTCCCCCTTCAAAGCCCTCAAGGGTAGAACGGTCATTAGCCGCATTTCCAGCTAGTCCTCAAATTGCACTATAAATCACTGATTAATCCTGACGTACCCAATTACTTACCAAATAAGTACCCGTTACCCGATAAATCCTGATTACTCACTAAGTATCCCAAAATACCCCTAGGCTCACCCCGACCCGAGTATTTAACCCTGTTGTGATTATTCCACTAATCCACTCACTAGGATCGCCTCGGACCACACATCTCAAATATATCTCCATAATATTGTGGTCTCACTCATAACGCATACATATTACAAATATACCCTCAACGGGTCAAAATTACAAATGTGGCCAAATTTACAAGAATGGGTCCACATGCATATTTAATACACATAAACATGCATAAATATTCACATTACTATATAAACTATTTATATCGTATAATCAAACATATATTCCATTAATTCCACATATCAATCCTATTATGCCCCCCAGGCACTGTAATCAAGGCACTTAGCCTTAATAGCGAATTCGAGACATTACAATTTTAGAAATGTGGCCTCGCATGTTATCATGTAGACCATTTATTTAAGCCTCTCGCATAGAAGTCTCACATAGTGGTCTCTTGCAGTTCACTTCTTGTGAACCCTGTATAAGGGAAGTGTAAGACCCTTTCCCTTTCCCTCTATGGTATTGGACTTTGAGGAGTCTTGTTATCTTTGGTATGAGACTTTGAGAAGTCCAATTCTTCTTTATCACAGGACTTTGACAAGCCCACTTTTTTCTTCAGTATGGGACTTTGAGAAGTCCACAATTGCTTTGTTGGAGGTAAAGGTTGGCTCACTGGAGGCAGCTCAAGTGAATATTAAGGATGAGGCCACAAAGAATCTTCTTTTTTATTGTGTGTGTGGATGCCAAAAATCCACCAAGGAAAAAATCTCTAAACCCTGGTTGAAATACATGGCTAAGGGTCACTTAGTCCTACTATCAGGCTGAGGCCTAAAGGTCTTGTGAATACTGGAAATTTTCCCAAGAAAAACATCACATTATGGGCCATGAATTTTGGCCTTGATAAGCTTAGGGGCCAACAAAAAGTCACAAGAAGACGGGTGCACAAGGCCCTCACATAGCGTGGCTCAACATGCCTACGTGAGGTTGATGTGTCCAAGGGTCAAGATGCATTCACATGGATAAGGGGCCTCGATGCAAATGACTTACGGCCACCTCCGTGCAAAGGGAGCCTCGCATAGTGAGGCCCTATATGTCTTGATGCCGAAGGTTGTCGATGGCACCCAAGACGTACACCCACCTCTGTGCTAAGGGAGCCTCGGATAGCGAGGCCCTATATGCCTTGACACCGAAGGTTGTTGATGGCACTCGAGACGTACACTCACCTCCGTGCAAAGAGGTCCTCACCATATGCTTTGATGCTGAAGGTTATCGAGGGCACCCGAGATGTACTCCCACCTCCGTGCAAAGGGAGCCTTGCATAGCGAGGCCCCATATGCCTTGACACCGAAGGTTGTCGAGGGCACCCGAGATGTACACCCACCTCCGTGCAAAGGGAACCTTGCCTAGCGAGGCCCTATATGCCTCAACGTCGAAGGTTTTTTAGGGCACCCGAGATGTATGGCCACCTTCGAGCAAAGGGAGCCTCGCATAGCGAGGTCCTATAGGCCTTGACACCGAGAGCTGCTGAAGGAACCCGAGTCTCACACCTACCCCCACGCGAGGGTCTCATGCCAGAAGTCCTCTCGTATAGCGAGGACCTCGTGAGGCTTCTTGTGCAAGTCACGATCCTCAGCCTAGCACCCACACAAGACACCTTGTCTCGACTAAAGCACTCTATGCCTTGGTGAAGAGACTCTACTTCTCTTCCTGAAGTAAGTGCCACCAGTGAGGCATGATAGGTGAAGACAACTGAATATGTCATTCACGATAACTCACAAGCTTTCCCCGACTTAGCAAAATACAGGGAAACTTGGAGAAAATATGTGTTTTGGAAATGTAAGAAGGATCATTAGATACGAGGCGCGCGTACGGGACATACAACCCTGGGGGTTGCAGAGGTGTGGCTCTGACATCAGTGCCCGACAAGTAGTGACGGTACGACTCAGTGTAAGGAGTGGTGGCATGACCTGCAAACCTCTGACCATGTACCCATAACCGACACCACGATCCTCTGCTCCTCTACACATGCACCACTACTTTGACAGAGTACAAACGTATGATCTTGTCCTTTGGGACCACCTTGTATCAGGGGCCATTAGAGCCTATCTATAAATAGGTTTCGACCCCTCAAATGAAGGGGTTGGAAAATTCATTGTATACTTAGGCTATTAAGTAATATATGAATGTTTACTCCATTGTTGGTATACACTTGTTCTTCCTCTAGTCTATTCTAAGTCCTCATCTAGCTATCTTCCTACTTACCTTTGAGTTTTCTAACCTAACATCGTTGATGAGTTCTCATCGTCAACAGTGTGGAATGTTGACCCCAAAATTGATTTCTCTCACTTTAGAGAAGACGCGGTCCAGGTTGCTGCTGAATGGGCTGCAAGTAAGAAGTTGTCCCCTCCTAGGCGTGGCGGCCCAAGAGCAGATTGAATGGTCCTGCATGTTTCAATGCCTCGTGTTGTTATTTAGTCTTTCAATTTGGTTTTATTTTCATTCATCTTATTTTTCCTAAAGGCTTATCCAACCTTTTGCGTTTAGTGTGGAACTTTCATAAGTCCTTTTCTTTCTTTTTTTTTTGTGAGAAATTTTATGAGCCCTCTTATTTCTTTTTTGTGAGAACTTTTGTGAGTCCCTTTTTTTGGGAGAACTTTTTCATAAGTTCTTATTTTGTAAGGAACTTACACGATTTCTCTCGTTTTGGTGACAACTTTTTTGTGGTTGATTGTCTTTATTAAGGGTGTGTTAGCCCTTTCGGCTTTGGCCACTCCTTTTATTTTTATAGTGGTTGTGACGATGTATTGGCCTCTTGAGCCTTTGTCGTCCTCTTTTGACATTGTATGTATGGAACTCTGATAAGCCCCTCCTTTATGAGAAATTGTTTATGTCGTCTTTAACATGATGACGATAGTCTTTTTGGTGCACCTTGACTATATTTTCTTTTGTAAGGATATGTTAACCCCTTGAGTTTTTGTTATCCTTTTATAATGTTTGTGCATGCTTGTTATTTTGTGCGAGAAGCGTCCTTCTCGTCATTATGCATAGTACTATTTTTACAAATGCCTCTTTTAGGACTCTATTTGGCTAGACGACTTGGTGGTCGCTCTAGAGTTATTGGTAGATGTTCTCCTTGAGGCCTTACCCCTCGTGGAAGTATTAGGCTTTATTTAGAGGTTATCCTTGTGGAACATCTTGGCTCTCTGGATATCCATAAGGGTAGCTAATCCTTGTGAATTGAAGAGATGCCTTGAAAGGTTTTCTTTTTTCTTTTCTTTTTTTGTATACCCTGCCCCAGGTGGTTGGTGGGATTTATTTTTTTGAGCACTTTGTTCATTCTGTTCTCAACATACACTTTGAAAATTTTGGTTGACAATGAGTGAATGTGAGTTATATAAGTGCTTGTATGAGGAATGAATATAATATGCAAGATAGAAAACACACTCATTAATAACAAGAACAATAGAAGGGCACATGTGATGATATTTCATCTACTTCTTTGTGAGGTTAACTAGGAGAACTCTTTAATTTATGATATTACACATAAAACCTTACCAGATATTCCTTCCTAGGTGCAAACTTCTTAAGTTACCTTGTAGGTTTCTTCGCCCCCACAATGATCGACGTCAAAGCTTCTAGGGTTCGGTGGGTCTTTGATGCAGGATGTTGCAGTGTTTTTTAATTTCTTAGACCGTTCACAGATGTTTTACATGGGTGGCTTGAAACACTGCCCCGACTATATCTATCCTCAGGTGGTCACGATCGCCCTCCACCCGAAAGTACTTTAGGGCCGTTTCCTAGAAGTCGCCCATGTCTTCTATTTTCCTTTTGAGCATATTTTCCCACATTTCACTCTTCGAATGTATTCCTGTTGTGATGGGCTTTTTAAGTTTGTCCTTTAACAACCTTCCCACATTAGCCACCTCTACGTTGAAGCGTTGAATATACTTCCTCAAACTTTCACCTTTGCCTTGCTTTACTTACAAAAGATTCCCAATGGGTACCGCGTAGCCATGGGATGCGCGGGGTTGCTAGCAGGATTCCCTTTCATAAGGCATTATGCGTGGTTCCTTGGAGTGTATTTCTTTGAAGTGGGATGGGAGAGGCCCTGCTGGTTTCTCCCTTGGGAGTTGATAATTTTAATTATACTCATTGGCTCTTAGCCTTTCTCTTTGCACGGCTGGTGTCCTGCTTCTAAGATCATGTATAGTTGTATCCCGCCCCTTCCTCCTCGCACTTAACAAACTTAAAAGGTCGATGGCAAGTACATCTTGTGTTCTAATCTCCTTCATGGGAGGAGTTAGGAGGACTTTCTTTCCTTTCACTCCTTCCTTGCATTAGGGCCTATTTTCCTTATTGACTAACGTCTTTCTGGAGGTAGGGGTGTTCGCACCATGCGTGACTCCTACTTTCTTGGCCGCATTTTTTACAAGGAACTTTTGTGGTGCTCTAAGCATGGGGAGTGGTTTCTTGAAGGTTGAATCCCTCCACTTCCAATGGGAGTGGTCATTTCCTCTCCTCCATGTTCTTCCCTCAAATACTTGGTGAAAGGCACATCGAACTTTGCTTGAGCCATGAAATTGAGAACCTCTAACTTCTAGTATTTTAGTGCATAGTTCATCTATCTCTCTCTCATTGGCTCGAGTTGTGATTTCCTCTATAAATTTGGGGTCTAATTTTTGTGGGTTTAGTTCCCCATGGATCATCATTGCCATAGGTTCCCATGATTTGGTAGCTGTCCTAAAAGAGGTGTTATAACACTCCCTGGCTTCTCCTTATTCTCCTTTCAAGCATGCCACTCCTCCTTGGGTGGGGAACTTAACTACTAGGCGATAGACTAAGGTCATTACTTTCAATTCTCTCAGGGAAGGTCTCCTTAATACCACATTGAAGGTTGACGCACAATCGACTATGAAGAAATTTTTCATGATAGTGGTTTGTCTGGGTTGCTCTCTCAGGGTGAGGGCTAACTCGATCGTTCCTAAAGATTGTATCGAGTCCCCAGTGAACCCATATAGGGAGGTGCTCCATGGTTTCAGATTTCTGATGCCCAGGCCCATCTTCTCTAAGGCTGAGTGATATAAGATATCTACCAAAGTAGCGTTGTCCATTAGGACCCGGTGTATTCTCAGATTGGCTAGCTGGACAGTCAACACCAGAGGATCATTGTGGCTGAAGTGTACGCCCCTGGCATCTTCTCCATGAAAGTTATTGAATCATTTTCCCCTTTAAAGTTCTTTGGGGGACGTTGATCTAAGCTCATTGTGCAAGGAGGTGAGCTTTTCCTGGCCTTTCAAGCGTATCAATCTCTTTCTTTTCTCGACTCTCCTCCAAATACAAGGCCTCTGAATATGGTTATGGCTTCCCCTAACACCTTCGGGGCTCGTTCTTGAGCTCGTGGTGAGGCTGGTCTCTCCCCTGGTCTTGGGTTTTCCCTTCTAATGTACCTGCCCAGGTGCCCCCTACGTATGAGCTCTTTGATTTCTAACTTTAAATGGGTACACTCTGTTGTGGTGTGGCCTAGATCCTTGTGGTACCGAAAATACTTACCAGGGTCCCTTTGGGATCGATCCTTCTTCATTAGCGCAGGTGTCTGGAATGGGACCTGATTTTTGTTTGTGAGGAAAATGTGTTCCCTTATATCCACCAGTTCCATATAGAAGGTATATGGTGCGTACTTGTGTTCATCATCGTGTTTATGCTTCCTTTGCTGCTCATTCTTTAGTCCTTCATAAACTCTTTTCTTTTTGATATCGCTCCGGTTGTTTCCAACAGAAGGCTTCAGCGAAGGCTCACTTCCCCCTGTCCTTAGGTTCTTATGCCCTTCTTCAACTCGGATATACTTATGTGCTCTTTCGAATAAGTCATCTAAGTTTGAGACCTCTCCTTTGAGCATGTTATCCCATAATTTGCTTTCTCGACGAACTCTGGCTGTGATAGCCATCTTAAGCTCGGCTCTGGTTAAGCTTCCCACTTTAGCGGCTTCAATATTAAAAATATGGATATAGCTTTTCAGGCTTTCACTCTCGCCTTGATTTATGTTAGTGAGGCTAGTACCCGACATAGCACAATCACGAACCGCATGGCGCTGTTGAAGAAATTCATCAAGGAATTGTTTCCATGACCTGATGGTTCTTGGCCTTAATCTTTTAAACCACTTGTACACCCCTTAACTTCAACATGTATTTGAAAGCATCTAAGTGATACTTAGGGTCTGTCGTGCCCTCGTGTCATGTGAGGCTCTTTGAAGATGGCAGGGAGTTGCACAACCTGAATTTCTCTTGTGAAGGTGACTCGTAGTCGAACTCGTCATCGACCATGTGCACCCCGACGCAATGAATATTTTGCTCCAAAGGCTTCTCATTTCAATGTCCAACTCCTGTATCCTTCTATTCAAGGAGTCCCTTAGATCAGAAAGGTTGGCCTTCTCTTTCCTTATGTCTTTTGGAGGAGCCATAAAGGGCATTGTCCTCACGTCTGACCTTCTCCTATTGAGCTTTTCTCTTAGGTCAAGGGTGTTTTCTTAGATGGGACTTCTGTATCGTTCCCATAACCAGCATCACCCTTCACCTCTGCTCTTCGGGGTGCCTCGTTGGTGCAAGGCCTTCATGATGCTTTGGCTGGGGAGTGTTGATAGTGGAAAGTTGGGTTCTCCAATCATCCATGTGGATGGTGGTTTCCCCTCTCCTATGCTCATTCTCCTTATGCTTGGGAAGGGGCATGCTTGGCTTCCCTCGTAGCAGGTCATTCAACACCTTTTGCATGGTCTCTAGCGTGGTCTCCAATCTATGATTCTTCTTATGCAACTCGTGTTTCTCATCTTCATAAAAGAGAGTTTGGGAGCTAGAGCTCACAGAATGATCTCGAGGATTCTCGTTGGGCCTGCGTGTGGAGGGACTTTGTAACGCCCCACGTCACTATGGTTGCTTCCTAGAATAACGACTGGCCCTACAAACCAACATAAGTCTTTCTAGCGCTCTTTGTCCTCACTCGCACGCTTCTTAGGAAAACTTCCCAGGAGGTCACCCATCATAAGATTGCTCCAGGTCAAGCATGCTTAACTTTGGAGTTCTCAAGTGATGGGTTACTGAAAAGAAGATGCATCTTGTTGGCATAGGTAGTAACCATTAATCCATTTAAGCCATCTTCAACAGTGTAGTCATATACCTACACAATCTTAGAATCATTACACTTGACCTTCCCCAGGCGGTGTGGGATTGCACAGGTTTGCCCGGTCTTTCCCCTTACGGATCACGGGATTCTGACTGTTACAATCACCCCCCCTTACGGGTCCGACGTCCCCGTCGGCCACACTTCTGGCTGGGTCAAGGCTCTGACACCATTTGTAACGCCCCATGTCACTATGGTTGCTTCCTGGAATAACGACTGGCCCTACAAACCAACAAAAGTCTTTCCAACGTGCTTTGTCCTCACTCGCACACTTCTTGGGAAAAATTCCCAAGAGGTCACCCATCATAAGATTGCTCCAGGTCAAGCATGCTTAACTTTGGAGTTCTTAAGTGATAGGCTACCAAAAAGAAGATGTATCTTGTTGGTATAGGTAGTTTCCATCAATCCATTTAAGCCATCTTCAATTGTGTAGTCCCATACCTACACAGTCTTAGAGTCATCACACTTGACCTTCCCCAGGCGGTGTTGGAATGCACAGCTTTACCTGGTCTTTCCCTTTATGGATCACGGGATTCTGACTATCACAGACTTGGATCCTAGTAGCCAGAACCTGATGCAGTTGGCGGTCGAGGAGAAGGGTGCGTACCCAGGCTTCCCACAGAGGCGGATGATGGTGCTACAGGATCTCCATTGGATTGGACACCTGAGGATGACGCCTCCCTTTCCTCACCAGGGACTAGATGTTCCTTTGGTGTACCTCCATTCTCAGGCAGCGGAGGGACTCTCATGGAGGCTCTTAGTTGGTCTTCCTCCAGGTGGAACCTCAATATCTTGTAAGTCCCATAGGCATCTCGAGTGCCTTGGCATTTTTTCTTGTCGGAATCGATGGAAGAATAGTAGCTTGACATTTTTCCTTCTCATTGACGGCACCAAACTGTTGACTGTGAGAACTCGTCAACAAAGTTGAGTCAGAAAACTTGTAAGTTTATAAGAAAATGAAGATTGAAAAGAAGTTGGAGTAAGGTTGCAGAGTAAAAATGGAGATAAAATGTTTGTATTCTTTGAAGTCTCAACTTACAAATGAAATTTTTCCACTTGCAATGATCAAGGAAGCCCTATTTATATGAGAGCTCTAATGGCTCTTAGTACAAAAATGGTTCCAAGGGGACAAAGAGGTGGTAGTATGACAGGGCACCTTAAAGGGTCATGGAGCAGGAGTTAGTGGTGTCGGGCTTCAAGCCTGACATTTGTCAAAGGCGTGGGAGGTGTGCCTCTTCCTAGTACTTTGTACGACCACTACTCTTCTGACTTAGTACGGCCGCTACTTTTCTAATGGTCATGTCTAGTTTCTACTCCGTACTACTCACTCCTTTTTCATACCACTTCTTTGTCTGTATCATGACAAGCCCTTGAGAACTTGAATGTAAGGTGTTTATTGCTTGAGGCTGAGGAGGGACTATGCCTTCAGGCTATTAGGCTTTAGATTGTTGAGGTCGTTTGAATCATCTCCTGAGCTTCTATGGAGTCTTACCCGCGTTCCATGGTCATGGATAGAGTAAAACTAACATTTGGGCTTCAGGGGGGCCTTGAGCTCGCTCCCTGGGTAAGCTCACCACCTGAGGTCAAGCCTAGGGTCTTGGTGGGTATAGGCTTGGTCTTCATGTCTTCCCCATCTTCTCAAAGTATCTCTTGGGCATTAGCATCTTGTTTGGCTTCTCTTGTCATTTATCCATGCTCACAATAGTTTCTTAGTTGACAATAAAATCCATGGAGGCTTGAGCTCGCCCCAAGCTATAGGGAGGCTTGAGCTCGCCCACAAGCTCTAAAGAGACTTGAGCTCGCCCCCAAGCTCTAATGAGGCTTGAGCTCGCCCCCAAGCTTTAGGGAGGCTTGAGCTCGCCCCCAAGCTCTAGGGAGGCTTGGGCTCACCCCCAAAGCTCTAGGGAGGCTTGAACTCACCCCCAAGCTCTAGGGAGGCTTGAGCTTGCCCCTCAAGCTCTAAGGAGTCTTGAGCTCAAGCCCCAAGATCTAGGGAGGTGCGATTTTGATCCCCAAGGCTTTTTCTATCGCTTGAGACTCCTCTTGGGTGCTTACTCCGTGCTTGGTGTCTCTTACCATTCTTCCTCATCCACATCTCACATTGCACTCGAGTGACATTGAGGCCACAAATTCGAGACCATGAGGTCTAGGTATGCAAGGCAGGGGCCTCGCTTATGAGTTGAGGCTTCATGACCCTTAGGTTGCACTCTGACCTTTGCCTTGGTGAATTTTTCTGCATTTACACTTCCGAAGGCCACTCTGCCCATCATCTCTGCCTCTCCATGGGTGTGAGCAAAAGAAAGACCCAAATGGCCATTTTCCTTAAATCCCGCCCTGCCAACTATTTTTCTGGCGGCACCACCAGCAACGCCTTGGCAATTCCTTCCTTTACGATCTGGCGGCATCACCATATGGAGTCAAATGACTGCTGGTCCTCCAAAATGAAGCCATCCTTCCCTCTTCATGTTTCTTTTGCTCATTTGGCTTATTGATAGACAAAAAGGGGGAGTAATTTGGGGTCTGGGAGTTCTTTCTTATTTTCTTGGCTAAATGTTAAACTTTGATAAAAGTGAACACGATAAGTTCAATTTTGATCATGTATTTTTAATTTCTTTAGGCTTAGAAATTGTTAGTTTTTAGTTATTTTATGATTTTAATTTTGCTTTAGGTATTTTGTGATTTTTGGTTTAAAAATAATTTTAATTGTAAAAATACACATTTATTAATATAAAAATAAATTAAGTTTGAATTAATATTTCTGACTTTAATTAAATATATTTTTTATTTGAAAATATTTAATTTTGATTTTATTTATTTGGTTTTATAGGAAATTGTGTATTTTTATGAAGAAAATAAAGTATTGAAATGTGAACAAGACTTTGAGATAGAGCTGGAGCTGAAACTTCATGAGCGATTTTGAGACTGTTCCAGTGATATTTAGGAAAATATTCAAGCAATAGAAGTTCTAAATAATTTTTTAATCTTTCCAAAACGTGTTGAATCGTCCAAATCAAAGTTATATCGAGGGAGATATGACCAAAATACAATTAGTTGGTTGGGAAAATTCAGTTTCTTGAGGAATACAAAAATACCAGATTCAACTGCAATTTTGCAACCAACAAGCAGATACTTTTACTCAAAATTCAAAAATTGGAGATATCACTATAATATTAAAATAAAATTAATATCTATTAGTTTAAGTTTAAGTTTTAAATTTTAAATTTTATTTTGATTAGTTTTTGTTAGTATGAGACTATTATAAATAGAGGTCTGTCTTTATTTGAAAACAGACTTTATATTCTCTCTTTTAGAGAGAGACATTCTCTTCTACTCTTTTTCTTTTATTAATTTTAGTTTTTATTTATTGTTGTGCTTATTGTTAAGGGTGATTTCAAAAACCTAAATATGATTTCTTGGTTTAATAATTTTCATTGATCTTCTATTCCCTTGTATTAAATTACTTCTATTTTTCTAATTGAGTTTTATGAATCTTGTAAGATCTTGTTAGGTGGCCAACTAATTAGGGTTTTTCACTATTCTACTATCTTCTTAGGATTTCTATTCACCTAACAGTTTAGGATTCTCAGTAGAAGTGATAAATTTCAATTAAGGTATTGTGACGGGTATTTTAATTGTGATGAAAAATAGAACCTAGGTTAAATGAATTGCATGCTTAATGAATTTGTTGCCTAAATTAACCTGTTTCCACAGAGAGTAATGCTTTTCCTGGGTTAAATAGGTCGCATGCTTAATGGGTTAATTAAGATCGCTTAGCTTTAATTAATTATAATAGGATAACTAGGATAATTGACAGCTTAAGTGTTATCTGCGGGGTTAATAGTTTAATTGAGAATATAGATCAATGTTATTTTTAAAATGCTTGAATGAGTATTTAGTGGTACAGAATGTCCTCTTAACTATTTTAACTATTAACTTTATTTTTATTTCTATTTTCAAAAACCCTTGGTTTATTATAATTTTTTGTCATTTGAATAATAAATTGAATATTAGTCCTCGTGGGTTCGACCCTTATTTATTGCTATAATGAAGTAGCTGTTATAAGTGATTAAAATTAATAATTAAATTTGATGCGGCATACGACACCCATCATAACATTTTTCTGTGATATTGGTTATATGCTTGATATGCCTTTCGCAGGGGGAGTTGTTTCTACACTTTATTGATATATTAACCAATATTCTTTGTAGGAAATCTCAAAATAGTTGCTAAAATACTTTTGTCTAACAAGTTTCCAAAGGGAGAGATTGTAAAACCCTTGATTGACTAACTTAATTTAGACAAAATATTTTTACAACTCTTGAAGAAAATTGGGTGAAATATCTTGTGTGATTTGTGAACTTATTCTTAAAAATTATGATTGAGATTGTCAATTAAAATAGTTGCCCTTAATGTGAAAATATTTATTAGAGTGAATATATTATTCTTACCATTTTTATCACAAAATAGACTTTATTGGTAGAGTAATATATATAACTTATTCTAACAGAGTATTTTCAAGGATTGAGTGTTTCAGGATAAGCATGATTCAAAAATGAACATGGTGAAGAGAAATGATCAAATTCGTTTCCACCAGTCAAGATTGATGATCACGCTGACTCAGCAGTTTCCTATTATGTCAGAATAGAACCAACCTAGCTGATAGATTTTTTCAATCAAAGAAATTTTCAAATATTCTTGTATTCATTGCAAGATTTCAAAAGGCCTGCCCTTGGACGTTTTTCTCTGCTATAAATACCTTGCCAATGCCTTTGGAAAAATCACCTCCTTCATTTTGAATTTGAAAACACTTGTTAATTTCTCAAGGAGTTTTTCTTTGTAAAGATTAAGTTGTTCACCTTAATCTTTGTGGGTGCGTCGAGTTAACTTTTCTATATGTATCTATTTTGTTCCTTGTGTAACATGTGGTATCTCTTGTGAAAGTGTTCCTAAGGATCTTTGGGAGAATATTTCATCATGTCTCACTTCGGAAAGGAGAGATCACTCGATGTTCTTTCAAGGAATTTCTAGAGCCTCACCGTTACATCAAAACCAAGAGTACAATAAGATTGTGGCAATTGTTTAAGAGAGAGTCTTACATTTTTTAAGTTAATGCTTTTGTACAAATTGGTTCTTTACTAACTGGCTTATTCTCTAGGCGTGGCACTGTGGATGTAGGTTATCCGAAAGAATTTCTGAACCACGTAAAAATTCACTTTTGTCATATTTTACTTGCTTTCTGTTTCAGTTTTGACATTTATCACAGTTGTGGTAACAACACATAAATTTGTTTAAACAACTTAATTCATATTATGCATTTAAACAAGTTGTTTAATTCTAATCACTTGGTAAGTATAAACCAACACTTTACTTTTAGTGTTTTGATGTATTTTAGTTGATAAATTTTTAATATCTAAAATTTTCAATATTATAGTTCAAGTTTAACATTATTTAAGATATTATATTATTTTTTATATATATTCGGCAAAAATATTTAAGTTTTATTGAAAGTTACACTTAAGTACTCAAGTTTTAGCACAACTTAGGTACTTTCGCCACATGTATCCCTTTAAACTAATTGTTGACGTGGTTTTTCGCCAACAATAGATTAAGAAATCGGAAAAAAAAAAGATAATTAGGCTTTTGTAAACTGTAAAACAAGAACACATAAAATCTACGTGGTTCAGTCGTTAAAATTTTACATAAAATTCTATTTATGAACTCTTAGAGAATTTGTTTAGGACAATTTCTACAGAGATTTTTCATACAAAATTCGGTCCGTTTTACTATCAATTCCCGCTGTATTTATATGGGTTGATAGACAATTCCCTTTTACATAAATATCTTAAATATTTAATTTGCCGTGATATCCGGCATTTATTATATAACGATTACAAGTATTAATTGCATATAAAGAATCTCCAAGTCTGTGGGGATTCACCCTTATGCGTGTCACAGGACTGCCGCGAGCTGAGTGTATTCCCTGAATTAGAGGTTATACGCCAGGGCGATCATACCCGAGTAATGCTTGAAGACGATGGGGGCGATCTGGACGTTGTGTTATTCGATCTCTATCACATACATTTAGGGCGATCTGGAGGTTCTTATGATAGCCCAACTTGATGACATAATCTCGAGCTATTTAATCTAGATTTAATGAAATGTCTTCAGAGTTTTGTAACCTTCATCTATTTCTTGAAAGTTATACCTCAAACAAGACGATTTAGCTTGTATTTTTTAGGTTACAACATTTTCCCGCCAACCCCCTGCTCGTGTATGACATCACTCACGACACACACAGTATGGGCTTTTCTACTTCCATTTTAGGAAAACATGCTGACCTACCAACCCGAGTGTAGGACATGTGTCTACTTGTTATAGGCGTTTGTTCGGGTTTTGAGTATTGTGACAGTTGTCTTGTCAACTTTTTTTTCGCCGTTTTGTTCATTTAATCTTAGCCCTTAGATCTCGAACTGCTTTGATCGTGTGGCTCAAAATTTTCCCCAAAATTTACATATATATAGGAGTGAAAAATATGATTCTTCACCACCTTTTCATTACAATTTCCTTTTTTTCTCTCCTTCCTAAAACCCTCGAGTTCTCAGTGCTCTTTAGCGATTTCTTCCCATAAATTTATCTGCAATCTCGACTTTCCTCACCCTTCCAAACATTCATCAAGAACCAACTCATAAGTATGTTTTTTATTCTCTGCTTTAAACTTCTTCTCCAATTTTATGTACATGTTTATGACGTTTTCCAATTTTTTTTTTTTTTTTTAATTTTGGTTAAGTATGTGGTTTGGTTTGGGTTTTGGTACACCAAAGTAGAAAAATCATCTTATAGAACCAAAATTATAGAATGTAAGGCACAAAATAAGCAACTTTTGGGTTTTCGTACACCAAAGTAGAAAAGTCATCTTATAGGACCAAAAGTTTAAGGGTTTTAGGTCTAAAACAGAGTAGCACAAGCTACACAGTTCTGAGGTAGTTTTGCATTAAAACCGCCTTTCAAAACCACTGTTATGACACGCGACACGGTTAGGGCACGTGAATTAGGGGCACGCGTGGATACACGTATATGTGTTAGGAAACTTATATTGGATCTGTTGACGCGGTTCTTCGCCAACAGGTAATTAAGAAAATAAGAGGAAGGGATTAGTGCTTATGTTGAACCAAAATAGATGAATGATCTTTTGAAAATGGGCTGGTGACACAATTACGTTTTTAGGTCGTTCAAAGGTTAAAATCCTTCTACTCCACCAATCAATATTATTGCTATATGCTTGGTATTCTTTTACAGGGTATTTCTTACACAATAGAATGCAACCCTCCCTTTGCAACTCCCAGGGTCTCTATATTTATAGGAGAGGGCACCTGGGAGTTGGTAAGAAGGTCATCCCGTGACCTTCTTACCTATCATGTCAACTCTGTGACATTCATGATTAATTTCTAAAACCTGACACATGAAGTGTGGTCTAATCAATAGGTAAGGGGGATAATGGGCCGCACAGCCCAACCCAGTCGTGGGTGTCTGAATGCGCACGTTCATGCTGCGTGTCCGAGAAGTCAGGGATATATTAGACACGTGATGTCTGATATATGCACGTTTACCTTGCATGGTTGACTTTATAAAAGGTCACAGCCTCCAACTCTAGCTCGTACCACGAGCTGGGTGCTTCCCTCGATCTGTGGCCTTCATAGTCCAGTCTCAGTCTAATCTTGGCGAACCCTTAGGTTACCTCGAGCTAAGAAGGTAGGATATTTCGATGGCAGCTCCGGTCTTAGGGATGTCCACGTTGTAGACATGATCAGGCCGTATCTCAGCTCGCTAACAGCCGTGGGAAAACCAGGGCGTACATTTTCCCCCAAGCCCTTGCTCGTGGTACACGACGTCGCATAGGGCCACAGTAGGGGCTTTTAGGCTTCCCCATGAACTCTTCATATTCCACATTTTATGCAGGTGCCGAATGCGTGGAACATCGTAGTTGGTGACGGTACGTCTTCCGAGAACTGCATTTAATGGCCTAGCCTATACTCAGCTGTTGTTTCGTCTTTCGAGTGGAGAGCCTTGGATCCCACATCAGGGCAATCCAACGGCCCTCCTCACGTGGCCCTTCACGTATATAAAACGGGTGGCCACCTTACGCATGGGCCACCCGTTCATTTGAAATTTTTTCAGAAATTTTCTTCTTTTTCTCTCTTCATTTTCAAAAGAAAAACCCTCTTCTTACCGGCTGCCATTCTCAATACTCAAGAAGTTCAGGTGTAAGGGCTCCCTTGAAGTTTTGGAATCAGCTACTCCGACGAAGCCCCAACCCAGGCGATCCCATCATCCACTTCTCAACCAAAACACTATGTAAGTCTCCTGACCGTGCATGTTTTCAAGTTATTTTTCACTGTAGCCTAGGTAAATATTTACTGTAGCCGTATGCAATGTTCTGTTGGTTTTTTGTGGGCATGAAGGGTGAAATCCTTTTAGGTTAGGGTATCATTTGTAGTAAAAAAACATTTAGGAGCATGGTTTATAGGGTGTGTTTTCTGGGGAAATTTTCTGGGTAGGATTTTAGGTATGCTAGTTTAAAGTACCCAGAATTTTGGGTGCAAAACCGGGTAGCTTAGGGGACACGCTTCACAGGCGGTTTTGCACCCCTCGCCTACCGAAACTTTCCTTCCAAGGAAAATTTCTATCCTGACCCCCCTGACACACGAATTTCGAGTAATCAGGGATCTGTTGGGAGCACAGGCGCGTGTTCATGGAACCGCGTGGTCTCACTCTCCACGGGATGGGCTTACCTCAGCTCGTGCCAAGGAAACACACTCAGATTCTTCTCCATTTTTAGGTCGCCTTTTTCTAAAATTTCTTCTTTTTGTTCGATAGGCGACCAGATGGGACCCAAGAAGAACGCTCCCAAGAAGTTTGTAGGCAGCTCGTCCTCCCAAAAAAATAAGGGAAAGGAAGTGATGACTGAGTCCCCGATCCCAACTTCGGGCCAGCAATGGAACGGAAGCTCGAGGTGGCCCCCGACGCGTTCTTCGAGGCGGAGAAGATCGTCTCGAAGATCACTGACCAGGCGAGGGTAAACAAAATATTCCTCTCCCAAAACATCGAGCTGGGGAGAGGAACCATGATTGCCCAACCTCCCTTAGAAGGCGAGCGGAGCTGCGCGCCGCTTGATGAGGTGTTCTTGGCCTGGAGCGACGAACATTTCAAGGCGGGGGCCTTCCTCCCACTTGACCGGTACTTCGCCGATTTCCTCAACTACGTGAGGTTGGTCCCATTCCAGCTCCCCCCAACTCTTACCGTTTGTTGGCGGGGTTAAGATACCTGTTCTTGAAACAGGAGTGGGAGGTCCCCACTCCAGCAGACATTCTGTATTTCTTCTGCCTCAAGGCCAGCCCAGAGCAGCGGGGGCGAGGTGACGAGTTCTATTACATGACCCGGTTCCCCAACACGGCTGAGGTCATCGAGCTGCCCAGCCACCCCAACGACTTCAAAGACCAATTCTTTATGTCGACGGGGTTCCGAAACTACGAGCTGCACTACTTCAACCGTCCTCGTAAGTGCCCTTCAACCTTAGCTCGTAAGTTAAGTATCGGTTAACTCTTCCTGTATCCATTTCTGACTTAGATTAATTCTGCAGCTATCTTCGTGAGGACAAAGAATTCTGTGATCCTCGGGAGCCAGTACGAGACACTGGCGGGCTTGCCCCCCAGTGAAAAGGACTATCGCCAGCTCGTGACAGACGAGACGATGCTGGCCTGTAAGCTGATCTCCCCAGGCCAAACTCTGAACCTGAGGAGGCCCCGGGTGCTTCCCCTAGCTCGCGATATGAGGCCTATCATCATGGAGGAGGTCGCGGGGGATGAAGATGAGGAGGACGAGGTGCTCCTCGTGAGGACGAGGAAGCGGGCGTTGGAGGTCGCCCAAAGAACGGACGAGGAGAGGATCTAGTCCAGAGCAGCTGCAGGTCCCTCCGACCAAGGTAACCCATACATGTTTAGGAACTTAGATAGGGAAACTGCAGACCCCACACAGATCGTCCAACGCCATCGAAGTGACCCAGACTTCGATGAAACCCTTCTGCACTGCGTCGACCAGCTCGTGTTGGATCATGAAAGTAGCCGCCCTAGGGGTACCATAGTTGTAGACAACACCCTAGCTTTTAGGTCGGTCCTATTCGAGGAGTATGGGACTAACCTTCGATCATGGCCATCACTCCGGGAGGGTGTCGTAGCTCCGGGTCTTAGGCAATACGTAGAAGAGTCTAGTCCTAAGACAGCCTCGGATCCAGAACTCGCGCTAGCTCGAGAAGTAATTGTCTTAGATTCCCCCGCGGAAGCTCCGGGGCCGATGGTTGTGACCATAGATTCCTCTTCTATCTCGGGGGGTAGGATTCCCATTAATATATATATACTTGAGTTTCGCTTTTTTCCCCTTTGTTTTTGTTTTTGCATGACTGCTTACTGATATATTTAAGTTGTCTTTGTTTTGCCAGAGGAGATGTCTCAGCCCGGGGGAAAAAATCTGCGAGCCATGTTCACCGGAGGGAACTCCTCAGCTGGGGCCTCTGGGTCCAAAATGAAGAAGCTCCGGGTGGCGAAGAAAGCCGTTGGGACCCTAACCAAGTCTCCTGCAAAGGAGAAAGAGCAGCTCCTAGCCACCCAGGCCAAGGAAACTACACCTCCTGCTGTAGGGAGGAGCATGCCCCCACCCCTTCCGCGAGCTCCGGCCTTCATCTGGGACACAGGGGCGGAGCCCGGGGCTTCTGCGATTGTGCCTCCCGAGGTGCGCATCCCGGTTGACCCCCAGAACCTGGAGAAGATTCCAGATGTCTTTCGGGGGACAGTGTATGAGACGGCGAGCTACGCCCTCAGCCACTTCTACCACTTCAACAAGAGGGAGCTGCGAGCCATCGAAACCAGGAGCCCGGTGGGCATAATGGAATCGTCATTGGGCATGGCCCTAACGGTAAGCTCACTTTACCCTTATTTTTGACTATCATGCCTTGCCCTGTTTTTCCTCTCTTTTTTTCCTAAGGCAGTTGCCTCTTTGTTTTTGAAGAGCGTCGTGGCCCTTCACCGGAGCATAGCCAGGGCCAAGGCCCAGCTCGAGGATATGAGGGGCGAGCACCAGGCAGTTGTGGCCACCCATCAAATTTCCTTGCAGACGGACCAATAGCAAGAAAAAGAAGCCAAGGATGCCCTGGCGACCGTGCAGGCCGAGCTGGAGGAAGCCTGTCCCAAGCTTCAAGAGGTCGAGGCTACCTAAACCACTCTCGCCACTGCGCGGGCAGAGCTAGACACTGCGAAGGCTGGGGCCGAGGAGTCCAAGGCCGCCCTGGAAGCCGAGAAGGCAGCCTCCAGCACCGCCATGGAGGACATGCTCTACCACTGCTGGGTCTACAACTCTGACGGTGATTTCTCTTTCTTGGGAGCGGACGTCTGGGAGCCCTTGCTGGAGGGGTTTAAAGCTCGCCTCCAGAAAGACGCACCTTCTGAGACCGGGGAAGCCTCCGTCGTAGCCGAGCAGGAGGGCGAGATGGCGACCTCCACGGGGCCGACTGGTGGAGCCTAGGGCCTTTCCATTTTGCATCCACTCTTTTATTATTCTCATTTTTTTGGTTGTTGTAACTTTGCATGAGGTATTTCACCTTGAGACATCTAACT
Organism: Humulus lupulus; assembly: GCF_963169125.1. NCBI lineage: Eukaryota > Viridiplantae > Streptophyta > Magnoliopsida > Rosales > Cannabaceae > Humulus > Humulus lupulus. Next base: position 97,713,678 of record NC_084795.1, on the reverse strand, counting down.
ATCAATTTTATTTTTAATTGATTTACTTCCTTTTGCCTTTATGCATTTTAGTTACTATTTTGAAAAACTTAATTCGCGTTAATTTTTATCAATATCTCGTGCTCTTTAAGAAAAACAACAATCAATCAATTTAAATTAACTTCTAAGTTTTGTGACCTGGTTATGTCCAGGAACTTAGTTTGAAAACTTTGTTCGCGTTAACTTTTATCAATATCTAGTGCTCTTTAAGAAAAACAACGATCAATCGATTTAAATTAACTTCTAAGTTTTATGACCTGGTTATATCCAGGAACTTAGTTTGAAAACTTAGTTCACGTTAACTTTTATCAATATCTCGTGCTCTTTAAGAAAAACAACGATCAATCGATTTAAATTAACTTCTAAGTTTTATGACCTGGTTATGTCCAGGAACTTAGTTTGAAAACTTAGTTCGCGTTAACTTTTATCAATATCTCGTGCTCTTTAAGAAAAACAACGATCAATCGATTTAAATTAACTTCTATGTTTTATGACCTGGTTATGTCCAGGAACTTATTTTGAAAACTTAGTTCGCGTTAACTTTTATCAATATCTCGTGCTCTTTAAGAAAAACAACGATCAATCGATTTAAATTAACTTCTAAGTTTTAAGGCGACCTGGTTAATTCCAGGATAGGACTTAGTTCGCGTTAATCCTTTATCAATATCTCTCGTTTTTTAAGAAAAACAACGATCAATCGATTTGAATTAACTTCTAAGTCTTTAAGGTGACCTAGTTATATCCAGGCACCATATGCCCCCCAAGTAACTAGGAAAGGGTCTTTCGTGGTTACTTTAGATTACACTTGTAAATGTGTACAATCATAAACGAAAGAGTTAATTCTCATTATTTAATACATAAAAAATGGCCCTTAGGCCTTACAAGGGGGGGGGGGGGGGTCAATGATAATATCTCTTCAAATGGATGGCGTTCCAAGTTCGTGGGACTGCCCCTCCATCGATCCGAGCTAATTTGTAAGTTCCTTCTTTAATGACCTCGATGATTTGATATGGCCCTTCCCAGTTTGGTCCCAATACTCCATCTTTGGGATCCTTACCGGCTAAGAAAACCCTCCTCAGGACCAGGTCGCCAATGCTAAAGGCGCGCTTTTTGACTTTTGAGTTGAAATAACAAGTGATTTTTTGCTGGTAATGTGCGAGCTGGAGTTGCGAATCTTCTCGTCTTTCATCAACCAAGTCAAGGGAAGCGCTAAGTAGCTCGTGGTTGCGATCCTGGTCATATGCCTGGACTCTATGCGAAAGTACCTTAATCTCCACAGGGAGGACTGCCCCACTCCCAAAGGTCAGGGAGAAAGGAGTATGACCCGTAGGAGTCCGATGTGAGGTCCGGTATGCCCATAGAACTTGGGGGAGCTGTTCTGGCCAGACCCCCTTGGCTTAATCTAGTCTCTTCTTAAGGCTCACCTTTAACGTCTTGTTGACAGCCTCGACCTGGCCATTCACCTGAGGATAGGCCACGGAGGAGAAACTTTTCACAATTCCGTACCTTTCGCAAAATTCGGTGAATAGGTCGCTGTTGAACTGAGTCCCATTGTCGGAAACGATTTTCTTGGGTAGCCCGAATCGGCAAATAATGCTCTTAACCACGAAGTCGAGGACTTTTTTGGAAGTTATCATCGCCAAAGGTTCTGCCTCAGCCCACTTCGTAAAGTAGTCGATGGCCACCACGCCGTAGCGGACCTCGCCTTTTCTAGTGGGGAGGGCGCCAACCAAGTCGATTCCCCAGACCGCAAATGGCCATGGGGACGAGATCATCTTCAGCTCGACTGGGGGAGCTCGGGCAACTGCGGCGAATCGCAAGCACTTTTCATACTTCTTGACATACGAGGTCGAGTCCTTGGATAGAGTGGGCCAGTAATATCCTTGCCTCAGGACCTTTAGGGCCACGCTTTGCCCCCCAGTGTGATCTCCGCAAAAACCCTCATGCACTTCCTGCAGGATGACCTTTGCTTCGCCTGGAAGAACACATCGTAGGAAAGGTAGGGAGTGCCCACGTCGGTACAGCATCCCGTCCACCATCGTATACCTTGGGGCCTGGTACAGTACTCGCCGCGCATCATTACGCCCTTCAGGTAGCTTCTCCTCAGTGAGATACTCAAGGATCGGGGTCATCCAGGTCAGCCTAGCGTCGATCATCTCGACCTCAATCCGGACTTCTTCTATACTTGGTTTCTCCAAGAATTCTACGGGAACTAACCTCAAAGCCTCCATCTCCCCAGAGAATCGGCCTTGACGCGGGCAGCCTAGGAGGCTTGGATTGCCCTTTTGAAGTCAGCCGAGAAAGTCTTCCAAGAGCTGATTGATTGTCTTTTGCTTTGCTTGAACCACTACCTGGCTGGTCCAGTTAGTGTGAAGGGAAATATCAGACACCTTAACTCGGTGCCAATGTTGTGGGCCATCATCAGGGTGTTGAACATCCCCAGATGATCCGACGGATCTCCGTCTCCATTGAATTTGGACAGGTGCGGCATACGGAAACTGGGTGGGTAAGCCGTTGCTGCTATGCTGGGGGCGAAGAGATCCATCTCGTCCCCCGAATCATATTCATCTTTCTCTTTCTCCGACAGAAGCTTCCTCATCAACTCCTCCATCTGAGCCAGGCGCTCGAGGGTTTTGTCCTGATTTCCTTGGTTATTCCGGGGCTGCTCAACAGCTCCGGATCCATTGTACATATTTGGTGGGTTATTGCCCCTCCTATCTTGAGATAGGTTACTTGAGGCATTCCCGCCATTACGTACTTCGGACAGGTTTCCCCCTGAGCGAGCATGGCTGCCACCTCCTACTGGTTCCCCTCTATGAGAGTTAAGGCGATCTTGCAGGTCGCCCCCCTGGGTGGTTTGAAGACTTTGCGCCGGGCTTAAACGCTGACGCAGGTCTCCGCCAGAAAGGTCGCTCCAGCGACTGCCGGTCTAGTATCTCCTGTTAGAAAAGCTCGGAGTCCGCCTTTGGGGGTGAGGATCCGGACTCTCCGTCGGCGCCCCGTTACGTTGGGAAGGTCCCGCAGACGACGGGTTTCTCCTACTTCTTCCATAAGCTGGAATATCTCGGATGGGCCGAGGTGGAGACGGATATCTTATTGGTGAGGGAGGATGCCTGACCGGAGATGCGATCCTGGTTCCATCAGGGCGGATCAAGTTAGGTGGGGGCCTCGCGGCCCTGCCAACCTGCGGGTCCCGCGCTTAGCGATCTGGACGAGGCGCAGGACGGCTGGTGGGGACGAGTTGATGCTGTGAGCCCACCTCGGATCTCCTTCTGGAATTTCCTCGAGCTCTCCTGGGCGCACTCGAGGCTGGTTGGGAGCTGGGAGTTGAAGTTCAGACCGAACGACTGTACTGTTGTTCGGCTCTAGGCATTTCTTCGAAGTTTGCCTCTTGATGGTGCAATGAGGGAATAGAGTTGGCTGTCGGAGGTCTGTCCGAGCGGCTAGGCCTGGACCGATTACCCCAGCGGGACTTATGAGTCTCGCCTTGCCTCTTTCTAATGTTTGCGTCGGTTGTAAGAGGGGGTAGTCGGGCCAACACATCCTTGATCTACTGATTAGCTTTCACTAGTTGGCTCCTCAGCTGAGCGTTTCCATCTCCACCGCAGTGTAAAAATCCGGGTTTGGATTAGGTGGCCGGGGCACCGAATTTCCAGTGTCATCTTGGCCCACCGGCTGTTTGCCCGGCCGCTGTTGGACCTCAGGAATTTGTTCACCGGGGATGGCGATATGATGAGCCTCCTGCCCATCATGTTGTTCCGTCTCATTACCGTGTCTGGATCGAGTGGTCACCATAATGGATGTTTGCGATAGCACCAATCTAACTAAGCTCTCAATGAAAGCACTAAATTGTTGACGCAGTTCTTCGCCAACAGGTAATTAAGAAAATAAGAGGAAGGGATTAGTGCTTATGTTGAACCGAAATGGATGAATGATCTTTTGAAAATGGGCTGGTGACATAATTACGTTTTTAGGTGTTTCAAAGGTTAAAATCATTCTACTCCACCAGTCAATATTATTACTATATGCTTGGTATTCTTTTACAGGGTATTTCTTACACAATAGAATCCAACCCCCCCCTTTACAACTCCCAGGGTCTCCATATTTATAGGAGAGGGCACCTGGGAGTTGGTAAGAAGGTCATCCCTATCATGTCAACTCTGTGACATTCATGATTAATTCCTAAAACCTAACACATGAAGTGTGGTCTAATCAATAGGTAAGGGGGATAATGGGCCGCACGGCCCAACCCAGTCGTGGGTGTCTGAATGCGCACGTTCATGCTGCGTGTCTGAGAAGTCAGGGATATATCAGACACGTGATGTCGGATATATGCACGTTTACCTTGCGTGGTTGACTTTATAAAAAATCACAACCTCCAACTCTAGCTCATACCACGAGCTGGGTGCTTCCCTCGACCTATGGCCTTCATAGTTTAGACTCACTCTAATCTTGGCGAACCCTTAGGTGACCTCGAGCTAAGGAGGTAGGATCTTTCAATGGCAGCTCCGGTCTTGGGGATGTCCACATGGTAGACATGATCAGGCCTTATCTTAGCTCGCTAACAGCCCGTGGGAAAACCAGGGCATACAGGATCTTTATTTATTTTCATGTAGATCTAATATTAAAGAGATTAATATGAGATAACCTAGAACATGTGTTCCAAAAGTGAATTCAAAGAGAAATAATGATAAGATACTTACAATATATGCAGCGGAATGAATGAGTCATTCATTCAGTTTCTCTAACCCTTGTATCATTTCTGTCGCAGAGTATTACCAAGAAACTGAACTGATCTTCAATTTTCTTCACAGTCTTCCAAAGTATCATTGGAATCACCTAGACTAGGGTGGACAATTCTCAACACATGAGATAGATACAGAGAGAAGAAGAGAAAAGAACAATAAGGCTTAGAAAATGACTTGTGTTTAGAGAGAATCTAAAAACTATCAGAAACTTGTGATTTTTACTTTTGAACTTCTCTTGTCAACTCTCACTTAGCACTCCTTTTATACACTCAATTAGGCCATTAAATTTAATTAAAAAATCAATAAAATAAAAGCTAATTAACACACCTAGGTCAAAATTATCATGGGCTTTAGGCCCGTGAAATTTCTCATTTGATTATAAGACCATTGGACTTAAAATCAAGGCCTGTATTATTTTCTATTGATTTAATTAATTAAATATTTATTTAAATCCTTTATCAGATTAATTATTTATAATTTGAACCTGATTTAAACTGATTTATTAATTTAGATACCAATTCAACTTAATTAATAAATATATAATCATTTCTCTTTTCTTCTCAGAATTACATAACTCTGTGAAACTATCCAAAATTGACATGGTCAACTTTTATAATTCTAATTGATAATTAAATCAATTAATTGAGACTATCTAGATGATTTTATCCAAGGTACAGTGGGGACCATGGGCCTATGAAATGAAGCTCCAATAAGTTATCATAAATCTAACAAATAAATTTACTAACTTATTAATTCCTCGAGACTCCACTAAAGACTCAGAATTGCACTCTTGAATTCATAGAACGCTCTATAACAAATATAGATACGTTATTAAATATCCATTGTTACAACCATAATTGTCACCCAATCCTCTATAGACAGTCTACAATGAGATGGGACTAAAATACCGTTTTACCCCTCATTGTATTTTATCCTTAAAACACTTAGTTCCTTGTAAATGATATTTCAATAAACTAATTTAATTACTGAAATGAGATCTCTATCATTTAACGCCTTAAACCAAAATAAAAGGAAACCATCATTTTACTTCTTCATTAGAAGCTATAGATGTTCATATCTATGATTAACAGTCCCACTTAATTATACTACCGAGTTCCCAAGATGTAAGTATGGGCTAGTCCGTAGGGTAAGTTGGTAACGAACAAGTCAAAGAACTCAAATAATACAATCAGTTAGAATACTAACCACTCAGAATTAAGATTGAATTGACCTATGGTTAACTATATGATATGACTAGAATAGATAATAAGGGTATGCTTACTTATCCTATAAACTGTCAATATAGGTCCAATCTGATGTAACAAATACATCCGACCATATCTACTTTGCTAATGTTCTGGAAAGAACAAAACATTGTAATGTGTAAGTAGAACATATCATAGATTGGCAAGTCAGTGTAAATCCTTTGCACTGACTAATCTTAGGACTAACTTATTTTCAACATATAATAATATTTATTCCATTATGATTACATCACTTTAAATATGATTAGCTATATGCTCGGGATTTAATAGAAGTTTATATTAAACAAATAATTATGAAAATAAAACATGTGAGCAAAGTGATTTCTATTCTTTTATTGATAATAAATGAGATTACAAAGAAATTGAGTTTTAATTAGGGCATAAAACCCCAACAAACTCCTACTTGCACTAATTGCAACTAATGCCTTAATTCTACTAATCCCATTTCCTTGATATGCTTATCAAATATAGCTTCTGGTAGTGTCTTTGTAAACGAATCTGCAAGATTTTCTTCAGATGCAATCTTCATAACCTTCACATCTCCCCTGGCCACATATTCTTGAATAATGTGATACTTCATTTCTATATGCTTACTCCTCTTGTGACTATAAGGTTCTTTCGATTTGGTTATCGCTCATGTATAGTCACAAAACAACACAAGAAGTTTATCCATTTCTGGAATAACACCAAGATCCGAATAGAATTTCTTTAGCCAGACTATTTCCTTAGATGCTTCTGACGCGGCTATATACTCAGTCTATGTGGTGGAATCTGAGATTGCAGACTACTTTACGCTTCTCCATATCACAGCTCCACCCCCAAGAGTAAACACCATTCCAAAAGTAGACTTCCTGTCACCGACATCAGTCTGAAAATATGAATCGGTGTAGCCTACAGGGTTCAGAACACTACCCTTGTAGACTAACATATAATCCCTAGTCCGCCTTAAATACTTCAGGATATGCTTAATTGCTATCCAATGTTCTAGTCCTGGGTTTGATTGATACCTGCTAACTACTCCCACTTCATAGAAGATATCTGCTCTAGTACACAACATGGCATACATCAAACTTCCAACTGCAGATGCGTAAGGAACTTTTCTCATTGCACCTTCCTCTTTAGGAGTGTGGGGAGACTGCTTAATTGAAATATGAATTCCATGGCGAGACGGTAAACGTCCTTTCTTGGAATTTTTCATTGAGAAACGTTCAAGCACTTTATATATGTAAGCTTCTTGAGATAGAGATAAAAGTATGTTCTTTTTATCCCTGATGATCTGGATACCAAGAACATAACTTGCTTCACCCAAATCCTTCATCTAGAATTGAGTGCTCAGCCAATTTTTCACATCTGGAAATTTCTTAACATTGTTTCCAATGAGTAAGATATCATCTACATAAAGAACCAGGAATGCCACTATTTGATTTGCCTTCAGTTGGAAAACAATGGGCTCATCAATATTTTGTTCAAATCCACAGGTTTTGATTATTTCATCAAACATAAGGTTCCAAGAACGAGAAGCTTGCTCAAGTCCATAAATAGAACTATTCACCTTGCAAACTTTTCTTTCTTATCCAGCTACTTTAAAACCTTTGGGCTGATCCATATAAATGACTTCGTCAAGCTTCCCATTAAGAAAAGTTGTATTGTCGTCCATTTTCCAGATCTCATAGTCGAGCGAGGCTGCTATAGATAGGATGATGCGAATGGACTTAAGCATGGCTACCGGACTAAAAGTCTCCTCATAGTGCACACCTTCTCTTTGGGTATAACCCTTTGCCACTAATCGAGCTTTATAAGTCTCGATATTTCCATCAACACCTCGTTTCTACTTGTAGATCCACTTGCACCCAATGGCCCTAAAGTTACTAGGTGCTCCCACAAGATCCCAGACGGAATTTGAGTACATGGACTCCATTTCCTGTTTAAGGGCTTCGAGCCATAGTTCCTTTTCAGGGTTAGCCATTTCTTATTTGAAAGACAATGGATCACCATCACTAGTGTCACCAACAACAATATTGGTTTCACCATCCAAACCATAGCGATTTGGGTTCTTAGAAACCATCCCACTACGCCGAGGCTCCGTGACTGTTTGCTCAGGAACAGTGGTGCTTTCTTAATTTAAATCGATTTGCGTCAGTTGGTTGTGAAGAGTGAGAATTTCACCATCAAATCACGTTGATGATGATGGAACATTGGTTGGATTCAATTCTTTAACCATCTCCTCTATAACTACTTTGTTGCGTGGTTTGAAGTTTTGGACATAATCATTTTCTAGAAAAGTAGCATTCATAGAAGTAAACACTTTCTTTTCTAAATGACTAAAGAACATTCCACCCCGAGTACCTTTAGGATAGCCAACAAACATGAAAAATTCAATTCGCGATTCTAGCTTTCCCTCCTTTTTCCTCAAGATGTGGGTGGGACACCCCCAGATTCTATAATGGCGTAAACTAGGTTCCCATCCATTCCAGCGTTCTAAAGGTGTTTTGGGTATTGATTTAGCCGGCATGACATTGAGAATGTCATTCACGGTTTCAATTGCATGTCCCCAGAACGAAGTTGGTAGAGTTGAGTAACTAAGCATGCATCTAACCATTTCCAATAAAGTTCTGTTCCAGCATTTCGCCACACCATTTTGTTGCGGAGTACCTGGGGCAGTAATTAGTTATAAAATCCCAAGTTCAGTTAAATTATCTTGGAACTGCATATTCAAATATTCTCCACCCCTGTCAAATCACAAGATCTTTAACGTTTTACCTAATTAGTTCTAAGCCATTGCTAGGAATTCCTGAAACTTTAAAAATGTTTTTGATTTCCTATGCATTAGGTAAAGACATGAGTATCTTGAGTAATCGTCAATGTAAGTGATGAAATACTCAAAACCACCCCTGGCTTGTACATTCAAAGGTCCACAAACATCTGAATGCACAAGTCCAAGTGGTTCTTTGGCCCTATCACCGTTTGTAGAGAATGGACACTTGGTCAGTTTGCCTTCTAGACAAGATTCATAGACAGGTAATTCACCTAAGGTGAGTTCCCTCAAAGGCCCATCCTTTGTAAGTATTTGAATCCTATCATAGCCAATGTGACCTAGTCTCAAGTGCCATAAATCGTCATATTATTGTTATCGGTCTTTTGACATTTATTGGTCCTAGGTTTAGCTACTTTGAATAAATCATTGTTAAGAGAGAGGAGTTCGTTAGGTCGCAGAATTTAAAGCCTATTTTCCAAACATGCAATACACAATTGTGATCCATTGAAGGAAATAGATATATTAGAACTTGTGAAAGTCATAACAAATTGTTCTAATTACAACATGGAAACTGAAAATAAATTTCTACTAAAATCCATAATAAAAAATACATCTTTTAAAATTAAGTATTTATTTCTGAACTTCAGATGAGCTCTTCCTCTAGCTTGGATAGCAACAAACACTCCGTTCCCAACTCTAAGCTTTAAGTCGCCTTCATCCACTTCCTCCCACGATTCAAGAAGTTGTAAAGAGTTGCAAACATGGTTGGTAGATCCAGAATCAATAATCCAAACAAATTTATCATTCTCTAAAACACATGTTTCTAAGATAAATGAACTATAATCATTACCTTTGTAGTGAAAACACTTACCTTTAACTTTCTTGTTCTTCCCCTTAGGCGTCTGTGCATTTGGTTTTGCACTCGTCTTTGCAGCCTTTGTAGGCTTGGGGTTGTTTTTTTGTCCACCTTTCCTCTTGTTTCCAGCTTTCGAAGACGAAGCTGGGTTAGCTTCGCCTTAGCTTGATCAACAACAATAGCATTAGTCTTATTTTCTCCTCCTTTACTAGGTCCATCCATGAGTTGATCACGAACGTGCGGAAACAGTACCATTCGAGCATTCACGGTGTCATCATGTATGTGCGGAGACGGTGCTATCCAAGCATTTAGTGTGCCATCACGAACGTGTAGACACGGTGCTCGTTCTGGTGATTCCTCAATCATGACGAACCTAGAGTTGTCACCAATCAACTCTATGTTGATATTCTTCTTCCAATTAAGGAAGTTTTCTCTAGTGAGTTTCTCCATTGAAAGTTGAGAAAGGTTGGGAGTGGACACAGACACTACTTAACTTAAAATAACAAATTATTAATAAAATAGAAATCAATCACATTTTCTCAATAAAACTTCTATTCACAGAAATTTCAAGAAATAGCACAACATATACCAAAAATATGTAAGATATGAGAAAAAATACCAAAAACAATCATATCTCTATTTCTTTAGGTTTTTTTAACTAATCCATGATATCCTTGTCCCAGTTGGCAAGAGTAAAAAATACCACTAGTTAAATAGAGTTGTAAACTCATTTAATAATGGACACAACTATTAACAACCTACTATTCGATCAAAATAAGGAAACACAATCTCTTATTTTATGAGCTAGACCCACGGTTTCAATAATCATAGATTTAGTCCTAGTAGTCGCCGTAGGGGTGAGTCTAGTATAATTTGACCTATAATTATCTATCTTTCAAATCTAACATTGTCGAAATAGCTAATGAACACCTTCCATAGGGGGATGAATCAATGCGTCTCGAGGCCCCATTAAGCTATTGACTTTGTTAAACCAACGGTGGAGATCGAATATAATTCTTAAAATAAGCTAATTATAAAATAAAATAATATTTTTATTTTTATTTTTAGAAAATTAATGACTATGGTTTACCAAAAATTGAAAAAATTATAATTTTTAAAACCAAAGTCCTATATTTTCTTATTAATTCTAAAGTGTCACATTGAAAATTTTCAATTAATTTAGAATTAATTTGTTGCTAATCAATATTTGGGTTTAACTAATATAATGAACCTATACAATTAAGTCTAACTCACGTAAATGTGCCTTAACAATTGGGCTTGTATGGAGGAGGGCTGGATCCAGTATGTCGTTCCCACTACAAATGTCCCTTAACTTCCATACAAGATCCAAAAGATAGGAATTTAAACCTTTGTTTTATTAATTGTTATTAATTGATTAGACCCACTATAGTCATAGAGAGAAAATGGGCCTTCACAAGTGGAATCACCCACAGAGAGGAATTTAAGCTTTAAATTTTCTAATGGACCCAAATAAAACCTATCATTTTATTAATATTTTATTTGGCAAAAACCATATATCTAACAAACATATGGGCCACTATATGCATCTAAGTCCAATTGCAAAATTACAACATATAGTGCAAACAAACATGTTATAATTGAATGGGCCTAATCATGTTACTATATGAACAATTCAATGAATTTATGCAAAAATACCACAATTTATTATCTAGAATTTATCAAAAAAATTCAAATTAAATAAATTTTTACAAAAATATGTCAATTTAAATGAAATTTATCAACAATTAACTTAAGTTCATTTAAATTTCATTTATCAACAATCAACTTGCTTTAGGTTAATTTGAAGAATATTAATTTAATTTAAATAGGATTTATCAACAATTAACGAAAGTTAATTTAAATCCCATTTATTAAAAAATATTTTATTAATTGGTTTAAGAAAAATGATATTTTTCAAAATTTAACCAATTTTAAATTTTAAAATCAATATATTAACTGTTTTTCAAAAATATCTTGTGTTGTTACAACAATATGCTAATATTTTAACCATTTAAAAAAAATATTAATGGTTATAATAACCCTAAAATATCTTAAAACAGTTAAAAAAATTCAAATAATTTAAATATTAAGAACTATAGAATAAACAGATATTTATTTTTTCAAATAAAGATTTAATAAAACAAATAAGTATTTAAAAGAAAATATCTTAAATATCTGATATCTTAAATCTAATATTTTAATATATTAAAAGATTTAAAATTAAGTTGTTAGACAATTTTTAAATTTGAATTAGAATCTTTGTAAAAATATCTAATTATTTATACCAGTTGTTAGAAAAACTTATTCGGGATCTTTATTTATTTTCATGTAGATCTAATATTAAATAAATTAATATGAGATAACCTAGAACATATTTCTAAAATTGAACTCAAAGAGAAATAATGATAAGAATACTTACATTATACGCAGCGGAATGAATGAGTCATTCCTTCAGTTTCTCTAACCCTTGTATCCTTTCTGTCGCAGAGTATTACCAAGAAACTGAACCGATCTTTAATTTTCTTCACAGTCTTCCAAAGTATCCTTGGAATCACCTGGACTAGGGTGGGCAATTCTCAACACATGAGATAGATACAGAGAGAAGAAGAGAATAGAACAATAAGGCTTAGAAAAGGACTTCTGTTTAGAGAGAATCTAAGAAACTATCAGAAACTTGTGTTTTTGACTTCTGAACTTATAACTTGTGTTTCCAACTCTCTCTAAACATTCCTTTTATAGACTCAATTAGGTCATTTTAATTTAATTAAAAAATCAATAAAATAATAGCCAATTAACAGCCCTATGTTGAAATTATCATGGGTTTTAGGCCCGTGAAATTTCTCATTTTATTATAAGCGCGTTGGACATAAAATCAAGGCATGTATTATTTTCTATTGATTTAATTAATTAAATAATTATTTAAATCATTTATCAAATTAATTATTTATAATTTTACCCTTGATTTAATCTTACTTATTAATTTAGATACCAATTTATCTTAATTAATAAATCTGCCATAATTTCTCTTTTCTTCTCAAAATTACATAACTCTGTGAAAACTATCCAAAATTGACCTGGTCAACTTTGATAATTCTAATTAATAATTAAATCAATTAATTGAGACTATCTAGATGATTTTATCCAAGGTATAGTGGGGACCATGGGCCTATGAAATCAAGCTCCAATAAGTTATCATAAATCTAACAAACAAATTTACTAACTTATTAATTCCTCGTGACTCCACTAAAGACTCGGAATTGCACTCTTGAATTCAAAGAATGCTCTATAACAAATATAGATACGCTATTAATTATCCACTGTTACAACCATAATTGTCACTCAATCCTCTATAGACGGTCTACAATGAGATGGGACTAAAATACAATTTTACCCCTCATTGTATTTTATCCTTAAAACACTTAGTTCCTTGTAAATGATATTTAGTTAAACTAATATTAATTACTGAAATGAGATCTCTATCATTTAGCACCATGAACCAAACTAAAAGGAAACCATCGTTTCACTTCTTCATCAGAAGCTATAGATGTTCATCTCTATGATTAACACTCCCACTCAACTATACTACCGAGTTCCAAAGATGTAAGTATGGGCTAGTCCGTAAGGTAAACTGGTAACGAACAAGTCAAAGAACTCAAATAATACAATCAGTTAGAATACTAATCACTCAAAATTGAGATTGAATTGACCAATGGTCAAATATATGATGTGACTAGAATAGATAATAACGATATGTTTACTTATCTTATCAACTGTCAATATCGGTCCAGTCCGATGTAACAAATACTTCAGATCTTATCTACTTTGCTAATGTTCTGGAAAGAACATAACAGTGTGATGTGTAAGTAGATCATATCGTAGATTGGCAAGTCAGTGTAAATCCTGTGCACTAACTAATCTTAGGACTAACTTATTTTGAACATATAATCATATATATCTTCCACTGTGATTACGTCACTATAAATACGATTAGCTATATGCTCGGGATTTAATAGAAGTTTATATTAAACAAATAATCATGAAAATAAAACATGTGAGCAAAGTGCTTGACCAAGTCAAAAAATGATTTCTATTCTTTTATTGATAATAAATGAGATTACAAAGAAATTGGGTTTTAATTAGGGCATAAAACCCCAAAAAAATCCACTTGCACTAATTGAAACTAATGCCTTAATTCTACTAATCTCATTTCCTTGATAAGCTTCTCAAATGTAGCTTCTGGTAGTGTGTTTGTAAACGGATCTGCAAGATTGTCTTCAGTTGCAATCTTCATAACCTTCACATCTCTCCTAGCCACATATTCTCGAATAATGTGATACTTCCTTTCTATATGCTTACTCCTCTTGTGACTACGAGGTTCTTTCGAGTTAGATATCGCTCCTGTATTGTCACAAAACAACATAAGCGGTTAATCCATTTCTTGAATAACACCAAGATCCGAATAGAACTTCTTTAGCCAGACTATTTCATTAGTTGCTTCTGACGGGGCTATGTACTCAACCTCCATGGTGGAATCTGAGATTACAGACTGCTTTACGCTTCTCCATATGATAGCTCCACCCCCAAGAGTAAGCACCATTCTAGAAGTAGACTTCCTGTCATCGACATCAGTCTGAAAATATGAATCGGTGTACCCTACAGGGTTCAGAACACCACCCTTGTAGACTAACATATAATCCCTAGTCTGCCTTAAATACTTCAGGATATGCTTCACTTCTATAAAAATATTCGGTCCTGGGTTTGACTGATACCTGCTCACTACTACCACTACATAGCAGATAACTTGTCTAGTACACAACACGGCATACATCGGACTTCCAACTGCAAATGCGTAAGGAACTTTTCTCATTGCATCTTCCTCTTCAAGAGTCTGGGGAGACTGCTTCTTTGAAAGATGAATTCCATGGTGGGATGGTAAACGTCCTTTCTTGGAATTTTTCATTGAGAATCGTTCAAGCACTTTATCTATATAAGCTATTTGAGATAGAGCTAAGAGTCTTTTCTTTCTATCCTTAATGATTTGGATACCTAGAACATAACTTGCTACACCCAAATCCTTCATCTGTAATTGAGTGCTCAGCCTATTCTTCACATCTGACAATTTCTTAACATTGTTTCCCATGAGTAAGAGATCATCTACATAAAGAACCAGGAATACCACTATTTGATTTGCCTTTAGTTGGTAAACACAAGGCTCATCAATATTTTGTTCAAAGCCATAGGTTTTGATTATTTCATCAAACCTATGGTTCCAGGAACGAGAAGCTTGCTTAGGTCCATAAATAGACCTATTCACCTTGCAAACTTTTCTTTCTTGTCCAACTACTTTAAATCCTTCTGACTGATCCATATAAATAACTTCGTCAAACTTCCCATTAAGAAAAGTTGTATTGACGTTCATTGGCCAGATCTCATAGTCGAGAGCAGCTGTTATGGATAGGAGGATGAGAATGGACTTGAGCATCGCTACCGGACTAAAAATTTCCTCTTATGTAATGACCAAACTATTTCTAAGACCTTGGACCATTAAAACTACTAGACATAGCTACTATTTTGGGAAACATACATAAGAAATAACATATCTTTATTTAAAACCCCAAGATAAATATTGTGCAAAATACAAAGTAAAATATGTAATATAAAATACGGTATGGGTACCCATTGTTTAAAACATAAAAAAAACTTAAATTAATTAAATACTAATTGTGGAAATACATCAAAACATAATTCAAAAGACTTAAAAATAACATCATCCTCGATCGTTCACGCAGTCCATTCAAGCCATTCATCCTTAACACACAAGCAAGGCTGCCATGAATCTTTCTGCCTTCCACAATCATTTTCCTGCATCATGCTAAAAATAAAGGAATGAGCCCAATGCCCAGCAAGGAAAAATCTACTAACACATAAATCATAAACATAAGACTTAATCATAAATATATACTATAAAACATATGACTATAAAAATGTATATCATATAGGACTACAATATTAATGGCCATTAACTCGTTAACATGGCATGTGATAAACCATCTAGGTCCTCTGTCTACTAATCGAGGTAGGTTAGATCACTCGGTAGTATATGATAACTCATCTAGGTCCTCTGTCTATTAATCGAGGTAGGGTAAATTATAACTCTAAACCATGAAAATGATAAACATTCTTGGGGTTTGTTATCTAAGCAACTATAAGCCCCAAGCGACATAAAAAATATTGGGGTTCGCTATCTAAGCAACTATAAGCCCCAAATGAATACAAGACATATTTACATATACATATCATAGCATAAAACATATCATAACAATAACATATAAACACATAAAATCTATCCTATTTTCCTTACCAAAAATCGGGATATTTGAGAACAAGGAATGGATTGAAACACTCCTAAAAACCAACAGCAAAACCATGAGTATTTCTAAAGAATGAATATGAAAAGGGAACTAAACCATCCAAGTAGAAACTTACCGAAAAGAACCTTAAGTTTCAAGAAACTTAAATACCTAACCAAGAATCATAAACAAGAGTTAGGATCTAGAAAGAAAATAAAAGAAAACTAAAGAACCATAAAGAACTGAACTTAGGGATAAGAATACCTTGAATGATCTTATGAATTGATCTAAACCTCGATACCGAAATCTCACTATATCTCGCTTCCCAAGTGTTTAGTAAAGCTTAGAATTATAAAGCTTTTAACCCAAAAACCCAAGTGTTTCTCTCTATAGTACCCTTAGCAACTAGGAGGCTCTGAAGACTGCTTGAAGAATGAAGAAAATGGCTAAGTACTAGGTCCTATTTATAGATTTCAAGGAGTGAACCTAACCCCTTTTAATTTGAATAAATAAATGAATATAAAATGAAAAAGATTTGAATTTTCGTTCAACAGACGCCCAGAACTCGATCAAAATCGTTCAAAGGCAGGTCCATGAGGTTAAGGGATGTTTTAAGCTCGGATTCCACGGAGTTCAAAAATGCAAGGGTGGGGCCGAGATATCGCCCCCTATAGGTGATATATCACCTCCACTATGTTCTCGAGCCTCCGTTCGATCATTTGTGCGAAGTAGACATATTTTTCATATTTTCCGTAGGCGATATATCGACTCCTATAGCTTCGATATATCGGCATATCTTGATATATCAAAACGTATTTGCATTTATTCAGCATATTTGAAATTGATTAAATAACTTGACTGAGTCTAAACGTGATTCTAGCAGGTGTTGGAAGGTTCTAGAGCTTCTAGATTCTTCTTTTATTTAAACTATTCATCAAAAATACTTAAATCTTTAATAAACATGATTATGACAAGTGTCACATTCTTAATAATTCTATCTAAACCTTAGGTTATAATAAATATATTTTTAGGACCAGCAATATCAATAAAATCTTATGTTATAATTAATATTTCTAAACTATAGGTTAAACTTATAAAATCCATAACTGTTGCTATGAGTTTCCAACTAAGTCCCGACTTGAACCAATATCCACGAAATCTAACATACTACAACTAATACTAACTACTACAACGACTACTACTATCTGGCTCGTTAAGTAACTATTCTGGGACAGTACATCATAGTCCACGCCTTCTCTTTGGGTATAACCCTTTGCCACCAATCGAGCTTCATAAGCCTCGATATTTCAATCAACACCTCGTTTCTTCTTGTAAAACCACTTGCACCTAATGGCCTTAAATTCACTAGGTGCTTCCACAAGATTCTAGACGGAATTTGAGTACATGGACTCCATTTCCTGTTCCATGGCTTCGAGCGATAGTTCCTTTTCAGGGCTAGACATTGCCTTTTTGAAAAGACAACAGATCATTATCACTAGTTTCACCAACAACAATATTGGTTTCACCATCCAAACCGTAGCGAACTGGGTTCCTAGAAATCCTCCCACTACGACGAGGCTAAGTGACTGTTTGCTCAGGAACAGTGGTACTTTCTTCATTTAAATCAATTTGCATCGGTTGGACATGAAGAGTGGGAATTTCATCATCAACTCACGTTGATGACAATGGAACATTGGTTGGAGTCAATTCTTTAACCATCTTCTCTAAAACTACTTTGCTGCATCGTTTGAAGTTTTGGACTTAGTCATTTTCCAGAAAAGTAGCATTCGTAGAAGTAAACACTTTCTTTTCTGAATGACTATAGAAAAGTCCACCCCGAGTACCTATAGGATATCCAACAAACATGCAAACTTCTGTTCGTAGTTCTAGCTTTCCTTCCTTTTTCCTGAGGACATAGGCTGGACACCCCCAGATTCTATATTGGCGTAAACTAGGTTCGCGACCATTCTAGAGTTCTAAAGGTGCTTTGGGGATGGATTTAGATGGCACGGCATTGAGAATGTCATTCACGATTGGTAGAGTTGAGTAACTAAGCATGCATCTAACCATTTCCAATAAAGTTATGTTCCGGTGTTCCGCTACACCATTTTGTTGTGGAGTACCTGCGACAGTAAGTTGTTATAAAATCTCAACTTCAATTAAATGATCTTGGAACTGCATATCCAAATATTCTCCACCCCTTCAGATCGCAAGATCTTTAGCATTTTACCTAATTGGTTCTGAGCCATTGCTAGGAATTCTTGAAACTTTGAAAATGTTTTTGATTTCCTATGCATTAGGTAAAGACATGAGTATCTAGAGTAATCGTCAATGAAAGTGATGAAGTACTCAAAACCACCCCTGGCTTGTTCATTCAAAGGTCCACAAACATCTAAATGCACAAGTCGAAGTGGTTCTTTGGCCTTATCGCCCTTTGCAGAGAATGGACGCTTGGTCAGTTTGCCTTCTAGACAAGATTCACAGACAGGTAATTCACCTAAGGTGAGTTCCCTCAAAGGCCCATCCTTTGTAAGTCTTTGAATCATATCATAGCCAATGTGACCTAGTCTCAAGTGCCATAAATACGCCATATTATCGTTATCGGTCTTTTGACATTTATTGGTCCTAGGTTTAGCTACTTTGAATAAATCATTGTTAAGAGCAAGGGGTTCGTTAGGTTTCAGAATATGAAGCCCGTTTTCCAAACATGCAATACACAATTGTGATCCATTGAAGGAAATAGATACATTAGAACTTGTGAAAGTCATAACAAATTGCTCTAATTGCAACATGGAAACTGAAATTAAATTTCTACTAAAATTCGGAATAAAAAATACACCTTTTCAAATTAAGTATTTATTTCCGAACTTCAGACAAGCTCTTCCTCTAGCTTGGACCCCAACGAACGCTTCGTTCCCAACTATAAGCTTTAAGCCGCCTTCGTCCACTTCCTCCCACGATTCAAGAAGTTGTAAAGAGTTGCAAACATGGTTGGTAGATTCAGAATCAATAATCCAAACAAATTTATCATTTTCTAAAACTCATGTTTCCAAGATAAATTAACTATAATCATTACCTTTGTTTTTCGCTGCTGGAAACTTAGGGAAATCTCGTTTCCAATGCTCCTTCTCTTTGCTGTTAAAGCACTTATCTTTACCTTTCTTGTTTTTCCCCTTAGGTGTCTATGCATTTGGTTGTGCACTCATCTTTGCAGCCTTTGCAGGCTCGGGGTTGTTGAATAGTCCACCTTTCCTCTTGTTTTCAGCTTTCGAAGACGAAGTTGGGTTAGCTTCAGCCTTAGCTAGATCTACAGCAATAACATTAGTCTTATTTTCTCCTCCTTTACTAGGTCCACTCATGATAGGCTCAAAAATTGGAAGCTCATTCATGAGCTGCTTCAGACCACAATTGAGTTGATCACGAACGTGCAGACATGGTGCCATACGAGCATTCATGGTGTCATCACGTATGTGCGAAGACGGTGCTATCCAAGCTTTTACGGTGCCATCACAAGCATTGACGGCGCCATCACAAACATGATGACACGGTGCTCGTTCTAGGGATTCCTCAATCATGATGAACTCGGAGTTGTCACCAACCAACTCTATGTTGATATTATGCTTCCAGTTAAGGAAGTTTTCTTCAGTGAGGTTCTCCATCGAAAGTTGAGAAAGGATGGGAGTAGACACAGATACTACTTAACTTAAAACTACAAATTATCAATAAAATAGAAATCAATCACATTTTCTCAATGAAAGTCTTATTCACACAAATTTTAAGAAATAGCACAACATATATAAAAAATATGTAAGATATGAGAAAAAATACCAAAATTATCATATCTCTATTTCTTTAGGTTTTTAACTATTCTATGATATCATTGTTCCGGTTGGCGAAAGTAAAAAATACCACTAGTTAAATAAAGTTGTATACTTATTTAATAATGGACAACATTATTAACAACCTACTATTCGATCAAAATAAGAAAACAAAATCTCTTATTTTATGAGCTAGACCCACGGTTTTGATAATCACAGATTTAGTCCTAGTAGTCACCGTAGGGGTGAGTCTAGTAGATTTTGACCTATAATTATCTATCTTTCGAAATATAACCTTGTCAAAATAACTAATGAACACCTTCCATAGGGGGACGAATCAAAGCGTCTCGAGGCCCCATTAAGCTATTGACTTTGTTAAACCAACGGTGGAGATCGAATATAATTCTTAAAATATGCTAATTATAAAATAAAAATAGTATTTTATTTTTTATTTTTAGAAAATTAATGACTATGGTTTACCAAAAATTGAAAAAATTATAATTTTTAAAACCAAAGTCCTATATTTTCCTATTAATTATAAAGTGTCATATTGAAAAATATTCAATTAATTTGTTGCTAATCAATATTTAGGTTTAACTAATATAATGAACATATACAATTAATTCCAAATTAGGTAAATGGGCCTTAACAATTGGTTTTGTATGGAGGAGGGCTGGGTCCAGTATGTCGTTCTCACTACAAAGGCATACAAGGTCCAAAAGACAAGAATTTAAACATTCATTTTATTAATTATTATTAATTGATTAGGCCCACTATAGTCATGCAAAGAAAATAGGCAATGACAAGTGGAATCACCCACAAGAGAGGAATTTAAACTTCACATTTTTTAATGGGGCCAAATAAAACATATCATTTTATGAATATTTTATTTGGCAAAAACCATATATCTAACAAACATATGGGTCACTATATGCATCTAAGCCCAATTGCCAAAATACCACATATAGTGCAAACATGCATGTTATAATTGGATGGGCCTAATTATGTTACTATATGAGCAAGTCTATGAATTTATGCAAAAATACCACAATTTATTTCATTTGCAAAAGTACCACAATTAATTTCTAGAATTTTTCAAAAAATTTGAATTAATCAAATTTTTACAAAAAAATAAGTAAATTTAAATGAAATTTATCAACAATTAACAATAGTTAATTTAAATTTCATTTATCAACAATTAATTTGGTTTAGGTTAATTTGAAAAAAAATATTAATTTAATTTAAATAGGATTTATCAACAATTAACCAAAGTTAATTTAAATCCCATTTATTAAAAATATTTTATTAATTGGTTGAAAAAAATGATATTTTTTTAAAATTTATCTAATTTTAAATTTTAAAATCAATATCTTAACTGTATTTCAAAAATATCTTGTGTTGTTATAACAATAAGTTAATATTTTAAACATTTAAAAAAATAAAATATTAATGATTATAGCAACCCTAAAATATCTTAAAACAGTTAAACTAATTCAAATATCCATGAAAACATCTAACTAACAAATTTCTAATTTCAAATAATTTAAATTTTAAATACTATAGAATAAACATATATCTATATTTTCAAATAAAGATTTAATAAAAAAACAAGTATTTAAAATAAAATATCTTAAATATTTGATATCTTAATTTCAATATTTTAATATATTAAAAGATTTAAAATTAAGTTGTTCTTCTATTTTTAAATGTGAATTTAAATCTTTGTAAAAATATCTAATTATTTAAATCTCAAATAACAAAAATATCTTATTTTATAAAACAATTTTAAATGATAAAATAAATCTGATATTTTTTGCTTTGATTATAAATAATTAATTTTCAAAATTTTTATTTAAAAAAAAATTCTGGATGAAGGTATAGTTCACCATGCGCGCTGATGGCAGGTGCGCGCGCGCGAGAGGTTTCTAGCTGCCAAGGAGGCGCACACAAAGAGGGGTAACACACAATGGTGCGCATGCAGGAGGTGCGATGTGTGTTGGGGTGCACGCACAAATGGGCAACCAGGCCAAAAAAAATTCAGAAATTTTTTTTGTGCAATTTTTCAAACTAATATCGTTTTCTAATTAATTTTTAACATGTTTTATACAAAATAAAGTGTATATAAAAATTAATGGCATAGAAAACACAAAAAAATAACCTAAAAATTGCTAATAATCACATAAAATCAATATGCTTCATAAAAATATGAAAATCCATCCAATTATTCAAACACATCAAATAATTCAATTTTTAACATGTTCATGCATGAAAATAAAGATTACCAAAGGCTCTGAGGCCAGTTGTTAGGAAACTTATACATGATCTTTTTTTATTTTCATGTAGATCTAATATTAAAGAGATTAATATGAGATAACCTAGAATATGTTTCCAAAAGTGAATTCAAAGAGAAATAATGATAAGATACTTACAGTATACGCAGCGGAATGAATGAGTCATTCCTTCAGTTTCTCTAACCCTTGTATCATTTCTGTCGCAAAGTATTACCAAGAAACTGAACCGATCTTCAATTTTCTTCACAGTCTTCCAAAGTATCATTGGAATCACCTAGACTAGGGTGGACAATTCTCAACACATGAGATAGATACAGAGAGAAGAAGAGAAAAGAACAATAAGGCTTAGAAAAGGACTTGTGTTTAGAGAGAATATAAAAAACTATCATAAACTTGTGTTTTTTACTTCTGAACTTATAATTTGTGTTTTCAACTCTCTCTTAACATTCCTTTTATAGACTCAACTAGGCCATTTAATTTAATTACAAAATCAATAAAATAATATCCAATTAATAGGCCTAGGTCAAAATTATCATGGGCTTTAGGCACGTGAAATTTCCTATATGGTTATAAGCCCGTTGGACTTAAAATAAATGCCTGTATTATATTCTATTGATATAATTATTTAAATCCTTTATCAAATTAATAATTTACAATTTGAACCTTGATTTAAACTTATTTATTAATTTAGATACCAATTTATCTTAATTAATAAATCTGCCATAGTTTCTCTTTTCTTCTCAGAATTACATAACTCTGTGAAACTATCCAAATTTGACATGGTCAACTTTTATAATTCTAATTGATAAATAAATCAATCAATTGAGACTATCTTGATGATTTTATCCAAGGTAGAGTGGGGACCATGGGCCTATGAAATCAAGCTCCAATAAGTTATCATAAATCTAACAAATAAATTTACTAACTTATTAATTCCTCGTGACTCCACTAAAGACTCGGAATTGCACTCTTGAATTCATAGAATGCTCTATAACAAATATAGATACACTATTAATTATCCATTATTACAACCATAATTATCACTCAATCCTCTATAGACGGTCTACAATGAGATGTGATTAAAATACTTTTTTATCCCTTATTGTATTTTATCCTTAAAACACTTAGTTCCTTGTAAATGATATTTTATTAAACTAATTTTATTACTGAAATGAGATCTCTATCATTTAACACCTTGAACCAAACTAAAAGGAAACCATCGTTTCACTTCTTCATCAAAAGCTATTGATGTTCATATTTATGATTAACACTCCCACTCAATTATACTACTGAGTTCCCAAGATGTAAGTATGGGCTAGTCTGTAGGGTAAGCTGGTAACGAACTAGTCAAAGAACTCAAATAATACAAACAGTTAGAATACTAACCACTCAGAATTGAGATTGAATTGACCTATGGTCAACTATATGATATGACTAGAATATATAATAATGGTATGTTTACTTATCCTATCAACTGTCAATATCGGTCCAGTCTAATGTAACAAATACATCTGATCTTATCTACTTTGCTAATGTTCTGGATAGAACATAACACTGTAATATGTAAGTAGCACATATCGTAGATTGGCAAGTCGGTGTAAGTCTTGTGCACTGACTAATATTAGGACTAACTTATTTTTGAACATATAATCATATTTATATTCCATTATGATTATGTCACTTAAGATATGATTAGCTGTATGCTTTGGATTTAATAGAAGTTTATATTAAACAAACAATCATGAAAATAAAACATGTGAGAAAATTGCTTGACCAAGTCAAAAAATGATTTCTATTCTTTTATTGATAATAAATGGGATTACAAAGAAATTGAGTTTTAATTAGGGCATAAAACCCCAACAATATGGACTTTAGATACGTTTTCAGCTTGTAAAAGATTTAGTTCAAGTAAAGATGCTTTTGATCTTTAGGTCGCGTTCTCCCATGATCTTGAAACTAGGATACATTGATAGGTCGTCTCTAACATTAGTTTTGTAACCAGGAGAACTAAAACATTAAAAATGAGCAACAAGAAAGGCAAAGCTATAGTAGGCTCCTTGTAACGTCCTGAATTTGATATTAAGGCTGAGTGCCTTGACTACAGTTCCTGGAGAGCCTAATTTGGATTATATGCGTGATGATGCAATATAAATTAGTTGTGTGGTAGTGTGATTAGACATGCATGCCTGTGTGTATTAAATACGCATGTAGGCCCATTTTTGTGAATAGGGGCATGTTTGTCATTTTGGCCCGTTGAGGGCATAAATGTAGTTATGTATGTGCTATGAGTAAGACCCCAATGTTATGGGGATATACTTGAGATATGTGGTCTGAGACGATCCTAGGGAGCAGATTAGTGGAATAGTCACAACGGGGTTGAGTACCCGGCTTAGGGCAGCCTTGGGGTATTTTGTGAACATAGTTCGTGTTCGGGAATTACCAGGTAACGGGTAGTGATTTAGTGTTTGTTTAAGAGAGTTAGGGATTAAATGGGGATTTATAGGAACACTCGAGGAATTAGTGGGAGGTGGCAAATGATGCAATTGTCCTTGGTGTCACTAAAGGATTGAAGATAGACTTGGGGGCATTTTTTTCATTAGGTAGTTGGGGATAGGCTTAAGCTGATCAAAAACACTACAATCAGTTAGAAGGAAATAGAAGGAATCCCTTAGACTGTTCTCAACTCTCCCTCACGTTTCTCTCTCTCTCAAGGCTAAGGAGGGATTTTGTTGGATTCAAGGGGGGAAGGCTTAGAATTCAAAAGGATTGGAGCTTAAGGTGATGGGAGTTAGCTAAAGGTCAAAATCATCACAGAGGTAAAGTTTTGAGTAAGCTTTTTGTTGAATTTCTCTATCTTTTTAGTGTTCTAGGAG
This sequence comes from Humulus lupulus, assembly GCF_963169125.1. NCBI lineage: Eukaryota > Viridiplantae > Streptophyta > Magnoliopsida > Rosales > Cannabaceae > Humulus > Humulus lupulus. The sequence continues at coordinate 97,688,683 of NC_084795.1, read as the reverse complement.
TTTTTGAACTCAAGAGATTAAGTTGAGTTATAATGGAGTTTTGGTTCAGATTTTGGGGTTTATGTACTACTCTAAGTATAGTGAAAGTATTTTAGGACTCGATTCAGGCATTGGAATATGTTTGGGTCAATTTGTAAGAGGTTTAGAAGTCTGAAATGGTGGGATTTCTTATTTCATAGGCTCGAGCCACGAACCTGTTCTTGGGGCGTTGCAGCCCGCTTGAACGTAAAGGCTTGGGAGCCTTTGATATTTCCTAGGCACTGCGGCGCGCCTCAGCTTGCATTGTGGCACGTGTTTCCCCAAACATGAGAGTAATGCTCTCTGACTTGAGCGCACCGCAGCCTTTATGGGCTAGGTCATGGCTCAAATAGAAAATTTTGGCCAAATAAAGGTTTTAGGCTCGAGAACCTAAATGAGGCTCGAGAAGGATTCTACTACCCAGATTAGTAGGATTCGAGGTCCCAAAGGCTATTATTGGTATCCAAAGTTCTAAACTGATTAGATATTTATAGATATCAATTTGTTGTGGCGTTGTGACTAGTTCTTACCGCTCAATCTCGGGATTAGGAGTCGTGCTCGGGATCGATTTGGATTGTCAGCCTAGGAGACTAGGTAAGAGAACTATTTGTACCCATAGAGCTATGTGATAAATAGCGTTGTATGTATTGTTTATAGTTGTTATGTCATACATGTGATTATGATTGATCAAGAGCTGTGAGCAGCAAGGGTCCGAGATCGGCATTAAGGATGCTGAATGCAGGCCTCCAGGGCGAGACCCTCGAGGGTGTTGTACACACCCGTTCGTCTAAGACCGTGGACTTGGTACCTGATAGTGCACCTCAATCGGGAAAGGCCACAACTGAGTTATTATACTGTTGTGTTAGAGTATTGATTTGTTAGTATACTGTTGTGTTAGACTACTTCTCTGTTAGTGTACTGTTGTGCCACTGTACTGCTATGTTAATATGTTGTTGTGCTACTGTGCTATTAGGTTGTTATCCTATTGTGATACTGTTGTGTTGTTGTGCACTCCAATAGGAACTGGTAACTATTTGTTGTTTGAATAAAATATGTAATTGCTGAAATATATTGTTGTATGTTGTGCTTGAAGTTCTCTTGTTGGGCCTCAGCTCACGGGTGCTGTATGGTGCAGGTAAGGGCAAGGAAAAGGTCTAACAACCATGACTTGGATGGCATGGAGTGGAGTGTACATGTTTTGCCTACCTGGCCACCACGACTGGGGTTGTTTTAAGGAACACATGGTAAACGTTCGATTTTGTCGCTTAGGTCGACTGTACTATACCTTTGGATTGCAAATGTATTTTAAAACAGTATTTTGGGATCACAATGTAACACTTTTATGAATTTCAATGAAAGGCCAACTCTTGGTACTTTATGTTTATTAAATGAGTCTTTATTTTGATTCAATCACACTTTCTAACCTTAAACCTTGATTAGAGAGCTAATGGCACATTTATAAATCGCATGGTAACGACTCTAAGGAAGAAGGGCGATACATTCCTCTTCCCAGGAAAAACTGTTCGTCGAAACCCCCATCCCCCACATTGGACCAATGGTGAAGAGGGAGGTTGAGGTAAATTCTAACAGCTTTTATGAGGTTGAGATGATAGTCTCTCGTATATTTTTTATGCCCCACGTGAACAAAATAATGAGGGGCCACATGATCGAGACTGATTCCAAGTATTACATGCAACCTGCACTGGAGGGTGAACAGAGATGTACTCCCCTGGAGGACAACTTCGTGGCATGGGGTGACAAGCACCTGAAAGCGGCTGCATTCCTCCCACTGAGTTTGTATTTCACAGACTTTCTAAATTTTGTGAAGCTCGCTACGTTCTAGCTTCCCCCGAACACTTATTGCCTCCTCGCAGGGCTTAAGTATTTATTTCTTAAGAAAGAGTGGGAGGACCCTAGTCCTGAAGATATATTATATTTATTTTTCCTTAAAGCCAATCCGGACACCAGAACCAGTGGTGGCAGTTTCTACTACCTTACTAGATTTCCAAAAACAGCCAGCATCATCGACCTCCCACCCATTCAAACGACTCTATGGGCCAGTTCTTTATGTTGAACAAATTCTGGACCTGCGACTTCAGTTATTTCAACCGACCTTGTGTTGGGGGAGAGTGAGATAACACCACCACAAAAAATAGAAGCTACACAAAATTTGGATTGACAGAGACTTAAAAAAGAATGAGAAAGAACTTGCGAACCCAAGTAGATCAATGGAGTTCTTCAATATTTGATGAAGCTTCAAAACCCTAGGCAAGACCACAACTTTCTTTGAGCAAATCATTCAAGCAAATCAAAACTACAAAACCAAGGCTTATACACATTGAGAAACGTTGTCCTAATACTCTATTTCCCTGCCACCATTGATGCTTGAGACCTTCTCTTTAATGAAATGAGGATTGAGATTTAACAAGCCTTCAACTCTCTAAGTCAAGCACTTTCTTGGAGAGTTCTTGGAGAAAACTAGAGATTCTTGGAGGTAGAGAAAGAGAGGGTAGAGAGAGTGATCAAGTCTCCCAAATCACTGTTTTTGATCCATATATAGAGTAGGCACCGTCATTAGGTCCAACCAATAGGATAAGACTTGTAACACACGTAATTTAGTGCCTTTACGAAAATCCTCATAATACAGCAGGCAACACGTCGCCTGCAAGGGTTTCTGGAAACCCTAGCCTTCAAGCGATGTGTCACCTCTTGGGTGGCGACATATCGTCACCCCCTCTGACTTTGGACGCTTCCAAAGGTTCCAAAAATGCTCCAAATGCCATCAAACTTTTTAGGAACCCTTAGATACTTTTATGTATCACTTTGGACCCAAATTTTCATTTTATTAGTGCCTACAATTTGAAACTCAAATTCACATCTTCACTATGTGAATTCTACTAAGTGTTTATACCTTGCTTGTTTTTTAACACTTATCATTTGTATTTAACCAATCATAACAATCTCTCACTTGATTAAATACAAGCCACATTCTCTAGCTTAAACAGTTTTGGTGCATAAAATAAAGTGCCTTTCCGTTTGAACTTTATCTTAGTGAAAATACCACAAAGTATTATCGAAATCATTAATAGCTTAAAGCTTGAACCAAGTATTCCATATGATAACACTGGTGATACCTCACACACCTCCACCACATCTTTTGTTTTCCAACTTTCTCCATTAGCACTATCATGGCCATGTGCTCATCTCTTCATAGACTTTCCGGGGAGAAACTCCAACTCCCATGAGAGGCGACAACACCTCTAAGTAAACATAGGTGAAGTTCTTACAACTTCTTTGCTACCTTTATAGATGCTTGTTACACTTAACTGAACTTCATTAAAATCCCTACTCTAAACCATAACTCTGTAGCAACCAACACCAACTGTCTCGGATGGAACTCATCCTAAATTTTTGTGTTGAAACTATTCACTTATCAATGACTTGTTCATACCTGTTGAACTCTTTCCCTTGATATGTACAAGTTGAGAGTTAAGTTTCCATCATTGGTGCATCTATTCTTCTAGGAGTTTCAATCCCATCCCTTTTGAAGTAGAACTTACTAACCTTCTCACATGTGGTTTTGTAAAGGGATCCACTAAGTTCTCACTTGTTGTAACATATGAGATCAATATGATTCCACCTTGAATAAATTGTCTCACATATTCATTTCTTAGACTAATGTGTCTATACTTTCCATTATACACACTATTATATGTTCTAGCAAGTGAGGATTGGCTATCACAATGTATTGAAATTGTTGATATCATATTCGTGGTTAAAGGAATATCCATCATGAGATTCCTAAGCCACTCGGCCTCTTTGAGGGTTGCCGCTAAAGCTATAAACTTTGCTTCCATGGTTGAGTGTGATATACACGTTTGCTTCTTGGAGCCCCATGAGATTGCACCTCCTCCAAGAGTAAACACCCAACCGGTGGTGGAGATATTATCTCCAATTCCTGATATCCAATTAGCATCGGAATATCCTTAAAGTATCTTTGGAAAGTTTGTATAGCGAAGACTATACTCTTTGGTACCCTTAAGATAACCAAGTATACTCTCAATAGCTTTCCAATGCTTTATACTCAGATTGCTAGTGAGACTACTAAGTTTACTAACCGCATATGCAATATTCGCTCTTGTGCAATGAACGGCGTACATTAGGCTACCTGTTGCACTTGCATATTCGAATTGAGCCACCGCTCTTCCTTCATTCTTTTCAAACTTCATGTTTGAATCAAATGGTGTATGTGCCTCTTTGATTTTTAGATGACTGAATTTGTCGAGTACTTTCTTAACATAGTGGGTTTGACTCAACACAAAACCCCCCACTATTCCTTCTAACTTTGATACCTAGAATGGTATCCACCTCTCCAAGGTCTTTCATTTTGAAGTTAGAAGATAGAAACCACTTCATTTTCATTATTCCTTTCATGCCATTACTCAAAATCAACATATCATCTACATATAGACACACAAGTATGACATGGTCACCACAAGTCTTAGAGTATAAGCACTTGTCCGCATTGTTGTGTCTAAATCCATTAGAAACAATGAATTTATCAAATTTCTCATGCTATTGTTTTGGAGCTTGTTTCAAACCATATAATGATTTGACTAGTCTACACACTTTATGTTCATTTCCTTGAAGAACAAAACCTTCCGGTTGTTCCATATAGTCCTACTCTTCGAGATCCCCATTTAGGAATGTCGTTTTGACATCCATTTGGTGAACATAAAGGTTGTATATAGATGATAAGGAAAAAAAAATCTTATAAAATTATTTCTTGCTACCGGTGCATATGTGTCAAAGTAATTCATTCCCTCTATTTATTTGAAACCATTGGCTACTAGCCTAGCCTTGAAGGTTTGTTTGGTGCCATTGGTATGGTATTTATTTCTAAATACCCATTTGCACCCAATTAGTTTGGACCCCTTTGGAAGGTCAACCAATTCCCAAGTGTGGTTTGACATAATTGAATTCATTTCATCATTAATTGTCTCTTTCCAAAAAGCAGAGTCCCTTGAGGACATTACTTCCTTGAAGGTTTTGGGATCATCTTCTATTTGAAATACTATTGGATGTTTCCAAGTAACTTCCTCATTATCACCTTCAACAAGGTTTAGTATCTCTATTGGAGAACACTTCTCATTTGATCTAAAATCTTTGAGACTTTGGCTCCTTCTAGGCAATTGAGGTTGCTCACCAACTATTCTGGGAGTCTCCTCTTGAGGCTTTCTAGTTTGAGTTGGTTCTAACTTGTTGTCATCGTATGACATGTTCTCTAAGAACTCAACCTCTCTACATTCAATTATTACATTAGACTCCAAGTCTAATAATATATAAGCTTTGCTATTTTGGGCATAACTCACAAATGCACATCTTATAGCTCTTGGACCCAACTAGGTCATTTTTGGATCAGTGCTCTTGCAATAAGCAAGACACCCCCACACTTTAAGATAACCAACGTTTGGTTTCTTCCTTTCCATAAATCATATGGAGATATATTATTTTACTTCATGGGAATACGATTCAAAATATGACAATCAGATAGCAAGGCTTCACCCCACAAACTAAAATTAAATTTAGAGTGTAATAGAATAGCATTAATCATCTCAATAAATTCTCTATTCTTTCTTTCCGCTATACCATTTGTTGTGGAGTATTAGGGGTTATACATTCATGAATTATTCCATGTTCTTCACGAAACAAGTTAAATTCATTTGAAAAGTATTCACCACCCTTATCACTTCTAATTATTTTAATTTCCCTTTCAATTTGATTTTCAACTTCCGCTTTATACACTTTAAACACGTCAACTGCTTCATCTTTATTTTTAAGCAAATATACATATGTGAACCCAGATCAATCATCAATGATAGTAATAAAATATCTACTTCATCCTCTAGTCAACTGTTAACGCGGTTCTTCGCCAACATATAATTATATGACTAAACAGGATGGATTAGTGCTAAATAGTGAACCGTAATATGAAAATATCGTAACTATAAACTGGCAAAATTAGTGTTGTAGGAAGGTTATCACTCCTTTCCTTTTAGGTGGTTCGAAGGTTAAAATCCCTCTAGTCCACCAGTCAATATTATTAATCTCCCTTGACAATTCCTTACAGGGTGTTTCTTTAAAAAAAAAAATATGCCAACCCCTTGCAATGCCCAAGGTCCTGGTATTTATAGGGAGAGGATACCTGGGCCTTGGTAAAGGGGGTCATCCCGTGACCTTCTTACCCATCATGTCATCTCTGTGACATGATGATTAATTCCTAAAACCTGACAATGAGGTGTTGTCTAATCAATAGGTAAGGGGGGATAATGGGCCGCATGGCCCAAACCAGTCGTGGGGTGTCTGAACACGCACGTTTATACTGTGTGTCCGAGAATTTAGGAATGGAATAGACACGTGATGTCTGATATGTGCACGTATACATTGAATGGTAGCCTTTACAAGGATTCGAGTGTCTGATCTATGCCGCACCTCGAGCTTGATGTAGTGCTAGCTCGTGATGTCCATACTACTGATCCACTGCCTTCGAGTAGACCGCTAACTCTCTGATCAGCTCGAGCTAGGGAGGTGGAAACTCGTAACAGCAGCTTTGGGTGGACGATTTACTCGTGGCAGACTGAATTATGCCATTTTCCAGCTCGCTAATAACTCGCGAATATTTAGGGCGTACATTTTCCCCCCAAGCCCCTACTCGTGACACATGACGTCATTTGTGACCACAGTGAGGGCTTTTAGGTTTCTTTTTCGACTCTTCATGTCCCATCCACTGTGCAGGTATCGGACACGTGGAGCACCGTGGTTGGCGACGGTCTGTCTTCCGATAATTGCATTAAATGGCCTAGCCTATCTTCGGTTGTCGTTTCGTCTCTCGAATTATGACCCTCGTATTTCGCATTAATGCGATCGAACGGTCCTCATTCCTTTGCCTTTTATGTGTATATAAGGTTGGCCACCTTTCACTTCAGCCACCCTTTATTTGAAAAAAAATTTCCTCATCTTCTCTCCTTTTTAACCTCAGAAGTCTTTCTCCTTTCGGTTATCGTCCCAGAGGGCTCTACGTTCCAGCCACAAGAGCTTCTCCGTGAATCCTGTTCTAAAGGCTCCACCAGGACTCCGACTCCTACGCTCTTTGTGACTTTCACATGACAAAAACACTGTAATCCCTCTGCCTGTTGCACGTTTTGATGTTTCTCTTGTTAGGTAAACTTCTTTCTTAGTCACACACTGTAGGTTGTTTTTTGGCTAGTGCTTTTGTGTGTAGGTTTTTATCCTAGGGGTATCGATCATATGAGATCATTTTTAGGAATGTGACGTATAGGTCAAGATAATCTCTGGGTAACTTTTCTGGGTAGCTTTTCAGAATGCCTGTTTGGAGTGGGGAAGGCGATAGGTTTCTGGGGTGCAAAACCGGGTAGCTTAGGGGTCACGCTACCCAGGCGGTTTTGCTTTTTGAAACTTTCCCTCCAAGGCAGGCATTATACTGACCCTCCTGACACACAAATCTCGAGCAATCAGGGATCCGTTGGGAACATAGGCGCGTGATCACAGCATTGCGTGGCCTCACGCACCGCGGGCTGAGATTACCTCAGCCCGTGTACGAAAATAATTTCTCGCGCTAGATTCCCTTTTCAATTTTTAGGTCGCCTATCTAAACTTTCTTCATCTTTGTTCGCTAGGCGACTAGATGGGACCCAGGAAGAACATGCCCAAAAAGAGCGCCGCCGACTCGTCATCCTAGCAAGCCAACAAGGGGAAAGAGATAGTTGTTGAATCCCCAATCCCCCACTTTGGTCCCACCGTGGAGAAAGAGGTCGGGGTGGGACCTGAAGCCTTCTTCGAGGCCGAGAGGATAGTCTCAAAGGTTACGAATCAAGGGAAGGTCAACAAGATGTTGTTGTCGCATAATATCGAAATTGGGATAGGCGCTCTTGTTGCCCGACCTCCCTTCGAGGGTGAGAGGAGCTGTACGCCCTTTGACGAGGAGTTCGCGGCCTGGAGTGACGAACACCTCAAGGCTGGGGCCTTCCTTCCTTTGGACCAGTACTTCGCAGACTTTCTGAACTACGTGAGGATGGCTCCTTTCCAACCGCCCCCTAATTTCTATCGTCTACTGGCGGGGCTGAGGCACCTCTTCCTAAAGCACGAATGGGAGGTCCCTACGCCGGCGGACATCCTTTATTTTTTCTGCCTCAAAGCCAGCCCGGACCACCGGGGGCGAGGCAACGGGTTCTACTACCTGACCCACTTTCCCAACTCTGCTGTAGTCATCGAGCTGCCCAGCCACCCCAACGACTTCAAGGACCAGTTCTTTATGTCGACGGGGTTTCGCAACTATGATCACCACTACTTCAAGTTCTCTCTATCCTCAGCTTGCAAAATCATCACTGATTTGTTTCTTTCCATGTGTATTGACTTGAATACCATCGTGCCACCATTTTTACAAGGACGGCCAAATCAGTGACCCTCGGGGGTCAATATGAGACCTTTGCAGGGCTCCCACCAAGCGAAAAAGACTATCGCCAGCTCATGTCTGATGAGACGTTGCTAGAGTGCAAGTTAATTTCTCCGGGCCAGACCCTGGCCTTGAGGATGTCGCGGGCCATCCCAGCAGCTCGCGTGTTGGCGCCCATTCATGAGGGGGGTGCTACGGTGAACGACGAGTAGGATGAGGAAGACAAGGTGCCGCTCGTGCGCCGAAAGTGGGCCCTCGAGGTTGTTTGGGACCCTGAAGCGGATTGGATCCAGTCCGGGGCAGCAGCCGGCCCCTCCGGCCAAGGTAACCCATACCTGTTTATGGACTTAGACAGGGCTGCCGTAGACCTTTGGCTCGCTAGGTTTAACCCAAGCCAGCTCGTACATCGTCACCAAGATGACCCAGACCTTAACACAACCCTACTCCAGTGTGTAGATCAACTGGTGCTACCCTATGACATGAGTCACCCTAGGGGCACTGTAGCAATAGACAACACCCTGGCGTTTAGGTCAGCCTTTTTTGAGGAGTACGGGACCATTCTTAGGTCGTGGCCCTCCCTTCTGGAGAGTGTAGTCTCTCCGGGGCTTAGGCAGTATGTAGAGGAGTCCAGTCCTGAGACTGATCCGGACCCCGAGCCCCCTCTTATTGGTGAAGTTATAAACCTAGAGTCCCCCATAAAAGCTCTGCGGCCGGAGGTCGTGGCAATAGTGTCCTCCTCCAACTCAGAGGGTAGGACCTTTTCAATATATCCTTAGATTTTTTTTTTTTTATAACTGAATAACCTTACATGTGTCCTAACGCTTCCTTCTTTTTGTTTTAGGTGAAGAGATCTCACAGCTCGGAGAAAATGTCCTGCGGTCCATCTTCCAGGGGGGAAATCCTCCCTCCGGATCGTCCGGACCACTGTTCAAGAAGCCTCGGTTTAACAAGAAGACTCTTCCCGGGCCCATCAACAAGTCTCCCGCTAAGGGGAGGAGCCAGGGCCCTGTAGCAGTGGAGAACATGCCTCCACCTCCTCCGCGACCTCCTGTCCCTGCTTGGGACTAGGAGGCACCAACAGGAACCCTGCCAACTCCCACTCCCACTGTGCATATACCGGTTAACACTCAGGCTCTGGAGAAACTCCCCGAGGCCTTCCGAGGGACGGTATACGAGACCGCGAGCTATACGGTGGAGCATTACTTCAACGCCACCCCGAGGGACTTGCGGGAGATTGGGACGAGGAGCCCCGAGAATGTCATGGAGTCTTCGCTGGGGATGAACCTCATGGTAAGGTTGCCTAGTTAACTTAGTCAATTTTCTCTGCATTCTCTTTAGCACATGCCTTACTATATTTTCCTTTGTAGGCGGCTTTGGCTCCACACCGCAGCATAGCTCGGTCCAAGGCCAGGTTTGACGAGATCAAGGGCGAGTTCCAAACCGATCAGGCCGCTCTCACGTCTGTACTACAGCAAGAGCGAGATGCCAAGGCTGCCCTGATGGCTGTCAAGGAAAGCGAAAAGGCAGCGCAGGTTGCACTGGCCGCTGCAAAGGCCGATCAGGAAGCCGCACAGGGGGCCTTGGCCGCGGCGAAAACCGATCTCGAGGCTGCACAGGCCGCCTTGGCCACTGCGAAGGTCGAGCTTGAGGAGGCCAAGGCCGCCCTTATCACATAGAGGGCATCTTCCAGCTCCTCCATGGAAGCCATGCCCTATCACTGCTGGGCCTTCAACCAGGATGGCAACTTCTCCTTCCTGGCGCCGGAGGTGTGGGAGCCCTTCCTCGAGAAGTTCAAGGCTCGCCTTCAACAGGAGGTGCTCTCTAAGACCGGGGAGACTTCCGCTGCAGGCGAGCAGGAGACAGAAGGGGTGACCTCAACGGAACGGCCTGGGGGGCCTAGAATTTTTACTTTTATTTATTTGTAATTTTTTACCACGAGGTTTTTCTCCTCAAGACAATGGGTTTGTCCGAGTTTTCATTTTAATCTACTTTTACCGCTATTGTTATTTACTTTTAGCGCATTTGGTAAAGACTTAGTTTCTGTTAATTTATTATTGATATTTCGTGCATTTTAAGAAAAACATCGATTTAATCAATTTAAATCAACTTTTAAGTTTGGGGCCTGGTTGTATCCAGGACGTTGATTTAAAAAAAAAAACTTAGTTCGCGTTAATTCTTTATTGATATCTCATCCTTTTTAAGAAAAACATCGATTAATCAATTTGAATCAACTTCTAAGTTTAGGACCTGGTTACTTCCAGGATATTGGTTTTAAAAAACTTAGTTCGCGTTAATTCTTTATTGATATCTCGTGCTTTTTAAGAAAAACATCGATTAATCAATTTGAATCAACTTCTAAGTTTATGACCTGGTTACTTCTAAGATATTGATTTTAAAAACTTAGTTCGCGTCAATTCTATCGTGTTGTTTAAGAAAAACATCGATTAATCAATCTGAATTGACTTCTATGTTTAGGACCTGGTTACTTCCAGGATATTGATCTTAAAAACTTAGTTCGCGTCAATTCTTTATTGATATCTCATGCTTTTTAAGAAAAACATCGATTAATCAATCTGAATCGACTTCTAAGTTTAGGACCTGGTTGTTTCCAGGATATATGCCCCCCAAGTAACCAAGAAAGGAACTTTCATGGTTACTTTAAATGTGCTCTTCTAACATTTCGCCCACAAAAACGAAGAAACTGACTCATTATCTAATAAAACAAGGTGGCTTCTCTAATTAAGCCTTACAAAAGTATTACTGATAATATTTCTTTAGGTGTATAGCGCTCCAAGTCCGTGGGACTGCCTCTCCAAGCTAGCTTAAAGGTTCCTTCTTTCACAACCTCTATTATTTGATAGTGTCCTTCCCAGTTTGGCCCCAACACTCCGTCCTTGGGATCCTTACCCGCCAAGAAGACTCTTCTGAGCACCAGGTCGCCTATTCTAAAGGTGCATTTCTTGACCTTTGAGTTGAAGTAACGAGTGATCTTCAGTTGGTCATGTGCGAGCTGTAGCTGTGAAGATTCTCGTTTTTCGTCAATTAGGTCGAGGGACGCGCAGAGCAATTTGTCGTTCTGCTCTTGGTCAAATGTCCATACTCTGTGCAAGGCTATCTTTGTTTTGATGGGAAGGACGGCCTCACTCCCAAAATCCAGGGAGAAAGGAGTGTGACCCGTCTAAGTTCGGTGTGAGGTCTGGTATGCCCACAGCACCTGGGGGAGCTGTTCGGGCCAAACTCCCTTGGCTTCGTCAAACCTCTTCTTAAGGCTTGCTTTCAATGTCTTGTTCACAGCCTCGACCTGCCCATTAGCCTGGGGATAGGCCATGGAGGAGAAGCTTTTAACTATGTCATGCCTCTCGCAGAATTCGGTGAAGAGGTCGCTATCGAACTGTGTTCCGTTATCCGACACGATCTTCTTTGGCAGCACGAATCGGCAGACAATATTCTTCACCACGAAGTCGAGGACCCTCTTTGAGGTAATCGTCACCAGGGCTTCTTCCTCTGCCCATTTTGTGAAGTAGTCTATAGCCACTACAGCATAGCGAACTCCTCCCTTTCCCATGGGAAGGGCACCAACTAAATCAATCCCCCAGACCACGAATGGCCACGGGGACGAGATCATCTTTAGCTCGACTGGAGGGGCTCGGGCGACCGTGGTGAACCGCTGGCACCTGTCGCAACTTTTGACATAAGAGATCAAGTCTTTTAAAAGAGTGGGCCAATAATATCCTTGCCTCAACACCTTTAAGGCCAGGGATTGCCCCCCAACGGGATCTCCGCAAAAATCCTTCATGCACCTCCTGCAAAATGGTCTTCGCCTCGCCTGGAAGAACACACCGCAAAAGAGGTAAAGAGAGGCCACGCCGGTACAATATCCCATCTATCATTAAATACCTCGGAGCCTGGTAAAGTACCCTCCTTGCGTCGTTTCGCTCCTCGGGTAACTTCCCTGTTGTGAGGTACTCAATTATGGGAGTCATCCAAGTCGGTCTGGCGTCGATCATCTCAACCTGTGCCCTGACCTCCTCTATGCTTGATCTTTCCAAGAACTCTACTGGTACCAATCCCAAAGTTTCTGCCTCCCCGGAGGTGGCGAGCTTTTCCAGGGCATCAACGTTGGCATTCTGCTCCCAAGGTATCTGCTCAATGAAGCCGTGCTCAAATGCGAATAGCTCCTTTTTTACCTTGGCCAGGTAAGTAGCCATCTTGGTTTCCCGTGCTTGGTATTCTCCCAATACTTGGTTTACCACGAGCTGGGAATCACTATAGCACTGGACAGAGCTGGCATTCAGCTCATGGGCCACCCTTAGCCCAGCCAATAAAGCTTCGTATTTGGCCTCGTTGTTGGATGCTTTGAATCCAAATCACAATGCGGAGTGGAATCCATGTCCCTCCGGGGATATCAATATGATTCCAGCCCCGGACCCGTTCTCGTTAGACAAGCCATCTACGAAGACTTTCCATGAGGCCCAAACTGGTTCTTCCACTGGGTCTTCTCAGAATCATGTGCACTCTTACTGATGTAATAGACTGGCTTCTGAGACTGGTCTTCTTCCCAGAAAAATACGGCGCTAGCTGCATCTTCCGTGACAGCTAGGTAAAGGAAAATAGGATCTCCTACTGTTGGTTTGGAAAATACGGGCGGCTCAGCTAAATGTTCTTTCAGGTCGAGGAAGACACGTTCGCACTCTTCGGTCCACTCAAATTTTTTATTTCCTCAGAGCAGGTTGTAGAATGGCAAACACTTGTCGGTGGATTTGGAAATGAACCGATTAAGGGCTGCCACCCTTCTTGTCAGACTTTGAACGTATTTTCGCGACCGGGGTGATGGCATCTCGAGTAGCGATCTGATCTTATCGGGGTTCGCCTCTATTCCTCTGGTATTGACAATGAAACCCATAATTTTTCCTGACGTAACCCCGAAAGTACACTTTTGGGGATTTAGCCTCATGCCGTATTCTCTTAAAATCTTAAAGCACTCCTTCAGATCGGAGACATGGTTATCGGCAGTTTTTTATTTGACCAACATGTCGTCAACATACACTTCCATATTTTTTCTGATCTGATTGGTACACATCCTATTTACCAACCTCTAGTATGTAGCTCCTGCGTTTTTCGGCCCGAAAGGCATGACCTTGTAGCAATAAACTTTAGTTGGGGTCATGAAGCTAATGTGCTCCTGGTCTGCCAGATTCATGGTGATCTTGTTATAGCCCGAGTATGCATCCATAAAAGATATGAGCTCGTGCCCCGCCATGGCATCCACTAATTGGTCAATCCTTGGTAAAGGGAAGCAATCTTTGGGGCAGGCTTTATTTAGATCGGAAAAGTCGATGCAGTTCCGCCACTTCTCGTTGGGCTTCGGGACAAAAACAGGATTGGCGACCCAGATCGGGTACTTTGCCTCACGGATAAAGCCGCACTTTAAGAGTCGGGCTACTTCCTCCTCTAGGGCCTCAGCTTGGGTCGTGCCGAGGCGCCTTTATTTCTGGGACTTCACAGGCACGTTCTTGTCCAAGTTGAGGGTGTGCATGATGACGCTCGGGCTGATCCCTACCATGTCCCCATGCGACCAGGCGAACACATCTAGATTTTCTTATAGAAATCTAATCAGCTCTGCCTTCCTTTCGCTACACAGGTTTTTCCCGAGCTTCACCACCTTCGAGGGGTCTTGTGGGGCGATATTCACCTCCTCGAGCTCTTCGATGGCTGGGAGCTCGAATCTATCCTCGCCTATTTTGGGGTCAATATCATTATTCAACATGATACTCTCCCCCTAGCATTCTGAGGTTTTTCTATCTCTGGAGTAAATCCTACTTCCTGATATTCCTCGTCCCCGCCTTGGATGGTCATCGTCTGCTGCCCGAGTCGTGACTTTCCCTTCATGGAAATGCTATAGCATTCCCTGGCAGCGAGTTGATCACCTTGGACCGTGCATATCCCCGTGGAAGAGGGGAATTTGACTGCCAGGTGGCGGATGGAGGTTACGGCCTAAAATGCTATCAAAGTAGGCCGACCCAGAATGGCGTTGTAGGTGGCGGGACAATCGATGACCACGAATTCGAGGAGTTTAGAGACAGTCCGGGGCCCCTCTCCCAAGCTAATTACCAATTTGATTATCCCTATCGCTGCTAATCTATCTCCGGAAAATCCATACAACATCATGGAGGTGGCTTTCAACTCAGTGATAGATAAACCCATCTTTTCCAGCGTAGACCAGAACAGCAGGTTCACCGAACTCCCATTATCGACCAGTATCCTCCTAACTCTCCAGTTGGCGAGTTGGGCGGTTATGACCAGAGGATTGTTATGGGGGAACTGGACGTGACTAGCATCTTCCTCGGTGAATATGATTGGTTGCCTCTCCAGTCGTTGCTTTTTGGGTAGATGCTGCTCTGGGACGAACTCCACTCCGTTATGAGCCTTCAACTCATTGACATATCTCTTCTAGGCACCCCTGCTTGTGCCGGCCAAATGGGGGCCTCCAGAGATCGTGGATATCTCTCCTTCTATCACAGAAGGAGGGGTGTTCTGATTTATCCGGGGCCCGGGCTGGCTCACCGGAGCTTCCGGAGCCGATTGACTAGTGGGAACTCTGTTTCACGCATATTGAGCCAAAGGTCCGGCTCTAATGAGAGTCTCAATCTCATCCTTCAGATGTCTACAATCGTCAGTGTTGTGGCCAATGTCATTGTGGAATCGACAGAACTTGGAAGGGTCCCTCTTGGCCTTCTGGTGCTTCAAAGGCTCCGATTTCTTCCAGGGGAGGTGGGCAGAGTTGGCTAGGAAAATGTGTTCGTTAGTGTTTGTGAGCTCGGTATCAGTCGCATAAACTGGCTAAAAATTTTCCACGGGCATGTTCTTCTTCGGACTGTGCTGGCCGCCCTCGCTACTCCCTTTTCTCTTGCCTCCACCCACTTAGTTATTCTGTGTAACAGTTTGAGTCATTTTCACGACATCCATTCCCACTCCAACGGGCTGATCAGGGGCTTGGTCGCTTCCAGGTTTATCCATCACTGGGCCTTGTTTAGGAATTCATCCACAGTACTGACACCTTTTCTCTATATCTCTTTCCATAGTCCGCCTCCAACGAGGATTCCAATCCTCAAGGCCATAACCTTGGAACTATCGTCCGCGTCCCTGGCTCGAGCCGCGACGTTTGCAAACCTACTCAGGTAAGCTTTCAGAGGTTCCTCGGGTTGTTGCTTCACATTTTCCAGGGTGTCGGCTTTGACGCGGGCAGCTTGAGAAGCTCGGAATGCCCTCTTGAAGTCAGCAAAGAAGGTCTTCCACGAGTTGATGGACTGCTTTTTACTCTACTTGAACCATTGCCTGGCCAGCCCAGTCAAGGTGGAAGGAAATATCAAACACCTCAGATCGGGGCCGATGTTGTGGGCCATCATCAGGGTGTTGAACAAACCCAAATAATCCGACGAGTCTCCGTCTCCATCGAACTTGGACAAGTGGGGCATCTAGAAACCCGGTGGATACGCCGTGGCCACTATGCTGGGGGCAAAGAGCTCGAGTTCGTCCCCCGAGTCGTATTCGTCTTTTTCCTTGTCTGATCAGAGCTTCTTCATCAGCTCCTCCATCTGAGCTAAACGCTCTAGGGTCTGGTCCTTACTTCCTTGGTTGTTCTGGGGCTGTTCAACAACTCCAGTCCCATTGTACACGCTAGGTGGGTTATTGTCCCTCCAAGCTTGAGCTTGGTTAGGTGGGACACTCCCGTTGTCACGTACTTCTGAAAGACCATCCCCTCGGTAGGCATGATTACCATTTCTAGCCGGATCTCCCCTCTGTAAATTAAGGCGATCTCGAAGGTTGGCCCTCGGGGTGCCCCGAGGGCTTTGCGTCGAACTCAAACGATTGCGCAGGTCTTCACCAGACCTGCCACTTCGGTGGCTCCTGGTCCAATAACTCCCGTTTGAAAAACTCGGACCCCGCTGCTGAGGGTGAGGGTCTGAGACTTCCCCGCGCTCTTAGTTACGATGGGAGGGACCGGCAGAAATAGGATTTCTCCTGCTGCTCCCATGAGCCAGAATGTCCCAAACAGGATGGGGAGGAGATGGGTATCTTATTGGCGATGGGGGATGCCTAACTGGTGACGCGATCCTAGTACCGTCCGGGCAGATCAAGCAAGGTCGCGGCCGCTCCACTCTACCATCCCCCGCATCCTGCGCTCGGCGGTCTGACCGTGGTGCAGGACGGCTGGCCGAAGCAGGCTGTCTTCTCGAGCCCTCCCGGGATCTCCTCCGCAAGCTGCCTCGAGCCCTTCTGGGTGCATTCGATGATGGAATCGAGCTAGGAGTTGAGGTTCGGACCGATCGGCTGAATTGCAGATTGGCCCTAGGAAACTCCTCAAACACAGTTTCCTGGTGGTGGTGTGACGTGGGGGTAGAACTTGGAGTCGAGGTTTTGACAGATCGGCTGGGCCTGGACCGGTTATCCCAACGGGACTTGTGAGTCCAACTTTGTCTCTTTCCGACGTTAGCGTCGGTTGTAAGAGGGGGTAACCATTCCAAGACCTCATCGATTTGCTTGTTTTCTTTTGACAGCTGACTTCTCAACTGTACGTTCTCCATCTCTATCGCCGTTAGGAAATCCTGGTTCGGATTTGGCGGCCAGGGTGCCGAACTCCCGGTGTCGCCCTGGCCAATAGTCTTCTTTCCCGGTCGCTGCTGGAGCTCGGGGTTTTGTTCATTGGATATGGCGGCGTGGTGGGCCTCCTGCCCATCATGTTGATCCGCTTCATTACCATGCCTCGAACGAGTAACCACCATTGTCAGGTTTCTATGATAGCACCAAACTGTTGACGCGGTTCTTCGCCAAAAGATAATTATACGAATAAACAGGATGGATTAGTGCTAAATAGTGAACCGTAATATGAAAATATCGTAACTCTAAACTAGCGAAATTAGTGTCGTGGGAAGGTTATCACTCCTTTCCTTTCCTCTAGCCCACCAATCAATATTATTGATCTCCCTTGACAATTCCTTACAGGGTGTTTCTTTAAAATAAAATATGCCAACCCTTTGCAACACCCAAGGTCTTGGTATTTGTAGGGAGAGGATACCTGGGCATTGGTAAAGGGGTTCTTCCCGTGACCTTCTTACCCATCATGTCATCTCTGTGACACTGATGATTAATTCCTAAAACCTGACAATGAGGTGTTGTCTAATCAATAGGTAAGGGGGGATAATGGGCCGCATTGTCCAAACCAGTCGTGGGGTGCCTGAACACGCACGTTTATACTGCGTGTCCGAGAATTCAGGAATGGAATAGACATGTGATGTCTGATATGTGCACATTTACATTGCGTGGTAGCCTTTATAAGGATTCGAGTGTCAGATCTATGCCGCACCTCGAGCTTGATGTAGCGCCAGCTCGTGATGTCCATATTGCTGATCCACTGCCTTCGAGTAGACTGCTAACTCTCTGATCAGCTCGGGCTAGGGAGGTGGAGACTCGTAACAGCGGCTCCGGGTGGATGATTTAAACGTGGCGGACTGAATTATGCCATTTTCCAGTTCGCTAATAACTCGCAGATATTTAGGGCGTACATCAACATTCCATTAAGTTCACTTAAATCACTATGTGTCAAATCTAGCAACTTAGAGTTTCTTTCAACGCTAGGAAAAGGTTTCTTTACCATTTTAGATTTAACACATAATTCACATTTTTCATGCTCAACATTATCACAATCCATTAATCCACATTTGACAGCCATTTTAATTGTGCTAAATCCTTTATGTGCAAGTCTAACATGCCACAAAGTAATAGAATTTGAGTCAAGCATATAACAAGAATAAGAAGTTTAATTGTTCACATTGTCAATGGAAGTACAAAGTTTAAACATGCCATCACAAGCATATCCCTTTCCAACAAAAACATTGTCCTTAGATAAAATGAGCTTGATGGAATCTATCACAACCTTGATTCCCAGTTTCCCAACTAAATTGCCACTCACAAGGTTTCTACTCATTTCCGGTACATACAAAACATTGGTGAGTAGAACCTTCTTGTCGGATGTGAAGAACAAGTCAATAGTTCCCTTTCCTTCAACCTTGGACCTTTTCTCATTGCCCATTTGGATATCATGCCCTTCCTTTGAAGATTCAAAGCTCTTGAATAGAGATCTATAATAGGTTACATGAATGGTAGCACAAGTTTCATACCACAACCCACTCACCTTTCCATGAATGACATTGACCTCACTTAGTGTAGCCACTAGCTCTTCTTGAATCGAGTTGACTTTTGCCTCATTTTTATGGCTCCTCTTGAACCTACAATCTCTAGCAAAGTGGTCATTCTTGCCACACATATAGCAAGTTCCCTTGGAACTCTTGAATTGCCCCTCATTCTTCTTGGGCCCCAAGGGTTTTTTGCCCTTGCCCTTGTTCTTGTCATTTCCTTTGCCCTTATTAGGAGGATTTGCCACAACATTGGCCTTAGAAGTCTCTCCATTGGACTTCTCATCATTCAAATCTTTAGAACGAGATTCCTCCTCAATTCTCAAGTTTTTGAGAATTTCCTTCAAAGAAATCTCTTCATTTCTATGGAGCATCTTTTTCCGATAGCCTCTCCATGAAGGAGGTAACTTCACTATAATGGCACCAACAAGAAATTGTTTCGGCAATACAATTTTAAGAGTAGACAATTTATTCACAATAATTTGCAGCTCATGAATTTGAGGGAGAATGGGTTTATCATCATACAACTTAAATTCCATATATTGAGTAATAAGGAATTTCTTTGTACCTTCCTCTTCCATTTTGTACTTCTTTTCCAAGGCTTCCCAATTCTCCTTGGTGTCGGTGTAAAGATCATAGAGCCTATCCGATAGAGCATTGAGGATGTGACCCCTATAAATCAATTCATCTTCTTTGTGCTTCTTCCTTTCCTTGATGATTTCTTGAGTATCATCTTCCTTGGGCTCTTCCAAGGCTTCTAGGTCTTTGTCCAAGACATAGAAAACCTTCAAAGTAGTGCGCAAGAACCAAATCTTGTCTTGCCAATGCACAAAATTAGTCCCATCAAATCTATCTAATCTAACAAAGTCTTGTGTCATGAATCTCAAAGCAGAAAGAGAGGTAGATTCTTCCATGATATGCTATCTCAGATAATAGAGTATTAGAATGTTGGGGGTGTTGGGAATACTTATACAAGATCTTTATTTATTTTCATGTAGATCAAATATTAAACAAATTAATATGAGACAACCTAGAACATGTTTCTAAAATTAAATTCAAAGAGAAATAATGATAAGAATACTTACATTATACGCAGCGGAATAATAGAGTCCTTCCTTCAATTTCTCTAACCCTTGTATCCTTTCTGTTGCAGAGTATTACCATGAAACTGAACCAAAGTATCCTTAGAATCACCTAGACTAGAGTGGGCAATTCTCAACACATGAGATAGATACAGAGAGAAGAAGAGAAAAAAACAATAAGGCTTTGAAAAGGACCTATGTTTAGAGAGAATCTAAAACCTATCAAGAACTTGTGTTTCAACTTATGTTTCGACTTGTGTTTTCGACTCTCTCTTAGCATTCCTTTTATAGACTCAATTAGGCCATTTATTAATTAAAAATTCAATAAAGTAATAGCCAATAATTAGTCATAGGTCGAAATTATCATAGGCTTTAGGCTCGTGAAATTTCCCATTTGATTATAAGCCCATTGGACTTAAAATCAAGGCATGTATTATTTTCTATTGATTTAATTAATTAAATAATTATTCAAATCCTTTATTAAATTAATTATTTATAATTTGAACATTGATTTAAACTTATTTCTTAATTTAGATACCAATGTATCTTAATTAATAAATCTACCCTAATTTATCTTTTCTTCTCAAAATTACATAACTCTGTGAAACTATCCAAAATTGACCTGGTCAACTTTTATAATTCTAATTGATAATTAAATCAATTAATTGAGACTATCTAGATAATTTTATCCAAGGTACAGTGGGGACCATGGGCCTATGAAATCAAGCTCCAATATGTTATCATAAATCTAACAAATAAATTTACTAACTTATTAATTCCTCGCGACTCCACTAAAGACTCGGAATTGCACTCTTGAATTCATAAAACGATGTATAACAAATATAGATACGCTATTAATTATCCATTGTTATAACCATAATTCTCACTCAATCCTCTATAGACGGTCTACAATGAGATGTGACTAAAATACCGTTTTACCCCTCAT
The DNA here is from genome assembly GCF_963169125.1 of Humulus lupulus. Classification (NCBI taxonomy): domain Eukaryota; kingdom Viridiplantae; phylum Streptophyta; class Magnoliopsida; order Rosales; family Cannabaceae; genus Humulus; species Humulus lupulus. The sequence goes on along the minus strand of NC_084795.1, from coordinate 97,667,971 downwards.
TGTATTTTATCCTTAAAACACTTAGTTCCTTGTAAATGATATTTCAGTAAACTAATATTAATTACTGAAATGAGATCTCTATCATTTAGCACCATGAACCAAACTAAAAGGAAACCATCGTTTCACTTCTTCATCAGAAGCTATAGATGTCCATATCTATGATTAACACTCCCACTCAACTATACTACTGAGTTCCCAAGATGTAAGTATGGGCTAGTCCGTAGGGTAAGCTTGTAATGAACAAGTCAAAGAACTCAAATAATACAATCAATTAGAATAATAACCACTCATAATTGAGTTTTATTTGACCTATGGTCAACTATATGATATGACTAGAATAGATAATAATGTTATGTTTACTTATTCTATCAACTGTCAATATCGGTCCAGTCCGATTTAACAAATAAATATGATCTTATCTACTTTGTTAATGTTCTAGAAAGAACATAACATTGTGATATGTAAGTAGAACATATCGTAGATTGGAAAGTCAGTGTAAATCCTGTGCACTGACTAATCTTAGGACTAACTTATTTTGAACATATAATAATATTTATTTTCCCTGTGATTACGTCACTATAAATATGATTAGCTATATGCTCGGGATTTAATACAAGTTTATATTAAACAAATAACCATGAAAATAAAACATATGAGCAAAGTGATTGACCAAATCAAAAAATGATTTCTATTCTTTTATTGATAATAAATGAGATTACAAAGAAATTGGGTTTTAATTAGGGCATAAAACCCCAACAAGGGAAGAGTGAGATAACACCACCACAAAAAATAGAATCTACACAAAATTTAGAGTGACACAAACTTAAAAAAGATTAAGAAAGAATATGCAAACCCTAGTAGAACAATGGTGTTCTTCAAGTTTTGATGAAGCTTCAAACCCTTGGAAAAATCACCACTTTGAACAATCCTTTGAGCAAACCCTTCAGCAAACCAAAACACAAACCAAGGTTTATACACGTTTTAGAACACTTTCCTAATACTCTATTTCCCAGCCACCATTGATTCTTGAGGCCTTCTCTTTGAGGAAATGATGATTGAGATAGAACAAGCCTTTAACTCTCTAAGTCAAGCGCTTTCTTGGAGAGTTCTTGGAGAAAACTAGAGATTCTTGGAGCTAGAGAGAGGGTAGAGAGAGATTGAAGAGAGTGATCTGTTAGGGTTTTATGCCCTAATTAAAACTCAAATTCTTTGTAATCTCATTTTATTATCAATAAAAGAATAGAAATCATTTTTTGACTTTGTCAATCACTTTTCTCACAAGTTTTATTTTCATGATTATTTGTTTAATATAAACTTCTATTAAATACTTAGCATATAGATAATCATAATTATAGTGACGTAATCACAGTGGAATATAAATATGATTATATGTTCAAAATAAGTTAGTCCTAAGATTAGTCGGTGCAGAGGATTTACATTGACTTGCCAATCTACGATATGATCTACTTACACATTACAGTGTTATTTTCTTTCCAGAACATTAGCAAAGTAGATAAGATCGGATGTATTACGTTAGACTGGACCGATATTGACAGTTGATAGAATTAGTAAACATAACATTATTATCTATTCTAGTCATATCATATAGTTGACCATAGGTCAATTTAATCTCAATTCTGAGTGGTTAGTATTCTAACTGATTGTATTATTTAAGTTCTTTGACTTGTTCGTTACCAGCTTACCCTACGGACTAGCCCATACTTACATCTTGGGAACTCGGTAGTATAATTGAGTGGGAGTGTTAATCATAAATATGAACATCAATAGCTTTTGATGAAGAAGTGAAACGATGGTTTCCTTTTAGTTTGGTTCAAGGTGTTAAATGATAGAGATCTCATTTCAGTAATTAAATTAGTTTACTGAAATATCATTTACAAGGAACTAAGTGTTTTAAGGATAAAATACAATGAGGGGTAAAACAGTATTTTAATCCCATCTCATTGTAGACCGTCTATAGAGGATTGAGTGACAATTATGGTTGTAACAATGGATAATTAATAGCGTATCTATATTTTTTATAGAGCGTTCTATGAATTCAAGAGTGCAATTCCATGTCTATAGTGGAGTCACGAGGAATTAATAAGTTAGTAAATTTATTTGTTAGATTTATGATAACTTATTGGAGCTTGATTTCATAGGCCCATGATCCACATTGTACCTTGGATAAAATCATCTAGATAGTCTCAATTAGTTGATTTAATTATCAATTAGAATTATCAAAGTTGACCAGGTCAATTTTGGATAGTTTCACAGAGTTGTGTAATTTTGAGAATAAAAGATAAATTAGGGCAGATTTATTAATTAAGATAAATTGGTATCTAAATTAATAAATAAGTTTAAATCAAGGTTCAAATTATAAATAATTAATTTGATAAAGGATTTAAATAATTATTTAATTAATTAAATCAATAGAAAATAATACAGGCTTTGATTTTAAGTCCAATGGGATTATAATCAAATGGGAAATTTCACGGGCCTAAAGCCCATTATAATTTCGACCTAGTGCTTCAAATTGGCTATTATTTTATTGATTTTATAATTAAATTAAATGGTCTAATTGAGTCTATAAAAGGAGTGCTTAGAGAGAAGCCAAAACACAAGTTCATAAGTTCAGAAGTCGGATTTTCTAATAGGTTTTAGATTCTCTCTAAACACAAGTCTTTTTCTAAGCCTCTTTGTTATTTTCTCTTCTTCTCTCTGTATTTATCTCGTGTGTTGATAATTGCCCACTCTAGTCTAGGTGATTCTAATGATACTTTGGAAGACTGTGAAGAAAATAGAAGATCGGTTCAGTTTCTTGATAATACTCTGCGACAAAAAGGATACAAGGGTTAGAGAAACTGAAGGAATGACTCATTCATTCCGCTATGTATTTTGTAAGTATTCTTATCGTTGTTTCTCTTTGAATTCAATTTTATAAACTTATTCTAGGTTATCTCATATTAATTTGTTTAATATTAGATCTACATGAAAATAAATAAAGATCTTGTATAAGTTTTCCCAACATGATCAAGTCCCCCAAATCACTGTTTTTGACCCATATATAGAGTAGGCACCATCATTGGGTATAACCAATAGGATTAGACTTGCAAAAAACATATTTTGAGCATTTACGTAAATCTACGTAATACAGCAGGCAACGCGTCGCCTGCTAGGGTTTTTGGAAACCCAACCTTTTAGGCAATGTGTCGCCTCTTGGGTGGTGACGTATCGCCACCCCCTCTGATTTTTGACACTTCCAAAGGTACAAAAAATACTCCAAGTTCCACCAAACTTTTTGGGAACCCTTAGATACTTTTATGTATTTTTTTGGACCCAATTTTGCATTTTATAAGTGCCTACAATTTGAAACTCAAATTCACATCTTCACTATGTGAATTCTACTAAGTGTTTATACTTTGCTTTTATTTTAACACTTTATCATTTATATTTAACCAATCATAACACAAATTACTAAGAAGACTATACTTACTGGCCATCGTGAAAATGGGTTGTATGTCTTCAATCAAAACTGAATTCACTACTGCCTATTCCTTTATCTGTTAACCATTCAACTCAGATTTCGTCCACTTCAATTCCAGCTTCTGTTTGTAATAATTCCTCATGATTCCACTGCCTTAGTTACCACAAATAAGAGTGTACCTCACAATGTATTCCATTTTTCCTTATGGCATAGCAGGTTAGGCCACCCTTATGCTCACACTGTTAAAACTGTACTCAAAGAATGTCATATTCAATCAAGCAATAAAACTATTTCAGATTTTTGTCATGCTTGTTGTCTTGGTAAAGCTCATAAAATTTCCTCTTCCAATTCTAAAAAAAAATTATAGAAAACTACTTCAACTCATTCATACTGATCATTGGGGCCCTTCCCCTAGTGTCTCATTTAGTTGTTATAAATATTACATTAGTTTTGTGGATGCCTTAAGTAGGCACACTTAGATATATCTATTGCATACAAAATCATAAGCTTTTCAAACTTTCCAAATTTTTATGAAATAGGTTGAGTTACAATTTGAACTCCAAATTAAAGCAGTACAAAGTGGCAGTGGGGGCGAGTTCAAAGCTTATGATAATTTTTCCTAGAAAATGGCATCCTTCACAATTAATCTTGTCCACATACACATGAGCAATTTGGGGTTGTCAAAAGAAAGCACTAACACATTGTATATAGTGGTTTGTTCCTCTTAGCTCATGCTCACATGCCCCTAAAATTCTAGGAAGAGGCTTTTAGTTCAGCTGTATACTTGATAAATCGTTTACCAACACCAGACCTTCAAAATCATTCATCCTTTTAGATCCATTTTCATAAACTCCCCACCTATTCCTCACTTAAAGTGTTCAGGTGCACATGTTATCCCAATTTGAGACCTTATAATTGCCATAAACTTCAGCTTAGATCACAAAAATGCACCTTTATTGGGTACAGTTTAGCTCATAAAGGCTACAAGTGCCTTAGTACCGATGGCCGCATATATCTTTCAAGGGATGTCATCTTTGATGAACATTCCTTTCCTTTTCAAACCAGTAAAACTCCAATTCATACTTTTTCCTCTCCATTCATATGTCTACCATCAACTCCACCTCCTTTAATCCTTAGATCACACCAACATACTAACTGACATTTCCAACAACATTCAACCTATTCTATCTCACTCACCATCACATAGTCACTCTTCTCATGCATTTGACCAGCAAGATATAATATCTACATCTTATTCATTAACAACAGAAACTACTCCTAATCTAACTTCTATTGTAACCACTGACTTGTGTGCAGGTACTTCTTCAGCTCCTAGAGATGCAAATGCCACAACTACTTCAGCATCTATTGCTACTGTCACTAGTGCTCATCCTATGCAAACCTGTTCCAAAAGTGGCATTCACAAGCCTACGGGACATCGATTCCACTCGGCGTTGCGATTCGGATTCAAAGCATCGAACAATGAGGCCGAATACGAAGCTTTATTGGCTGGGCTAAGGGTGGCCCAGGAGCTGAAGGCCAGCTCCATCCAGTGTTACAGCGATTACCAGCTCCTGGTAAACCAAGTGTTAGGAGAATACCAAGCATTGGGAACCAAGATGGATGCTTACCTGGCCAAGGTAAAGAAAGAGCTATCCGCATTTGAGCACAGCTTAATCGAGCAGATACCTCGAGAGCAGAATGCAAACACTGACGCCCTGGCAAAGTTCGCCACCTCTGGGGAGGTAGAAACTTTGGGGCTGGTGCCGGTAGAGTTCTTGGAAAGACCAAGCATAGAGGAAATCGGGGCGGAGGTCGAGATGATCGACACCAGACCGACTTGGATGACTCCCATACTCGAGTACCTTACAACAGGGAAGTTACCCGAGGAGCGAAACGATGCAAGAAGGGTACTTTACCAAGCTCCGAGGTATATAATGATAGACGGGATATTGTACCCACGTGGCCTCTCTTTACCTCTTCTACGATGTGTTCTGCCAGGCGAGGCAAAGACCATTTTGTAGGAGGTGCATGAGGGCTTTTGCGGAGATCACGCTGGGGGGTAAAACCTGGCCTTGAAGATATTGAGGCAAGGGTATTATTGGCCCACTCTGTCAAAGGACTCGATTTCCTACGTCCAAAAATGTAACAAGCGCCAGTGATTCGCCACAATTTCCCGAGCTCCTCTAGTCGAGCTGAAGATGATCTCGTCCCCATGGCTGTTTGCGGTCTGGGGGATTGACTTAGTTGGTGCCCTCCCCACTGGAAAAGGAGGAGTTCGCTAGGCAGTGGTGGCTATCGACTACTTCACAAAGTGGGCAGAAGCAGAGCCCCTGGTGACGATCACTTCAAAGAGGGTCCTCGACTTCGTGGTCAAGAATATTGTCTGCCAATTCGGGCTGCCATTGAAGATCGTGTCAGATAATGGAACGCAGTTCGATAGCGATCTCTTCACCGAATTCTGCGAGAGGCACGACATAGTTAAAAGCTTCTCCTCCGTGACCTATCCCTAGGCCAATGGGCAGGTCGAGGCTGTCAACAAGATGCTAAAAGCAAGCCTTAAGAAGAGGCTAGATGAAGCCAAGGGAGTTTGGCCCGAACATCTCCCCTAGGTACTGTGGGCATACCAGACCTCGCACCGAACTTCGACGGGTCACACTCCTTTCTCCCAGGCTTTCGGGAGTGAGGTCGTCCTTCCTGTCGAATTAAAGGTAGCCTTGTATAGAGTCCAGACATTTGACCAAGACCGGAACGACAAATTTCTCTGTGCGTCCCTCGACCTAATTGACGAAAAACGAGAAGCTTCATAGCTGCAGCTCGCGCATTATCAACAGAAGATCACTCGTTATTTCAACTCAAAGGTCAAGAAACGCATCTTTATCATAGGCAACCTGGTTCTCAGAAGAGGCTTCTTAGCTGGTAAAGATCCTAAGGATGGAGTGTTGGGACCAAACTGGGAAGGGCCCTATCAAATAACAGAGGTCATGAAAGAAGGAACCTTTAAGCTAGCTCGGCTTAATGGATTAGCAGTCCCACGGACTTGGAACGCTATACACTTGAAGAAATATTATCAATAATACTTTTGTAAGGCTTAATTAGAAAAGCCACCTTTGTTTATTAAATAATGAGAGATAGTCTTTTCGCTTTGTCGTATATGTTTGTGGATGTAATGTTAAAAAAGCATGTTTCAAGTAACCACGAAAGGTCCTTTCCTGATTACTTGGGGGGCATATATCCTGGATACAACCAGGTCCTAAACTTAGAAGTTGATTCAAATTGATTAATCGATGTTTTTCTTAAAAAGCATGAGATATCAATAAAGAATTAACGCGAACTAAGTTTTTAAAGTTAATATCCTGGATACAACCAGGTCCTAAACTTAGAAGTTGATTCAAATTGGTTAATCGATGTTTTTCTTAAAAAGCACGAGATATCAATAAAAAATTAACACAAACTAAGTTTTTTAAGTTAATTTCCTGGATACATCCAGGTCATAAAACTTAGAAGTTGGTTTAAATTGATTGATCGATCTTTTTCTTAAAAATCACAAGATATCAATAAAAAATTAACGCGAACTAAGTTTTAAAATTTAATGTCCTGGATACGACCAGGTCCTAAAACTTAGAAGTTGGTTTAAATTGATTGATCGATGTTTTTTCTTAAAAATCATGAGATATCAATAAAAAATTAACGCGAACTAAGTTTTTAAAGTTAATGTCCTAGATACGACCAGGTCCTAAAACTTAGAAGTTGGTTTAAATTGATTGATCGATGTTTTTCTTAAAAAGTACGAGATATCAATTAAAAATTAGCGCGAACTAAGTTTTTAAAGTTAATGTCCTGGATACAACCAGGTCCTAAAAATTAGAAGTTAGTTTAAATTGATTGACCGATATTTTTCTTAAAAAGCACGAGATATCAATAAAAACACTAACAGAAACTAAGTTCTTACCAAATGCGTTGAAAATGAATAACAATAAAGGTAAAAAATAGATTAAAGTGAAATATAGAGAAACCAATTGTCTCGAGGAGAAAAAACCTCGTGGAAGAAGATTACAAATAAAAAAGAAAAAGAAAAAGAAGGATCAAAAGTCCTAGGCCCCTCCAGGCCGCTTCGACGAAGTCACCCCTTCGGCATCCTGCTCGCCTACAGCGGAAGTCTCCCCAGTCTCACAGGGCGCCTCCTGTTAAAGTCGAGCCTTAAACTTCTCGAGGAAGGGCTCCCACACCTCTGGTGCCAGGAAGGAAAAATAGCCATCCTGTTTGTAGGCCCAACAATGATAAAGCATGGCCTCCATGGAGGAGCTGGAAGATGCCCTCTCTGCCACAAGGGCAGCCTTGGCCTCCTCAAGCTTGACCTTCGCGGCATCCAAGGCGACCTGTGTAGCCTCAGCCTCCAGTAGCTTAGCCTAGTTTGCCTCCAGATCAGCTTGCGTAGCGACCAAGGCGGCCTGCGTGACCTTCTCGCTTTCCTTGGCAGCCGTCAGGATAGCCTTGGCATCTCGCTCTTGTTGTTGAGCAGACGCGAGAGCGGCCTGAGCAGTCTAGAACTCGCCCCTGATCTCGTCAAACCTATCCTTGGATCGAGTTATGCTTCGGTGTAGAGCTAAAGCCGCCTGCAAGGTCAAAAGATAATAAGGCATGTGCTTTATAAAATGCAAAGAGAACCATTGATTAAGCAAACTTAACGTGAGGGTCATCCCCTGTGAAGACTCCATAACGTTCTCGGGGCTCCTTGTCTCAATCTCCTGCAAGTCCCTTGGGGTGGCATTGTAGTAATGATCCACCATATAGCTCGCGGTTTCATAAACCGTCCCTCGAAAGGCCTCGGGGATTTTCTCCAGGGCCTAAGTGTTGACCGGGATGCGTACAGTGGGAGTCGGAGCTGGCAAGGTCCCAGTTGGTACCTCCAGTTCCCGGTTAGAGACCGGAGGTCACGGGGGAGGTGGGTGCATCTTCTCTGCGGCAGGAGGAACCTGGCCCCTCCCCATGGCAGGAGACTTGGAGGTGGTCACGGAAGGGGGAGTTTTCTTGGTCAGCCGGGGCTTCTTTACCAATGGTCCAGACGACCCGGAGGGAGGATTCCCCCCCTAGAAAATGGATCGCAGGACGTTGTCCCCAGGCTGTGACATCTCCTCGCCTAAAACAAAGACAAGGAAGCATTAGTATACATGTAAAAATACTTGATCACAAAAAATCTAAGAATGTATTGAAAAGGTCTTACCCTCCGAGCTAGAGGAGGAATCTATTGCCACGACCTCTGGCCATGGAGCTTCTACGGGGGAGTCTAAGATTATAACTTCATGAATGAGAGGGGGCTCTGGGTCTGGATCCGCCATAGGACTGGACTCCTCTACATACTGCCTAAGCCCCGGAGCTACTACACCCTCCGAAAGGGAGGGCCATGACCTAAGGTTGGTCCCATACTCCTCAAAAAAGGCTGACCTAAAAGCCAGGGTGTTGTCTGCTACTACAGTGCCCCTAGGGCGGCCCATGTCATGGTGCAACACTAGTTGATCAACGCACTGGAGTAGAGTTATGTTACGGTCTGGGTCATTTTGATGACAATGTACGAGATGGCGGGGGTTAAACCTAGCAAGTCGTAGGTCTGCGGCAGCCCTGTCTAAGTCCTTAAACAAGTATGGGTTACCTTGGCCGGAGGGGCTGGCTGCTGCCCCGGACTGGATCCGCTCCACGTCGACCCCCCGGGTGATCTCAAGAGCCCGCTTCCGACGCACGAGCGGCACCTCGTCCTGCTCGTCTTCATTCGTAGCACCCCCCTCAGGGATGGGCGCTAGTTCACGAGCTTCTGGGATGGCCCGCGCCTCCTCAAGGCCAGGGTCTAACCCGGAGAAATTAACTTACACGCCAGCATCGTGTCATCCGACACGAGCTGGCAGTAGTCTTTTTCGCTTGGAGGGAGCCCCGCCAAGGTTTCATATTGACCCCCAAGGGTCACCGATTTAGCCGTCCTCGCAAAAATAGTTGCACGATGGTATTCAAGTCAATACGCATGGAAAGAAACAAATTAGTGACGATTTTGCGAGATGAGGATAGAAAGAACTTACGAGGACGGTTGAAGTAGTTGTATTCCCAGTTGCGAAACCCCGTCGACATAAAGAACAGGTCCTTGAAGTTGTTGGGGTGGCTGGGCAGCTCGATGACTGCGGCAGAGTTAGGAAAACGGGTCAAGTAATAGAACCTGTCGCCTCACCCCCGTTGATCCGGGCTGGCTTTAAGGCAGAAGAAATAGAGAATGTCCGTCGGTGTAGGGACCACCCATTCTTGCTTCAGGAACAGATACCTGAGGCCCGCTGACAGACAGTAGGAGTTATGGGGGAGTTGAAAGGGGGCCAGCTTCACGTAGTTCAGAAAGTCTGCGAAGTACTGGTCCAGAGGTAGAAAGGCCTTGACCTTGAGGTGTTCGTTGCTCTAGGCCGCGAACTCCTCGTCGAGCGGTGTGCAGCTCCGCTCACCCTCGTGGGGAGGTCGGGCAATAAGAGCGCCTGTCCCTATTTCGATGTTATGGGACAACAGGATCTTGTTGACCTTCCCCTGAGCTATAACCTTCGAGACTATCCTCTCGGCCTTGAAGAAGGCGTCAAGTCCCACCTCAATATCTTTCTCCACGGTGGGACCAAAGTGGGGGATCGGGGATTCAGTTACCACCTCCTTCCCCTTGCTGGCCTGCTGGGATGACGAGCCGGCAGCGCTCTTTTTGGGCATGTTCTTCCTGGGTCCCATCTGGTCGCCTAACGAACAAAGATGAAGAAAGTTTAGATAGGCGACCTAAAAATAGGAAAGGGAATCTAGCGTGAGAAATGATTTTCTTACACGGACTGAGGTAATCTCAGCCCGCGGTGCGTGAGGCCACGCGGTTCTATGAACACGCGCCTATGTTCCCAACAGGTCCCCGATTGCTCGAGATCTGTGTGTTAGGAGGGTTAGGATAATGCTTGTCTTGGAGGGAAAGTTTCAAAAAGCAAAACCACCTGGGAAGCGTGACCCCTAAGCTACCCGGTTTTTCACCCCAGAAACCTATCGCCTTCCCCTCTCCAAACAGGCATTCCGAAAAGCTACCCAGAAAAGTCACCCTAGAATTATCTTGTCCTATACGTCACATTCCTAAACATATTCTCATATGATCGATACCCCTAGGATAAAAACCTACGCACAAAACACTAGCCAAAAAGAAAACACAACCTACAGTGTGTGACTAAGAAAGAAGTTTACCTAACAAGAGAAACGGAAACATCTAAACGTACAACAGGCAGAGGACTTATAGAGTTTTTGCTGTGTGAAAATCGCAAAAAGCGTAGGAGTCGGATTCCTGGTGGAGCCTTTAGAACTAGATTCACAAAGAAACCCTTGTGTTTGGAGCATAGAGACCTCTGGGACGATAACCAGAAGGAAAAAGACTTTTGAGGCTAAAGAAGAGAGAAGATGAGGAAAAAAAATTCAAATAAAGGGTGGCTCATGCGAAAGGTGGCCAACCTTATATATACGTAAAAGGCAAAGGAGCGAGGACCGTTCGATCGCCTTAATGCGAGATACGAGGGTCACAACTCGAAAGATGAAACGACGGCCGAAGATAGGCTACGCCATTTAATGCGATTCTCGGAAGCCGGATCGTCGCCAACCACGATGCTCCACGTGTTTGATACCAGCGCAATGGACGGGACATGAAGAGTTAAAAAAGAAACCTAAAAGCCCCCGCTGTGGCCACAGATGACGTATTTGTCACAAGCAGGGGCTTGGGGGGCAAATGTACGCCCTAAATATCCACGAGTTATTAGCAAGCTGGAAAATGGCATATTTCAATCCGCCACGTGGAAACCGTCTACCCGGAGCTGCTGTTACAAATCTCCACCTCTTTAGCCCGAGCTGATCAAAGAGTTAGCAAGTATACTCGAAGGCAACGGGTCAGCAGTATGGATATCACAAGCTGGCGCTACATCAAGCTCGAGGTGCGGCATAGATCTGGCATCCCCGACCATTTGTGAAGTCAACCACGCAATGTAAACGTGCGCATATCAGACATCTCGTGTCTATTCCATTCCCGAATTCTCGAACATGCAGCATAAACGTGCGTGTTCAGGCACCCCACGACTGGTTTGGGCCATGCGGCCCATTATCCCCCTTACCTATTGATTAGACAACACCTCATTGTCAGGTTTTAAGAATTAATCATAAGTGTCACAGAGATGACATGATGGGTAAGAAGGTCACGGGATGACCCCCTTTACCAACACTCAGATATCCTCTCCCTATAAATATCGAGACCCTGGGCGTTGCAAGGGGTTGGCGTTTTGATTGTAAAGAAACACTATGTAAGGAATACTCGAGAGATATCAATAATATTGACTGGTGGACTAGAGGGATTGCGTGGTTTGACAAAAATGCAAACTGCGGCAAATGATTCTAAGCTTTAATTGCGATGTCAACGATTTGATGATCACCCCTGGTAGAACCCACATACGTATCGTTTTGTAATAATTAAGGACTCGTCAATGTCGTATCGGAGCATGTAATTAGATAACAAACGTTGACTGGGATATGACATATATAGGGTCGAATATGATGGAAGCTTACGATCGAGTTTTATCCCAAAGAAGAAATTATTATTATTATTATTATTATTATGTTTTAGAAAGTTTTTACATAAAAATCAAATGGTTTTATATAATTATACGAAGGACTTGACTGAAACGGAGAATATATAGTTTTCATGAAGTTTAGATTAAAAAAAAACCAATTTAACATATAATAATATAAGTCCATTAATATATATATATAATAGTGTAAATAACGGAATTATAAGTCCAAATATTAATGATACTGTTTGATTTTTAGATAAATAAATACATATAATATAAGACTTAGACTTCGTAGTCATAGACTCATAATTGTCTAATAAGATATTTATTTGCAGTCCGAGTTTGAATTGAAATATGGATAAAAAGTACGTATAAGACGAATGCGACAGTGCACATTGTCAACTGATGATTCATTTCTCCGAACACTGAGCCAAAAAGTAGTTTTCTTTCATATTTACTTTATATTATTTTAGGTTTCGATAGATATCAATAACACGTATCTGGTAGGAAGGTAGTAGTTTTTTTCCTCCCAATTAATTAATTAATGACCTCCCTAAAAAAAATTAATTAATTGGCTATCATTTTCCATAGTCCTCATTATAATTAAATTATCACCATAAACAATTTACACTATACGCTGTCTTTTATTAAATTAATAGTAATAATAATTCAAAATAATTAACTAATGCGTCTGTGGAGATTTTTCTAACCGTATATTTAAGGTGTATCGTTTTTTAGTATAGTACCCCTTCCCTTCCCTACTTTTAAAGTTGTACTTTTTTTCTCGTTCCCATCACCTTCTCATAGATAAAGCAACGTTTTTTTTTTCTAAAATTAGTTACTTTTCCTCATTATATACATTCCATTTTTTTTTTTGTCAAATTGGAGAGATAAAATATTTTTAAAAAATAATATTGTATGATTTCAGTTGATGATTTTTTTCCCAAGAAAAAAATAATTTATTAATCACTACCCACCAACAAAAGCAACATGCTAAAGAGCAAACAACCAAAAACTACATCCCAGCCACAAACTCAATCACTACTTGTTCTTTGTTGTTAAGAGAATGAGAATGAAATAATAAGACTCTAGCCTTAATGACTCTTCTAATCATAGTATCAATATAATGCATGGTAACACAATTGTTCTCAAATATACATAAATTCCTATTAGTCCATAAGTAATACATCGTAGTTGCTCCCACTGTAGAAATGATATCTTGGATGACTCCCTTAGGCCTAGCTTCAAACCAAGCAATCCACTCAAAGAAATGCACCGACCACTCTGTACAACCCAATTAACATTGAACCTTTTGAATCACTTTGAGCGAGAAAGTACATTCAAAGAATAAATGATGATGACTCTCCACATGAAGCTTACACACCGAACAAAGCAGGGTCTTAATAGGAATCATACATTTAAAAAAGATTGTCTCTTGTTAGGAGATGCTCATTGATAGCTTGCCACAGAATAAACTTATGTTTAGGCAAAGATAAACGACACCAAACTGCCTTCAAGTATTGAGCATTTTCACACTGCAATAAAGAGTTACAGAATTTTCGCACCTTAAACTTCCCTGAACTACCAGCATCCAAAACATGCTCCTTCACAAAATAGGTTCGCAGTCTTGCTAGCTTCTTAACGTGCCAGCTAACATCCTGTTTCAAAGAGAAAGACCAAAATCTTGATCTCTTAGATACACATTGTTCACCCATTTATCCCAAAGACAATCCTGATTAGTGGAAATAACCCACACATATTTGGCTAGAAGAGCTTTGTTCCACTTATTCCCTTCCCTAAAACCAATACCTCCATAATCCTTAGGTAAAGAAACTTGCTCCCAAGAGGTATGGAACTTAACTGTTCTCCTTAACTCCCAACAGAAACATTCGACAAATCTTGACTATTTTAGCAATTACTTTTTTAGGCAAAAGGAAAATGCTCATCCAGTAACTTCTAATTCCAAGTAAGAACGAATGGATAAGTTGGGCTCTTCCAGCAAAGGAAAGGTGCCTGCTAGCCCAAGTATGAAGTTAATTCACTTAATACCGACCAACCCTGAGTCGAGCTTGTCTTTGGCAGCGAGCATACATGCTCGGTCAATCTTCAGGATCCATAAACCTTGGCATGCTCTGATACCAAGTTGTAACGCCCTACTACCCTAGAGCAGTTGCCATGTGATTTTGAAAGGTGCCATTAGCTCGCTAATCGAGGTATTAGACAGAAAAGTGTAATTAAATCAAAACAAAGACTCGTTTAATGAAAATCAAGTATAAAAGGTTTGGACATTCATTAAAATTATAAAAGTGTTACATTGGGATCCCAAAACATTGTTTCAAAATATATTTACAACTCAAAAGTTAGGGTACAGTCAATCTAAGAGACAAAATCAACATTTATAACATGTCCCTCAAAACAACCCCAGTCGTGGCGGCCAGGTAGGCCAAACATGTACACGTCGCTCCATGCCCTCCAACTCATGTTGGTTGGTCTTTCCCTTGCCCTTACATGCACCATAGAACACACGTGAGCCAAGGCCCACCAAGAAAACTCACGCACATAGCATATAACAATTAATTCCAGTAAATACAAAACTTTAAACAAATCACAGACTATTCACATAGCGCCTATGCCGACCAAGGTGTTTACTGGGCACCAAGTTCACGGTCTTCACCGAACAGGTGAATACTGTTGGGGTTTTATGCCCTAATTAAAATTCAAATTCTTTGTAATCTCATTTTATTATCAATAAAAGAATAGAAATCATTTTTTGACTTGGTCAATCACTTTGCTCACATGTTTTATTTTCATGATTATTTGTTTAATATAAACTTCTATTAAATCCCGAGCATATAGGTAATCTTATTTATAGTGACGTAATCACAGTGGAATATAAATATGATTATATGTTCAAAATAAGTTAGTCCTAAGATTAGTCAGTGCACCGGATTTACACTGACTTGCCAATCTACGATATGATCTACTTACACAGTACAGTGTTATGTTCTTTCCAGAACATTAGCAAAGTAGATAAGATCGGATGTATTTGTTACGTCGGACAGGACCGATATTTACAGTTGATAAGATAAGAAAACATACCGTTATTATTTATTCAAGTCATATCATATAGTTGACCATAGGTCAATTCAATCTTAATTCTGGTTGGTTAGTATTCTAACTGATTGTATTATTTGAGTTCTTTGACTTGTTCGTTACCAGCTTACCCTACGGACTAGCCCATACTTACATCTTGGGAACTCGGTAGTATAATTGAGTGGGAGTGTTAATCATAGATATGAACATCTATAGCTTCTGATGAAGAAGTGAAATGATGGTTTCCTTTTAGTTTGGTTCAAGGTGTTAAATGATAGAGATCTCATTTCAGTAATTAAATTAGTTTACTGAAATATCATTTACAAGGAACTAAGTGTTTTAAGGATAAAATACAATGAGGGGTAAAACTGTATTTTAGTCCTATCTCATTGTAGACCGTCTATAGAATATTGAGTGACAATTATGGTTGTAACAATGGATAATTAATAGCGTATCTATATTTGTTATAGAGCGTTCTATGAATTCAAGAGTGCAATTCCGAGTGTATAGTGGAGTCACGAGGAATTAATAAGTTAGTAAATTTATTTGTTAGATTTATGATAACTTATTGGAGCTTGATTTCATAGGCCCATGGTCCCCATTGTACCTTGGATAAAATCATCTAGATAGTCTCAATTAGTTGATTTAATCATCAATTAGAATTATCAAAGTTGACTAGGTCAATTTTGGATAGTTTCACAGAGTTGTGTAATTTTGAGAAGAAAAGAGAAATTATGGCAAATTAATTAATTAAGATAAATTGGTATCTAAATTAATAAATAAGTTTAAATCAAGGTTCATGTTGACGCCGTTTTTCGTCAAACAGTGAAAGAAGAGCACATAAACAATAATTGATAATGGCCAAATACAATAAAACAAATCAAACACACGATTTTTACGTGGTTCAGCAGTTAAATCTGCCTAGTCCACGAGTCTCTGTTATTAATCTCAAGATTATCTCTGAAAATTCTTAAGCATGAATTCTTCAGAGTTTTCTCTCAAGGTTCAGAATTTCGGTCCTTTACAATGGTGCATGGCTTCTCTATTTATAGAGAAGGATGCAGAATACTATCCCACATATTTTGGGTAGTTACTCTTTTTGTGTAAATTAAATATATGGCTTTAAATGCCTATAATCAGATATAAAAGGAAACGTCCCTGAAGACCAGGAAACGCATAACTGATCAAATAATATCCCACGATTCTAGGGGATTTACATTAATAAATGAGGATTACATCTCATATTTATAATACTTGTAGATATTCAAGGTGGTTATTGCGTATCTCTAAGGCTTTAGTTCCCCAGGTTTCCCGTCGTCGTCCGAGCTAATGACATCTTTTCGAGATCATACGTACATCGACCTCGAGACCCCTGATCCGAAGTCGTCCCTGAAGATGAGTATGTTCTTGGAGCTACCTTTCGAGATCGCGATTGTTTCGAGGTCACCACACTCGAGGTCATATATCGTACTTTGCAGGCTCGATATATGATCCTGGAGCATACTCTAATCCTTACAAGACCATTTGTTGCGATTCCATATTTCGAGGTCACATTTACCATGGCTCGAAATCTGGGTATAACATCTTGCCCCCTCAAAAGTATTTGTTCGAATCCTAAGAGAAGGAAACTTTTGAACTACTTTATTTGAGAACTGTACCGTCATACTCCCTTGAAAATGGACACGCGTCAGCTGGGTATTGCTCACTTTAGGTACTTGAGTACCTTGGAAACACGCCCACGATCGTCCGTCTGACAACTTTTCGGCGCCTTCTTGTCATTGATCCCCATTCGTTCGATCTAGTGAGGATTTCATTCGACGCTCTTGATTAATTCCTTTTTCCCACCTATATATATAAGACCCCACTCTTCATCTTCTTCTTCACTTTTACCTTCATTCGCCATAAGCAAGAAAAGAAGAAAAACAAACCCAGAGACCTCTTTGCAAAGTTCCTATTCTGTGCATGTTTTCTCGACCAAAGAAACAAAGGAATCCTGGTCTGTTCGAGTCAGTGAGTTCTTTCCTGCAACTTCTTCTTCAATCGACAATCTCTCTGCAATCGCCATTACTGTGTAAGTATGCCATTTTTGTTTTCCATTTTGCCAGTTTTTATTTAAACTGTTCTTGCTGTGTATCTGTATATATTGGTTTGCATCCACGATAGGAAGTTTGAACCCGATAGGTTTTCATGCTTTTTCGACTTTTATCTTGGATTTTCGTTTCTGGTTTATACCCAGTTTTGACGTTTGAGTGTGGTTCCCATTTTCTGGGTTTTGAAATTTTTAGGCAACGTTTTCGGATAAAAACATGGGCCTTGACAAATGCACGAAACTCAAAGACGCCTTTCCTGGTTAACCTCCATTCTTCTTTCCCTTGAATTTCAGAATTTTCAAAAAATTATCCACGCTCCTTTTCTCTTTCATGGAATACACGCCCCTGACTCTTCAATAAGGGTCTTAGTATTTAGTCTCGTTCCTAAATTTCCGAGCTCAACCCATCGAGCTCGTGATTCTTGCATGCATGGCCCTCACCATTTTTTCTTTCTCGTTAGATGTCACAGAATCTGGAAAGACGGTGGGGGTCATTGCTGGCAATCCCTTACGAGCTGAAATCTCCGAGCCCAGAATCGCTCTTCGCCCGGAACCAACGTCGGATAAGAGAATACGAGCTTGCACGCGAGCAAGAAGACATTCGAGCTCACTATCGCCACCAGATAGACGAGGTCATTGAAAAGATGAGAAGAGTTCTTCGGGAGGCCCTCTATCTGGAGCCCAATTCAGGACCTAGGCCTATTCCCCTCGACCCTGCGCTAAAAGTCACTGTTGCGTATAATCCAGGGGAACTCTAGTTTTCATTAATGGGGGAAACTTCATCCTCGCAGCCGAGGAAGGAGATGTTCGAGGCCGAGCTCTGCTGAAGCACGGTTACCACAACCAGCCAAATATCTGAAATCCTGGCCTTCCATGGCCTTAGCTCGTCAGACGCCTTTAAGTGTCGAGTTCCGACCAGCCATGAACGGAGCTGTTTCGCTCCTGGCGGCCGTGACGCCACAGTGAGATACGTGGCATGGAGCCAGGAGCACATGAGGGCAGGAGCTTTGCTGACCTTGAAGTCTTTTTTCAAAGACTTTACTGATTTCGTTGGGTTGGCACTGTTCCAACTCAACACCAATTCGTACAGGGTGCTGTCTGCCCTGAGGTCCTTGTACCACGAGCTGGGGTGGGAAGGACCTTCACCTCAAGAGATTTTATATCTCTTTTGTTTAAAAAGCAACCCCTCCCGAGCTCGGGGAGGGGATGGTTTTTATTACCTCTCGAGCTACCCCAAGGAGACAAAGGTTTTTGGGGATCTCCCCAACGACCCGCCTGATTTCAAGAGGGCCTTCTTCTGGACAGATGGTCTGTCCCCGTCTCGACATTATTCGTTCAAGCGGATTCGTAAGTATTCTCGTTACTTTTATTCTTGAGCTCGAGACTTTAGTTCTTAAATCCATATTTAGACGAAATGTGTTTTGCTTTTCAGCTAATTTTAAGCGTCCCACCCCCAATGAAGCAATGATGAGGCATAGAGAGGCATTGCTCCAACTTCCTTATGGCAGGAGGTCTCTCCCGTATCAATTACACGAGGACAAGCTCCGAGCTTGCGGGTTGTTGGGAGAGGGCCAGTCAACCTCTGACTGGTCCAGTAAAAAATATGAACACTGGGAGGAGGTGCCACTGCCCACAGGCGCCCTTCCTCCGAAGAGAGAAAGGAAGACATCACTCCCAGTTCGCTTGAGAAGTCCGCGTTCTGGGATTGAAGCCAACGATGAAGCCTCGAGCTCGGACTCAGATGAAGGTAAAACCCTTCCTACTTCGCGAATGTGGTCCCCCACTTTACTAAAACACAGGCCCAATAGGTTAGTCTCGTGCCCACAGGATAGATACCACTTCTACATATGGAGTTGGGTAGACGACTGTGTCCATAGGTTTGATAGTGGGCTCGGGAAATACGACACCATGTACACCACGGACGAGGTGTGGAATGGGATAGCTGTGCAGTACGGGACCAATGATTATAGGGACCTCTCGAGGTTATCACCTACTTATAGGGAAGGCACTCCCCCCGCCTCCTCTGAAGACGGGGGAATTTCATAGTTCCCAAGCTTGAGCTCAGGGGAGAGTTCCAGTTAGGTTTCTTCTATCATCACTCTATATGTCTGTGATACTGAAATAACTTGATGTACACTTCTCTTTTACTGACTCACTGTGTTGTGACTTGTGCAGGCGAGATGGACTCCGACCTTGACACCCTTATCGACAATGCAGGCGCCAAGAGGAGCAAACGCCCTAGGGCGGGGTCACTGAAGACCGGTCAGCCGGGCAAAGGCTCCAAGAGATCCAAGAAGACACCTCCCCTTGCCCCGCCGGTTTCGAGCTCTGTTGCTGCGTCGACTGTCCAGGCCAGCGCCTCCACGATAATGCCATCCTCACAGGCCGTCGTCTCCACGGTTGCACCGAATTCGCTGGTTGGTGCCCCTGCCATTGTTGAGTCCCAACCTCCTGTGGTGGGCGAAACGTCTTCTGCTCAACTTTCCAGAAGACCTTCTGCTTCTTGAGTTCAGAAGCTAACAATCTCCACCCATATGGACTCATATGTGGTGGACAATGCTGCTGGACCTCACGAATCTACGCTGATCTCGGATGTCATGTCCCGGATCGGCCAGAGCTATGGCAGTTTCGAAGCTCCCCAGTGGCAGTGCTTAACCGGCACCCGAGACCGCACTGTTCTTTCTGAGAAGAGTATCGAGCACACTGCTGCGGTAAGTATTCTTCTATATTCCTTTTGCTTACATTCATACTGACCTGAGAATAATGGTGGTTTCTTCCTTTTTTCAGGCTCTTGCCTTCACTGCCCAGCTCAATTACGAGCTGAACAACGAGATCCATTCTAGCAGGACTCATGCTCAAGAGGCTAAGGACCTCCACCTTAGAGCGAACGACGATCTGAAGGCGGCGAATGCTAAGCTCGAGGCAGTGGTTAAGGAGCGTGAGGACATGGCCAAGGAGCTCGGAAAGCTGAGAGCTGAACTCGAGGAGCAAAAGAAAGATAACACCCAGCTTCGGGAGACCAATAAGAAGCTCGAAGAGGACAAGGCCGCCACCTTCGACATCATAGAGGATGCCAAAACTCGCCTTCTTGCAGAGTACAAAGAAAAGAAGGAAAAGGCGGTCGACTTAGCCATGTACCGGATGTGGGCTTATAATGAAGATCTGGACACCAGCTTCTTAGGCCCCCACGAGGCGCCACTTCTTGAACGATGGAATGCTCGGCTCGAGAAGGAAGAGGCTGAACAGCTCGAGAAGGAGAAGGCTGCTCCGGACACCGTTTCGGAGGGAGCTCAGGAGGATAGTCATGCTATTCGTCCTGGGGGGTTCGGTGCCACTGACGCTGAGAAGGCCAAGGAGACTCCTCTTCCTTGAATCTGACCTCGAGGAGATCAGTTATCGGGGCTGCGTCCCCTTATTTCTGTAATTATTTTAATATATGCCCACGGGGCTGATACAATTTCTTTTACCATTCTTTTATATGCTTTACATTTCTTGGCTCGAAATATTTTGCATATTTTTATATTGATGAACCGGTTATGTTTATTTAATTCATACAAACATAGTTTGGATTTAGGCTCGAAATTCGATGCATTCATGCATAGTTTATTCGAATTATCCGCTTCCGACCTCGTTACTTATCAAGGTCGGATATTACTTTAACCATGAACTCAAGAGTACTTATATGGTATGTAATGTGAATGATCTGGTTATATCTTTTTTTGTTTAGTCACTTTTCCTCATCCCCATTTTTTGTTCCGAGGTTAAGAGTTTGAAAATATTTTTCTCTTAAGATATTCCAGCCTCGATCTCGACTTGTCTCGTGATAGGTTTAGGCTCCTACTTATCATCGATCAATTTTTTGGCTGGTTCCAGACCTGTTAAGTTTGCACATCTGGTTAACTCCAAACATTTTAGGTTTTTGGTAGTTCGATTTTGTCTGAACTATCTAAGCTCGCGTATTTGGTTATATCCAAATACTTCATATGTTTTTGATAACTCAGTTATCTAGGCTCGCGTACTTGGTTATCTCCAAATACTTCATATATATATTTTTTATTTTTTAATCTGATGGTATATATACCAATGATGCCCCCTTAATATCCTATGAGTGTGACCATAGGTTATTAAATTAAGAGAGATTGCAAAAATAAAAAGAAATTACATATGGAACAAAATAGACCTTTTATTTGATGAAATTCAAAAACAAACAAACAAACTAGTACAGACAGAAAGTCATGGTTACAGGCAACACTTCCTACACTATTGATAGTAAGGTCTAAGGTGTTCGCCATTCCATGCTCGCGGTATCAGGCTCCCATCCAATCTCGCAAGTTTGTACACACCAGGTCAGATGACTGACTCTATCTGGTATGGTCCTTCCCAGTTCGGCCCGAGCACTCCAGCTGCTGGATCTCGGGTTGCCAAGAATACACATCTTAATACCAGATCTCCCATTCCGAACTTTCGATCTCGAACCCTCTTATTGAAATATCGTGTAGTTCGTTGCTGGTAAGCAGCGTTTCTCAGCTGAGCCTCTTCTCTTTTTTCATTAATCAAGTCTAGGGTTTCTTCGAGCTGAGTGTGATTGGAACTTTGATCGTAAATCTGAGTTCGAATCATTGGGATTTCAACCTCGATGGGCAACATTGCCTCGCAGCCGTATGCTAGAGAGAACGGGGTATGCCCTGTTGAGGTCCGAGCTGTGGTCCTATACCCCCAAAGGACTTGAGGTAATTCCTCGGGCCATCGTCCCTTGGCTTCTTCCAACTTTTTCTTCAGAGAACTCTTGAGAGTTTTGTTAATGGCCTTGACTTGACCATTCGCCTGAGGGTGAGCCACAGATGAAAAACTCTTTATTATGCCATTCTTTTTGCAAAAGCTGGTGAACAAGTCGCAATCGAACTGAGTTCCGTTATCGGATACGATTTTTCTCGGTACTCCGTATCGGCATACGATGTTCTTTACCACGAAATCAAGGATCTTTTTCAAAGTTATGGTTGCCAATGGTTAAGCCTCCGTCCATTTCGTGAAGTAATCAACGGCGACTACAGCATATTTCACTCCGCCTTTTTCCAGTTGGGAGAGAGCCTATGAGGTCGATGCCCCATACTGCGAAAGGCCATGGGGATGTCAACATGGTCAGTTCAGATGGTGGAGCTCGTGGTATCATGGCGAATCTCTGGCATTTGTCGCATTTCTTCACATACTCAAAAGAGTTTGTTTTAATGGTTGGCCAGATATATCCTTGGCGTATGATCTTCTTGGATAGGCTATGCCCCCCGGTGTGGTCTCTGCAGAAACCTTCATGAATTTCTTCAATGATTTTCTTAGCTTCGGGAGGGGTTACACATCTAAGCAGCGGCATGGAATACCCTCTTCTGTATAGCTTTCCGTCCAGAATGGTGTAACGAGGAAGTTGATACATCAAGTTTCGAGCTTGATTTCGATCTTTTGGAAGAATTCCATTTTCGAGATAGTCAACTATTGGACTCATCTAGGTCGGTTCTGTTTCAATCATACACACATCTTCCTTGTCTGGCTCAGTAATGTTGGGTGTTGATAGGTGTTCTACAGGTACAACATTCAGTTCTTCATTTTCGGCGGAAGTGGCGAGTCGAGCTAAGGCATCTGCATTTGAGTTTTGTTCTCGGGGAACCTGTTCGATTGCGAAGAATTCGAAATACTCTAATGCGGATTTTACCTTCTCTAGATAAGCTGCCATTCTCATGCAACGAGCCTGGCATTCTCCCAAGATTTGATTAACCACGAGCTGGGAGTCACTGTAGCAATGTATGGCTTTAGCCTTGAGCTCCTTTGCTATTCGTAATCCCGCGAGTAGTGCCTCGTACTCGGCCTCATTATTCGATGCTTTAAAGCCGAATCTCAAAGCGGAGTGAAATTTTCTCCCTGCGGGGGTGATCAGAATAACCCCTGCCCCCGCTCCATTTTCATTTGATGAGCCATCGACGTAAAGTTTCCACAGCTCGTGGGCTGTGGTTATTACCTCGTCGTCGGCTATACCAGTACATTCCACTATAAAGTCTACCAATGCCTGTGCCTTAATGGTCATTCTTGGATGGTAGGTGATCTCGAACTATCCGAGCTCAACATCCCATTTAAGGAGTCGACCTGAAGCCTCTGGTTTAGACAGGACCTGCCTAAGTGGTTGATCTGTCAGTACATGGATGGGATGTGCCTGAAAATAAGGGCGGAGCTTACGAGATGAATGAATTAGACTGAGGGCGAGTTTCTCCATCAATGGATACCTTGACTCTGCCCCTAGTAATCTCTTACTGATGTAATAGACGGGTTTCTACACCCTCTCTTCCTCTCGAATGAGCACCGCGCTTATCGCGTGTTCGGTGGTTGAGAGGTATAGGTACAATACTTCTCCCGTTTCGGGTTTTGACAGGATGGGTGGTTCAGCGAGGTGTATTTTGAGCTCCTGAAAGGCCAGCTCGCATTCCTCTGTCCATTCAAACTTCTTACTTCCTCTCAATAAGTTGAAGAATGGAAGGCCACGATCCGCTGACTTCGAGATGAATCTGCTCAGGGCGGCCATCCTGCCAGTCAAGCTTTGGACATCTTTATGCTTCCGAGGTGAAGGCATATCAATCAGGGCCTTTATTTTGTCGGGATTAGCCTCGATTCCACGAGAGTTGACAATGAAACCCAGAAATATTCCCGAAGATACCCCAAAAGTGCACTTCTGAGGATTTAGCTTCATGTTGTATTTTCTGAGCACGCCAAAGCACTCTTCGAGGTCATCAACATGGTTCTTGTTAAGTTGAGACTTTACAAGCATGTCATCAACATAAACTTCCATGTTGTTCCCTATTTGCTCTGAAAACATCATGTTTACGAGCCGCTGATATGTAGCTCCAGCGTTCTTGAGCCCAAACGGCATAACATTATAACAGTATAGCCCTTTATCTGTGATGAAGCTCGTATGTTCTTGGTCGGGGGCATGCATGGGAATCTGGTTATATCCAGAATATGCATCCATGAATGACATCAGGCCATGCCCCGCCGTGGCATCCACGAGTTGATCAATTCTTGGCAGCGGAAAACAATCTTTTGGGCAAGCTTTGTTGAGATCCGAGTAGTCAATACAGGTTCTCCACGTCCCATTGGGCTTTGGGACCAACACTGGATTGGCTACCGAGTCAGGGTAAAAGGCATCCCTAATGAAATTGCTTTTAATCTGTCAACTTCCTCCTTTAATTTTTTCTTTCTGTCCTTGTCCAGCTGTCTTCGCTTTTGTTGCTTCGGGGGAAAGCTTTTGTCTATGTTTAATGCGTGGCTCGCAACATTCGGGCTTTTCCTCACCATGTCTGAGTGTGACCATGCGAAGACATCGTGGTTTTTCTTCAGAAAGCAAATTAATTGCTATTTT
Organism: Humulus lupulus; assembly: GCF_963169125.1. Taxonomy (NCBI): domain Eukaryota; kingdom Viridiplantae; phylum Streptophyta; class Magnoliopsida; order Rosales; family Cannabaceae; genus Humulus; species Humulus lupulus. The sequence continues at coordinate 97,643,312 of NC_084795.1, read as the reverse complement.
GCCTCGTCTCGGAGGTGTTTTCCGACCTTCACCTTCTTCGAGGGATCAGCTTCCTCGAGCTGAATTTCTTCGAGCTCCTCCAAAGGTTTGAGGTCAACTTTCTCCTCAATCCTTGGATTGATCTCCTCGTCAATTTCTAAGACAGTTCCGTCTTTATTTTGTATGATAACGAGTGTTTGAGCGCTCGTTTGTTTCTTTCCCCTCAAAGAAATGCTATAGCACTCCCTTCTTGCCAATTGATCTCCTTTTAATGTCCCAACCCCGCTTAGGGTTGGGAACTTAAGGGCCAGGTGCCTCACAGATGAAACTGCCCCCAGCCCGACCAGGGCGGGTCTCCTGTGCAGTACATTGTAGGCAGATGGTAAATCTACTACCACGAACTCCATTATCTTGGTCACCGAGACTGGATAGTCTCCCAAGGTCACAGGGAGTTCAATGGATCCCATACAGGCAGTCCCTTCTCCTGAAAAGCCGTACAAAGTACTTGCACATGCCTTCAGGTCGCGAAGGGAGAGTCCCATTTTCTCGAGGGTCGCTTTATAAAGAATGTTGACTGAGCTCCCATTGTCTATGAGAACTCGGCGAACTCTCTTGTTGGCAAGCTGAAGAGTAATAACCAACGGATCATGATGAGGGAACTGAACATGGGAAGCGTCCTCCTCAGTGAAGGTTATCGGTTGTGTTTCGATCCTTTGGCTCTTCGGTGCCCTAGGTTCGGGTTCATAAGGAGACCCGTCCCCTGTCTTCATCTCGTTAACATATCTCTTTTGAGCATTTCTGCCCCCTCCTGCGACATGAGGCCCTCCCGAGATGGTTATTACGTCCTCTCCATCTATCGGCGAGGTCCTGTCTTCTTCCCGAGATCGGGAGTTATTATTTTGTGCCGTCGAAGGCGCGGCTACTCTCTGGCTCGCAGTACTCTGTCCAGTACTTTGGTTTTTGACGTACTGCCGGAAGTAACCTCTCGAGATCAACCCTTCGATCTCATCCTTCAGCTATCGACATTCATCAGTTGTGTGTCCGATGTCTCTGTGGAACCGGCAATACTTACTCGAATCCCTCTTGGATTTTTTATTTCTCATTGGGTCCGGACGCCTGAAGGGGACCTGGTTTTCATTAGCCAGGTATATGTTTTCTCGAGACTCGTTGAGCTCGGTGTGCACTTTATATACGGAGAAATACCTTTCTCCTTTCTTTTTCTTTCCTCCTTCAGCCTCGGGGTTATTTCCCTCGCTCTTTTTCCTCTTGGAGGGATTCTCCGAGGTAGGCTGTGGAGCTGCTGGGTCAGCCGAGGTTGAGGCGGAGTTAATGTTTATCGTTGTAGTTTCGGTCTGCGAGGTCTCCTTGAGTGTTGACCTCGCCTCCTCTACATTGACAAATCTCTACGCCCGTCTGTTAAACTCGGTTATTGACCTCACCGGTTTCCCTTGCATGTCATCCCAAAGGGCACTTCTGGGTAAAACACCAGCTCAAATAGCCATCAGGTGCCCACTGTCATTCACATCTCGTGCTCGGGCGACCTCCAGATTAAATCTTGTCAGATAGCTTTTCAGTGTTTCGCCTGGCTGTTGTCGGACGTTGGTCAAAGTGGATGCCTCTGGTCTGACTCCCACCATAGCTCGGAACTGCTTCTTGAAGTCTCTAGACAACTGTTCCCATGAAGTTATTGAATGTTTCTTGTAATTTTCGAACCAACTTTTGGCAGGTCCTGCCAATGATGTTGGAAACAACATGCATCTGAGCTCGTAACCCACGTTACTAGCTCTCATAATAGTGTTGAATGTACTCAGGTGACTACATGGGTCAGTTTTTCCTTCAAACGCTGGGACGTGAGGAATCCGGAACCCTTGAGGAAATTGAGTGTTAGAAATATGTGGAGCAAACGACTCGAGCTCCTCATCAGAGTCCTCGTATCGACCATTCCCCCGTTCATTCTTTAAAAGCCTAAAGGCTTTTTCGAGCTGATCGATCCTTTCTTGGACTGGGTCCGTGGGAGGTGTTGTCTGGAATTGACAGTCATTGATCATGATTCCAGGCTTGCGTCTCCGTGAGGGATCTCTACGCCCATTCAAGTGATTCCTCAGGTCCGAATTTGTCTGATCTCCCTTCCCCCTACTCTGATTCAGATGATTTCGCAGGTCAGGACGATTCTTGCGGCTTCCAGTATTTTTATGACCTCGGTCGTGTTTACTGACGGACCTGGACTCTCCGGACTCGTCACTGGTGAAACTCATTGATCGGTCATTTCGCAATGGGTTCTTCCCATGTCGCCTCGTCTCCGCAGTGCGAGACTGGAACGTCTGACTTTTCTCAGATTGTGCGCCTCTCCGCTCCTGGAAAGTCTCCCTGTGTCCTTGTCTATCCCCCGTACGCCCTTGATCCTGATCTCGAACAGGTTGAGCGTTTCTGCGGGGAGGTGAAGGATATCTTATGGGAGACGGAGGGAACCGTATAGGCGACGATGGCTGCCGCCCTTGCCTCGGCCTAGAGGGTCCAGAATTTTCCCGAGATGGGTCAGTCGCGTTCGGTGCACTACCAGGAACCTGAGTCCGAGCCTCGGCAGGAGTTCGGTTATTCTCAGTTCCTGCAGCCACTTCCACAGGTGGATTAGGCGGGACCCGAGCTCGGGTACTCCTTTGGGGCCTAGGAGGAGCAGATGGCTCTGCTGGTGCCGGAGGTTGAGTCGGCCTCCTTGTGGCAACATCTTTTCGTGGACGTCCACGGGGCCTCCGGGGAGGAACATGCACGTCCCTTGGAGGAGGGACTTGGTTTTCGCGCGGAGGCGGGAGCTAAGCCACCTGCGCCTCTGCGGCCATCCTAGTCAACTCCTCATTCCGTTTGTTGGCCTCTGCCAACAACTGTTTCAACTGCTGGTTTTCCAGTTCTACAATAGGAACGTAGCGCTCTGGATTGTAGTACATGTCCTCATCCCTTGGTTGTGGAGGTGGTCCCCGGGAATCAGAGGACCCACTTCTCTCATCAACATCCGGGCTCTCCATTGGTTGTTTTCCAGGACGCCTTGGGTAATTTTCTTCAGGAGTGTTCTGATTGTTTGCGGCCATGAATCTCTCAGGGATGAATGCTTAAGGCTCTCAATGAAAGCAACAAACTGTTGACGCCGTTTTTCGTCAAACAGTGAAAGAAGAGCACATAAACAATAATTGATAATGGCCAAATACAATAAAACAAATCAAACACACGATTTTTACGTGGTTCAGCAGTTAAATCTGCCTAGTCCACGAGTCTCTGTTATTAATCTCAAGATTATCTCTGAAAATTCTTAAGCATGAATTCTTCAGAGTTTTCTCTCAAGGTTCAGAATTTCGGTCCTTTACAATGGTGCATGGCTTCTCTATTTATAGAGAAGGATGCAGAATACTATCCTACATATTTTGGGTAGTTACTCTTTTTGTGTAAATTAAATATATGGCTTTAAATGCCTATAATCAGATATAAAAGGAAACGTCCCTGAAGACCAGGAAACGCATAACTGATCAAATAATATCCCACGATTCTAGGGGATTTACATTAATAAATGAGGATTACATCTCATATTTATAATACTTGTAGATATTCAAGGTGGTTATTGCGTATCTCTAAGGCTTTAGTTCCCCAGGTTTCCCGTCGTCGTCCGCCTAATGACATCTTTTCGAGATCATACGTACATCGACCTCGAGACCCCTAATCCGAAGTCGTCCCTGAAGATGAGTATGTTCTCGGAGCTACCTTTCGAGATCGCGATTGTTTCGAGGTCACCACACTCGAGGTCATATATCGTACTTTGCAGGCTCGATATAGGATCCTGGAGCATACTCTAATCCTTACAAGACCATTTGTTGCGATTCCATATTTTGAGGTCACATTTACCATGGCTCGAAATCTGGGTATAACAGTTCAATAGAAAATAATACAGGTCTTGATTTTAAGTCCAATGGGCTTATAATCAAATGGGAAATTTCACGGGCCTATAGCCCATGATAATTTCGACCTAGGGCTTCAAAATGGTTGTTATTTTATTGATTTTTTAATTAAATTAAATGTCCTAATTGAGTCTATAAAAGGAGTGCTTAGAGAGAAGTCAAAACAAAAGTTTGATAAGTCACAAGTCACATTTTCTGATAGTTTTAGATTCTCTCTAAACACAAGTCCTTTTCTAAGCCTCTTTGTTATTTTCTCTTCTTCTCTCTATATCTATCTCATGTGTTGAGAATTGCCCACACTAGTCTAGGTGGTTCTAAGGATACATTGGAAGATTGTGAAGAAAATAGAAGATCGGTTCAGTTTCTTGATAATACTCTGCGACAGAAAGGATACAAGAGTTAGAGAAACTGAAGGAAGGACTCTTAATTCCGCTGAGTATACTGTAAGTATTCTATTCTTTGTTTCTCTTTGAATTCATTTTTAGGAACATGTTTTAGGCTGTCTAGTATTAATTTGTTTAATATTAGATATACATGAAAATAAATAAAGATCATGTATAAGCTTATCCAACAACTGGCCTCAGAGCCTTTGGTAATCTTTATTTTCATACATGAACAAGTTTAAAATTGGATTATTTGATATGTTTGAATAATTGGATGGTTTTCATGTTTTTATGAAGCTTATTGATTTTATGTGAATTTTAGCAATTTTTAGGTTATTTTGTTGTGTTTTCTATGCTATTAATTTTTATATATGCTTTATTTTATGTAAAACATGATAAAAATTAATTAGAAAATGGTTTTGGTTTGAAAAATTGTTCAAAAAAATTTTTGGAAATTTTTTTGTTCTGGCTGCCATGCGCGCGCACAACGCGCCCAGTGTGGCGTGTTGCCCCTTTGGCACACCCACATGGGGCCATTTTGTAATGAGCATGCCTTGGTTCTTGATCATTAGTCAAGTCTTGCACCAAGCAACCTCATGGGATAGGGTAGTGGCAGTTTTGTAATATTGCATATGTCTCCTAGACAAAAATCATATATGTTCCTGGGAAGACTTTATTTCCCTAGAAGGCTCCTATGGAGGAGGTGACCTGGTGACTTAGGGAAGCACCATGGCCATCAACAGATAGGGGCCAAAGCTGTGTACTCCCTTGCCCTATCAAGGCTATATATTAATGAAATAACATTTATCCATACTTGCCCCTGTGTGCTTCCTTGTTGCTTATGTGTTACTTATTTGTTACCTTCGTTGGGCCATTGTGTGCCACTTGCCTTGTTGTGTGCTTTGTGTTGTGTGGACGTTCCTAGGAATGACTTGCTTTGTGCTTGCTCATACTTCGTTATTGCCCGTTGCATGTCCGAGATGTGTATGTGGCTAACCGCTGAGTTTGTTTGCCTGTAGGTGTGTGTTGTAGGCTGACTTGCTAGCTTGAAGAGTCTGCAAGTGCCGCACCTTCCGTCTAGTTGGAGTTCCCAAATAGCCGGCCCGTGACAGTTGGTATCAAAGCCAAGTTAGAAAGCGCTTGGCAAAAACACACTATGGTGAGCAACACCCAGAGGATCGAAGCTCTTGAGAAGCGAGTAGGGGAACTAGATGGCCTGGACGAGAGGGTCAGGGATCTTTCCTCTGCAATTCAGGACTCGGGATCGTCTGATGCAAACAATTGCATAGCTGCGTTGGAGAAGGAGAATGATGTTCTTCTATCCATAATTATTGTGTTGGAGAAAAGAAACACTCCAACAAGTACTTCTGTTTCCCTTCGGTGGGAAGAGCGCATCGCGGCAGTGGAGCGCATGCTAAAGCAAGAAGAAGTTTCAATAAATGACACAACGGAAGATTGCAGGGAGGCAGTCGGTGTGCTCAGAGAAGACATGGCTGAGCTATCTGCCAAGGTAAACCTGAACATGCGAGCGGTTGGGAATGCCCGTGCAACAGGGCCGATAGGTATGGAGTATGGCCGAGCCAAAGTACCCGAGCCGAGGCCCTATAATGGTGCCAGAGATGCAAAGGATTTGGAGAATTTCCTCTTTGACATGGAACATTACTTTAGAGTCGTGCGGGCCGATTCGGAAGATGGAAAGGTCGCCATGGCTACCATGTATTTGTCGGGGGATGCCAAGGTGTGGTGGAGGACCAAGTATGATGATATAGAGAATGGCCGGTTTACCATCACATCTTGGGCGGACCTGAAGAGGGAATTAAAGACGCAGTTTTTGACAGAAAATGTAGCTTACATAGCTCGTCGCCAGTTATGAGAGCTTAAACAAGTCGGGACAGTCCGAGAGTATGTAAAGAGATTTTCGGGACTGATGCTTTATATAAAAGACATGTCCGAAGTGGATAGGCTCTTCTGCTTCCTCGAGGGATTGAAACCGTGGGCCAAGCAAGAACTTCAAAGACAGCGGGTGTCCGATCTGGCCACCACTCAAGCTGCTGCCGAACGCTTAACAGACTACACTCTGGAGAGTAGCCTGCCGAAAAGGACTACTTCTCTAGCCAGCTCAAGTAGCGCCGGGAGTAAGAAGTCTGGGAAGTCCTGGCAGGGTAAGAGTGGGGGAGAGAAGAGGACAGCTGAGTCCAATTCTTCTAGTGGGAGAGATGCTGTTGCAGGGAAGAAGCCGCTAGCTTTTTGGATTTGCAAAGGCCCACACAAGTCAGCAGTTTGCCAATTCCGGGGCAAGCTGAATGCCCTCATCGGCCAAGAACAACAGGGCGAAGGAGAAGAGGAAGAAGAAGAGTACGCGCACATGGGCGCTGTCCGCCTGTTGAATGCTCTCAAGAAGCATGGCGAGAAAGGGAAGAAGACCCTGGGGAAAGGGCTAATGTTCGTCGATGTCGCTATCAATGGCAATTCTGCCAAAAGCGTGATGATCGATACTGGCGCCACCCACAACTTCATCTCTGAACTCGAAGCAAAGCGACTGGGACGAAAGCTGGAGAAAGATGCAGGCCGCATGAAAGCGGTCAACTCCAAAGCCTTGGCCACAACTGGCGTGGCTAAAGGGGTAAAAGTGAAAATCGACACGTGGGAAGGGCAGACTGATTTGGTGGTCGTCCATATGGACGACTTCGATGTAGTTTTGGGAATGGACTTTCTAACCGAGAAAGGTGCCATTCCAATTCCTGCCACTGGAAGCTTACTCATAATGGGAGAGACTCCTTCAATGGTACCTGCAAAGGTGAAACCACCCCCTGCTGTGAAGCTTCTATCAGCTTTACAGTTCAAGAAGTGTGTGAGGAAGCAGGAGCCCACTTATGTAGTTGTACCCACCGTGTTCGAAGAAGTAGTGGAAGAAGTTGTTCCACTAGAAATTACGAGGGTCTCAAAGGTGTATGGGGATGTGATGCCAGATAAACTCCCCAAAGCCTTGCCATCAATGAGGGGGATTGATCACCAGATAGAGCTGGTGCCCGGAGCGAAACCTCCAACAAAAGCGCCATACAGAATGGCACCCCCTGAGCTAGAAGAATTGAGGAAGCAATTAAAAGAGCTATTGGAGGCAGGCTTCATCAGACCGTCGAAGGCGCCATATGGCGCACCAGTGCTATTCCAGAAGAAGCATGATGGGAGCTTGAGACTGTGCATCGACTATAGGGCTCTCAATAAGGTGACAGTTCGCAACACATACCCCATTCCTCTGATCGCTGATTTGTTCGACCAGCTAAGTGGAGCCAAATACTTCACAAAGCTGGACTTGAGATCGGGCTACTTTCAGGTGAGGATTGCAGATGGGGATGAACCAAAGACTATGTGTGTTACTTGATACGGAGCATTTGAGTTTCGAGTAATGCCGTTTGGGTTGACAAATGCACCTGCTACCTTCTGTTCACTAATGAACCAAGTATTCCACGAGTATCTCGATAAATTCGTGGTGGTGTACTTGGATGACATCGTGGTTTATAGCACCACGATTGAAGAGCATCAAGAACACTTGGCTCAAGTGTTTCAGAAGTTGAGAGAGAACTAGCTATATGTGAAGCGAGAGAAATGCTCGTTTGCACAGGAGAGCATCAAGTTCTTAGGCCACGTGGTGGAACGTGGTCGTATTCGTATGGATCTGGAGAAGGTGAGGGCAATCCAGGAATGGAAAGCCCCCACAAATGTGAAAGAACTCCGCTCCTTCTTGGGCCTAGCCAACTACTATAGACGATTTGTGGACGGCTACTCGAGAAGGGCGACACCCTTGACCGAGCTTCTGAAAAAGGGTGTGATTTGGGCGTGGACTAACAAGTGTGCTGAAGCGTTCAGAAGTTTGAAAGAAGCCATGATGAAGGATCCTGTTCTTGCCTTGCCAACTATTAGCAAGCCCTTCGAAGTACAGACAGATGCATCGGATTATGCTCTGGGAGGGGTACTAGTACCAGAGGACCACCCGGTTTCATACGAAAGTCGCAAGCTGTCTGAAGCTGAGAGGAGGTATACTACCCAGGAGAAGGAGCTCCTCGTAGTTATACATTGCTTGCGAGTGTGGAGGCATTACTTGCTTGGGTCAAAGTTCGTAGTGAAGACGGATAATGCAGCTGTGATTCATTTCCTTACTTAGCCGAAGCTGACCCCTAAGCAGGCTCGATGGCAGGAGTTTGTGGCGAAATTCGACTTCCGTTTTGAGCACAGGGCAGGACGCTTGAACCAGGCAGCTGGCGCCTTGAGTCGCAAAGCGGAGTTGGCGACTCTAAAGATCATGGCTAGTTTATCGGCTAGCGTGGTGAACACTCCACTCAAGGAACGCATTAAAGAAAACCTGGAGAAAGACCCAGTTGTCAGGACCATCCTGAAGCTCGTAAAAGAAGGCAAGACTCGCCAGTTCTGGGTGAAGGATGATCTTCTGTGGGCAAAAGGGGGGCGCTTGTATGTTCCAAAAGCTGGAGATTTGCAAAGGACATTACTAAGAGAGTGTCATGCCACTCTGTGGGCAGGTCATCCAGGGTGGCAGAGAACCCATGCTCTCTTGAAGAAGGGATACTACTGGCCACAAATGCGAGACGATGGAGTGGAGTACACCAAGACCTGTCTGGTCTGCCAGAAAGACAAGGTCGATAGGAACAAGACAACTGGGTTGTTGGAGCCCTTGCGAGTCCCAAGCCGACCATGGGAGAGTGTGTCGCTTGACTTTATCACCAGTCTTCCAAAGACAGGAGATTTAAGTGCGATCTTGGTGGTCGTGGATAGATTCTCGAAGTATGCAACATTCATCCCAGTGTCAAAGTACTGTTCGGCAGAAGAGACAGCCAAACAATTTTTCAAGCACTTTGTCAAATATTGGGGAATGCCCCAGAATATCGTCAGTGACCGAGATGGAAGATTCACTGGGTCCTTTTGGTCCGAACTGTTCAATCTCTTGGGGTCACATATGAACATTTCCTCGAGCTACCATCCGCAGATAGATGGGCAGACAAAAAGATTCAACGGGATGTTGGAGGAGTACTTGCGCCACTTTGTCAATGCCAATTAGAAGAATTGGCCGCAACTACTCGATGTAGCTCAATTTTGTTTCAACTCTCAAAAGAGTTCTTCGTCGAATAAGAGCCCTTTTGAAGTTGTTAATGGACAGCAACCACTGTTACTCCACACAGTGGACAAATATCGTGGTCGGAACCCGCGAGCCTTTCACTTCACAAAAGACTGGAAGAAAACAACAGAGATTACCCGAGCTTATCTAGAGAAAGCCTCAAGAAGAATGAAGAAGTGGGCAGATCAGAAGCCCAGACCACTGGAGTTCAAAGCAGGTGACTTAGTGTTAATCAAGCTGAGGCCCGAACAGTTGAGATTCCGAGGGGACAAAGACATCAGACTCGTTCGCAAGTACGAGGGTCTAGTCTCAGTCATCTCAAAGATTGGCCTAACTTCATACAAAGTCGACCTACCCGCTTGGATGAAGATACACCCGGTCCTTCACGTCAGTAACTTGAAGCCGTATCATGAAGATCCAGCCAATCCAGAGCGCAACCAGTCAACCAGAGGAGGAGTCAGTGTTCAGCCAAGGAGCAAGCGTCAACCTGAAGAAATCCTGGTAGAAAGAACGGTCACCACAGACCGTAAAAAGCATAAAGAATATCTGGTAAAATGGAAGGGGCTCGCTGATGACGAAATCAGCTGGGAAAGGGCGGAAGACTTGAAGAAGCTCACGCAGAAGATTGAAGATCTACAAGCTACTTCGTCGAGGGCGCCGAAAGATTAAGTGGGTGAGAGTGTGGCGTGCTGCCCCTTTGGCACACCCACATGGGGCCATTTTGTAATGAGCATGCCTTGGTGCTTGATCATTAATCAAGTCTTGCACCAAGCAACCTCTTGGGATAGGGTAGTGGCAGTTTTGTAATATTGCATATGTCTCCCAGACAAAAATCATATATGTTCCTGGGAAGACTTTATTTCCCTAGAAGGCTCCTTAGGGGGAGGTGACTTGATGACTTAGGGAAGCACCATGGCCATCAACAGATAGGGGCCAAAGTTGTGTACTCCCTTGCCCTATCAAGGCTATATATTAATGAAATAACATTTATCCATACTTGCCCCTGTGTGCTTCCTTGTTGCTTATGTGTTACTTGTTTGTTACCTTCGTTGTGCCATTGTGTGCCACTTGCCTTGTTGTGTGCTTTGTGTTGTGTGGACGTTCCTAGGAATGACTTTCTTTGTACTTGCTCATACTTCGTTATTGCCCGTTGCATGTCCGAGATGTGTTTGTGGCTAACCGCTGAGTTTGTTTGCATGTAGGTGTGTGTTGTAGGCTAACTTGCTAGCTTGAAGAGTCTGCAAGTACCGCACGTTCCGTCTAGTTGGAGTTCCCAAATAGCCGGCCCGTGACACCCAACACGCCTCCGCGCGCGAGCCCAGCGCACACCGCGCACACCATGCGCGCGCATCCCTGGCCAATTCCTCCTGCGCGCGTGCGCGCCCCAGCAGCCAGTGCAATCGGGTGAACAGTACCCGATACGGGTACTGTTCATCCATAATTAAATTTTTTTTAAAAATTTAAAATTTTGTGGAAATAAATCATTTATAATCAAAACTAAAAATATCTTTTTTGTTTTATCATTTAATTTTAAATTATTTCTTTTTTAAAAAGATATTTTTGTTAGTTGAGATTTAAACAATTATATATTTTCTACAAAGATTCAAATTCAAATTTAAAAATAAACTAATAACTTAATTTTAAATATTTTAATATATTAAAATATTAGAATTATGATATCAGATATTTAAGATATTTTCATTTAAATTCTTCATATTCTAATTGAATCTTTATTTGAAAATATAAATATCTTTTTATTCTATAGTTTTTAATATTTAAATTATTTGAAATTTGAATATTGTTAGTTAGATATTTTTATTGATATTTGAATTTGTTTAACTATTTGAGATATTTTAGGGTTGTTAGAACTATTTGTATTTTATTATTTTTAAATGTTAAAATATTAGATAATAGTTGTAACAACACAAGATATTTTTGGAAAATAGTTTAGATATTGATTTTAAAATTTAAAATTGGTTAAATTTTGAAAAATATCATTTTTTTTTCAGCCAATTAATAAAATATTTTTTTTTATAAATGGGATTTAAATTAACTTTGGTTAATTGTTGATAAATCCTATTTAAATTAAATTAATATTTTTTTTTCAAATTAACCTAAAACTAAGTTGATTGTTGATAAATTTCATTTAAATTGACTTATTTTTTGTAAAAATTTAATTAATTTGAATTTTTTTGATAAATTCTAGATAATTAATTGTGGTATTTTTGCATAAATTCATAAAATTGCTCATATAGTAACATGATTAGGCCCATCCAATTATAACATGTCTGTTTGCACTATATGTGGTATTTTTGCAATTGGGCTTAGATGCATATAGTGGCCCATATGTTTGTTAGATATATGGTATTTTGCCAAATAAAATATTCATAAAATGATAGGTTTTATTTGGGCCCATTAGAAAATGTAAAATTTAAATTCCTCTCTTGTGGGTGATTCCACTTGTGAAGGCCCATTTGTTTTGCATGACTATAGTGGGCCTAATCAATTAATAAAACGAAGGTTTTAATTCCTGTCTTTTGGACTTTGTATGGAAGATAGGGGGCCTTTGTAGTAGGAACGACATACTGGACCCAGCCCTCCTCCATACAAGCCCAATTGTTAAGGCCCATTTACCTGAGTTGGACTTAATTGTATAGGTTCATTATATTAGTTAAACCTAAATATTGATTAGCAACAAATTAATTATAAATTAATTGAATTTGTTTCAATGTGACACTTTAGAATTAATACAAAATTATAGGACTTTGGTTTTTTTTTTAAAAAAAATTTATCTGTTTAATTTTTTTTTTGGGAAAACCATAGTCATTAATTTTCTAAAAATAAATAATAAAAATACTAATTTTAATTTTATAATGAGCTTATTTTAATAATTTTATTCGATCTCCACCGTTGGTTTAACATAGTCAATAGCTTAATGGGGCCTCGAGGCGCTTTGATTCGTCCCCCTACGGAAGGTGTTCATCAGTTATTTTGACAAGGTTAGATCTCGAAAGATAGATAATTATAGGTCGAATTCTACTAGACTCACCCCTACGGTGACTACTAGGACTAAATCTATGATTATCGAAACTGTGGGTCTAGCTCATAAAATAAGAGATTTTGTTTTCTTATTTTGATCGAATAGTAGGTTGTTAATAGTGGTGTCCATTATTAAATGAGTTTACAACTCTATTTAACTAGTGATATTTTTTGACTTTCACCAACCGGGACAAGGATATCATAGATTAGTTAAAAACCTAAAGAAATAGAGATATGATTGTTTTTGGTATTTTTTTTCTCATATCTTACATATTTTTGGTATATGCTGTGTTATTTCTTGAAATTTGTGTGAATAGAAGTTTTATTGAGCAAATGTGATTGATTTCTATTTTATTGATAATTTGTAGTTTTAAGTTAAGTAGTGGCTGTGTCTACTCCCATCCTTTCTCAACTTTTGATGGAGAAACTCACTAGAGAAAACTTCCTTAATGAGAAGCAGAATATCAACATAGAGTTGATTGGTGACAACTCTGAATTCGTATGATTGAGGAATCCCCAGAATGAGCACCGTGTCTGCACGTTAGTGATGGCATCGTTAATTCTCGTGGTTGTATCGTAAATGCTTGGATAGCACCAACTCTGCACGTTTGTGATGGCACCGTAAATTCTCAGATGGCACCGTGTCTGCACGTTCGTGCTCAACTCAACTATGGTCTGACGCAGCTCAGGAACGAGCTTCAGATTATTGAACCTGTCATGGATGGACCTAGTAAAGGAGGTGAAAATAAGACTACTGATGTTGCCGCACATCTAGCTAAGGCTGAAGCTAACCAAGCTTCGTCTTCAAAAGCTGGAAACAAGAGGAAAGGTGGGCAAAACAACAACCCCAAGCCTGCAAAGGTTGCAAAGGTGACTGCACAACCAAGTGCACAGACGCCTAAGGGGAAAAACAAGAAAAACAAGAAAGGTAAAGATAAGTGATTTCACTGCAAAGAGAAGGGGCATTGGAAACGAGATTGCCCTAAGTTTCTAGCAACGAAAAACAAAGGTAATGATTATAGTTCATTTATCTTGGAAACATGTGTTTTCGAGAAAGATAAATCTGTTTGGATTATTGATTCTGGAACTACTAACCATGTTTGTAACTCTTTACAGCTTCTTGAATCGTGGGAGGGAGTGAACGAAGGTGGCTTAAAGCTTAGAGTTGGGAACGAAGCATTCGTTGCGGTCCAAGCTAGAGGAATAGCTCGTCTGAAGTTCGGAAATAAATACTTAATTTTAAAAGATGTATTTTTTATTCCAGATTTTAGTAGAAATTTAATTTCAGTTTCCATGTTACAATTAGAACAATTTGTTATGACTTTCACAAGTTCTAATATATCTATTTCCTTCAATGGATCACAATTGTGTATTGCATATTTGGAAAACAGGCTTTATATTCTGCGACCTAACGAACCCCTCGCTCTTAACAATGATTTATTCAAAGTAGCTAAACCTAGGACCAATAAACGTCAAAAGACCGATAACAATAATATGACGTATTTATGGCACTTGAGACTGGGTCACATTGGCTATGATAGGATTCAAAGACTTACAAAGGATGGACCTTTGAGGGAACTCACCTTAGGTGAATTACCTGTCTGTCAATCTTGTCTAGAAGGAAAATTGACCAAGCGTCCATTCTCTGCAAAGGGTGATAGGGCCAAAGAACCACTTGGTCTTGTGCATTCAGATGTTTGTGGACCTTTGAATATACAAGCCAGGGGTGGTTTTGAGTATTTCGTCACTTTCATTGACGATTACTCTAGATACTCATGTCTTTACCTAATGCATAGGAAATCAGAAACATTTTCAAAGTTTCAGGAATTCCTAGCAATGGCTCAGAACCAATTAGGTAAAAGGTTAAAGATCTTGCGAACTGATAGGGGTGGAGAATATTTGGATATGCAGTTCCAAGATCATTTAACTGAACTTGGGATTTTGTCACAACTTACTGTCCTAGGTACTCCGCAACAAAATGGTGTAGTGGAACGCCGAAACAAAACTTTATTGGAAATGGTTAGATGCATGCTTAGTTACTCAACTCTACCAACTTCGTTTTGGGGACATGCAATTGAAACCGCAAAACACATTCTCAATGTCGTGCCATCAAAATCAATCCCCAAAACACCTTTAGAACGCTGGAATGGTCGTGAACCTAGTTGACGCCATTATAGAATTTGAGGGTGTCCCGCTCACGTCCTGAGGAAAAAGGAGGGAAAGCTAGAACCGCGAACTGAAGTTTGCATGTTTGTTGGCTATCCTAAAGGTACTCGGGGTGGAATTTTCTATAGTCATTCAGAAAAGAAAGTGTTTACTTCTACAAATGCTACTTTTCTGGAAAATGACTATGTCCAGAACTTTAAACCTCGCAGCAAAGTAGTTTTAGAGGAGATGGTTAAAGAATTGACTCCAACCAATGTTCCATCGTCATCAACGCAAGTTGATGATGAAATTCCCACTCTTCATGTACAACCAGCGCAAGTGAATTTAAATGAATAAAGTACCACTATTCTTGAGCAAACAGTCACGAAGCCTTGTCGTAGTGGGAGGGTTTCTAGGAACCCAGTTCACTATGGTTTGGATGGTGAAACCAATATGGTTGTTGGTGACACTAGTGATGATGATCCATTGTCTTTCAAATAGGCAATGGCAAGCCCCAAAAAGGAACTATGGCTCGAAGCCATGAAACAGGAAATGGAGTCCATGTACTCAAATTCCGTCTGGGATCTTGTGGAAGCACCTAGTGACTTTAGGGCCATTGGGTGCAAGTGGATCTACAAGATAAAATGAGGTGTTGATGGAAATATCGAGACTTATAAAGCTCGATTAGTGGCAAAGGGTTATACCCAAAGAGAAGGCGTGGACTATGAGGAAACTTTTAATCCGGTAGCCATGCTCAAATCCATTTGCATCCTCTTATCCATAGTAGCCGCTCTCGACTATGAGATCTGGAAAATGGACGTCAAGAGAGCTTTTCTTAATGGAAAGCTTGACAAAGTCATTTATATGGATCAGCCAGAAGGATTTAAAGTATCTAGACAAGAAGGAAAAGTTTGTAAGTTAAATAGGTCCATCTATGGACATAAGCAAGCTTCTCGTTCCTGGAATCTTAGGTTTGATGAAATAATCAAAACCTATGGCTTTGAACAAAATATTGATGAGCCCTGTGTTTACCAACTGAAGGCAAATCAAATAGTGGTATTCTTGGTTCTTTATGTAGATGATATCTTACTAATTGGAAACAATGTTAAGAAATTATCAAATGTGAAGAATTGGCTGAGCACTCAATTCCGGATGAAGGATTTGGGTGAAGCAAGTTATGTTCTAGGTATCCAGATCATCAGGGATAGAAAGAACAAACTTTTAGCTCTATCTCAAGCAACTTACATTGATAAAGTGCTTGAATGTTTCTCAATGACAAATTCCAAGAAAGGGCATCTACCGTCCTGCCATGGAATTCATCTTTCAAAGAAGCAGTCTCCCCAGACTCTTTAAGAGGAAGATGCAATGAGAAAAGTTCCTTACGCATTTGCAGTTGGAAGTCTGATGTATGCCATGTTGTGTACTAGACCAGATATCTGCTATGCAGTGGGAGTAGTGAGCTGGTATCAGTCAAACCCAGGACCGGAACATTGGATAGCGGTTAAGCATATCCTGAAGTATTTGAGACAAACAAGGGATTATATGTTAGTCTACAAGGGTGGTGTTTTGAACCTTGTAGGCTACACCGATTCAGATTTTCAGACTGATGTCGATGACAGAAAGTCTACTTCTGGAATGGTGGTTACTCTTGGGGGTGGAGCTGTGATTTCAAGAAGTGTAAAGCAGTTTGCAATCTCATATTCCACCATGGAGGCTGAGTACATAGCCGTGTCAGAAGCAGCTAAGGAAATAGTCTGGCTAAAGAAGTTCTATCCGGATCTTGGTGTTATTCCAGAAATGGATAAACCGCTTGTGTTGTTTTGTGACAATACAGGAGCGATAGCCAACTCGAAAGAACCTCGTAGTCACAAGAGGAGTAAGCATATAGAAAGGAAGTATCACATTATTCGAGAATATGTGGCTAGGGGAGATGTGAAGGTTATGAAGATTGCAACTGAAGACAATCTTGCAGATCCGTTTACAAAGACACTACCAGAAGCTACATTTGATAAGCATATCAAGGAAATGGGATTAGTAGAATTAAGGCATTAGTTTCAATTAGTTCAAGTGGGAGTTTGTTGGGGTTTTATGCCCTAATTAAAATTAAAATTCTTTGTAATCTCATTTTATTATCAATAAAAGAATAGAAATCATTTTTTGACTTGGTCAATCACTTTGCTCACATGTTTTATTTTCATGATTATTTGTTTAATATAAACTTCTATTAAATCCCGAGCATATAGCTAATCTTATTTATAGTGCGTAATCACAGTGGAATATAAATATGATTATATGTTCAAAATAAGTTAGTCCTAAGACTAGTTAGTGCACCGGATTTACACTGACTTGCCAATCTACGATATGATCTACTTACACAGTACAGTGTTATGTTCTTTCCAGAACATTAGCAAAGTAGATAAGATCAGATGTATTTGTTACATCGGACAGGACCGATATTGACAGTTGATAAGATAAGTAAACATACCGTTATTATCTATTCTAGTCATATCATATAGTTGACCATAGGTCAATTCAATCTCAATTCTAATTGGTTAGTATTCTAACTGATTGTATTATTTGAGTTCGTTGACTTGTTCGTTACCAGCTTACCCTACGGACTAGCCCATACTTACATCTTGGGAACTCGGTAGTATAATTGAGTGGGAGTGTTAATCATAGATATGAGCATCAATAGCTTCTGAAGAAGAAGTGAAATGATGGTTTCCTTTTAGTTTGGTTCAAGATGTTAAATGATAGAAATCTCATTTCAGTAATTAAATTAGTTTACTGAAATATCATTTACAAGGAACTAAGTGTTTTAAGGATAAAATACAATGAGGGGTAAAAATGTATTTTAGTCCTATCTCATTGTAGACCGTCTATAGAGGATTGAGTGAAAATTCTGGTTGTAACAATGGATAATTAATAGCGTATCTATATTTGTTATAGAGCATTCTATGAATTCAAGAGTGCAATTCCGAGTCTATAGTGGAGTCACGGGAATTAATAAGTTAGTAAATTTATTTGTTAGATTTATGATAACTTATTGGAGCTTGATTTCAAAGGCCCATGGTCCCCATTGTACCTTGGATAAAATCATCTAGATAGTCTCAATTAATTTATTTAATCATCAATTAGAATTATCAAAGTTGACTAGGTCAATTTTGGATAGTTTCACAGAGTTGTGTAATTTTGAGAAGAAAAGAGAAATTATGGCAGATTTATTAATTAAGATAAATTAGTATCTAAATTAATAAATAAGTTTAAATCAAGGTTCAAATTATAAATAATTAATTTGATAAAGGATTTAAATAATTATTTAATTAATTAAATCAATAGAAAATAATACAAGCTTTGATTTTAAGTCCAATGGGCTTATAATCAAATGAGAAATTTCACGGGCCTATAGCCCATGATAATTTCGACCTAGGGCTTCAAAATGGCTGTTATTTTATTGATTTTTTTAATTAAATTAAATGGCCTAATTGAGTCTATAAAAGGAGTACTTAGAGAGAAGTCAAAACAGAAGTTTGATAAGTCACAAGTCAGATTTTCTGATAGTTTTAGATTCTCTCTAAACACAAGTCATTTTCTAAGCCTCTTTGTTATTTTCTCTTCTTCTCTCTATATCTATCTCATGTGTTGAGAATTTCCCACACCAGTCTAGGTGGTTTTAAGGATACATTGGAAGATTGTGAAGAAAATAGAAGATCGGTTCAGTTTCTTGATAATACTCTGCGACAGAAAGGATACAAGATTTAGAGAAACTGACGGAAGGACTCTTAATTCCGTTGGGTATACTGTAAGTATTCTATTATTTGTTTCTCTTTGAATTCATTTTTAGAAACATGTTTTAGGCTATCTAGTAATAATTTGTTTAATATTAGATATACATGAAAATAAATAAAGATCATGTATAAGCTTATCCAACAAATACAACACCCTAGATGGCCATGCCATGGCGGCCTACATACAAGATGCTTATTGTCATTCCCGACCTTCACCAATCAGTCATATTCACACAAACATGGCATAACAATTACATTCACACATAACATTAAACACAGATAATCGGTCCATGCCCTGCTCTACGGGCACAAACAGTTTTCTTACTTGTGTCCCAAGCTAACTGACTACTGCGATCCCGAGCACGATCCCCTAACCCGAGACCTAATCATATCACCAAAACCTCAAAACTAGCCTAAAGTTCAAACCCCATGAAAACCATTAAATCACAGCAGAACAATAACAAAAAAGTCAAAATAATCCTTACCTCAACTGGGAATTTGACCCTGAGCTAAACCCAATCACTCCAAGCTTCAATTCCCTTCAATCCTAAGCTTCCACCTTCAATTTCATCAAGATCCCCAAGATAGAGAGAGAGAGAGAGAGAAAGGCTGAGAGAGTGTGTTTTGTTTTCTAGTTAGTTCTAAAGTGCTAAGGTACATGTCCATGTATATCCTTTGAAAATGACCCAATTACCCCTAAGTTAACCCTTAGCCATTTAATGCCTCCAAGGGCAATCCCATCATTTGCCACATTCCCGCTAATTCCTCGAGTAGTCATATAAATCCTCAATTAATTACGACATACCCAAATTATCTCTAAATAGCCTCCCTTTACCCAGTAACCCCAATCACGTGCTACATTCCCAAAATACCCCTAGGCTCACCCCGAGTCGAGTATTCGATCTCGTTGTGACTATTCTGCTAATTTGCTCCTTAGGACCGTCTCAGACCACACATCTCAGTTATATCTTCACAATAATGTGGTCTCAAATGCAACACACACATAATCACATTTATGCCCTCAATGGGCCAAAATTACAAACATGCCCTTTAATTATCCTAAACATGCATATCTAGTCATATAATCATTTAATTCAAGTAATCACGTACTGATACACATACATCACAATTAATCTCGTAATAATAACATTAAGTCAATTATAGCCCTCCCAGCACGCTAATCATGGCACTAAGCCTTATTAGCAAATTTGGGGCGTTATAGAGTCCCAAGATATTTGAGAGGAAACAATCCTTCTTCAATGTTAACAAATGCCAACAAATAATGCTTACTGGCCTCATCAACACCTCCAAAGTAAATATGAGACTTGCTCTTATTAGCAGACAAACCTGATGCACCACAGAACTCCTGAAAAGTTGTTTGCACAACCCTCACTGAAGCAAGAGACTCCTTACAAAAGATAACCAAATCATTAGCAAGGCAGAGATTCACCAATTTAAGGCTCTTACACATAGGTTAGAACTTAAATTGATTATCTTGAGAAGCAAGTTGAAGCAATCGGGTCAAATAATCCATAACCAAAACAAATAGCTGAGGGAAATTGGATACCTTCTTCTAAGACCTTTCTCTCCCTTAAATCTACCATGAATCCTCCCATTCATCATGAAAGAGTAAGTCGTACCCCGGAGACACAACATAATCTAGTGGATGAACTTAGAAGGGAAACAAAGAGCTTTAAGCAAGTCATCCAAAAAATCCCAGTCAACAGTATCATATATCTTGCTAAGATCCATCTTCAAAATACACCTCGAAGAAATATGCTTCCTAGTGTACCCTTTAAGGAGGTCTTGAAATATGAGAACATTATGAGCTATAGATCTCTTCTTGATGAATGCTCCTTGATTGTGATGAACCAAAACAGGAATCACCTCTGCCAAGCGAGAAAAAAGCATTTTAGATATGCATTTATACAACGTGTTGTAGCAAGCTATAGGCCTATAGTCAACTCTTGTACCTGGACTTTCTAATTTGGGCACCAATGATAACACAACATTGTTGAGATCATTTGGGATTTGTCCTGTGAGAAAAAACTTAAGCACTGCATTAGAAACTTCACCAAACTCATGCCACATAACTTTGAAGAAATCTGAACCATAACCATCAGACCCCGAGCTTTTTATCGAATGAATGCTGAAGAAAGCTTTCTTGACATCACCCCTCGAGAAAGGCTTAATCAAAGCAAGTTGACTATCCAAATCAAGCTTGTTGCCTAACTCTATATAGGCCATCTGAATGCTAGCAGTAGCAGAACTAGCATTTCCCATAAAACTTCTAAAATGACTCATAAAGTGATCAATCACCATATCATATTTATCTATAACATCCCCTTGATTATCTATATATGTAGTCATACAATTTTCTTCCCTCATTTTCTTAAGGCTAGCATGGAAATAAGAAGAATTTTCATCCCCAAATTGGAGCCAAGTGATCTTGCTTCTTTGTCTTAGAAAACTCTCATAGACTTGTAAGCCACTTGAGCTTCATTCTCAGCTTTTTGAAGAGATCTCACCCAAGGACTCTTTTCAAGATTAACTTGAGCTTTAACAACAACCTCTTTAGCAGCTTGATAGTTTGCTTGAACATCACCAATTTTCTTTCGATTAAACCTTTTAAAAACATGTTTCAATCGAAGATGTTTCCTCATAATACCAATTGGTTTATCCCTATTGTATCTGACAGTTTCTTTGAAACAATGAAGCTTAGACCGGGAATTGTAGTACCTAAAAGGCTTATATCCAAGATTTTCAATCTCCAAATTCTAGATAAGGCGGTAGCAATGACCCAAACAAGCTTCCCATTGAAACTCAGCTTTAGTATTAGGGAAAGTATCCAACCAGTCTTCATTTTTGAACACCCTATCAATCTTAGAATAGATTCTCGCATTCCCCTCTTGCTTATTAGTCCAAGTAAAAAATGAACCTGAACTTTTCTTCTCATCAACTAAGTGTAAAGCTAACCAATTTTGAGAGTCCTCCATCTCTGTCTCTGTCACAAGTCTGCCACCAATACGATCCCCATGAGAAAAAACCGCATAAAGTCTCCCACAACCAGCCAAGCCTTGACCGGAAACTTCAAGTTAGCCAACTGATGCCACATTGTCTTCCTTTCCTCCAAGATATTGCTACCAAAACCACAGTCAAGTAGAAGTCAGCAGTAGCTCCATTCACTTTCACCCTATAATGCACCAGTTGATCATACTCCTCAATAACCATGGGGATCCTTAATACTCTTTTTCCAAACTAATAAAATTCTCCCTTCAATTATTGGACTAGTATAGTAATCTCAATTATTGAAAATAGCTTCCATCATCTTACTGATATTATCACCTCCCACTTTAGTCTCATAAAAAGCACCAAGACTCACTTTATTAATCCTACAGAAATCAGCTATAGATCCCTGCTTATTCCTTTTATTCATCCCTATAGTGTTCCATCCTAGTATGTTTCAAAACTCCATCAGCAATATCTGTAGAAGTAGAACTCTCCCCTGCCCTCTCCTTAGGCTCTTGTAGAACTGCATGGGAATTTTGTATTAAGGATCCAGCTATTGAATCAATCTTCCTGTTAGTCTGAACCTTTTTAGGTGTAATCCAATCCTTTTTTGTATTTGCACCACTGGAAACAACCACTTTATCCATCGGTCTAATAGCCTTGTTAGCACCCTGAGCCTGAGCTTCAGCTCCAACATCCTTAACCTTCTGCACCCAGACCTGCCCTGTGTCTCTTTTACAGTTAGCAACTCCATGGCCATACCCTCCACAATCCTAACATTTAGAAGGAAGCTATTCATATTCTACAAGTTGTTCAACTAATTAATCTCTCTCATTTACAAAATGAATTGATGTAGGTGGTTTATTTGAGATGTCCATTTCAACAAGAACCCAAGAAAACTTCACCATGGACCTATCTCGACTGACCTTATCCATCATAATCGGCTTTCCAATAGTACTAAATAATGCACTCAAGCATTTCTTTCCTTAATACTGCAACCCAAGGCCATTCAAGCGAATCCAAACCGGTACTAAATGCACCAACTTCACAGAGTCAAGATCAGTTGACCATGGCCGAAGGATTACCGACTTTTGATCAAAGTGCACCACTCTTGTCTCTAAGACCAAATCTCGTGTAAATTAATCCCTAAATTTCACAATGGTATATCTCGTGTGCATTCAGACCACCCTACCGACACCCATATTGCCCCAAATTCTTCTGATAATTCCTTCAAACACAGAGAGCAACAGATTTGCTCCCAGAACAACACAGACTATCGTCGTTTGCCAAAACGCAGCTTCTTCCTCCACCTCATCAAGATCAATGTGAGAAATAAGTCGATCCCCTTTCTTAATCGATTCCTCAAAATGCAATTTAGAATTTGGATTACTAACCTGGTTCTCTCAAAACTTCTCCCAAATTCCTATTGTAGATTCCTATAACTGAGAAATCTCAGTCTCCTCCGCCTAAGATAACCGCTTAGCCTCACAGCCTAGACTTCTCACAGAGAAAGGTTCAAGAAGATCACCTCCAAGCTTTGAGTGTGTATCCTAGAAGACCTCAATACCACCATCTTCATCAGAACACTCATGGTTTGAAGGGAGTTTGGAAGCTATACTTACTTCGGCTGGAGCCATCGATTCAGGCTTTTGAACCACCTTCTTCCTCTGACCCATAGAGAGAGAAGAAGGAAAAATCTCATGCCTTGTGGTTTGTGTTACAAATCAGTTGCCAACATAGGTTAGTCTACTGGGTTACTAGAAAATAGCTGGTAATCACCTTTTTAATTTTTTGGAGTTCCACTAGTGGAATTTTTTGTATAGTATTAATTAGTGCTAGAGAACCTAATCGAATTAAATTTTTTGTATTCACTCACACTATAGGAATAAAGGTCTTTTAGTAGAGACACCCTTGAAATCGCCGCTTATGCTCTTCGGTGGTGATACGTCGTCATTGATAACAACTATTACCGGCAATATCACATGGAATCACTAATGGTGAACTATTTGGGGCGACTTTGCCACTGCTACTACTTGATACAGTCGCCTCAAATTGGACACGAATTTGTTGTATCTGGTTCTTATTTGCGGCAATTTATTTAAATGTGTCCCTGCTAAAGTGAGATCTATTGCTGCTAATAGTTATGTATCTGCGACAATTATTTGAATGTGTTGCCGCTAATGGTTTTGATTTGCTACCACTAATACTAATTTTTAAACAAAAAAAAATAATAAAAATTTGATTATAAAAAGTAAATTAAGAATAAAATTTTATATTAAATATTCCAATTAGTTGATTAAGATAGAAAAATTAATATATTTATTATCCATGTTCGTTCCTTAATTAGTATTTGATTATTTATTGTAGAAAACTTAGTTAACTATATATCCTAATCTCCTAAGTCGGTAGTGTCGTCCATATTGTGGTCCTCATCATCCGGCGGTAACTCAACGATGAAAGGCTCACGTGACTGTGACGGCTCTGGCATCAGCCATGAATATTAGAGAGTTTGTGACGATCATGTTGTAAACATGTAGGGATAGGCTAGTGGACGTTGTGGCATCGCTGCTCTAACCATACAAGGTTGGGCCAGAGGTTGAGACAATGCAACTCTAAACATGTGGGGTGGTGGAGGTTGAGACGATGCAACAACAAACCTCCCAACAATGTTTTCATAATGATTCTACATCTCAACATTTGGCGATGGACATGCTTCAGGTAAAAGATGTTGAGACATGTAGTAGATTTGCTCATTAAAATTCTTCAACAGAGTGGCCATCTTATGCATAACTTCAGTCGATTCTTGCCCTCCAGTTTATGTGTATGGAGGAGGCTCTTGAGACTACGTGTATTGTGTAGTGCCTCAAATTTTTTTTACTTAGTTAGATAGTATTATCTTACATTGTAGTGTTTTAATTTTCATGAATATTGGTTCAAAGCCGGGATTTAGATAGAAACTTGGAGAGCTAGTTATGGATTTTATAAGTTTAGCCTATAGTTTAGAAATATTAATTTTATCATAAGGTTTGATTAATGAAGATAGTCCTAAGAATGTTATTTATTATAACCTAAGGCTTAAATAGAATAATTAAGAACGTGACGTTTGTCACATATATGTTTATTAAAGATTTAAGATTTTTGATGAATAGAAATAGTCATGGATAAGTGTAGGAAGTCTAGAACCTTCCCTCAGCTGTTAGGATCTCGTATTACTCAGTCAAGGTGGTTTTAAACAACTTCAAGTGTGTTGAAAGTGTGCAAAAATCTGTTTAAAATATCATTGTAAGTTGATATATCGCAGCTATGGGGGCCGATATATCGCCTATGATGATACGGAAAATACGTTGACTTCACACGAACGAAACCATGGACCCTCAAGATTATGGTGCAGGCGATATATCGCCTATAGGAGGTGATATATCGGCTCCAGTGACCATTTTTGAATTTTCATGAAATTCGAAACTAGAAACAGCCCTCAACAACTTTGACTTGTTCCTGAACTTTTTTGACCGAGTTCTGGGCATCTGTTGAGCGAGAAATGTATTTTTAATTCATTTATTTATTCATTGAAATGAGAGTTAGTTTCATTCCTTGAACTCTATAAATAGGACCCTTCACTCAGCCAATTTCATCATCTTTCAAGCACAGTTCAGAGCCTTCAAGTTGCTATTTTCGTTCTGGAGAGAAACATTAGGGTTTTGGGGTTAAAGCTTTCAAATCTAAAGCTTTTCTAAACATTTGGGAAGTAAGCTATTGTGTGATTTCAGTGTTTGAGGTATAGATCGAATCTCTAAGCTATCTAAGGTGTTCGATTCTTTGAAACTTAAGGTTATTGGTAAGTCTTTATTTCAAATGGTTTAGATCTTCTCTTCATCTTCTCTTTGACTTATGGTTTCTTTATGTTTGGTTTTAGGTGTTTCCGATCCCGCGCTTGTCTTCAATATCCCAGTATTGGTAAGAAAAATTAGGTAGTTTAGTTTATGACCTAGTATATATTTTGTATGACCTAACATTCCAGGTACAATAAAGGGGGTAATTGTGTCTGGACCTAAGGTGTCCAATGATATATGACAGACTTATGTCTGGTAAGCTCAGTTGCCAAAATTTTATGACGGACCTAATTTGATGTCTAGTGTATGACGAACTTATGTCCGGGGCTTAATTGCCACCCCTGTATAAGCACTTATCTTTTTATTTTATCTAACTTGTTTTTATGATCTATGACCTATAGTTACGATTATGACTTATGACTATGAACTATGACTTAGATTATGATTTATGAGTATGACTTAGGCTATGATATGGCCTAGGGTTTTGTGATAGGGTATGATTAGTATAAATAAGTTATGTAATGACTATTGTGTAAGTTATGATATGTTTGATTATATGATTATATGACTAACTATTGTTTGTATTTTTCTTACTGGGCTTAGAAGCTCACCCCTTATGATGTTGTTGTTTCAGGCAATTAAAGATAGAAAGGCCAGTGGCAAGTGGGACCTAGGAACTTCGTGATGTACTCGTGGGGACCATATAGTCAAGAAAGATCAAGCGGGCCTATTTATTTTTATTAAAGAATGTTTTTCTTTTGAAGTTTTATTTAAATGTTGCTCCTTTTAACATGTTAAAGATAATTATTTTATTTTTGTAAAACCATGGATCCATATATTTAGTTTTAAGTTTTTATTCAATAAAAAAGTAATGTTTATGATTATGATCCAACGTTGTGTTCTCGATAATTTATGAGAAATTAGGGCGTTACATATTGAGAGCGCTGAGACTGGCTAGAGGATGACCCCTTCAACTTGCAACCTAGTCCTCACTCATGGTCGCGTCTTTGACCTAATACTTTTTGTAGGATGGTTGTTTGGTCTACTGACAAAGAGGCATTAATATTAGAACTAGACTATTGCTGACTTTGTGCTTTGAAATCTTGTTTAAACTTCTCATATTTTAAGCAAATGACAGAAACGAAATGAAAACATAATTCTTTGAAAGATAGAATTTAATTAAGGGCTCATTCATTGGATTTCTAAAAGTCCATTTTTGGCTTTTCAAGTGCTAAAATCACTTTTCATATTGGCTGTGTTTCCAATGCACTTTGGCTTTTAGCTCGAACAAACTATTTTAGAATAAGCTAGTCCCATCAAGTTTTTGGAAAGCTAAAAGTTAAAGCAAAAGCTCAGTCAACTAGACCATTAATATACTTACAAAATCTTCTTGCGCCGTTTGGTTAACAAAGTCAAACTTCTCTTTCTTCCAATGGTATTCCTTCCATGTCTCAATCAGGTCCTAATTCGCCTAATAAAGATAAACATAATATTAAAAAAACTTATAATTTATGTATAATTAATTCACTTGACATCTTCACTTACATTTTTATGACGGACAACCGCCAATACCCAATTTCCCTACGTTTCCCACCAACCTTTTCAAGGCCTTAGTTTGGCCATGAATTTTTTCACCAAATATTAGCAGTGATGCATCGTTGCTAATAACTTATTATGTCACTGCAAACGTGGTATTCAAATACAAATAATAATAATAATAATAATAATAATAATAATAATAGGCAGTATTAACGACGACATGCTCTTATTGCCGCTAATAATGCCCACTATTAGCAACAACTTGCTGACGCCCCTAATATTGTCCCTGTAAAGGCCATTTTTCTTATAGTGCTCATGCACATAGCTACTAAGTTACCATAAATATTACCTAATAACCAATTAAGAATTTATTGTTGGTATTTAGCAAGCAACTTTAATTAATCATTTTAATGCAATTGTGAATGGATATTTCTTCAACTGTTGGCAAAAGTTAAATAATTATATAAAATATATGTACTTTTAAAATATTATCCAATAATAATAGTACATATTATCTTTATATATAAAAAGTGTATATTTAACAGTATTTCATGGTTTTAACCGTTTGTTTTGTTAATTTTAACAAAATATTCTAAATATATAATAGAATATACTTTTAAAACTATTTAAAATTAAATATTTATTAATTATATCAATATAAATTCAAATCTTATAAAATATCATTATTATAATAATAATTAATACAAAACTAGATATTTAATAATTATATTAATATAAATTTAAATGTTATAAAGTATTATTTTTATTATTATATTAATACCTTGTTTATGGATATTGAACATGTGATATATGTTTGGTGGCTATGGCACTGACTAGTCAGGGATACTGACCTAAGAGTCAGAAATGGCATAGCGTCATGAACGCCAAGCCAAATAAAGATTAGATCTAATCAATATTAGTATTGAATGGCTTTATGGTATTAATGCTGGACCGACCCTAAGGTCGATGAACTTATAAGCGCTTGACTAGTCTAAGACTAGTACTCAAAGCTAGGGCGTATGGCCCCGGTGACTGTTTGTCACATGGCTAGGAAACGTTGTTCCAAGGTTATGACTCTATGGTCATGGGGAAGGTTATGTTGGTGACTATTCACCATACACCTATCCTGTTTAAACTTATAAAAGGTTCTTTTATCAGTTAAGCCCGAGCGACCCCAACGTCACATGGCTAGAGGGGGCTGTACCCACTTTTGTGACAGTTGTGACTGTCACCTATTTATATTGGGACTGAGAGTCTTCGATGATTATTATGATCATTGTTGATATTACTTCATGTTATATTGTGTTTTCTTGCTGGGCTTCGGCTCACAGGTGTTATGTGGTGCAGGTAAAGGCAAAAGAAAGCTGGACCATCCTTGAGTTGGAGAGCTTAGGTGATGACGTGTACATATTCAGCTACTCGTCCGTCACGGCCGAGGTTTAAAGAGGAACTAGGGTTAAACCCTGTTTTGACGCATAGAACGGCCTGTTGTAAATGTTTTCTTATAATAGACTCTGAAAATATAGTTTTGGGATCCCAGCATATATATTAAACGTTCTAATGAAACGTTACATCTTAATAAAAAAAATTAATCCCTAAAACCGCTAATCATACTTAGTTACACGATTTTGGCCAAATGACTCGATTAGCGAGTTTAGCACTATTTACAAGGCACACCATAACGGTCCCTGGAGTTGGGGCGTTACAGCCACGGAGGAAAAACTTTTAATTATGTCATGCCTCTCGCAGAATTCGATGAAGAGGTCGCTATCGAACTGGGTTCCTTTATCTGACACGATCTTCTTTGGCAGCCCGAATCGGCAGACAACATTCTTAACCACAAAGTCAAGGACCCTCTTTGATGTAATCGTCGCCAGGGGCTCCGCTTTTGCCCATTTCATGAAGTAGTCAATAGCCACCACTTTATAGTGAAATCTTCCTTTTCCCGTGGGCAGGGCACCAACTAAATCAATTCCCCAGACCGCAAACGACCACATGGACGAGATCATCTTCAGCTCGACTGGAGGGGCTCGGGCGACCGTGGCGAACCGCTGGCACTTGTCGCACTTTTGGACATACAAAATCGAGTCCTTCGACAGAGTGGGCCAATAATATCCTTGCCTTAATATCTTTAAGGCCAGGTTTTTCCCCCCAGCGTGATCTCCACAAAATCCCTCATGCATCTCCTGCAGAATAGTTTTTGCTTCGCCTGGCAGAACACACCGCAGAAGAGGTAAAGAAAGACCACGTCGGTACAACGTCCCGTCTACAATTGTATACCTCGGAGCTTGGTAAAGTATCCTCCTCGCGTCATTTCGCTCCTCAGGTAACTTTCCTGTTATGAGGTACTCGACTATGGGAGTCATCCAGGTCGGTCTGGCGTTGATCATCTCATCCTCCCTCCCGGTTTCCTATATGCTTGGCCTTTCCAAGAATTCCAACAGTACGAGGCCTAAGGTTTCGGCCTCTGTGGACGTGGCCAGCTTTGCTAAGGCGTCAGCATTGGCATTCTGCTCCCGAGGTATCTATTCAACTAGGCTATGCTCAAATGCGGACCGCTATTTTTTTACCTTGGCTAGGTAGGCCGCCATCTTGGTTCCTCATGCTTGGTATTCTCCTGATACCTAATTTATCATGAGCTGGGAATCGCTATAGCACTGGACGGAGCTGGCCTTCAGCTCCTGAGCCACCCTTAGCCCAGCCAATAAAGCTTCGTACTCGGCCTCGTTGTTGGATGCTTCGAATCCGAACTGCAACGCGGAGTGGAAACGATGTCACTCCGGAGATATCAAAATGACTCCAGCTCTGGATCCATTCTCGTTAGACGAACCGTCCATAAAGACTTTCCACGAGCCTTGTACTAGTTCTTCCACTGGTTCCTCTTGGAATCTCGTGCATTCTGCTACAAAATCAGCCAGAGCTTGGATTTTGATCGTAGTTCGCGACATGTACAGTATCTTGAATCGGCTGAACTCGATAGCGCACTTCAAAAGACACCCCGATGCCTCAGGTTTCTACAAAACTTGCCTTAAAGGTTGATCGGTTATGACGTGGATTGAATGGGACTGGAAATACGGCCTGAGCTTTCTGGAGGCTGTGATAAGGCAGAATGCCATTTTTTTTCCATCATCGGATATCTAGACTCGGCTCCGAGAAGCCTCTTGCTAATGTAGTAGACCGGATTCTGAGACCGGTTCTCCTCACGAACCAGCACGGCGCTGGCTGCGTCTTCCATTATAGCTAGGTAAAGAAAAAGAGGCTCTCTTGCTGTTGGCTTAGATAACACGGGTGGCTCAGCTAAATGTGCTTTTTGGTCGAGGAAAACATGCTCACACTCATCGGTCCACTCAAATTTTTTATTTCCCCGGAGCAGGTTATAGAATGGAAAACATTTGTCGGTTGATTTGGAAATCAACCGATTAAGGGCTGCCACCCTTCCTGTTAGACTTTGGACGTCTTTTCACGTCCGGGGTGATGGCATCTCGAGTAGCGACCTGATTTTATCGGGATTCGCCTCTATTCCTCTGGTGTTGACTATGAAACCCAGAAATTTTCCTAACGCTACCCCGAAGGTACACTTTTGGGGATTCAACCTCATGCTGTACTATCTTAGAATCTTAAAGCACTCCTTCAGGTCGGGGACATGGTTATCGGCAGATTTTGACATGACCAACATGTCGTCAACGTACACTTCCATGTTTTTCCCGATTAGATTAGCAAACATCTTATTGACCAATGTCTGATATGTAGCTCCTGCATTCTTCAGCCCGAAGGGCATGACCTTGTAACAATAAACGTTAGTTGGGGTCATGAAGCTAGTGTGTTCCTGGTCCGCAGGATTCATGGCGATCTGGTTATAGCCCGAGTATGCATCCATAAAGGACATGAGCTCGTTCCCCATGGTGGCATCTACCAATTGGTCAATTCTCGGTAAGGGGAAGCAGTCTTTGGGGCAGGCTTTATTCAGATCGGAAAAGTCGATGCAGGTCTGCCACTTCCCGTTGGGCTTCAGGACCAAAACAGGATTGGCGACCCAGATCAGGTATTTTGCCTCGCGAATAAAACCGCACCTTAAGAGCTGAGTTACTTCCTCTTCTAAGGCCTACTTGGGTCGTGCCCAGGCGCCTTTGTTTCTGGGACTTCGCAGGCATGTTTTTGTCCAAGTTGAGGGTGTGCATGATGACGCTTGGGCTGATCCCTATCATGTATTCATGAGACTAGGCGCACACATCTAGATTCTCTTGTAGAAATCTCAGCAGCTCTGCCTTCCTCTCATTACACAGTTTTTTCCCGAGCTTCACCACCTTCGAGGGGTCTTTTGGATTGATGTTCACCTCTTCGAGTTCTTTGATGGCCTGGAGCTCGGATCTATCTTCGCCTATCCTGGGTTCGATATCATCATTCAAGGTGATACCTTCCCCATTGGCTTCCTAAGGTTTTTCTATCTCAGGAATAGGTCCTACTTCCTGAGACTCCTCATGTCCGCTTTGAATGGTCATCATCTGCTGCCTGGGTCATGATTTTCCCTTCATGGAAATGCTATAGCATTCCCTGGCATCGAGTTGATCACCCCGAACTGTACATGTCCCCGTAGAGGAGGGGAACTTGACTGCGAGATGGCAGATAGAAGTTATGGCCTCAAATGCCATCAATGTAGGCCGGCCCAAAATAGCGTTGTAAGTGGTGGGACAATCGATAACCAGAAACTCGAGGAGCTTAGAGACAGTTTAGGGCCCCTCTCCCAGGGTTATTACTAGCTCGATTGTTCCTATCGCTGTCGACCCTTCTCCAGAAAATCCATACAACATCATGGAGGTGGCCTTCAGCTCGGTGACATACAATCCCATTTTCTCCAGCGTAGACCGGAACAGCATGTTCACTGAACTCACATTATCGGCCAGTATCCTCCTAACTCTCTGGTTGGCGAACTGGGCGGTTATGACTAGAGGATCGTTATGGGGGAACTAGACGTGACCAGCATCCTCCTTGGTAAAAATGATTGGTTGCCTTTCCAATCATTGCTGTTTGGGTAGATGCTGCTCTGGGACGAATTCCACTCCATTATGAGCCTTCAACTCATTGACATATCTCTTATGGGGGCCTCCAGAGATTGTGGATATCTCTCCTCCTATCACAGGAGGAGGGGTATCCTGCCTTATCCGGGGCCTAGGCTGATTTACCAAAGCTTCTGAGGCTGGCTGACTAGTAGGAACCCGGTTCTGCGCATACTAAGCCAAAGGTCCGTCTCTGATGAGTATCTCAATCTCATCCTTCAAATGCCTACAACCGTCAGTGTTGTGGCCAATGTCGTTGTGGAATCGACAGAACTTGGAAGGGTCCCTCTTAGCCTTATGGTGTTTCAAAGGCTTCGAATTTTTCCAAGGGAGGTGGGCAGAGTTTGCTAGGAAAATGTGTTCTCGAGTGTTTGTGAGCTCGGTATAGGTCACGTAGACTGGCTTAAACTTTTCCACGAGCTTAATCTTCTTAGGACCATGCTGGCCGCCCTCGCCGCTCAATTTTCTCTTACCTCCACCCCTTGGTTATTCTGTGTAACAGTTTGAGTCATTTTTACGACATCTGTTTCTACTCCAATGGGCTGATCAAGGGTTTGGCTGGTTCTTGCGACCGATGCTCGCGCCTCCTCCAGGTTTATCCATTCCTGGGCCTTGTTCAGGAATTCATCCATAGTTCTGACACCTCTTCTCTGTATCTCTTTCCATAGCCCGCCTCCAATGAGTATTCCAGTCCTCAAGGCCATAAGCTTGGAGCTATCGTCCGCGTCCCTAGCTCGAGCCGCGACGTTTGCGAACCTGCTCAGGTAAGCTTTCAAAGGCTCCCCGAGCTGTTGCTTCTCGTTTTCCAGGGTGTCAGATTTGACGCGGCAAGATTGAGAAGCTCGGGATGTGCTCTTGAAGTCAGCAGAATTTTTTTTCCACGAGCTGATGGAATGCTTTTTACACTGCTTGAACCACTGCCTAGCTGGTCCGACCAAGGTGGAAGGGAATATCAAACACCTCAGATCGGGGCCGATATTATGGGCCATTATCAGGGTATTGAACATACCCAAATGATCCGACGGGTCTCCGTCTCCATCGAATTTAGACAGGTGGGCATCCGGAAACCCGGCGGGTATGTTGGAGGCAAAAAGCTCGAGTTCGTCCCCTGAGTCATACTCGTCCTTCTCCTTTTCTGAAAAGAGCTTCTTCATTAGCTCCTCCATATGAGCTAAACGTTCTAGGGTCTGGTCCTTAATCCCTTGGTTATTCTGGTGCTATTCAGCAGCTCCAGTTCCATTGTACACGTTAGGCGGGTTATTGTCCCTCCAAGCTTGAGCTTGGTTAGGTGGGACATTCCCACTGTCACGTACTTCTGAATGACCACCCTCTTGGCGAGCATGACTTCCATTTCTGGCCGGATTCCCCCTCGGCGAGTTGAGGCGATCTCGAAGGTCGGCCCTCGAGGTGGCCTGAGGGCTTTGCGCCGAACTCAATCGATTACGCAGGTCTCCACTGGATCTACCACTTCGGTGGCTCTTGGTTCAGTAGCTCCCATTGGAAAAGTTTGGAGCACGCTGCTGGGGGTGAGGATCTGGGACCTCCCCGCGTGCTCGGTTGCGATGGGAAGGATCGGGGGGAGGAGGATTTCTTCTGCTGGTCTCGTGCGTCAGAATGTCTCAAACTAGACAGGGAGGAGAGAGATATCTTATCTGCGACGGGGGATGCCTAACTGGCGATGTGATCCTAGTCCCATCCGAGCGGATGAAATTAGATCGCAGCCGCTTTACTCTACCATCTCCAGCATCCTGTGCCCGGCTGTCTGACCGCAGCACGGGAGGGTTGGCCGAAGTAGGCTGTTTGCGCGAGCCTTCCCCGGATCTCCTCCACGAGCTGCCATGAGCCCTTCTGGGTGCGTTCAACGGTGGGATCGAGCTAGGAGTCGAGGTTCGGACTGATCGGCTGAATTGCTGATTGGTCCTGGGAAACTCCTCAAACATAGTTTCCTGGTTATGGTGTGACATGGGTGCCGAACTCGGGGTTTAGGTTCTGACTGATCGACTGGGTCTGGGCCGATTATCCCTGCGGGACTTGTCAGCCCCACTTTGCCTCTTTCCGACGTTAACATCGGTTGCAAGAGGGGGTACAGGCCAAGACTTCTTCGATTTGCTTACTTGCTCTGGATAGCTGACTCCTCAACTGTATGTTCTCCATCTCTATTGCCGTCAGGAAACCCGAGTTCGGATTTGGCGGTCGAGGCGCCGAACTCTTGGTGTCGTCTTGGCC
Organism: Humulus lupulus; assembly: GCF_963169125.1. Lineage (NCBI taxonomy): Eukaryota > Viridiplantae > Streptophyta > Magnoliopsida > Rosales > Cannabaceae > Humulus > Humulus lupulus. Next base: position 97,609,251 of record NC_084795.1, on the reverse strand, counting down.
CATTGGCTTCTTTCCCGATCGTTGTTGGACCTCGGGGTTTGGTTCGTCGGATATGGCGGCATGGTGGGCCTCCTGCCCATCATGTTGATCCACCTCATTACCATGCCTCGAACGAGTAACCACCATGATCAGGTTTTTGTGATAGCACCAATCTAAATCCTCTCAATGAAAGCACCAAGCTGTTGACCCAGTTCTTCGCCAACAGGTAATTATACGAATAAATAGGATGGATTAGTGCAAATTGATGAACCATAATATGAAAATAATTATATTATGGATTTGAGAAACTAATAGCATGGGAAGATGGTCACTCCTTTCTTTTTAGGTGGCTCAAAGGTTAAAATCCTTCTAGTCCACCAATCGATATTATTGATATCTCTTGACTATTTCTTACAGAGTGTTTCTTTACAAAAATATGCCAACCCCTTGCACTACCAGGGTCTTGGTATTTATAGGAAGAAGATATCTGGGTTGGCAATGGGGTCATCCCGTGATCTCTTTATCCTTCACGTCATCTCTGTGACATTGAAGATTAATTCCTAAACCTTACATGGAAGTGAGGTCTAATCAACAGGTAAGGATGGGTAATGGGCCGCCTGGCCCAAATCAGATATGGGATGTCCGAATGCGCACGTTTATACTGCGCATCTGAGAAATTAGGAATAAAACAAACATGTGATGTCTGATATATGCACGTTTATATTGCGTGGTTGATTTTATTAGGATTCGAGTGTCAGATCTCTGCCACATCACAAGCTTAATGTGGCGCCAGCTCGTGACACTCATACTGCTGACACAATGCCTCCGAGTAGCAGTTAACACTCTAATCAGCTCAGGCTGGATAGATGGAGGCCAGTAACAAAACTGCTCCGGGTGGACGATTTACACGTGGCAGATCGAATTAGGCCATTTTCTTGCTCGCCAATAGTGCGCGGATATTTAGGGCGTACAATATATATATATATATATCTAAACAATTGCGCGAAACACGACACTATTTACCAGTATATCTATAAATGAGAGTTTTGAGGAGATGAGGTGTCATATTCTCCTTCAAATATTCTATTTACTCTAATTTGTGTTTTTTCTAATTTTTATTTCTATTTTTATTAATTACAACAATTAATTAAAAAAGAATTAATAAAACTTAATATAATACTAAAAACCAAAGGGCATCCACTACAATTTAATATGATAGTAGACTTTTTATTATGTTTTTCAGTTTCAGTTTTTTATTAATTACTTAAACAAATAAAACTAATTTCAGTTTCTATAATAATAATAATAATAATAAGTAAGAATATGATAGGATCATATACTTCAACGACTAATAGATTACAAAGACCATTACATCAAACAAATTTACGTTCTAATTCTTCATATCAATTTTGGCGGATACACACGGCCCCGTTGAGATAGGGATTATTTAAAAAAAAAATAGCATTTAAAGCCTAGATATTGGGCCTATCTCAGTGATTTCCCACGGGTCTGCCGAGATAGGCCCAATATTCGGGCAAAAAATCCTCTGTCGTGGCACTCATTCTTTCCCTCTCATTATTTTCTCTCTTTTACTCTCTTCTTTCTTCTTCTCCCATTCGGCCAGCCATTGAAACCAGCCACCATAGTCCTTGTTTTAGGTTGAAATTGAAGGTTTTCGGGTCTTTTTCATCAAGATATTCATCTAATATCAAGAGGAGCTCTGGATGCTTGGTATTGGTAAAAAATTTGAAGTATTTTCCCTATTTTTTTTTTTAAGTTTGAGAAAATTAAAAAATGTATGTTGTTTTATGGATGTTTTAGGTTGAAAATATGGTGGGTAATCTTCATAGAAGACTAAAGGATCTTGAGACATTGATTTGGAGCTATCTTGGGTAAGGTTTGATTTTTCTTTTTTAATATTTGACCAACAATTACATTATCCAATATTTAGTGTGTGTTATTTTTTGTATATTATGGAGTTAAGTATATTGGGTAATGTTAGTAGTGATAACTAAAATGTTGTAGATTAATTTAGAGTTATTTAAGCAATTTTTATATATATTTTTTAATTTTGGCAGAAAATTAATATTATAATTTATTATTTCAATTTTTTTAATATTTTAAATTGTATAGTGTGTTAATTAAAATCTTGTTGTAGAAATGTATATGTTAAATTAGTTATTTTGACATAATTTTTCATTTTGAAAGTTTGCATTTTCTCAGTTTATTAGTTTAATGAGATGTGATTTTAGAATTTTGTTTTAGTTTATTGTCTAGTAAATGTCTTCACATAATATTGTTAAAATTGTAGATGGATTTGGAAAGACTTAACACTTAGAAATGTATGCTAACATAAACTTTATGACATTTTGGAATCCATGATGCTTTAAATAATTCGAGAAGGAAGGTGAGGGGCATTACTTGGTTTCTAGTTCAAGTATGATGCTTTAAACTGAACGTGAAACTTGTTTCATTTGATTTATTTTTTATAATTCATTGATTAATTATAATAAATTGTCTAATATATATTGTTGACCAATGAAATTGGCCAATGATTGTATGTATGATATATGACACATTTTGAACGAAATAAATGTATATATACGACAGAGTACAAATATTTAAACAAAACACACAGAAATTTATAGTGGTTTAGCCCACTTCTAATGAATAGTAATGACCTAATACACTTAGTCTTTAGTATTGAATCACTCAATTGACAATTACAAAGATAAATTGAAGATTTCACTCGTCACAGATTTGCCCAGAAGTTAATCAAATGATCGATCCAAAAGTCTCTCCCCAAAAAATCCTAAAAATCCATCCCCCTAAATGAAGCCCTGGGTCCTTTATTTATAGTAACCAGGGGCTATTACATGATCAACAAGACTGGGGATCATGGTTTGGTACACGATCATTGGGAATGGAGATATGTATCTACCTTCCAATGATTATGAGATCGTGGGTCTTCTCGTCGTTTCTCTGGAACGTGGCTAACCGTGAATAATTGAAACCTTCGGGAAAATGCTAAGTCTTGCTTGGTCTATGAAACTTAGGTGCTAGGCCCGATGACCCTTTAGAGCTTGGGTGCTAGGCATGTTGATCTTCTAGGTGCTAGGCCTGTTGATCTTCTGGGTGTTAGGCTTGTTGATTTCAACTTGAATGAGCATGAACTTTATCCAGTGAAGTGTATTTGGGAGTTTAGGCCGAACACCCTATGGAGAATAGGGTGGGCCGACCACCCCTAGGGGCTGGGGTCAGCCCGACCACCCCTAGGGGGCTAGGGCCAGGCCAACAACCCCAAGGGGGTTAAGGCCTGGTCGACTTCCCTATAGGTCCTGGACCTATCCATCTTTGTTCATCGATCTTTTTCAAACTTTGTAATTTTTTCCATGACTTGTGATGTCATGTGCCGCTTTCTCATTCGCCACGCCATCACTTGAATTTTGAGGGAAAACATTTCCCCCCCCCCCAAATTTATCGTACTATGTCCAATATTATGGTAAACTTGATTTGGCCCGAGAAACATATCGTAGCAGTACTCTAACAGCGAATCCCTCAGGACATTATGTAGTACTTTATCAACTATCGATAATTTTCTCAACACGTAGTTTTCAAGGATTCTTATCCTAAAAATAGCTGCATTTTTCAAAGAATTCGACTCTTAAAAACATAATCTGTTTTTCAATGAATTTTTTAATTCTTAAAAACAATAATATTTTTCAAGGAAAATTGTAATTCCGAAAAATAATCATATTTTTCAAGGAAAATTAATCTCCTAAAAATCTAATATATTTTTCAAGGAATTTGAATTCCTACAAATATGATTGGCCTGAGAAGCTATAAGTAGGGACTCATTCATCATATCCTTGACCTATGCTCATACTTCAGGGAAATTTTGAGCTGTGAAATTCTCCAACTCTTCATCAACTTTGCGTATCTTCTCTTGGGTAAGTATTATCTCCCAATTTTTACGTCTTTGATGAATATGTCTGAATTTCCTTTCTTTGCTCTATTTTTATTTAAAACAACTGACTTGTTTGAATCAAAAAGCTTGTTTCAATCAAAGATTGGTCTGATCATTGTTTCTTTATGCGTGATGCTTTAGGGTTTAGAGGTATGTAGGGCAACCACCCTTAGATTTTCCTTAGCTTGGGCAATTTCCAAGCCTACAAATCCCATCATAGGCCAACCACCCTAGGGTTTCCATAACCTGGGCGATTTCCAGCCCTACACATCCCATCATAGGCCGACCACCCTAGGGTTTCCATAGCCTAGGCGGTTTCCAGGCCTACTAATCTCATCATAGGCCAACCACCCCCAGGGTTTCCCTAGCTTGGGCAATTTCCAGGCCTACAAGTCCCATCATAGGCTGACCACTCTAGGTTTCCCTAGCCTGGACGATTTCCAGGCTTAAGGGATTAGGGTACAAGCCGACTACGCCTAGGGTTTTCCTAGCCTGGGCGATTTCTAGGTTTATAAACCCTACGATTGGGCGATTTCCAGAATTTCAAATCTAGGCATAGACGATTTCCAGGGTTACAAATCAAAGTCTAGGCTGCATTTCCCATGCCCTGGGCGATTTCCAGGGTTCCCAGGCCTGGGTGGTCAACCCAAACCTTTGCATAGGCCGACCACCATACTCCCTGGGCAATTTCCAAGGACCCAAAATCTAGGGTGGTCTGCCCAATCATAGGACGGCAATCCTTTGTGACTTCTTCAATTTTTCCTTTGATTTCTTCACTTTTGATCCTTAGTAATGAATATTACCCCAACTACTGGCCTATATGGTTCGTGGTAGGGAGCTTCATTATGTCGATATACTAACTTTACTTTTTATCATTTCTTTGTTACAGATGTCCAGCTCCTCTTTGTCTGACAAGTCTTTGAGCGAGCGTACTCCCCAAGAGCTGTTGGAAAGGGTGAAAAGGACTCTTCCTTATTTCGCTCTATATTTATTCAGTGAAGAAGAATTCTTGGAAAGGTACAACCCAATGGCGAGAGTAAAACAGACAACTCGGAAACCTTCTGAAGATGATCCTCACATTGTCAGGCACCTCACTCAGGGCTCTTAGCCTAGCTCCTCTCAGATCTCTTCTCAGCATAGTACTCCTGGTGGCTCTCAGGGCACATCTCATCAAGGTCATTCCTCTCAGCAGAGTTCGTCAGGTCAGCAAGACTCCTCGCAATGCCCTTCTCATCGGGATACCAGTCAAGTTCCCCATCACTCTTCTTCTTAGTGAAAGTATACCGAGGGCTCTAATCGCCAGGCTACTCATCCTCAGGAGCGTTATATTCACAAGTTCTGGCCTAAGGTGGCTCGTACTTCTCCCAAGAGCAAGATAGTCTCACCAGTTGCACAACAGAAGAAGAGACGAGAGAAAGACTTTCATCCATCAGATTCCGGGGCCCCCTTAGTTATAGATATCATATGGAAACTGGTTGAGATGCCTCGCCCTGCTGACTACGATATGGTTTGGTTCAAAGGGGTTGCCTCTGACATGAATTAAGAGAAGGTAAAGAACTTAAGGAAGGCCTTCGACCTTTTTGGCCTTTCCATCATTATACCTATTCCGGACGATAGAGCTAAGGACCCCCCTTTGGGTATGTGTGGTTGGACACACTCTGCCATTAAGTCTGGTGCCCTACTTCCTCTTCATCTGTATTTCCAGAGCGTGCATGATTATTTCGGTATTAGTCCATCTCAGTTGGCTCCCAACGCTATCTTGGGTTATCTGCATTGTACATTATCTATCAACGTAGAAAATGGGCTGCTCCAACACCTCATGAGATCTACTACTTGTTTGATCTGAAGACGAACCCTTCCAAGCACAACTCGGGGTACTTCCACTTCAACCATTATATGAGTGAGGGTACCGACACCTCCTTGGAAGAGATTTATGGAAACATCAAGGCGTTTAGATATGTCAACAACTAGGCCAACTACTCCAAGTTCAAACACGTCGGGCCTTTTTATAGACCGCTCCCGACCCATGCCATGATTGTTAGGGCCAAGGCATTGATCGCTAATGGGTGTCGTATGCTGTATCAAATTTAAATATAGTTATCCCTTATTACTCACTAAATTATTAGTAAAGTGGTAGTAAGGGTCGAACCCACGAGGACTATTATTCAATTTATCATTCAAAATAAAAATATGAATTAAATAGGGGATCTTGTTTCAAGATTTAATAACTCAAAATAAAGTAATAAACAGAGAACAATGGATAATAAGATCTTAAAGAAATAGTTAAGAATTATTCTCCACCTTCGACAATCAATTTATCAACGATGACGAATAATATTCACTATTCCCAATTAAAATATTAACCCCGCAGATAACACTTTTAAGCAGTCAATTATCCCAGTTTCCCTAATATAATTAATTAAAGTTAAGCGCTCTTAATTAATCCTTTTTACCCAACAATAAACTCATTAAGCATGCGATCTATTTAACCTAGTAAAAGCATTACACTTTATGGAAACAGGTTAATTTAGGCAACAAATTCATTAAGCATGCAATTCATTTAACCTAGGTTCTATTTTTCATCACAATCAAAATACCCGTCACAATTTCCTAATTGTAATTTATCACTCTACTTAGAATCATAAGCTATTAGGTGAATAGAAATCTTAAGATTATAGTAGAACATTGCAAAACCCTAATTAGTGGCCATCTAAACAAGATTTTACATGATTCATAACATTCAAATTGAAAAATAGAAGCAATTTAATATAAGGGACAAGAAGAGATAAAATTCATCAATGCATTAAAGATCTCATGTCTAGGATTTTCAAATAACCCTCAACTATAAAGAATACTACTCCATAATCACATTCATATTCATAAACATAAATATTCAATGAAAGTAAAAGAGTTTTGAGAAGAAAGAAAAACTAGATTGAAGAATGTAGATGATGATGTCTTTTCTCCTCCTCTGCTGCTCTAGCCTCTAAAACTCGCAATCCAAAGTTGTATTCAAAGTTAACCCTAACCCCTTTATAGCCCTTTCAAAAATACATTTAAAATTCAAAAATTAAGGAAAAATGGATCGCCGATCGCGACTAGTGTTTCTTGGCGGCCGCGGCCACTAGAAAATGTATGTTCTAGAAAATTGGGCTTTAGCCGCGACCTAGGACATTGCTGGCTGTGGCCACTACATTCTGTCCCCTAGGCCGCGACCGTAGAATTTTTTCTGTTTTTCAGCTTTCTTCAGCTGCGGCCATTGATAGTAATTTTACCATAACTCCCTCGATATAACTTAGATTTGGAAGATTGAAAAAGTTGTAGAAAGCTAAGAAAAAGATCTAAAACTTATATTTATTCAGATATTTCCAAAGGAGTATTTGAAAATGATCAAAATCAAGTGTGAAGTTTTAGACTTGTAATTCTGAGTTTAACCATTGCTTGTAAAACATCCAAAATCCATTCCTTTTCATCCAAATGTCTTGAAAATCCTAAAAACACAAAATAAAATAATTCAAAATATATAAATAAATAATCAAGCACATAATTATAGAAGAATAATGAATTAGAAATAGACAAAGTCAATACTTATCAAATTCTCCCACACTTGACATTTGCTCGTCCTCGAGCAAACAAAATAAAAACTGAACACATAAGCTATGGTTTTTTCGAAAGTGTTAGTTGTCTCAAAAATTGATCAAACAAATACGTCATAAGAAAATCCAAATTCTGCATTCCTCATAATTTTAACTCAATGCCAGTTACCACTTAGACTTGATCTCTTATGATTATACACAATCAAACATATCAAAACACAAACATTCGAATCAATTTATACATGCCAAAGTATGTTTTAAAGTCTCTTGTATAGTAAATATTTTCATGAAAAACATCCACTCCATAGACATTAACCAATTATTCTCCACTATGTAAACAAACATAATCAAGAATAAAAAAGTCTTTAAAAGCTTGTAATGTAAGGCCAAGGTTAGAGGTAGATGAAAAATGAATATTTAAGCTTAAATCACACCATAGCCTACTTTTTTTTTTTACTATTCCCATACAATTCAAGAAAATACATAATCCTTCCACATTGATCTTGCTATTTCCCCCACACTTATACTTTTGCAATACTTTTTTTTTCTTCATATTTCTCAGTGCAGATTTTTTTCTCTTTTTTTCTTCTCAATTCAACTCATTGGAAGAAATAGTAGATCATAGACTTTCACATTATAATCCAACAAACCAATAAAACTTCCCCTTCTTACAATCCATAACTCAACCCTCAAAATAATAATAAAAAATCATATAAAACTATGGTGTAATGAGTCACAAAAAGAGATAAATTTTTCAAGCTACAAAAGTTCAGATATTGGATTATAAAAGAAAAAGATTAATCATCATGGCTCAAAAATGGGAAACTAGGATATTCAATTTCATAAGTAAGCTTGAAAGGCTCAAATGATCCAAAGAACATGCATTAATCATCTTCTTAATCATGTATACTTAGGATTTCGCCTCAAACAATTAATTAATCATTTCTAGAGTAATCAAGACTATATATAAGTAATAGCATCCATAAATATCTCCAAATACTAGTGAAAGGTAAATCTAATTGTACACATTATGTTTAAAAATCGAAGATCAATCTTAAGTATCAACTAGACAAGAGTTAAGCACACAATTCATGCAGAATTCATCAAGTTCTTAAACATATTCTTATCTCAGTCAGAAGTTTTATCATTGACAGACAACTTTCAACATAACCATGCTTATGACAACCTAAAAACAAACTAAAAAAATGACACTAGAAACAACTAAACAAAACAAACACAAATAACAACTAAATAAATGACATATAAAAGTAAAACAACCAGTTTTCCCTTCCCCCACACCTAATTTTAGCATTGTCCTCAAGGCATATACTAAATAAAAAAATCAATGCAAAATAAAAAGATAAGGGTAAGAAAAACTCTTGCAAGTTTTATTTTTTTAACGTTGTTAGCTTGACTGAATGATGTGATCATAATTATTATGGTGGGTCATTTAACAGAACATTCATCCTCTTGTACATATTAATAGAATTCAACATATCAAATTGTATAACTTCACCATCAAATTTCATTGTAAGTACCCATTCTTTGACATCTAGTTTTGTACTTGTAACAATTTGGAATGGCCTCCTAAATGGACCTGCATGAAAACATCTTCATCTACCCTTAGGGAATAAGTGCGATCAACCAATCAAATAACAACACTAGTTCCTTTTAATAACCCTAGCTTTAAAGAAGCAAAAATAAAATAAGACATAACATCAATAGGTTCTCCTAAATCTATCATACAACGATCAAACCTGATTTTACAGATAGTGTATGGATTTATAAACATTCTCTCCCACACTTATCTTTTTATCACCCTTAAGTTTCTTTTTATTGGTGCACAACTCCTTAAGAACTTTAACATACTGTGGTACTTGCTTAATTGTCTTAAGGAGTGGAATATTGATTTTAAGGATCATCTTATTTTCCCCATCATCCTTAGATTTTTCCAATTTGCTTGGAAAAGGAGGAATAGGGACATAAAATTGGACAGTTGATTTGTGTATCATGTTCTGTGATGATGAACCAACTGAAGTGAAAGTTTCGATCTCCGGTGGAGAGGATGCTTCTGGGGTTGAATTTTTGACTTCTTGAGTTGGAATTAGATCAAATGTTATGTCTGTATGAGGTGGCGTGTCAAGTTGTGTACCACTTTGAAGAGTTAGGGTACCATTATTCTATATTGGATTACTCTCTAATTATGTGGGTAATTCTCCAAAATTCTCAACCTCAAGATTATTCAATGATGTAGAAATTTGTCCCATAGTACTCTCCAAATTCTTGAGGGACACTTCTGTACTCTGAAGAATAACCTTGGTCTGTATAGTTGAAGCCACCAAGGTTTTTAGCATATGTGAAATTGATGGTTCCTGATCTTATGACATTCCTGTAGGAGGTTGTTGAGGAAAAAGCCCATAAGCCTGCTCTAACATCTGTTGAAGTTGGAGATTGCTGGAATTCAATGCATTGATGAGATCTCCAATTGATGGATCTAAATATTGTGGTGTGAACTCATTATATTTTGATTGAGAGTAGTAATTTGGCTCAACATATTGATTTCCACCATAGAAAGTATTAGAATATTCCTCCCATTGTGAATTGTAATTGTTAGAATATGGGTCATATCTATTCATTTGAGGATCAAAACAGTGTTGATAGTACATTGTCATGTCTCAAATCAAGCTCTATGCAAGCCCTGATAACACCAACCACAACTAATAAAGCAAGTTAGTAAAAAGGAAAAAAATGATTAACAAATTAAATAAAATAGTCCCCGGCAACGGTGCCAAAAATTTGAAGGGTGTCGTATGCCGTATCAAATTTAAATATATTTATTCCTTATTACTCACTAAATTATTAGTAAAGTGGTAGTAAGGGTCGAACCCACGAGGACTATTATTCAATTTATCATTCAAAATAAAAATATGAATTAAATAGGGGATCTTGTTTCAAGATTTAATAACATAAAATAAAGTAATAATCAAATAACAATGGATAATATGATCTTAAAGAAACAGTTAAGAATTATTCTCCATCTTTGAAAATCAATTTATCAACAATGACAAATAATATTCCCTATTCCCAATTAAAATATTAACCCCGCAGATAACACATAAGCAATCAATTATCCTAGTTTCCCTAATATAATTAATTAAAGCTAAGCGCTCTTAATTAACCCTTTTTACCCATCAATAAACCCATTAAGCATGCGATCTCTTTAACCTAGTAAAAACATTACACTTTATGGAAACAAGTTAATCTAGGCAAAAAATTCATTAAGCATGCAATTCATTTAATCTAGGTTCTCTTTTTCATCACAATCAAAATACCCGTCATAATATCCTAATTGTAATTTATCACTCTATTTAGAATCCTAAACTATTAGGTGAATAGAAATCCTAAGATGATAGTAGAACAATGCAAAACCCTAATTAGTGGCCATCTAAAAAAGATTTTACATGATTCATAACATTCAATGCATTAAAGATCTCATGTCTAGGATTTTGAAATAACTCTCAACTATAAAGAAAACTACTCCATAATCACATTCATATTCATAAGCATAAATATTCAATGAAAGTAAAAGAGTTTTGAGAAGAAAGAAAAACTAGATTGAAGAATGTAGATGATGATGTCTTTTCTCCTCCTCTGCTGCTCTAGCCTCTAAAACTCGCAATCCAAAGTTGTATTCAAAGTTAACCCTAACCCCTTTTATAGCCATTTCAAAAATACACTTAAAATAAAAAATTTAAGGAAAAATGGATCGTCGGTCGCGGCCAGTGTTTCTTGGCAGATGCGGCCACTAGAAAATGTATGTTCTAGAAAATTTGGCTGCAGCTGCGGCCTGGGACATTGCTGGCCGTGGCCACTATGTTCTGTCCCCCAGGTCGTGGCTGTAGAAATTTTTCCGTTTTTCGGTTTTCTTCCGCTGCGACCACTAATGATATTTTAACCATAACTTCCTTGATATAACTCAGATTTGGACGATTCAAAAAGCTTTAGAAAGCTAATAAAATGATCTAAAACTTATATTTGTTGAAATATTTCCAAAAGAGTATTGAAAAATTATCAAAATCAAGTGTGAAGTTTCAAACTTGTAATTCTGAGTTTAACCGTTGCTTGTAAAACATCCCAAATTCATTCTTTTTCATCCAAATGTCTTGAAAATCCTAAAAATATAAAATAAACTAATTCAGAATATATAAATAAATAATCGAGCTTGAGCCACTAACAGAAGTCCTTCCTGAGGTGCCTCCTTTGGTTTCAATGTCGTCTAGTCCTATCGTAGAGGTAGAACCATCCTTGCCCATGCCTGTTCCTCCTAGTATCACTGATGTAGGTGCCTCCTCCTCTTCGCCTGCTCCTTTATCTGAGTCACACTAGTCTGCCATACGGAATTTAGGTGCCATTATGGACCAAGCGTCCCATCTGGAGCAGACGACAATGACCTTTAATGGGATTAAGAATGACGACTTGAGCACCATCCTCACGAAGTCACTCCTTGACATTCAGAGTGTAAATCCTCTAAAGTTTTCTTTTTGTTTGGCTAGCTTGTGTGTTGATGTCATCTAACACTTGTATGTTTTTTGTAGGCGCCGATGCTGGTTTCCCATGTCTGTGATAGGTCTGGGGAGTATACCTCTACGTTTTCCAACTTTAGCTTTGAGTTTGAAGCTGTCCGCCAGGAGGTACTGGACCTTAGGCGGGTTCTTGGCTCTAGGAATGCGAACATTGCTTTGAAATATGAAGAGATCAGCACTCTCTGCAGTACCGTGGAGCTTAAACAGTAAGAAGTGACCGAGTTGACTCTCAGGGTAACCTAGGTGGAGGGGAAAGTTGCCAATCAACTTAAACAGTCTGAAGCTAAGAAAGAGAAGTTGATTGTTGGAATGGACCAACTGCAAAAGGATGCTCTTGTCGAGAAGGAGCAAGTGGTCAAGGTTGCCCGGGATAAGGCATAAGAGGACTATTCAGAGACTGCCTTCTCTTGCTTCTACTTGATCTGGAAGTCCAACAAAAATCTGAACTTGGATTTCCTCCCCAAGAAGACGCGAGCGAAGGAGCTTAAGAAGTGTTTGGCTCGTGAGGCTGCTGAGGCTCAGGGCGATTTTTTAGATGATACTCCTCGCCCTAGTTAGTCTTCTTTTGGTCTTTTATTCTTTATCTTTCCTTTTGTGCCATTGGTGGGGCACCTTATACTTGGCAGTATTTACATACGACATTTTATGCCTTTATGCTTTTTTGTTATGAGTACTCAGCGTATTGATTGAATTTTTTTATTTCCAATGCTTACTAAGTATATCTACTATTAGCCCTCATTGGTTCCGGTATCAGTATACTCTGAACACATGTATTTCACACGCCATACTAACCTTACTCCTTTACGTTTTTCATGCTAACAACCATGGTAACGTGATTAGTACAATACTTCACCAAGTACCACGAAAAGAACGGTCAGGTCGACCACCCTATGGGTGATAGGCCGACCATCCTACAGGGTTGATGGTCTAGCTGACCACCCTATAAGGGACATGGCTAGGAGTCTCCCTACAAATGACTTTTTATTTTTGTTTTTTGCGCTTTGGGAAGATATGTTGAACAAATGTCCTAGAAAAACTTGAGCTTGCTTAGTACTTAGGGTCACATCCTCATTGCTTGTGTATACCCCAATCGGTATGTACTATATGACCCCTAAGTGATCATGGGTTTAAAAGCCTTGGTCACTTGCTACTTGACCATGCCTTACTTCGAGTGTTTAGACACATAGTACTATCCTTTTCACCCAATGATGCAAGCAACAAATGCTTGTCCCTCATTGGTAGTCGGGTGATGGTTTCATACTCAGTAGAAAGTGTCGATCACGATCCACGTAATCTCTCATGTACTTGTTATAATGATTGTAGATAGAAGTGCCTAAGTTGGACCAATCGGGTCTTGATGGGCTAATCAGGCCTATAGCGAGTCTTAGACCAAATTATCAATCGGTCCCTCAAGGACTAGATTCGATTATGATCCGATGATGGCGACTAGTCTTCGAACTAGTCTATTCTTTTATCGTATGGGATGATAGGTTCCTCAAAAGCCAGGATCGATCATGATCAAATAATGGTGACTGGTCCTCAAACCAATCTTTTTTGTTGATCGTATGGGTCGATAGGTACCTTAAGAACCATGATCGAGCATGATCAAATAATGGTGATTGGTCCTTATACCAGCCTCTTTTGTTGATCATATGGGCTGATAGGTTCCCCAAAAACCATGATCGAACATGTTCAAATAATTTGGCGACAAGGTCTCAGGACCAGTCTCTCTTTTGGATCGTATGGGTCGATAGGCTCTTCAAGAACCAAGATCGAACATGATCCATAATGGCAACAGGTTCTCGGACAAGTCTCTTGTTTGGATCTTATGGGTTGATAGGTCCCTCAGGGATCATAATCGAACATGATCCATAATGGCGACAGGTCCTCGAACCAGTCTCTTGTTTGGATCTTATGGGTCGATAGGTCCCTCAAGGACTAGAATAAAAAATGATCCATAGTGGAGATAAGTCCTGGGACCAGTCTCTTGTATAGATCTTATGGGTCGATAGGTCCCTCAAGGACCATTGTTGAAAGAAATTTAAAGAATTAAGCGAAACTTAAGAAATTAAATTCATTCATTCATCATAAGCACAATGGCTGTTACATAGATAATTAAAAAACAATACATTTGCAAATTAAAATTTGTGTCGCCGTTGAACAGTTTTACTGATAGTACCAGCGGAGGTGTTCGCCATTCCAATTGTTTTTTATTAGTTCTCCATTCAGTCGAGCTATCTTGTATGTCCTTGATGGGATCACCTCCTCCACAGGGTTTGGCCCTTCCCAGTTAGGTCCTAATACCTCTGCTGCAATGTCCATAGTGTTTAGGAACACCCTCCTGAGTACTAAGTCTCCAACTTGGAATTTTTGATCTTTCACCCTAGAGTTGAAGTATCTTGCCACTTTTCACTAGTGTGCTGCTACTCCGAGACTTGCCTTTTTTCGTCTTTCTTCGATTAAATCAAGCGAATCTTCTATTAGTTGATGGTTCCTTCCTTGATCGTATGTCTCTCGTCTATGCGATGGAGTGAGTTCAACTAGCAACATGGATTCATATCCAAACGCCAAGGAGAATGGTGTATGGCATGTTGCTGTTCGAGTTGTTGTTCGATGTGACCATAGGACCTCTGGAAGTATTTTTTCCAGGCTCATTTGGCTTGTTCAAGGCATTTCATCAGAGTGTCTTTTATAGTCTTATTCACTGCTTCTACTTTAACATTGGCTTGGGGTGTGCTATCGAGGAAAAGCTCTTTGTGATTCCATGCCTCATACAAAAGTCGGTGAACATATCAATGTCGAATTAAGTCCCATTGTCTGAGACTATATTCATCGGTAGACCAAATCGACATATGATATTCTTCACCACAAAGTCTGAGACTTTCCTCGAGATGATGGTGGCGAGCAGTTCTGCTTCAATCCATTTGGTGAAGTAGTCTACGAATACAACAACAAACTAGAATCCTCCCCTTCCCATGGGTAGCTTCCCGATTAGGTCGATTCCCCATACAACGAAGGGTCAAGGGATTTGCATTTGTATTAATTCATTAGGTGCCGCCTGGGGTATCTTGGAGAACATCTGACACTTGTGGCATCTTCTGACATACTCCATCGAGTCTTCGTTCATCATCGGCCAAAAGTATCCTTGCCTTAGGATTTTTTTTTATAGGCTCTGCCCCTTAGCTTGATCTCCCCAAAACTCCTCGTGTACCTTGATCATTAACAACTTTGACTGGTCTTGTGTAACACACCTTAGCAGTGGTAGGGAGTACCCTCGTTTGTATAGGACCCCTTTGACTATCATGCTTTTTTACGATCACTGGGTACTACTCCTTGGCTGAGATAGTTAATAATAGGAGTCATCCATGTATCTTCTAACTCAACAGGTAGTGCCTCCTGCTCAGTTATGCTTCTTTTCGCCAAGTATTCGACGGGAATGACTTTCATGGTGTTCGCATCTTTGGCACGGGCAAGCTTGGCTAAGGCATCAGCATTGGCATTCTTCTCTCGTGGGACTTGTGTAATCAAGTATCTCTTGAACTATGCCAACAAGTCCTTCACCTTGTTCAGGTATTGCACCATCCTAAGTCTCTTGGTTTGGTACTCCCCCAGTACCTGGTACACTACTAGTTGGGAATCGCAGAATATCTCTAGGGATTGTGCATGCACATCCCGAGATAAGTGTAATCCTGCTAGCAATGCCTCGTACTTAGCCTTGCTATTTAAAACGTTGAATCCAAATATGAGAGAGTAATGGATTCGATGATTCTCTAAAGTGATCAGTATGATTCCTGCGCTTGAGTTGTGTTCATTGGATGCTCCATCAACATATAGCTTCCGTACGGGAGTATCTCTGTAACGCCGTACTATCTAGGGATCATTACACTGTGTATTTTAAATAGTGCTAAACTCGCTAAACAAGTCATTTGGCCATAATCATGTAGCTAAGCGTGATTAACAGTTTAGGGTTAAATTTTTTGGTGAAAGATACAAACGTTTCACCAAAACATTTACTGTATACATGGGATCCCAAAATACATTTAAAAGGTTCATTACAATAAAAGAGTTACAACCTGCCGACCTAAGTGGCGAAATAGGATTTGACCCTAGTTCCTCTTTAAACCCTCGGTCGTAGTGGTCTAGCAGCCGCATATGTACACATTGTCACCTAAGCTCTCCAACTCAAGGATGGTCCAACTTTCTTTTCCCTTTACCTGCACCACAAAGCACCCGTGAGCCAAGGCTCAGCAAGAAAACTTAAACATGCTCATCAGCAGTTAACAAGATATATCCAAATCATAACAAGAATGCCTGGCAGTAATAACCATACTCATGCATGCATACCAATCATATAAATGACTACAGTGTCATATGGGATCAATTACACTAGATAAATGATCAATGAATCATATCGGGGCCCAATGCCCAAAATACATGATTATGGAATCATACTGGCTCACCGCCCTAGGATATGGAACTAATGAGTCACCCTGGGGACCTTTGCCCTGTCCTTTGTATAACCATCCTTGGAACTGGCCCAGCATACCTGGCGCTTTAGTTAACTCTGACCCATAGGTTGGTCAATCGTATAATGCGCTCCTATTTAGACTAAATCATATGGACCAGCGCTCAGTGCTATCGCCATGCTTGACTAATAAGTCAATGCCTTACGACCAACACTCAATGTGTTAATGTCATCCTTGACTAATAAGTCAATGCCTTACGACCAACACTCAATGTGTTAATGTCGTCCTTGACTAATAAGTCAATACCTTATGACAAACACTTACCATGCTAATGCCATCCTTGACTAATAAGGCAATGCTTTACGATCAGCACTCACCGTGCTAATGTCGTCTTTGACTAATAAGTCAATGCTTTACAACCAGCACTCACTGTGCTAATGTCGTCCTTGACTAATAAGTCAATGCTTTACGACCAGCACTCAGCGCTATTGTTGTCCTTGATTGATAAGTCAAGCCTTTCTCAATAAGATAATGGAAACAGTCATATATCATATGTCAAATATCCATATATAAAGCATTCACCATGCTTAATCAATAATTCCAAGCATAATCATAATCGTGCACATACTCAGACGCTTATGCCCTATTTATGTTCCTCTTCAACAATTCGGAAATCACAAGCATAATAATAATCATGCACATTTATAGAGACCCAGGCTCTGATCAATTCTATATTCAACATTCAAGCCACGCTATAATCACATGTATCACATATTGGGTACAGTTTTCTTACCTTTAGTCCAAGCCCAGGCTACCAATAAACAACCCTCGAGCATGATCCCGTTTCCAAGCCCCTATCGATAACCTAGTCACAACCATAATATAGAATCCCATTAAAAATGAGTAAATAAAGACTTTTGGACCGAGTCCTAACCTCCGGGACGTCGAATCCTACCAAATCGGGTAGTAGGATTGATCGCGAGCCCTTAGGTTTAAGTTCACATCATTAAAAACCCATTTTGACCATTTTCCCCTTTTTGGCCGCGGGCCCAAAAACCTGAGTCGCGACCTACTCAAGAACAGTGGCTAACCCCTTTTCTATTTGCGTCGCGAGTCGTGGCCTGCCTAAAAGATGTCGCAGCCCAAGGTGCCCCAACAGCCATAACCACCTACTTCTTCAAGCATGGGTCATGACTGTAACACCCTACTACCTAGGGACCGTTACATTGTGCATTTTAAATAGTAATAAACTCGCTAACCGAGTCATTTGGCCATAATCGGGTAACTAAATGTGATTAACGGTTTAGGGTTAAAAAATTTGGTTAAAGATAAAACGTTTCACTAAAACATTTACTATATACAGTGGGATCAAAAAATATATTTAAAAGGTTAATTTCAATAAAAGATTTACAACCAGCCGACCTAAGCGGAAAAATAGGGTTTAACCCTAGTTCCTCTTTAAACCCTCGGCCGTGGTGGTCGATAAGCCGCGTATGTACACATCGTCACCTATGCTCTCCAACTCAAGGATGGTCCAACTTTCTTTTGCCTTTACTTGATCCACATAGCACCTGTGAGCCAAAGCTTAGCAAGAAAACTCAAACACATGCTTAGAAGTAGATAATAACACGCCACCAAATCATAATAAGCATGCCTAGCAGTAATAATCTTATTCATGCATGCTGGCAGGTACAAATCAATAATCATGAAGTCTTGCGCTCGGAGTAGAAGACCAATAAGTCTCTCTCTCTGAGGTAGATGACTAATAAGTCTCTCCGAGGTAGAAGACTAATAAGTCTTTCTCTGAATAGTTGACTAAAAAGTCACTCTCTAAATAGATGACTAATAAATCTATCTATGTGTAGATGACTAATAAGTCTATCTATGTGTAGATGACTAATAAGTCTATATCTGTATAGATGACTAATAAGTCTATCTCTGTGTAGATGACTGATAAGCCTATCTCTGTATAGATGACTGATAAGTCTATCTCCATGTAGATGACTGATAAGTCTGTCTCTGTATAGATGACTAATAAGTCTATCTTTGTGTAGATGATTGATAAGTCTATCTCTGGGGCTCTACACCCTAAGTCATGTGACATTCAGTCACCTGAGCCTTTTGGCTCTGACTCTATGTAACTAGCCTTTAGACTAGACAAGCGCTTTTAGTTTTCTTCGAACTTGGGGTTTGTCAAGCATTTCATGCTCATGTTGATTAGATCTAATCATTTCGCCCTGTGTTATACACATTAATGTCGTTCTTGACTCTTAAGCCAATACCATACGACCAGTGCTCAGTATCACCGCTGAACATGATTGATAAGTCACAGCTTCACGATCAATACTAAACACCATTGTCGTTCTCTGACTAATAAGTCAGTGCCATACACAGATAAGCAAAACTACTATGCATTTACTATGCAATCAATGTCCATATATAGAGAACTCAACATGCCTCGTCAATAACCATGCATGTCACATACAGGGTGTAGTTTTCTTACCTTTGGTCCAAGCACAGGTTACCAATAAATGACCCTCAAGCACGATCCTGCTTCCAAGCCCCTAGCGATAACCTAGTCACAACCATAATATAAAACCTCATAGAAAATGAGTAAATAAATACATCCAGACCCAAAACTAGCCTCTGGGACATCGAATCGTACTCAAGTGGGTAGTAGGATTGATCCCAAGCCCTTAGAATTAAGTTCCCATGACTAAAAACCAAATCAAGGCAAAAATGCAAAAGTCGGTCGCGACCTGGCCCTTAGGGTCGCAACTTGCCCCAAGTCAGAGAGAATTTTCCTGGGTTCAGGGTGCGGGCCGCAACTTGGACCCACTTGGGTTGCGGCGCGCCCCCCAGACAGAGACCTCCTAGCTCTTGGCTTCATCCAAGTTGCGGCTTGCTAGAACAAGGTCTTCACTTGACCACGAAATCAGCCATTTCCTACGTTTTTCCCCACTTAAAATCTTCCAAAAACCTATCCAAACATATCCAAGTCCCAAAATCAAAGTTGCCAAACATCCTAATCTTCCAAAACAAATAAAACCCAAGTCTAAAACCATCCAAAAACTCATCAAAACATAAAATCTAACCAAAGCTTAAAAACTTTAAAAACTTAGAACTTAAAACTTGGATTACCTCTGATTGAGTCATTTCCCAACTAAATCCTCCGGCTAATAAGCTTATAATATTCCCTAGAATCGTAATGCCTCGATCCTTTCTTGAATCTGAGTCCTAAAACTCAAGTTTCCTTCAAAAATGAAATCGGGTGTCGAAAAGGAAACGAGAGGAAGAGAGAACATTCTGAATGTTCTTTTATTATTCTGATAGGTTACTTCAAGCTTAAGTAACGTCAAGCAATTCCTAATGCTCGGGGTCCCAAAAACGCCCCTAGGGTAAAATAGTCAAAATTCCTATAATTTCCCCCTGATCTCACTAACTCCCGATTTATCGTCAAATATTTATTCCTAGTACCCAATTTCCCAGTAATGTGCTAAATACCCCTTAACTCACTCCGAGTCAAGTATGGATCCCGTTGTGACTTTCCCACTAGCTTGCCTCTTAGGATCGTTTCATGTTGAGTAACCCATGCATAACCAAATAATAATGAAGTACCAAACATATACCACTTATATGCCAAATATACCCAAAACGGGCCAAATAATGAAAATTACCCAATTAAAAAGAAATGGGTCCACATGCATATTTAATACACCAAAGCATGCATATCAAGTCATATTATGATATAACTCACATAATCACATAATGATACACATAAATATCATATAATCACATAATTCCAAAATTTCTCATCCTGGCCCCCTAATTAAGGCCCTAAGCTTTATTAGGAAATTTGGGTCGTTACAATTATCCCCTCCTTACAAAAATTTCGTCAAAATTTTATTTGACTAGCCCGAAATATCAATCCCACATATCTGATTATGGTTTCCAGGGTGCTCCCTCGACCTTACTGTTTCCTTATAATACCTTAACCCAAGGAATAACTTTGCCTCTCAGAACCTTGTTATTTCTGTCTCATATCTAAGCTGGCTACCCTTTACATAATAACTTAACCTCTAATTCCAAATTCTCATAACTCAACATTGAGCATCATCTATCACATGTTTCTCAACATGGAAATATGAAATACACTGTATACAGCCAATAGTGCCAAAACTAAGGCCAATCCAAATACAACCTGACTGGTCCTATCTAGGATTTCAAATGGTCCTACTAATCTAGGGCTCAACCTGCCCTGATTTCCTCACCCCCTTCCAGGGTGATAATCTAAGGAAGATACAGTCTTCCACTCGGATCTCCATGTTCCTGCATTTCAAATTAACAAAGCTTTCCCATGTACTCTGAGAAGCAAGCATTTGAGCTCTAACCTTTTCAATAGCCTCAATGATTTTCTGAACTACCTCGGAATCCAAATATAACATCTCACCCATATCATTCCAATGAATGGCCGGTATACATTCTCTATCATACAACGTCTCATAAGGTGCCTCTCCAATTACTGGATAACTCTCTCTGATTTACCATCAGTCTGGGGATAATAAACTGTACTAAATTCCAATTGTATACCCATCGCCTTCTGCAACCTTTCCAAAAAACTTGGAAGTAATAATAGGGTCGATCTAGAAATCCATGAAAGCGTACTACCACTCTCACACATAGAGGTTTGTATACTAATCAACTGTATTACTTATCCTTACTGATAGAAGTGAGTGGACTTTGTATACCGATCCATAATGACCCGAACCAAATCATGCCAACCTACTATATTGGGCAGCCCACTGGAAAACCTATCCCGATGTTTCCTTACTTCCACTATGGAATACTCAAAGGCTGCAATGGCCTTACTGGTTTCTGATACTCTGTCTTGACCTGATAACAGGTTAGGAACTTTGCCATGTTTTCAGTTATGTCCCTCTCCATTCCAGGCCACCAATATAAAGCTTTCAAATCCTAATACATCTTCCATGATGCCTGGATGAAGAGAATAAGAGGTAATACGAGATTCATCCAGAATCCCTCGTTTAATCCTAGTATCCATCGGATCTCAAGTCCGATCTCTATACCATAATAAACTTATACATGACACTGCATAATCCTTAGCTAATCCAGCTAAGACATTCCCCTCAATTCTTCCCATCTGTGGTTCACTTAATTGTTTTCCTTTTGAACCTCTCTAAAAGATTAAACGCAAGTGTACAACTGGCCACTTGGCCCGCCAGTAACTCTGCTCTAGTTCTGGTCATACTCTTCAAATAACATGACGCATAGGCAATCACCTTTCCCTGTCACTGTGGTGTCATGACAACCTACAAACTGATTCTAATATGTAAGAAGACTTAGAACTCTTTCCCAAGGCACATATAATATCCTGCCCGTCCAAAGAAACTCCTGCCCCTAAGGCGTTCCTTGACCTTGGAAAATATCCAACTGAGGTTATACCATAATACCGTCGATCAAGACGATCACAAATCCAATTTAGATAATTTTTTCAATACCATGTTCATCTGATTCATCAAAAAACTTGGCATTGACCGAATTCTCACATCCTAACTTATTACTCTTAGTTCCCTTATTTGATATAAAACCAGTCTTCTGCATATCCTTTTCCTTGATCTTTAGCTGGTACTAACCAGATGAAAGATCTAGCTTGGAGAATACCATCTTACTTAATAACTGAGCCTTTAGTTCGTATAGCTCTGCCGAAGCCGTTCAATACAGTGCCCTAGACCTGATTCCATCCCTGGCACCAATCTAATTACCATTCTATCTCTTTATGTGAAAGTAATCCTGACCAATCTTCTGGAAGCACATCCAGAAATTCACAGACTAATCCAGTCTGTCCTTATCGCACTGGCACAACCTAAGTGGTATTCACCACACTAGCTAAGAGTCCTATGCATCCTCCTACAATAGATCTCTATCTCTAAATACAGATGTCATAAGCATACAAAATCCATGCACAGTTCCAACTACCACCAGGGTTTCTCACTCTCAAACCCAAGAGTTACTACCCCCTCCTTGCAATCTAGCATTGCCCCACACTTGGTTAACAAATGCATATCCAGGATCATATTGAAGCCAGACATAACCAACTTTATCAAAACAACTAATGAGTCCTTTCTACCATAATCTAACTCATCACAACATAACCATGCAATCAGTATAACAAGTCTATGGTTATCTAGATGCAACAAACAAAGAAGAATATGGCACCACAACTAGTTAG